>NW_023603184.1:42184993-43416475 GCF_014898055.3 Talpa occidentalis | reverse complement strand
GCTTCTTCTCCCATGAATCATGATTGTTTGTGCCTACATTCCAGCTCCCCACCCAGCTAGGAGCTCCCAGTCACAAGCTCTCAGAGCTATGTGCCCAACACAGAATAGGGGCTCAAGATTTGTTAATGAGTAGAAAAGTAATAATTCTAGATGTTTTTACTTGGGAACATATGGTTGTTTTCTTTTTTTCCCTTTATGATTATTCAAGCATGAACTTTTTATAAACAACCTCGTTGATATTAAAACATATACAATTCACTCATTTTAAGTGTATGATTGCATGATTTTTAGTGCATTCACAGAGCTATACAGCCATCATCATATTCAGTTTTAGAATGTTTTTATCATCCCCCCAAAACATTCATTACCGTCTCCCTAGCCCTCCAGTCCTAAGTACTACTCATCTATTTTCTGTCACTGAATTTTCCTATTCTGGGCATTTCATGTAAATGGAATCATGCAATATGAGTTCTTTCATCACTGGATTCTTTCACTTACCATGTTTTCTTTTCTTTTCTTTTCTTTTTAAAGATTTATTTATTTATTTATACAAGCACTGGGTACAGTCAGAAGTGCGGGAGGGTAAGAGGATTCACCAGAGCGGGGAACAGAACAGGCAGACTGATGAAATAAACTGCTGAGGGGAGCAGCAGGCATGGCAGGAGAGGTCTGCACGCCATATGGGACCCTTGCTGGTGGCCGGGGATGGAACCGGCGCAGCAGAAGCTGTGGGCAGCTTCGCAGCCCAGCGCTCAACCGCCGCACCACCAGGGGAGGCCCTCACTTACCATGTTTTCAACGTTCAGTTCATCCCTGTTGTAGCTTGAATCAGTATTCCTTTTCTTTTTGTTACCAGGTATTCTGTTATATAAATGGAATTCACATTTTTGTTTATTCATCAGTTGATGAACATTTGAATTGTTTACATTTTCTTATTCTTATGAATAATGTTGCTATGAACTTTCATGTACAAGTTTTTGTGTGGATATCCAGGTCAGGAACTGCTGGCTGCTATGGTAACTCTGTTTCATTTGAGGCTGGTTTCAAGTGGCAATATAGCATTTTATGTTCCCATCAGCAATGTATGAGATTGCCATTTTCTCCATATCCTTGTCAACACTTATTATTATCTATCTTTCTGACTGTAGCTCAAGCATAGACTTTTGAATCAAGCAACCATAATTAGAACCCCAGTTTCACTGTTTACTAGATGTGAGAAAATAATTAACTATCTCTTTCATTTTCTTCCTTTGCAGAATCTTATTAATATACCCAAGTTTCAGGAAAGTTTTAAGGTTAGGACAGTTATTAGGATGGACCCATAAAGCTCTCAGTTCAGTGGGGGGATATAGTGGGATTTCCTTGAAGTAGAGTATCAGGGACAGCTCACCAACATAGTCCTCCTCTGATCCACAGCCTTTCTGCCTGGGATGCTCTAAAAGTCATCTAGTTTCTCTATGGACCCCTCCTCTCAGTGGGCTGGTAATTAAGTTGTGAGTGAAACATACTTCTTAATTCCCAGAACTTGTGGCAGATTCCAGAACAATTCCACAGAACAGTAACCCTGATCCCAGAGCTTCCAGAGACCACTGCATGGACTGGGCTGTCTCACCCTGGCAGGGTCTTACAAGACTTCTCCTTACCATGGCAGTCAGAGGCCCAGAGAACCTTAGCAGGCCCCAACTTAGGAATCCGGAAATTGGGACTGAACCACTTGACTTTATTCAAACAGGTTTTTTTCCTCCTTTTCCCTGGCAGGAGCCCCATTTTTCATGCCATCATTTTTGCAACAATCACAAACATTATCTACACATCCAGGCATTGTATAAGGGGAAAAAAATAAAGATGATTGCTCACTGATTGCTACTGTTGTTCATTTGGGGATGACTCTATGGATGGAAAGGACACAGCTGCATGTGGGAGCAGCAGAAAACAGCAGAGCTCAGGAATGCCAGGGCATGGAGAGGGAGGCCAGGAAAAGGCCCTCGCAGGAGGAGAGCTGGCAGTCAGATGGCAGTGGCTCTCTGTGGCAGTGCCATGGTGAGTGTGTACAGGAGACACAACTAGTCATCTCCCAACCCACTTTCCCAGTTCTCTCCGTGATAGTCAGTGAACCGGAAATCTAGGCACCGTCTTGATTCCACAACTTTCTTCAGCTGTCTATTTAATCTCTCAACTGCATCCTGTTCTCTCACTAACTTATTGTAGGTTCTCCAAAACTGTTTTTGGGGAACTCCTTGATATTTAAATAAGCTGTATAATTTCTAGAACTCTTTTGCCTTATTTGTTTCTATCCTTGACTCTCACCACTCTGAAATACAAACAGTATTTGTTAACCCCATTTTACAGATAGAAAACCAGAGACTCAGGTGATACTGGGCTCCTATACAGCTGGAAAATGTGCTGATACAGAGTACTTCTAAAGGAGTCATCACTAGAACCCTTTTAAGGTGTGAGATTCTCAAAGTGTGATCTCTCAATCACCAATATCAGAATTGTTAATAAAATGCAAACTGTCCCCCCACAAGACTACACAAAAGTGAATGGCTAAGCACAGACTTTCCAACTGCCATCTCCCAATGAGATCATGTTCCCTGTGTTGTTCTGGAGTTAACTCATGTACTTGAGCCTAGTGGTGGACTCTGCTGGACCAGTAGAACAAAAGCTACACCCTGCTACCCTTCTTAGCATGGTCTTTTCCCATTAGGTCAGAAAGCCATGCAGGACATGATAGTCCCCATCCTTCTAGCATCTTCTCTGTGAGTACATATTAAACAAAGTCTGACAATAACTACAAACCAACTCTTCCAGGTGACTCCAAGTGTTGCAGCAGTCACATTAGTAGTCACTTGTAATGCCCCAGGTAGAAATATTTTCAAGTAATTCCCCTGTATGCAGAGAAACTCCTACAGGCACTAAGTTCAGAGTCTACGCTTGTGCCTGGAGCAAAAGCTTTGCCCTCTCCTCTCCCACCTTGACTTTGAAACATTCTGACAAGAATGATCAGCCTGGAATTGAAAAGTAGCCACATGTCAGTTGAGAGCTGCTGTGTGTCAGTTGAGCCAGAAAGAAGTGGGATGAAAATAGAAGTTGTCTCTGTGGCTTTGCTGGATGCTCACCTCCCTCAAGGGTACCACACATGACTGCGCAGTGATGAGAAGAACATGAAAGACCCAACTTGCATCACTCTTCTGTGTGACCCTGGATGACCTTGTGCTCTCTGGAGTTGCTCAATCTCCCAAGACCTCTTGCCTGATGTGGCACTGATGGCATGTTCTAAGGGGGACCCTAAGTGTAGTGGGAGTCTATCTGGCTTTCTCACCATTTCTCAGAACTGGAGTCAGCTGATACCAAAGGACACACATCAATCCAGTTGTGGTTTCTAAAAGATATGGTGCCATGTGGGAGGAGAAGCTAGCATTCTCCTGAATCTCAATGTCTCTGAAAGTTGGTTAAAGATCATCTTGTTCTTCCCAGTTGGCCTGTCGAGTTCCTAAGTCTCCTGTAGTCCACTGGCACTTCACTGCACACTGGTATCACCTGCAGGGCTTGTGAAATGCAGATGGGGTTGCTGAACTTCATGCCCAGTTTCTGGTTCAGTAGGCCTGGGGCAAAGCACCAGAATTTACATTTCCAACAGGCCACCGGGTGCTTCTGCTATTGCTGCTGCTGCTTACGCCATGACAGTGAGAAAACTGCCACGCAGTGGGGTACCCAGCAGCCAGCCCACCTCTGCTCCTTGTGACCCTGCTTCTGACCTGGCCTATCCACCCATGGACACTCTCTCCTACAATGGAGGTGAAAGCCTGTCCCCCATGGCATCTACCCACTCTTCATAAGATTTCCTTTCAGGATCCATGGCAGGTGGCCGTACTTGAAGGTGAGAATAACAATAGTTACCCTCTATTCCCGGGCACTGAGCCAAGCACTTTATATACATAGGACATCTCCTCATTCGCTCCAGCCATACAGAAATAAAAACATTCCTTCTACTTCACAAGGTCAATGTAAACATCAAAATATATGAAATTACTTTATAACCTTGTAAACTTAAGAGTTCTGTTCTTGTTTTAAAGCTTTGTAGTAGTGTGCTAACAAATTACCGGAGACTGGGTAGCGTAAACATCAGAAATTTATTTTTTCACAGTTCTGGGAGTTAGAACTCTAAGATAAAGGTGCTGGCGGGTTTGATTTCTTCTAAGGCCCCTCTATTTGGCGCACAGTGGGCTGCTTCTCTCTGTGTCCTTATGTGGCAGTCCCTATGTTTGTGTTGTCCTACTCACTTCTTAAAATGACACCAGTCATATGGATTAGGGCCTACACACGTGACCTTGTTTTGCTTATGTCCTCCTTTAAACACCCTGGCTCTAAGTATAGTCATTCTGGGATGCTACAAGGTAGAGCTTTCATATATGAATTTGGGGGTGAGGAGGGGGGAGGCAGGGAGTAGAAGGGACAGACAATTCATCCCATAATAAGCTTCTAATTGAAGCTGTGTGGCTATGGAGAAATCGCCTAACTTCTCTGAGTCTTGTTTTCTTCATCAGGGCCTAGTTTGTCATACTTTCAGGCACAGTGAAAGGATCCAAGTGTGGACAGCAGGTATTTCAGCTTCCTTGAGAACTGGTTATGGAGAATAAAGATGATTAGAATGGAATCTGGTTAAGAACCAGCCCAAGTCGTGAGGTAGGTAATGCTTTAGGCTGGAGACATGGGTCCCTGACTTGCCTCAGAGGAGGAAGTCTATGGAGGAAACTCAGCATTATTGGATTGTTCCAGAGCTCTGTGAGGTTTTGTGGAGAAAGTAAGAGGCAGGCCTCCTTGGGTATCATACTAGAGGGCTTTGCCACCTTGTCCCCATCCCTCCCCTACCCCCATCCCACTCCACTCTCCATTCACCAGCTAGTCTGCTACTGTCTGCAAGATTTCCAGGACTGTGCTGCCCTCACAGTCCTCTCCCCAGAGAGGGGAGGAGGGTGAGAAGACACTAACCCTAGAAACAAACTAAGTAGCAGTAGGGGAATGTGACTCAGTTATAGTTCTATAGAGTCCGCTGTCGTTGTTAAGGCATTTACTGAGTCATTAGGAAAGCACCACACTTTGTCTTCATGGCAGTACTGAGAGGGCTATGATTATTGACTCTGTTTCATAAAAGTCAAAAACTGAAGCTTACGGAGTTTAAGTAGCTGTTCATGACCTCCAAACCTGCAAGGGACAGTCAGAACTTGAACCAGATCTTTCTGAAGCAAAGCTGATGTGCCTAACCTCTCTCCAAAAATCATTTCACAATCACGTGAAAGGATGCTTAACGACATAAGAAAATACCTTTGATGTGATTTTCAATGGGAAAAAAAGCTGTAAAATACACTATGCCAGTTCTCTCTCTCAGTGTGCATGTGTGCTTGTATGTTATGGAGAAGTGGGGAGACTAGACTAAAATCGGTCTATTTCTAGGTGGTGAGATTACCTTTCCGTGTTTTGCATACAGTGTAGAAGACAAAGATATTACTTTTAAAATCAAAAGGAAATGGATTTTTATAAGTGAAAACTGATTTGGGAAGAGACAAACCAGGGTAGGGCCCCAAGCTAGCTCTCTGGAGCATCTGGACTTGCTGCCCTGTTTCTGGATCCTTCTGAAGGATTCCAGGCTGGTGAGGAGAGACCTGGATTGAGGAAGCTTACCTGATTGGGACTCTATTTTTGAAAGAGGCCTGCCCTGGCATCCCCCGAGACAGAGCATGGCGTACTTGCCTGAATAACCATGGCTATTTTTAGAGGGTGCCAATGCACTGCACCCAGGGAGAGGCAGAGAGAGGCGGCCTGGCTGCTGCTGGAGACCCTGAGGGCCCTGGGCACACCTCTCTAGGACTTTCTCTGAAGGAGCATGCCTGGGAAGGTGCTCAGCAGCCTGGCTATGCCCTTGGTTGGCCTGCGGGACAGGCAATGCTGTTCCTTATGCTGTGAGAGCAGAGAAGGCTGCGGGACCACCCCAACCTGACAGGACCACCTTACATCCTTGAACAACATGCTCTTTCAATTGCCATGGCTCTTGGGGCACAGGAGAGATCTGCATTTGATGTTTCTTTGCATGGCAGGAAAACAGACAGGAGAGGCTTACTGACCGGAGCAGAGTCTGCAGGACGTGTGTGAGGGTGGGGAGGTGGGGCTGGGAGGAATTCAGAGAGAGAGTCCTGGATGTTTAGATTGCTTGAGGTCCTGTCTAGCCCTGGGCATGGACACTTCCCCCAGGATAGCCCTTCCCACTTCTGGATGTTTGCGAATTTGCTTCCAGAATGCCAAGCCCTCCACCCCAGCGTGCATAATGATTAAACGTGAGTAGTGGTGACAGGAGCAGTGTTGTGTGACTACCACCACATTACCCATTATCCAGTAGTGCTGTAAGCATTCTGGCTGTACATTCTCCTTTAATCTTCACAGTAGCATTCCGAGAGAGATACATTATTATACCTATTTTGCAAATGAGGAGGTGGAACCAATGGCTCGCACATAAGAGCAATGGCAAATGTTTGTATACTACTTACCGTGTCCTAGGCGCTTTTCGAAGTAGTTTACCTGAATTAACTAATTTAAGTTAATGTTCACAAGAAACTCTGGAAGGTAGGCAGTATTTGTGTTGTCTCCATTTGGGGGATGGAGACCCTGAAGCACAGAGAAATTAAGTCTAAAGTCACAGAGCATCTAACTGACTGAGGCGGGACTTGAAGCCCAGCACGTGGCTCCAGTGGCCATGCTCCGGGTGGCCACGACACAGGGTTCTGCCTCTCCATGAATGCTTCGTGGTGGCTCCCTGACCCCTGCCTCCTCGTCCTCCCCTCCTGGTCTCTTCACACCCCCACCCCGTTGTTCCACACACTGGCCATCTTTCAGTTCTTCAATCTGCCGAGGCCTATCTAGCAATAGAGACTCCTCCTGACCCTTCCCTCTTCTGCCGTCTGCCTCCTGCCATCTTCCTTCAGGCATCAGTTCCTTTGGCACAGCCTCATGGAGTGATGGTCTGATTTGCTCAGACCAGGTCAGTAGTTATGCTCCTCCATCAGGTGCCCACCCCTTCTCACCCCCAGGCCAGGACAGTACACTCTCCTCCCACGGCCTCCCCCAGTCCCCTCAGCATCTGGCACAGAGCAGGTTCATCTAAGCTCATGTCAGTCAAGTGCATGGAAGCCAGGACGGAAACCAGGCCTGGCACCCATTCCCCTGGGAGGCCAGGGTGTGAGTGAAAATAGGTTGATCTGTTCTCACCAACTCACCACACTTCATGTCACTCTGAGGAGTCTGGGGATTGTTTCTCAGGTAACACCACCCATTTGAGAATGGAGTGAAGGAAGAATCAGACAGAGGTTCTCAGTCCTGGCTGCTCACTGGAATCACCTGAGGAACTTTAGCTCACACCCCAGCCCGGGTCACCCTGACCCATGGAGTTCGTCCTTTTGAGGGTGGGATCTTGGCAGCAAAACTCTTCACTGTTTACATCAGCCTGATCCTCTTAGGCTGTGTTTTGGAGGCCAAGCCATCCAGAGAGAGGAAACTTTCTCAGAACACCCAGTCTAGGCCTTGCTGTTCAAGGGGTCTTCTACATGTTGTGGCCTGTTAAAGTGTCTGGCCTTGCAGGAGACAAAGATTAGGGCAGTTGCTGAATAATAATCATCCCTAGCATTAAATACTAGCAGACTTGATTTTTTTTTTTGGTAATAAACAATGTGCAGAACCTTTTGCACTCCCTCTTAGCTATCCCTACGGAGGGCCTATAAGCTGGTGCTAGGTGGTGCTGTCATTTACCAGAGGATGTCCAGGTTTAGTGCCTAACCAAGGTTACAGGGTGGGGAGTAGTGGAGTTGAGGTTTGAGCTCGAGGCTCTGGTGGCCCCTGAGTCTGTGTTCCTGGTGACCTGAACAGTCCATTGTCACTTGCCTGTCTCCTGTCCTGACACATACACGGAGCACAGTGCAGAGAGAAGGACTTCCAGCCTAATGACTAAAGAGATTCTGGGAAAAAAACAACGCTGACTGGAGGCCACTATATTCTGCACTAGGATTTAGAAGAAAAGAAAGGCAGGTTCCCCACCCCCCAAATTCCCCCAGCAAAACAATGCATTTTAAATGGTTCCCAAATTGCTAAGCTATTTCACTGCTTCTGAGGAGAAATAGCTCCGGGGAAACTATTGGCCCTTTATGCCCTGAACATCAAAACAAAATGCCAAATGGGAAAATGAAATCACTGGAGGCTGTGGGAAGTGGGGAGATTACATGGGAACAGTTTGCTGTGAAGGCAGGAGGAGAGAGTGTTGAACCCAGCTTTCTGGGTGAGTATCAAGGAGACCAGGTAGCTTGGTGGTTTTGGTTTTTTGTTTTGTTTTGTTTTGTTCTTTTTATAGATTTATTTATTTATTTATACAAGCACTGGGTACAATCAGAAGTGCAGGAGGGTGAGAGGATTCACCAGAGCCAGCGCAGGGAACAGAACAGGCAGAGTGACGAAATACACTGCTGAGGGGAGCAGCGGGCGGCAGGAGAGGTCTGCGTGCCATGTGGGACCCTTGCTGGTGGCCGGGGATCAAACCGGCGCTGCAGAGGCTGCGGGCAGCTTCGCAGCCCAGCGCTCAACTGCTGCGCCACCAGGGGAGGCCTTGCTTGGTGGTTTTGAACCTGGGCCCTGGAGTCAAATGGATCTGGTTCAAATCGCAACACAGCATCAATGTCCCCATGGCAATGTGCCAGTGAAACTTAGATGTGAATATGGCACTTCTTAAGCAGAGGATTCTCTGTGGCTTTTGAAAAATGCTTGTGTTCAGGCCCTCCTCCTCCTCCTCTTGGCTGGGATCAGCCAGGTAAGGTAGTTTCACAGCTGCCCGGATGTGTCTAATGAACATCCAGGGCTGAAAGGCACTGCTAGGTCCCCCACCCTTTCCCAGGCCAGCAACTCTCTCTCCTCTCTCAGGGGTGGCCTCCCCCGCTCAAAGGGGTGTGATATTTTGTGAGAAAACAATCCCCAGGCCATTCCATGACACAAATGTGCTCTCAGCAAACTGTCATGAGTTGTTGAGCACACCCCAAACATATATAACCTGGCCCTATAGGGGAGGCAGTTCATTCCTAGTACCCAAGTTAAACTGCCACATGGCTGTCTCATTGAGCCTAGTTGGAAGATTCTAGAAGTGTGGGTAAGACAAATTGTGGGTTAGGCCTGTCACAACAGAAAGACAAATTCCCAGGTCCCCAGGAGAAGAAAATGAGCCTTCCAGGCTCTAGAACTTTCTGTCAAATGAACCAACATAATGGGGTGAGAAGCTTGAGAACAGGGGTGTCTGAGGGCCAGTCAGAAGAACACCTCTCCCCGGAACACGGTGAAACATGGAGAACAAGTCTGACCTGTAAGCAAACCTTTACAGGGTGTGTTCATGGCGAAGAAACCAAGGCTCTAGGGGCCACAGAACCAGTAAGTGGTAAGGTTCAGGCTTGTGAGAATTTTAAACTTTCAGACCAGATTCCTCATTTAGTTTTTTCTTTTTTTATAGGTATTTTTTTAAGATTTTATTTTTATTTATTCATGCATATAAGACCTGGGTACAGGACAGAGGTGCAGGGGGTGAGAGGATTCACTAGACACAGAGTTGGGAGCAGAACAGGCAGACGGACCGAAGACAGTGCTGAGGGGTGCAGCGGGCAAGACTGGAGAGGTCTGCTGCGCCATGTGGGTCACCTCTCTGGCCAGGGATCGAACTAAGACCATGATGGTGATAGCTTTGAGCCTAACCCCTGAGCCACCATGGAGGTCCCTCATTTGGTCTTTTCCACAAGTCGATGAGATGGGTGGAAAAGGGGTTGTTATCCCCATTTTAAAGGTGAGGAAAACTGAGGCTCAGACACAGGGATTTCTCTAAGTGTCACACAGCTCAGGAGCACCGGACTGGGCAGGAAACCAGATCTATCTGATACAGACTTGTGCTCCAGGCCCGCAGCACCCTCCCTACCTTCCACCATCCTGGAAGCCTCTCTCCTGCCTCACTGCATGCGCCAAACACGCCCATCCTTCACACCCATCCTCAAATCCTCTGCCTTTTTCTAGCTGTGTGACCTTGGAGCAGGCTGTTTACCCCCTGACCTCTATGACTTTTCATTGTAATGCACCTTAGGGAAAGGAAAACCTAAAATCTCCCAAGCTACTATGAGAAGAATGAGGAAACTATTCCAGCTCTGTGCCTGGAAGGGAATCCCTGCTGGGTGCTGAGACACTAGCTGGGTCAGATAAGGTAATTTGTAGAGAATTTCACACACAGAAGTCATCAAACTCAGACTTCACTTACAGAGGAGGAAACTGAGGACAAAAGTCGACAGTGGCTTGAGCAGGTTTACTGAGTAAGTTGGGGTGGGGTGACTGGTTCTCAAACCTTGTGTCCTGATTCTTAGTCCAGTGTGTCCTGATTCTCAGTCCAGTCCTCAGCACCCCAGGACCTAAGGGAAAGCAGGACACGGGAATGAATCCATAAAAGAGCTGCCGTCTTAAACCCCGAAACTGAAACTGTCCTGAGGGGTGGCGTTTTGCTGGGGAGGAACTGAGGTGTTCCCTGTCAGAGACCTGAGCTGCACTGTTACAATGTCTTGGGCAGGGTGTTAGGCTTCTGACCCCCTAAAATGGGGAAGGGGAAGAGCTGCTCAGAAACTGGTGCCTTTTGCTCAGTGTTCACATCCCCCATGGAAATGGTGGCCTTGGCATGTGGTAGAAACTCTTGCTGTCCTAGGCAGGGTCCTGGTGGCTTGGAGGTGTGAGGAGAAGGACCCCATCTGAGAGGACTTTGTGTGGCTTCTGGTACCTTCTACAAGATCTCCAACCCTGACCTTGCTAGGAAAAGAGGTCACAAGCCAAGAATTTGTGGCTGATCCTTGTCACTTCAGCCGTGTCCTCCTGGATAATTCTCTAGGCCTTTATCTTATATGTCTTAGATACTCAGATGCAGACTCTATACTGAAAATCTTTTTTTAAACCATAATTATAATTAATCCTGCTTTGTAACATGCAACAACAACAACAACAACAAAACATACTCCTTGAATGCACCACCTATTCAAATTATTTACATTTTTTATGTGTTCCATTCCACATACCTTCTATCACAGACTGTATTTCTCTGTGGAGGGGCAATCTGGATTAGGGCCTTCGGGATGCTTGGTGGGAGAGGTGGGTCTAGCTTTGCTTAAAATCTGATATCATTCATTCATTCACCTAGTCTGAAAATAAATCCCGAGCATGTATTCTCCCCTAGTCTCTGTATCAAGTCTTTAAGAGTCTACAAAAAATGTATGACTTTTGGAACTAAGAATTCCAAAGAGAGCAAGGAGAAGAAAAAGAAAGGAAGTGGTCGTTTATGGGGCACCTACTATACTAGACATTGTGTTCAAACAGCACTGTGACACTTCATCTCCAGTAAAGTCTCTTGCCAACTGTGAGGCAGGCATTCCTATGCTCTTTTTACATAAGAAGACGCTGAGGCCCAGGAGGTAAAGTTATTGCCTAGGGCAATTTAACTGGGAGCTGGCAAGAGGCGGAAATGGGAGTGTGTGCCTGTCTAACTGAAAAACAGAGCATCTTTGGTGTCTAGCACATAAGACAAACATACAAACAGTAAGTATTCTGTAATGGGGAAAAGCTGCAGGATTTTTTCCTTCAAGCTGTTGTCAGAGCACAGAGAAGGGAGAGTTTATGTAGTCTGCACTCTAGAAGGCTGCCCAGGGGGCGCTGTTTCAGAAGCATGGAAATCAACTCTCTCAAACCTGTAGAAGGGGGAGGTGGGTCTCCATTATAATAAGTGAAGTATTTTTGCTGACCTCCAGTGGCCTAGGGAATCCCAAATGCTGTGTGATCTGACAGCAAGAACAGGCTCACACAGATTGCCTAGACAAATTTGGAATCAGTAGGAGTTGGTAGGACTGCAGTTATGGTCTAGGCGTGTCTTTTCTATCATTTATGCCAACTGTAAAGCCCAGTCAATATTAGTTTTGGTTCTATTTCAGAGCAAAGTAAAATCCATTTTGCAAATATTTAGTGAGGCCCTACTTGTTCTTAAACAGGCACTACTTACCCAGAATATATGGATTTCAAGGAGCTCTCATTCCAGCAGAGCTAATTATATGGCACAGAGCATCAGAGGCATGTTTGGGAAAGAAATATTTGATTCATTTGCCACTGTTTAATGAGCACCTACTTTGTTCCAGCATGTGTGCTGAGACCTGGCAGTCAGAAAGGAGCAGTTTATGGTCCCTCCTCTTAGGAAGCACACACCTTGGTTGGAGAAATAGATACCTAGATGTATATAAAATGTTCCCGTGGTGGTAAAGAGAGTAGTGTGGGAGCTCAGAGAGTGTTCAACGCCAGGGGAAGAAAGAACAGAACTAAGATTTGTCAAGCACCTACTAAATGCTAGGGGTTTATTTATGTTGCATTGCTTCTAAGTTGCTCTTAATGGATTACTTTTTACCAATGTGAATTGAGACTAAGAGTTAAGTAACTGACCCAAGGTAATTATGACTCTACAACATCTTACATTCTATTCTGTAATGTGTCCATACTGACATTCATATAAGTATCTTTTTAAAAAAAAAATTATTTATTTTTATACAAGAGCTGGGGTACGGGCCAGAGGCACAGGAGGGTGAAATGATTCACCAGAGACAGACCGGGGAGCAGAACAGGCAGAATGACTGAAATACACTGCTGAGGGGAGCAGCAGGCGCAACAGGAGAGGTCTGCCACGCCATGTGGGAATCTCCCCAGCCAGCTGGGAATCGAACCAGTGCTTCAAAGCCTGCAGTATCTTAAGTGACTTGATAAGTAAAATTGATACTCCTTTGAGATTCACTGTATGTATCCACTCCTCACTCAATCTTCCATTTTCAATTTGAAAACGTAGCAATGAGGGTCAAAGGAATATGATCAGAAAAACACAGAAGTGTTTTGCGTATTTTTACATGCCCCAAATTCAATAAGGAACTATGCCAATGACACCTATTTCACTGACTGTGGATTTCATACTAATAATTCCCATGAGCACTGGCAACTCTCAAGATGTTTAAATATTTATTTTGCATGCTCAGAGATAATACATGAGCTAAAATTTCCCTATAGTTGGGCCTGTAAGTTTTTTTCAAACACTAAATATAAATTTATTTGATGAAAATTTGTCCCAAAGTTACTCTACATTATTTTTTAAATTTAATTTATTTTTTACACCATTTTTCATTTTTTTTTAATTAATAAATTTTATTTTTATATTCCCCATACAATTGCAATCCCCCATTCTGACCCCAATCCCTCCCCTCCCGCCCCCCACCCCCCAAAAAGTGTCTCTGGTTCATAGTTTTTGTTGATTTTGATTTTCACTTTCTTATAGTTATTCATTTTCCTGGTCCCTTATTTAAGTTTTCTAGATCCCTGCTATGAGTGAGACCATCCGGTATTTTTCTTTTTCTTTTTGGCTTATTTCACTGAGCATGATCCCTTCCAGCGTCATCCATGTTACTGCAAATTGCATGTGTTTATCTTTTTTGAATGCTGAGTAATATTCCATGGTATATATGTACCACATCTTCTTGATCCAGTCATCTATTTTTGGGCATTTGGGCTGTTTCCATAGCTTAGCTATTGTAAACAGTGCTGCTATAAACATAGGGGTGCAGGTGTTCTTTGGAATTGATGTTTCTGTGTTCTTTGGGTAAATACCTAGGAGTGGAATTGCTGGATCCTGTGGAAGCTCTATGTTTAGTAGGTCCAGAAATCTCCACACAGCTCTCCATAGTGATTGGACCAGTTTGCACTCCCACCAACAGTGCAGAAGAGTTCCTTTTTCTCCACAACCTCGCCAACATTTGTTGTTGCTAGTTTTTTTAATATGTGCCATTCTCACTGGTGTAAGATGGTATCTCATGGTAGTTTTGATTTGCATTTCCCTGATTGCAAGTGATGTTGAACATTTTTTCATATGCCTGTTGGCCATTCGCATTTCCTCTTCAGAGAAGTTTCTTTTTAGTTCCTCTGTCCATTTTTTGACTGGATTATTTTCTTTGTTGTTGAGTCTCATCAGCTCTTTGCAGATTTTTGTGATCAGTCCTTTATCATTAGTGTTGTGTGCAAAAATTTTCTCCCAGTTGGTGGGGTTTCTCTTTGTTTTTGTTATTGTCTCTTTTGCTGTGCAGAAGCTCTTTAATTTGATGTAGTCCCAGCTGTTGATCTTTGCCTTCACTATCACTGCTTTGGGTGATGTGTCTGTAAAGATGTCTTTGATATGCAAATCACGTAGTGTTTCGCCTATATTTCCTTCTATGTATTTTATGGTTTCAGGTCTTATGTCTAGTTCTTTAATCCATTTTGAGTTGATTTTTGTATATGGTGTGAGGTAGTGGTCAAGCTTCATTCTTTTGCATGTAGCGACCCAGTTTTCCCAGCACCATTTATTGAACAAACTTTCTTTGCTCCAATGCATAGTCTTTGCTCCTTTGTCAAAGATTAGTTGACCATAAATCTGTGGGTTTATTTCTGGATTTTCTATTCGATTCCATTGGTCTGTATGTCTGTTCTTGTTCCAATACCATGCAGTTTTGATGATTGTGGCTTTGTAGTAGAGTTTGAAGTCTGGGAGTGTGATGCCTCCATTCCCTTCTTTTTTTTTCAGGAGAGCTTTGGCTATTCGGGGTTTTTTGTGATTCCATATGAATTTCATCAATAATTGTTCTATTTCTTTGAAGAATGACATTGAAATTTTGATTGGAATAGCATGGAATCTGTATATTGCTTTTGGTAGGATGGCCATTTTAATAATGTTTATTCTCCCAATCCATGAGCAGGGGATGTCTTTCCATTTCTTTGTGTCTTCTTCTATTTCTTTTAACAGTGTTTTATAGTTTTCTTTGTATAGGTCCTTTACCTCTTTTGTTAGATTTATTCCCAAATATTTGATTTTTTTTGTTTCAATAAGAAAAGGGATGGTTTTTTTGATTTCTTCTTCTTCAGATTTATTGTTTGTATATAGGAAGGCTACTGACTTTTGCATGTTGATTTTGTATCCTGCCACTTTACTGAACTGATTGATGAGTTGAATTAGTTTTTCTGTGGAGTTTTTGGGGTTCTCTATGTATATTGTCATATCATCTGCAAAGAGTGATAGTTTGACTTCTTCTTTTCCTATTTGGATTCCTTGGATGTCTTTCTCTTGTCTTATTGCTCTGGCTAGGACTTCCAGTATTATATTGAAAAGCAGTGGTGAGAGTGGACATCCTTGTCTTGTTCCAGATCTTAATGGAATTGCTTTCAGCTTTTCACCATTGAGAATGATACTGGCTGTTGGCTTGTCATAGATGGCCTTTATGATGTTGAGGTACGTTCCTTGTATCCCAAGAATTTCAAGGGCTTTTATCATGAATGGGTGTTGCACTTTGTCGAAAGCTTTCTCAGCATCTATTGATATTATCATATGGTTTTTATATTTCTTTTTGTTGATGTGTTGGATAACGTTGATTGATTTTCGGATGTTAAACCATCCTTGTGTCCCTGGAATGAATCCTACTTGGTCGTGGTGAATTACCTTATGGATACACTGTTGGATTCTGATAGCTAAAATTTTATTAAGGATTTTTGCATCAGTGTTCATTAGGGAGATTGGCCTATAGTTTTCTTTTTTTGTGTTGTCCTTGTTCGGTTTTGGTATTAGTGTAATGTTGGCTTCGTAGAACGTGTTAGGTATTATACCTTCCTTCTCAATTTTTTGGAAGAGTTTGTGAAGGATAGGCACTAATTCGTCTCTGAATGTTTGGTAGAATTCATTTGTAAATCCATCAGGTCCTGGGCTTTTGTTTTTGGGGAGGTTTTTGATTACCATTTCAATTTCGCTAATTGTAATTGGTCTGTTTAGGTGTTCTATTTCTTCTTTATCTAGCTTTGGGTGATTGTAGAGTTGTAGGAATTTGTCCATCTCCTCTAGATTGTTAAACTTGTTTCCATATAACTGTTCATAGTAGTTATTAATGATTCTTTTGATTTCTGCTGTGTCCGTTGTGATTTCTCCTCTTTCATTTATTATCCTATTTATTTGTGCTTTCTCCCTTTTGCCCTTGTGAGCCTGGCAAGGGGTTTATCTATTTTATTTATTTTTTCGAAGAACCAGCTCTTGGTTTCATTGATCTTTTGGATTGTTTTTTTAGTTTCGATTTCATTTATTTCTGCTTTGGTTTTTATTATTTCTTTTCTTCTACTGGTTTTGGGGCTTTTTTGTTGTTCTTTTTCTAGATCTTTGAGTTTCGAGATTAGGTTGTTTCTTTGAGTTCTTTCTTGTTTCTTGATGTGAGCATCTATTGCTATATATTTTCCTCTTATTACTGCTTTTGCTGCATCCCATACATTTAGGAAATTGGTGTCCTCCTTGTCATTCAATTCAAAGAATTTTTTAATTTCTTCTTTTATCTCCTCGTTAGTCCAGTGGACTTCCAGTAGTGTGGGTTTCAATCTCCACGAGGTAGGAGAATACCTTGCCTTCTCTTTATGGTTTATTTCTAGTTTGATGCCTTCATGGTCAGAAAAGATGGTTGGTATGATTTCAATCTTGGTGTATCTGTTGATGTTTGTCTTGTGCCCCAGTATATGATCGATCCTAGAGAATGATCCATGTGCGCTTGAGAAAAATGTATACTCAGATTTTTTTGGGTTTAGTGTTCTATATATGTCTGTTAAGCCTAAGCACTCTAGATCCTTATTTAGAGCTTTAGTGTCTTTACTTATTTTTTGTCTTGTTGATCAATCCATTGTTGATAGTGGTGTGTTGAAGTCTCCCACTACGTATGTGTTTTCTCTGATGTCTGTTTTCAGAGATGCCAATAGTTGTCTGATATATTTTGGTGCTCCTTCGTTTGGTGAATATATGTTAATGAGTGTTATTTCTTCTTGAAGTATTATCCCCTTGATCATAATGTAATGACCACTGGGGTCTCTTTTTATGTTTTTAAGTTTGAAATCTGTTTTATCTGATATGAGTATAGCTGTTCCTGCCTTCTTTTTTGGTCCATTTGCTTGTAGAATTGTTTTCCATCCTTTAACTTTGAGTCTATTTTTATCTTTTGCAGCTAAATGTGTTTCCTGGAGACAGCAAAAGGTTGGGTTTTGTTTCTTAATCCAGCCTGCAACTTTGTGTCTTTTTATTGGAGAGTTTAGTCCATTTACATTTAGAGTTAGTATTGATATGTTAGCATCTGTATTTGCCATTGTGTTTGTCTTTCCTTTGATTTTATTTATTTATTCTTTTAATAACTTTCTTTGGCCTTCTTTTGTTGTTATTCGTCCCTCTGAGGTTCTGGCTTTAGGACTCCTTGTAGTATTTTTTGGAGTGGGGATTTAGTCACAATGAAATTCCGGAGTTTCTGTTTGTCTGGGAAGGTCCATATTCTTTCTTCAAAGAGGAAGGAGAGCTTTGCGGGATAGAGTATTCTTGGTTGGCATCTGTTTTCTTGGAGTCTGTTGACTATGTCCCTCCACTCTCTCCTTGCCCGTAGTGTTTCTTCAGAGAAGTCTGATGTCAGTCTGATTGGTTTCCCTTTGAATGTTATCTGTTTCTTCCCTCTTGTTAGTTTCATTATTTTTTCTTTGTCTTGGATTCTTGGGAGCTTTACTATTATGTGTCTTGCTGTATTTTTCCTTTCGTCATGGAAGTTTGGTGTTCTTCTTGCTTTTTGTATATCAATTTTCAGATCCTTCGTAGCATTTGGGAAGTTCTCTTCAATTATATCCATGAATATTTTCTCTGTTCCTACATCTCTCTCCTCTCCTTCTGGGATTCCTATAACTCTTATATTTCCTTTCCTCATGGAGTCAGATAGTTCCCGAAGTCTTTCTTTGGTCTTTTTCCTTCGTACTTCTCCTTCCTTTTCTGTTTTAGTTCTTTTTATTTCTGTGTCTTCAAGAGTACTTATTCGTTCTTCCATTTCATCTATTCTGCTTTCACTGCTTTTCCCAGAGTTCTTTAGCGTCTCCATTAATTCTTTGATCTCCTGCATTTCTTTTACTTCCCTCTTTAGGGACTCAATTTCATTCTTCTGGTCATTAATTATTTTCCCCTTATCATTGTTTTCCTTTATGACTTCTGTCAGTTTTTTAATCACAGCAATTTTAAATTCTCTATCTGGAAGGCTCAGAAGTTCTTCCAAGTTACTGTCGTTGCAATCTGGTAGATGGTTTTCTTTTTGTGGTGTGCTATTTTGCTGAGGAGTTGCTGGGTTGCATGTTGTTTTTCTACTCCCTACTGCCTGTTTTCTAATTTGCCGTATTCCTTGTGACACTGTGTTGCTGGTACTGGCCGGCATCTTGGGCGACCTTCCCAGCTCACCACTGGCTCCTCTGGGGAACTTCTGCTGGGTTCACAAGTCTCCAGCAAAGACAGGTCCCTGCTCTGTCTCCTCGGTGAGCCTTCTGCTGGGTTCACACAGTCTCCAGCAAGAAGGGTCCCTGCTGCAAAATGCCAGAGCCGGGGACACGCTCCCCTGCATGCCCAGTCTGCCCCAGCGGTGGGTGCTGCTCCCCTCTGGGCTGGAACTGCAGGCTAGAAGGTGCCCAGCATGGGCAAGCCTCCCAGCTTACCTCTGTCTCCTCGGTGAGCCTTCTGCTGGTTCACACAGTCTCCAGCAAGAAAGGTCCCTGCTGCAAAATGGCGATGCAGGAACGAGCTCCCCTGCACGCCCGGTCTGCCCCAGCGGTGGGTGCTGCTCCCCTCTGGGCTGGAACTGCAGGCTAGAAGGTGCCCGGTGTGGGCAAGCCTCCCAGCTTAACCTCTGTCTCCTCGGTGAGCCTTCTGCTGGGTTCACACAGTCTCCAGCAAGAAGGGTCCCTGCTGCAAAATGCCGGTGCCGGTGACGCGCTCCCCTGCACGCCCGGTCTGCCCCAGCAGTGGGTGCTGCTCCCCTCTGGGCTGGAACTGCAGGCTAGAAGGCGCCCAGCATGGGCAAGCCTCCCAGCTTACCTCTGTCTCCTCAGTGAGCCTTCTGCTGGTTCACACAGTCTCCAGCAAGAAAGGTCCCTGCTGCAAAATGGCGATGCAGGAACGAGCTCCCCTGCACGCCCGGTCTGCCCCAGCGGTGGGTGCTGCTCCCCTCTGGGCTGGAACTGCAGGCTAGAAGGTGCCCGGTGTGGGCAAGCCTCCCAGCTTACCTCTGTCTCCTCGGTGAGCCTTCTGCTGGTTCACACAGTCTCCAGCAAGAAAGGTCCCTGCTGCAAAATGGCGATGCGGGAACGAACCCATTTTTCATTTTTGCACAATGTATGCATTTCCATCTTGGTTATATTCCCCATACAATTTCTACCCTCCCCCCTTATTTTGAACCTACTTCCTCCTCCCTTCCCTACTCGCCCTCCCCCCCCCCCCGAGTGTCTCTGGTTTATAGTTGTTTGTTGATTTTGATTTTTACTTCATTATAATTAGTTTTTTTCCTGGTCCTTTGTTTAGGTTTTCTAAATTCCTGCTATGAGTGAGACCATCCAGTATTTTTCTTTTTCTTTCTGGCTTATTTCGCTGAGCATGATCCCTTCCAGCGCCATCCATGTTGCTGCAAATTGCATGTGTTTATCTTTGTTGAATGCTGAGTAATATTCCACTGTGTATATGGACCACATCTTCTTGATCCAGTCATCTATTTTTGGGCATTTGGGTTGTTTTCATAGATTAGCTATTGTCAATAGTGCTGCTACAAACATAGGCGTGCAGGTGCCCTTTTGAATTAATGATTCTATAAATCATCCAGTGAAAAAATGGGCAGAAGAGCTAAAAAGGAACTTCTCCAAAGAGGAAATGCGAATGGCCAACAGGCATATGAAAAAATGTTCAACATCACTTGCAATCAGGGAAATGCAAATCAAAACTACTATGAGATACCATCTTACACCAGTGAGAATGGCACATATTAAAAAAACTAGCAACAACAAATGTTGGCGAGGGTGTGGAGAAAAAGGAACTCTCCTGCACTGCTGGAGGGAGTGCAGACTGGTCCAACCACTGTGGTGAGCTGTGTGGAGATTCCTCAACCTGCTAAAGATGGAGCTTCCATATGGACCTCTAAGTTTTGAGTGTTGATGTCAGGGCTGGGATTGGCTGGGGGCTGGCCCCAGGTTTCTGCTTAGTCCAGCAGGGAGCAGCCACTGATAGAGCTCAGCCCCTGCTCATCCCATGTTGCCTTATCCCTACTCCCTCTGTTACAGGGCAGGGAGAGGGGCACCCCAGACCCCCAAACCTGTCTGCTTTAAATAGGTTTTGCCATCCGCCGCATCAACACAAAACATACGAAAGCTCTCCATCCTGCTTCCTTCCCTCGGGCTCCTCTGCTGCTGCTTGTTTTCCCTGCTCAGCTCCACCCTCCCTTGGGTGGGGCAGGAAACCTGGAACCTCCCCCTTTCCTGGGGACACCCCGTTACACCTCTTCCAATGCCCCCCTTCTCCCTCCTCTCCCTAGTCTTCCCCTCTTCTCTCCTCTTTTTTTTCTTTTCTACTTCCTTGCATTTTGCTCCCTTCCTGCTCTACTTCCCTATTGTCTTCTCATGCTCTGTCCTCACTTCCTCTCTTCCCTCCTGTTCACCCCCTTCCCCTTCTCTCCATCCTCCCCTCCTCCTTTCTCCCTGCTTTCTCTTGCACCATCTCACGCCTCCCAGGATGTCACTGTGACCCTCTTGTCTAGGATTTTAGGAGCTGAGCTCCAGCTGCGATCCCCTACACAGTATGCGCGTGACTTTCCAAGTGTTTATTAACTCTTGCACTAGCACTCAGCACTCTGGGGTGTGAGCCGAAGGATCTTTTCCTGAGGAGAAGTGACTGCTTTGACCAGTTTCTCAGATTCTTAGCCCAGGGCTCACTGCTCCTCCCTTCAATTTTTAGTTTCCAGTTCATTATTTCACTAACTTCCCACACAAGTGAGATTCACAGTTTACATATAATGGATTCAAAAATTTGCAGCTATTGAAAAAGTAAGGGCATAGAAACACTCCCTAAAGAGAGCCTGCTGTCTGGAAGGACCAGTGCCCCCTGCAGTTGTGTGGCTTTAACAAGCTTTCCCCGGTGAGCATTTGGGCATGTAGCCAGTGCTAACCACGGCAGCTCCCATCAGTCCCAATCTGGACTGAAGCACTGTTCTTGCAAATGAGCACAGTTGTGTAGCGTGTGCTAGGGCTGCAGGTTTATTTTTTTTTTCCTTATAAACGGAATGTTTTCTTTTTATTTTACTGGGGCAATATTGGTTTGCAGCATGGTTAGTATTTCAGGTGTTACCACACCACACCCACCACCTCTCCACTCACAGTTGACCACCATAGTCAACTACCCACAGCCGACCACCATTAGACAAGGTGGTTTAAACAACAAAATTGAATTTCCTTCCAGTCCTGGAGGCTGAAATTCCAAAATCAAGGCAACAGCAGGGTTGGTTTCTCCTGAGGCCTCTCTCCTTGGCATGTTGATGGTCTTCTATGTTGAAGGCTCTTCCGGAGCCTTCACGTGGTCTTCCCTGTGTGGGTGTCTGTGTCCTAGTCACCTTTTCTTAAGAGGACTCCAGTCATATTATATTAGCCTTATGTTACCTCATCTTACCTCATTGTCTCTTAAAAGGCCCTATCTCCAAACGCAGTCACATTCTGAGATACTGTGGGTTGGGACTTCAATGTATGAATTTGGGAGGGGAGCACAATTCAGCCCATGACAAATTGGGTGCAGTCACTCCCCTCACATAATGTCTCCCATGCCCTCCCTGCCTGAGGAGGCAGATGCACAGAGCAGGAGACGTGCCCAAAGCCAGTCAATCGAAAACTATTGCATTTAGAACTTGGTCTTATTTCAAACCACTATTGACAGAAGATTATTTAGGAAGTACTTTTTGGCTGAGCAGATCCAGGATTAATTATTAAGGGCCCTTCCACAGGCTGGACAGGAGTTGTGGACACCACGTGAGTTAAGTAGCAGACCCAAGTGGTTGCCTAGTCTTCCTGACAGATAGGAAAAGACTGTGTTTTATTTATATACACAGCTATTTTTAGTCCTGTACTTTACCCTTTACCCTCAATAGAAGGGATTATTGGAACTACTCTATCTAGAACCTCTCTTGTAGTCAAATTAATAGGTGGGGTTCCAGTCATTGCCCTGGAGTTCAACAGCCAGGATATAATAACCCAAATGCATTATCGGCTCATTAGAGCTGTGTGCGTAATGGTTAACATCACAAGAAGGGGAAGGGAAGAGGGGAGGGGTTGGGGACACTGGAGCTAAGAAACATGTTCTAAGATTTTCCATAAAGATGCCATCTTCCTTTGAGACTTTGGTTAACTAAATCCCTCCCATAACACCACCCGCAATGTTAAGACTTGATCTGAAGAGGATCTTTCACCAAAGCCAGTGGCCAGAGAATCAGGCTCCGAGGGTTGCTTCAGATGCAGTAAATTAGATATGTGCGCTTAATAATGTATGCTGGATGCAGGCAAATCAATAATCTCAGTGCGTTCAAGTATAGATTCAAAGTAATTTATTCCAGGAACAATAATCCATACTATTTATTTGCATAGTTCTATGATCTTAGGCAATTTTTAAAGAAATTTTGAGATGGTGAAGGTCTCTCTAACCTTATGATCCCCCCCCCAATATTAATCAATATTTAATCTCCCCAGATTGTGCGCTTCAGGGATAGTAACCTAATTTATAACTTCACTGCCCTCTGCTTTTCTCTGTTAGGTAGACTGACTCTGGGTTCCTGCCATGAGACACTGTAATATGAACAGGAAAGTTTGCCACTAACTAGCTATTTTGCTTTGGCATGTCATTTATCTTTCTGAGCCTCATCTGTAAAATGAGGATAACATACCTGCCTTATGGAATTGCTGTAAGGATTAGAGATAAGGCATGTGAAGCCTCTTCTATCATGCCAGGTATACCAGTTGCTTAACAAATGGATGCAGTTGTTATTATAAGCCTCTGTAGATGACTTCAAGGGGTACAAGGGGGTACTCATGACATGCAGTATCCTGAATTCCTTCCTTCATTCTGAGAGAAATATGCCAGCCCAGAAACCAAGGCTATCACTCGTTTAGCCAATGATACCCATCAGGCTTATCAAAATGATACCACTCACCCAAGGTATGGGAAAAATAGAAAAGGCAATGTAGTATGAAAGAAATAATACAGCTTTGCTGTTGTACAGTGGACACATTACCTCGTTTTTCTGTGGCTTAGTTTCTTCATTTTTAAAAGTGAGATTAAAAATATTTGCTTCAAAGGTTACTGAAACAATGAAATTAAATATCCTACTGCACCTGTAAAGTACCATCTTGAATCCTTGGAACAGAAAAGGCTCTCAGACCAGGTGACTGAATTGTTATCATCACCATCATCATCATTGTCGTCGTTTCTGGAAGTTCTGTGTGAAATTCTATCAAGAGAGGTTTTGAAAAAAGAGATTCACTGCAGGGATGATATTCTTTTTTCCCCTAAGTCAATGTACTTTTCTAAGGACTGCTAAGGTTTATGATTCCATCAGAGTAAAGAATTTGGAGATGAACATGGGCAATTGCAACCAAACCTTAGGCAATTATCTATCAATCTATCAATCTTTACTTTCCCAGGATCCAAACATGTGAAAACCAACCAAATGGGTTATTCCAGTATTCCTGGTGAAGAAGCTTTCTCTGTAAAATTCCATGATGAATGCTTTCTTCAGGCATCAAGAGTCAAATGGCCCCAGGCCACTTGCTGACAATGCCATATGAAAATTGGCCACTTAACTGACCCAGTTAACCTACTGGTCACTGTCTCAGATATGAGGCCTTAAATTTCTGTTTTGTCACTTTTTAAAGTCATGGGCCAAGACGTAAAGGGCTCTGTATTTTATTTTCGTTTAAAATTTATAGATTGATTTGACCAAAATATAAGACATAAGCTGTATCTGCCACGTGTACCTTAGCAGAGGATATTGTGATTCTGATTTATTTTTCAATCAAAAAGTTTTTAAATTGTGGTAAAATATACATAATGTATAGTCACCATTTTAATCATTTTTTTAAAGATTTATTTATTTTTATACAAGAACCAGGGTTCAGGCCAGATGTGCGGGAGGGTGAGAGGATTCACCAGAGACAGAGTGGGAAACAGAACAGGCAGACTGATGAAATAGACTGCTGAGGGGAGTAGCGGGCGAGACAGGAGAGTTCTGCTTCACCATGTGGGATTCTCACCTGCCGGGCGGGATCGAACCTGTACTGCAGAGGCTGCGGACAGCTTCACAGTGCAGCGCTCAACCACCTGCGCAACCAGGGAGGCCCTTAATCATTTTCAAGTGTATTGTTCAGTATTGTTAAGTACATTCACATTGTCACACAGCCATCTAACCATCCATCTACAGAACTCTTTTGATCTTCCAAACTGGAAATCTATGCCCATTGAAACAATCACTCATCCTTTGACACACTTTCTAGCCTCTGGCAACTAACATTCTACTTTCTGTCTCTGTAAATATGACTAGTTTATATATCTCATACAAATGGAATCATATAGTATCCTTCTGTGTCTACCTTGTATCACTTAGTATTACATCCTCAAGGCCCATTCATGTTCTGTCACATGTCAGAGTTTCCCTCTTTTTATGACTGAATAATATTCATGGTATGTATATACCACATTTCATTTATTTTTTCATTTGTCAAGGGACACTTGGGTTGCTTCTGCTTTTGGCTCTTGTGAGTAAGCAACTCTGAAACATGTTGTACATGTATGTGTTCAAATCCCTGCTTTCAACTTTGTGGGTATATACTCAGAATTGCACTTGCTAGATCATATGGTAATTCTATTGTTTTATTAGGAGGAACTGCCATACTATTTTTCACAGTGGCTGACCATTTTTTATTCCTACTAGGAATGCACAAAGTTCCAATGCTCTACATCCTTGCCAACATTTGTTGTTTTGTTTTTGATAACACCCATCCTAATGAGTATGCAGTGTGAAAATCGATCTAGCTAGTATCTATTCTTATTTTTTAATTAATAAACTTTATTCTTCAAGCAGTTTTAGTTTCACAGCAAAATTGAGTGAAAAGTATAGAATGTTCCTATATATTCCTTGACCTTACACATGTACAACCTTCCCCACCAGAGTGGTTATAATCAATGAAACTACACCCACACATCATTATCACCCAAAGTCAAGTTGACCTTAAGGCTCATTCTTGGTGTTGTACATTCTATGAGTTTTGATGTTTAATAACATGTCCACCATAATAGTATCATACAAAATAATTTCATTCTCCTGAAAGTATTCTCTGATCTGCCTGCTCATGCCTTCCTCCCCTCTAAATCCTCACATTGATGTTTTTATTATTTCTGTAGTTTTGCCTTTTCCAGAATGTTCATATATTGGAAATCATATATTATCAAGCCTTATCAGATTGATTTCTTTCAATTAGTACTATGCACTTAACTTTCCTTCATACCTGAGCATGGTTTAATAGCTCCTTTCTTTTTAGTGCCAAATACTACTTGTCTGCACGTACCCAGTTTGTTTACCCATTCACTTACTGAAGGACAACTTCTGTTGCTTGTACATTTTGGCAACTACCAATAAAGTTGCTATACGCATACCAGTGCTGTGTGGACATAAGCTTTCAGTTCATTTGGGTAAATACCAAGGAATTTGATTGCTGAATTTTATGGTAACAGTGTGTACAGTTTTGTAAGAAATTTTCTAACTGTGCCCAAAGTAGCTAAAGAATTTTGAATTCCCGTCACTAGTGTATGACAGTTCCTGTTGCTTCACATCTTTGCTAGCATTTGCATTTGGGGTTATTAGTGTTCTGGATATTGGCCACTCATAGATGTATAATAGTATCTCATTGTTGTTTTAATTTGCAGTTACTAATGACATATGATGTTGAACATCTTTTCATATGTGGACTTTCCATCTGTTTATCTTCTCTGGTAAGGTGTTTGTTCAGGTCTTTTGCACATTTTCAATCAGGTTGTTTGTTCTCTTATTGTGAAGTTTTGAGAATCTGTTGTACATTTTGAATAATAATCCTTTATCAGATATGTCTTTTGCAAATATTTTCTCCCAGTGTATATTTTGTCTTTTCATTCTCTTGACATTGTGCTTCGCACATCAGAACATTTTAATTTTAATCAAGTCCTAGCTTATCAATTATTTCTCCTATAGATTGTGCTTTTGATGTTGCATCTAAAAAGTCATCACCATATTCAAGGTCACCTGGGTTTTCTTCTGTTATCTTGTGGGATTTTATAGTTTGCATCTTACCTTTACATCTGTGATTCATTTCAAGTCAATTTTTTAAATGTTTCTTTTTTTAAAAAAAATGTATTTATGCAAGAACTGGAGTGTAGGCCAGATGTGTAGGAGGGTGAGAGGATTCACCAAAGACAGGTGGATTGACTGAAATACACTGCTGAGGGGAGCAGCGGGTGAGACAGGAGAGGTCTGCTCGCCACATGGGTATCTCCACGGCCGGTGGGGATTGAACCGTCACTGCAGAGGATGCAGACAGCTTCACAGCGCTGTGCTCAACCACCTGCGCCACCAGGGAGGCCCTCAAGTTAATTTTCATGAAGTGTGTAAGGTATATGGATTCTTTTTTTTTTTTTCAATATATGTGGATGACTATTTGTTCCAGTGTCTCTAGTGAAAAGACTATCCTTGCTTCATTGTATTGCCTTTCACTTTTATAAGTTGATTAGACTTATGTGAGCCTATTTCTTGTGGTCTATAGTCTGTCCTACTGACCTTTTGATCTACTGGTCTATTCTTTTTTTTTTTTTTTTTTTGGTGGAACCCTCGCCGGGGAACAAACCGGCACTGCAGAGGCTGCGGGCAGCCTCACAGCCCAACGCTCAACCACTGCGCCTCCAGGGGGAGGCCCTACTGGTCTATTCTTTTGCCAATACTACACTGTTTTATAGTAAGTCTTTTTTTTTTTTAAGATTTATTTTATTTATTTATGCATACAAGAACTGAGGGTAGGTCAGAGGTGCAGGTTGGTGAGAGGATTCACCAGAGACAGAGTGGGGAGCAGAACAGGCAGACTGACTGAAATATACTCCTGAGGGGAGCAGCGGATGAGACGGGAGGTCTGCAGCGCCATGTGGATCAACTCCCTAGCCAGGGATCAAACTCATGCTGCAATGGCTGGTGATAGCATGATAGCACTGAAACTTTAACCCCTCTGCCACTAGGGAGGACTTATGGTAAGTCTTGAAGTCAGGTAATGTCAATGCTCTGACTTTGTTATTCTTCTATATTGAGTTGGGTATTCTGGATCTTTTTCCTGTTTAATTTTTTTAATAACTTTTTTTAAGATTTATTTATTCATTTATTTATTTATACAAGCACTGGGTACAGTCAGAAGCGTGGGAGGGTGAGAGAATTCACCAGAGCCAGACTGGGGAGCAGAGCAGGCAGAGGTACCAAAGTGCTCTGCTGAGGGGAGCAGCGGGCAGCAGGAGAAGTCTGCGCGCCATGTGGGACCCCCACCCTGTGGCCGGGGATCGAACCGGCACTGCAGAGGCTGCGGGCAGCTTCGCAACCCAGCGCTCAACTGCTGCGCCACCTGGGAGGCCCTCTTTTTCCTGTTTAATGTAAACTTTAGAACTAGTTTTTTATCCACAGAATAACTTGCTGGTCTTTTTTGATTGTGATTAGGTTGAACCTACAGATCAAAATAGGAAGGGCTGCAATATTGAATTTTTCATCCATGAATATAGAATTTGTCTCCATTTGTTGAGTTTCCCTTTGATATTTTTCTTCATACAGCTGCAGTTTTCTTCATACAGATATTGTATATATTTTTTTTAGTTTTGTACCTAGGAATTTCATTTTTTGAAATGTGAATATAAATGATACTGTGCTTTCAATTTCATATTCTACTTATTCATTGCTACTGTATAAGAAAGTGATTGAGTTTTGTATAGCTTATATCCTGAAACCCTGTTTTAATTCTTTCAGATTTTTAACATTGACAATCATGTCATCTATAAACAAAGGCAATTTTATTTTTTCCTTCCCAGTCCATATACTCCTCATTTCCTTTTCCTGTCTTATTGCATTAGCAAGGACTCTCCATATAATACTGAAAAGCAATAATGAGAGGATACAGACTTGCTTTATTCCTGATATTAATAGGAAAGCTTTGAATTTCTCAACATTAAGTATACTTGATGTAGGATTTTTATATGTTCTTTGTAAAGTTAAGGAAATCCTTTCTATTCCTGCTTTCTGAGAGCTTTTGTCATTAATGGGTGTTGAAATTTATCAAATGTTTTTCTGCATCTATTGATATGATGATGTGAATTTTTTTCTCTAGCCTCTTAATAGAATAGAAAACCTTTTTGACTTTCAAATGTTTAACTTGTTTTGCATGCCTGGGCTAAATCTCACTAGCTTATAGTGTATAATTTTTTTATACATTGTTAGATATGACGTGTTAATATTTTCTTGTGGATTTTTGTATCTATGTTTATGAGACATTGAACTGTAGTTTCTTTTCTCATAATATGTTTTCTAGCTTTGATATTAAGGTTATTTTGGCCTCACAGAATGAATTAGGATTTATTCCTTCTGCTTCTTCTGTCTTATGGAAGCAATTGTAGAGAACTGGTATAATTTCTTCCTTAAATATTTGGTGGAATTTACCAGTGAATCTATCTGAGTTTGGTGCTCTCTGTTTGGAAAAATTACTAAGTATTGATTCAATTGCTTTAACAGATATACATCTATTCAGATTGTCTACTACTCCCATTTATTTTTAACTGCACCATTATAAAAATATTAGGACAACACAAATTATTAAAAACAAAAGCAAAATGAGGCACAACCATGACAAACCAAAGTGTTTATTAAGTGTTCCCCCAGCAAGAAGTATTATTCTCATTTGACAAATAAGGAACCTGATCATTAGAGAGATTAGAGGGTGAGACCAAAGCAATACTACAAGTTTACTACTACAGAACAGTAAAATCCACTTCTGTCTGATTACTTAGCTAGTATTCTAGACATTACACCATGATGCTTCTTCAATCTTTAGAGTAAATGGTTTTATGTGCCATGAGGTTCCTGAGAAGAAATGCATGCCTGATTCCAGCCTCTGATTGTCTACCTCATGGCCACATTCCTATGCTGGTAGGGCCACACTAGCACATGGATTGATGCAGTCATGAATACAGAAGTTCTGGTGATCCCCAGCACTTTTTTTTTTAATCAAAATTTATATTTAGAACTTCAGGAATGCAGCTTGAAAAGCAAAATGGTTCATGGAAGTCATCAATACCTAAGTATATTTACAAAAGTTGGCACCATTGAATCTGCAAGGCAATTTGCAAGCTTGGACATTAGCTTTGGAATTATAGACACCTTGACTCAGATCCCAAAGTTAATAATATTTTCTCTTTGTGTGCTCACTTACTCACTCTAAGCCTCAATTTCTTCGTCTATAAAATTGGGCAGCATTATCATACTGAACTAATTGGAGGGATGTGTGAATTCAATGAGCAACTGCATATAAAGCCCTACCTGTGACTGTTAAAATAGACTAGAGATACAGTTAATGTGAACTAATATTATTCCAAACCTCTGTGAGCACTGACTATATACCAAGCACTCTATTGTATCCCTTGCTTGGTCTTCAGACATTTTTTCATCATCTTCCCCGAACAGAAATGGTATTTGACTACACATTCTCAACATTTCCATCTATATTTATAAATGGTATCCATGATTGACACTCAATTAAAGCACTAAAAATTAAGAAAATTGAATGCTTCCTTTCTTGAGAGAGAATGTGTGTGTGTGGGGGGGGGGGGTGTTCAGATTTTTCTCTCCAAATTCCAACTGATTGTCTTGAGCACCTATTTTGAAAGCCTCTGTTTTAGTTTGTCTAACAGGAATTGGCAAACTTTTTCTGTGAAGAGTTGGATAGTAAAGATTGTTGGCTTAGAATAGACTCTGTTGCAAGCTCTCAACTCTTCTGTGTAGCAGGAAAGCAGCCAGAGACAATATGCAAACAGATGGGCATGGCAGTGTGCCAATAAAACTTTATTTACAAAATCAGGTGTTGGCAGTAGTTTGTAGACCTCTGAACTGACAACTTGCTCTTCTATTTAGATACAAGTTTTCCTTAGAGGACTACTGAAAGATAGCAGCACTTGCAAACATTGTTAGGTAGTTGGCAACAAGGAAAAGTGAGGTGTGCATATGCTAGCTCTTTCTAAAATGTACAAAGTATATTACATCAGCATTGATAGTATTAATATTATAACATCTTCCCAGACACAGGTGAGCAAGGGCTCTGACCTCCTGGTAGATCCGTCTTACTCTGAAGGAAGATAGACTTGTGTAAACAAACCCAACTTTAGCTGACCTTTTGGAAGCAAGATATATTCTGTCATTGAATTTCCTCTCCTACCTCCTTCTAATGCCCATACTTCATCCAGATACATGTAAATATGAAAAGATTGGCTCTTTTCTATGAAATCGTAGGGTTTCATGAATAGAAACATATGAAGAATAGTGGCTTCATTATGGAATGGCTCATTCATCAACAGACATTTCCTATTGCCTGCTTTGTGCCAGGTACCATGCTGGGCACTGGGAATGGGGAATACAGAAAAGAATTAGAGGTTGTCTCTGCTCTTAAGGAACTCCAATCAGAGTTTCCCCACCACCGCTCCTCCAACATTGCTCTTATCAAGGTCCCCAAGGATCTCCATGTAGCTAAATCCAGTGGTCATTGCCTAGCCTTCAGAGGACTCCACCATTTTACAAGGTTAAGTACATGCTCTTTCACATGTACTCAGGGACCCCACATCCTCCTGGTTCTGCTCTAGATCTGGAAATCATGGGTGTCCAAGGGGGCTGCAACAGCTCCTCCTTACCTAATATAGAGCAATTCTTTTTTCTGTTTATCTATTGGGTGCCTATATAAATTTCATACTGTGGGGAAAAAGTCCCACTTCAAAAAAAAAAACAAAAACCATTACATAAATAATTCACCAAAAAATATTCTACGCCATGGACAGCCACTGGAGGGCATGCACAAGTGGGTGGCTTGTTATGAAGATGACCTAGCAGAGTAGGGTTAGTGCAGGATTCATGAGAAAGAGAAGAGAATCCAATAGCAGAGGCTGTAGTGTGGTCAAGATGAAGGGTGGTGACACTGTGAGCCAGAAATCAAAGGAACTTCAGTGAATTCCCAGTTCCTTCTCCAGTCTGGTAGACTTCGACTCGTGTTGCCCTTCCTAGGTGACTAAAATGAATGTCACTGTAGTTATTACATGTTGTAAGTACAATATTAATATTACCATATATATATATATATACACTATTTAATAGGTATTACTATGTACTCAGCCCTATAGCTACCTGCATGTGTAAGAATTTGTCTTCATAAATACATGAATATGCATATAGTTTCATGTGGGCTAATTAGCTTCACTGAGTCTTTGGAGAAAGAAGCAGAGTAAAAATGAAGGAGTAAATAATTAGGTGTCAAATAATTAAAAGTACTGTTGAGAAAGAATGCCTTTTAAATAGTTTTTTAATTGGGTTTTTAATATGACTGACTTGGAAAGTTTCTCTCAGAAGATGGTGTTGATTGACAGCCTATATAGTTATTAATAACATGTAGTCAATCTGCTTGGAATATATTAAGTTTTCAGGAGAGAAAACATCTGAAAATGGCTGCCAAGGATTCAGACAATGGTCTCAGCATGGGCGGAATCTTGTTTTCTTGGCAGAAGTCAGTGGCCATTGCACACAGCTAGAGTTGGTACTGGTTAGAATAAGATCACCTGAGGGTCTGCACCTCACTATTTTGAAATGTCAATCTCCTCTAATAAGACCAGAAGCCATCAGTTAAATGACTGGTCCTATGGGCAGTGCATTCAGCAAACAGCTGAAAATGAGAAACGTCTAACCAAAATTTTAGGAACAACTGCTGAATACTACAATTCTAAAACTGAGCTGGGGGACTCTTTTTAAATAATAACATTTATTGTCATATTTTCCCATTAAAAAAGTATTCATTCTTGAAAATTTAGAAACTGTAGACAAATGGAAGAAAATAACATCTGTAGTTACTGTAGTACATGGAAATAAATATTGATTTCTCTGATCTGCAGACACACATAGTAATAGATAACATATGAGTGCACACACAGACCTTTTTTTAATTTCTAAAAGTAGGCCTAACTCCATATTGAATTTTATGATCTGCTTTTTCTATTTAACATTATATAGTGTGTCATTAAATATTCATCTTAAGATGAAGAAGTATCTTTTTGTAAGGCTGCATAGTATTTCATCATATGGAATACTTGTATTTATTTGCATTTCTCCTGCTGTTTAACATTTAGGTTATGGCCAACAGGCATATGAAAAAATGTTCACTTTTCCTTCTCCATTCAGTGTTGCAAAGAGTCCACAGAACTAATATCCAGCTAGTTGGCACAAATGCAATAATACAGCCTGCCCCATTTAAAGTAGGACTGTCCATACCAGTTGTTGAATATTTTTATTATCACCCCAGAAGCATCTTTATATATTATGTCATTTTCCTTGGAATATTAGAATAATGAGTCTCTAGATCCTCAGAATTCAACATTTTTACTGACCAGCTGACCCCTAGTGACTTAGTTAACACCTTGTTGGAAAATTTGGGGAGCCCTTTTGCACTCCAACTTTTTGAGGCACTTTTCCAAGCAATTTGATGAGGAAAGAAAAAAAAAGAAATAGATCTTTATTTTTTGAGTCAAATAAAGATAGACAAAGATAATGAAATAGATCAATAGCGTGTTAACTGGGGTCCTGGCAAGAAACAGTGGCATTTTCAGAAGGCGTAATTAAGGAGAGTGTGATGAAGGGGCTCTTCTTAAAGTGTGGCAGAATGAGGGGCCCCACAAAGGTTGAGAACGCACCCTGAATCACTGGAGTTGTGCTGCAGTTGCAGCAAAGGATTGCCTGGAGCTGCTGTGTCCTCCTATATAAAATGCCGCCACAGCCAATGCACTGCTTCACAAGGAGGTTGCCAGGACAATAAAAACCCCAACCCCATTCTCTTCCCACCTTGATATCCTGCCACGACCCGACCCTTTGAATGAACCCAGCAAAACCAGTGGGGGAGCCCTGCCACCCAGGCTCAGCAGCGCCCTCCCAGGGCACTGGGCTGGAGCAGGGTGGAAAGCACTGGCCAGGCACACCTTGAGGGAAATGGATTGAAGGAAAAGAAATGTAAATGAGAAAACAAAATCTGAATTCCAACCCAGTCTTTTGCATGCTGTGGGAGTATCCGAGACACAGAGAGGTATGAGTCAGTAAATCTCTCCCCCGAGAGCGTCGTGAACTAGATTTCACATTTGCCACTTCTTGCCATCCATTCCCAGCAGAGTTTTGAAGGTTTTCAGGAGCACCTGGGCAAAGAACAGACAAAAGGAGGCTGAGGTGGGAGGGGGGGGGGGCCGTGAAGATCTTATGTAACTTATATCCTTATGAAAACTCATTTTGCTTTTATTTTAAGAAGTGCTATTTAAGAATTCTCCAGGGGGTTAAAAAGCATAAGAGATGTGATTTTGATGAGATGTCAATAGGAAAATCTCTTAGCTCCTGGAATAAATGATGCTTTTGTTTCGGCTTTCTGTTTTTCAAAAAGGCCATCTGTTTTCATAAACATAAATGAGACTTTCTAGCCACCTTTCCCCTTCTAACCCTGTCTCTTTGCACAAATGACAATATTCCCTTCGTGATTCATTCCTGAAGACATTCTTCTGAGCTAAATGCTGCTGCTAAATTTGTACTTCGGTTTCCACTGTGAGTCCCACATGATCTTTGCTCAGCGGCAACTGCACTATTACAGCTTTCATTTCTTGAGTCCCAGATTGTTATACCTTTGGGTTGCCAGCTGCTCCGTACCAGGCTTTATATGACCGGTATCTCCCATTTCTCAAGGGACGTTTTGAGGTCTGTGAGGTAACCCAACAAATAGCACCCCTTTTCCACCTGTGTTCTGAAAAAATTAAGAAATAAAAGGTGGCAGATGGAAGTCAAAATACCATGTTTATTGCAGATAATGAATAACTTGACTGAGTACGAGAGCCAAATTGACCTGATAATTGGATCCAGGATTAGGCAAACTGACTATGGGCTGCACTGGATGGGGCAGAGGAAGAGCCAGACCTTGGGCGAGAAGGGAAAAACGCTGCCAATTGTCAAGAGCAAAAAGGGTGGGGCTCAACTAAGCATGCCTGGTTTATATTTCCTCAGTTTACCACCAATGTAACTCCCTCTATCTTCTTTGAGGAAAAGGCCAGCTAGAGGCCAGGAAGGATGCTACTGTAGCTCCCTTCACATTGAAATAAACGTCAGGAAACATGGTAAAGTTTCTCTCCCGGTAGTGGTGGGAAACTCAGAATCTCAGAGATGTGCCTTGCATGAGCCAGGTACATAAAATAGGCTCAGCAAATACTTGCTGCCTTTGTGTTGTTTCCTTTAAGAAATAATTATTGAACAACAATGCAGGGTCAAGATAAGGCGTTTAACTTTTTTTATTTTGGGTACAGTTGAGTGCTGCTAGAGGATTTTGCGCAAGCGAAAGTTTTGATCAGATTTACATATTGGAAAAATTACTCTGGTTGCCTTTTGGATAATGGATTATAAGAAGGACAGGGTAGGAGGAGGGAGATGGATTGGAAGCTTCTTGCTGCTGTGCAGGTGAGAAGTGATGAGACTCGGGTGAATTCAGAGGAGGAGGACACAAATAGACAAGCGGGAATATCACTTGTAGATAAAATTGGTGGGATTTGTTGATGGATTGGAGTGGGGCGGGCAGGGAGAATTGAGAACAACTTGTATTTTTATTTGAGCAACTGAATGGACAGAGATTGAGTAGACAGGGAGGGGAAGTTTTTTGGGTAAATGAATGAATACTGATATCCCCTGGCAACCCAGTTTCTTTTGGAGGCTTTCAGTGGGCTGGTGATACATCCCTGCTTTCCTGGGACAGTCCAGCTTACAACTGCTGACCCAACATAATTGTTAGGAATGCTTCCTTTCACTCGCAAAAGTAATCTGCTTTCTAAGATAAAGCACCTGGTCACCCTAGCTTAGAGGGAATTGCAAGCTAGTAGAGAACGGTTGGAAAAGTGTTTTGAAAAGTAAAAAACTCTGTAAAAACTGTATAAAAATAAGGCATCAATCAACATTAACCATTTTATTTTTATTTTATTTTATTTATTTTTTTAAAGATCTAGCCATCTATGCATACAAGAGCTGGGGAGAAGGCCAGAGATGTGGGGGGTGAAAGGATTCACCGAGACAGAGTGGGGAACAGAACAGGCAGATGGACAGAACAGGCAGATGAGGGGAGCAGCGGGCAAGACAGGAGAGGTCTGCCTCACCATGAGGGTTTCTCCCTGGCTGGCCAGGGCTCGAACTCATGCTGCAGAGGCTGCAGACTGCCCCATAGTGCAGTGCTTAACCTCCTGTGCCACCAGGGAGGCCCAACATTAGCCATTTTTTTTTAAAGATTTATTTTATTTATGCAAGAGCCAGGGTACAGGCCAGATGCGCGGGATGGTGAGAGGACTCACCAGAGACAGAGTGGGCAACAGAACAGGCAGACTGACGAAATACACTGCTGAGGGGAGAAGTGGGCGAGACAGGAGAGGTCTGTTCGCCATGTGGGTTGCTCCGAGGCCAGCAGGGATCGAACCCGCACTGCAAAGGCTGCGGACAGCTTCACAGAGCTGCGTGAAACTGCCTGCGCCACTAGGGAGGCCCAACATTAGCCATTTTTAATGAAGATTTGTCCAAAAGCTGTATTTTACTTGCTCATTAACTTACACGATTATCTTAGGTTGTTCCTCTCTTGTCAGATTTGCCCTCTATGCTGTGTGCCTCCTGGGATGGGACGCTCACCATACTTCTTACCCTATGGGGACGCTCTATGCAAAGGAGACCAACTGGTTAACCTTTTGTAGCTGAGAGACTTTGCTTTGGTACCAAACAGTAGCTCTCTGCTCTCCAGCTTTCTCTTGGCTCAAGGAACACTCAGTCTTGAAACACAATCCTCACTCATGCTGGTTCTCAGAGTTGTTTGTGAGAATGAATATATCCACTTTCTAGTGCCTTTCCTCCTTGAGAATGTCTAAATATACAGTTGGGCCCACAGAGGCGTTTGCATTTCAGACAAATGCCAAGGCTCTGTAGGGTGGGGCATGTGGATATTTGGAGAAAGACCTTTATAGATGCCCAGGTTCTGGTCGCTGCTCTACTCTTTGTGGGATGCCAACAAAAATACCTCTCCTCCAAGGTATTCCTCTCCTCAATGGTAAAATAGGGGGAGGGGTTCTCTCTGACCTTTGTACTTGCTGCTAATGCACTGCTTATTTTCATTATATAATAGCAAAAGTGTTCCGTGAATCATGATGTGGTGCAGGGGAATAATATGACAGTCCTTATTTCTCGAGTCAAATTTAAATTGACTTGAGCCTTCACCACACAGATTGACACAAGTCCAGATTCTTCTCCTGGGGTCCCTCCCCTTCTCCCCCTTCTTTAGCTTAGCCTAGAACAAGGACATTTACACAAAACACACACACACACACAAACACACACACCACGGTTTGTCAGACTCCTCCTACATTCCTTAGCTAGGATGACATAAACAAGTGCCACAAATGGTCTTAAAAAACAGAAGGTTTTGTCTGAAGCCTAGAAGTCCAAGCACAAGGTGTTAACAGGGTTGATTCCTTCTGAGGATTGTGGCAAGGGAGAAGCTGTTCCTTGCTTCTCCCCTTGCTTTTTGGGATTGACTGGCCGTCTTTGGGGCTCCATGGCTTGTGTGAGCATCACCTAGTCTCTGCCTGCATCTTCACATAACAATCTCTATGCATATGTGTAATTTCCTGTTTTTATAAATACACCAGTCTTACTGGATTAGGAATCCATCCTACTTGATTATCATCTCAGCTGGACTAATCGTATCTTCAACAACCTTGTTTTCAAACAAGGTCATTCTAAAGTATTGGATGTTAGGATGTCAACAGTTAAATTTGGGGGGACACAATTCAACCCATAATACATGCTAAGTACAGAAAATTTCTGTTTTATTCAATCCACTGCTGTGTTAGCATCACTTTGCCTCATGGGCATCCTCTGGACAATGGACAACTGTCAGAGCTGGTTTTCCAACAACAAGTTCTCTTGCCCAGAATCCCTCCCTGCATGTTCCTTGGAAGGACAGGGGTCTGATGTTCCCTACTAGACATCTGAGACAGCCCATCATCTCAGAGGTGTCCGGAACACCTGGGCAGGCAGAGTTCATGAGAATGCAATAAATACAGCCAGCCAACTCTCTTTTGGGACAAAGATGCTCAGAGCCCAGAAACCATCCTCTTCTAGGACTTCCTTGAATTGGGGGAAAAATACTCACATTTTTTCCAAATTAATGCCAGAGACCTGCCCTCCCCAAGATGCCTTTCTTGTGTTTATCAACAAAAAAGGAACGCAAGTCAAGCTCCCCATGAGACATCAGCTTTAATGTACACAATCAGGTGTTCGCTGGGCAGCTACCATGTACTTTCGTGGGTACCAGAGATGACATTGAATATCCCCAAAGAATGTAAGATTAATGGTCCAAATTTTTCAGTCATCAATTGATATCCAAACTGCCAGAGAAAGGCAGTGACTTGCCCAAGGTCATGCATCTGGTATGTGTAAGAATGAGAACAAAGTTTGATGTTTATAAGCTCCTTTTTAGTGCGCTTAATCAGTGTGGCTTTCAACCTGTATGTCAAGCTGTTCTGAACACAAGTCTTGAGTTGCCTGACAAGTGTTGCCTTTGCCCTGGACTCTGACCACAGAGGGACTGGTGGTGGCTTGTGGTTAAGTGCTGGTCTTGCCTTCCTTCGGGTAGGAGACAGTGTATCACATGGTCTGATACTGAATCTTGTAAAGAAAACCGTCTGAGAGAGCCTGCGCATAACCAGGGATTTGTTAAATTAACAGTCTCTGGGGCAGCTTTAGTTACTGCAGCGTAACAGTGCTGATTAAAGAGGCAGCTTGGTGGAGAGGGAAGGACTAGGAGACCTGGGCATGCATTTGATTGTCAATATGCAGTGACTCTGTGATCCTGGGCTGGTTATATAACCTCTCTGAGCATAAGAGTCTTCCTGCTCATGATCCACTCAATGCCTCGCTCAAGGAGAGGAACTGAGTCGATTCCCAAGTCCCATAGAGGCCAAGAGCCTAGGTTTTCTTCCCAAATGGACCAGTGTACCTGTTGTCATGTGTTATGTAACTAACTACACCAGACTTGGTGCTATAAGACAATTATTGCTCCCCAGTTTGTGATCAGCTCAGCTACATGAAGTTTGACTGGGCTCATTCAGACATCTAAGTTCAGTTTAGGGTGAACAGTCTTCCCCATTTGCCTCATACTGAAAGGGTTCCTAGGGTATAAGACATTCAGTTTTAAATTAAGAAAGTCCCAGGCTAAAAGGGATAATGTGGTTGCTTCTAGGTGAGCTGATATATGAACTGAAGCTGATTGTCTTCAGAGCAATGGAGACACAGGGCAGGGGTAACTGGGCTATGTGCCTCTCATGCAGTGGCCTAGCCTGGGTTTGGCCTCCAGAAAACTGAGCAAAACTCCAAGAGATGAGGAAGCTCTGAGCAAAGTCTCTTGAGTCCTAACCTCAAAACTCTAACATCATCACCACCTCATTCTGTTGGTCAAAGCAAGTTATAAGAGCAGCCCAGAAAGAACAGATAGGGATATGATCTCCACCTCTTGATAAAAGGCATAGTCATACATGGATATAAGGAGGGAAAGAATCATTTTAATTTTATAAGCCATCTACTGCAAATAGCAAGAGCTTTGCTTTCTGCACAGTTAGATACCATGTCTACCAGCCATCAGATACCAGGAGCCACACATGTGATGATCAGACAGAGTGGGTTTGCAGCCTCCCAAAGCATTCTTCTTTCCTGGAATGCAGGTTAGCAGTTACGTCCTTCAGGAAACTGACCCTGGCTTTCTGGGTGGTTTAGAATCCCCTCATCTGTCAGAACCACCACTCTCCTCCTTATATCACAGCACCCATCACCGGGCTCTAGCATTACAGAGACTGGGAGGTCCTGCCGACATCAGGGTGGTAGAATTCTTCTCTGTATCCCAGCACCCCACTGAGGACATGGCACATAGTAGGTGGTCGATGTTTGCCAAAGAGATGGCTTGAGGTCACTGCTAAATGAAATTACAGCTGGATTGGGAGCTCAGGTCTTTTGAGCCCCAAAGTCATTATTCTGCCTCCTCCACTCAGACCCCTGTTAGCAGCAGACGTCAGCAACACCCTGCTCCCGTCTGCCAGGCACAAGACAATGATCTAACTGTGGCCCCAGCTCTGTAAACCGGCCCATGCTTTTTTTGGGCCTTGGCACCATCTAGGGTGAGAATCTGCACATAGAGCAACAGTAATGATGTGGGTGTCAGTGTGAAAGTCAGACCGCATCAGGCTCTGCCTGCCCCCATGATGTGACTCTTTTTACAGATCCTTACATGTGCCCAGCCCAGGGCCAAGGTCCTGCAGGCCCCATAGACACAGAAGGGGCCTAGTTTAAAAAAGAAAGACAATCAGACATTCTGGGGTCCTTCCCCCTGCACCCTGCCAAGGCTCTCTCTGTATCCTGAACATGTCCCCCCTACCTGCCCCCTATCCCACCCCAGGCCATCACCATGCTCGGGCCACATCCTCCTCCCTTGGAGTTTTCAAGCAACCTTTAGACTGGACCCCTGCCTCTCCACCTGGTAGTCAAGGTGCACTTCCTAAAATTCAGAATATTAAGAGAAGACTCAGGAGCCAGACTGCCCAGTTTCTGCTATTCCTGATGGGGTGCCTTGGATGAGGTTCTGAACCTCACTGTGTCTGCTCATTTATAACTGGGATCACAAGGGTGCCTGGCTCAAGGTTGCTTGGAGCATTAGCTGCGAGGATATGTATAAAGTGCTCACCATGGCTGTCAGTGCTCAATACAACTTTGCTGTTAATGTTTTCCTCTCTTGCCTACCTCAGATCCTACTTAGGTCCCCAATGCGACAAAATGAAGTGAAGTCCTATTGTAAAGAACAGTTTTTTACCCTCCCCCCTTCTTTGTGCCTGGAACACAGATGTGACACATGGAGGTGCAGCAGTCGTCTTGCATCCATGAGGAAAATGTTAGGGATGGCAGAGCTGCAATGTGACAGGAGTCTAGACCCTTGATGACATAAGTGAAGTGCTATGCCAGCCTGAACTGTTTTCTTGAGACTACTTATTGCATAAAAGAAGTCCATGCTTAATAGAGGGAGGGGTAATAGTCCTAGTTTCTGTGCCTGGCACTCATGAACCTCTAAACCCTGGTCCCACTACACTCTGACTTTTGAAATCATACCCTCCTCTCCACTCCTTGGCTTTATGTTCCAATCATAGTGAACTACTTGTAATTTCTTCGCACAGCACACTGTTTTGTACTTCTCAAGCATTATTCATACTTTTCTCACTTGACTTCTGTCTGAAACTGCCTGACCCACTCTTCACCTGTTCTCTGCCTGGCAAACTCCTATTCATCCTTCAAAACCCTGCTCTGACACCAACTCCACTATGAAAATGTAACTGACTTATCCACACATGCTGGGAAAATTAATCACTGCCTGCTTACAAATGAACTAGAATGAATTTTATTCCCACTTATACCACTTACTGTTAACTCCAATTTCTTTATACCTCAGTTTCCTCCTAAAGCAAATAATAGAATTTTATGAAGAACAAATAATGCAGTAAGCATTGATCATGTAGAACAGTCAATAAGAATACTGAATAAATTTGCAGTATCATCCTCTTCATCATTCTGATGTTTCTAGATCTATCATTCCCACTTGCTCCCAAACCTCTCAAGCAGAGACTGCTCGATTCAGCTCTTGAAGCCCCTGCCCTTAGCACAGTGCCAGGCACACAGAGAGGCCATCAGGAAATGTGGCTGAAATAGCTGATGAACAGTTCTTTAAAAGCAGAGGGGGACAAAAATGAAAGGCATAGAGAGGAGTTTGAGAAACAAAACAATAGAAAAATGTAAAGATGTTAATAATGGTTAGGATAAGATGGAGGGATAGTAGATGATTTGTTAGTTCCTTCTTAATATTTGTTTTTATTTTACAAATATTCTGTAAAAAAACACTTTTGAGATTTATGATACATTTTTCAAAAGCAGAGCATGCTCTAGCTTCAGCATTCCCAGAATTAGAGCCAGAAGGCCTAGAGGAGGGAGCCTCTGCTCTCTGCTCCAGAACCTTTCTCAGTGAGAGCACTAGGAAGCCTGTCTTGCCATCCATCATGTCAGAGGAGATAATAAAGGTAGGGATCTTCCATAGAGGGTAAAGGGTCACTCACATGCCAGTAGAACCCTGTCAGACTGCGATTCTGTCTGGGCCGGGATGGACACTAAACCCCCTCCCTATGGAGAGTGAAGAAGGAAAGTCCCAGTCTCTTGTGGTGTCAAAGAAAAAGTTAGGGGCTTCTGACATTTCCTGGCCAGGTGGCTTGGACAAGTGATTTCAGCTCTTTGATTCTCAGTTTCTACATCTGTTGAATGGGTTCATAGCACAGAGGTGTTGCGATGATTAAATGTGAAGCGCCTGGCTCGGTGGCCAGCACACAGTTAAGTACTTAACAAATGTCCCTTCCCTTCCCCTCCAACCTTTTCACTCAGCCCCTCTGTAATAGTTGGGCTGAGGGGAAGCCAGCCTCCCAATGATGGGGCATCAGAAGTGCAGTGGGTAGGCTGGTTTGGAATTTTTTTTTTAAGATTTATTTCTTTATCTATACAAGCACTGGGTACAGTCAGAAATGCGGGAGGGTGAGAGAATTCACCAGAGCCAGAGCGGGGAACAGAACAGACAGACTGACGAAATACACTGCTGAGCGGAGCAGCGGGCGGTGGGAGAGGTCTACGCACCATGTGGGACCCTCGCCTTTGGTCGGGGATTGAAACAGTGCTTCAGAGGCTACAGGCAGCTTCACAGCCCAGCCGTCAACTGCTGCGCCACCGGGGAGGCCCCTGGTTGGGAAATTTAATGGCAGTTTTCACCCAGGGAATAGCTCAGAAGCCCCAGAGGCACCCAGCTGATACCTGCACATACAACTTGTTTTCCCTGCAGCAGTACTCAGGCTGCTGAAACAGTCCATCAGAGCTGAAATGTCTACTTTGTGTGTGAACCCAGGCCACAGGGCCCTCACACAGACGGTGGTGACTTGACCAGGCTACAGGGCTCAGCCTGCTGAGGGCAGACCAGAAATGCTGGTACAGATTTCCTGCCGGCCCCCAACCCACTGTCTTGCAGTCAAGAGGGAAACATCCCAGAGCCTGCTCCCCACAGCCTGGAAGCCCAGTAACAAGACCAGACAAAAGTCTGAGCAGGCAGGGTGGTAGGAGAAGGGCTGGAGGGTTGACCGCAGGCTCTCCATTCCATCTCTCTGAGACTGTTTTCCTCCTGTGCAAATGAGGTTGATGCAAATTAAATGAAATAAGTGTTGACTTCCAGGGGAGTCAGAAAATAATACCCATTTTCCTGGCCTAAATTCAAAATTAGGACACAGAGAAGTCAGATAATAATAATAGAACTGCTTATATAGCATAATTGCTCCATAGTTAAGCATTAATACTTATTTAGCACTGAGTATTTGTCAATCTCTGTTCTAGGCTCTTTGCAATACAGCTAATTTAAACCTCACAATACTTCTATAATGTTGGGGCTATTATTATGCCTGCTTTACAAAAGAAGGCACAAAAGCAGTGAAAGTTTCGTTAGTTTACCCCAATCACACAACTACGAAATGGCAGATTGATATTTCAAACTGGGTGGCCTGGCTGCAGAAGCTATGACCTTGACCGCTAAGCTGCCCCAATTACCATGCAGAGCACAGACTGCATCTTTAGATCTGTAGTCAGAGGGGCTTGCTAACACGTCACCCAAGAGTTAGCCTTATCCGCTCCATCTAGGAGAAGAGATGCTTGCTCTCTGTGTACCATTTGGGGCTTGCGGGAACATGACTGGTTCAGGGCGAGGCAGGTCCAGGCTCATCTTCCAAACCCACCAGCCCGACAGTTGTCGGGCCTCTCAGAGCCAGTGTCAGTTTCCTAGGTGTGCTGTAATGAATGACCAAAATCGTGGTGGGTTAAAGCTACATAAAGGGATTCACTCACATATTTGGCTCTAGAGCTCAAAGATCCCAAGCCCATGTATCAGCAGAGTCCTTCCTTCTGGAGGCCCCAAGGAAGACTCCCTCCTATGGCCCGCTCCTAGTATCCTTGGTGTTCCTGGGCTTGTGGATGCACCTCCCCAGTCTCAGCCTGCCTCTTCACGAGGCCTTCTCTGTGTCTTGGGTGACCTTCTCTGTCTGTCAGAAGGGCACGCTCCAATATGACCTCATCCAGATCTGCACTTTGATTACATCTGCAAAGACCTCAACTCCAGCTTACGTCACCTTCTGAGGTTCCCAGCTGATATGAATTTCAAGGGGACCTGATTCATCCATGACAGAGAAGAGCAAGTGAAAAACCAAGAGGGTTCCTCTAAGAGAAAGTTTCTTCATAAGGAAACCTGCTGCAGCAGATTCCTCCAGTATTAGTAGACCCCACTTGGCTGCTTTCATGGAGATCAAAACAGCAGTGGCCAAAGCAAAACAGATGCTTCTCTTGCACATAAGATCTCCCCTGAGGGGATCGAAAAGTTCTGCTTCACAGGGTTCTGCTGGGAGTGTGCTTTATTCTGTCTTGCAGTTCTGCTGGGCCCTGGTATATGCCTCCACCCAAAGACAGAGATGGCAGAAGTGACTCCCTACAGAGGGCCGCGCATTAGCCAGCAGATAGTGAACAAAGAACTGGGGGGCATCCAGCTTCCTCCTGGACACAACCAAGAAGTCTATAAACACTGCCACTCACACCCACTGGCCGCAATTTGGCTGGTCACACCTGGCTGTAAAGGAATCTGGGAAATCTAATCTTTGGTTAGGATGGCATGTGGCCAGGTGAAATTCTAAGAATCCTGTTTTTAAAAGAAAGACAAGGAAGTTGGTAATTGAGAGGCAATTGGCATAAAGTATGGGGAGTTCCTGGCACATGGTAGGTAGTTAGTGAATGATGATTTCGATTTCCTGCCATGACGTTGCTTATGGCTTCTGCTCATTGGTCGCATGCCAGTTAACTTCTACACTGTTCATCGACCCTGTCACCGGTCGTCATAGTAACCTAAGACCAAACCTGTCATGACTCCATGATCCTTTTCACTCTCCTTAACCTGGTCCACAAAGTCTGCCACTCTCTAGTTCTGCTCCCCTTTGCAGCTTACCCCCTAAGTTAGCAAGCCCTGGAGTAGGGAGGCCTCCAGGGTCTCTGCAGCTCTAACTGCCAGCAATTGCTTTTGTCCTGGAATCTAAACCCCCAGGTACCATACACCACCATGCTGAGCAGTGGCCTTCCTGCATGCTGGAAGAGTTTGTGGAAAGAATTTTCTGGCATTAGAGGCTGAAAGTCAAAACAGTAATTACAAGAACATCTGTTCCTGAGTGAAAAGCGTATCCTCTTCACTCCAGGACACACGCCTGCACAGTTCAGCAGGCTGGATGTTGAAGTGGAAGAGAATGTTCTGAAAGTGAGGACTAATAGACCCAACTATGATGGAACCTCTGCTTTCTGGTAGGATGCTGTGCTGGGGAGAAGGCAAAACCAGTGCACGTGTTGAATGAGGACTGACAGCTAGTGCATGGAGAAGGGAGTGTGAATGGGTTAAGAATGAGTGTAAAGGGTGAATGAGTGAGTGAGCTAATGGTGAGTAAGTAAAGAAGTAGGTAGAAAATGAATGAATGAATAGGTGAATGAATAAATAAATGATAAATAAATAATGCATGCATGAATGAATAGGTGTATGGTTCTCAGTAAGTGAATAAGTGAAAATTTGGGAAATGAATATGAATGAATGAGTAAATAATTGTGAATGAATGAGTCATTTTAAGTAGAGATGAGTAAGTAATAGAAGAGGTGAGGGAGTCAATGTGTGAGCCAGGCAGCTATTGAATCCTTCTTTTCTCAGCCGATAGGATTAGCAAAACTGGAATTTGAGGGCAGGACTTATATAGCTGAAGGCCCAAGGTCAGGGTAAGCCATGTGTGAGCTAGCATGGCAGAGCCAAGGCTCAAACCCTGACTGTCTCAAACAGAGGTGTCTATAACCTCCTGTGCTTTAGCTGGTATGAGGCTACCTTGCAGGGGGAAATAATCCTTTCTTCCTTAAAGACTCTTACCAGAATTGTCAGGTATACCCAGAAATACTACTCTATAGGTATTTTTTATTTATGGAAATGTTGCAAAGGATTACTTTGGATTATGCATGCTTCCCAGCAAATCCACAGATATTCCTGAGAAGGAATTAGGGGATCCAAGGATGCAGGTACAAACTACCCAGGATATAGATGGCAGGTCCCTAGGTCCCGCGTGAGCTGGAAACAACCTGTACAACAGAGGGAAGCTGTAGAGCAGATAATGTGGGGCTGGCAGCAAGGACAAATGGTGGATGTATACCATCCTGCCTTTCCCCCTGAGCCTGGAGTGGTTAGAATGTGCTTCTCAGGAAATTCTGATTATTGTTCATTTTAGCCATGCTTTCTTGAGCTTCAAGCTCACTACTGAAAATGCAATAATGAAAATACACTGTCTGAATGGGTCTCCTGGAGTTCAGAGCAGCAGGACCAACAGACATGTACAATGTAGTGGAATTAGGATAGGAAGCACGAGGGAGGTGGGATGGTGTAGGAGGCCTGTGGATTGCACCTTGGAAGGCGGGTAGAGTTTGGAGACAGTCCAGGCTAACACATGGCATGAACAGAATGTTAGATGGATGGAGGACAAGGAACACGGATGAAATCCATCCTCTGAAAACTGCCAGGAAAGGGGCTCTGTGCATTGGGAAGGTGGGGCCTGAGTCGTCACCACTGTGACTGCAGCACTTACAGCACAGTTCCAGGCACACAGGAGATGTTTGGTAAGCATTTGTGAGTGTATAAATAAATGGCTGAGAGCAAGAAAGAAGGAGTAAAAGCAAGGGAGGATGAAGGAAGGAAGATGGAGAGTCTAAAGAGGTCACAGCTTAACTCCAAATTGCAGAACAGATAATTGGGGGCAGCCTAGAGTTTTCATGATGTCCCTGGGCAAGTGTTGGGTCTCTGGATGTCCTGTGGGTTTTTCCAGGCCACACCTGGCATGCACTTTACAGTTAGCACATATATTTTGTGGGGTTTTTTAAAGATGTATTTATTTATGCATACAAGAGCTGGGGTACAGGCCAGAGAAGCAGGGGGTGAGAGGATTCACCAGAGACAGAGTGGGGAACAGCACAGGCAGACGACAGAAATACACTGCTGAGGGGAGCAGCAGGCATGACAGGAGAGGTCTGCTGCACCATGTGGTTAGCTCCCTGGCCAGCGGGGATCAAACTCATGCTGCAGAGGCTGCAAACAGCTTCATAGGTTGCATCTTAACCTGGTGCGCCATCAGGGAGGCCCCAGCACATATATTTTGAATAAGTGAATGAAGGATGCTGTCATTAGTAGATTCTTAAAATTATGTCAGAATAAGACAGATAAGGCTACATCTCAGGAGTGGTGGCCTGGTCACTCCACAGCCCCAGGCTGTAACCTCAGTCTCGTGGGATTTACAGGCTGGGACGCCTTCAGTAATGGAGTACTCCAACCCTCTTTTTTTATTGGTGAGAAAACTGAGGATCACAGAGGTTCTTCTGTATTTTCAACTCAGTGCAACTTAGAATTACCAATTAAAGTCCAAGAGTCCCAAGTTCTGTTTCTTGTGTTGCTGCTAATAGGGAGCAACTGATTTCGTTGAAATCAGTGCCCTCAAAGATCCTTCAGGTCCTCCCTCCCAACCCATCTCACTGATTTAACCGATACCTTCTAAGGATCCCCATGTGTTGGCTCTGTGCTAGAATCTAGGAGAAACCACAGAGTCCACTCCTCACAGCTCTACCCAGGCCCTTGAAGAGATCACGTCACATCAGCCCTTCTCAGATAATATTATTTAAAATGCGTATGTGTCTACCATTCCACCAGATGCTACACTTCTCAGGGGCATTTTTTTTATTCTTGTGCTGTCTTCAGTTCTTTCTAGAGCAAGGCAGAGAGTTGATGCATAGATTAATTCATGTATTGATTATTTTTTCTTTGAGCTCAAAGCACCTTTCCCTGGTCAGCACTCACTGGAGATATTCCTTGGAGACAGTCAAATAAACAAGTAATTTCGCAAAGGTGGCAATCATGCCAGCAGGGGACGCACAGGGCTAGAGAAGCTCAGAAGATGGACCTCTGATCTATCAGAGGATGAGGGAGGGTGAGGTAGGAGGTGACCTTCTGTTGAGTTTTCAAGGACAAGAAGCAATTACTCAGGGGAAGATGAGGTGCCAGAAACTAAGGAAACAGCATGTCCAAAGTGCTTAAGGCACGAGGGAGCCCGGCCCATCTGAGGATCTGCTAGTGATTTCCGAGCATGTCTAATCGACTCTTCACTTCTCCCCACTCCAGAACTTCTGACGGGTCAAGCATTAGACACAACACACACAGTAGTCAGAGGGGAGCCGAGAACTAAGTTGTCCATGCTGACAAGCACCTGGCAAATAACCCTCCCACACACGGGCCTTCATGGTGGTGCTGGGCTGCTGGCTTCTGCCTGAATGGCCCAGTGTATAGGGCAGACTCTACAGTCACTCCCCACGCCGCCAGTGAAGGGAGCCACAGCTCAAGTGCAGGGCTTGGCCCTCAGTGCCTGCTCACTGAGCACCCGCTGGCCTTCCTTCTGGGCTGTGAATGCCATGAGCCAGCCCTGATTTCTGCCAGGAAATCCCATCACAACTATTTGCACTGTTGGCTTAACTGAAGCTCACCTCTTGCAGGGAAGAACCTAAACCCATTTTTAAAATTTAAACATTTTTGAAGTAAACTTAGTCCTCTGGTAGGCAACATGTAGGTAAGATGAGTTGGCTGGAAGGTGCAGGGAGGTGAGGGGTAGAAAGAGGATGTGAGTCAGGGAGCTGAGTCTGGAGGTGAGCTCAGAAACCCAGATGTGACCCAGATGCACATCTGCCTGTGCGTATCCCAGATTTCAGGGAGAAAACTAAGGCCAGGATATTCTTAGAGTAGGAGATGAAAGAAGAGGGAGGAGGGTGTGAGGCAGGCAGGCAGTCTAGCAAATTCTACTTGGAAACAAACATCAACTATTATTTAAACATCAAATATTATTAAAGGAAAAAACATCAGGTTTCCGGAGCTCTCCCGAGTCTATCTTGATAGGTTGCTGTTGCTCTGGGGTTAATATGAGGAAATAGCATTCTTAAGCACCCATATTAACCTGTCTGTTGTTCTATGGACTGTGACAGCTGCATTTTACATCTTAATGGCTAACCATTTATTTCATGCAAAAAAAAAAAAAAAGCCACTTTTAGTTCATGAAGCGGGTCGTCAAGGCCAGAAGCTTTGCCCCAGATGCAAGTTTTGAGGCAGGAGCTCAGTGAGGCAAAAATGGGCTCCATGCCATTTACTGGAGGAACCCCCAACACCACCAGGTAAATGAGTGCCCCTCCATTTACCTGGATGTCTTCAGGCCACTCCCTGTCCCTGATCCCCTAGGAGTTTGCTTCTCTAGGTCTTTCTCTGGACTGTCGTGGTCTTTCAGGGGAGACAGTTGCTCTCTTGGATAAAGGTCAGTCACAGACACAAACAAGTCATGGAAAGGCCCCAAGTACAGGACAAGGCATCAAGAGCTAGGGGACAGAGGAGGACAGCTGGGCTGGACCAGCTCAGCAATCAGGAGGGATGTGAACTGGGCCAGGGAGGAGGGTGAGAAGTGACCTGAATAAGAAAAACAGCTACACTTCATAGTTCCAGCCTATTCTGGCCTTGTTCCAAGGGCTTTACAACAACTCTTGGAGGTTGGTCCAATTATTAACCTTTTTGAATAAATGAAGAAACTGAAGGTGCAGAGATGTGAAGTCACTCAGCCAGGGCATTACAGTTATGGGTGGAGAAGCCAGGCTCAGATCTTAGCCCCCTGGCAGATACTTCTCTAGCAAGCCTGCATACATGCACTCAGACAATAACACCTTACTGAGCACTTACCATGTGCCATGTGCTGTGCTGGACTCTGGGGTTATATTGGTGAACAAATCAGACACAGACTGAGGGACCACTGTGTGTGGCCCCCAAAGACAACCTCTGAGGACATTCTGGTGGACCAGGCAGTAGAGGGTCCTGCCCTGTTTTAGCTGGAAAGACAGAACATCATTACTAGTGCCCTGAGAATATGCACCAGAGGAAGCTGCCCTGGCCTGAATGGCTAGTGAGGCTTTGCTCAGGAGGTGATTCTAAGACCAAGCCAAGACCTAATGAGAGCAGAAGTGACTCCCAGAGAAGAAAACAGCATTTGCTCCCAGAACTTATTGGCCTGAATGGAATGCTTGGCCTGGAGCTCAGGCAATAAGGGGGACAATAGAGGAAGACACTGGTGAGCCAGGAACAAAGCAGAAATGTAATACTTAGTGAAAGGCAAGAAGAGGCTCTTTGGGGGCTTGAAGGAGAGTGACATATCCTGCAGTGTTTTGCTTGGTTTCCAAAGATTTTTATGTACAAGCAATCCAGTGAGGGAGGTAAGTTTGGGGTTCTTTTCACAACCTAACAGATCAGAACACTGAGCTTCCTCCAAAGGAATTGGGAGACTCCTCACTGTACCTGAGGCTGCTGGTCTTCCTGCCCAGGAGCTGCTTGGAGAGAGGGGTGTTGCAAGGGAGCAATGGCACAGCTCAATAGCATGAAGGAGTAACCTCGCACAGTTTGGAGAGGAATGCCGAGGTGAAAAGGCCCAGCGCTGAGCCTGGCACATCACAGATGCTCTGTACATGCAGCTCCTCTTCCTTCAACCCGCAGAAGCATTGCTTTGGATTGCACGCTGCCTGGCCACCATCTCCAATTTCCATGGCACTTGTTGTTCTGGCAGATGTTTCTGTGGCTTTGGTGCAGTGCACAAGAATGGACACAGATGGTTGGTAACCATTGCCAAGCCAGGATCCTTCTACCCTAGCTCCATAATGTTCTGCTGGAAGATACAAAAGGTAATAGGTGTTTATCCAGAAAAAATCAAACAATGATTTGTGATGATATCTGCACAGCCATGTTTACGGCAGAGCTATTTACAATAGCCAAGATGCAGAAGCAACTAAGTGCCAAGGACAGATGAGTAAATGAGAATGTGGCATAGAATACACAGTGGAATACTACTCAGCCATAAAGCAAACATGAACTCTTGCCATTTGCGACAACATGGATGGAGCTTGAGGGATTCAGCTGGGTGACACAAGTTAGAGGGGGAATGGCAAGTACCCTATGATTTCTCTCTTTTGTGGAGTACAGAGAAACAAAGTAAACAAGCAAAACTAAACCTTAGGCCCTGACTCCACGATGGTGGTTACCTCAGGTGACAAGTGTGGGAGGAAGGTGTCGAGGAGGCCAACTGGATGGTAGGTGGAAATTAAACATTTGGTGGCAGATATGGTGTGTATATATGTTGGTCAAGGTGTGAAGCTGTACGCCTAAAATGTATGCAGTGTTGTAAATCAATGTTACCTCAATTTAATTTTTTTTTTAATTTTACTTGAATGAACTAACTCCTGCCCAGACTCTGTAGTGGGAAACTTGAATAGATAACTTTCTAGGTTTTTTGCTGCCTGGGCCCTGGCTCCCTCATATAATATTCTTCAGCATTTCAGTCAGAAAAAAATCCCTTGTCAGAAAGAGCTACTTTGGAAATTCAGTCACTCAAGAAAAATCACCAGCATTCACTTACAAAACCCTTTCATATATTTTTCTTTTTTTTTTAATCTTTGTACTCATTTTTATTTTTCTCTTTGTTTTCCTCAAGCTTAAAAATTGATTTTTAATTTTGTTTTTGCATTTTTTGTTTTTATTTTTTATTGAGATAACACTGTGTATGATTCAGAGGTACGGGGTCACACCTCTGCAGATGTCTGTTACCACACCCACACCCACCGCCAAGGCACCCACTCTCCTCTGCCATAGTCCATTGGGCTCCATCCTCCTTCCCTCCACACCCCCACCATCTCCCTCTGGCGGTCACAACTCTTCTGTCAGATTTCTAGGATTTGTTTTGATTTGGTGTACCTGTTCCTCTGTTTTGTTTCTGTATTCCACATGTAAGTAAAATGATCTTTGTCTTTCTCCTTCTGACTTATTTTGCTAAACATAATCCCCTCTGGTTTCATCCATTTTGTCACAAATGGCAAGAGTTCATCTTTTCTTTGTAGCTAAATAGTATTTCATTGTGTATGTGTGTGCATGTGTGCATGCGTGTGTGTATGTGTGTGTGTGTGTGTGTGTACACATCTTAATCCACGCATCTGTTTTGAGCATTTAGTTTGTTTCCATGTCTTGACTCTGGTACATAGGACTGCAGAGAGCATCAGAGTGCATATATCCCTTCAAATTAGTGTTTTTGTATTCTTCGCTTACCCTGAAGTGGGATCGCTGGATCATACAGTAGATCTATTTTTAACATTTTGAAAAATCTCCAAAGGGCAGGGCCAGTCTACGCTTCCATTGACAAATCCAAGGGTTTGTTTCTCTCTCTACTTTCACCAACACTTATTGTTTCTGGTTTTTCTCATATGGGCCATGCTCACGAGTAATGAGGTGATAGCTCATTGTGATTCTGATTTGCATTTCCCTTGGAGAAATGTCTATTTAGCTTGTTTGCCCTTTTTTTTGTTGTTGTTGTTGTTGTTTTTTGTTTTTTGTTTTTTTGTGGGACCCTCCCGGTGGCGGGGGATCGAACTGGCACTGTAAAGGCTGCGGGCAGCCTCGCAACCCAGCACTCAACCGCTGCACCACCAGGGGAGGCCCTGTTTGCCCATTTTTTGACAGCATTGTTTTCTTGTTGTTGAGCTGCATGAAGTCTTTGTTGGTCTTGATTCAATTGTCAAACGTAAGATGTGCAAATATTTCCTACATCTCTGTAGGATGTCTTTTATTTTAACGATAGTTTCTCTCTCCATGCAGAATCTTTTTTAGGTCTTTGCAGTTCTATGTCATCCCATTTGTTTATTTTTGCTTTTGTTTCCCTTGTTAGAGATGTGGGTGAAGCCAATGTCATGGAGTGTCTTGTCCATTTTCTTCTACACTTTTTCCATTTAATCCCCATAACAATTGTGTAAGGTGGTTATTTATTTATCAGCATTTTATAAAAGGGTCTTGAGGTGGTTGTTATGCATGGACCACATATAACAAAACACAAGACAGGTCTTCCCTGACCCTGCCCAGCTTTGTTTTGCTGTGTGAGGGTGTCTTTCTTGGTCCTGTGACACAGCCTGCTCAGCAATATAGCCACAGACTTTTCCCCATTATTGGTTTTCCTGCTCATTGAAAAAGTGATTTTAGACATTGGAAAGATGATGTTAGACATCTTCCCGATCACTGGAAGTATGAACATGAACCCTTCAGAGGAGCGCTATCCCAGAAGTCATACTTCCCAGGAAGTCCAGAGCTTGGAGTTACATCCCTTCTGTGGCACATCCACCAGATATCAACAGATAAACACCAGCCAGTGCGACAATTGTGGCATTGGAAGGGGCCAAAGGCGTGTGGCTGGCTCTCAGCCTCTTATTTTCCCATTCCACTGGAAGGTCATGTTCATTCGAACTTTCAAACCAAAAATAAATTATTGTAATCCATTTGCTAATTATACCATGCCAAAGTTCTAGACGCTGTAAATTGCAGCCGTGATATATCTAGATGAAGTTTCTGGGAGTTTATTTTTAGCCTTTCCGAGAGCGCTAGGTTTCCTAGAGGCCTCATTTGCAAGTCTTCATTTGCAAGTACCCCCCCAAGGAGGGGACAGGGAAAATGTATCTGCAACATCCTCCTTGCTCCGTGACTTGGATGGGCCATTTCAACTCTCCAGGCCTCCTCTGCAAAAGCAGGTGGTTATAGATCATCTGAAGGTCATCTTCCAAGCTCTAACTCTCATTTCCTGACCACAGAAGCTAGAAAGTGTCCAAATATGGTCTTTTTGTCCCTGGTTCATCGTAAAGAATGTCAGAAGCCAACACCTGACATGTTTGTGAACATCAAACACAGGCCTTCAGAAACAGCAGGTTCAGTGGGTACATGGTGCCCCTTTTCTGGTCCTCATTTTTGGGGGTGGAGAGAGGTAAAAGAATTTTATATTTATTTAGCACCTACTATGTATAGAACACACTGCCAGGCACTTACATTTAAGTGGTCTTTGGATGGCCTCCCCCACTCTGCCAATGTCATCCCATGTCAGTCACTCACGGACATCAGGCACCAAGAACTGGGCTTCATTCTGAAAACATCATGAAGAGGAAGTGGGTGCTACTGCAGGCCTCAAAGATACCAGAAGGGGAGGTAGAGGAAACAAATATGGTGAAGGATTTTTGGGAAAAAAAAATTATTTATTGAAGTACCATTGTTTTACATTCTGGCTAGTGTTTTGACAGAATAAGATTTCCCCCCTCAGAGGTGTTTTGAGCTGCAATAATTGCCATGAATGATAAAAATGCCAAGTGTCATCAGATCACAAGGACATAATGGTGGGGGTCCAGGTTCAGCTATGTCTGTTAGGGGAGGTGAATCACAGAAGGCCTCAAGGATGAAGGGGTATTTGAGCCAGGCTTGGTCTAGAAATAGGATTTAGAAACGTGGATAGAATGTGGGCAGAAATGTGAGTAAGGGAAATTGAACAGACCTGGCTAGGTAACCTTGGAAACTGCCCTATCCGATCACAGGCATGGCTCTCCCTGTCCCCTCAGCATTCACCAATGCCCAGCACAACACATTCCTTCCCCACACACCATGATTTCCAGCAAATTGCCTTCAATTTTGACAGAAGTGTGATATATTCTTTTCAAATGGTGAGCATACACAGGGATTAAGAACAAGCAGTCTCCTTCTGCCATGTTTGTATGATTCTTGGGTGGACAGCTGGCTGCATGGTCGGGCAGATGTTCAGATGCGTGGTTTCACTACGATAGCCATGACGAGGAGAGCAATGACGCTTGCTATGTTAATGGGTGGCTTTATGGGCAGAGGGGTTTTGGAGCTGGGCCTTGAGAATGAATAGAATTTTCTCAACACATAGTGGGATAAAGTTCTCCCCTTCAGAGGGAAGCAAAATGGAGGCATGAAATGCACAGCACTGTAGAAGAAGGGCAAGGTGGAGAGGCCAAGGTATTGGAGGGTAGGATGAGTAAATGTGGCACAAGTTTTAAATTAGACAGATTGTGGTTTGAATCCCAGCTCTGCCACAAGGTAACAGTGATTTTGAGCAAATTAAAAAATGTTTCTTGCCTTACTTTCTCATTTACCAAATAGGTGGTGGTTGTGGTGGTGAAGATTAAGTGAAATCTTCGGTGGTGGTTGTGAAGATTAAGTGAAATAAAGAAATGTGCAACACAGTGATTGCCACATGTTTAATATGCTTAATAATGGTAGTGTATGGTTCTTATTTCATTGAAACAATCCTGATCAAATTATGAAAATGCCAGGTCAAACCATAGACATTATGAACACACAGAATAAAAAGAGTCAATAAAAGAGACAGATAAGGAGGTTGAAGGAAAGGAGAAAAATCAGAAGAGGTTGGTGTTGTAGATACTGAGGCAGGAATCTTTTCAAAGGAGGGGGCCATCCAGCTGGTGGATGACCTGGAGCAGCCACTGCAGATGGAGAAGTCTCTGGAATTTGCAGTGACAACATCATTCTGATCTTACAGAGAACATTCTGGGGGTAGAGGCACACTTCAGTGATTTGTGGGAGACGTGGGAGAGGAGGAAGTGGTGGTCTAGACGGCTGTTTCAGGAATTCCCTCTGAGAAGGAAAATGAACTTGGCTGGGAGGGGAGACAAGGTCATGGGAAGGGCTTTGTTAGATGGGGACTATTTGAACTCAATTAGCACAGTGTTTCTCTACCTCTCTGAACTCATGCTTCCATTAGATAGACAAAAACATCATTCTTCCCTTCAAGACTCTGAGATATTCTGGCACCCAACACCAGCACTTATCCCCAACCTCATTTGGGAATCACACCTGCCAAGAAGATCTTGTCTGGATTTTCTTCTTGGAGTTATATTTTTAAAACAGTAGGAATTTAATAATTTGTTGGAATTAAACAGGTAAGAAATGATGTAAGCATTCAGGGTGATAATGAGGATGGATTGGACAGACAGCGAGATGACAGCTGTGCAGGTACAGGAATGGGAGGGGAGGAGGAGTCGGGTTGGGATCCTGGGGTCCAGGCTTGGAGGATGAGCGAATAACATACCACCTGGTTAACTATGTGGTTCCTCACCTCTACCTGCTGGGGTGATACCTCACAGTTTTGTGGGGAGTAAGAAACCAAATGACAGATGTGGTCATCCTTTAGAAACTCCCATATGTTTTATAAACCAAGGATGTTATTATTAACACTGCTACAAGCAAGAAATAGCACATCTCGCTTTCTTTCTCGTATCGTCTCTGTACAACCCCTGTCTGGAAGTATAATTCTAAATGGTGGGAATGATCTTAGGTGTGTTGCTCACACAACCTTTTATAGATAAGGAAATGGAGGTGCAGAAAGGCTACAAAAGAATTAGCCCAAGATTCACACCCAACACAGAGAATATACAGTCTAAGTGCGCCTGGAACATTCACAATTGACTGCCTTCTAGGCTAGAGACTCTGTCTCACTGAATTTCAAGAAATCTGTAGCCTACACACCACCTTTTCTTACCACAGTACAGTGAAGCTAAACATCAAAAACAGAAAAATGACTCTTTTTAAAAAAACCACATATTGAGAGAGATTTACAAAAACACTTTTAACTAACTCATGGGTTAAAGAAGAAATGGCTATAGAAATTATAAAATACTTATAAATGAATAACAGAAATGTTAAGTATCAAAGTTGTGGAATAAAGCCAAGACAGCACTTAAGGGAAATTTATGACCTTAAATGTTTGCATGGGGAAAAGGGTTGAAAATGAACAAATGGGCTATGGATCCAATTTAAGAATAATAGTAAGCATAAATAAATGTGCTAACCCAAGATCATGCAGCTGGGAGTTTCAAAGCCAGGATTTGGACAGATATGACTGGCTCCAGGGCCTTCACTCCCTCAGTACAGCATTGGCCATTCTCTCTGCTCTTTCCACAATATGCCCAGTGCCTGGAAATTCTGTTTCTTCTTAAGAATCAGAGATGAGCCTATCTGGCAACTCGCTGCGTCAAAGGTTAATAATAAATATCCTTCATTTATTTATCTGTCCTTTTACTTGTTCAGTCATTGAATATTTATTAAGCATTTGCTATATGCCACGCACTGTGATCACTGCCTTAGTTGCCTTTCTTCTGAGTGTTCAAAAACCAGTCTTTGGCCTGGGGCCAAACCACTACTACTGCTGCTGCTGCTGCTGCTGCCCACCCTCCCACCCCCTCCCAGGCTGCCTGGATCTTCTTGTCAGAACAGCATCCTCATCAAAAATGACTGATTTCTCTCTTGTCTCTTTCAACAGGTAGACTGAAATTACCATGTGTCCAAATTAAAATTGCATACTTCAAGGATTATTTGAAGGACTATTCTTAGACCCATTTAAGAAGACTTAAAGAAAAAGTGAGTTGATTTTTTATTTTTTACACTTCAAAGCATATTCATGAGTTAAGATGATGTTATGGGTGCTTTTTTGCCTCTATCTCTTAAGTATGTGTTAATAAGGAGACGTTATCTCCATTTATTATATAATTTTTGCCCTAACAACAATGAGCAGGGTGCACAGGAAAATTCCTGCCTTTCCTATAAGATTTTAGTACATTTCAAAGGCTTGTGGAATTAGATGAAAGGGTGTTACATGCAATGGGCCACTGGGTAGAGAGAGGATAGAGGACAGATATGTAAGCAGATAGACAGACAGACAGACAAATAGATGGGAAGAAAAAGACAGTTACAGAGATAGAAATAGGGATAGACAATTGGCCTGTGCTTAGAAACCTCCAGAGACTCATGAGGAATTTGGTATCTCCATAATCTAGATTTGAAATCTATTCTTTGTGGCATCTTGCCAAGTCTCTTTCTTCTTTCCTAGACAGTCCTACAAATGGTAGAAGACAAAGGTTATGGCCCTCCTTGAGATCATTTCTTATTCTTTATTCTTCTAATAACTCCTCATCTTTTGGTTTTAATAGCAGTTTCCTACCCTTGTCACTTCTTTCCAATACAGTAAATGTCTCCTTAAAATGATAGCCTAGTCTGGAAAATAGTCAGGGCATTCCCATGTCCTTTGTCTTAGGCGATCCATGAGAATAAGAGAATGATTAGCCCAAGGCCCCGGGTTAGGCTCCAGTTCAGATTCTGTTCTTGCTGTACTCTTAGAAATCTCATCTCAACATATTTCCATCTCTCTGAGCTCATTGAAACCAAGGAGGGCAAGATAATATTGTCCTTTGGATGCAACTCACCTCCCTGTTTTACTCAGCCTAAGAAGTTGCTGCTTTTCAGTATCTCAGGCACTGGAATTGGTGAGGACTTTGCAATCAATGAGACCTGGGTCCAATCCTAGTCCTGTCTGTTACTTGCTGACTGTGTAGCTATAGGCTGTCACTTCTCTCTAAGCCATTTCATCCCTCATGTTTGAGATAAAGATATTGCCATATGAGGCAAAGAATGTGTGTGAGATGGACTGGGATGTGTATATAGTGGGCTTGGTAGCTGACATGTAGGAAGAATTCTGTCAATGGCTGTCCCTAATAGTGTTATAAGTGTGGTGCATCTCTTTACTTATCTCTGGAGGACAAGACAAGAGGTGGTAAAGACTCTGAGAAAAAGAGAGGAGAGATGTGTCTGCTTTGTAGGGTAGAAGAGAAGTGTCCATAGCTCATAAACTCTCATGTAATCACAAGCCCAACTCTGGAAAGTTCATGAAATTAAAACTCTTCTCAGAATCAGCCAGTCCTGGATGTAAGGACAGATGTCCCCAGAAGGAGGGTCCTTAGACCCTCACTCCTCCCAGAGGTCTTTAAAGACATCAAATAATTGCAAATGTTCATAAGACTGGTTGTGAGAATCAGATGAGAGGCTGAGTAAAGTGATTTATGAACAATAAAATGTCCTACACATATATATTTGTATTATTTATACTTTGGAAATCAGAAGAGAGGGTAAAACTTAGGCAAGCTGAGTGGATAATAAACCAGTAGAATCTAGTTCATGGATATCTGAGTAGAAGTAAAAAATCATATAGTATACAAGTAAGTATGTGTCTTTGTATGCACTTGTATGCCTTGTGTGTGTGTGTGAGAGAGAGAGAGAGAGAGAGAAAATGAGAGAGAGAGAATGAGAGAATATGAGTATCTTTGGGCCATTTAGATGTGGTTGCTCCTTTTTACCCAGTATCTGGCTACCTGGAAGTATAACATGAAAACACAGGCCATAGTCAGACTCTATGATTGACTATGTGAACGTAGCCACATTTTTGACATTTTTGACATAGTCCCTGCTTTCACGGAGCTGGACAAAGCTACTCTGAGAAGCTGGCATTGCCTCCACACTAAGAAAGCACCCAGTAGATGTGAGTGCCCTTCTCCTGTGCGTAGTCATCTTTCAGGGTTTTCAGAGAGTCACCTTGACCTGCTAGATAAAAGGAACTTCACAAGAGACCCTAGATGCTGAGGCAGCTGGATGGATGGAAAGCACCACTGACAGGATTAATTCCAGAAGTATTTCCATCCTTTGAACATCCTTCTGAGTCCCCTTCCTCAATCTCGACAGTGGGGCTACCAGATCTTAAATGTAGGAGAACTAGAAACTGTGTTGTCATTTAAGGTGTGGAACAAGGATTTTTTTTAATTTAGGCATTAAATATACTTGATATCATGGTCAGCCATGATAAAGGGATATTGGTCCATGCTAACACTGCTGTGGATGCCACTGGCCAGAGGGGACCCCTTTATTGAATATCCAGATCTGGGGAAGATTGCATACTCAAAGTGTTGCAGTGTTTTTCAAATTGTGGGTTGTGATCCATGAGCAGGCTATGAAATTAATTTGATGATTCAAGATTATCAATCATTAAAGTGAAATAGAGTAACTCAGTAAGCCATAAAGTGGGTGAAGATATTTGTATTGTATATAATCACTGGTTTAACATTCAAAATGCATGTAATAGGGGAAAAAAAGAGAGAAAATATCTACAAACAATAAGGAAGAGACAAACAGCCTAATAGAACAAAGAGCAGATGACTCAGATCCTTCGCAAAGGAAGATATCCAAATGACCAACAAGCATGTAAAAACATTTTTAGACCTCAAGGAATTGCATCTTAAGTCCACAATGAAAAATCACTACACACCCATGACAGTGGCTAAAATAGAAAGGAGATAATACCTGGTGCTGGCAAAGATGTGAGACAACTGGAACTCTCATATACCAGTGAAGTGCAAGTCAATATTATGACTTTGGCAAACTGTCTGGCAGTATGAGCTAAAGATGAACATAGTCATCCCAGCAGTTCCATTCCTAGACTCCTACCCACGAGACAAGCACACATATGTCCACCAAAATGGGTGGCCATCAGCAGTGGACTGCATACCCTGTGGTACACCCACAAGATGGAATGCTGCACACAACAGTGTGGATCACCCTCACAAATATAGTGTTAAAAAAAAAAACAAAAAGTTTGCAAAGACAGTTTGTGTCTGCATTGATGAGAAGTACAAAAACAGACAAAAGCAATCTTCTGAGTTAGAAGTCAGGATAGCGTTGGCCTGGGGGAAAGGTTGGTGAATGAGAGGGGATAGGAGGCTCTCTGGAACTGGTAATGCTCTTTTTTCCTAATGGCTGGTTATTTGTGTGTTTTCAATTTGTGGGACTTTATCGAGCTCTTCATTTATGACATGTATTCATGACTATACATACGGCAGGTTTCAATATAAATTTATAGAATGCATTTATAAACTGATCTATAAATGAGTAGAAAATAAGAAATTTCAGTTCTGTATCTCTCTCCATATGTGTGTCTATGCTGAGTTGAAATGTCAAGTATATTTTTTACTGTGAATCTCAATAAAAAAATTGAGAGTTACTGATTGAATCTAACACTCCCATTTTAAGAAGAGGAATCAGAGACCCAGGAAAAAATGAGGGACCAGGGCAAAGCTAAGAGGAAAGCAGAGATAGGAAGAGGACTCCAGCCTCCTGCTGACTCTGTGTCTTCCTCTTCCGGCTGGTTGGCGGGGTGCATTCAGATTTGTAGGCTCTGTCTGGCACCTTAATCCCAGGGAGGCAGCCCTCTGTTTTGGTCCAAGGGGAGTGATTGTTTTTCCAGACAGACAGTAGAGTCAGAGACCCAGCCACCTCTGCAGGCGCCTGGCTCCAGTTCTCCAAACTCCCTCCCTCCTCCTTCCTGCCCCTTCTGCCCTGATCTGCTTCCCTCAGAGCTCCGGAAACACCATTACACTCAATTGTGTTTTTATTTGTGCAAAACGACTGTCATGCCAAAACTAGTTTATGGTTGTGGAAGTTGGAAAACTGACCAAAATATATTGGGAGAATACGATCCAAAAAAGTATGTTTCCGTTCTGCTCTGTGCTTTTATTTTGTTACAAAATTGTGAGTCCAGGGGGCCGCTGAGGGGACCAGGGTCTGTCAGCCTCAGAGAGAACAGCCCTGTTCTCACCAGGCAGAACTCCACAGAGGAAGAAAACACGGTGTGGATTTTAGGAGGTTTAGTCTGAACTTCGCAAAGGGCCTGGGACCAGCTGCACCCGTCAGTGAGTTTTCATCTGTTTCATCAGGGCCCCAACACCTGGGGCAGCTACACTCAAGACTCACCCCCCCATCCACACAGGGAAACACTTGCAGTTTAGGCTCTAACAGTCCACGGACCCCTGGAGGGGCTCTAGTGAAGGGGCCAGAAGGGGTCTCAGAGAAGTTTTTGCAGAAGCTAAGGATTAAAGAAATGGTAACTGTATAGTCAAAATGGCTGAGGACTGGCCAGCCGATGGGAACCTCACTTGAGAAAAGCTGTGTTGCATTCTGGGAACCTCCTGTGGTTCTTAGAGTTAAAATAGGGAGAACATGTGAGGAGTGTTAGGACAGGATCCAGAGGTGATAGGAGCCAGATGGTGAAGGACCTGGGTGCCCTGATACAGAGCATCCAGGATGAAGAGGAAAACATCCCATGAGATTCTCATAGACAAGCAATGCCTATAGCCTTGAGGCCCGAAGAGAGATGCAGGCCGCCGCAGCCATGAATGTTGGTGGAGTTCCAGGATTTTGTTTATGGCACTCACTTGTGCCATCTTCAAAGAAATCTGGAAGAGAATTTTCTGATTAGTCCAGGCTGAAGGCTGGAGCGATGAGTCAGACAGAGTTCCCAGCTTCACCATCCTGCAGGTGGATGGCCAGGTCACACTCAACACAAATTTGAAACAAGAATTATTATTCAAGGGCAAAATATCCCAAACCGTGGTCTAGGACACTAGAACCCTACAAAATATTTTACAATAAAAAGGAGAATTACCTTGTCTGTTCACTCAGCATGCCTGGTAGCTCTCACTGCCACCAGCACTTGGCAGGCTCTGAGAAGTCCTGCAGTGAATTGTCAACCTGTTTCCCAAGTATGGTTGCCTCCACACACCCCTTTTTTTTCAAGTGCAGTCAAATTCCTCTTTTTGAGAACTTATTTGAGAAATGCCATCCTGGAGAATGGCTTGAAGGCTGCCTGGGAGCTCGGAGGATGGGTGGGCTCTGCCCTGGAGAGAATAGAAGGGACAGTTTGTGCCACTTATGTAAGGCCCATTCTGAGCCTGGCACAGGAATGTGAAGATCGCAGTCTGCTGGAAAACTGGGAAAGGGAACTTGGACAAAGCAAGTGCTCCATAGCAGTTAGTACATGCGAGAATGACTATTGCATTTACCAGTGAGAAGTTCAAAGTTTTCAGCAAAAGGCCAGGACAAAGGGTCCCCGTAGCGGTGGTGCTGGGTTAAATGTGCCTCTGGTACTAAATGGAGAGTTTATTTCCCCTCCTTGCCTGCTTTCTTGACCACTTTTAAAAAGGGTAACCTGGGCCTCCTCCCTGGTGGCACAAGGGATTAAGCACCATTGCTATGAAGCAATCTCAGCCTCTGCAGCACAAGTTCGATCCCCGGCCTGCCAGGCAACTACCACGTGGCACAGCAGAGCTCTCCTGTCTCACCCGCTGCTCCCCTCAGCAGCGTGTTTCAGTGAATCTACTTGTTCTGCTCCCCACTCTGTCTCTGGTGAATCCTCTCACCCCCCACACCTCTGGCCTGTACCCCAGCTCCAGTATGCATAAATAAATAAATCTTTAAAAAAAATTTAAAAAAATAAAAAAGACAACATGAGGCAGTAAAGGTGAAGTGTTAGGAGATCTCACACATCAGAACCAGATGGCCTGGGTTTGTACCCCAGCTCCATCGTGTGGTAAGTGAGCTCCTTGGACAGCTTGCCTTAACAATTCTGAGTCTCAGAACTTTCATCTCTAAACTGAATCCCAAGATGGTGCTTAGCTACAGGACCCAGGAGGAAGTACTACTGTAGGCCTGGTCTTCATTTTTTTTTTATTTATGCACACAAGAACTGGGGTGTAAGCCAGAGGTACAGAAGGTGAGAGGATTCACCAGAGACAGAGTGGGGAGCAGAACAGGCAGATCCACGGAAACACAATGCTGAGGGGAGCAGCTGGCAAGACAGGAGAGGTCTGCTGTGCCATGTGGGCTGCTGCCTTACTAGGCCATGAATCGAACTTTTGCTGCAGTGGCTGGTGATAGCTTGATAGCGCTGTCTTTAACCCCTGTGCTACCAGGGAGGCCTTAGGCCCAGCCTTTAGGCATGTGGTAAGCACTGCATAGCCTTAGCGACCCTCATTTGTTGGCTTCTCCACCCATTATCCCCCGGGACCTTTGTCCAAATTCCCTTTCCCAGTTTCCCTGCAGACTGCGATCCCCACATTCCTGAGTGAGGCAATCTGCAGTGTTTACCCCCACAGGCATCGCAAAGGGCTGGGCTGATGTTTCTTCATTTTCAGTCATCGGGGCTGTTTGAGGTAAGGCTTAGCCACATCCCCGGTTATGAATGCTCAACCACTCTGGCTGGGTAAATATTTCTGAGGGAATCCAGCACATCTATTATTAATTAACTGCAAGCAGTTGCTGTACTTTCCAGAATTGCTTCTGCCTACAGATGTTTTTGTAGCTATGTAGCATTCTTCAGACCTTAATGCCTTGGTGTCCCTGGAGAAGGGTGGACAGTTGGGTGAGTGGGGGATTTAGGAGGCACACTGGATCCGCTGTTGTTCTGATAATAGAGCTGTTAGAATCTTTCAGCTTCACACCTGGCTTAGAGGCCAGAAACCTAGCTGTCGACCTTGATTGTGTCCTCCGTCATGGCCCCGTCTCTAATCTGTCACCAAATCCTAGTGGTGCCATCCCCACAGCCTCACAGATCTAATCCCTTCTCCCTTGTAGAGCCACCACTCAGCTGTGGTGAGAAGCAGCAACTTCCCTTATCTCTCATGCCTCAGCCAACCTGATCGCTCACTTCATCAGAACTCCTGCCTTGTGCTCCCATAGAAACCCCCTTGTTAATAACCTTCCAATATCTAAATTACCTGCCTATGGTCCGGTTTCTCTGCTGAGTTGTAAACCCTTGAGGGTAGGGCTCAAGTTCATTTTAGTAATGGTGTTTGACAAATGTAATTCTCCCAATTAACGACGGACAAGACTACTCTTGCTGTCTTCCTTCCTTCTTTCCTTTCTTTTTTATTTTAAATCGAAGTAACAGTGCTTTATAACATTATACAAGTTTCAGGTGCACCTCTCTGAAAATCAACGTGTGCATATACTAATTAAGTTCACCGCTAAAGGGACTAGTGATCACCTAGTCGTGTTTTTTAGAGGAAGCTCAAGGTCACAGTGGATGGAAAGGAGGCAATTTAGGCAGGACTGAGCCCCCAACATCTCACCAACCCAGAACTACCTATAATCTCCCTAAGACATTAGAATTTTACTCTAGATTTTTTTTAAAGTTTATTTTATTTTATTTTTTTAAATATTTATTTATTTATTTATACAAGCATTGGGTGCAGTTAGAAGCATGGGAGGGTGAGAGGATTCACCAGAGCCAGAGTGGGGAGCAGAACAGGCAGACTGAAGAAATACACTGCTGAGGGGAGCAGCGGGTGGCAGGAGAGGTCTGTGCGCCATGTGGGACCCTCGCCGGCGGCCGGGGATCGAACCGGTGCTGCAGAGGCTGTGGGCAGCTTCGCAGCCCAGCGCTCAACCGCTGCACCACCAGGGGAGGCCCACTTTAGATTTTCTTGAGGGAAAACAACAAGTGGTTCTTCTATGATAAAGGTTTTGGAAGATACTAATATACTCTTACATTCTTTTTATTTTGAAGAGTAGAAATGTGTCAAGTGTTTTGCATGTATTCACTCAAACAAGAAAGTTATTTTTCTCATTTTATAGATTCAGAAGCTAGTGCCCAGAGTAGTTAAGAAATGTGTCCATGTCACACAGTCAATGGATCCAGAATTCCTACCCAGGATTGTCAGATTCCAAACACTTTCCACTGCCACCTGCTGCCCTCCACAGACGTGGGCTCCCACAAACAGTGCTTCCCGCATCAACCTGTCAGCATGGTGGAGCACTCAGTGGCCAGGGGAAAAGCATTGTGTCTTAATTGAGTGCTCCTTGATCAGAGAAACTGGCCTTCGCCCCTAGGGTTTCCTGACTGTACAGTCATGAGATGCTACATGAAATCCATTTATAGTCCAGGGAGGAGCTGGGCGGCACCACCGCGTGTTTCTTTATGCCGGAAATAAAGCTACTGGAATGGGGAGACCTGCGTCCCCAGTACCTTCAGCACTCCCTGGGCCTGCCTTTGTGGTGTCAGGGATTTCTCCCAAGGGAGCCTAGAAGAAGTAACAGACCAGGACAGGAAAGCTCTACCCGTCTACCCTAGGCCATGTGAGGAGTGTTGTTTGTTTTACATTGACCTTTATGGAGCCCCTGGCCTTTCCTTGTGCTGACGCCAGGTTATTCTGACTTTTAACTTTGGGGTGAAATCTGGTTTCTTTTATGGGCAATGAAACTGGAACAGAAGGCAGCAAAGCTGACCGCGGACCCAGCTCCCTCAGGAACTCACAATGTGGTGGGCGTGGGCAGTCACATGGCCTCTCTAGGTCGCAGCTTCCCCATCTTTAAAATGAGGGTGTTTGGATGAGATGTTCCAGCCACCATGACAAGGAGAGCAAAAAGCAAGCACAGACTTTGCGGCTGTACTGCCTGCCTTTAGATCCTGGCTCCACCCTTATCATGCAAAATCTCTACTAGGTAGTAAACTCTCTAGTCAGTTTTGTTTTTTTTTAAGATTTATTTAGGGCCTCCCCTGGTGGTGCAGCGGTTGAGCACTGGGCTGTGCAGCCTCTGCAGCGCTGGTACATTCCCTGGCCCCTGGTGAGGGTCCCACCAAAAAAAAAAAAAAAAATTATTTACACACACAAGAACTGGAGTACAGGCCAGAGGTGTGGGAGGTGAGAGGATTCACCAGAGACAGAGTGGGGAACAGAACAGGCAGATCGCCTGAAATACACTGCTGAGAGGAACATGGGAGAGTCAGGAGAGGTCTGCTGCGCCATGTGGGTAGCTCCCTGGCCAGGGATCGAACTCATGCTGCAGAGGCTGCAGATTGCTTCATAGGTTGCGTCTTAACCCTTGCGCCACCAGGGAGGCCCCTCTAGTCAGTTTTATCATCTGCAGAATGGGTATGGGTAATGTCTAGCTCACAGATTTGTTGTGGGGATGCAAAAGAAAAGCACTGAGTCTTCACACCCTGAGGCTTACACACACAGCCAACACACAGTATGGTATTAAGTTAGTTATTGTGGTTGTGCTTAGCATCTCCATTATCATTCTGCACTTTTGTCTAGAGTGTGTCCAAATCCTCCAGTGATAACTATTTAAATTTAAGTGGCTAATTTGTACATTGGCTGAGAAAACACAAAATGACAGGAATCTGCTGTGGATTCAGTAATGTTTGACCTCAATGTGTAATCATCATAACAGCCCCAACATATGTTGTGCAAAACATCGATTGAGTTATACAAAATATTTCCTTCAGCACAGTTCACCATAGGCACTAAGTTAATGTTTGAATTAGCAAGTAACCAGATGGATGGATGGATGGATGGATGGATGGATGGATGGATGGATGGATGCATGGATGGATGGATGGATGGATTGGATGGATGAACATTTGCCTCTTGATTTAATTTGAGCAGAATAATAAGTGTGTATATGAGTTAATATGTGTGTGTGTATGAACATTTGCAGAGAAAGTCCCAGTTATTTCTGTCTCAGGAAAGAAGTCAGTCATAGTTACGTAGTTTGCATATCCCCCATCACTTAGTTTGTAAGGTCATTTTTCACTGAAGTCCTTTCAACCGTCTGGCACTAACAAAAGATAAGCACCCCCACTGCCTCTCCCATGCCTTCATCCTCCAACAATGAGGGCTTTTGTGCCTATGGACACTTCTTTCCCAAGGCCCCCAAGCCTTGTCTGGCTTCTATCAAGAGTATTGATGGGGGAGGAGACCAGACAGCTGAATTCAGGAAGCAGTGCCTATGGCCTAGTGCCAACTGAACAAGTCAGGCTGGGGCAGATAATTCAATATCTGTTCTGGGATATAGGCAGCCTGGTTACCTGAGCTGGTTTTCCAGCTCTCAGCAGTCAGGGCCCTGGAAGTCATCAAGCTCTGGTTTCTCAGAGTCTTTTGCTCCAGGCCCAGGGGAGGATGCAAAGCTTGAGAGGAAGATGGGTAGGAGATGGCAGGGGGATGGTATGGCAGCCTCAGGGTGTGAAGAATTTCACCCCACACGGTCAAGGGGCTGCTGTGGCTACTGCATCTTAGGACTTCAATTCACTAATGAGATTAAAATGCCAATGGCTGCCTCTACACACACTTAGTTAGGAACACATTGGCTTGAGCTGCCTAATGAGTGTTAGGAACCTAAGGAAGGCCTGGGCAGGCGCCTGGCTGATGCCTTGTTGATTAGAATACTAAGTGTGTCACCCTTGGAAAGCCAGCAGCTGCTGGAGAGCAGACCCAGGATTGAGATTTCCTTGTAACCCTTACATTCCCACTGTTTTTCCAGCTGTTCAGCTGTTTCTAAGTTAGTCAGCCTACTGAGTAGAGGTGTAGTTATGAGAACAATTTTGATAAAGGAAGGACAATAATGGTTATTACAATACTACAGTGGTTATCAACCTGGCCCCCCTCCAGAAATGCCTGTGGGTTTGCTTCTTTGTTCTTATAAAAACACAGATCTGGGCCCTACCCGTAGTGATTCTATTTCTCTAAACCCGGACGACCAGGAGGGTTATAGGTTTAAGAAGTACGCTGGATGATTCTGATGCCTCTGGGAACCCTGACTTTGGGAACCACTATTCTGTAGAATGCGGCCACATTGGACCCGATTGGCATCTGAGTGCTGCTTCCTAAGCTGTGTTGCCTCACGGTTTTTGCTCAATCTCAGATAAATCATCTTTAAGAGGAGATTAGGTAAAAATGGCCAGTCACTATGGAAAATGGCCTGATGATTCCTCAAAATAATTAAAAACAAAACAATCATGTTATTCAGCAATTCCACTTATGAATACATGTCAAGATGATTGAAAGCTAGAACTTGAAGAGATATTTTGTATATACCATGTTCATAGCTGCATTATTCATAGTAGTCAAATGTGGAAGCCACTCAGTGTCCACCCATGGATGAATGAAGTATTAGACAAAATGCAGTGATGCCGTGCTCACATACAATGGAATATTTGTCAGCCTGAAAAAGAAAGGTTATTCTGACCCATACTACAACATGGATGGGCGTGAAGGACTGGAAGCTAAGTGAAAGAAGTAAGTTACAAAATGATAAGTACTGTATGATTTCCCTTCAATGAGGTACCTGGAGTAATCAGATTAATAGAGGAAGTAGAATAATAGTTGCCGGGGCTAGGGAAAGGCGAAGTGGGGAGTTGTTGTTTAATTGGTATGGAGTTTCAGTTTTGCATGATGAAGAGCTCTGTAGAGGGATGATTGCACAACAGTGTGAATGTACTTAATGCCACTGAACTGTAGACTTAAAAAAGGGCTAAGGATGGTAAGTTTTATATTTTGAATATTTTACCAGCCTTTCTTAAAAGCATTAGATAATATCTTCTCCTCAGACTCATTCTGAGACTGGCATAACATAGCATCATTGAAGGTCCTAGTACAATGCCTGACACATAGTACAGGCCTTCAAAGTATTTTCGTCCCTTTGCATTTACCAACTCCTTTCATAGCCAGTTTCTGCCCTGCGTTTTTGTTTTGTTTTTTTTTTTTAATCTATTTTTCCCTACAAAGATATGTCTGAAGGGAAGGGAGGAAGGGAGCTAATGTTTGTTAAGAGCTAATTATGAGTTATTCCATTTGACCCTCATTTAACCTTGGGAGATATTCCCATTTTACAGGTGAAGAGATAAGGCCTAGACAGGCTAAATGACTTGACTAAGATCACAAAACTGAGACAAGGCAGAGCCAAGCTTACAATACCCTTTTGAACTCCTCTTGGTCTACAGATGTCAGGGAAAGATGGCCTCCACACTCTAGGGAGAAAATGCAAAAAGCTATTCTTGCTGCTTGACCTTAACATCATTTGAGGTGGGGAAGTTGGTTTGAGCATCTTCTCTAGAATCCTCAGAGGGAACAGAGTCTTCAGTGAGGCAAGGCTCTACCACCTGACCCAGTGCACAGAGCCAAGCCCCTGCCAGCCCTCCTGCCCCAGCCACTATTCAGCTAGGCCCAGTCATGCTCACAGTATCAAAAGGGCATCCTTTCCTATGAAACAGGGTTCTTTGCTCTCATGTGGACACTAAATCAACCTTGAAACTGTCCGCCTGCTCACTTAACCTAAGCGGGGAAGATGTATACCCCTCAGGAACAAAGGAATGCCAAGTTACTTCACAGCTCATATAGAATGAGCCTCACTCTGAGATAAAACAAGAGCTGATAAAGAGACAACCATGTGGGTACTGTGTACACAGGATGCCAAAGGGCATGCCAAAGTCAACCTTAAGGCTAGGATTTTACTACAAATGTGAGTCAAATCCAACAGCAAATCAAATACTTGCATTATCAATGCCATAATCATAGCAAAATAAATGACTAAATTGGATAGCTAAATAAAAATGATTTTGATGATGATGATGGTGGTGGTGATGGTGCAAGTGGTGATGATAATGATAGAAACAGCAAAGTAGCTGAACAGGATAGTAAATTGGATCGCCTAAAAAAAATTGTACTCATCAGATGCAAATCCATGCTAAGAATGTGACACAGATTTCCTCTATTTTGTCCTAAAATGTCCTAGGAGGTCTATATTATATATTATCATCACTTTTTACAGCTCAGGGAAACTGAGGCCAGATGACTTACATATCCAAGGCAATACAACTGGGCTTAGAACCTGACATCTATCTGGCCCCAGACAATTTACTTTGACTCTAGCAGATTTATGAGGTGGTAGGTAAATCAGGGTTGATTATTCATTTTCAGAGACAAAATCATTTGCTTGCTTTACAGGAGGGATCCTTTGAAAAGCAACTCTCACATAGTGCATTTACCATAAAACCCTGATTATAAAGACTCATTTGGGGGAGAGCAAGAGAATTGGCAAGTGTGATCCTTCCCATCTGTGTAGCTGTAAGACTCTCAGAGCACTCTCACAGGAATTATGTCAAATGCCAGTTTGACTCAGACAAAAAAGCCCATCACTTTTCTCTCTATAGTTATATCATTTATCTGATATCTGTCTGTGGTTAAAAAACAGACTTGGGTGCTGAATTTATGTCTCTCTCTATTGCTCAACTAGTTATGTGAGCTAGGGCAACCTACTTGTTTTCCTGAGCCTCAGTTTCTTCATCTGTGAAGTGGATATGATCACTGTGACACATAATGAATGTGTCACAGAATGAGTTGAGGATTGTCTTTTGTAATTTACCATGTTCACCCAACAACCTTCTGAGGATAATTTGGTCTGCTATATAGAAAGCTCTGGTCAAACTAAAGTGGAGAGACAGTTTTATTTCTCAACGTTTATTAATATATTGACATTCTGCCTTGTACGTCAGTGTCTTGTACTTCAGTCTCGTGAACTTTCTATGTGCCTGCAGATCCTATGGGTGCTGGGGCAGTGATGAATTTGATTTTCTAGAGAAGTCAAGTTAATATCCTGGCCCCCAGGAGGGTATTCCCTAGATTTTGCTTCTCCTGCCTATGCTGAGCCTGATCAGAGGAAAGAAACCTAGAACCTCAGGGTCAGAGCAGGTCTTGGGATGAAATTCTGGGCATAGCAGGCAGGCAGCGTGGCCTCTGAGACAGAGATGAGGTGGCTGGCAAGGCAATAGAAAGAGACAGACTCCAATTTGGTATTGAAAGGCCCTGGGCAGCCCTCTCCACCCAGCTGTGCCTCAGTTCCCTTACCTACTTCACCAGGTTTTGTGTCCTGGCCATTGGATCCCAAATATAAGCAGTGTCCGAAGTCAAATGGGACGTTGGGAAGACTTACCTTTTTTCAAATGCTCGGAATTCCAGAATGAAGGCAGCTGGACATTCAGATCTAGAGTTCAAGAAAGAGGTCAGGATGAGGATGATTCGATGCTAAAGGGCTTAAAGTAGAAATAACAGATCAGGAAAGGGTGTAGCATGAACAGAAGAGACCAGATCAAATTAATTACAGTGATCCAAGAGAAAGAAAGAGCCGAGCTAGTTCATGGTTGTGGGATGAGGAGGAAAATAACTAAGGTATAGTCAATAGGATGTGATTTCTGCTGGTTTAAGGGTGGGCAAAAGAGACAAAAGGAGATGATTCAAAGTTAACTAAATTCCAGTCCCTCTTCTGCTGCCTCCCCAGCCCACCCTGACAGGGCGCTCCTCTTCGTGGACTCTCTGCCACGCCTCCCCAGAGCAGACCATGGCAGACCCGCCTATGCTCATTATCTGTCTGTCTGCCTCTCCCACTTGTCCATCATCCACACACATACTCACTTTGTTCCAGGTCCTAAATCAAATACGGACCCTCTCCTCTAGCTCTCTGTGTCTCCCCTATCCTGATAACTTCATAGTACCACTACCACCCAGATCATGGCTCACTAGCACCTACACTCCCCACAACAGGGACTGGTTTGCCTGTTCATGGCTAGAAAGAGCTCAAGATGGCAATAAACACTTGCTAAGTTTCCCTGGCTCCTCCTCGCAGCCCCAGGCTGAGTATCCCTGCTTCTCACAAGTGGTTTCCCAACCACATGGCCACAGCTTTGGCACTGTTACTGGATTATTCTAAATAATTGGACTGTGATTTCTCTGGATGATGACACTCTGATGAACAGGACCAGTTATATAGCTTGGGGGGCTCAGTGCAAAACAAAAATACAGGGCCCCCTTATTAAAACATTATTAAGTATTTTGAGATGGGGCCTCCCTGGTGGCGCAGGCGATTGAGCGCAGCGCTGTGAAGCTGTCAGCAGCCTCTGCAGTGTGGGTTCAATCCCCGCCGGCCACAGAGCTACCCACATGGCACAGCAGACCTCTCCTGTCTCTCCCACTGCTCCCCTCAGCAGTGTATTTCCTCAGTCTGCCTGTTCTGCTCCCCACTCCATCTCTGGTGAATCCTCTCACCCTCCCACACATCTGGCCTGTACCCCAGTTCTTGTATGCATGAATAAAAATAAATCTTAAAATAAAAAAAGAATTTTGAGATGGCCACAACAGAGCATTTACCCAAGTAGAAGCCCTCTGAGTGGAGGAGCCCTTGTGACTACACAGATCACTCATCCATGAAGCTGGCCTCACAGGAAGACATGATCGAGAAAGGTTGTAAATACCAGGTTTCTATGTTGTCATATAGAGATAAGGAACTACAGAAGGAATTTTAACAGAAGTGACATTTAAAGTTTATTTCATTTTTTTCCCCTAAAGGTAAATCATATTCTCTATGAGAATTTGCACAAGTAAGAAATGTATAAAGCCCTATTAATCTCTTCCTCCTCCTGCCTCCTGCCCTTCAGGCACCAAAGCCAAAAGTAACCAATGAGCATTTGGTTAATTTCCTCCTCTTTTTCTGAGGTTTGGTTGGGTATTGTTGTTGTTGTTATTGTTGTTGTTTTCGATATAACATAGTTAAGGTCATTTTTCAGCCACAGTTTCTCCTGCTCCTGTCCTGTATTCAGGAGACACAGAAAGATGTGGGGATGTTTTAAATTCGGATTTAGGGAGACTGGACTGGAAGTCCTTTCCAAAGTGGCTGGGAGTGGGCAGGGTTGATTACAGGATCAAAATGGATGGAGGTAGAGTTAGGGTTCTGGAAAAGAGAAGCAAGAAGGCCCTGAATTAAGGAAGCTAAAGGTTAGAATGAAGGGACAGTTAAGTACTGGAGTCACTCTAACAGGAGGTGACCACACCCCATTCCTCTTTAAATCCCTTGACTAGTGGGAAAGAACTTCAAGGTCTGAACAAGTCTTTGGGGATTCTGCAGGGACAGGGATCACTGGGGTCATTTCTCAGGCACAGCTCTGACCCTCCCCACTATGGCTCGACCTGTCTTCCTCCCTCCCCGAGGGCTCAGTCTCCCAGAGGGGGTTTGGGAACAGCCTTTAGCCATACAAATGGAGATCCAGCCAGGATGGGATCAGGGTTCCCAGGGTGGCAGATACCTTGGGGTTAGATTTGCCCTTTTTGTTGGAAATCCCTAGTGCCTGGTCTGGCAAAGGGGAGAGTTAACACTGTCATTGGATCCTTAATTGTGCGTTTCATGAATTTTCATGTTTCCGCTTGCAAGCTTAATGTTGCTTTCTTGGTGAATTTTTTTGTACTTGAGCATAAGAGCCTAGTAATTAGAGAGCGCTATGGATTGCAGAGGGTGATTAAAATGGATTTCATGAAATTTGAAACACCCCTTCTTCTTCTTTCTCTCTCTCTCTCTCTCTCTCTCTCTCTCTCTCTCACACACACACACACACACACACACACACACACACACACACACACTACCATGGCTCCAATAGCTGGAGGAGTAACCAGAACCCCATAAAAAGAAGTTCAGAGACTCAGGATATGAAGGACATATATTTTCTTCCCCAGGCTTTCCTGCCCGGGTTTTGGGTCCGCTCCAGGACTGCCCCCCACCTTTTCCTCCTCCTCCTCTGTCCTCCCTTTCCGGAATCAAGTCCAGCTATATCCCCGGCCCCAGCCATCTCTGACCCCCAGGGCTGACTGCTTTCTCACTCGCAGAGACAGTAAAACAAAGAATAGATTTTCATCTTTCCTTTTGCACAGTTGTTAAGTGTGTTTCATTTACCTTCACAGTCAGCCTAACTCCCATCTGAGGGGGTCATTCACTTTGAATAGAGGCCTGAAAATTGCTGAAAGCAGCAAGGGTGTGAATTCCCATTTCAGCATCTCTCTCCTAGGACAAGTTGGTGCTTGATGGAAGCGAGGTAAGACCTGATCTTTATCTTACTCTGAATCAGTGAGAGCTGGTTGGTACTCAGAGGACAATTTAAAGTGACCTAGGTGGTGGGGGGAGGGGACAGGTGGCTGGAAGTTGTCCTGGAGAGGCAGGACTCTGCCTTGAAGGATGAGAAGGGTCCTGGTGGAATCCCTGAGAAAACAAGCAGACCAATGGAGTGTCCAGCCTGGCTAAAACAGAAGATGATCCTATAAGAATGATCCTCCTTGCCAGATGAGAAAACCCAGTCAACTTCCTGCAAGTGTGCATGCATGTAACATTGGTGCTATATGTCTTTGAGCAGTGAACGACCTGCTCAACCTTACGCAGCATCCCTAGAATGAGACCAAAACCTCCTTTTCTCAGTTCATGGCTCCTCCTGTGCCCCATACCATGCCTGCTACCATACCGTAATAATCCCCACTGCACTCACTTCTACCTGCCGTTCTAAGAGTTCCTTCTATCTCACAGCGCAATTCACACTCTAGAACCCGGTTGACCATAGTATTTGTGCACAAACATATACAAATGACAAGGCACACCCACCTGTGTGTATGCATCCCTTTCAGTCTGGAGAGATGGTTCTGTGATGGCAGAGCTAGTTCATGCTTGGACAGGGCAGACCACCTCCTCTGCACCCCACACAAGGGATGGGCAAGATGCAGCCTCCTCTGCCCCTCATCACCACCCCCTCCTCTCTCTGTGCCCATCTAGCCCTCCCAGGTGACTTAGAGTTCCCCCACACAGACAGTGTTTTTCATGACTCCATGTCTTTGTGCTAATCCCTCTGCCTAGAGTGTTTTTCTCCCTCCTGTTCCATCTAGCAAATTCCTGCAAAGTCAGCTTCGGTTACAGCTCTCTGAGACCTTCCTTGACCTCTCCTCCCACCCCACCCACTTTCTCTATGAGCTGTGTTCCTTGTGCATAAACCATCATGCAGGTGTAGCACCATCTTATATTTGGGTTTCCATGGCAGCATCCCCACGAGGGCATGGGCTTCTAAAAGCAGGTCTAAGGTCTAACCCATCTCTCTGTCCCCTGTGGCCTGAGTAGGTCCTGACCCATTCAGGACATGCCAAGAATGCCTGTATTGAATGGAGCTGATACACTTTTGGTGAATAAGTTCGCCCCAGAGATGAAGGGAGATGCTTCACAGCACAGGCCCAGGAAAAGGGTCACAACCTAGTAACCTGGGAAAGCCAGGGTGAGTGTTTTATTGACAAAAGGCCTACCTGTCACTCAGGTTCGAGTAGCATCATTCAAAAGTGGGATATCCTGTCCACCCTTCCAGACAGGGACCTGTGGACTTTTCAGGAGCCTGGAAGTTTGAAATTCACATTCTCAGGAACCTAGTTGGGTCTAGGGTCTCTTTTTCAGACAGTCCTTTTCCTCTCCTAGGCCAACTCTGCCCTTGGTCCTGCTCAAATTACAGACTGGGAGAGGAGGCAGATGCTAGGAAAATCCATGATTCTTCTTTCTCTCACCAATCACATTCCCCTAGCACTTCCTGAGTGCTGGCCATGGATTCATCTCAGTCAAGAGCTGCCACCCAGGGTGCCCAGGGTGCTGCAAATGAGCTACAGAGGGGGCACGGCTATATAACCTGGCTGCGGGCTGCATAGGGAGGGTCTGCAGAGCCAGATAAACGTTACCGTCTCTGTGTGCTGAGATGATAAGGGCTGGGCAGCTGTGTAGCTGGTTTGCAGCAGTAGGTAAAACCTGGTGGCATGCTACAGGGGATGACAGACAGAGGTCACAGGGTAGGCATCAAGCTGGGATGGAGATGTACACAGAGTCTCAGCTGCAGAGAGGAGGGATGTTACTATTTCTACTATTGGGGATCCAGGAAGACTCCATAGAAGAGGTGATCTTTAAACTAGGCCTCAAATCACCAGCAGACAATGTCTTTTGGAACCAGAGCCTGGAAGGAGGGGGGCAGAAAGTAAGGGGAGAAATAGAAACAACAATAAAAGCAGCTGTCTTAGGAACCAATGGGGTGCCAGGTATGGGTCATCGCTTAATTCTTACTACAACCCTATGGATGCCCTGTTTGACAGCTGGGAGAAGGGAGGCACAGAGAGGTTCAGTAATTACCCAGAATCACAGAGCTTGTTGGCAGCAGAGATAGAGTTCAAAATTAAGCATTGGGCCTCCCCTGGTGGCGCGGTGGTTGAGCACCGGGGTGCAAAGCTGCCCGCAGCCTCTACAGCGCCTGTTCAATCCCCGGCCACCGGCGAGGGTCCCACATGGCGCAACAGACCTCTCCTGCCTCCCGCTGCTCCCCTCAGCAGTGTGTTTCGTCAGTCTGCCTGTTCTGCTCCCCACTCTGACTCTGGTAAATTCTCTTACCCTCCTGCACTTCTGACTGTACCCAGTGCTTGCATAAATAAATAAATCTTTTTAAAAAAAAAAAAATTAAGGGCCTCCCCGGTGGTGCAGCGGTTGAGCGCTGGGTTGCAAAGCTGCCCGCGGCCTCTGCGGCGCCGGTTCGATCCCCGGCTGCTCCCCGGCCACTGGAGGAGGGTCCCACATGGCACGCAGACCTCTCCTGCCGCCCACTGCTCCCCTTTGCAGTGTACTTCGGTCCTTCTGCCTGTTCTGCTCCCCGCTCTGGCTCTGGTGAATTCTCTCACCCTCCCGCACTTCTGACTGTACCCAGTGCATGTATAAACAAAAAAACAAACAAACAAACAAACAAACAAACAAATAAATAAATAAAACATGCCTCTATAAAAAAAAAAAAAGACTTTAAAAAAAATTAAGCATTGTTCAATAGGCCTCCCTCTTATAAATACACTTAAGATATCTGAGTACCTATTCTTGGAAGATATTGGGCAGCACTTTCAAAACACATAGTTATGAAACCCTCTCAGCAACCCACTTAACATGTGGGTAAATGGAAGCTTGCAGGGAGCATCGAGCTTGGCCAGCTCACTTGGCTGGGCTGGGCTGGGCTTTGACCTTAGTCTGGCTGCCTGGCTGCAACACTGTGTCTTCCACATGGCAGAGCCAGCCTCTCAGATTCTATCTACAGTCTTCTGTGCCCCAGACCTCTTGGGCCACTGCTTCAAAAGCACATCAAGGAGGCCGGTTCCCACTGAGGCTGGAGGAAGCTCACTTCACAGGGCCCCCTCTGCCCTCACAGCAATGAGGCCCCGTCACGCCAAGCCCGCCAAACATGCTTCATAAATACTCTGCCTGGCCAAATTCATGGGTGAGCTATATTAATCACATTTTAAAAAGAAAAAAGTGAAATGAATAATAAGTGGCAATATTCTGCTTCCATAAAAACCACTGGCAGCTAGGAAAGGTAGCTGGGACCTTGCATTCTGGAAGTCCCCTGCTCACTGCTGCAAATGTTAACATCCCTCCTTTGCCAGATAGCCGGCTCTGTTAGGCATCCACAGGTGTGTGCAAAGTGCTCCCTGCATATGCTGGCGTCACAAACATGAGACGATGGAGTTGTGCTGGGCCTGCTGGGTGGCAGAGGGGAAATTGCTCTGTGAGCTTGTCGGGGGTGGGGGTGCACTGAGAAAGCGGGGACAGGCAGAGAATGATCCTCATATGAAGACATTCACCAAAAGTAAGTGGGCCAGGTGCATGATGGTCCCCAGGCTTGGAAGGCAGTGCCATTGCTGACCTGGGAGCATCTGAGGAGAAGACAGCTTCTTTTTATTGTTCAATTAATGTTTTCATCTTTTTCCAGTTGCAGAAGTAATATTACCTAAATGATGTAGGCTTCTGAGGGCATAATATTGGGAGATGTATGGTCCTCCTTTTCCAGTGCCAGGTGCTGCTGGGGCCTCTCCTCACCGCAGCCCGGCTAGGGAGGTATTACCTTCCCACATTACTGTTGGGCACATCAGGGCTCAGAGAGGCCAGCTGGGCACTGAGCTGGCAAGGGTCACAGCCAGAGCTCCAGGCTAGGCCTGCCTGTCCCAGGGCGCTTCTTACCATTAGGCTGGCTTCCGCCCCAGTCAGTGTCAGCAAAGGCTTAGTGAAGGGATGAGTGAATGGACAAAAACTTACTGGCTCAGTTATGCTTGGGGAAGTTCCTTCTTCCCCTCTCCTCCTCACCCTCTCTGCTCCTCTTCCTGGCAACCCATACTGTGGAGCTGCACAGATCTGGGTTAAAATTCCACCTTTGTCATTTGCTTGCTGTGTAACTTGGGCATATTACTGAGCCTCTCTGAACCACAAAAGAGAGTCTATAAAAGAGGGATAATAATTCCTACCTCATGCAACTACCTCAAGGTTTGAAGAAGCATGTGGGAAGCATTAGCACAGTGCCTAGCATCTAAGCAACTTAAAAATAATAATAACTTACTTATTTGTGGTTGTGTAAGTCAGTGCTCTTCAGATTTTTAAATTTTATTTTTCATGGAAAAATAAAATTTCAAAATAAAAGGTGCCAACTTTGTCTTTTGCTGAGTAAGTCAATAAAGAATATTATATCTCTTAGCATTACCAATCCCTCATAGTTATGAAAAGTCTGGGGCCTCCCCGGTGGCGCAGCGGTTGAGCGCTGGGTTGCAAAGCTGCCGGCGACCTCTGCGGCGCCGGTTCGATCCCCGGCTGCTCCCCGGCCACCGGAGGAGGGTCCCACATGGCGCGCAGACCTCTCCTGCCGCCCGCTGCTCCCCTCAGCAGTGTACTTCGGTCCTTCTGCCTGCTCTGCTCCCCGCTCTGGCTCTGGTGAATTCTCTCACCCTCCCGCACTTCTGACTGTACCCAGTGCATGTATAAACAAAACGAACGAACAAACAAACAAATAAATAAATAAAAACATGCCTCTATAAAAAAAAAAAAAAAAAAAAAAAAAAAAAGTCTGCCCAACACTGAAGTCTTTCTTGCAACTACTCAGCCACACAAGTACTTCTCTCTTACAAACTTCTGCCCACAGTCAAACTTTCCCTGATTGCACCTGATTTAGATGCTTGCCAAGGTGAATTTTGGGAATCCTTCAAGTTAGCACCATGGGGCTAAAGCCATGTGGCCAGAGGAAAGGAGGAATAGGTAGCCCAGCCTGGCACACTTGCAGTTTTCTCCATCCGTATCCACCTATGGGTAGGGACGCTGAAGATAAAGATTCAGCCTCCACTCTGTCTCCTATTTTCTATGTTACCTGGACAAATCCCCGCCCTGTCCTGGGCCTCAATTGACTCATGTGCAAAATAAACCCAATCACCATGTTAGGTCAACATCCCAAGTCTGTTGTGAGGCTCAGGTATGACAAAGAGATTGGAATATGTATTAACCTGTGATGTGCTGTTTATATATGAAGGATCAACACTACTCTGAAATCCAACTGCAGTGAAGGCAGTTGAGACCAGAGCTGTGAAGGGCAGGGGAAAATAGAATTTGAATGTATGAAACCTAGAGGATTGTTAAGTCCATATTTTCATCCTTTGTTTCTGGGTTTCTAAACGTAAGGATTCTACCCATTATCCGGCTGAGTTTGTTTGGGGGCTTTGGTAACATGGAGTTACTCTAAATTTTAGCTCAGTTTGAATTGCAAGGAAGGAATGACAGAAGTGAGAGTTCCAAATGAAGTCAAATTATATTCATTGGTTTTATACCAGCTATTAAATATGTTGAGAGGAAGAAAATAGTAATTTTACCCCTTTGAACCGAAATTAGGGTTAGTTGGTGGCTCCCACCTGTTCTGCATTAAACTGTGGGTTCAGTCAGGTATAATTATGGAATTTAATTATAAATTGCACCTACCTGGCATGTGCAAGCAGGTATCTATATATTGCAAAACCTCATAAGACAGTTCATTAAAAAATAATAATAATAATGTTTGCCATAAGTCTGCTACAGCCAAGTCTATAAAGTCTAAGCCACTAACTCCAGGTAGCTGTACAGGCAGGGTTTAGGACCTGTTCAGCCCCAAGTATTAGGGTTCCGTAGGAGTTTACAAATCTCTCTAACTAGGCAGTAGTTGCCCAAGAGACAGAGATGGGTCTGTCTCCTGTCTCTGGCTTGTTCACAACCACCTCTGAACCTTGCAAAGTTCTTGTGCATGTTAAGAGTCCTCACATGAAAAGTGGCCCCATTCTCACTATTCAAAGTGCAAGAATAAACAGATACCCTTTGGTCCAGTAAGAACACTTTCATGGAAATAAGCAGACAACCATGCAAAGGTGTTTGCATAAAGATGCACCTTTGCAGCCCTGTTTGTCCTAACAGAGGGGCTGGAACCCCCTCGCAAAGGCACCCACCCGGAGGAACTGAATAAATAAGTTAGGATTCCTCCACATAAGAAATGGGATGTCCTATTTATTTATTTATCTATCTATCTATTTATTTATTTATTTATTTATCTTTTTTTATTATTAACTTTTCTTCTTACATTGTTGTGGTCTCCAAAGTTTTTCCACCACCATAGCACCAGTGCACCATCACCATATTCCCTTGTGCTCTTCCCTCCCGTGATTTGACCCATCTTCCTCTCCCTCCCTTGCTGAAAGCCTCAGATCCATGGTCATCTTGCTAGTTTTGACGTTTTCTTTACCTTTTGTTAGTATTCTCTGTATTCCACCTATCAGTGAGACCATATGGGATGCCCCCTGTAAGCAGGGGTGGCCAGGCATGAGCATGAATGTGAAGGACATTCGTGACATAGTAAGTGAAGGGGGGAAGGCAGATTGTGGAGCTACATGGAGAGGCTACTTTTTTTAAAAGTGCTTGTGTCAGTATCAGACATGCTGAAAACCTCTAGAAGGACAGCTGTGTACTGATCTTTTCTCTGTGGATCTCTCTGAAGAGTGGGAACACGGGGAGTCTTTATGCTTTCTTGCATTTTCAATACTCTGAAATTTCATCAGTACCTATGAGATACAGTCCTTGCTCTTAAAGAGAAAATTCAAATACACAATTAATTCCCAATGCTTATAAGGGGTGGGAAGAAAATCAGATGGTTAATTTGTAAGAAACCTGGGGGGAGTGTGATCCCCACTTCAGCAGTGATGGAGGCAGAAGATAACTCAGTAGTGGGGCCATTTCAATGAGACCTGAAAAATGAGAGGCACTTGGGTGCAATGGGAGTGTTCTAGGACGAAGGAACAGCTAATACCAAGTCCCTGAGACAAAAGAAGCATTTTGTATGGTGACTACCTATTATTTCTGTAATAAAAAGCCATTTTATTCCAATAGCTATTAGAGCCATTAAAAATGCCATAGGCAACATCTGAATCCTCCTGTTCAGGGGGAGCAGTTGGCATAAGACAGAAGTTGAGAGAAAAGTTGAGGAAGGTGACCTTCACATGCCACAATTGAATGATTCTCTAGCATGCTTCTAGAGGGGCATCTCCCAAGAGGCCAACTCGGGGTCTCCTTTATTTTCTTGGATTTTAGGCATTTTTTTCTTTCACATTTTGACATTTCTAAAAACAGAGTGTCTGCAATCAATGTGTCATTTACACATTGTGTTTTGCTTGTTTTCTTTTCTCAAAAAGGCTATTACTGAATCGATGATGCATCTTGCAAATACTGGCGTTTTGGGATGGCAGAAATACAGTGATGTATACAAGGGCTTTCAATGGCTGCTAAGAGGACCAGCCTTGGGACATGGGAGGGTGTTGGTGGAAGTCACTGCATCATTTGAAGGGAGACTTGGTGGGGGCACAAGATGGACCCTGTCTTGGGGATTTCTGTGCACCTGTGTGGATTCTCCAGCCACCCCCCCATCTTGTTCTGGGGATTTTGTTTGGTGCCCAAAGTTGCTACTGGTCAAGCTAAAATGTAGAGTCAGTCAGGGAGCCTCTCACCAGGACAAAAGTCTTGGTATGAGGATATCTGCTAAAAACAGCAGGCAGACATTATGGCCAGAATAGCATAACCAGCTAGACTACCTTGACAGGAAATTAAGTAACAGGGACTAATTAAGTAACAAATTAAGTAAACAGGGACTAGAGATGGGATGTTTTGATCAGCAGCAACAATGGAGCCCCCCAGATAACAGCCCCTATTCACTCTCCCCAAGTTTATGCCAGACTATTATGAATCCCCAATCCACGTCCCCACCACACACATCCCTCCACATACTTGCCCACCTTCTCTGAATGTGATACCAAATAAATGTAAGACTGGCCTGGGGGAAGGCATTGCATCTCCAGAGATGTAGCCCCTCTAGCGTACGTTCTCTCTCTCTCTCTCTCTATCTCTCTCTCTCTCTCTCTCTCTCTCTCTCTCTCTCTCTCTCTCCCCTCTCCCTCCCCCCCCTTGGACTTTGAGTTGAGTTGTCTTTCCTCTATCCTGTGCAGCTCCCAACACTGCAGCCCAGCAAAGTGACACACCTCAGTGCAGGGCCATATCCAGGCCCTGTGCAGGGCACTGGGATACAGGGATGCTTACCATGTGGCCAGCTCTGGTCAGCCCTCAGGAAGCAACTAGAAAGGGAGCCAGACCATAACAGTTAAGTACAATCCTGCTGGAGAAACACCAGTGTGAGGAGAAACCCAGGAAATGAGGGAAGCCAGAAGTGATATCCCTACCACCAGGGTAGAGGGAATAGCCTGAGAAAACTTCCTGAAGACTTTACCAGACAGAGCAGGGAGAGCAGCACAAGCCAGCTTAGACAGGAAAGGGTGAGCTGCTCCCAGTCCCAGCAGCGAGGTTGTACCTGCTTGGCCCTGGATGCACAGCAAATGGTGGGAGATCTGGAAAGATTTTCAGCTAAGAAGTGACAAGGCTACTGACCGAGCTGTACAATAGAATAGCCACACGTTGCAGACAGCTATGTAACTTAAGGAAAGTTAAATGACTTTTAAAAAGTCTATAAAATATCCAAAGAAAGTTAAAAATAAGGCAGTTAAATTTAACTCAGTTAAACTCAGTTGATCAAACTCAGTTCCTCAGTAGTCACGTTAGTCACATTTCCAGTGCTCAGCAGTCATGTGTTGCTGGACTTGCAAACGGTGTAAATACACAACAGACATGTCCTGACAGAGATTTCTTTTGGATGGTCACTTTAGAGTGACCACTTGAGGATGGGTGGATGGACAGACAAAAGAAGCAGCAATGGCCTTCATGTTTACTGTGTGGCGGGCACCATCTAAGTGCTTCATGTGTATTGTTCCTGGAAACTTAGACATCAGGGGCACAAGGCTTTGGCTATTTGTCAGCATTTTTCTTAGGCTTTGTCTATCTCAGCTTCTGACTTCTCCTAGACCCAGAGTTAGTTTGGATATATTTTTTGAAGGGAGTATCTGGGGAGTGTTGGAGCCTCAGCTTTGCTGAAAGGTTACCTTCTCACCAGCCAACAGATGGCCAAGAAGTGACCCACTGGGAATCCCCCAAATTCCACCATGAACCTTGCCAGGAAGTCTTTCCAAGTGTCTAACTCACCTAATTGATAACTGCCCCTTTTGTTGCTCATTTCTGCTGTTTAATTTTTCACCTCAGAAAATGGACTCTGTGTCATATAATCCTCAGAACTCCTTCAAGTAGCTATTATTCTCCCCCACATTTACCCCAAAGAGAACCACCGAGTCATAGAGAGATAAAGTAACTTGCCCAAGGTCATACTTTATCCAAGATAATAAGTGGTGGGACCAGGATTCGAACCCATGGAGTCTGGCCCCGGAGTCCAGTTTGTAGCCATGGCGCTATACTGCCTCTCATCATAAATCTTGTAGAACTAGAAGACAGCTGCTAAGTGTACTTTCCACCTGTTTTGGCTGGAGTGGTATGAGAACTTGATTCCGTGCCAGAAAACCTTGGCTGAAAGTTATGCCCAGTCATAACACAAATGCCTCACATTTGGGGGACACTTTATGTCAATTTTAGAGTACTTTTCTTTTTTTTTTTAATATTAAATTTTATTTTTATATTCCCCCATACAATTGCAAACGCCCCATTCTGACCCCAATCCTTCCCCTCCCGCCCCCCACCCCCCAAAAAGTGTCTCTGGTTCATAGTTTTTTGTTGATTTTGATTTTCACTTTCTTATATTCATTTTCCTGGTCCCTTATTTAAGTTTTCTAGATTCCTGCTATGAGTGAGACCATCCGGTATTTTTCTTTTTCTTTTTGGCTTATTTCGCTGAGCATGATCCCTTCCAGTGCCATCCATGTTGCTGCAAATTGCATGTGTTTATCTTTTTTGAATGCTGAGTAATATTCCATGGTATATATGTACCACATCTTCTTGATCCAGTCATCTATTTTTGGGCATTTGGGTTGTTTCCAAAGCTTAGCTATTGTAAACAGTGCTGCTATAAACATAGGAGTGCAGGTGCTCTTTGGAATTGATGTTTCTGTGTCCTTTGGGTAAATACCTAGGAGTGGAATTGCTGGATCATATGGAAGCTCTATGTTTAGTAGGTCCAGAAATCTCCACACAGCTCTCCATAGTGGTTGGACCAGTTTGCACTCCCACCAACAGTGCACAAGAGTTCCTTTTTCTCCACATCCTCGCCAACATTTGAAAAATATAGAACGCTTCACGAATTTGCGTGTCATCCTTGCACAGGGGCCATGCTAATCTTCTCTGTATCGTTCCAATTTTAGTATATGTGCTGCCGAAGCAAACACTAGAGTACTTTTCTGCCAGAAGTAGTTATGGTAATAGTTATCCTACAGTTACACCATGTTTTTCTGTTTATAAAACACCTCCATTTGCATGTTCTCATGCAAATACGAAGAGGCCAGAGAAGGTGAGGCACCTGTTCAGGATTACCACCCACTTCCGCCACAGCCCCTCCACCCATGCCCTTTCTGGAACGCAGCTGTTTCTGGAATTCTGTGATCCATTGATCAGGAGCCTCTCCACCTTGTTGGTGGGTCTTCAAGTCAAGTCGGTGTAGGGAGTATAAAGCATGACTCTGTCACCAGCCCTAGAGGAGTTGAGGTCAGGACGCATCCAGTTATTTCAGAATAACTCAAGCCTTCCTCTTGCATTTTTTAGATGTTGCAAGAAACACCAAACCCACAGCAGAACTTAAAATGGGCCTTTTCTTTTCTGCCCCCACCACTGCATTTATAGATAGCAGTTTCTCCTGTGTCTTTGAAAATATTTATTATTAAAAATTGCCATATGGAGTAAACAGTATTGATAACCAATGTGTATGGTTTAAAGAATAATAGCAAACTTTCATGTCTCTCCCGGTTAGTTTATAAAACAAAGCATGATACTGCCTTCTGACTCTGCGAGGCCCCCTCCCATGCCCTCATGCCTGAACTGCTCCCTTGCATTTATTCTCTTGCTTTATAGTCTGTCTCAATCCATTTGGATTGCTGTAGAAAAATACCATAGAGTAGATGTCTCATAAACAACAAAAATTTATTCCTCACAGTTCTTCTCGAGGCCGGAAGTCCAAAGGTGCTGGCCCTTGGTCCAGTATCTGGTGCAAGCTCTCTTCCAGGTTCATAGGCTCCATCTTCTCAGAAAAACCTTGTATGCTAGAAGGGGTGTCTTTCATAAAAGCACTACTCCCCTTCCTGAGGGTCCTACCCTCCTGTCCTAATCACCTCAAAACCATCACCACATAGGGGATTAGATTTCAACACAAGAATTTGGGGAGGACATTATCACTCAGCGCAGAACATATTCCTGAACCACCTCTCAACCCTCTCCCTGAAAATATTTCCCCAGCCACAGCCCACAGATCTCTTGCACCTCAGTCCTTGTTCCTTGCCCAACACGGGTCTGGCATGACCTTTTTATAGGGAGGGTGGGGTGGGGGAGAGGGGAGGAGGGGCATGGAATAGTAAAGTGGATGGTTTTCCAATTTAGGAAAGTGGGGTGTTCGGCACAGGGAGGAACACAGCTTGCCAACACCAGGTGGGCTTCCCTTCTCACTGGCTCCTGGAGTGGTGTTTTGGCTGGGTCTCCAGAACAGCCCTCATCACCATGTGAATTTCTCAACAGTCTTTCACCAATTGGGGATTCCTGAAACTGTCATTTGTTCTATTTACTAAGCATGTATTATGTTTCTAGTAGAGTCATAGGTACAGGTATGTGGTAGGAAATGAGACAAATTTCCTGACCTAGAGGTATTTACTGTCTAAGGCAAGTCTTCTCCCTGCTCGTCCACTAGCTCTGACTTTTCCTTCATCCTGCCACTAATCTTTCATCCTAATACTAATCTACTCACTTTTAAAGGTTAGAGTAGGAATATATATATATTATATTTGTATATATTATATATTACATATATAATTAGATTATATATAGATTATATACATATATATACATATATGTATATATATATGGAAGTGCTTGGAAAAGCTGAGGAAGATTCTACAGACTTGGGTCATACAAACCGCGATCCCCAAAATGAAGTTGCTAGGCACTGAGGGTCTGGAGCTTTGGGTACTCACTCCTGTAGTTACCTGCATGTGCCACTAGATGTCAGTGATGTGTAGGAGGGGCAGGGAGCTCAGGGTACTGGGCTTTTGACAAAATTTAAAAAAGAGCGGAATAAATTGCTTACTTACTATAAAAATGATGCTGTTCTAAGGAAGTTATGACTGTTATATCATTTGACGTTTACAGAAATGCTCTGATTTTAAATATCACTCACAAAAACTCTCATGCCCATTCAACAGCCAAGGAAACTGGTGTCTAGAAAGGCGAGGAATGTAGGTGGTGGTGTTCCCTGCTCCGTCTGAAAGCACCAAGCCAAGATTGCTAAAGAGGCTGTAACAGTCCTGGTATGAAAGAGTGTTCAACCAGACCACCCTTTACTGCTACTAAACTGCTAAGAACAACATCTCCTCGAATGTGGGGCAATAAATGACCACACAAATACAAGACCAAGCTCTGCAGTCATTACAACCCCTGTGGGATAGGGTGGGGGAAGGGGATCGCCATGGACTATGGTGGGGGACTGTGGGTGATTTGGTGGTGAGAATTCTATGGTGACTACACCCGAGGGGGGAAATCTTATACCGTCAAAATGCTAGCAAGGGTGTAAAATAATGGTACTTCTATGATAATAAAAATAAACAAACCAAATTTGACAGTAACAAATAAACACATAAAATTAAAGCCTATGCATATCCGTAGGGTAGCAGCACATGTGCTCATTAGGCAGCTACAAGGTGCAGGTTGACGAGAGCCAAGTAGCAGCAGCAGGGCTGTCTGTGTACTTGTCAGGTATGTGGGAAGCAACAGTCGCTATTACCAGTGTGGGTTCCACATGAGGATTACTAAAAGGTCTCCAATGACCCAGATCCAGCCTTAATGAGCATGCAGATGCACAAGATGTCAGCCAGATCCTTTCTATGTAATCCTGAGTTCTGCTGAAAAGTTAGAGAAAAGTGAGGAAGGTGCAAGGTTAAATCCAATTGGCGAAAATATGCATGTAAGTAGTTCCAGTAAAGTTCAGTGAAGACATAGCTTCCTCTTGGTTTCAACCCCAAGGAAGCAAGTGCCTATGGGATGGGTAATGACTGGTCCAGGTCACACACAGAGGGTAACTTCTCTTACTTAAGTGTCCACAGACTTTAAATTCATGGTACTGGATAGGGCAGAAAATGAGTGTGACCTGTGGACAGAGAAGGCTTGCAAAGGAGAGAAGGGCTGGTGCAAAAAAAAAAAAAAAAAAAAAAAAAAAAAGTTATATCCCAGTGAGAGAAATCCCAGCAGCACTCCCTCAAAGGCTTCCCCCTCCAGGAAGGAAAGCCAGGTGGTGCCAGAAACAAAACAGAGAAGCCCAGCCTGGGAATGACTTAGGAATGAGGATACCCAGTCAGGAGGGTACCCAGTCAGGCTCAGAGGTCCTGATGGCAAGATTAGAAGATCCCTGTGTATCTCGGGTAACTGTGGCTACAGGCTGAGTTACCAGAAAGAAGATCTCAGCTCAGCAGGAAAAATGCTTGCTTGGTAGTAAATAAACAGTTTGTAAAGTCACTTCTATCCAGCTACAACACCATCTTCTTTTCACGCTGAAATGATCCACAGATGGTGAAGACGTTCACGACGTTGTTGATGGCTATGAGGTAGGCCTGTTGGCCATATTTTGTAGGTGGAGGGTGGGAGTCCCCAAGAGGGCCCTCTACTTGCCCAGCCTGGTCCTGCTGGAACTGGGGGAGATGGGGTGAATGTAGGTCTGCAATGTAGGTCCTGGGTCTGCGAGGTAGGTTTCTTTTCCCCTTTTTCTTATGGGAGTGAGTGAACACGTTACTGTAAGGATGGAAGCAAGTTCTGGAGGATTCCTCCAGCTTGCTTTTAGGCTGAGTGTGTGCACCCAGGGCTGGGCTTGGGAGTAGATGACAGCTGGAGCCCCTGCCTCCTACCTGGAGGTTCTCTGACTATGCTGAGAGGAAGACAGCACACAGCCAGGTGCCTTGCTTGAAGCAAATTCCTGGAGAGTGATGAACAGAGTGGGGGAGGAGGCTGCCAGGAGCCAGGGGCTGGGAGTAGGGTCTCATCTCGGGGGCAGGAGGAGAGAGGCTTGGAGAGATAAGCAGAGCAGGAATGATGTGAGCAAACAGTGTTTGTGAAAGAAAGATGATTCTCACCAAGCGCTGTGCCGGGGCGGGGGACACCCAGGAGACCTGCGTGGAGGCTTTTGAAGGCGCAGACACAAGGGTCTGGGCAGTCGAGACCCGCACGGCAGGCAATCCCGGGGACAGACAACTCTGTGAGTTAAGAATAATCCATGTACCTTTACAGACATGCTTCATTCCGTGCAGGATTTACCAGTTGGGGGATCAAAGCTCCCCTTTCTCCCTTTGGGATCCATTGCTACTGGATTAGTAGCTCGGACCAGTGTCTTTGTTTCACTAAATATTTGTCTTGTTCTGTTTTATTTGCTTGTGATTTGTTCGGTTTGTTAAGTCAGAATTCAGGATTTTATGAAGGTTTCTTACCTGTTTCAGATTTTGGTCTTAAAGAAATAGAAACATGTGAATGTAAACCCGTCAAGGAGTTTGGGCTGAGAAATACCATCTACTCTGCCTGAGGCTGCCAAAGGCTGTTGAGACAGATTCGATGTTCACTATTCCCTAGCGTCTTGGCAGTGCCACCCTGTGTGTTGCTGTTTCTATTCTGAGCTTCCAGGGCAAAATAGTGTTCACTCTTTCTCTTCACTTTTGGAGAAAGTTCAGAAGGAGCAGGAAATTCCTTTGGCATATTTTGAAGAGGACAGAAATGCAACCTGGCTTTTGTGTGGTGAAAATGTGGGAAATTTCAGTATCCAAATGTCTATGCTGGAGGAAGTAAGCTGAACATTCAGGCTGGGTTCCCGGGCCCCCGGCCTAGAGCGGGGGACACCTGGCAAGGCTGGGTTGCCCTGGAAAGTTAGTGGGTAATTCGTGTTAGAAAGCATAGGCGCAATTTTGGGCTCCTGCTGAGCCTCCAGGGTCATGGACTCCAGCGGTAAAAAAATAACTTCTCCTTATCAGCTTTACATGTCAACGAAAAGAAAACATCCCTGTGGCAAAGAAACAAGTCCTAAGAGCTGACTCCTTCAGCACAAGGGGAGAGGTTGGCACAGGGGAGGAAATGAAATCCTAGAAGCCAGAGTCTTCAGATATCTGTGCCACTGGCTGACCGCCTGTTCTCCAGAAGCCAGCTTGCCTCTGTTTCCTCATCTGCAAAATGGGTACACAGAGCACCACTCACAAGGGTTGTGGTGAGGGCTGTAGGAGAAGACTATAATCACTCCTTTTTGCTTAGCACATACTACACAAATGTTAGTTATTGCTATTGTTAGATTTGTCAGTGCAATTTTATTGAATCATGCACAGGCACAAATTAAAAGTGTGTATGTGCACATGTGCGTGGGCATTCATCCACACCAGAATCGGCCTTCCAAGAAAAGGGTTTTAAATGTGTGAGAAAGGAACAAATTGTTTCCTAAGAGGGTGGGATACCCTGGGAAATTTTCTACAAGTTGCAGAGACTATGCCTTCTCCTTTCCAGAATATTCCAAAGAACAGAAGAAAAGTCAGCCAGTGGCCCAGCTGTTGATTTTCTTGGGCTGAGGGTCCATATGTTTGGCTGAGTTAGTTCTGGCATCCTGGTCCTGGGGGTGGTGCAGTGCATGTCCCAGGGAATCGCTGCCCTGGGCGCCTTCCAGACAGCTGCTTTGCTGCCCTGAAGCCACAGCACAGGGGAGGTCCAAAGCACACCAGGGGAAGGGGAAAAATTGGCACTTTCCTGCTTTGGGTAGGCCTTGTAGGCCAGGGAGCTGCAAACTGCAGGAGGTGGAGGGGAACTCTCCAGGGGCCTCAGCATTGAACTGAGTGTCTGCGCTGATGAGCTCCATCTGGAAATCTCCCCCAGAACAATGGCATCAGCAGTTTTATCCTATACTTTGGCAATACATCATCCTGAATCATCCCCTTGTTGAGTCAACAGCCATTTCTTCATTGACCAGGGGCTCAGGGTCAGCCACATGCTGTGCACCAGGGGAAACAGGGCAGTGGTGACAGAGAACATTCATCAACTCCTTAACATGAGCCAGCACGATGCTGGGTTCTCTCCGGGGATCCCCATCATGGTGGGACCCTGAGTGAGAAGGCATTTTCCACACCTTGCAGAATAGGCAACTGATAACCAGAGAGAAGTTACTTGTGGAAAGTCACAGCTGGTAAGAAGTGCTGGCGTCCAGGCCCAGGCTCTGATTCTAGAATCCACACTTGTAACCTGGACTGCCTGCATCATTGCCCTGATGTGAGGGAGTCACCCTAAATCGGAGAAACTGAGAGGCCAATCACAAGGCATAGACCCTCACTGCCTTAACCCAGGCTGGCCCGTGGCTCCAGGCTAGATGCTGCAATATGTTATGGAGGTGTGGCGTGGGGAGTGGGGAAGAGGAGGTTAGAAGCAACTCAGCAACTTGAGCCCTAGCTCTTCTGTTTATTAGCTGTGGGGTATTAATCCCTCCCAATTTCTGCAAATCTAATAAAAATACATTTTGCCAGATTAAGGAAAGAAATTGTAATAATGGGTGTCCTGGTATCTCTTGGGTGTGTGTTTTTGAGTGGTGAGTATGATAATTGCTGATAACAGGGAAGTTATGGCTTCTTGGGCAGTAGGGAGACCTAGTCAGTGTAGGGGCTCAAACTGGAAGAGGCCTCAAGATGCAAGAGGTCCATGGCCCCCCTGGCAGGCTGCAGGCCTGGATGTCTTCCTGTCAAGGGAACCCATCTTTGTTTATAACTTCCCAGGACTGGATAAGACGGTGCCCTCTCAGCACCCATTCAAACTTCTGAAGGCATTTGGAAGATTGCAAGCGAATGTATACTTCCTATCAAACGCATAAGTTATAAGTTTTGTTTCTGTTGGTCAAGAAAGACTTGCTGAGGAAGGGATGCTGCATAAGGAGGCAGAGTATAAGATGCAGAGGTTCAAGCTTCAGACCTGGGTTCGAATCCTGCTTACTGCCTAGCCCCATCTCTTGACTCTGAGTTTCTGTTTCTGCCTAGGGAAAGGCCACCCCTTGAAGGACCAGGTATGGGGCAGCTTCCTGGACCCCATTCCCAAGAGTGGCCTGGCCCTGCTTCTTCACCCTCTCTCCCATCCCCTATCAGGCAAGCCTGAAAATGCCCAGGCTGACCCAAGAGCTTGGAGAGGGACACGCCTCCTGCCAGGCAGGGCTGCCTGCAAGTCATCTTGCAGGAGAGAGGAATCGATCTGGCCCCATGCTGGCTCTGGTCTCATATCCTTTGACCCATCCCTGGACTAAAGCACAGCTTGGAGCTGGTGCAGGCGCTGATCTGGGACAGCCTGGAGCCACTAGCAGCCTTGTAAATCAGGCCCTGGCCTTTGAAGCTTCTGCATGCTCTCCTGGAAGAGACTGAGTGACTTGATCTTCTTACAGCAGGGGCTCCTCCTCCCAGGTCTGGAGTCTCCAGGGATGGCTGGAGCCTGATTTATGGAGGCCTCTGATAGCAACAGCCTAATCTGGAAGGGGAGGCCCAGGAAAGAATGAGTATGCCCTATGACCTGGCCTCCCAGGCTCGGGAGACAATCCTGAAGGGAGGGCTACCTCCCTTGGGTTCTGCATGGACAACGCTCCCCACCCCTCTGGAATCTGGCCCCCCTTGCTGGAAAGAGTCATTTCTTCCTTTCAGAGCCCCTTCAGAAAAGGGTGAGGGGAGGAGATCCGTCCAAAGCTGGCATCCTTGGAGGAGAGAGGATGGCGCATGACTCTATGTTTGGAGTCAGAGCTGGGCCTATATGACAGCACCGCCATTTCTAAGGTTTGTGAGCTTGACCACTATTTCACATTCCTGAGTTTTGGTTTTTTGTTTTGTTTTGTTTTGTTTTGTTTTGTTTTTGTCACATGAGATTAATAAATGGAACTGGCATCATTTGTAGGAGGGAAAACACAAGCCAACAGATACAAAGCATAGTGATCAGCTCATCTTAGGCATCTAGAGTGTTCTTGTGCCTTCTTCCTCTCTCCTCAGTCCAGACACTCCAGCTACCTGGCCCTAGACCCCATGCTCGTTCGAGTCATTGTGCAGACCTGCGCACAGAAATATCTATAAATTATTCCCTGACTATCCCAAGCTTCTGGATCTATGCTATCTATAGAACTCTCTACCCAAATGGAAATGTCTTTACACTGCTCAATAGAGTATACATTATCCACATGTGGCTCTTTTATTTTCTGAAATGTGTAATTGAGAGACTGAATAATTGTTCGTTATAAATATGTGTAACTAGCTACCTGTGGCTACTGGCCACCATATAGGACAGCAATGGCCTAGACCTTGAAGAAGATCTGACTTGTCATTTACTCCAGTTTGTAGCACTGCAAGTTGAGTCACATTATCTCTTTGCCCTTCCTCACTTATAAAATAAGACCTTGTGATAGAACTAAATGGGGCAAGATATGGCCTTGTTCAGTGAACACACAAGTTCAATATGATTATTTCATGTTGATTGAGCTATGAAGGGTCAGAGAGGAGGCCTGACCCAGTCGTTGGGACAGAAGTGCAGATGAGATTTGCTCCTGTGAAACAGAGACAAGTGGGTGCAGGTCTAGTCCTCTCCGTTTTTTCTGACCTCTAAGCTACTCCTACTCTGGCCTGGGCCTCCTTCTTTGCTCCCAATATGTTCCACGTAAGACCATAATGCTTCATAACTGGGTCACATGGTTACTATTAGCTGCAAGGGAGGCCAGGAAAGGAAGTGTCTGGTGAGAGGAAGCAAACCTGCCTTGATTCTTTTTAGCCAGTCTTGATTTATTATCTGGAGTTGCATGTACTGCCTCCCCTGAAAACACTGGGTGTGGTTAGCGTGGGAGAATGGGCAGAGAATGACTCTTAGGTTGGCCACTCACTGCCTGCCTTGAGAAGCAATGAACAGCTGGTTTATAGCACTTTATAATTTACTATGCACTTTTGACTTATCCTTCTGTTTGAGCCTCTTGGATTTGTGAGACCGCCTAGGGCTTGCAACCCCCAATTTTACACGTGAGGAAAATGAGACTCTGAGACGTAATAGGACTCATTTGGCCAATAAGTCAGAGAGACCCCAGTTATCCAGACTCTCGGGCTGCCTCCTGCAAGTTGCTAAATAACCTTAGCTGAGAGCAGAGATTAGAGGTCCTATATCTGTTCATCCCAAATATCTAACTCAACAGCCTAGCACATAGAAGATCCAACACTAAATGTTGGATGGATGTATTAATTAATATATTAATTAATCTGTCCTTTTGCCTTCACAAGGACTTTAATTATTAACTTTAGGTGGGAATAATAGAGTTGGCCACCTACTTACTCTTCGCTCAAAATCAGGACACATCATCCCTTTCCAGGCCTGGCTGGCTGTGGCTTGTCATTTGCTAGTTTTGTGCTAGCCACGTGATACCAGGTGAGAAGACAGGCCAAGCAAAGAAGGCCTCCTCCAGCCAGGAAATGTGAGCGGAGTTGCATTCACACCTCTGACTCAGCTTCTGAGAACTCAGTCCAGAAGTCAGGGGTTCTTGCTCAGGGGACGGTGAGAAAGTGCTGGGAAAGGAGGCTAGATGAGTAGGGGTAACCAGTGACCCTATGCTCAAAAGCAAGGCACCCTGGCTCCAAATACCTCAAAAATGCTTCAGTCACTTAATTCCCATTCATTGCCACATATCTGCATGTAGAACAAGCATAGCCCTCATTTCTCTGAAAGCCATCTGCCTTGCCAGGCCGGGTGCACCTCCAGGCCGACTCTGAGTCCTGTGTGCCTCCCATGCAGGGATTGGGGCAGATGGGGGTAGAGAAGGAAAAAGCCTGCTGCTTGCTCCAGGGATCATCATCTTTTTGACTAGATCAAAATCCACCTGAATGACAGAGACAAATTCCTGAGCACTGAGCTCTCTAGCAGGTCCTCAGACCCTGGACTGTCTGGGAGGAGAGGGCTGACAGGACAACGGAGTTGGCAGAGGGGATCTGAGGAAGCTCCTGGAGGATTTGAGTCTCACTTCCAAGGAAAGACAGGATTATAGGGGCCTCCCTGGTGGCACAAGGGGCTAAGATGCAGCACTATGAAGCTATCCATAGCCACTGCAGCACGAGTTCAATCTCCGGCCAGGGAGGTGGCCCACATGGCATAGCAGACCTCTCCTGTCATGCCCGCTGCTCCCCTTAGCAGTGTATTTCAGTAGATTTGCCTGTTCTGCTCCCCACTCTGTCTCTGGTGAATCCTCTCACCCCCTCCCTCCGCATCTCTGGCCTGCACCCCAGCTCTTGTACGCTGTAAGGGACGGAACGGGCACAGTGCAGGTTTTCTGATCCCATGCAGACCGGGTAAAGGAGGAGCCAGAGTCCTCAGTAGTTTTGCAGGTTTTTTATTTGGGGTTCACCAGGCATATGGCAGGCAGGGGTGCTGGCTGGGGGGCTGGGAGGCTGGCAGGCCTCCCAGCCCCCAGCAAGTCTTCACTCTATCTGGGCTCTCTAGCGTTCATTCTGCTGCTTCTCAGCTTCTCTTTCGGCTTCTGCTTCGGCTTCTACTGCTGCTGCTTCTTCTGCTGCTGCTGCTGCTGCTGCTGCCGCTGCTGCCGCTGCTGCCGCTGCTGCTGCCGCTGCCGCTGCCGCTGCCTGCTGCTGCTGCTGCTGCTGGCGTCCCCCCGTGACGCCGCCCTTAAAAAGCACAGTCTTAGCTCAGCTGAATCCCATCTACCTATGCCCACACCCTATTCCAGGTGCCCGCCATCAGGCATGCATTCAGGACAAGGATCCATCATCTATCCTGATGGTGGAAGGGCAGAAAAGCCTGATATTTTCTTTACCCTACATACGCATAAATAAATAAATCTTTAAAAAAAATACAGGTATAGAGTAAGGAAAATGTCAGGCTTTTCTGCCCTTCTGCCATCAAGATAGATGATGGATCCTTGTCCTGAATGCATGCCTGATGGCAGGCACCTGGAATAGGGTGTGGGCATAGGTAGATGGGATTCAGCTGAGCTAAGACTGTGCTTTTAAGGGCGGCGTCATGGGGACGCCAGCAGCAGCAGCAGCAGCAGCACCAGTAGCAGCAGTAGAAGCAGAAGCCGAAGCCAAAAGAGAAGCAGAGAAGCAGCAGAACGAACGCTAGAGAGCCCAGATAGAGTGAAGACTTGCTGGGGGCTGGGAGGCCTGCCAGCCTCCCAGCCCCCCAGCCAGCACCCCTGCCTGCCATATGCCTGGTGAACCCCAAATAAAAAACCTGCAAAACTACTGAGGACTCTGACTCCTCCTTTACCCGGTCTGCATGGGATCAGAAAACCTGCACTGTGGCCAGTCCGGCCCTTACAACAGGATTATAGGTGCAGTTGGTGGGGGGTGGGTAGAATTCTAAGTAGAGGCTCCATATAAGCAGAGCTTGGAAGTGGGAGAGGATAGGTGGGCCAGTGAATGTGGCATGGGATATAGTAAGTTGGAGAAAAGAGGATGGCGATGAGACAGGGCAAACTGTGAAGAGCCACACTGAAACCCTACAGTCCCATGCTTCTCAGATCCCACACCCTTCAAGTCACCTGGGGATCTAACTGCAGATTGTGATTGAGTAGGTCTGAGGTGGAGTCCAAGCGCCTCATTTCTAATAGCCCCCAGGTGGTGTTGATAGTTGCCAGTCTTCAGCTCAAAGCCACACTTGGAGTAGCAAGGCTTTAGGCAATAGAAAGTCGTTGACTGTTTTGAGCAGCAACGAGATTGCATTGCATTGGAGTTTTAGAACAATCACCCTGGAAGCTGTGAAGAAGCTTCAGCAGGAAAGAAAAAAGCAGACAGGGTGAGAGATTTATTTTCTCGAGGTCTCCAACACCTAGGATGGTATCTGGCTTGTAACAGATAATCAATACATATATGTAAAGGCATAAATTAGCCATTTATGATAGACTTTTTAAATTAGGAAAACAGGGGAAATGAATGAGGAAATTGATTCCAAGCTGATAAACCAATATTATATAAAACACTCATGTAGGCCAGTCCAAATGGAGACGATGTCTTAAGGCAGTGGTTGCCTAAGTTGTTTTGGCCAAGGATCTGATTGCTTAAATGAAATCCTATTGGAGGCCCCAATATATGAATCAGATAAAAAATAATTAAGTGCCCTGGCTGATGCAGGGGTGGGGAGGCTGGAACCTGACACCCTCCTCCTCCCCCTTTCTCCCCTCTCCAAAGACCAGCAGGTTCCCCAGGCATCCTCCCTCTGGATTCTCCAAGGCATCAGGGAGAAGCCAGCCAACTCCTCCCCTGCCCCAGGTGGGGTGAGGGGCTCTTCTACAGGATCTCAGATAGGACATGAAACAGATCATCTAGGAATCCATATGGCCAGCACAGAAACCTGGGCCATACAAGGCACTCAGAGAAGGATAGTGGGCAGAGGTGGACAGGTGAGCCAGTGAGTCCCAAAGAAAGGGCTTCAGTTGCCAGCACTGCAGACACATTAATGTGTCCCCCAAAGCATCAAAGAGAATGTGGAGAATGTGGGATTGAGTGCAGTTTAGAGTCAAACAATTGTGCGTTCGAATCTCAGCTGGGGTACTTCTTGACTGCAATCTTAAATAAGCCCTCCACTTCTCATCAGTAAAACATGAACAAGTCCTCCCTTTGGAGAGTTGTGATTGAGAATGCGTGAGTTATGAGAGGCGAGCAGTGCTTTCTTACCCAGACTGCCCCTTCCCAGGCTGCAGGTACCAACTCACAGCCTCCCTTTCATCAGCACCAGCATCTGCACGTTGCATTTGAGCAGGAAGCATCAGTCACGCTGACAAATCTCTGGGCCCCCAGGTGGTGTTCCTAACCAGTTAGAGGTTTGGCATTTATTCTCAATTGCTGTTGTTATATTTTTCAAATAGCCAAGTATTTAAATATCATCAGCCTGACAGCACCTGCAGGTTTGTAGCCCCTGTCCCATGCAGGCAGGTGTTCAGTATGTGGCTGCAGCCTCGTGGAAGGGACATTGGGCATCAGAATACTGGTTTTAGATCCCAGCTCTGCTCCCTGCCAGCTGGGTGACCTTGATCAGTGCTGTCACCTCTTGGAGCCTCTGTTTCCTCAACAGGAATAATAAATATTTGGATAGTGTTTCCTGGATTCAAAGCCACATCTACCTGCTTCTGTATCACTCAGCATCTGAATGTAATTCATCTTCCTCGTCCCCATGACTGCTCAAAAAAATTTGAAACTCTCCTTATGGCATGAGGTTCTGGATGCCAACTCCCTTAAAAGCTGTGTGATTTAGGACACATCCTTGCCTGCTCTGTGTCTCATTTTATATAAAATGGCAACAATTTGGCAAATAAATGTCACCAGTTGCAGTAAATGAGAGACACAGCTGTCATTTATTTGTGTATTATTGTCCTTGGCCTTGGATCAAAGATTAGGTCTCAAATTCAGCTCTCCTGGGCCAGAATCCACACTCTAGCCTGCCTGCCACACCCCCCTGCTAAAATGACAATAAATAACCCACTTCTTAGAGCAGTGGAGGTTTAGTGAGCCAGCGTGATCGGCCATGCTTTGTAAACTAAACTGTCAAGTGCCAGGTCCAGGGAAGGTCCCAGCAATATGCTTTCTTGGGCAGCACCAGAGCCTCTCCCTCTGCTCAGGTGAATCTAGTCACTGGTTCTGGCCTGTGGATATTTTCTACATCATTCTGAAAACCGCTCGGCAGGCCCTTCCCATTTCTTCTTAGCCTAAGAAGAAGCCCTTAACTCTGACTTAAAGACCCTGCTCTTGGGCCTCCCTGGTGGCGCAGGCAGTTGAGTGCAGCGCTGTGAAGCTGTCCACAGCCCCTGCAGTGCAGGTTCGATCCTCGCCGGCCTCGGAGCAACCCAGCAGACCTCTCCTGTCTCGCCTGCTGCTCCCCTCAGCAGTGTATTTCGTCAATCTGCCTGTTCTGCTCCCTACTCTGTCTCTGGTGAATCCTCTCTCACCCTTTCGCACATCTGGACTGTGCCCGGTTCATGTATAAATAAATCTTTAAAAAATAAAGACCCTGCTCTTGTGCTCACAGGGGAGAAAGAAAGGGAAAGGTAGCAGGCTCTCTCCCTGCTGACCAGGCTAAAAGGGACTAACGCAGGAAGGTCTGGGCAGTTTGCAGCCCTGTGGCCTATTTGTGGGGCCAGATGTCCCAGGCTTGGCTCTGCTTTGTGGTCGTCAGGAATTGAGCCTGTTAAACCCTCTCCTGAAAGAGAGTTCAGCTTTCCTGGAGTGGCCAGGCATGCCCATGACCCGAGGCCTTCGCTGTAGCACCTCTCCTCTCAGCACTGACCAGGGGTTCAGGTCTGGAAAGTCTCCTGGAAGAGGTAGGATGTCAGGGATATGAACAACACCCTGTGAGGCCTAGATGACTTGTCCATAGTCATGTGTGTCGATGCAGGGCTGAGATTTAAGCTGGAACAAACTCACTCAAAACCGATGCCTTTTTCGTCTTTCTGGGATAAGAACCAAACCCTTGTTACCTTGGATCCCAGGACAATTCTAGGTACACAGTAGCTTCCTAGTATTTAATAATATTTGTTCAGTGACTAAAGGAATAAGTAAATAATGTTAATAGGAACATTATCACCTTAATGCAACAGAATGAACAGGGTGGAAGAATCCAGAACAGCATCTGGGCCAGAATGAAATACCATATAATAATAACAATAATAATAATAACTATAATAATATTAATGATAGTCCAGTGCCAAGCCTGCTCTGTGTACTTTGCGTATTCACTTATTCAGTCCTCCCCAAAACCCATTTCAGTAGGTACAACTTTAGATATGAGGCATGGAGGTGTTAAGTACCACACCTAGGGCACACAGCTTGGGGGTGACAGGGCTGGAATTCAAACTCCAGCTGTTTGACTGCAGAGTCGATGCTCTTAGCTACTGTGCACTACTTTCTCTCTACCAGGGGATGTCCTCATCTGTAAGATGGAAATGTGCTGTCTCTCTCATAGCTTGTATCTCTGTGACGTGGGATGAGGGGACCCTGCAACAGAATGTTGTGCTGGAGCAGTCTGTGTTGATGCTGGCCGTTAGAAGCCTGGCTGGGCTCTGGAGGGAGCAAACAGCCCCATTCCACTTCCTCTCCTGGCTGGCAGCCTCCAAGACTGGTGCAGTTAACATTTGAGGTGAACAACCCAAAGATGCAGAATTAATTAATGCAGTGACAAGCAGAGATTCTTAATGAAAACAAATTTAGGGCTATAATCAAGAGAAGAAAGCCAGGAAAAGGGCCTGGAAGCCAGACTGCAGCGACCCAGGTATACCTTCAGCCAATGGAGGGGCCACACGCCAGGGATTCCCTGTGGAGGGAATAGGCTGGGAGTCCTCCAGGAAAGCAGAGGCAACTGCAGCCACGGGAGGCTCTGCCCATCCCATGTGAGCCCACTGTGGCCTGGGCAGCTGGAAGTCCTGCAGGAGCCATGTCCTCTGTCCTGGTGGCTGCTGGGAAAACCAACAGAACCACCTCAGCTGGAGTCTGGGGTTTCCAGGGCAGAGGACTCAGGGCAATCTGAGTATGTCACCACTGTCTATGAGCAGAGGGATAACCAGGTGAAGGGAAGAGGACAGCAGGAACAGGGGAACACAGGCCTGGCACTAATATTGCCTGGTCCCTTGCTGAGGAACACACAGCCTGGCCCAAGGCCAAGAGCAGAAATGTTCAGTGTTCCTGTTTCCTGGGTGGCTTTGTGTTTGATTGGAGTGCCCCGTGGGGCTTTGGAGCAGGATGGTACAAGTTCACACAGGACTTGTGCTAACAGGCCCCTGTGATCCCAGGTACTGGGCTTTGCACTGCAGCCTGTCTCTGCTCCTGCTGGGAGCTTGGTTGGATCAGAATCCTCTTAGCAAGGGGATTGGCATTCCTTCAACATGTGGAATTCATCCAGCACCATTCCCTCCTAACTGTGGGGTAGTTACTCATTTCCTTGTCTGTCTCACCCTCAGGATGCACAGAGAATTTAAGGCCGACCTTTGTACTTCGAGGCAAAAGAACTCAGGCTGCATCTAAATCCTGCTTTTTTAGCTCTGTGACTTTGAAATGAGGCACCACACCTCTCTTAACATGACTTCTCTATCTAATATAGGGTGATAACACAGCTACTTTGGCCTGGGGGCACGGGGCTTGCCCCCTTACTCAGTTATGGTCATTATTTATTAGGTGTCCACTATTTGCAAGACTCAAAGCTTGGGATTCACTGCTGAACAAGACAGCCACGATCCCCATCTCCATAGATCTTGGAGCATGTAATTAAACACCTATTAAAATATAATCTGAATATAATTTTGATAAGTTCCCAAAAAAGGGGTACAGGATGGTGGATTAAATTATACCAAAATGTAAAAGAAATTTATAGACTTGGAAGTACTGTTTAAATATTAGAGACTACCTCTGTCGTCCTCATAACATTTACTCATATTGTTGCTTTAGTGTATAAGCCTCAGTTTCTTGTGTATAATGCAGAAGTTTTTTTTTTTTATTTATTTATTTTATACAAGAACCGGGATACAGGCCAGATGCATGGGGGGTGAGAGGATTCACCAGGGACAGAGCAGGGAACAGAACAGGCAGACTGATGAAATACACTGCTGAGGAGAGCAGTGGGCGAGACAGGTGAGGTCTGCTTGCCTTGTGGGTTGCTCTGAGGCCGGCGGGGATCAAACCGGCGCTGCAGAGGCTACGGACAACTTCACAGCATGGTGCTCAACCACCTGCGCCACCAGGGGAGGCCCTATATTACAGAAGTTATAATAATACCTGTATCAGTTAGCCTTGCTATGTAACATACACCTCCAAACATAGTGGCTGAAATGGACCATTTATTGGTTCCTCTATTGGAGGGTCGGTAGTCTGGGCTGTCCAGAGCTGGGTGATTCAGTCAGTAGCCCCTGAATTGGCTCCTGTGGCTGAGAGGTAAGAGGGGCTTGGGACTCAGCCCTATGTCTGTAGCAATGAACAGGGCAGCCTGGGCCTCTTTGCATGATGAAAGGTTCCTAAAAGTGGCAGAGAAGATAATCCCAAGCCCTCAAAGATTTTTCTTGCCTCTGACTTGCTTTTTTACTAGTGTCTCCTTGTTGACCCATTGGCTCATGCAAGTCACATGGCCAACCCCCATCAGCACATGGGACCACATAAGGAAGTGATGTCTACAGGGAGCCATGATTCCTACTGCAATAAACCACCATCCCTAACTTCCAACAGACTACTGAGTGTTTTATAATAGACAGGTAATGCCACACTGCTGCTGTTTGTATTAGTATGAGTTACTGCACATAGTAAATGCTCAGTTGGCAGATGGATATAAATCTGAGTAACTTGCTACCTTATTCAGGAGGAAAGAGATATTACATAGAAAATGCCTGGCAACCCCGTTAGCTAAAATATCATATAAAATGTAACATCATGGCTAGAATTCCTAAGATACTGAGACTGTATACCAGACACCAGACCCTTCAGTTTTCTTGGTGTTTTAAAGGGTGGCATTAACCAAAAGGAAGTTTTTCAAATAAGGATGATGAAGATGGAGACAAGGCAGGTGGGAACTGAATCAGAGAAAGACATGGAAATATTTATGCTGAGTGACACATCACTCCTCTTTATTGAGTTCCTATTTGTCTCAACAATGACATTAAGTATTCCTATGGATTGCTGCATTGAAGCCTCAAGACAACCCTATAGGTTGGTAGATGCTATCCCCATTTTGCAGATGAAAAAACTAAGAGTCATAGCATTTATTTGTCCAAAGTTGCAGTGGAAATACAGAATAGGCGCAAGGTTCAAACTCAGGTCTGTCTGACTCTATGTTTTGATTGAAAAGCCTATTTTTAATTGAAGATCTTTGTAGTCGACTGTTGTTGTGAAAAATAATACAGAGATATCCCTGGTAATTTTTCCCATTTTCCCTCATAAGTGATACGTGGCAACATTAGAAAAAAGAACAGATGTCACAACCAGGACTGGGACATTGATAGTCTACTCATTTTATTTCTCTGGTATTGCCTGTACTTGCGTATGCTACTGCTGTACTGTTGGATCTCCTGTACCTTAGTGTAGCCAATCAAGAGAATAAACATCCCCAATACCACAAATTCCTCTCACTCTTTGCTTTTTTATAGCCACGCCCACCTCTTCCCTCCTGTTCCTGCCCCATCCCTGAACCCTAGCAACTACTAATCTGTTCTTCATTTCTAAAATCTTATAATTCGAAAAATTATTATATAAACAAAAGCATAGTGCAGATAAACTTTTGCTATTGACCTTTGTTCGCTCAGCATGATTCCATGGAGAGTCACTGGTATCACTAGTTCATTCCTCTTTATTACTGAGAAGTAGTCCATGGGGTTTCACCATTTGCTGAACTATTCAGCTGTTGAATCTGGACTATTACCTTTTTGTTTTTGTTTTTAAATATTTATTTATTTATACAAGCACTGGGTACAGTCAGAAGCACTGGAGGGTGAGAGAATTCACCAGAGCCAGAGCGGGGAGCAGAGCAGGCAGAAGAACCGAAGTACACTGCTGAGGGGAGCAGCGGGCGGCAGGAGAGGTCTGCGCGCCATGCGGGACCCTTGCCGGTGGCCGGGGATCGAACCAGCGCTGCAGAGGCTGCAGACAGCTTTGCAGCCCAGTGCTCAACTGCTGCGCCAGCAGGGGAGGCCCCTATTACTGGTTTTTAACTATTATGAGTCAATTTTCTTTTTTAAAAAAAAAAAAGGTTAATTTTTGCATATAAGAACTGGGGTGCAAGCCAGAGGTGCAGGTAAGGGGATTCACCAGAGACAGGATTCATCAGGAAGTAGAGCAGGTGGTTTGATTGAAATACACTGCTGAGGGGAGCAGCGGGAGAGACAGGAGAGGTCTGCTGCATCATGTGAGTATCTCCCCGGCTGGTAATCTAACTCAGTCTATAGTGGTAATAGTGCTGAGACGTAACCCCTAGGCCACCATGGAGGCCCTATGAATAAAGTTTCTATTAACATTGTTATATATGTTTTTTTTTTTTTTTTTTTTTTTTTTTTTTTTTCCTGGGACCCTCGCCGGTGGCCGGGGATCGAACTGGCACTGCAGAGGCTGCAGGCAGCCTCGCAACCCAGCGCTCAACCGCTGCGCCACCAGGGGAGGCCCTATATATGTTTTTGTGTGTTTTTATTTCTGAGGGGTAAAAAACCCAGAGAGCAACCACTACATTATATAATAATTGTATGTTTGATTTCATAAGAAACCCTGTTTTCCATAGGAGCTATACTGTTTTACATTCCTACACAAAATATAAGGGTAATCCAGTTTCTTTGCATCCTTGTCAGCATTTGGAATTGTCATTACTTTCTATTTTAGCCATTCTAACAGGTAGTGGTGCTGTCTTACTGTAGTTTTAACATGCATTTTCCTGATGACCAGTGATGTGGACAGCTTTCCACGTACTCATTTCCTAGCTGTATATCCTTTTTTTAAAGATGTATTTATTTATGCATACAAGAGCTGGGGTACAGGCCAGAGATGTGGGGGGTGAGAGGATTCACCAGAGACAGAGTGGGGAACAGAACAGGCAGACTGACTGAAATACACTGCTGAGGGGAGCAGCGGGCAAGACAGGAGAGGTCTGCTGCACCCTGTGGGTCGCTCCCTGGCCAGCCAGGGATAACTCGTGCCGAGAGTCTGCAGATTGCTTCATAGTGCGGTGCTTAACACCTTGCGCCACCAGGGAGGCCCTGTATATCCTTTTCAGTGAAATATCTACCCCCATCTTTTGACCATTTTCTAATTTGGTTGCTGCTTGGGGATTTTTTGCTGTTGAGTTTGGGAGTTCTTCACATACTCTAGATGTTAGATCTTTGCGGGATATGTGGTTTGCAAATATTTCCCCCAATCTGTAGCTTGTCTTCTTATCCTCTTCACAGAGTCTTCGTGGTGAGCCAGCTTGAATTTTGGTGAGATCCAACTAACCAGTTTTTTCTTTACGGTTGTGCTTTTGCCATAAAGCTCGTGTTTTTAACCATGATGCCCTACAGCCTCCTAGAGCCTGGGGAAGGGAACTCTTGTTTTGCAAGGGGGACTAAATGTGTTATGAGGAGAGGTAGGCCAGAAGGAATGTTCTAGAAGGAAGCAAATTTCAGCTCATGAGCAGAGTGAAGTAAGGCCAGATTGAGGAGATGAAATGTGTTAGGAGTAAGTGCCTCATCATCAGAGTTGAAACAAAGAATGGCCATGTGCATTCACAGAAAGAACACCATGTGTCGGGAGGAGCTGGGTGACTCTATCCTTTCTGTCTTCTTGTAGCTCTAAGAATTAGGAGATTGGTATTTGAATTACCACTGCCTAAATTGGGATGTCTAACAACTACATCCTCCCAGAGATTATTCAGTTTGAGAAACTCAGAAATTTCTAAACTTAGACTTCTAGAAAAGCCATCAAACTGTCTCCATTTTGGGCGCCGATTGTGCCTTCAGTAGGAGGTGGCCAGCAAAGCCTCAGCGTCTGCAGTTGTCCTCTCTTGAGGTGCAAGGCAGAGCCCAAAGACTTGAGAGTGCCACAGCCTCTCTGCTCCCCACCTTGGGGGTCAGCATCTGGCTGCCTGCCCCACTACCACTCCCACAGCCTCCTCTTCATTCAGACTACCAAGGAGAATCCCTTTCTTTTCACCACTTATGAGACTTAATTACCAATGGCAAAGTCCTTTGAGGCTTTGGATGAAAGGATAGGAGCAGTGCAAGGCTTGATTAGGCGTGTAGAACTCTGGGCACAATTAGCTCCATGAGAGACTGGCCCTGCCTTTATCTGTCTCCAGTTCTGTGTGACTTACAGCAGCTAATTATTGAAATAAAAATGGTCTGACCACCCAGCTTCTGGAAAGAGGGCCCTAATATCTATTAAGACTGCCTTTAATTATTGGAAATGGAGGCCGCTTCAGGCAGTTAGGGTTTTCCCATCATTATGGGCCTTTTTCCCTACCTCTTTGAGCCTCAAGTACACAGAGACATAAGTGAAATTCTGCCAACACTACTTCTCTCCCCCTTGCTTCCTGCCTGGACACCCCTTTCTGGGCCGCCTTTGTTAACTAGCCTTATCTACACAAGGACCCCTCTTGTCATCTCCCCAAGGAGCCTTGCCATCATTGCATCTCACAGAAATCCTAAATAGAGTACTTGAAATTTGTGGGTAGTGTGTGTGTGTGTGTGTGTGTGTGTGTGTGTGTGTAGAACATAAAGACAGTCTTCAGGCATAGATTATGTGTGTCCCCCCACCTCACCCCATGTTGCAAGAAAGAAAATTGAGGCTGTGACAAGACACAGGACACACGGATGAAGCTGACAGCTTTTGGTTTGCACTTGCTGGCTATGGCTGACAGCAAGTCACAGCACCCAAGCCTCAGTGCCCCCTCTCTGTAAACACAGAGGCCTGACTTCCTGGTGGCACAAGGTTGCGTTAAGATGCAACCTATGAAGCTGTCCGCAGCCTCTGCAGCCCAAGTTCAGGGAGCAACCCACATGGCACAGCAGACCTCTCCTGTCTCGCCCACTGCTCCCCTCAGCAGTGTATTTCTGTCAATCTGCCTGTTCTGCTCCCCACTCTGTCTCTGGTGAATCCTTACAACCACCCCCCCCCACACACACACACACACACTCCTGGCCTGTATCCCAGCTCTTGTGTGCATAAATAAATCAATCCTTTTTTTAAAAAAGATTGATTTATTTATGCATATAAGAAATGGGGTACAGGCCCGAGATGCGGTGGGGGGATGGGTGAGAGGATTCACCAGAGACAGTGGGGAACAGAACAGGCAGATTGACCATAGTACACTGCTGAGGGGAGCAGCGGGCGAGACAGGAGAGGTCTGCTGCACCATATGGGTTGCTCCATGGCCGGCTGGGAATCGAACCTGTGCTGCAGAGGCTGCAGATTGCTTCATAGTGCAGTGCTTAACCCCTTGCGCCACCAGGGAGGCCCATAAATAAATCTTTAAAAAAAAAAAAAAAAAACACAGGCCTGAGCTGCTCCAGGAAGGCATGCACACTGGCTGCCTTCACAAATCTGAGGCGCTCCTAGGGGACAGAAGGAGTTAGTGTCAAAACTAAGCATCTCACCATTTCCAGAAGCCTTAAACTAAGGCCTGTTCCCTTCTCCCCATGGTGCTGGTTTTCCCTGGAGCTCTTCCCTCTCACCCCTCAGCCCTCACAGAGAAGAGGCCTACTGAGAGTGCCCTGAGTAATTACAGGGTAAGCCTGGGCACAGTAGGGGATGTGCATTAATCAGCCTGACTGCCTTTCCCTCCCGCTGATTATCTCACAATGTGGTCTCCGAATAAGCTTCATCAAAAATCAGAAATCTAGGCTGGGCCCTTGCTCAATTTTTATGGAGACTTGGTACTCTTGGTTTGGGTTTCAAGTTTGACCCCTGAAGGGGTTTTCTAGAGAGAAGGAAAGAAGTCTCTTTCAGTAGGGCCTGAACTGCACAAGTGGCCATTTCTGAAAGTATGGTTCCAAAGAAGCTCAGTTCAAACAGCCAGCTCAACCTGAGGCCCCAGGGACCTGACTTTCCAAAGAGCCACATAGGCTTGAGTTGCCCCAGGGGAGCACTATATCAGGTACAGGAAAAAGGGGTGCCTGGAGGACATTGTGACAGCACCAAGGAGTTCCCAGTGATTCTAGCCAACCCACCTGAGAGGCATATGGCCAACATGAGCTCCCATCTCCCCTGGTCCCCTGATTAACTCCTGCTCAGGTGTGTGGTACCTCCTTCCTCTGCTGCCCACTCTATATGGGTTGGTGCCTTTCTGCCCACAGACCGTCCTTGTCAGTGGCTCGTCTGTGTTCAGGGTGCTGAAATCTCCTATAGATATGCCCATTGCTCTGTGTCTGATCCAACTCCTTGTCCCCAAGGAGCAATATGGGAACGAGGGAGAAGAGTGGATAAACCGGAGGAGCGATCACTGGGAAGGTGATAAATAGGAAATTGAAAGAGAAGTGCTTGATGTGATGGGAAGGCCCAAGGACACACAGACTGGCTCCATTCCAGGCTGGAAGGGTTGCTTTTAGGGAAAGGCTGTTGGGCTTATTTCCTAAGACCCCAAGGAGTAGAACTGAGGCCTGTGGAAGGGAACTAAAAGGAGGCAGATTTGGCTCCTTGTCAGGAAGCATGGTCAGAGCTATCCCTGGGAAGCCGCCAGCTTTGAAGGTGGTGTCATCAGCCTGTGTGGATGGGACCTGTTCAAACTTCAGCCAGGTGTGTGCCAGCTGGGGTGTTCTCAAGCCTCAGATAACAGGTAGCACGTTTCCTAACTCGAACACACCACCCTTAGTAATGTGGAATCACTAGCTGGGAAATATCTTCAGGAGGTGGAGGAATGTAGGTGGAGAGATCTGGACCCCTACTTACCGTTTGTTGATTGAGGGCCTACTGTGTGCCAGGTCCTATGCATGCTCACCCCAGCTCAGGATTGGAAGAGCAATGTCCACACAGAGACTGCTGCCCTTCGCTGCCTGGCCTGTGACCAGCCCTCCAACAGAAAGGCAAGATGGTTCCTGTTGGCAGCAGCTCCATCTGTCACCTGTCTGCCAGCCGCTAATTAAGGATGTCCCCACAGCCAGACCGGGCACACAGCCACCCTCCACCACATTCCCAAGAAGCCCTTTCCCTGGCGCAGCAGCCCTGACTTACTGTGCAGGGCACACTTGGAGCAGCAGCTGTAAAAGCACGTCTCCCAGCAGCCCAGGTCAGGTGCTAACTCAGCTCGTCAAAGGAATGAATACTGCTAAAAGCCAAAGCGAAAGAACTCACTGAACGTTTAAGCAAATTAGCATAAGGGGTGACCTGTGTGCAAAGCTGTATAGGCTATGATTAAAAGCTTGAGCCTTGGGGTTCCACAGACCCCAGGCTTAAATCCTGCTTCTGCCACTTCCCACCTGAGGCCCTCTGGGCCAGGGACATGACCCTTCTACCTTCCTTATAAAACAAGCTTGGCTTAGGGGTGCAGTGAGGATTAAATGAGGTAATGACAGAAAGACCTTACCCTTAGCCACCATTGTTATAATTACTGTTTCATTTTTTTAATTGATTTATTTATTTATACAAGCACTGGGTACAGTCAGAAGCACAGGAGGGTGAGAGAATTCACCAGAGCCAGAGCGGAGAGCAGAACAGGCAGAATGACGAAATACACTGCTGAGGGGAGCAGTGGCAGGAGAGGTCCATCACACCCTGTGGGACCCTCACCGGCAGCTGGGGATCGAACAGGCGCTGCAGAGACTGCGGGCAGCTTTGCAGCTCAGCGCTCAACCGCTGCACCACCAGGGGAGGCCCTATAATTACTGTTTCAAAGGCAAGTGATGGTTCATTGCTGGATGGGCACCCCAAAAAACAGAGGGAAAAAAAGCCAAGGAATCCCTCAAAGTGATGAGGCCAGAAAAAATGTGCTCTGGGTGCTACACAGACAGCACAGACTTGGGAGCCCAGATTCCAGCTCAGGCCTCGTGTGTGAACTTGAGCTTCAGGTTCAGGACTCAGTAGTCCTGCCTCGGTTTCCAGATCTATAAAGTGGGGTTGTAACAGGGTGGTCCCCAAAGAAAGGGGAGATGCCAGTTTCCCCGCCCCACCCAAAGGAGGGTGGAGTTGAGCAGAGTGGGGGGGAAGCTGGAGAAGGAGACTAAGAAAGGAAGGAAGCAGGATGGAGAGCCAGAAGGAGACCTACAAGAGCAGAGACATGTAAAAAAGCTGTACGGGCTTTTCTGTCCTGGATTGGCTGAAACAGATGTGAGAAACCAGGGGAAGGTTAACAATGGCAGCTTTATTTTTTTTTTTTTTATAAGTTCACATCTCTTTATTTTATTTTATTTTTTTTTTAAAGATTTATTCATTTATATAAGCACTGGGTACAGTCAGAAGCGCGGGAGGGTGAGAGAGTTCACCAGAGCCAGAGCAGGGAACAGAACAGGCAGAGAGACGAAATATACTTCTGAGGGGAGCAGCGGGCACGGCAGGAGAGGTCTGCGTGCAATGTGGGACCCTCGCCGGCGGCCAGGGATCGAACCGGCGCTGCAGAGGCTGCGGGCAGCTTCACAGCCCAGCGCTGAACCGCTGCGCCACCAGGGGAGGAACAATGGCAGCTTTAATCTTGATTTTGATTTTGCTCTTTTCCCCCCAGACTTGTCTGGCTGTTTCTGACCCTTTTCTGTGGGTCCCATAGGAAGATGCTTTGGACTTGTGGCAGGCTTTTGGGCCCCAGAGGCCCAGCTTTGGGCCAACCCTGTTTGGCTGGACATTTACCCACGAGGGGCATCGGTAACATCAGGTGTTAGATTTTAAACCCATATACTTTGTCTTTTCTTTGTTACACACTAATTATATTAAAGTTCCTTTCCATTAAAGGTCTTACACACTAAAATATGTTTTGTCTTGATGTGGCAGATGACAAAACCTATTTAAAACGGGCAGGTTTGGGGGTTTTGGGGTGTCCCTCTCCCTGTCCTGTAAGAGGGCTAATGGTGCTTACTTCCCTGACTTGCATATAATCCAATACAGCACCTGGAACAGAATAGGTACCCCAAACCCACAACATTTATCTTCACAGACACTGGAGTTTAAAACAAAGGATTTGCATGATCAAATTTTGAAGGACTCTGAAAAGTAAAAATTTATGATGATTTTAAACACACATCCACACAAATACTGTAGAACACATGTTAGCTTTGAAAAATTTATGGGCCCTTTTTGATGCAAAAGGAACTAAAAATATCAGTGTGCTCCTGTTAAGGAAAATGTATGAAACTTTAGGCCAGTAGGAATTCAGTCAATTTCCTGGTTGTCGCTGGCTGTTTGAGGTGGAGAGGAAAACCAAGGTAGTCACAGCCCTCCCCATTTCTCTTAGGGAAGGGGCCGAAGTTCCTTGGCAGCTCTGTCCATTTCTTCATGTCTCCTGCCCCTCATAAATATTGCAGGGGCCCGAGTGAAGGGCCCAAGATGGTCTCTCAAGTGTCTCCCCAAACCCAAAAGCTTTGTTTCCCAGATGGCCCTTCTATCTCAGAGTCCCACAAACTTACCACTGCTCCAGGCCAGCTCCAGGCCCATCTAGTCCCTGAAAGCCAAGGGCAGGCAGGATCCCCCTCCCCCTCAACTTCAGCTCCAGTTTTATGCCACATGAACTTTCATTCCTTATTGTCCACTCACATTATAATCCTTTGTGAAGATTCCTTTTTTTTTTTTTTCTAAAAAGCCGCTCATCTCTCAAACCATATCTTGAACTTCCCTCCTGAAGTCTGGACCCCAAGAAATACTGGGCCTCTGTCTGTTCCCCAGTTCTCCCATGCCACCACCCCACCATTGTTCATCCGAGCTTTGACCTCCAACAGCGTTTCCAAGTGTAAGTTGGCAACTATCCGTAATTCTATTTAAGTGGAATAAAATAGAAAATATCAGATTCCACCCTGGAGGTAAGGTTAAGCAGAGTTTTTGAAATTTTTGTTTTAGTTAGAAATTTATAGATTTATATGTATACCAGATTGTGAAATAAATCTATTTTTACTGTAGGGCAGGAAAATGGAAAGCCACAGATCTAGACCTCTTTTCTCTCCTCACCTCAAAACCATCTGGGCTGGCTCACTTTTGCTTGGCAGTTTTGGGTCCTGGTTTAAATGTCACTTTCTCTGGGCAGTGGTCCCTGATTGCCTGTCCACCTTTGACCCACCCGGGCTGGGCTAGGGACTCCTGTGGTGTCCTGCCCCTGCCTCTTCCCTGTCAGTCTCGCCCACTGTCCAGAAGTTCCAAGGAGGAGTAAGCTCATTGTCCACTGAGGCCTCATACAAGGTTGGAGGAGCAGGGTAGGAACTCAGGGTCGGAGTGAGCAAGGGAGGTAGGGAGGGAACTTCCTACCTCTGTGTTTCTCCTGCAGCACTTAGGACTTAGGAAAGGTGCTTGGCAATTATTTACGAAATAATTGCACCTATGGTGCTAGGTGTGCAGTATCGTTCTTGACATTTAGATATTTTCTTCTCATTCAAATCTAGACCCCAGAGCAAGTCACTTGGTCTCCTTGCACTTATGATCTCATTTGTAAAATAAAAGAAAATAGCAAGTAAGAAGATGGCATCTAACCAGCATAACCATGATAAGGTTTAGAAATTACACAAAGTCTGCAGCACACGGTGGGTTCTGGATCACAGTAGTTGCTTGTCATCACCTCTTCTCCTGTCTGAGTCCTTAGTCTGGCCACCCCGCCACTGAGGGCCTCCCGTTCCCCCTACACTCGTGGACTTGTTCAAACCTGCCACATCCATCCAAACACAGCTCCACGTGTGAGACAATATGTGGATTTTCGAGTCCCTGATTTCAGGTTCCAGTCATGTACTGTTCTCGTCTCTTCTCTGTGACCTACTCTTCTTCCCATAGACCAAAAAGATACACCCGTGTCAGCATAAGGAGAAACTCACAAAGCGTCAGCTCATGCTTTCTCAAGGTACCCATCTTTGGTGGCCGGTCCAGCCAACAATCTGGGGAGATGGCGAGCTGCTCAAATTTGGGCCCAGTGTCCAGGGCCCAGCAAAAGGGGGGTCTGTCACAGGTTGTAGAAATGAATTCCTCTCTGAAGTCACCTTTGTAGTGCTTGGATTTCCCTTGGAGAAGAGATTAGCCACCTCAGGAGCAGGCCCGGGTCTTGTGGGTCTCACATATAAAGTCAGAGCCAGATCCTACATGGGGTGCACAGGCCCTTCACTTTCATTATAAAACTTACCTGGAGCATCAGGCAGCCTCTCCATGCTTACTTAGCCAGTAGCTGGCAGTGACTGGGCTGTTAGTTCTGTCTGCCCTTTCGCTACTTGTTTATTACTTGTTTTCCCGGAATATTCTCAACTTTTTGATTTAGTCTATTTAAGGAAGTTACATGATTTGTGGTTTAGAAATAACAAGATGACGGCAATGGGGATGATGATGATGATGGTGGTGGAGGAAATGATTTCCCAACCTCTCATGTCTATAGGAATGAGTCACATTACAGCTTACACAGCAATAACACACCCACCCTCCTGGGCTGAGGGGCCTTCCCAGGGCCACACTGCCAGGCAGTGGCCAGAGCAAAACCCACTCCTAAGCTGGAGCTCATTGTGCCTGGTAGAAGGTTGCAGAAAGGAAGGTCTGGAAGTGGAGACTTCTTGATTCACTTCCTGACTGTGTGGTTTGAAGCTAGCTATTCGACTTCTCTGAGCCTCAGGTTCTTTGTCAATAAAATGGGACCAATACACAGCCTGGGACTGCGAGGACTAAATGAGGCCATCCAACTAAGGCCCTTTGCTTCTGCCTTGCCTGAGAACACGCCGAGTAAGTGGTTGCTGTTGGTGTTATTTGTTTGATGATGATAATGATGATTGCTGAAAGGCAACTAGATAGCAAGGCATGAAGCTTTGTCTTGAGTCAGGATCCTCACAGGAGACAGGATTCACCCAGATGGTCAATGAACAGACTTTAATGATGAGACAGGCATGAGGCAGGCTCAGGAGCCCACCAGGAGGATGACACCCAGGGTGTAGCAGCAGCAGGAAATTGTGTGCCTCTGGGTCTGGACAGGTGAAGAGAGGGAAAGGTCTTAACAGAGCCCCAGTAAATGCTGGAGGCTGGGAAGAGGGAGATGGAGTAGGAAAGGACAACAAAGCTCAGAAGGCTCAAGGAAGAAGCACGCTCACCTCTCCCCTACACCCTAATGTCCTCCCCACCTCCTTCAGGTATCTTAATGTGAACCCAACAAACAGTGCATGCAGCAGCTCAGTGATAATAAAGATTCAGGATGTCTATGAAATGGTAGGCAGCTCTTGGGACAGAAATCATGGAGGTATGTCTGGGAGAGGCAAGCTGGGGGGACAGGTTGTTCTGCAGGCGGTGAGGTAAGTGGAGGGGACAGTGAGGGTCAGATCTGTGGATTTTAAGGACAGTGGGGAATCCAAAGGTCAGCGAGGCCCAGAGGGGCTAATATATGGAAGTATGTTGGGGGCATGGAGTCTGAGATGTGTGCCCAGCCCCTTCCTCCTGCCAGCCTCTCAGAGTCACTGTGCTGTAGTGCCGCACTGCAAGGAAACTTTTCTCCACTGGCACTTCTGTCATTCCAGCTTTTTCTTTCTCTCACTATTAAATGCCAGTTTGAGTGTAAACCCTGATGGACCTCCCATCTGTTCAAAAAACAGTAAATATTTACTAAATTACTATATTAAGCCTAAAATGGGGGAAAAAAGTCAAAATGAAATAGGAGCCAGGCAAATGTTCTCCCAGCTTCTGCTTTGTGACAGGAAAGCCATTGGTTCAGGGACTGTGTTCTTAAAAATTTACAGTTACTGAGGGTTTTTTTTCTTCTTGAAGCCAGTGTGTTTGATTACTACATTCACTGTAACAAGACAGTCACCCACCAATTGGACAAACTAAAATGTGTCTCCACCTTATTCATTATATTTTTTTCGGGGGGGGGGCTGTTCTTGCTCCAGTAATAACTGACCAGTAGCTAGAAGCTTCTAAAATATGCCTTTAAAAATTAAAAAAAGTATTTTTTTGGATAATAATAGCTAACATATAGTGGGCATCTTTCTTTCAAACCTCAGAATGACCCTGAGAGGTTGTTATTGTTTCATAATTGAGGTTAAATAACTTGTCCAAGATTACTCACCTGCTAAGTGGTGAACACACACCCAGGCTGCTTTTGAAACTGATAAAGAATACATCCAAACAATGCCTTAATTCACCTTAGATGTACCTAGTACTTAGATGTACCTAGTACTTATCACCTACATCGAATTATTAATATTTTATGTTACTTGAGATTGGTAAGGAGGAATAAAGTAGCTACCAAGTAATTTTATTCACCATTCATTCATTCATTCATTCATTCACCCAATAGAGATTTTGTGGGCTCTATGGATGTCCTCAAGGTACTACAGTCAAGGGGAGAGACAGGCATGAAGACAGACCATCTAGTTAGCTGGATGGAACAGGATGGAACAGCATGCACACAGGTGAAGAGGCCACAGCTAATACCAGAAATGTGCAAGTAAGGTGGAAATCAGATGGACCTGATCAAGAACAATCTTTTGTTTTGATCAAGAAACTGGAAATCAGCCTGAAGTCTCCACAGAGCTGCTAGAGGGGCATAAGCAACACAGTGGCATGATCCAGGCTTAGCATCTGTCTGAGCCACCTGTAAAGTCAATACAATCTAGAGGTTAAATCATGTGCCAAGGTCAACTGTTGGGTCAGAACAATAACTCCACCTCTCAAGACACACAACCTTGAGCAGGATCCTTAACCTTGCAATTTCCACCTGCAATTTGCAGATAATCATTAATACCTATATCACAGGATTAAAGTAAGGATAAAAGTATTATAAAATGTAACAATAGTAAAAATAAGGATGAAATAAATATTAGCTACTAATAACAACAGCTTATTGATTAATACCATTATTAAAATGAATATTAAAGACTAAATTAAAGGCTAAAAATGAGTGCTTATTATTATTATTATTATTATTACCATTTCTATGGACACTGAGAGGTTGGGCTGGAGGTAAAAGGCCAGAGGTCACAGAGGCAATGCAGCAGTCACCACAAATCCTCATTGAAATTAGACCAGAAAAGAACTTTGGGGCAAAAACCAGTACTGGATCAAATGTCAATTTAGGGAGTTATAATCAATCTTATTTAAAAGTGAGAAAGAATGAAACAGGAAATGGCACAGTGCATTGTTCATAGCACAGTAACTTTGGTTTTGTGCATCTTGTTTCCATTTTATACCTATAAACACACTCCCATACATAAAAGTGTCTATCAGGTCATGATGTAAGATGGTTTTTGCATTAAGAATTGCAGTCAAAACAAATTTTCCAGACCCTGGAGTAGAAGAATTATCAGCAGTGATCCTACAGTCCTGCCACTCAGGCACTCAGTGGCCATCATCTGGTCAGCCAAAGTCATAGCTTGAGCGTCAGGACAGAGCTGTGAGCCCTGATTTTGGGCCCTCAGTAAGATGATTTGATTTCTCTGTTTCCTAGGTCACACCCCTTATCCCAGCATTAGTTTTGGGGGATATTTTAAGGACGGGGTGCCCCTCTTACTCATCTTGATTGGCTCTAGGGACATCACAATAATCTTATCTCTTTGTGGTAATGCTGGTTTTGCCACTAGCTCACCATATAGCCTCAGACAGGAGACCATGAGGCTTTGAATCACTGTTGCCTTAGCTATACAATGGAGCTGAAAAGAGATGTCTTATATGTTCATGGTTATTATGAGGCACCAATAAAACCAGAAATGTTTACACTTTTTGAAAATGATGGCAAACTCTGTAGAGGGAAGGCTACAGTAGACACTCGGATTCATGATGAATCTCAAAGACAGTGAGTGATAACCTCAGACCATTCTCTTGTAAAGCAAAGAGGTACAGGTTTCTAAGTTAGGACACATGGACCTGTTTGAGTGTGTCTAGAGAACTCCTTAGCAAGAAAAACAAAGTCTGCACTGGAGCCATGCTAAGACCTGCCCTTGAGAAGGCCTTAGAGGTCTTGGGAGGGAAGGGAGCACTATCAGGCCAGTTACCTCATGATCAAAGGCAGAACTTGGCAACCATTAGCATTCGGACCAAAATTGACCCATCAGTGTGTGGTTTTTTTTTTTTTTTTCTTTTTTTAAAGATTTATTTATTTATTTATACAAGCACTGGGTACAGTCAGAAGTGTAGGAGGGTGAGAGGATTCACCAGAGCCAGAGCGGGGAGCAGAGCAGGCAGAAGAACCAAAGTACACTGCTGAGGGGAGCAGTGGGTGGCAGGAGAGGTCTGCGCGCTATGTGGGACCCTTGCCATGGCCGGGGATTGAACCAGTGCTGCAGAGGCTGCGGGCAGCTTCGCAGCCCAGCGCTCAACTGCAGCGCTAGCAGGGGAGGCCCTAGTGTGTTTTGTTTGACTTGCAAAGTATTTTGAAATTTCTTTTAAATAATGAACAGCATTTAAAAATCATACACTTTTTGGCTATGTCTAAATTTCCAGCTTGCCTTAAAAATTCACAAGATGCCCTGCATGGCTTCACTGCTGCATTGGCAGGCACTGGGTGCCCACTGCCCTCTTGGACAGAACCACCCTCCCTATCCACCCTTAATACTGAGACTCTAGCCCCTGCCATTGATCACAACCCTTGGTTGTTGCTTCATTGCTTCTCTGATAGGACAGTTACACAGTGGAATGTTCTGTATACATACCCACATTACTCTGAAAACTGGAACTGTGAGAGAAAGTACTGAGAAGTTGGATGTGTCAAGCAAAAAACAATTCTCACAATATGCTGTGGAGGATATTCTGCTCACTTCCTTTGCTTAACTCCTCACTTGTAGGGGGCTGTGTCTGCTACCACAGACCTAAAGGGAGACATTTTGAAGGAAAAAGAGGGAAATCCTGTAGCTTTAAAAAATTTTGGGTATCAGTCTAGGGCAAAAGCATCAAGATGGGAAAAAGAGGAGAAAGGGAAAAGAGCTTCCCACCAATCAGAGGCCCTGGCAACACTCACAGGAACAGAATACAGGTTGCCCACAGCGCCTGCGATGAGATGGAGGAGTCTGGAGGTGCCCTGATTAGCCCTGGACTCGGAGCCAGCCTAGCTGGGAGGATACTTTTGCATAGTGAGAAAGGAAGGGAGGCTACTCCAGGGGGCATATGGGAAACTCATCCTTAAAGCCAAACAGAAGTGGGTTCAGATCCTCGCTTTGTTACTACCTAAGCGGCCTGAAAGGAAGTCCAAAGTCTCAGTCTTCTCATTGTCAAAGGGGAGCTGGCTAGCTGGTTAATTAACCAAATGTCTGTCAGGTGGCCAGGCAGCTCAGGAGTGAGCAAAACCGGTGAGGCCCCTGCCATGATGGAGCTTGCATATTAGTGAAAAGTAGACAATAAGTAGTTGAATTATCTGGGGGTGGTGAATGTGAATTGGCTCATTTCCATAAAAGGCGAGCCATATGATGACTTAATGAGATAATACATACAAAGTGGTGGCCGCTGATACTCAGTTCACAAACTCTTAAGAAGCACCAGTCACGCTTTAGGCCCTGTCCCCGTGGGTTTGGGGATGGGATCAAGCACCACGCGATTCATGTCTAGAGGGGCTCCCGAAACAGGTGTCCTCGGGTCCTTCGGGTCAACTGCCTGGAAACCCTTCCAGGAGGGGAGGGGAGGCGTGGGTTGGGGTGTGGGAGGAGTGTGGGAGTGAAAAGGCCGAGCAGCAGCCAGCCAGCAGGCACCTCGTGGCGCTGGGTGCACGCTCCCCGCCGCCCGGGCTGCGCAGCCATGGAGCGGTGCCCTGGCCTGCAGAGCCCGCGGCGCCCCCTCCACAGAGGGCAGGTGAGCGGAGGGCCAGGGTGGACTCGGATTGGCCTTTGCCCCCTGGAGCCAGCGCTCACGCCTTTTCTCTGGTTCCTGGGGTTCCAGCCCACTCGGCCCTGCGCGCGGCGAGGACCCCGTCCGTGCATGCGGAGGAGCGCGGGCGCGAGGCCATGGACGTGAAGGAGAGGAAGCCGTACCGCTCGCTGACCCGGCGCCGCGACGCCGAGCGCCGCTACACCAGCTCGTCCGCGGACAGCGAGGAGGGCAAGGCCCCGCAGAAGTCCTACAGCTCCAGCGAGACCCTGAAGGCCTATGACCAGGACGCCCGCCTGGCCTACGGCAGCCGCGTCAAGGACCTGGTGCCGCAGGAGGCCGAGGAGTTCTGCCGCGCAGGTGAGCGCGGGGCGGGGCGGGCGGAGGCCACGCCCCTGGGCGGGGCGGGCGGGGGCCACTTGCCTAGGTGGGGCTGGCAGAGGCCACGCCTGTAGGTGGGGCTGGTAGAGGTCACGCCCCCATGGGCGGGTCTGATAGATGCCACGCCCCTGGGCGGGGCGGACGGAGGCCGCGCGCCTGGGTGGGGTGGCGGAGCCCACGCCTATGGGGTGGGGCTGGTATAGACCACGCCCCTTTTGGGGTGGGCTTTGTAGAGGACACGCCCCCTGGGCGGGGCTGTTGGAGGGCCACCCCCTGGACGTGGTCCTAGTGCTGCCAATGCCTGCTTCTGGGCAAAGCCCCAGGTGTTATCACTCTGGCTCACACTCACCTGTTGGCCTCAGGTGGCGGTTGCGAGCTGAGCTCTGGGTCCCGCTGCACCCCGCCCTCCCGGCGTCAGGCCTCGTCTGTCAGCGGGTATGGGGTGTCCTCACTGCGCTGTCAGGACTGATGAAGTGACGCGTTTAAAGGGTAAACGTGCTAGTGCCGAGTCGGTGTTTGCTGGTTTTGTGATTTTTCCGTCCATTTTTCAGTCAACAAACATACCTTAGCGCCTTCTTTGTGGCAAACACGGGTCTGGCCTTGAGAGGAGCCGCTTCTGAGGTGGTCAGGCCTGAAATGTTAGTGACTTGGGGGCCATCCTGGCGCCTGGCTCCCTCTCCTTCGCGTCCTGCACGCAGCGGTCACCTGAGCCTGCCTGTCCCACGCCGGGATGTCCGTCAGGTCCATCCCTCTTCTCCATCCTCTCTCTAGCTGTCCCAGGTCAGGCCACTGCTGCGGCCCTGGGAGGCCTGACCGCAGCCCCCTTCGGCCGGTGCTGCCTGCTCCGGGCCACTCGCTGCCCTGTAGCCAGGCTGGAGCTAAGGTTGACTCGTCTTGCCCTGAACTTGCCGCCAGGTTTTCCTGCACTGTTGTGCCCCCTGCCGCTCCACACCCCTTTACTCGTGCTCCAGCTCCGCTGAACTGCTTATCATTCCTACATCTTCCGTGATATCTGGCCCCTACCCCTGTGCACCTGTGATTCTGCAGTTTCTGACTGCAGATCCCTGAGCTCTCTGACGCCTCGTGGGCCCCTGACGATTCTTGCAGTTCTCCCTGATTCTGCCCTGCTGTCTCCCCTTCCAGGGCTAGCTGGCCACTGTGCTCTGTGATTTATATACTTTAGACTTTGTTATTCATCCTTGCGAGAAGCCCAAGCTGAATCATTTTGTCCAAGATTACGGAGCTCAGACAGCCCTGCCTGGCCCAGTTTGGCCGGGATGCCACCAGAGGCTGCAGAGAACAGCCCCTTCTTGTCTTTATAAGTGACAAAAAGGTGTCCTCATCACACAGGCAGGCCTGACTGTTGCTGTTGACAAAGCACTGTCTCCTATTAACTTCTCTTGAGCAAATTTAGAGCCTCAAAAATCCTGTGAAGGTAGAGGACACAGATTATCATCCCTTGTAGGGGCAGGAAGGACCACAGTGCAGGTTTTCTGACCAGCAGACCGGGTAAAGGAGGAGTCAAGAGTCCTCAGTGGCTTTTGCAGGTCTTTTATTAGATTTGCCAGGCATATGGGAGGTAGGGGTGCTGGGGGGCTGGGAAGCTGGCAGTCCTCCCAGCCCCCAGCAAATCCTCACTCTATCTGGGCTGTCTGGCCTTCTCTCTGTTTCTCTTCTTCTCTCGGCTTCCATTTGTTCTTGGCTTCTACTGGTGTCCCCGTGACGCCGGCCTTAAAAAGCACAGTCTCAGCCCAGGTGAATCCCATCTACCTATGTCCACACCCTACTCCAGGTGCCCGCCATCAGGCATGCAATCAGGACCACAAGGTTCCATCATCTATCCTGATGGCGGGAGGGCAGAAAAGCCTGACATTTTTCCTTCCCCTACATCCCATTTTAAAGACAAGAATACAGAGGCTCAGGTGCTGTCGCTAGCCCAAGACTGCATGACAAGATGTTGAGTGAGGTGGTCAACCCATGTCCTGGGATTCTTAAGAGAGACACCAAAAGGACATAAAGCAAGCAGAGCATGAGGACTTCTCATGCAATAAATCTAAGCACACATGTCAGAGAGCCTGGGCTGGCTCAGTGGGATCACTGAGCCCTTAGACTCAGCCCTCACCTTGCATTTCTCCAGTCCTGAGATGTCTCAGCTCACTCATATCAATGCTGAGACTGGCTGCTTCAGAGGGTATCCAGGGCAAACCATATGGAAATCAATGCAGCCCAGGATGTTTATTGCAAATTAATTTGATTTTTCACTTAATGTAGTCGTCATTCTTCATAACGTGTGACTGACCTCCCTTGAGAGGGCCAGCTTAGTAGAGCAGAGATGAGAGTGGGGAAGGGATGGGGGACAGGCCAGGGATGGGGAAAGGAGACCAGAAGTGGACAAATGGGGCATGCTGAGTGTGGTATACAGAGGTGGGAAGCTAACTGTGAAGAGATAGGCTCTGATGTGGATTTTTTTCCTACTTAGAGGGAGAGAAAAAGAGGAAGGCAGAGCAGAGTATAACACATAGGGGTGATGTTAAAAATATTTAACCCCGGTGGCGCAGCGGTTGAGCGCTGGGTTGCGAAGCTGCCCGCAGCCTCTGCAGCGCCGGTTCGATCCCCGGCTGCTCCCTGGCCACCGGGTGAGGGTCCCACATAGCACGCAGACCTCTCCTGCCACCCGCTGCTCCCCTCAGTAGTGTACTTCGGTCCTTCTGCCCGCTCTGCTCCCTGCTCTGGCTCTGGTGAATTCTCTCACCCTCCCGCGCTTCTGACTGTACCCAGCGCTTGTATAAATAAATCTTTAAAAAATTAAAAAAAAAAAAATTAACCCCTGGTCTCATCCAGATCTTGGTCAACATGAATGTCTTTCTGCCCATTGAGCAGAGCCCAGAGGTCCCTGCCCTACTGGGTCAGCTGACTGTTTGGTAACTGAATCAAGGGAGTCTGGGGGGAGGGGGAGATTGTTTTCAGGGAAGGGGCAGGACAAGACAGCAGAAACTAGGAACTAGGCGGCACTGGGCGTGAGGAGGCTCAGGTGTTTGCTATTTTCTAATCTGGCATCAAATGATTTCAGGACTTTCTTTAACCTCAAATTAGGCAGTGCCAGTATGAACAACTGAGTCTCGGAGTTGGGGCGCTCTCCTCCTTCCAGCCTCTGCAGCTTTCATTTCAGCAGGTCCCAATTGATCTCTCCTCCAACCTTCATGCTCCCTTTACACACACACACACCCCGCCCCAGGAAATGGCTGTTTATGTCACCTTTCCTGAGCACCTATTCTGTGCCAGTGCAGAGGTGCTAGGCACAGCTGGCTCAGACACTCAGGAGCACAGAGCTGATGGTTAAGAGCGATGCCCGTGATTATAAAGCTGCACATTTCTGCTGGTTTCCCTCCTACTTCTCCGGCTGCTCCTCCTCACTTGCCTTTACAGGCCTGACCTATTAAGTTCTGGCTCTGGTTTCAGGAATCCTCCAGAACTTGGGCATCTACCTCTTCTCTCTCCTTACTCCACTCTCCACATCCACTCTTATCCATAAATCTCCCCTCTGAGCTTTCTGTGCCTGTGCTCGCAGGACATTCATGGGTCTGCCCGCTGATCTTTAGTCCTTAATCCTACTTGTGGGTGGCCATGAGCTCTGTGAAGCCAGGAACCACACCCAACTTGTGCTGGGTCTTAGTAGAGACCCAGCACCCATTGAACTGGCTTAATGTGGGTGCCATCTGATTCTGAGTTCCTTTCCCAGATCAGTGGTTGTAGGGTAAGGTAAAAAAGTATCAGGCTTTTCTGCCCTCCCGCCATTAGGATTGATGATGGATCCCTGCAGTCCTGAATACATGCTTGATGGCGGGCACCTGGAGTAGGGTGTGGGCATGCGTAAGTGGCTACACCTGGGCTGAGAGACTGGGCTTATAAGGGCAGCGTCACGGGGATGCCAGCAGAATGAACAGAAGAGCAGAGAAAGAGACCACCAGAGAACGCCGGAGAGCCCAGACAGAGTGAAGATTTGCTCCCAGCCCCCTGGCACCCCTTGCCAGCCATGTACCTGGTAAATCCCAATAAAAGCCTGAAAAGACACTGAGAGCTCCAGCACTCTCTCCTCCTTTACTCTGTCCACTCGGGTCATAGAGAACCTGCTCCGCCCCTTCCTGCCATTACAGTGGTTTAATGGAATAGGACCCTACTGCCTTCATCCACCCTATTTCCCCATCCTACAAAACTCTCCTGGGAATAGTAGAGGTATGGAAGAAGCTGCTCTGCATAGACCTTGAATTAACATTCAAGAGTGAAATGGAGGCTGTGCTACCCATGGCAGTCAATACTGTCCCTATGTGAGCCTCCCCTCTGCGTGTCCTCCATCCTGGGCATGGGCCAGCCCTCCTTGACCCTCCACACACCTCTCGGTGAGCAGCGCAGCTTCGACTGTGGGCTTAGCTCCTGAGTTACACCAATATCTGGCCCCTTCAGAGCCCCTGCTGGCATGAGGAAGAGGAAGGCAGAGCCTACTTGCTTGTATAAGACTGACTGTTTGTTCTCTGCCAATTCCCATCTTCTTCACTTTCCTGTTCTGAACTTTTTGACATGGCCAGAAAGGGGCTTCTGGGCCCCAGGGAGCCATCTCCTCTCATCAGGAGGCTTCCGTCCTGCTCAGGAGCACTCCTTGCTGGCAAAACTTCTCCCTGGCCTGGCAGAGATGGGCAGAGGTTCTGAATCCAGGGACTTGTTAAGTCCCTACTGAGTTAGCAGCTTTTCTGTAGACACAGGGATTTAGTATGAGCACAGCCTGGTCCCTACTGTTGTTGAGGTCATCTCCAGCAGAGAGTCAGGCCCTTAATCAGCTCTACCGTGCAGGATGGCTGGGGCCCAGGACTCCCAGAGGATGAAGCAATGACTTCTGCAAGGTGTGTAGGGATTAGAGGAGACGTCACAGAGGAGGTTTCTTTGAGTTGGGCCCTAAAGGTTGCGGAGAGTGTGGCCTGGTGGGGGTGTGGGGGGCAGAAGGAGTTGTTCCGGCAGAGAAACGGCATGGGTGTGAAGGCCACAGAGAGCTCAAAGAGCAACAGGAAGTCAGCCCTAGGGCCAGGGGCCAGGCTTCTGATGGCGAGACCCTTCCTCAGCACCCTAACCAATTCACCTGTGTTTCCTCCTAGGTACCAACTTCACCCTGCGTGAACTGGGGCTAGGAGAGGTGACGCCTCCTCATGGGACTCTGTACAGAACTGATATTGGCCTCCCCCACTGTGGCTACTCCATGGGGGCCAGCTCCGATGCTGACATGGAGGTCGACACCGTGCTGTCCCCAGAGCACCCTGTGCGCCTGTGGGCCCGGAGCACCCGGTCGGGGCGCAGCTCCTGCCTTTCCAGCCGGGCCAACTCCAACCTCACACTCACCGACACGGAGCACGAGAACACTGAGACTGGTGAGTAGCCCTCCTGCTCCTGGCCTGGGCCGGGCACTTTGGTAGCAGAGCTGGTGTTTTAATTATAATATTGATTTTCTGCTCCATCCCTGGGGTCTCTGGTGAAGTGGGTGAAAAATTGCTTTGCGCTCAGTGGTCAAAAGGCAGAGCCTCTTGCAGAGAAACCTGAAATTTCCAGCTGAGATTGAGTTGCTGCTCTTTCCTTCCGGATCAGGGAGGTACCTAGTGGGCGGAGTTATTGTTTACAAGGCGCCTCTATGTCGGGAATGGGGTGAGGGACAGCAGGGACTGAGCCCTGTAGCTGTCCTCTCCATCAGCCATGCCCGGTCCTGCCCCGGGTCTGGCTCACAAGTCTCAGGCCTCCGGAGCTCTGCAGTCCCTGGCAGTCGCCACAGTACTATCCCGCCATCATACCCTGTGCTGTTCAGGGGATGGCCAGCAGCTCCAGAAGCTGTTATCTTGGGGTGTCTGAACATTTGAAGTGTTGCTCCAGCTTGCCCATGATCTCAGGCGCACGTTTGGGGAAGTGCTGACTCTGGACTGTGTGTCCCACGCTCATCTCTGCTGCTGCTCCTTTGCCCGCGCCCCACCATGCTGTGGGGGAGAAAGGTGACAACTTTCTCCTTCTTATGGTGGAGGGAAGGGAGCCTGGTTTCAGGATTATCCTCTTTACTGGAGTCTTTGTTGGTAGATCGCTAAGGAGCCCTGAGTTAGATGCAGCCCGAAGCGGGCTGCGCAGCAGAATCTCCCTGTCTCTGGTGTGTGTGCCCCCGGCGGAGGTGTGTAGGGAGGACGGCAGAGGCCAGCCCTTTTCTGTCTGGAAAAGGGCTTTACTTTCTCAGAACTCCCACGAGGAGGTCTCCTGGTGCTTCCACATCAGAGGTGGATGGGGGCATGTAGGGAAGGCGGCCTGAATGAGAACTGAAGAGCCACACCGGGTACCAGTGCCCCCTACTGGCTTGCAGCTCTAAATGCAGGATCCTAGTGATTCCTGAGCTGATTCCCTGCCCCAGGGCCAGAGCAGGGCCAGGGCCCAGGTAGACGGCTCAGTCTGAAAAGGACACTCCAGATGGGTTATGCAGGACACAATCACTGATTTGGAATCAGACAGGAGATCAGGTAAGGTCAGGGTCAGGTAAGAAAATATATCTTCTTAAAGAGTCAGGGGCAGCAGAATTCCAAATGCCCATTTCACCACCCCTCCCAGAGAGCAGGGGTCATTTTCCTAGAGCCTGTGTGAGGGGGAGGGGAGCAGAGGTCCCTGATCCCAGCCAGCCTGTGAGGGCATCATGGACCTGAGTATCCAAAGGAGTGCCCCATCTCTGCAGGAGGGAGCCAGTCACACCCCTCATTCCTCTTCCAAGTCAAAACTCTTCTGTCTCACTTCCCGCACTGTGCACTGAACCAGAACACCTGCCACAGGTGCACAGGCGATGCCAGGGCAGGGAAAGCAGGGCCCGAGTAGAGGCAGGAAGCAGTTCCATCACTGTCCTGGGGTGTGACATTAGATAAGGAAATCAGCATTTCCTGTGTTCTGAGAATGTTAATGGTTCTTAGATGGGAGGAGGGGTGACGTGCTCTGAAGAAACAGTAGATTAAATAATTTAAACTGGTTTCTTTGACGCAGGACTTTTCAGGACCTTTAATATGTCGATGAACATGCTAATGAGAAATTACAGGGAAGGATATATTCAGCATTTCCCATATCGATCTGACCACAGAACCCTTTGTTCCCAGAGCCTCTGGTGGGGCCAGTGTTCTGAGTGAGACTTTCTGGGAATGAGTGAGCTGAACAAGCTGCAGGCCCTTCTCTGTCTAGGACCCCTGAGCCTAAGTGTTTACATTAAAGTGAAGGTGAACAAGAGGAAAATGATAGCGACAGCACTGCTACTGCTGGTTCTAGACCCTCGGCACTGTGCTGAGTGCTTTATTTCTGAAATCCCCTTTACTTCCTCTCCGGCCCTTTAAGGTAGTTTTAAAGAATAAGCAAATGGCAGCCCAGATATTTTAAGATACCTGCATAGGACACACAGTGGGCAAGATAGAATTTGAATTCAAGCCTGTGTAACTAGAAATCTTTACCCTTAGAGCCCTGGTTATATTGAATTTCCTCTGCAGCAAAATGCTTGGGTTGTTTGTTCTTTTGAAGGCTTCTTGCTCTGGTGACAAATGATCATTTTTCCATAAAGTCATGACAGAGAGAGGCACACACCGCCCACATTATTGTATATTCCCTGAGAGCTGAATTACAGTTGAATTAGGCCTCTGTTGGGTGATAATGACATAGCCGACAGCCTAAAGAGCTTCAGCCTTTAGCAACAGGGACAGGGAAAGGTCCTGGCCATGTCTCTCTCGCCTTCTGATTGTGGGTTTCCACACTGACCATGGCCCCATAAGCTTCACTGCAGGAAGGACAGGCAGAGGAGGTTGGGGTGAATCTAACAACGAGCTCCTGACTTCTGCATCCCCTCTAGGCCTAGACTCCCTGATCCCAGACACCCCACAGCTGCCCACCCGCTTGTCTACTTGCTCCCTGTCGGGAAGTTACATTAATGGCTTTGTTATACTAGGTCTAAAAAACTGACAGTGAGTCATACTGTGAGTGAATGGCTCCCTTTGATCCACTGATGAGGTTGACAGCACTTTTGTTCACACCATTATGTCCTTAACTTAATGGCGGACTGAGGCTCAGAGGGGTAGAAAGCATGTTCATGCTGCATGTCTAGTTGAGCTGGAGCCAGGTTCTCCACAGCAGTCTTGGTTCTTTCTCTTTCCTTCTCTTCTCCCTGCACATCCCACCCCCAGGCCCCCTCTTCCTCCCTGGGCATTCACCCCCTTGGCCCCAGAAATCTCACTTTTTTCTTTGATAAGAACTCAGATCTGGGCCTCCCTGGTGGCTCAAGGGTTAAGATACAAACTGTGAAGCCATCCGCAGCCTCTGCAGCACGAGTTTGATTCCCGGCTGGCCAGGGAGCAACCCACATAGTGCAGCAGACCTCTCCTGACTCGCCCACTGCTCCCCTCAGCAGTGTGCTTTGGTCAATCTGCCTGTTCTGATCCCCATTCTGTCTCTGGTGAATCCTCTCACCCCCCCATACCTCTGGCCTGTAACCCAGCTCTTGTATGCATAGATAAATAAATCTTTAAAAAAAAAAGAGAGAGAACTCAGATCTTACCATCAAAGTAGGTCTCAGCTCCGTTGGGTAAATTAGCCAACAGGTGGCCACTTTGCAGGAGCAGAGGAAAGGAAAGCCCTACTGAGGGCCTATCATATGTCAAACCACTGCAAGGGCTTTTAATCCTCATGATTAACCCTCACACCACCATGGCATTTCCATTTCCAAGATGGAGAAACTGAGATTCTCTAAAGGTCAACTGACGTGCCAGCCATTGTACAGCTGGAAAGTCAGCAAGTGGGCAAGACTCGAATTTAAATGCACAGCTCCCTGGTAATATAGTTTGAGCCTTTGGCCTACCTCCTTGGAGTCAGCTAGAGCATTGGTCTCTCAGTTTTGGTGAGGCCACCAAAAATGGGCCATGGAGTTTTCTGAGCTTCTTACCAGATGTGAGATGCATAGTGTAACCCCAGCAACTTCCAGCCATAGGAACATCTACTCTGCCTCCACAGCCGGTCTTGCATTAGTCAATAGTAATTGTCAACAGTATTGATAGCGGTGGAGGCTTTTGCTGAGGTCACGGTGGTGCTGCATGCGGCTGCCATCAATAATAACTTTTATGGGGTCCATTAAAGCCAATTTCTGCCCCTGAAGGTTAATGTCAGCAGCTTTTATGTCACTGCTTAATATCCAAAATAAATACAGAATTGACTGGGTAATGTAAACACAAATCTTCCTCCCAGGGCCCTCTGGCAGAGCCAGCCCTCAGGCTTTCCTGTCGAGTGGGGCCAGCAGGCTGGGCAGGCAGCAAACCTAGGCGGTGCTGGCATCCTGCCAGGCAAACTGTTGGCATTCAATTAATGTTTTTTAGGAAGCAAAGGTTGCAATTTGAACTCCCTTCCCAACCACAGGTCAGCTCAGCAGTATCCCTTTTGTAGATCCATACCATAATACCTTCTATAGCTATGCTGAGCTCCTTCAGCGTGCTGGGCATTACACTCACACAGTGCTTCATGGCCAGAACGTGCTCAGAGAAGAATGCGGTAGGCAATCAGCATGCAAACGTCATGGAGTATGACTACACAAACCTAGAGGCCCAGTCTACTGCACACCTGGGCTAGGTGGCACAGCCTCTGGGGACCACCATTGCACACGTGACCCAAAGTTGGCTAGAACGTCAAGCAACACATGATTGTCATGTGAAGGTATAAATGTGGGGTAGAAGCTAGAAGAATGATGAAGGAGGTGGAGCTATAACATCTTCATGGTCCTCTGTGATGTAGGTAGAGCAGGCACGGTGCAGCATGGAAAGAACAGTGACTCCAGAGTCACAGAGGAGTCCTGGCCACAAATCCTGCCCCAGCTCTGAAGCCTTGGACAAGTCAAATCAAGGACAACTCCCTGAGCCAGCTTCCTCATTTCCAAAACAATATGCCACAGTTACCAGAAGCTGGGAGGGGGAAAGGGAAGTTAGTGTCTAATGACAGCAAGGGCTCAGTTTGAAATAGAAGGCTTAGGCGAGTTTTGCCACAGTAATTAGAAATTGTACAAAAACAGCATGGTATCTTCTTTCTTTGAAGTGTTGCTGTGAACATAACATTTGGGAAGTGTATGGTCTGTGTTGGTCCTTAATTCATGCTAGTTATTAATTTGGTCAGAACCTGTAGGATGATAGTGAAAGGAGCCATTCATTTTGCCCTGGGGGTACGAGGGCTCATTCCTTCCTTCTTCGCCCATCATGCACCTGGACTTAAAGGCCAAGTAGGATTTTAGTGAGCATAAAGGATCTGAGATGAGCGTTCCCAGTAGAGGCAAGTGCGAGCCAAGGCTGGGAGGCGTGAAGAGGCATGGTGAGCCTGGGGAATAGTGAGCATTTCCTTGGTGCTTTAATCCCACAGGCAAATTGAGAAATTCACTTAGAAAAGAAACAATGAAGCAGAATCACAGTTACCCCAAATTATCAAGCAGCTTGGGTGTTGAAAGGGAAATTATTGGTTAACCTAATTAGGCAGCCAAATTGCTTATTCAGAGTCAGTAGATTAGGTGAGCATCTCCAAAGCACAGAAAAAAAGCAGCTCATTACCAATTTAACTCAATTTATCCTCTACCCTCCCTAGCCTCATACTCATGAGACTTGGTTTTAAAAATCTATAAGAATATCTATCATTGATTCCCTAAGTGCCCAGAGCACGGCAGCTGACCAGCCAGTGCGCACAGGCTCCACCCTCTAGGAGAGAAAATCAGGCTTCATCAGCCGGGGCAGGAATCGAACTCCCACACTTGACTGTCTGTCTGCCTTAATGAGGTGGCCCCCACACCTTCCCAGTAATATTTTCAGAGAGTCAGAGTCCCACATCCACGCAACAAGTGCAGTAAGGCTCACAGAGACAAAAAGATTTGGGAAGGGCCTGTGAAGTCAAAGCATCTGGGAATCTAGAAGCTAGACGTGACCTCAGCAACAACAGTCCCATTTGCTCAATTTCAGACAGGGAAACATTCAGAGAGGTGAGGTGACTTGCTGTGTGTCCCACAGCTCATAAAAGACAGAGCCAGTGCTTGAATCCAGGTCTGCCACAATCCAGGGCCCATTATCTTTCTTAACCACAGCACTCCCGTTTGCTGTTTTCTGTATGCTTTTAACTTAATGCATAAAATATAATGGTCTGGGAGATGACTCTAGCTATCTAGACCATAAATTTCTGTGTCAATGTTGGAGATTTCCAGGAAAGAATCTGAATCTAGAATCTATTCTAGCTGATCAGGACCTACAGGTTGTCCCAGGCCATTCTCAAATTATGACCTGTGGGGTATTTAAATGGTGATTGTAGAAGCTTAAGAGAAAAATTCCCCTCAGAGGAGCTCTGAGGTCTTATGGAAAATGTACTGGTCCATGGGCTTTGTGGGATGAGAAGGAGTTCAGTAGGTAAAGATGAGGAAGAAAAAGCCTTCACTATGAGCAAAGGTGTGGAAGTGGGCAGATACCAGTTATGTCCCATAGGGCTGGATGGAGTTTTTTAACTGGGAATATGAGGTTGGTTGGTAAGGTTGGTAACCTGGCAAGATTGGAGATTTAAGTGGATCTTCTATCATTGAACAACTATTTGTTGATCCCCGGCCATGTGCCAGGTACTGTTTTAGAAATTAATGAGTTTCAAAACAGAAAACTTCCCACCCTCATGTCCATGAGGGTGTAATTCCTCATTACATTCTAGTGGGGAGACTGAGGGTAAACAAGTATAAAAATGAAATTTTATAGGATGTTTCAATATGATGAGTGTTATTCAAAGGGGATAGGGAATGGCTGAGTTGGGGGAGGGCCAGAGTTCTAAAAGTGCTGGTCAGGGAAGACTTTACTGGAAAGGTGACATTGGAACAGAGCTTTGCAGTAGGTGAGGGACTGAGCAGTAAGAACGTTGGTGAAAAGCAATCCTGGCAGAAGGAAGGACAGGGTTCAAGTGTCTTGAGGCACGAGTGTGCCTGGCCTCTTTCCAAGGCAGCAAAGAGGCCAGTATGGCCGGAATAGGAGAAGAGGTCAAAAAGGTGATGTGGGGGCCTCCCTGGTGGTGTAAGGATTAAGACGCAATCTATGAAGCTATCCGCAGCCACTGCCACATGAGTTCAATCCCTGGGCAGGGAGATACCCACATGGCGCAGCAGACCTCTCCTGACTCACTCGCTGCTCCCCTCAGCAGTATATTTCAGTCAGTCTGCCTGTTCTGCTCCCCATTCTGTCTCTGGTGAATCCTCTCACCACCACCCCTACACTTTTGGCCTGCACCCCAGCTCTTGTATGCATAAATAAATAAATCTTTGAAAAAAAGTGACGTGGGGTAGGGGCACATGCAGGCCATAGCATTGGAGGGTTCTGAACTGAGGAGTGACAAGACTTGACTACTGCTTGAATAGGATCACTCTGGAAGCTGCGCTGAGCTCTAGTGGGCTGTGTTGCCAGGAGAGGACGGATGAGTGTCAGGCCAGGTGGAAGCATGGAGGCACTGAGGATGGGCTCTGGACTTAGTAAAGGGAGCAAACTGCCTCTTCTCACATCTACCCAGGACCTCAGAACTCTATGATTCTGAGAGTTAAATGAGCTCCCAGGTACTCTGGGAGGAGAGGGATCACCTGTGATCCTTTTCCTGGCCTCACTGCTGCTTCAGTTCCATGTACTGGCTGTCGCTGCCACCCGCCATGCTCTCCCTCATAGTTCATGGTCTTGGTTACGAGCCACACCTCTTGTGTATTCCTCATACCATGTTCGATTCTGCTGCCTACCATCATAGTTTCTCACCTGGATGCTTGACTTCTACTCCCAGCCTTGCCAGACCTCCCAGAGATGACTCTTAGCACCATCTTTTTTTTTTTTTTTTTTTTTTTTGGTATGATCTTGTCTTCCCTTTAAGCTTTATTTGCAGTCCCTCCTTCTGCTCAGTTGCCTAAAACTGCCTTTGTGAATTTGACCTTTCCATAATACACCTCTGCTGGAATTGTCTATGATCTGGGAGCTGGTGTCTGGTAACTAATAACATTGTTGTTCTGTAAGTTTCTTCTAAAGGGACCTTATGAAATCCTGGCCCCATTTAGATGCACCCCAAGTCCATCCTCTCCTGGTGAGCTGTTATTCTCCCTGGTGGGCAAAGCATACTAATATAATAGCACCCTGCTTCTGAACTGGGAGGAGGAAAAGAGAGAGGGGAGACTCAAAAGTTACGCTAAATTAAGATAGATTGCATTTCTGAAACTAGGTTAGGACCTGCTGTGTGTGCAGAGAGGTAGAGCAAACTGGAGTTTTGCTTTTAATTTGAGCCAACATGACTTTCAATTCCAGTGGAAGCCAGATGTGCACAATGACAAACTTCCTAGCAAAAGACCTTTGCGAGGCATTTTTTCCCCATCAGTAAGCTCAGTTTTGTCCAGGATAAGTGACTCTTGGGTCTATTTCAGCTGCATCTAACCCAGGATGACTTTGGGGAGGAAAGGGAATGACAGATGGTGGGAAAAGATCTTTCTGCCCTCAGGAGCCCAGTCCCAGTGCTGGGTGTGTGGATCTCATTTCAACTTTGCTTGTTTCCAGTTCCAGTATGACCCTGAGCAAGTTGCTTTTCTTTGGGCTTTAGTTCCCCCATCTGCTAAATGGGGCCACTGGAATGGAATGTCAAGCAGCAAGATAGTTTGGAAGGAAAATGGGCTTTGGAGTCAAACTGGGAGTCTCAGCTCAGCCACTCAGGAATTGTGTGATTTGTGCAAGTCACGGAATCTTACTACCATTTGGTTTCTACGTCTGTACCAGGAATGAATACAAGCCTACCTTCTGAAGTTGTACTAAGTGTGAAAGGGGACTGTACCTGTGACAGAACCGGGACTATGGTTTTCAAAACTGTGGGTGGTAACTGATCCTGAAATAAGTGTTGTGACTCAGCACCATTATTTAAAATAATAAAAATAGTAATAATAATAATAGCTAGAATACAGAGAATCAGAATAGAATAGTAGATGAGTATTTTATTTTGTTTGTTTGTTTAGTTGTACTTTTCACATGGTATAAACTAGGTCATCATGTACAATGTAGTTCTTGCTAAGGACTTCAGTTAAAGAAACGTTTAAAAGACCTGGCTCATAGCAGGACCTTGTGAATGTTAATTCCCTCTCTTCAAGCTTGTAGATCCCATGATTCTGTGTCAAAACTGGGCTGGCCTAATATTTCTAGGGTCCTTTTACTTAAGATGAGTATGCAATTGAGTTAATAAAAACTGGGCTTTGAGATAGCTTCCATAATGACAAAAGTTGAATCTCTGGTTTCTAGAAACTGGTCATCACACAGTTCTTCCCCATGTAAATGGCCATTGGGTTGATAATACCTGGGGTAGCTATGAGCCATAGGGACAGCAGAAAAAGCACCCCCAAATAGGAAGAGCTGACTTGGGAGAAAAAAAGGAGTTGGGAGAGTCATATGTAGGTTTACATAACCAACTGAATCTCCTCACTCAGCACAAAGGCAAGCAGAGAGGAACCCAGGCAGCGTGAGCACAATATACAATTAGCATGGCGAGTGAAATTTGGCTTCCCCCAACCCATGGATCCTTACCACAAATTTAATTTCACACTAATCAACCCAGGAATATTGACCACAATATAGAAATGACTTTCTTTCCTTTGAGTTTGGGTTGGAGGGAAGCATGTGGAACAGAATGTAAGGAAGAGCTCCAGGGAGTTCATATGGGTTTGATACATGAAACCAAGTACAGAGGGTAGCAGTGATTGCCCATAGGATCCAGGGAAGCAGATTTAGTGCAAACCCTACAAAAACCTCTTTAACGATGAGATCTTGGAGAAGATTAGACCCTCCCCAAACTCTTACTTAGGTGACAAGTCCTACTTCCTCTGGGGGTGGGGAGCTGCAATAGTAAAGGGAAACAGTCTTCAGCTAGCAGTCAGAGCCTGTGGTCTGACTCTGGCTGTGTGGACTGCTTAGGAAATAATAAGAGGTTTGTTATGGCTGCACTGATGGACATTAAGAAGAAATGAGGCAGACAAGACAGCTGGACTCCATCATAGCAGAGGATGGTTCTGAGCTGTTGACTCAAAAATCCAGCCCTTCTCCTGAAGATCATAGAAACCACAGAAAAGTTTTAAGCAGGGAGAGGTGAAAGGTAGCAAATACCTTCTCTGATTCAGGTGACAACAGACCAGTGGGATACTCATTCTTATAAAGACTGGAATTGCCTTGAGTTTTTAATTGCAAGCAATTCAACAGAAGAAGGCTATACTTCTGGCTGGGACCTGCATTCATAATATGTTTGCCTTGGACAGTTGGTCATGAACTAGAATTATCAGTAATTTCAATTCCTACCTCTGCTAAGCATCCTTTAGAGGATGCCCAACTAATTATCAAATCTGTGGTATAGTTTTGGGCATACACATACACTCAATTCCTGCCTTCTTGTCTTGAGAAACTTGACTTTGTTTCGGTTTCCTAGAAAACAGAGCTTGAGGCAAGTATTAAGTGCTGACGCTTTACAGCCATATGTCACCTAACATTTCCATCACTGTTGGAATATACCATGTAGCCTCGGTATGTAGGAGGCTATTTCATCTAGGTTTGTGTAATTACACTCTGTAACATGATGATGAAATCACCTAAGGACACATTTCTTAGAACATAACTCTATCATTAAGTGATACGTGACTACATTTGGGAAGTGCAGTTTCAGAACAGTGAGGTAGGAAAGTGAGGCAAAGAGAGAGGAGAAGCAAAAAATGCGGTGGGCCTCCATGCTGGTCAGTATTTCACAATAAGCTGCAAAGGGACACCTGGTCTCAGCAGGTGTGACTCTCCAGGAAGCCCGCAGGCCTGTTATTTAAGTCACCTTAGGTGTGTGGTATTTTGATATGCAACCCAAGCTGCATAAGACATGCCACAAAAGCTTAAATAACTTGCCAACCAGGAAGTTACTAATTGATACTGAACACAGGGCTATTTTAATCCAAACTCCCATCCTGGCCACATTGCCTCATGGAGGCAGGAATGCAAAACTGTGTGAGTGAATGACTGCCAATGCTTAAAAAGGTGTCAGTATACCAGAGCACTGCCTCAAAAAAAAAAAAAAAAAAAAAAAAAGTAGTACCTCATATTTATAAACACAAACCCTGCAGCCAAACTGTCTGGATTTGAACTCCAGAACTTTTACTTGTTAACTATGCTACCTGGTGTTATCTAACGTAAGTTTCTTAATATTCCCAGGCCTCTGTTTCCTCATCTGTAAAATAAGGATAATTCTGCTGTCTGCCTCATACTATGATTATAAAAATTTGATGAGCTCAGAGTTAAAGCATTTGAGCAGTGCCTGGTACATAGAAATTGTTGTGTAAACATAGGCTGTTGGTATTAATTATACAACTTCATGATTGACAAAGAGTTTTCACATTTTGTTTAATATTTGCAGCAACCTTAAGGGTAGCTATGAGTCTCATTGTTTGGAAGTGCTCTGAGATCCCACAGCTGAAAACGGGGGGCTATAGGATTCAACCCAGCCCCCTTTGACCTTGCACTGCTGTCCAGGACTATAACTGGCTTCTGGCCATCCTGGCTCTTTCCGCTGAAGATGACTCCCTAGCTCCCAGACTCCAATATGCCTAATATCTCCAGTATGCTCCATGAGAAGGATTCCATGCCAGGCTATCTGTTCTGGAAGAAACTCCCTTTCAAATAAAGAACCAAACCCTTTGTGCTCCAAACAATGAAAAGACTTTTCTTTCCACTCGCTCAGCAGCCTGGTTCCTAAATGAGTTCGCTATGCTTAGCTTTGTAGGACCTTAACTACAAAACAAATTGCTTTCCTGAATGTGCCTCCAAGAAGGAAATAATCATATAGAACAAATCAGGTTCGAAGTGTGGGATAAACAAAAGGAAATTGTTTGCCATTCCAGCTGCTCGTAAGGATGGAAGAGGAAGGAGAGAGGCGCCGTCATGAGTGTGAAGTGGACTGTGAAAATGTAGAAAAAGGCTCTTCAAATAGGAACCAAATAGACTAAGTCAGAATTAGACAGTGTTAGAAGTGAAGCACCCCAGGCACCTCTCCCTCCCTGCAGCCTCACTCCGTAGTGAAAGAAGAGAAACTGCTTAAGTCCAAAGGATTTACCTTTCTCTCTACCTGCATCTAAACTTTCAATAATTTATTACCTCAGCACCAGAGTTGGTGGTACTAAAAGATGCATTTTATTTGAAGAAAAGGTTGTGTCATTTTTTTTTCCCCAGCTAGATTTTAAAAGCTGTTTAAGGGTCTACTCTGGCACTGGGCTATGATTGTTCACATTTAGGGAGGGAGTAATAGCTCACCCTTTAATATTCAATATTTCATAAATCATCACCCCATCTCCCTGGTCAAAAGCTCCTAGCCCACACACTAACTTTGAACCCTGACAGTGGACCTTGAACTTGGAGCCACTGTTGGGGGTGCCCAGGCAGGACTCATGTGTTGGTGAAGGATTCACAGGAGTCAGCATCTTGTAGGAACACAACTAAGATCTATCCCAGCAGCTGGGCAGAGAACAAATCAGCAATGGGAAAGGTACACTAAAACATCCTGAGGAAACCAGGTTTATGCATCTCCTCGCAGAGTCCTTGAGGGTACTTCTAGCCTCCACCAGGAAGTAGTGATGGCATGTGCCAGGTGCAGTCTACCAAGGAAGCTCAGGAGAGCCCAGCCCAGAGCCCCAGGTCTTTCTCAGGCATTGACACATGCCTACCACATGCCCAAATTCCAGACTCTCAGGGCAAAGCAGGTGTTTAGCATAAATCTCATTATCTATATGTGCAGTGTAGGCATGGTGAGCTATATTTATCACTTAGGCAAAGCTTTTTTTAAAAAAAAAAGATTTATTTTTTATTTATTTATGCATACAAGAACCAGAGTGTAGGGTGGGTGAGTGAGAGGATTAACCAGAGGCAGAGTGGGGAGCAGAACAGGCAGACTGAAATATACTGCTGAGGGTGGCAGCAGGGGAGATAGTAGAGGTCTGCTGCGCCATGTGGGTAGCTCCCTGGCCAGGGATGGAACTCGTGCCGCAGTGGCTGGTGATAGCTTGGTAACACTGAGACTTTAACCCCGTGCCACCAGGGAGGCCCACTTAGACAAAGCTTGATATCAGGTCTGGCACCGTTTATCATTTATGTTCCCAGAGTTCAGCCAAGGGTCCATCTTGCTGTCTGATGTAGCTGTCACAGGCCTGCTATGTTCACGCGAATACACAGAACCTTTTACCCCTCTCTGGTTAAACTAGCGAGTAAGCTTCTTAGATCAACCAGTATGTACTTCTCAGAAAAGCTCTGTAGTACTTTCTCTACTCATCATATTGCACATAGTAACTCTTATAAGGTGATTATAAATGTTAGAAGAAATTGCTTGATTAAGAAAACTCACTACTAGTGCTGGTGTGATAGAGAAGAGAAAATAAAATGATGGCTCTCACACTCAAGACAAAGAAAAACATGTTTTGGTGAATCACACAGTGGAACCTGCTACTAGACCTTCTGTGGCATTGAGTTGGGGGCTGGAGCTGGGGCAGGGAGGTTGTTGAGCTAAACGGCAGGCAAGCACCATGCGCACGCACGATCCATTCAGCAGCATGCCCCAGCCTGCGTGCTCTGGCTGTATGAGCGCTACAGCGGAGCAGGCATGGCTCCTGCCCCAGGGGCTCGTGCGGAGAGAAGACAGACAAATATGTCGGCAGTATCCTGCAAGGTGTTACGTGAGCACTGTGAAGGGCCTGGGGTGGCCAGCAGTGAGAGAAGCAGCAGCAGAATCATGCTTTGGGGCTACAGAAAATGATTCCCCAGACCCCTGCCGTTCTGAGCATCTGTCCAGCAAGAGCCGAGACAACAGCGTCAGCTACCATGGGCTCTCAGCCACCCCCAGTCCTGGAACATGGTTTGCTGCAGTTCTGATGGCAGAAGAGGAAGCTTGGATGTTGTGGGGCCAGAATGCCTGCTTGAGACAAGTTGGCTAGGGGGGAAAGCTGCTCCTGGCGGTTGGGTTTGGGAAAGACCCAGGCCCCCTGTACCCTCTGTCAGCCTCTCTGTTCAGGCAGGGAAATATGAAAATCCCTTCAGTGCTATCCAGTCAAAGACTACCAGAAACACCCTTCTATTTAGACAAAGATGTGATCCATCGCAGTGAGGGAGCACAGGCACTGTGGTGTGTGACATGCCCTGTGTTGGGTGTTTTGGGGATGATCAGTTCAAGGAAGTGGAGCTTTCCTCTGGATTGGATATTGGCAGGCAGCAGAGGTGATTCTATGTCTTTTTTTTAAAAAAAAGTATTTATTTATACAAGAACCTAGGTATAGGCCAGATGCGTGGGAGGGTGAGAGGATTCACCAGAGACAGAGTGGGGAACAGAACAGGCAGACTGACGAAATACACTGCTGAGGGGAGCAGCGGGCGAGACAGGAGAGGTCTGCTGCACCACGTGGGTCAGCTGCCTGGCCAGGGGTTGAACTCATGCTGCAGTGGCTGGCCATCACTTGATAGGGCTGTGTCTTTAACCCCTGTGCCACCAGGGAGGCCCCCTCACCTTGTGCTTTTTAAAAGGGTCTTATTTATCCTTATAAAAGTAACATAACAACAGAAAACTCTCTTTTAATCATCCGTAATCCCACTTCCTCAAAGTCATTTAGTTTTTCTCCAATAAAAAAATCTATAATGGTTTTGTTGAGATACAATCACATACAATCCATTTTAAAGCATTTTTTACTATATTCAGTTATGCAGCATCACCACAACCAATTTCATTTTATTTTTTTAAAGATTATTTATGCATACAAGAGCTGGAGTACAGGCCAGAGGTGTAGGGAGTGAGAGGATTCACCATAGACAGAGTGGGGAACAGAACAGGCAAACTGAAATACACTGCTGAAGGGAGTAGCAGGCGAGACAGGAGAGGTCTGCTGCACCATGTGGGAATCTCCCTGGCCGGCTGGGATTGAACCCGTGCAGCAGAGGCTGCGGACAGCTTCACAGCACTGTGTTCAACCCGCTATGCCACCGGGGAGGCCTGATTCTATGTCTCTTATAAATCCTACGTAGAGCCTAGAAAAATGGAATGAGATTATAGTTGTCACTGGAAAAGAAACAACAGTCATCCATATTAGCAGATAGTAGACTGTTTGGTCATTTTGTGATTTTGGACAATGCTCTGGTTTTTGTCTAAATTCAGACCATTGCAGAGTGGCCTTGCCTTTGTCTTGATCCTTTATGGTCACAGAGTTGCCTGTCTGCAATTGTGTGTGAAATTATTTATATTCCACAGGAGAAAGCCCCCACATAGCTCTGTGAGTACCAGGGACACCTGACTGTCAGGGCCTGCTCTTCTCTTGTCATCCCAAACCAAAAGGTGAAGGAACAGACCCACTCTGCCAGGTGTGACAGCTTGCTTCAAGGGCCTTCAGTAACCTGCACCCACAGTAAAGCTTGGCATCCAGGAAAATAAAAATAATAATTACTTGCTAAATAATAATTACTGTTATATTAATAAAGTCTTTCAATAACTATGTATTTAATTAGCTGAAAGTTATTGAATATTATAGGTCAAATACCATGAGTCTTCTGAAATACATAATTTCATTTCTTTCTCTTAGTCTTGCTACAAGACGGGTATTTTATTATTTTGCAGATAAGGAAATAGAGGCTTAGACAGGTTAAGTGACTTCCCTAAGACCATCTGTCTAAGTGTTTGGGGCTGAATTCCAAGGCAGATGTGCCTGACTCCAAAACCTGTGCCCTTTGCCCTGCCCCGGGCCTAGGTGATGCATCCATACATATGACAAAAACGCCTGCCAAGCTGTGACTGGGACTGGAATTAGTCCAAAGAGTATGACAGCTCTGAGACAAATCAAAAGTGTGTTCACAGATAGGGAGTTTTCGGGACCACAAAATGTCAAAGCCTAGAACCTGGCAATGTGTGATGGTTCCTGGGAGCTGCTGTCATTGCTCCAGCAAAGCAAGCCCCTCCTAGCTTCCCCAGAGAGGGAGGGTGAGCTTGATCTATTTTTCATTCCTTCACAGTTCACTAATTAATGTGAAAAAGAGCTGCCCATTATTGATTAGCTTTGTGTTCCACCACGACAATGTCTTAATGAAACTCAATATCCATAGGTCGAAAGCTGGGGTGGATCTTTGAAGTAGAAGCGATGGTTAACCTTGTCACCCCCTTCAGATGCTCAGCACTGGTGATGAGGGGAGGGGATCTGAAGACCTGTTTAAGTTGGCCCCTGGGTTGGAGGCATTCTTGTGCTTTCAGTGGCCCATTTTGTATTTATATACAAACCCTTTCACAGATCCGCTATAGCTCTGGGCAAACCGTAACTTATTTATTTGTCTCAGTAATATTAGAACCTGACAATGAGATTCTATAAATATGTATAGCTTAGAAAGCACTCTCAGGTCATCCAATGATCTTCCATGCTCATGTTCAGAGTACTAGATGGAAGCCCAGTAGGATTAAGGAGGACAGTGGCACCACCACTCATGGATGCTACATTTTAGCTTCATCAAGCTGCTGTAACAAAAGTGCCACCAGCCAGGTGCCCTAAACAATAGCAATGTATTGCCTCAGAGTTCCAGAGGCTAGGAGTCCAAGTCAAGCTCTTAGCAGGGCCATGATCTCTCTGAAACCTGTAGGGGAATCCTCCAGTGTCTGCTCCTAGCACCTGCTAGGGGCCTGGCCATCACTGGCATTCTTTGACGTGGAGCTGCATCACTCTAATCTGCCTTCCTGTCACATGCCTTCTCCTTCTACATGTGTTCCAACTTCATGTGGTTGCTGTCTTTGGAAAGACACCAGTCATGTTGGGTTAGGGGCCCATCCGACTCCAGCTGGATCTCATCTTAACTCATCACATTAGTAATGACCCTATTTCTAATTAAGGTCATAGTCTAAGATACTGGGAGTTAGGACTTTGTCTTAGTCCATGAGAGCTGCTGTAACAAAGATACCACAGACTAGGTGGCTCTGTGACACTTAACTATCACAGTTCTGGGGCTTTGTCCAAGGTCCCGGTGCCGGCAGACTCAGTGCCCAGTGAGACCAGCTATCTGCTTCTTCTCACTGTCCTCACACAGCAGAAGAGTGAAGGAGCTCTCTGGAGTCTTTTTATAAGGCCACTAATCCCATACATGAGCAGCCCACCCTCATGATCTTATTACTTCCCAGAGGTCCCACCTAATAGCATCACATTGGGGGTTAGGTTTTTAATATATGAATTTGGGGGGATTTAAGCATTAAGTTTATAGCATGCTTCAATATATCTTGTTTGAAGGAAAAACAATTCCAGCCATAACAGATGCCTGTTAGATGCCAGACACCATCTCAGACACGTTAACCCCAGCACCGGTCAGCAGCCTGGCTCCTCAGTAAGCCAGACAGTAACCTCTTCATGCTCTGGGAGCTGCAGGCAGCAGAAACCACTTACAAGTCTGAACGAGATGGCCGATGCCGTGCCTCGAGGGCCCCTGAGATCTAGCTGCAGCTCTCCCCTTTCCTCTCTGACACACAGCACCTCAGCCCAGTGGGCTTGGCCAGGACACCAAATCTTAGGCCTCGTCTAAGTGAGTAAGTCCCATCCCTGGAGAGGAGGGTGCCACGGAGACGATTCCCAAGCCAGGGTGGGTGGCCGACCCTGTGGCCTCGTCTCTAACAGCGGGGAGTGTGAGTATGTGAGAATTTGTGTGTGTGGCTGTGTGTAGCCACATGCCTTGGCTGCTGACTTGAGTGTGCGGATGTGTAGGAATGCATGTGTGTGTGACTGTAAGTGAAAGATAAGCTATACTTGAGCACGGGAATGTGAAAACGCCAGTGTCATTAGACTAACAGGAATAAATGTGGACAGTGTGGGGAACATATGAACGAGAGTGTATAGATTTTACTATACATGAGTGTGTGCTTGTGTGTGTCTGCACAGGCATGAGGGAGTGGGTGGGGATTTCCACCTACTTGTTATATTTTAGAATCAAGCAGCAGGCAAAGGTGAAATTTTTCCATCCAGTAAGATGGAAAAGCTTTGGGGGCCTCTTTTTACTTAAAAAAAAAAAAAAAGGCATCATCCAGTTAGTGGTTGCTAATTAGGAACAGGTCCCAGGGAAGCCGCCTCTGTGGCAGCACCAATAAATCACTCATTAACTGTCCATGGCTGCCTGCCTCCAAGGTGGGCCTTCCTGCACCAGAGCTCTAGCAGCAGCCAGACTAGGGCCTTCCCACAGTGGACTTCACAGATGGGGGGGTGGTCCATAGCTTTTAGTCCCCCTCCTTCTAAGAATATCCCCAGGATGCACTAGATAAGAGAGGATTGTGCTGAGCCTCTATTCATTGGTTCATAGACTCAAGTTCAAGTTTCTATGTATCTGCACCCCAGCATCGTGCCCCTTCTGACCTCATTGGCCTCATCTCCCACTGCGCTGCAATGGGAGGTTTCAATGCAAGTGTGCACCTTTCAGTTCCCCCATGGCAGCTTTGCATGCTCTGCTTTGCACACAACTGTTACTACAGATCTGCCTGCTCTCAGTGGCCCACATTCTGGGCACTCAGAAGACGCATCTTGCTTGATCAGCCCTTGCCAACTTTCTCATCATAACAGTGGCCATCAGCAATATTTCAAAGGATTGTTGTTACCTAAAATCATCAGAGACTTGGGGAGGTGGAAAAGGGAGTAACTGTTTAATGGATGTAGGGTTTTTTTTGGGGGGGTGGTGATGAAAGTATTCTAGAACTAGATAATGGGAATGTTTGAACAACACTGCAAATGTACTAATTGCTAATGAGTAGTACATTTTAAAATGGTTAAAATAGTAAATTTAATGTTTGCTTTTCTATAATGAAAATATACTAAAAAATGATGACAACAACAATCTAGAGAATCCTATTCATCCATTTCTTGAGTATATGTGTACAATCCAGAAGTAATCGGGGTTAGGAATACTAATATGCTGCAGATAGATACTTTCTATTTTAATACAGTCATCTGTAAAAAGAAAACACTGGGAGGTTGCTATTTTTGCCCTTGCTTTATATGTGAGCACACTAAGAATCACAAAGTCACAGAGCGTGTAAGTGGTAAAATAGTATATGAACTCCATCGCTTGCAAGCCCATCTTTTCTCCCACACCCTGTGCTTCCTCTGAGTTTCAGGCTTGGTGCTCACAACCTGACTTAAGAATAACATAACTAGAGACTGGAAGGCCCATGTAGATGGGACAATTCCTCCACCTCCTTTGGTTGGAGTGGCACATCTGTTCTTCAGGCTGCCTACCTTCTAGGCATCTACCCACTCCATCCTCAGCACTGCCAGCACACTCATCTCCCTAATCTGATTAACTATATGCTCCCTGCTCGATATTTGTATTACTGCCCAGAGCTTCTTGCTAGGCAGTGATTTCAGGAAACTGTGACCTTGGAGTGACATTCTTTATGTTTGTGTTTATTTTTTAAAATGTATAGAATCCATCCCAAACTTAGCCTTTACATCTCTGCTTAAGTGAAATGTGTTTCAAGATTTAAGGGTGATACCAAATATATTCCCCATGTGTAAAAATGTCTAGTGAGGCCACTCATTGACCCAATTGGGGTAGGTGGATAGGGTGGGGGCAGTTTTAGAATTAGAGGCCTTTGGTTCAGGGAGCTCAGGCATCCCCTTCTTTGGGGCCAAACCCAGATGTATCTTTGGAACATAAAGTTCAAAGATGGCTGGATTATGGATTGGAGAAAAAATTGGCAAAAATATGTCACTGCTGCCCTTCCTCCAGATGCTGATGCATAAGCCAGGATCTGCATGTGGTTTTGGTTGGCATCAGCACCGAGATACCTCAAAGACAGGAATCAAAAGGTTAAATCCTGCCTCTGGAGTTAATTGGAGACAGGAATCTTCTACTGGTATGGGGATAAGAGGATGTGAGGCTGCCTATTATAACCTATTTTCTTTTGACTCCAGGTCTCTCGTGTTCTTTTTCCTAAGCTTGTTTGTTCATTCACCCATTCCTGCATTTGCTCATTCATCAAATGTTTATGGAGAGCCTGATGTTTCCAGACCCTGTTTTAGTTATTATAGACAGAAATAAAATTTCTGTATTAGTCAGTTTAGGTTGATTTATGCTGTAGTAACAAACCTAAGATCTCAATAGCTTAACAAAGTTTATTTATCATGCTTTCTATTCAACATGCTTTGGGGGTGTAGGAACAGGGGATTTTCCACACAGTTTCTCAAGGATCTGGACCGATGAAGGTTCCATCAGCTTGTAGCTACACTTCTTGCTGGAACAAATAGCCTTTTTGGCTGTTTCTCACAGCCCATAGCACTGATTAAGTCATAGGTATGGCCTATAAGAGAGCAGGGAAATATGATCCTTCCATGTGCCCAGCTGTAAGAAAGGACCAGTCATATTAAGCACCAAAAGCCTTTATATAAGTTAGCATAAAAAAAGGTTATGGCATGAATACAATTGAATACCTGCCCCTTGAGATGTTTCTGTCCAGCAGGAGAGACAAGTGGACAAGCTTAACAGCTAAGAGAAATAAAGAGTGTATTAGAGAGGAAAAGAGTTATAAGATCTTCAGGTCAGAGCCATTCACTGGGATCTGCTGTGGTGCAGTGGGGACTGCTGACAGTCTAGCCAGGAAATGCCAAATGCTGTGGCAAGTTCACATGCACATATATGACCATTGAGGCATATTGGGGTTGGTTTGCGTGACAAGAGGTGGGTCTAGATTAAGTAGGGCCTAGGACAGCATCTGGAGGTATTGACCTTTATAAGGGAGGAAAAACCTAGGAAGGGCTTTAAATAGGAAAGGACATGTGCTGTCCTCTCTTTGTTTTTGGGAAGATCACCCTGAGTTCTACCTGTTGACCTCAAACGAATAGCAACCAGTTATTTCACCAACATAATAGGTTTATTCAGGAACAACCACAGAAAGGCAATTTGGAAAGGGCAGTCTCATAGTGAGAGACACATGTACTTCCCCGAATAAAAGCCAGCATTCCGGACCTCCCCTGGTGGTGCAGGCAATTAAGCACCATGCTGTGAGGCTGCCCACAGCCTCTGCAGTGATGGTTTGATCCTGGCTGGCCAGCGAGGGTCCCACATGGCGCGGCAGACCTCTCCTGTCGCGCCCGCTGCTCTCCTGAGCAGTGTATTTCCTCGGTCTGCCTGTTCTGTTCCCTGCTCTGTCTGGTGAATCCTCCACCCTCCCACAAATCTGGCCTGTACCTCAGTTCTTGTATAAATAAATAAATAAATCTTTAAAAAAAAAAGGCCAGCATTCCCTTCCAGCCTTTAGAAGGGGCTGTCCTGGGCCAAGAGGCCACTCCTCCTTCCTCCACTGAGACAGGGAAGCAGTATCACTGCCTGTTGGAGGCAAGTCATGACGGGACCTGGAGGTTTACTCCATTTTACTGATTACACATGCATGGAAACACTCTTCTACTCTCCTGACCTCACTTAAATATGGTTTTTGCATATTAATTTCACATCTGTAGAAGAGTGAGAGACAGGTAGGGCACCCAAAATAAGTTGTCGTCATAGGGACAAATTTGAGAGGTACTTAGGTGAAGAACTAATCAAATTTGGTGGCTAAATAAATGTGCCCATAGACGAACAAATGGACATATATTTTTTATTACCCAAAAGTAGTTTAATAAAAATAATAATAAAAAGTAAATGCCCATAATACATCATGCAACACTTTCCTCTATGTTTTTTATGGCTTTAGGTCTTACATGCAAGTATTTAATCCATTTTGAGTTATTTTTTTTGTATATGGTGTGAGAAAGTGGTCTGCATGGACATATGTTTTGACCCTGTTTTTGACTGGGATACAGTAATGAAATGCTGAAGCATGTTTGTGGAGAAAGATGGTAAATGCAGGTTAGAGCTGTTGAGTGTGCAGTACCTGTGGAACCTCCAATTTAAGATGTTAATAAAACACTTGAACGTTAGGGCCTGAGGCCTAGGAGAATCTGTATACTCCTCAGGAGGACCTAAGACTGTTAAAGGTATGGGGTAACCTCAGCCTAGAATAACTCTTTCTTCCAGAGATCTCAAATGACACTTCAGTTGGTACCAGAATTGCTTTTTAAATTGTGTTTCAATCTGGGTGTTTTCAGAATAGAGTCAGTTCCTGCTGATCAGCTTCCCGAGGCCCACTTCCTTAAGCTGAGGGAAGTCACTGTCCTTTGGGCTTTCATGGGTCCCCACTGTGGCCCCTTCCAAGAGGTATTCATTGTTGTGCCCCTGAGTTCCTGGAAGTTGGCACCTGTGTGTCTGGCCTGATACCCAGGTGCTCAGTAAATGTTTCTTGAACAAGTGAATGAATTAACTATGAACTATTCAAAACTGTTGGGTCCCATGTGAGAACATAAATAATACTTCCACTTTCCAAAAGCCTTTAATAAATTATAACTCACCAAATTAAAATAAACATTTGTTTTAACTTCCACCAACCAAGTCTCTGGAGGGTTTGACACCTTTTCATCTTCAAAGTGCTTTCAAAACAAGAGTTGGGTTCCCCCAAAGGCCCCTCTTTGGAAGTTGTGGATTGTAAACAGATACAGAAATGTATTAATGTTCAGAAGGGATGATGCCTCGGGCCAGTTTTAAAGAGAACCTTCTCCAGGAAAGAAAAGCAAATTGTTTCTTTCAATTTTTTGAGTGTCTTCAAGGTGCCAAGAGTTGTGTTGAGGGCCTTCAGTCTACACTACCTGATTCTCTCGATGGTATTCACTTTCCTGCCATAGAGATAAGAAAACTAAGGCCAAACAGATACAATTATTTGGTGAGACAGAGAAGCAAGAGCCCATCTTAAATCCTCTGAACTCCAGAACCACGACCTTCCCTTTTTGCATTGCTCTTTCTTGACTCGAGTCTCAGATTACCTACATTCAGCACAGGAGGGTATGAATTCTGGGACTTCATCCCAGACTCATCAACTGAAATTCTGGAGAGAAATGCTTGGGAATCTGCATTTTAAATGAACTTCCAATACTGTTTATCACACTGAGGTTTGATAACCTCCACTAACCATAGTGGACTTCTAAAACTTAGTGATTTTAGCAATCACTAAGTGATTTTTGTCTAAAGGGATAAGAAGGAAAACAAAGACGGCTCTGTCAACCCTGAACACTACGCGTCTCTAGAGCTTGGCTGGTTTGCCATGTGCACACTGAGTGCAGCAGCCTCTGCTTCCTCCCTGCCTCTGCCGGCTGCGTTGGCTGCAGTGGAAAGCTTCCTCTGTTCCCCTGCTTTTCATGGCAAGCTTGGGTTGATGTTTTCTCTCCACTCCATATGGATTTTGCAATTAACTCACTAGAAAAGTAAATCACTGGGTGCCTGGAATAATAAGTGCCGTGAACACCAGGCTCAGCCAAATAGACTGGGACTGGATCCAGAGCGTGACTAAGGTTGCTGGGCTGAGCAGGAAGGAGGCAGGGGGCCAGAGGCTGGCAGCTCCCAAGGCTGGACAGAGGTGATAGATGAAGGAGGAGAGGGTCTGCTGGTTGAAAGTGAGCACCTTTTGTGTACGTTCAATGTTTGACATGCTTTATCTCGCCATGTTTTACATTCTTTATATCGCCAATTCCACGCAACTCTTTTGGTCAATATTATTTTTTCCACTTTAGAGAAAAGGACACTGTAGTACAGAGAGACAAAGTAATTCCCAACTTCCACTTTTCCAGGAAATCTTAATTCCTCTTTGCCTACTGTGAGCTTTCCTTTTTCTGAGAAGTTAGAGGAAGAGTTTCTTACAAATAGGCGGGGAACAGTGAGAGCTGAAGGTACCGGGGGTGATGACTGCACCTCCATGGCAAGGCTGTTGAGTCCCAGATCTGCTCTCTTACATGGGAGCCCTTCAGCCACTCCCTGGCACCTAACAGGCACATGGAACATTATTCCCCTTCCACATTACTCACCTAAGCCATTTCCTGTCACAGAATGAGTCTTTCAGAGGTAACACATTACTGCATTACACAGGGAGCAGGGATGCACTCAAGCTAGTACAAGGAATGGGATTTATAGAAAGGTTATATGTGGAATGATAAGGCAACTGGCATGGAAGTCAAGAACAGGTGGCACACCAGCCTGGTTTGGACTGGACTGGAGCTATCTGAAGGCTCTGAATTCCAGGCTGGAGGTAATAGGTCTTAACTGACCATCTTGCCCCCAAAGAAGCCAAGGGTACTCTGTATGTTGTGACTTCTTGCTTCTTGGTGAGACATGGCCTGCTTCTGCTTTCAATTTCTGACAGGATCCAATTGGCTGAGCCCGTTATTTTACATGTCAAACTATAGGTTTAAGATATGTAGGTGGATTTGAATGGGCAGAGTCACATGACATAGGACTTTCCTGCCTAGATCTGGGCCTCAGTACAACCCTGAGCATGCAGCTGGCTTCTGAGGAGGCCTGGGGCAGGCAAGCACAGATGGTCTCTTTGCCTAAGTTGGTGCTGTTCAGACTTTTCGCTCCTCAGAAAGAAAGATTTTTATCTTCTCCACTCCATCTTTCTGTCTCCTTTGCATGGGGCCTGTACTCAGCCCTCAAAGGCTTTCAGGGTTAGGAGAAAGAACAAAGGAAATAAAGATGCATAGAGGTTTTGTTTGCTCTACCAAGTCATGAATTTTTAACAGAAATGGCTTCACTGGAATGTGGGTGCCCACACTGCTATCTCAGAGTCCTGCCTGTTGCAGGTAAATGAGTTCTTTTCTGTGAAGTTGCTGTGTAAGGGAGCTGACACTTATTCCCTATGACATCCTCATCCAAATTTGTTCAGTTTACAAGTCAAAAGATGTTTTTTCGCCTTGCCTCCAGAGCCTAAATATCAAGCTGGCTTCTCTTTGTTTCTCACACTTTCCTGAGCAGTAAAGATTCTGAAAGCTGAGCCAAGCTGACAGTTCTGTTGATGGGTAGGAAACACAGAGCTGGGATTTGTCCTCTGTTCCATGACATTCACTCTCAGCGCAGCTCCAAAACCCTCTTGGAGCCGGAAGGCAAGTGGGCATGACTCAGCAAAGCACAGAGACAGACACTGGGAGTCAGGAAACACTGTCTTCATGATAAGCTTTGGTGGTAGTTTCTTTGCCTGCTCAAAAATAAAGCAAAGTTGACAGGACTTAAGAAGTAGGTAGAAATATATATATATGTTAGACTCAAAGGCAGGTAGGGGTGTAACAGGGTGGTCCCCAGGAAAGGGGGAAGTTCCAGGTTCCCTGCCCCACCCAAGGGAGGGTGGAGCTGAGCAGGAAGAGGAGAAGCTGGAGAAGAAACTGAGGAAGAAAGGAAGCAGGATGGAGCCAGGAGACCTGGAGAAGGCACATGGAGCCTAGAGACACGTGAAGAAACTGCGCTTGTCTTTTGGTCGTGGACTAGGTGACACAGATGTCGGTGAGACCCGTGGGGAGGTGACAATGGCAGCTTTTATCTTGATGTTGATTTTGCTCTTTTCCTTACGGGCTTGTCTGGTTGTTTGTGACCCTTTTCTGTGGGTCCCCACTGGAAGATGCTTTAGACTTGTGGCAGGCCTTGGGGCCTTGCTCTGGGCCAATCCCATTTGGATGGACTTTTACCCACGAGGGGATGGGTAACTTTGGGTGCTTCATTTAGAAACTAGACTCTTTGCCTTACCTGTATTGTTTCCTAGTTTTATTAAAGTTCCTTCCCATTAAAGTCTCCTATGTTTTGTGTTGATGCGGCGGATGGCAGAACCCATTTAGAATAGGCAGGTTTGCGGGGTTTGGGCTGCCCCTCTCCCTGCCCTATAACAGGGGCACTCATTTTCCTCTAAGAACTACACTATCCCAAAGAGCTTTCTGCAGTGACGGAAACATTCTGTACCTCACTGCCCTATGCAGTGGTCATTATCTGCATGTAGTTATCAAGCACCTGGAATGTGGCCAGAGCAAGTGAGGAAATACATTTTAATTTGTTTTAATTTAATTTTAAATACTTTAAATAATCATGTTGTTAGTGCCTTCCATATTGGACAGCACAGCTCTAGAATCAAGAGTCTTTTTTTTAGCTTTAGAAGACAAGGAATTTATTTTTACCCTCTGTCCTTAGTGCCTAGTGCAGTGGATACCATGGGCTCAGTAATATTCAGATGTCTAAATGGAACAGACACAGGTGTGAAGAAATGGAGATAGTATAATGTAGAAGGTAAGATCACAGGGTGTAGTGTTAATCAGACCTACCTGAATTCAAATTCTGGCTCTGATATTTACTTATCTCTGTGACCGTGGGAATGTTTCCAGCATCTTTTTGCCTTTCTCACCTCTGAAATAGTTACAATGTCTACCTCTCTCATAAAGTTGTTATGAAAAATAAATGAGTTGACATATACAGAGTGATTAATGCAGTGCCTGGCATTAAATAAGCCCCTTGATAAATAATAGCTTCGTAGCAAAGGCGGAAAATGAAAAATCGCCTAGCTGACAGCCAGACTGATATTCCCAGCAGACAGGAATAATGCTCAGAATCAGACATGGCAAAAGCTCCCTGTTATCATGTTCAGGGCATAAACATGGCCAGTAGGTGAGCACAGTAGCCACCAGACACCCTCTTTTCTCCTCGGAGTGATGGCTGCTGATTCCTCTATTGCCAACTTGAATCCTTCCCCCCCTCGAAATAAAAAACCATTTATTGTCCCCACTTTTTAGTGCATCCACTAGCCCATGTCTCCTGGTCTCCTGAATCACCCTTAAAATCATCCAAAGACATCATTTTGTAGCCCAGATCTCATAAAAGTCCCCTCCCAAGCTTAAGCCAGCCTCGGATGCAGCCTCTCCTCTTTCAGCAAGCTAAAGATACCTGTGTTATGATGGTTGCTGTAGTAATGGCAGTCTCTGTACTGTCAGTGGACCTCATCATGGGTTTCAAGCCTGCTTTCCCATGTGATACCAGAAAGATTCTCCTCTCCCCTGGCTCATTCTCGTCTGTGAGGCTGGGCTTCCTGCAACCTGACTGCTGAGTAGCAGCTACTGCACAAGTATGAGGCAGCTTTCCCAAGTCAGAATCTGTACGTTGACATCTGTAGTTAGTGACCCAAGCTCTGGGCCTCTCTGCCTCCCCCAAATAGATTTCTGCTTGATAGCAACTAGAAAAGGAGTGAAGGAAAATGAGATAGAAGAGCAAAAAGGGTTTCTCCTCAGCTGAGAGAGCTCAGCCGCCTGTGTACTTGGCTTAGCCTCCTCTTCTTGGTTTACAATGTCTTTGACAAACATCACCTCAGACTCTAATCAGTGTTTGAGCGAGAAAGGGCAGGTGAGGGGGAGTGTCCAGGGAAAGCATTGGAGAGGAGGTAGTATTTCTATTGGCAGTTTAGCCGATGAAGAGATGAGAAAGAATAGTTTGGACAAAGATGGCATCAGAATTCCAGAGCCCAAAGGGACAGTGTGCGGGGATGAGGGGTGGTGCTGGATGAGTTGGAATTTTCGACATGACGAATGTGAAGCACCTGGGCGAGAGCTAAGTAGAGATAATTGCTAACCACCTACATCTGAATAAAGGGCCCTAGAGGTACTTATTTAGAAGTAATCATTCATTCTCTCATCCATGTATCCATTCATCCACTCAATCAAGGGAAATGTTTGCAGTACCTGCTCTCGGCAGGCTCTGCGCCAGATGCTGGGAATATAGTGATGAGCAGAACAGATGGCCCATTTAATGTTAGTTCTTAACTTCCTGTGCCCAGCTTTGGGCCTTGCAGGGCCTCTAGTTGTGATGGTCTGACTGTATATCCATATTATATTTTCCTTAGAGATACCCCATAAAAGAAGGCATTTTAGAGTTGAGGCCAACTCTCAAGCATTAGTTCTAAGTCCAAGTCCTTTTGTTTTGAAGTCATTTTCTAGTTATTGTTTTGATTTAATTAGAAAGGAATTAAATCTCATGATTCTCATGTAGGTCAAAATCATGAAAGGTTTATTAGAAACATATATTTCTTTCTGTTGCCCTTTGCATGCTTTGCTTTGGATATCCTGATGAATTTCAATGAAAACTGACTTTCGTGGGAAGTTTTTAGTTATCTGGGAGGAATGATACATAAATATAAATCATGGAGAAAAGTATCTCTTATCAGCAAAGAAAATTTGAGGTGTGGTGGCCAGTAGAAAGGTTTTGGACTTAAACTACTCTCTAGTAACCAACAGCTTGGAAAAAAAAACAAAGTGAAGTATGGTGTGCTTACCTGTAAAGAATGTGTTTTCCAGGTTCTTATTGTACTGTCACTAGCCAAACAGAATCCCCAGTTCTTCAACTCGAAGGGTGTGGTGGCTGGAGGGAAATTCTCATTAGACTTCACAGATTGATGAGAAATCTGACCATCTGATTAACTTCTGAGGCACTCACTGAACCCACCCCAACCAGTGCTGGAGTTACTGTGAAGTGCCAGGAACTGTCTTTTAAGGAGGTTGTTCATTGGTTAGTGAGGGTCCTTTACATGTGCAGCAGCTGATGGCAGGAGAAACTCCTGAAAAGGTCACAGCTGAGGCTAAGTAAGGGGCAATAGGTAAAAGAGCAGGGAAAGGGGACAGCATGCTGTCACTAACTCTCCCATGCTTATCAGCTCTGTTGCTGAAAAGCAATTGACAACATCAGCTAATTGGGGTATCTATATTTCACTGTGCTACTGGGATGCACCCCCATTGGGTTAAAACCTCACTGATGCATCCTTTGGTTGTTTCAATTCAGTACTCATGCCACGACTCTCAGGAGTTTGGTTCTGTGGTTATTATGTCTTCCACTCCTCTAGACACTTCCCTACAGCAAAATACCTGAACATTGAGTTGCCTTTTATTTTGCCTAGAGCTCCAGGTACTCCACCATATCTCCAGTACCCCAATTCTTTTTTTTTTTAAGATTTATTTATTTATTTTTACAAGCACTGGGTACAGTCAGAGGCATGGGAGGGTGAGAGAATTCACCAGAGCCAGAGCGGAGAGCAGAGCAGGCAGACTGACGAAGTACACTGCTGAGGGGAGCAGCGGGCAGCAGGAGAGGTCTGCATGCCATGTGGGACCCTCGCAGGTGGCCGGGGATTGAACCGGCACTGCAGAGGCTGCGGGCAGCTTCGCAACCCAGCGCTCAACTGCTGTGCCATCGGGGAGGCCCAGTTCTTGAGGGAGACTCATGTGTTTAGTTCCAGATAGTGACAGAGGCTGATGATGCAGGGGTATAGGACACAGGGGAGAGAACAGCCATCTTGGAGTTCATATGAGCCAAGGAGAAGGTGAGACTTGGGCAGATGTGCCCTGGAGTCTTACCCCCCAAAGTGCCCCAGCAGACCTACAACTGAGCTGCTTAGAAATCAGAATCTCAGCTCTATTCCAGACATAAGGAATCAGAATCAGCTTTTTAACAAGATCCCCAGGTGGTTCATATACACACTGAAGTTGAGAAGCACTGCCCTTGACTTTTAAGAAAGTTGATTTCAAACACTTCACAGAAAATACAAGGTTTAGTCTTAAGGCCAGACACTTTGAAAAGATGATTCAAGAGAGTAGAGAAATAAAACAGTAGGCATAAGTCTACCTTTTATGTCTTTAAACATCAACACTTATAATATGGAAAAAATAGGAAAATGTCTGTAAAAACAACATTTAACAGTGATTTTCCCAAGAGGCAAATGAGGTGGGCTGGGAGGAGTAAAGACTTGCGTTTGTATTCAGCTTGTTTCAAATACATGACTACATGTTATTATTTTTGAGATAAAAAGTATGCAAAATAACTAATACCAAAAAAAGAAGAAGGATGGTTGATTTTTGTCATTGTAAATTTGACAACACAGCCAGGAAAAACCCCAAGAAGCCACACCAACATTTCTCAGCTGAGCTCAAATTGAAAAGGAAAACATAGCATAGTTCTGAGTGAATTTCAGGTGATTTTTTCCTTCTCTTTTTTGTCTTCTGGTCTGAATTTTTTTAATCTTCTGCATTGAATGCATATCACTAATAAGAACTGATCCAAAATGTTGGAAGGGAGAATCACAAAAGCAGTGTAGAGAGATGTGCAGCTAACATGGTCACAGTAGAGTGGCATAGAGCTCTGGGGTACAACTGGCTGTAACTGATGGTGAGGTGAGAATTTGTTTTTCAGTATAAAAGATCAAAGCAACAAAAGAGTGCTTCAGATGTCCTGACTGTTGAGTCCACTGTGTGCCAGCCACGTGCTGGTGCCGTTGATAGGATGAATGCTGCTGCCATTGTGCTGGGGGAGGGCAAATACCTTGTCTAAGGTCAAGGAAGGGATGAACTGGCATTAAAACCTCATATTGTCACTTTGTTCTGGACCTCTTCGTTCAGAACAGTGAAGTCAATATTGTAGTCTGAAGACTAACACACAAGGCAAAGGTAAATTCATCTGTCTAGAGCAATGATTTTCCAAGTTTTCAGATTGCTGGTGTGCATGTGCTGCTCTTAGTCTGTTTGGGCTGCCACAACAAAGTGCCACTATTACAGCTCTAGAGGCTAGAAGTCCAAGCTCAAAGTGCCAGTATAGCCAAGTTCTGGTAAGAGCCCTCTTGCTGGTTATAGCAGGCACCTTCTAGCTCTGTCCTCACATGGCAAAAGGGACAAGAGAGCTCTAAGGCATCACTTTAATAAGAGTACTAATCTCGTTCATAAAGGCTCCAGCCCCATGACCCAAGTACTTCTTAATACCATCACATTGGGCATTAGGATTTCAATATGAATTCGGTGGGTGGGTACAAACATTCGGGTCGTAACAGGCATCTCTGCTCCAGCCCTCTGTGACTTCCGAGACCCCCCTCCTCCTGAACTTTTGGGATTCTGCTGAGAACAGTGTGCAACCAATTTTAGAGAAGAGGTTTCTGCAATCTTGTTCTGTGAAAACTTTGACCCTCAGCTGCTCGAGGAATAAAGTTTCCCAAATAATATACGGAAAAACCTCAACCCTTAGAGACTTGCTGTGCACACCAGCCAGACCCATGTCCCAGCATGTCCCACGGTCATGTGTAAGCCTCTTCATCTAGGCTTTATCTAGCTTGGCTTGACCACACAAGACTTTTTATGTAATGCCCCTTAACATCTTAGAGAACTAGTGTTCTGATTTACAGATTTGGAATGCTTTTTTTAGGTCCTATAAAGACCTAACTTTTTTTTTTTAATTAAACTTCTACAATCTTTTCTACATGGTGGTTTAGGATTTCTTAAGAACATTTTGTTCTTTGAAGAATTTTCAATAGAGCTAAAAATGTCTCTAATTATACCCACAACAAGAGCGGGATCTCCAGCATGTGCCTCTGAGGGCTGGAGGTTAACAAGGATGATGCCTTCATGAGGCACCAGAATAGCAATTGGGATTACACGCTACCAATTACAAGGTCCTCTCAGCACTGCTGGGCAGTGGCAAAGGAAAGATGATGGATACAAAGGAAATTGACATTTAGAAGTAGTTCTACCATTATACTCTCTTCATGCTGGTGGTTTTATTTTTAATTTTTTTCAATGTACATAATGAAACCTTCTTTGAAATCAAGCACTCACAAGTGGGCATAAGATATCAACATTTCTACAACTCTAATGGCAAATGCTTCCAGTGCTCCACAGTTTACAAACAAGTCCTGTCCTCCTCAAAACAGGCTTGATAGACCTGTGTGTTTTTATCCCCATTCTGCAGATGAGAAAACTGAAAATCCACTAATGAGCTGTGGTGTTGTGACCCAATTCTGCTCTTTTCACTTTCCAACCTGTATGGTTCCCTCTACACTAAGTCCCCTCCTATCCATGATTTTGACGAAACTATAGATTTCCTGAGGGCAGACCTGACTTCAGAGGTTTTAAAACTAAAGTTGATTATTAAGTCTTTAGCAGAATGTTCTTTGTGTCTTTGTAGAACTTTTTGAAAAAGTAACTTCATGCATCACTAACTTCACAAATCAAGTCAGTTTATTTGTATATTTATTTAGGCTTAGGAATAAGCTTCTGGTGCTCAGAGAGCAAAAACAGACATTTTACTGTCTGTGTTAGAACTGTTGTTCAGATGTGGCAAATCCTGCCAGTTCAAGTGGGCATCATCAGGGTTTGGACTAAAGCACAGGCTCTTTGGAGGGATGTACAGCAATGTCCTGACGGATCAGGTGGCTGGTGCTTTGGAGGTGTGCCGTCCTGGCTCTCGGAGTGTTCACATCCTCATCAGTGAACTGGGAACAGTAATACTTTGCTTATAGGCTTGCTGAGAGGACTACACCTGTCACCATACATGCCTGGTACTCAGTAGGAAACCAACCAGGTAATCGGAGTATCTGAACATCAAGACATCATGTAGTCCCTTGCTCCCAATACACTCTCCTCCTCTGAGATGCACCTTCGCCTCTGGGCTATCGCTTCTTCCATATCTACTTTACCAAATGGGTATTGGCACCTGCTGCCTGCCTACCCCTGTGGCGGGCACATGAGACAGATCTCAGTCTAGTGGAGGAGAAAGGAAGATCAATTACATATCAGGTGCTAGGTTCGCTGTGTGTTGGGTCAGTGGGTCAGATCACATGGGACAGATCTCAGTCTAGTGAGGAGACAGGCAGGTCCGTTACATAGCAGGTGCTGGCATAGATGTATGTTGGATCAGTGGGTCATCCAGTGATGCAGATTTAGTTCTTCCTTAGGGGTAGAGGAGTTAGAAATGCTTTGGAGGGTACGTGAGACAGAAATAGGGTCTTCAGAGAAGAGGAGGTAGAGGGAGGGTTGAGGACAGAAGGACTCTTATTGCTCTGTGACTTGTAAATTACCCCATCTCTCTTGTTGAGGCTGTGCTCTTTACTTTTCACTCCAAATGAGCTAACCACTGGCATGTTCTTCCTGGACAAATGTGTAGCAACTTTTTGTCATGAAAATACATTTCAAGGCCCAGGGTGTGGAAAAGAAATATTAATGCCTGTTTTTTAGTGCTAATCTTTTTATTTCCTACACCTGTCTTTCCTTGGGATGATGGGGGAAAATATCCTAATTATTTATCAAATCATCTTCCTCTTTGGGGATCCTGGGGTCTCCCATGAATGCTTAAGGAAATCTTTAAGCAATTAGCTTTCTATTAAAGGTGAATTACTCCTCAAAGCCAAGGCTTCCACCAGAACCCTCTCTTAGGCCCTTACTCCCTGAACAACCATCAGCCTAAGTTGACTGTATCTGATTACCTGAAAATTTGAAAGGCTTTCAAAAGGTCACTTCCATATACCATACAAGTCTCTTACCATATACCATATAGGATCCTTTCAGAAACTCATCAGAGGCTCTTTCTCACAGAAGGAGCACTAGACTGGGAGCCTGGAGAATTGGGCCTCAGGCCTGCTTCTGTGACTCACTTGCTCACTGACCCCAGGCAAATCATTTGTTTTTTCCCTTTTGGGACCTTGTCTTCTTTATTTGTGAATGAGTAGGGGCGAGACCAGATGTTTACATTACCCCTTTCTGTCCTAAGGTCTGAGTTTATAAATTCTGAAGGACACATTTATATAATGTGGTGACCGGTATGACCTTCGGGTATCTAGCTGGGTCCTGCAGTGGATTGTGTTCACATTGGTCTTCCTGAATCCGGAATCACTGTCATCTGTTTTAAAGGAAAAAATTCAAGTTGACAGATAACTGTTTTTGCATGTCAGGGCTCATTAAGTCTTTATTAATGGTAGTCATCTTAATTATGGCGACTGAAGCACCTCAGAGTGAGACCTTAGATTCAGGATTGGAGGTGGTAGGGGCAGTGGTATTCCCACAGAGCTATAGAGCAGAGTTTCTCAACCACCCCATTTAGGTCAGACCATTCTTTGCTGTGGACTGTGTCCTGTTCATTGTAGGATGTTTACAGGAATCTCTGACTCTACCCACTAGGTGCCAGTAGAAGCCTTTTTCACTCCTGATAGTCAAAAATATCTCCAGACATTGCCAAATGTCCCCCGGGGGGGTCAGCATCCATCACCCCTGTTGAGAACCATTGCTCTAGAATGAACGTAGAAGTAACATTTACTCATATTTGCACAGAGTTGCATCTTAAGATGGGGCGTGCCCAGCCAGCCCCACATTCCCCTTTAAGTCTCTGTGCCACGTAACACACTGTCCTTTCACAGTAGCCCTAAAACCTTCTCCTTGAACTTCTCATCCCTAAATTTTGTTCCCATTCATCCATTCATTCCTATTCAAAAGTCTGCTGAATATTCACTGTGTGCCTCCTTTCCTGCAAGATTCTGAGAAAGCAGGGCTAAGTTCCTGACTCAACCACTGACACCCAGCTACTCCCCTACCCCAGAGGGTGAGTGCATACTGCTGGTATCTGGTGCCTGTCAGGAGGCTCCTTTCTCTAAACCTAAACTTAGGCCTTAGCCCGGGCTCCTCTGGTTGTACACAGCCCTTAATCCTTAGCTCTCAGTGCTTTTTTTCCATTGGTGGTCTACTGGATACCTGACTGGAAGGCACATCCCTTCCCTCCCCTCCCAACTGCTTCTGCATGATGTTTGTGCTTAGTCAACAAGGATTTCCTGAGCTCCTCTTATGTGCCAGGACTTGTGTTCTCTGTACTCTGACATCTCTTTATTTCTAATTTAATTAGGTAAGTACTTAGGAGCATCTCCTATGTGTTAGGCATTATTACAGGTGCTGAGAATATAAGAGTGAGCAAAATCAGTGTGGTAGGAGGGGCTTTCATGTAATCAGTCACCCACATAAATGTCCTGTATCAACTTCTGTGTCTTCTTTCTCTATCTGTGTCTTCTCATTTTTCTCTTTGCCTTAGTCCCTTTTTACCTGTGCCCTCTCTGCCTCTCCTTCATCCCCATCCACATCTAGCAGTGTCCTTTGCTGGGGCATGGAGAGACTTCTCGGGGTTTCTGGATCTCATTCAGATACCTGCCATCCCAGCTTTGTTCTGGTGGGAGAATTACTGTCATTTAAGGGGCTCTGCCAAAGCTTTTTGACAAGAGTCCACTGGGGTGGGTTCTAAGTAAGAAGAATCACTCTTCCTGGAGATGGAAGAAGAATATGAGACCCATAAATCACCTGCTGAGTGCTGGGCCCCTGAGACATGGGCAGCACATGGCTCCACTCGGCTGAGGGACATTCCTAGAGTTGGAGCAGGTATGAGAGCAGCGCTCTGAGAAGGCAGACAGCCGACGCTCACGTGTGGCGCTCCTGAGGAGCATAATTGCCCGTTTTTGCTTGGTGATGGATCCAGTTGAAAGGTTCTTTAGCTTTTTGAAAGAAGCACAACCTTCCCACCCTCAGACCATGGTGTCCCCACTCATAACATATCAGCTGAGGGTGGGTTTCTGAATCTCCCTGATTCAGGGTGAGTGATTTAGAATGACTTGGGGACCCAGTGTGGGCTCCACATACTCTCATGTAAGCCTGAGAGGGTGTCTTCACTTCTTTGAGGCCCATTTCTGCTTATGCAAAATGATAATAAAATTAGGAACCACGTCATCTGGCAGGCGTGAGGAGTTACTTAAATGATCATTGTAGGCTTAGCACACAGCCTGGCACACAAAGTACTCCACCTCTGGCTACAGTTACTCTTGAAGCTTCCCACTTGCATCCTCTGATTCCATCCCTGATTGCAGAATTCAAAGGAAGCAGAAATCTCACTTTAACTGAGGTGCACCCTCATTGCCTCCCCTTCAAGGAGGTGGAGCTCTGCTTATTTCCTTGCCCTAAAGTCTTTCAAGTCCCTAATCCTTCTTTTTGCTAGAGTAATGCAGCTGTTGAACAGCTGTTAACTGTACACTGTTCAGGAGATCAAGTTCATTGTTGGGTATATGATTCCTCCCTACAAGGACTTGGAGATTTCTCCAAATGAAAGCTGTTACCAAAGTGAATAGTGTTTTTAATAGGACTTCTTGGAAAAGAGCCCACCTGGATAGAGAAAGCTACTCTTTCACAAATACAAGTCACCCTTATCTTATTTGACACCCTCCCCTTCCTTCCTTTGCCCTCCAGCTTTGGCAGTACTTTCTGAATTAAGACCCCAATTGTGAAGGCCCCTCTGGGAATGGGACTGAGAAATGCTGAAGCCTGGTGTTGAGAAGTTCTGGATCACTCAACTCTCTCTGGCCTACCACTCCCACGGGCCCTTGGTTTTCCAAGAGTATCAAACATCTAACATGAAATTGATTGCTGTATTCGAACAAGAATATTTAAAGATCCAGAAAGTGGAGAACATGGATTGGGGAGAAAGAAACCCAGCCATCCACCACCCTCAGAGAGCAAGAAATTGATTGAAGTTAGGGGAGATAGCAATCCTGGGTGAAACAAGTTTGATAACTTCATAAGAACATTGGCTATAGGTTCCCAGAAAACAAATTTTATGGCAGTGAATCCAGCAGGGAGAGGAGGCCAGGGAAAAGAGTACAGCTCTGGGTGGGGCCTAGTATGTTAGCTTCATGCTAGACTTCAAGCTCCTGGAGGCAGAGGCTGGCTCTTCAGATGTTCAAATCCCCAGCAGGTGAGAAAGACACAAAGAGAGGCAGTCAGGATTCTGAAACTGGGGTGTAGGTATCCTTGGGGCTGAGGGAGGTTGTCAGGGAAGATAATGATGACCTGTCTTTTTCTTTCTGAAGATTAAGAGGCAAAGATATTTTTGTATGAAAACAAATATGAGTATATGTATTATGAAAAAAAGGATGCAAAATTGGAGCAAAATTGGAATTCTTAAGCGGCAACATGAGAAGTTAATGAAATGTCAAACAAGCAATTGACCACCTCAGGCCATTTTCTCAAGACTTAAGGACATTGTTCTCCCAGTAAAACCGGATCCCAGCACCAGCTTTGGCACTGTTTTGGGGGGCTGTTTTAAGGGGCGCAAACAGTGCCTGAGAGCATGGTTGACAGTAGTACTAAGGTGGGACTCAGATGGCCACTCTGTTCCCAGTTCCCCAGGCAACAGTGAACTAACACAATTCCTGCCTCAGGGAGAGCAGCAACTAATCCTCCTATTTCTATGCCAAATTGAAAATAATTGGTAGAGGTTTAACTGTTGTAAATAGTGCTGCTATAAACATAGATGTGCAGGTGTCCTTTTGAATTAATGTTTCTGTGTCCTTTAGGCAAATACCTAGGAGTGGAATTGCTAGATCATATGGAAGCTCCATCTTTAGTGGGTTGAGGAATCTCCACACAGCTGTCCATCATGGTTGGACCAGTTTGCACTCCCACCAGCAGTGCAGGAATGTTCCTTTTTCTCCACATCCTGTGTTTATAGCAGCTCTATTTACAATAGCTAAGCTTTGGAAACAACCCAAATGCCCAAAAATAGATGACTGGATCAAGAAGATGTGGTACATATACACAATGGAATATTACTCAGCATTCAAAAAAGATAAACACATGCAGTTTGCAGCAACATGGATGGAGCTGGAAGGGATCATGCTCAGAGAAATAAGTCAGAAAGAAAAAGAAAAACACTGGATGGTCTCACTCATAGCAGGAATCTAGAAAACCTAAATAAGGGACCAGGAAAAGGACTAATTATAATAAAGAAAAAAATCAAAATCAACAAGCAACTCTAAATCAGGGACACACTATGGGGGAGGGGAGAAGGGAGTAGGATCAAAACAAGAGGGTTGGAAATTGTATGGGGAATAGAACCAGGATGAAAATGCATACATTGTGCAAAAATGAAAAATGATGTAAAAAATATATAAAATAAAAATAAATAAAAAATATGTAAAAGCCAAAAAAAAAAAATTAGTAGAGGGAGAAAACCTCAGGCTGAAAATCCAGTGGGAACACCCAGAATGCCAGTTTACAGATCTCAGTGCCACCCCATCTATTCCTTCGCTCCATCCCTCCCCTCCCTGTGTCCTCTCCCTCCTCAGTTCCTTGATGCATGCGCTCCTCTCTCTCTCTCTCTCTCTCTCTCTCTCTCTCTCTCTCTCTCTCTCTCTCTCTCCCCTCCTCCTCCTCCTCCTCCCTTCCCCCTATACAGAATCTTACACAGAGTTGCCATCTCTCTACACAAGGTTGTTTGAATGAGAGGTTCCCAAGAAATTCCACCTTTGTTGCTCTTTTATCCAAGTCCAAGAAGTTCTGTCCCCTCACCTATATAATTATCTTAATTAATCCATGTAGTCAGGGAAGTCCACAGCCACTCTGTAGGACTCATGGATCAGACTGCCCAGCTTTTAGTCAACCTGACAATTGAGTCATTGAGTTCTGACTTCTGTAGAGCTGCAAGAGTAAGCTCACATTTCTGGATCATTGTGAGGAGCAGATGAGATAATGTAAAGTACCTAACAGTGTCCAACTCAGGTAGGCATGCTGAAAACACTGGAGAACTGCTTTTGACACATTGCTGTGGATCTAGGACTGAATATGTTCCATCTTGGAAGGTTGGGAGGTATCTGATTGCTCAATTCCTGCTCAATTCCACCAGATTTCTTTGGTAGACAACAGCCCTATGCACTATATCTCTGATGCTCTTTATATTCCTTCCTTCCACTCACTACCTTGGGTCATGATCATTCCTTCCCTGTTGCCTGATTTAACTGTCTTGAATCCAACCTGAAAATATTTGTTCTTGTTCTTCCCCTGGGATAACAGTGCCCTATTGGTGGGACCACCTCTTTAGGTCAGTTTTAATACAGTTGCTTGTAAATTTCATCTTTCTCTGGCCTCACATCCAGGATCACGCAGGTCTGGTAGAATACTCTTAATAAAGGTAAGCAAAATAAAAGTTAAGAGATTTCAGTTGCTATCATCGCACATCACTAAAATGGTAACTGTGTAGGAGGTGATCTGCTAACTTGCTTGACTATAGCAATCATCATAGAGTCATGTTATAAACCTTAAATATAGGGCCTCCCCGGTGGCACAGCGATTGAGCGCTGGGTTGCAAAGCTGCCCACAGCCTCTGCAGTGCCGGTTCAAACCCCAGCCACCGGCAAGGGTCCCATATGCCACCAGCAAGGGTCCCACATGGCGCATAGACCTCTCCTGCTGCCCGCTGCTCCCCTCAGCAGTGTACTTCGTCAGTCCGCCTGCTCTGCTCTCCGCTCTGTCTCTGGGGAATTCTCTCACCCTCCCACGCTTCTGACTGTACCCAGTGCTTATATAAATAAATAAATCTTTAAAAAAAAAACCTTAAATATATACAATCTTCATTAAAAATGAAATAAATACACTCCCTGTAATTCTTCTCAGCATGAGGGCACACCTCACCAGACCTGAATCCTGCTTGCACATTCTGTGATTGCAAACACCATGCACCGTGCCGGTCTTGCATAGGGAGTGGCAGGCTTGCAGCATCTAGGAATATTTAAGAGAAAGAGACCTGAACAGTTCATTGTATTTCTCCCTGAAGAAAGACAAGCGCATGCACACATACACACTCCCACACATACACTCATAGGCAGCTGCTCATGACCCAGAGCCAGCCACAAAGCTCACATGTAGACTCACTTTCCATGTAATTGAAAGATTGGGTTTGTTTCTGTTGTTCTTGTAAAATTCCCAATTAGCCTGCATTCAGCTGAGAGGGTTGTCAGCCTGACAGAGTCTCATTAGGGCATCCAACTTCAGGTTTCGGGAATATTGATCCAGGCAGTTTAGCCCTAAATAGAAAATGCTCAAGGCTTGGGAGTCAGATCACTATCCATGTGACATTAGGCAGGCCCTCAGTTTTGTCATCTGAAGAATGGGTGTCAGAATACTTGTCACAGAGGGTTGTTGCCAAGGATTAAATGAGCTTTTGTCAACAAAGAACTCATGGCTCGACACCAGCTCATTAAATGGCAGCTAAACTTACATCATCTTTCTGACTTTGGTCAAATCCTCCAAACAGACAATAATTTTTGCCCCTCAAAAGTCCTTGAAAAAAATGGTAAAGCTCAGGAAATGTTGATTATTATCATCACTATCTATTAAAAAGCACAGAACCATTCTTAGGGACCGTGAGACCACATCTACTATTTGAAGGCATCTAGCTGCCCTCGTTGTATTGCCCAAATCTTCCTCTCATCTGTTCCTGCATTCATTCCAGCGTTCTGCCAGATCTTCCTAGGTGCTGGTGGTGGGAGATATGTACATGAATTTGATCCAGGGAGCTTTCAGCGAGGGACACAGAGGCACTTAAAGAACCAACCTCCAAGGCAAGAATCAACAGTTCTTTGAACCGGCAAATGTCAGGGAGTATAACCTCTTGCTAGTCCTTACCCTGGACCCTTCAAAAAGATCCTTGACAATTTTTAAATGCTGCCTCTGATGGGTGTTTCCAGGTGCTTCTGTCTTTAGAAGAAGCTGTTCCTAATATCCTCACCTTCTCCTTAGGGAAGAATTGGTCCTTCTGTCAACAGCTAGTGACAATCCAGGGCCTGGGAGAGGCCTGATGCCAGCCTCACCTCCACTGCTTCCTGATTGTGTGGCTCTTTGCTAAACCAGCTGGCTTCTCTGGACCCTGGTTGTCATCTGTAGAAAATGATAGTTAGCATCAAAATTATTGCTCAAGGTGACTTCTGGGGTAACCCATACAGGGACCATGCACACATGCACAATATCTGTCAATCCCTTTCCATGCCCAGGCCTAACCTAGGGCCTGTGGCAGATGTCAAAGAAGCAAAATGGTGTAATTCCTGTCCTCAAACTGCTCACCTTCTTATGGGGGCAAAAAATTTACCTAAATGATCTAGGCAAGAAACGAAAGCATACAGAGAAATCTCTCTGGACTTAGGATGTGAGTTTTCTAGACATTAAATCTGAGTTTCCTATTCACTCCATAGTGGTGATTCTTAGGTGTGAATCCTATCCAAGAATAACAAGACCTCTGCCATCACCACCTGCCTCTTTCTCATGGGATCAGATGAGTAAAGAAATAGTTGGACAAATCTATAAACCAGAGTTTTCGAAGTCTGGGGAAGCAGGAAAGGGCTGAGAAGGTCGACATACCGGCCACTATTCTTTTTAGAGGAATACCCTGCAAAACAGACAACAGAGGTGTGTGTCCAAGTTAATGCTAGAACGGGCTCTAGAACCCAGAGACCCTGGCTGCCAGACCCTTCCTGGGCCTTCTCCAAGTCTTTCATTACTGCATCCTTCTCACTGCAAGAGATGGAAAGGGTATCTCTGCAACTCTTATGTGAACTTACAAACCTCATAGACAGATGCGACTTACAGACCTCATAGACAGGTCAAGTCTTAATCTCTCTACCTACTAACTGAGTGACCTGGAGAAGTCATTTAACTCCTCTGAGCTATAATGTTATAATAATGCCTAATGCTACTTTCGTGGTGGCAAAGTATAAATTGAGTATCTGGCGGTGGCACACAGTAAATACCAGAGAATGAGCCCCACTGATGTCCATCAGGTCACCACAGGGAGTAGGGGTGCAGTAAGTACCCTTCTTGTCCCTCAAATGTTGGTCAGCACCCTCAGCCTTAAAGAGCTGTCCCTGGCAACCACCCATCCTCATCCACTGGGCTCCTTGCCTGAAACACAGACTTCACTGAAATGCAAGACAACCCCTCTCTCTATCAACCAGTTACTGCTCAGCTTGTTACTGCCATATTAATTAACAGTGAAGCAGATCATTGACATTAGCTTATAGGAGCTGAAAAATCATTAATAGTTCTTTTCACACTAGTTTTGGGAGCATTCATTGTGATAAATTTGATTTGAGTGTAATTCACCCTCATTTTCATTTATTCCTAATATGAGGATAGAAGCATTTTCTTGACAAATTGGAGATTCGAAAGTGCTAGAAGTTATCTTAGATGTACCTGGACTGAGTAAATATTTACTGAATAGATGAACAAATTTTAAAAATAAGCAAATGGAGGAGTGAGTGAAAGAAACCGTACTTAAGGGCACAGGATTTGGAGTAATAAGTTAAAAACTAACCTCTATCGACCCCTTTCCATGCCGAGGGTTGTAAGCCCAGGCAGGTTATTTCCCTTCTCCAAACTTCAGTTTCTCATGTATGAAGTTGGGATGCTAATCCTCACTTTACAGGGTTAGTCTGATAATCAGAGATCTATAAAGTGCCCAACACAGTAACTGACTCAAATAGTTGCTGCTGTCATCATCATCATCATCATCATCATCATCATTCTCATTATCTTAATTATAGTCACCATTTCAATATATTAATCATCATTATCACCGTCTTCATCCATCATCATCACCACCCGCTTTGTTGTTTTCATCATTTTTTACCAAGCTTTATAGACTTTGATCAAAATCCATCTTTGTCCTTATTGAGAATATCAGTTTCAGAAAAAGAAAATGCTATCTTTTGCGTGTCTTTGAGAAACCTTATATTTTGAAATAATTGCATTGGCAGACAGGACCCTTTATTCTGCAGTCTGTAGAGTAATTGTTGCAGCCACTGCCACGTTGAAAGGTTTCCAGGGCCATGTGAAAGGAGGAATGTGTGAGAGCGAGGACTGCTCTCTACCCACCCCCCAACCCCAGGCCCTGGGACTCATTATCTTGGTTGCCTTTAAAGACAAATCTCGACAAAGATCTTTTACTGGTGCTGTTTACTACACAGCTGAGCCAAGTAGCATATCCTTTGAAGGTCTGGATGAACAGCTGTAGAGAAGGATGCCATGGGGTCATGGAAGTGGGATGAACATTCCCACCTTGGTTTTTGCATTTACTGCTGGACCTCTCTGGGCCTCCCTAGCCCTAGTTCATAGAATAATGAACCATCCCCCCTAGGTGTCCCCACTTCCTTCCTGTCACACATGTCTTGTATTTTCTCAAGCCAAAGGCAAAAGCTTTGTCTTCTCAAGATGTTTTATATCTGAACAGCCAAGTGGAGTGCTGACATTCTGGAATGTCAGTACACAGCCTCAGGAAGGTGCCCTCTACTTCCGCCTCCCAAACACGAGTGCATGTCCAAACCCCACACTTCCCCTTGGATACACTGAGGGTCTCATGCCATCACAGGATCATAATTCCCACCTGCAGTACTGTGCTGGGCACCCCATTCCTACCCTCTGACCATTATAGTGCAGCAGCCCAAGTGCCAATTGTACTTGTTCTTTTCCTTGAGGCTTTCTCTGGCCTCTGAAGCCGTATTTGCTCATGCAGGGGGCTAGTCAGAAGAGACAGGAATTAACATCCTGGGGGAGCAACCCTCCACTAATGATTGATGGATGTAAACACTCCCCAGGTGGGGCAATTCCAAGAACACACCTGTTATTGGCTGCCTTCCCTTCCCTGTCTCACATTCCCACTCTTTCAGCCATATTTAACTCTCAGCTATTATTTGCACTTGGATCCTTCTTTCAGGGTTTTCTCCTAGGGGCAGAGGTGAGAGGACTTAAAATACTCGGATACTAGCCTTGGATATCAGAGGAAACACTGAAGGGAGCATGGCCATTCACTCAACAGAAGTTTTCAGAATATTCTTGAGTGAATTGCAAAATGGCCCCTGCCTTCTGATACTTATGTACTTGGGCACACTCAAGTTCAGTATGATGAGGGCTGTGTGGAAGGAAGAGCTACTTCTTTGGTTGCCTGGAGTATCAATATTGCATATAAGATTTCAAGTGAGTCATTAAAATTCAGCCAGCATTTACTGAGTGTCTGTTGTGTGCTAGTCTCTGGGCTGGCCCAGCAGAGAGGCAAAAAGATGAATAAGATACATCCTCTATCCTGGAAGCAATCTCCGTGTATTGGAGGAGATAGAAGCAGGAAAGGTCATTTCAGCACGGCCCGATCTATAATTGATGGAGGTACGCAGCTGCAGAGGAAGTCTTGGGCGCTCAACAGGAGCAAAGGATGTGCCGGGCAATAGTTGCTTTCTTCCCTGTGGAATTATCACTGCAGACCTGGGTCTAGCTCAGGGCCGGCAGGAAGTAGGTGCTCCATCGATGCTGGTGGGATGGAACTAAATAGTTCAGTGCAGGAGGAAAGAGGCCCTTAACGATGTGATTTCTTTGCCCAACTGTGGGATATGCCTTTCTCCTCAGATCAATGATCATGAGGCCCATGTGGTTTGAGCATTGTCAGGCATGGGAGACTACAGGGTCAAAAATACAAGTTTTGTGCCTTTTTTATGCCTGCAAAAATTCACATTTGTATTCTAAGATTTAAAAGCATTTGGTGGGTGGGGTGGGGAAGAAGAATCAGAGCTGCCAGCTACGTTCATGCTTGGCTAATATTTAATCAGTTTGTTGGGTTGTGATTGAGAATATAACTCCAGTGACACATACTTTCCAACCAGCAAGCCGAAGCCAGTGAGTCTTCCTCATTATTTATCTTACAGTAGAGATAACCTTTTCATTATTGAAATATAATCGCCAAATGTTACAGTTAATACTAAAGCAGAATTAGCAACATGAGCTCAACATTTGGGAAGACATTTCTAACAGCACTTTTCATGCCTGCAGACTTGGTGTTTGTGTCAGTCTTCCTGCAGAGTCAATTATGGCTGAGATTGTCTGAGAGCCGCCTGGCCACTCTGCTCCCTAGCAAGAGGGTTCTCTTTGAATCCTCTGGATCAGCCAGATAGCCTGAGGTCTGTTTCTGGGAGGCGGCAAGAAGCTTTGTTTTTCTCTATGTGAGGCCATGGTTAATCTGCTGTGTTGAACGAAGAAGTAGTGAGCTGCAGGAAAGGGACAGGGACCCTGTGACAAGGGGAGTGGGTCCTGCTGTGGGTGTTTAGATCAGCAGTGAGAATAGAATACCAGTTGCTCAGGTGCCTGGAGGTCTTTGCACATGTCTTCACCTTTCATTTCAGTCTCTGCCCTACCCCCCAGCCACTACGGACACCCCTTTCAAGGTGTCCCTTATGTCTCACATTTTCTAAGAATTCTTTTTAGAGCCTTGAGGCTGTTTGGGGTGGGGGGGGGGATGTGCCTCACCTGCCAGCACTTCCTTCTATCCCCACATTTACTGGTGCATTCTCTTTCCATCTCCCTCAATACCCCTCTCCTGATAAAGTGAACTTGAGCATAGTGATGATACATTTGTCGATCTTGGCTGTTGGCACAAAACCTGTATGTGGTGCAGAACACTATATTGGGGGTGACCAGTAAGTACTCACTGAAATCATTAAGAAATGAGGATAAGGAGAAGAGCTTTATGAACAAAATCAGGTGAGAACTTCCTCTTTGTGGGCTTTCTAGAGGAAGTAACATTTGAACAGGACATTGAAATATAGGGACAGGGATTCTACCTTTCCAGTAAAGTCAGTTATCATGGCTGTTTGAAGAGAAATGTTATCCTAGGTAGTTTTGACATACAAGAGGCTTTGGAAGGAATGAGCCATTCTACTCAGTGACCTCCATTAATGCCTTCATTACTCCCCCCACCCCCAAAGAAGTAAGAGAAGGAAGGTAATGAGTGTGATGCTCAGGCCAGTGTGACTAGACTCTTTCTCTCTTCCCTCTACCTGCTGCCTCCCTCTGTCTGGCTCTGGTCCAGGCTGGGTCTTATCAATGGGTCTAGTCCTCACAAGAGTCTTCAGTACAAGCAGGCGACAGCATTGCAGGCAGAGGCAGGAGCTTTCCCAGAGACACAAAATGTGCTGGGAAAGTAGGTGGTCCAAGAATGCCTCCAGATAGTTTTTTATAGTCTTTGCTTTGCTTCTCCCATAAATTGCCTGCAAACTACTACCACAGGAGAGGAAGTTGCCCAGAAGAAATCCAAGAGATGTGGGGGGATACTGGGAGTTGGGATTCCAGGCTGTAAGACCCTGGATAAGCCCTCTTTCCTCTCAGGGTCTCAGCTTTCCCTTCCTTGAGATAAGGGGGTTGCACTCACTGCTCTCTGAAATCTTGCCAACCCTGTCATTCTAAGACTGCTGATTTGAAGGTCTGGCTAAAAAAGTCAACGAATAACATGTGGATTAGCTGGGTTGGAATGAATCACCTCCATTCTATTCTGTACTCCCAGGCCTGCTCAAATCACATTTCACATATTAAACCCATTCTGAAAATAAGGGGAGGGAGGGAGGTCTCCAGGAAGCAAGTAAACTCCTTCCCAGTAATCTCTCTGGCCATTCTTTCCTCTGGAGACAGAGATAAGCACATTGTTTCAATCAAGCCTGCATTCTGTTTCCTTATCTTAAAACTATCTTCTGCCACATTATAAATAATCAGCTTATTGGTGAGCTAGGCCAGGCATGTGTACATGTGTGCTGTGTGTGTGTGTGTGTGTGTGTGTGTGTGTGTGTGTGTGTGTGTGTGTGGTGGCTGGGAGCAGCAGATGGAGATCAGGCCATGAACACAGCCTTGATCCTTAGGCAGTCCAACCCAACTGGGGACAGCTTTCACACCAACTTGGCACACTAGCTGTTGGCAGGAGACATTAGGTGATGGTGGCCATACGATTTGTTGTCCAAACTGGTACACTACTCAAGGTGAGTAGATCACTGTCATAGTTAGAGTGGGACATCAGGCACAAACCAGATTCCCATGTAGTGCTAGAAGGGTCTAGAATTTTGTCAGGCCACAGGTTTTATTTCAAGGTTATGTGGTCCATCCTCCCTGGGACTTGAAGCCACCACATAACACTCAACCCAGTGGTTTCTGTGCCCTAGTTTATAATCCCGCAAGGATAAGGATCACGGTCCCTCCCTGCAGGACTTGCTACATGACTTATGGAATCCAGGGTGAAATGAAAATGCAGGGCTCTGTGTTCAAAGAGTGTTGACAACAGAGCACTAAAGCAACTGTAGGACAAAAATCAAACTGGGCCTCTGTACTCCTCTCTACACAGACTCCAAGCCCACAAAACAGCCTTGTTCCCCAGTGTTCTGTGCCATGTTTGAAGATCCATTCCTGCCTGCTTGCTTCAGTGATATTTCTAATTTAATTTTTAAATATGTAATATATTCACATGGCTCAGAAGTCCAGCACCATGAAATGGTATATGCTCAAAACTTTTATTTGCACCTCTTCCCTGCCACTTCCAACCCAATTCCCAGCAACCCTTTAAACTCTTCCCAGAGATAACCACTTTTTTTGGGTTTCTGTATGTCCTCCAGGAATTCTTTACAAAAATATATAATCTTACCTTCCTCTCTTTTCTAAAACCTAAAGCTTGAATTAAACAAATCTCCTGTCCTAAAAGAACATTCCTCCTGGTATCCAGTAGTAGTGTATTTCACTGTAGTTGCCCCCACTAATCCCCTCTTTGGGACCACACCAAAAAAGGCAATTCTTCACCCCCGGAAAGCCCATCAGAGACTAATGCCCCACCTACTCTAACCACCCAAGCCTCGACTTCTTTTATCTGGCCTGTTTCCTCATACTTTCCTCGCAGGCTTGGGGGGTCTGGGCCACTTTTGTTTATGATTTTCTGGCATGTGGAGTCTCAAGTAGGCCAAGCAACCCATCAGGATGGTCTTCCTTGCTCAGCATAGGAAGAAATTTGTCATCTGTATCCTTCTAGCTACCTGACCTCCATGGATGAAGCTTAAAGGTAGGAATAACTCCCATGGGTGTTTCCTGTGTGCCAGGAACCATGTAGGTACCTGCAAACATCACTTCTATCCCAAAGCATCTGCATGGGTAGGTCTTATTAGCACACCTCTACAGATGAAGCATCTGAAGCTCGAGGAGTTAACTCAGCAAGGAAATGCCAAAGGAAGGATCCAAACTCAGGTCTGTCTGACTCCTAGCCATGCTCTTGACCATGTCCTTGATCACCTTCCCTCTCAGTCACTTCACTATCTTTTGGTGACCCCTTTAGTGGGCTGACATCTAAGTGGTTTTCCCAAAGCCTTCCTCACACAGTGTCATTAACTATGAACTTTAATTCAACTACTTCAAGAGCATGGTGAGTACTTTCTCCTTTTTTATACATCTGTTACTTAATACTCTGTATATTAACTCTCAAGAAGAGCTCTTCCATTTCCATGCCTTAAATACCAAACTTCTATCTCAGGCCCATCCTCTTCCCCAAACTCCAAACTTCTGTGTTCAACTCTCTATAAACATCTCCAATGGGATATGTAGTGTGCCTCTGAAATGTGACTTAAGCACCTCATAATCACGACTCCCAGTCCTGTGCTCCCTGGTCTTCCCCATCTCAGTAAATGACACTACCTACATACTTACCCAAGTTAGAAATCTGTGTCATCTTTGATCCTTATCTTTGCTTTAGCTTCCATGTCTAAATCATGGTCAAGTCCTGTTGGTTCCTTCCCCAAATATAGATCTCAGATTCATCTTTGTCTCGATCTGTATTTACAACCTTAATTCAAGTCCCCATTATCTCTCTCCGATACAGTAGACCTTTGAGAGTAGACCTTTCAGAGACCTGGAATATCATTATGTCCCTGCTTAAAACTCTTCTATGGCTTCCCTTCATCCCTAAGCTAAAACTCAGTGCATTTACCACAGCTTTCAAGACTCTCCTGCTGCAGCCACTATTCCAGGTCCTTAATTATATCCAGTTCATCCTTGCCTTTGACCTTTACACATGCCATTCTCCTTCTTGGAATGCTTTCCCATGTATTTTTGGTTGCCTCTAAATACAGTTTCTATATTCTTTGCCCTTCTCAAACTTTAGTTTTCAAGCTAATTGTCACCTCCTCAGAGACATCTTCTTTGACAACCTGGTCTGAGTTAATGACGTGGTGCCCTCTCTCAAGGTGTTCCATTTATTCATGTCCATCCTATCAGTTTTGACCACTTGTCTTTGGCTCTCTGTCATGTTACTTTTAGACAGATGACAAGCTTGTGAGGGCAGGAACCATGTCTCCTTTGCTCATTTTGCTCATCCAGGTATCTCCAAGGAATAAGCATAGTGATAGACACACAGCAGAACCCAAGTAGTATGGAATTCCTTCCCCTCATTTCATAGCTCTTTCCCATAATAGACCTTACTAGAAAGCTGCAGTATAATTTTGATAACCTGCTGTTTTAATTGAATAGGTTCTTGCATTGTGGGAGGATTGAGCAATAAAGATCTCTCTTAGAATATACATACTCACTTAGAAAAATGTTTTTTTTTCTTATTAATTTAGCAACACAGCTTTTCCCCATGCATTGGTGATTCACAGATAAAATGAAAAGAAGTGACCACTAGTACCACTGGAAGTGGCAGTAGAGATCTTTCAATTGGCATGGTTCCTGGCCCCACTCAATGCAACAGAAGAGTTGGCAAGTGTGGTAGCTTAGACCATGAACTCAGAAGCTGGCCTGCCTGCATTCAAATCTGAGCTCAGCCCTATTCTTAATCTCTACAATTTGGTGATAAAAATAGTACCTACCTCCTAAGGTAGCTGTGAGGGGTCCAGATGCTGACCCATGTAAAGCACTTAGTGCCTCAGGGGCAGTCAGTATTAGTAAGCATTAGTGATCACCAGCCTCGTTACCATGCGCCTGGCTGCCTACATGTATTTTCTCCCATCGTCCTAATGAGGTATTTCTGTTTCAGTTCAGTTCAACAAACATGTCCCATGTCCCTCTCTGCTCGGGCCTGGAGGTAGTAGGATGAACAGTCCTAAATGGCTTCCCACCTTTGGGAATGAAGCTGTGAAGTAAGAGCAGTGTCAGAGCGTGCCTGAGTGTGTGCCAGCATGGGCCAGCATGTCAGCGTGTGTGTGTGTCAGAGTGTGTATTAGTATGTCAGGATGTGTCTGGGTATGTAAGGGCATGAGTAAGTCAGGGTACATCTGAGTGTGTCAGAGGATGTTTCAAGCTCAGCTAAGGACCATTAACCCATGGAGATGGATCTGCATATCCCCTGCTCTTAGCCTTCCTGGTGTACAAGTTGTGGCCCTTTCCAAGGTTATATTCGGGCTCTTTGCCTGCCTTTGTCCATCTTTTGATCCCCCACAGACTACTTTCTCTGTGGTTCTAACTCCATTTGCAAGTGACAAGCAAAAGGCATCTCTCTCACTTATCACCCAGAACCCTGGAACTGCCTCACACTCTCTAAGAAGGGCCCTGATGGCCACTGTGCAATTAGACTGTTTGGGGCCTAATGAAGTGAAAAGGCATTTTCCTGCCCTGGACCCTGGAGGGCAACAGTTACTGGCTGCTGAAGGAAGACATTAAAGAGAACCATTTTAATTGATTAGAATGCGCATATGCTGTATTGGTTTAGTTCGAGGGCATTTTGGAACAAATAGCACTGTCATTGAGGGCCTTAATTAGATAATAAATTAATAGATAAATGGATTCCAAAGTTGCCGCAGCCACCCCCACCCCCTTGCCGACTCCAGCATAGATAGAAGCTTCCTCCAGTGTTGCTAGAGAAGGGGGCAGGGATCTGGTCTCTGGGCCATGACTTACAAGGTTCTGTTAGCTTGGGCGTCCTGCAGATAACATTTAAGTTAGATGCTGAAGTAAAGGGCAGCTTCTCATTATAGTGGAAATTACACAGAATATGAGTCCTAGACCTGCTTGCTTCTTTGGTATCAATTCTGTCGCCACACATGGACCATCTACTGTGTGCTAGGGACTGGGCTTAGGCCCTGGGGATATGAACAGGAAAGCCCCTTGCCTCATGGGCAGATAAAGACAATGATTAAGATTGTCATAGATCACTTTTCATTTTTGCACAACGTATGCATTTTCATCTTGGTTATAGTCCCCATACAATTCCTCCCCTGCCTTATTTTGACCCTAATCCCTCCTCCTCCACCCCCCTGTAGTGTGTCTCTGGTTTATAGTTGCTTGCTGATTTTGATTTTTACTTTATTATAATTAGTCTTTTTCCTGGTCCCTTATTTGGTTTTCTAGATTCCTGCTATGAGTGAGACCATCCGGTATTTTGCTTTTTCTTTCTAGCTTATTTCACTGAGCGTGATCCCTTCCAGCTCCATCCATGTTGCAGTAAAAAGTATATAAAATAAAATTTAAAAAAAAACACAGAGATGTAGATAAATTATTTTTGTAATTCTCTTTCATTAAGAGAAAATGTGTAGTGCATTTATAATCATAAATTTTATATTAACCTGTAAAAAAAAAGATTGCCATAGAACATGCTAGATAGTGAAAAATAAAAATTATAGGGAAACATAAAACTAAAAAGGGGGAAATCAGCAATGTAAGGAATGGAGGTCAGTGGGGAGGAAAGTTGCAGTTTTAAATATAGTCATTAGAAAAGCAACGGAGGAGGTGACATTTGAGCCAAGACTTGAAGGCAGGGAGAGGGAATCATTCAGGAGAATTTCTCCAGCAGAAAATATGCCAGTACAGAGCCGCTGAGCAGGAGAGTGTCTGGTGAAGTCAAAGAAGAGCAAGGAGAGCAGAGGGTGAGAGACCAGGAAGACAATAGTCACAGGTTAACTGGACTACTGAAGTCTTCTGTCAGGATTGGGCTGGGGCTGGGGCTGGGACTGAGACTGAGGTAAGGAGACTTTGGAGCATTTCCTGTTCTGCCTTGAATCTGGAATGGCAGACACATGGCATGCATATAACAACTACCTCTTCCTGCACCACTGGCAGATATTGCTAATTTACCACAACCCTCTTACCCAGAATGCCTGATGTCTCAGAATCTTGCTTCTTGAGCCTCCCTGGTGGCACAGGGGTTTAAGCCTTAGCACTATGAAGCTATATGCAGCCATTACAAGAGTTCAATCCCCTACCAGGGAGCTAACCCACATGGGGCAGCAGACCTCTCCTGTCTTACCTGCTGCTCCCCTTAGCAGTGTATTTCAGGCAGTCTGCCTGTTCTGCTCTACACTCTGCCTCTGGTGAATCCTCTCATCCCTGTGCACCTCTAGCCTACAACCCAGCTCTTGTATGCATAAATAAATAAATCTTTTATTAAAAAAAAAAACTCCTTCTCCAGGCCCCCAGAGCTCCCCCAATCTCTCCAAGTTAGCACTCCAGAGGAAATGCTTGATTTCAGTCCTTCCTTCTCTGCCCTGCCTGTACCAGGTCTGCTCAGACTAGGCGGGTAGGTAGGCACTGAGCCTGGCATCTGTCCCAAAGAACTCTGTGGAGGAGTGGGCTGGGAAAGGAGTCATCAACAGATAGCAGAAGACAAGACTGATAAACACTGTAGAGGCTTGGGATGATTGATTCTGCCTGGGAAGAGGAGTCATGAGCATTTCCTCCGAGGGGCTGACATTTGAGGGTATCTTGAAGGAGAGGTAGGATATTATCAGTGTGAACTGCAGAGTAGCCTGAGGCATCATCATGAGGAATGCAGGGAGGTCTGAAAGGGGTGGGGGCATGGGGGAGCAGCTGCTCTTGGTGAGAAGTATGTGGGAAGGAATAGAGGAAGCAGTTAATCAGAGATCTGAATGGTTGCTGTGTCCTGAGAAGATAAGCCACATCAAGTGTATGGATAATGCCCACAACTTCAGAAATTTAGTAAATATACCTTGCCACGTGTGCAGTGTTCCTGATTGGCAGACAACATTTCTTGATGCTGATGGAAGATTTAGAGACCCAGACTCCTGTCCTGTGGCTCTCCCATCTCACCGGAGCTTCAGAGTCATGTACAAAAGAGGAGAAAGGCTAAAGAAGACCCACCTGCTTCACCACTAGCTAGAGTGAAAAGATGGTCCAGTCCTTAAGTAAAACCTCATGCCTTGGTCTCACCTTGATACAAGGAGACCTGGGAAATGTAGTCTGTGACTCAGCAGCCACTTCAGCCACAGTCCTAGGTTCTGGATGGGGGAGTACCCACATGATGGAAGTTAGCGTGCCTCCTGTATGGAAATGCCAAAAGCTCAGTAAACTCCCTCCTGTACCTCCTCTATCTCATCCAGTACAACAAACTACTTTGATAATAACGGTTACAATTCACATTTTTTTCAAACATTTGGAGATGAGTTCAGGTTGATTAGCCTTTATTAAGTATCTGCACTGTGTCAGACAGTGGGAAAACTCTGGAAATAAGGGTAAATTCTTCTCTAGAGATGACCGAATGCTTTCCTAGGGTCAGGTGTATCACCACGTCTATGTGGGGAATTGCTGGCACGCAGTTGGTGCAGTCTGCCTCAGCACCCAGCCCCATTTGTGCAGGTTTTTCCGAGAGTGAGACCATCCGGTATTTTTCTTATTCTTTCTGGCTTATTTCGCTGAGCATGATCCCTTCCAGCTCCATCCATGTTGCTGTAAAAAATGTATAAAATAAAATTAAAAAAAAACAGATATAGATAAATTATTTTTGTACCATTTCATTAAGAGAAAATGTGTAGTACATTTATAATCATAAATTTTAAATTAACCTGTTTAAAAAAAAAAGATTGTGCTAGACATAAGACAGGGGAAATAGTCTGTATGCAGAGGTGGGTCATCGGGAGAAAGCTGAATGCCTCGGGGTTAAAGATGGAGGTGATCCTCATGCTCTCTTCTCTGGGTCTCTCTGTGTCCAGATTGTGCCAATGGACTTCAGTTTCACCTTCCCTGGACAGAAGACCCTTCCCATTTCACTTGACTTACATGCTGTGGGCTTTTGCTCCTTGCTCCTCCCCGCCTGGTGGCTTTGATTACTATTTGTCACAAAGGCTCCAGCAAGTCACTTGGCTGCTGCCCACCAACTTTCATACAAAGGTGCATGCAGGTGGGAAATCATCTGGGGGCCCTTCTCAGGAGAAGTGGCTTTCACTGACAGGAAGATAACTGAGGGGGGAACTTTGACCAGAGTTTGGTTTTGTGAGTCAGCATGATAGCTATTGGATTTTTTGAAAAGACAATAAAAAAGAGATAGCCAAGGACCTTTCTGAGGCAGTTGCCAACTCTACATGCTTAGTGGCTGAGCGGGTGATTTCTCAGTTGTGCTAGTCCTCTAAATTATATTCTTGCTTGGCTGTAAGTTTCTCTCACTGTCCGGCAATGAGGAACGGGTGGCATCAGGCACTAGGCTGACTCTAAGGCTGGACAGGGTCGCAGGTGAGGCAGGTGCAGACCCCAACTGATGTTCTGTCCAGCAGCTGATACCGGGGCAGGGGAAGGAGCAGGCAGAGAACCTGGCCCCAGATTCCACACTTGGAATCTAGGCGTGTAGGCCAAGGGGAAGTGGGTTTGTTTCACTGAAAGGAAAATAACTGAGGGAGGAACTTGGATCAGAGTTTGGTTTTGTAAGTTGGAATGATAGCCATTGGATTTTTTGAAAAGATGATGAGACTTGGAAGAAGTCAGACTTGGAAGAGGGTCTCATAGAAGCAAGATGGGACTGACCTAGGAGGGTACTAATGAAAGTCACCCAGAAACAGGACTGGATTCATCAGCTTCTCCAGAGAGACAGAAACACTGGTGTGTCCACAAAAAGAAAACCAGCCCCCAGATTGCAACGACAGTAACTTGGAAGAACTTCTGAGCCTTCCAGAAAGAGAATTTAAAATTGCCGTGATTAAAAAACTGACAGAAGTCATAAAGGAAAACAATGATAAGGGAAAAATAATCAACGATCAGAAGAATGAAATTGAGTCCCTAAAGAGGGAAGTAAAAGAAATGCAGGAGATCAAAGAATTAGTGGAAGAACTAAAGAATTCTGGGAAAAGCAATGAAAGCAGAATTGATGAAATGGAAGAACGAATAAGTGCTCTTGAAGACACAGAAATAAAAAGAACCAAAACAGAAAAGGAAAGAGAAGTACGAAGGAAAAAGAATGAAGAAAGACTTCGGGAACTATCTGACTCCATGAGGAAAGGAAATATAAGAGTTATAGGAATACCAGAAGGAGAGGAGAGAGAAGTAGGAACAGAGAAAATATTCAAAGAGATAATTGAAGAGAACTTCCCAAATGTGAAGAAGGATCTGAAAATTGATATACAAGAAGCAAGAAGAACACCAAACTTCCACGACGAAAGAAAAAATACAGCAAGACACATAATAGTAAAGCTCCCAAGAATCCAGGACAAGGAAAAAATAATGAAGCTGGCAAGAGGGAAGAAACAGATAACATTCAAAGGAAAGCCAATCAGGCTGACATCAGACTTCTCCGAAGAAACACTACGGGCAAGGAGAGAGTGGAGGGACATAGTCAACAGACTCCAAGAAAACAGATGCCAACCAAGAATACTCTATCCCGCAAAGCTCTCCTTCCTCTTTGAAGAAAGAATATGGACCTTCCCAGACAAACAGAAACTCTGGAATTTCATTGCAACTAAACCCCCACTCCAAAAAATACTACAAGGAGTCCTAAAACCAGAACCTCAGAGGGACGAATAACAATGAAAGAAGGCCAAAAAAAAAAAGTTATTAAAAGAATAAATAAATAAAATCAAAGGAAAGACAAACACAATGGCAAATACAGATGTTAACATATCAATATTAACTCTAAATGTAAATGGACTAAACTCTTCAATAAAAAGACACAGAGTTGCAGCCTGGATTAAGAAACAAAACCCAACCTTTTGCTGTCTCCAGGAAACACATTTAGCTACAAAAGATAAAAATAGGCTCAAAGTCAAAGGATGGAAAACAATCCTACAAGCAAATGGGCCAAAAAAGAAAGCAGGAACAGCTATACTTATATCAGATAAAACAGATTTCAAACTAAAAAAGATAAAAAGAGACCCCAATGGTCACTACATTATGATCAAGGGGACAATACTTCAAGAAGAAATAACACTCATTAACATATACTCACCAAACGAAGGAGCACCAAAATATATCAGACAACTGTTGTCTTCTCTGAAAACAGACATCAGAGAAAACACATACGTAGTGGGAGACTTCAACACACCACTATCAACAATGGATAGATCAACAAGACAAAAAATAAGTAAAGAAACCAAAGCTCTAAATAAGGACCTAGAGCAATTGGGCTTAACAGACATCTATAGAACACTAAACCCCAAAAAAACGGAGTACACATTTTTCTCAAGCGCACACGGATCATTCTCCAGGATCGATCACATACTGGGGCACAAGACAAACATCAACAGATACACCAAGATTGAAATCATACCAACCATCTTTTCTGACCATGAAGGCATCAAACTAGAACTAAACCATAAAAAGAAGGCAAGGAACTTTCCTACCTCATGGAGATTAAAAACCACACTACTGGAAGACCACTGGACTAATGAGGAGATCAAAGAAGAAATTAAAAAATTTTTGAATTGAACGACAAGGAGGACACCAATATCCTAAATGTATGGGATGCAGCAAAAGCAGTAATAAGAGGAAAATATATAGCAATAGAAGCTCACATCAAGAAACAAGAAAGAACTCAAAGAAACAACCTAATCTCGAAGCTCAAAGATCTAGAAAAAGAACAACAAAAAAACCCCAAAACCAGTAGAAGAAAAGAAATAATAAAAACCAAAGCAGAAATAAATGAAATTGAAACTAAAAAAACAATCCAAAAGATCAATGAAACCAAGAGCTGGTTCTTTGAAAAAATCAATAAAATAGACAAACCCCTAGCCAGGCTCACAAAGGAAAAAAGGGAGAAAGCACAAATAAACAGGATCATCAATGAAAGAGGAGAAATCACAACGGACACAGCAGAAATAAAAAGAATAATCAGTAACTACTATGAACAGTTATATGGAAATAAGTTTAATAATCTAGAGGAGATGGACAAATTCCTACAACTCTACAATCACCCAAAGCTAGATAAAGAAGAAATAGAACACCTAAACAGACCAATTACAATTAGCGAAATTGAAATGGTAATCAAAAACCTCCCCAAAAACAAAAGCCCAGGACCTGATGGATTTACAAATGAATTCTACCAAACTTTCAGAGACGAATTAGTGCCTATCCTTCACAAACTCTTCCAAAAAATTGAGAAGGAAGGGACAATACCAAACACGTTCTATGAAGCCAACATTACACTAATACCAAAACCGAACAAGGACAACACTAAAAAGGAAAACTACAGGCCAATCTCCCTAATGAACACTGATGCAAAAATCCTCAATAAAATTTTAGCCATCAGAATCCAACAATGTATCCATAAGATAATTCACCACGACCAAGTAGGATTCATTCCAGGGGCACAAGGATGGTTTAACATCCGAAAATCAATCAACGTTATCCAACACATCAACAAAAAGAAATATAAAAACCATATGATAATATCAATAGATGCTGAGAAAGCTTTCGACAAAGTGCAACACCCATTCATGATAAAATCCCTTGAAATTCTTGGGATACAAGGAACATACCTCAACATCATAAAGGCCATCTATGACAAGCCAACAGCCAGCATCATTCTCAATGGTGAAAAGCTGAAAGCAATTCCATTAAGATCTGGAACAAGACAAGGATGTCCACTCTCACCACTGCTTTTCAATATAATACTGGAAGTCCTAGCCAGGGCAATAAGACAAGAGAAAGACATCCAAGGAATCCAAATAGGAAAAGAAGAAGTCAAACTATCACTATTTGCAGACGATATGATATTATACATAGAGAACCCCAAAAACTCCACAGAAAAGCTAATTCAACTCATCAATCAGTTCAGTAAAGTGGCAGGATACAAAATCAACACGCAAAAGTCAGTAGCCTTCCTATACACAAACAATAAATCTGAAGAAGAAGAAATCAAAAAAACCATCCCTTTTGTTATTGAAACAAAAAAAATCAAATATTTGGGAATAAATCTAACAAAAGAGATAAAGGACCTATACAAAGAAAACTATAAAACACTGTTAAAAGAAATAGAAGAAGACACAAAGAAATGGAGAGACATCCCCTGCTCGTGGATTGGAAGAATAAACATTATTAAAATGGCCATCCTTCCAAAAGCAATATACAGATTCAATGCTATTCCAATCAAAATTTCAATGTCATTCTTCAAAGAAATAGAACAATTATTGATGAAATTCATATGGAATCACAAAAAACCCCGAATAGCCAAAGCTCTCCTGAAAAAAAAGAAGGAATACATACACTCCAGACTTCAAACTATACTACAAAGCCATAATCATCAAAACTGCATGGTATTGGAACAAGAACAGACATACAGACCAATGGAATCGAATAGAAAATCCAGAAATAAATCCACAGATTTATGGTCAACTAATCTTTGACAAAGGAGCAAAGACTATGCATTGGAGCAAAGAAAGTTTGTTCAATAAATGGTGCTGGGAAAACTGGGTCGCTACATGCAAAAGAATGAAGCTTGACCACTACCTCACACCATACACAAAAATCAACTCAAAATGGATTAAAGAACTAGACATAAGACCTGAAACCATAAAATATATAGAAGGAAATATAGGCGAAACACTACGTGATCTGCACATCAAAGACATCTTTACAGACACATCACCCAAAGCAGTGATAGTGAAGGCAAAGATAAACAGCTGAGACTACATCAAATTAAAGAGCTTCTGCACAGCAAAAGAGACAATAACAAAAACAAAGAGAAACCCCACCAACTGGGAGAACATTTTTGCACCCAACACTAATGATAAAGGACTGATCACAAAAATCTGCAAAGAGCTGATGAGACTCAGCAACAACAAAGAAAATAATCCAGTCAAAAAAATGGGCAGAAGAGCTAAAAAGAAACTTCTCTGAATAGGAAATGCAAATGGCCAACAGGCATATGAAAAAATGTTCAACATCACTTGCCATCAGGGAAATGCAAATCAAAACTACCATGAGATACCATCTTACACCAGTGAGAATGGCACATATTAAAAAAACTAGCAACAACAAATGCTGGCGAGGGTGTGGAGAAAAAGGAACTCTTGTGCACTGTTGGTGGGAGTGCAAACTGGTCCAACCACTGTGGAGAGCTGTGTGGAGATTTCTGGACCTACTAAACATAGAGCTTCCATATGATCCAGCAATTCCACTCCTAGGTATTTACCCAAAGGACACAAAAACATCAATTCCAAAGAACACCTGCACCCCTATGTTTATAGCAGCACTGTTTACAATAGCTAAGCTTTGGAAACAACCCAAATGCCCAAAAATAGATGACTGGATCAAGAAGATGTGGTACATATATACCATGGAATATTACTCAGCATTCAAAAAAGATAAACACATGCAATTTGCAGCAACATGGATGGCGCTGGAAGGATCATGCTCAGCGAAATAAGCCAAAAAGAAAAAGAAAAATACCGGATGGTCTCACTCATAGCAGGAATCTAGAAAACTTAAATAAGGACCAGGAAAATGAATAACTATAAGAAAGTGAAAATCAAAATCAACAAAAAACTATGAACCAGAGACACTTTTAGGGGGGCGGGGGGCGGGAGGGGAGGGATTGGGGTCAGAATGGGGGGGCTGCAATTGTATGGGGAATATAACAATAAAATTTATAAAAAAAAAAAAATAAAAAACAGATAGCTCAAAAAAAAAAAAAAAAAAAAAGAAACACACTGGTGTGTGTTTGTGTGTGTGTGTGTGTTGTGTGTACATGTGTTGGTAAATGGATTGATGGATGGATTGATATATACATATATGCATACATATAAAGAGATTTATCATGGAGAGCTGCTCAGCAGTTTTGGAAGCTAAGCCCTATGAGCGGCCATCTGCAAGCTGAAATCCAGAAAGCTGGTGCTACAGTTCCAGTCCATATTCAAAGGCCTGAGAATCAGGAGCACCAGTGGTACGCACCCCAGCTCCAGGGCAGAAGAAGACCAATGTTAAGCAATGGGGTAGAAAAAGCAAATTCTCCCTACCTAAAGTATTTTTTTCTATTCAGCCCTAACTATTTTGGATGATGCCCATCCAGAGTATTGGGGAGGTCAATCTGCATGCCTCCGTCTATGGATTCAGATGCTAATCTCATCTGGAAACACCCTCACAAGCATATGCAGCAATAACATTTAATATCTGGGCATCCCATGAACCAGTCAAGTTGACATATGAAATTAACCATCACAAGGATGAAGGTCAAGGCAACTCTGGAATCGCAGACTCAGAAATTGTCACATAAAAGCTGGAACAAGGCACCTGAAAGGACACAATAGACTGTGATTCTGATTCACAATTAGTGGGAATTAGCCAGAAGGGAGCAGGCAGGGAGCAATGCCTTCGAAGGAGCAGGCAGCTTGGAGCCCATAGATGGGTCCATCTTGCAGGCATTGGCCAGAAAATGAGGTATAGGCTGAAATTTGTCTGTTCCAGACTCAGGGGTATTTTGAAAAAGAATATTCTAGTTGTAAGGACCGGACACATCCTTAATAAAGATGAGCTTAATAAAGAAGGGAACACTCCTGCTGTGTGCCTGCATTCAACCATGTACTTTGTTTCTCACAAACTCTATGGCCCAGAGCAGTGGAGTAAACTGTCCAAGTTCCCACGGGGCAGAGGCTCACTCTAATACTTGCCTTCTTCCTCCCGAACCTCTGTGGGTGTGTGCTGAAGTGGAGCTTTCTGACAGGAAAGCTTGGCCTTCCAGTGCTTTGTGCTTCGCTGTCTGGACCTGGCAGACTGAGGGAAGCTCCCCAGGGCAGTATAAACTCAGTGAAGATTTCTCCCCTGATCTTCCTGAGCAAACAGCCCCCCCAAAAAACTTACTCTGTTTCTCTGATTAGTCATAAAGCCACTGCCTGTGACTGACTGTGAGTGAATTCCTTGGGGGTAAGGACTGTGTTCTTAACTCCATACCCCAGTGCTTGGCTTATAAAAGGTGTTGTATGGAAGTAGGTAGGTGGGAGAGGAGGTCAGGAGGCACAGTATATAAAGAAGTTGAGATCCTCAAGAAAAAGGTTACACTAGGAAAGAGGAGTCTTGGATTTCAGACCAGCCCTGTGACTAACTTGCCCCAAGATTTGCCCCAAGTCACTCCCAATGCAGGCTTCAGTTTTTATATAAATTAGGGGTGTTCAACTAAATGGTTTTTAAGGTCCCCTCAACAATAACGTTGTGTGGTCCTGTGGCCCAAGTCATGATTCTTGGGCTCAAAGACTTAAGACTCTGAATCCAGGTGCTGGAGCCCTACCCCTAATAAATAGCATTTATTCCTCAACCTCTGCCTTAGACTCCAGCTATGGGTTTACTTGTTTTATTCCAAATAGGTTTCAGATGCATTAAGGAGCTCTGTCTTACTTATCTCCACATCCCCAAGATGTCGGTCTGCAGAGTCAGAATCACAGGAATAACCCAAAACTTGATTGGCAGCCTGCAGCTGAATTTGGAGCTGGCCTGGGAACCCCACTGACCTTAAACACTAAACCACTGCTCCCAAAAGCCGGGGCCTAGGACTCCCTTGTGTGATCCCTGTACAGTTAAACATGAGTAACCAGAAACCCACGTATGTCCGGCGTTGAGTTTCGCTTGAAAAGTTTGCCAGGAATAACAAATTGGTTTGCAAAAATATTTTTGTAACAAATATGGCAGACGGCCCTGTCTTCAGTAAATAGGACATCATTAAGACTCCAGTAGAATAAAGGAGAGGCAAACACAAATGAGTGAAATGTTCAACAGTACCATTAATCCAAAATTGCAAATTAAATCACAATGAGATGGCATTTTGTGTTTTGCAAATCAGTAGACATGTTGAAAACCAAAGATCTGTGTTGGCAAGAGTGGGGTAATAGACATGTTTTCACAGCGGCTCAGTGGAGGTGTAAACTGATAGCACCTTTATGGAAAGCAGGTTGGCAGTAAGTGCCAGGACAAATGAATCCAGTAATTCCACTGTGAGAAATCTCATTGGAACTCATTGGAAATGTGAGCAAAGCTTTATGTTCCCACATGCTCATGATGTCATTATTTATAATCATGCACAAAAATCAGCAACAACCTTCATATCCAACAATATGGAACATAGTGTTCCCACTCATATAACCACCTAATGGAATATTATCAAATCGCCTACCATGAGGGTCTACAAAGTGATTTCCATGATTTCAAAATATTTATCATAAAACTTCAAGCAAAAATTATAAAACCCTATCATAGTTATATCCAAACTATGCCCAATATGCATGTATACACAGCAAAATGTTAGCAATAGTAGGGAGTAGGTGATGTCATTACAGCTCATTTTCTTTAAGTCTTTTATTATTTTATTTTTAAAATGTATATTTTTAAAGAATGGAGGGGAAAAGTTTACTGGCAGCCAGAATGGGTAGGACCCATTTGTCTCTGCAATCACCGGGGACCGCCTGCTAAGGAAGCCCGTTAAACCCAGGGTGGCAGGGCCCTGGTGCTGAAATCATTCTGTCTCTGGAGCATATTTTTTCTTTACTGAGGAAATTGCTTTCCATAAAACCAGCTCTCTGACACCTCCGAGTACCAGGGAACCATGCAAGCCTGCTTTCCTGGGGACATTCTCTAATGGGGAACTCCATCACGTTCCAGCTTGGCGCTTCCAACGAATCCCAGCCAGCCATAAAAATTTTTAGCACCCTGTATGCAAGACTGATTGTGGCGGCCTCATAAAAATCCCATTCACTGAACAAGAGCTGCAGGTCTAAAACTTGCGAGTCCCCTGCTGTTTTAAACCCAGTGGCATGGCGCATGGCTAAAGTGACGCCTGGCAGAACTCCACACAAGTCAGGACTGGATCTAGGGCAGAACTAGTAAAAAAATGGGAAACTGGGGCATGTGGTGTGAGCAATGCATACACACAACAAAGAGGCACCTTCTCACTGCTGTTTCAGCCAGGGTGAGTCGTCCTGGTCCAGTAGAGGAGAGGACTAGGGTCGATGGCCCTTCTTTAAGAAGGGGAAAGGGTTGTAAGGCATGTGGGTAGAGGAATTAGCTGTGTGGGGTGAGGATGCCCCCTTTTCTGTCTGTTTCTAGATGGGAGGCCTACTCACACAGCCTACTCAGTGGCCCTCTGACCTCCCTTACTACCTACCTTGTGGGCAGGTTTCAAGGCCCCTCCATCTGTGGCCATAGGACCTAAGTTTGGGTCAGGAGCCCAGTGCTTTCACACATTTCTCCTAGGACTTGGTCATTGTGCCCCTCATAGCTGCTGCTTTCCACAGTCACAGGACACCAAGAGACCCAGATTCTAGACCCTACCTTGCCCCAAGTGAGTTTTGTCACACTGGACAGTCAACACCGTGGTCTGTCTCTCAGCTCCGGCTTCCTCATGGCTAGAATGAGGGTAATATATTCCTGTCTTCCCCCTGATGCTTCCCAACATATCTTTCCTACTCATTGTATTAAAATGTTATCACAAAATATTATAATGCTCTAAAAGTAAAATCATTCAAATATTTGTTTCTTTTAAATAATCAATGTTCTTTATATTTCTTTGTAATCAAAATTCTCTGAAACTCTATTCTCTGTAACAAAAGATAGCGGTTTATCTTTAATGGATGGGTCTCAAAGCCAATACCCTTTATCTAAATTTGGTAAATTCGTATCCCAGACCTTAAGCATCATGGGTGGCTTTGGATGACTTAGACTCTTTGAGCCCCAGTTCTGTCATTTGTAAAAAGAGAATCATGCTTACCTCAAAAAGTTTTGGTGAAGATTCCAGGGGATAACATACTAAAACACCTGTTTATTACCTTACATTGATTAAGAATTCAGTACATGATCCTCTCCCAGTACTTCCCTGAGTGTAAATTAGATGTCTGAGTATTGCTCAGAGCAATACCTTTTTATATCTTGTGGATATTGTAGCTGTTCTCTAAGTCCTTAGGATAATATAAACAAATAACACCATTTTTATGGTTCTGGCATTGAACATCAATCAACTTAAAAGTTTCCCAGTATGTATAGTGTCACCTAATTCGTAGGGTTGCAACTTCTAAATGGAATGTAGAGAATGAGGTCTTGATTGGGGAGAGAAAAGGAATCAGTGAGAACAGCATTCTGACACCTTCAAAAACTACCTTCTTCCCAGGAGAGGCACAGCTATCCATCATCTGGTTACTGCAGGGCATACTTTGTTAAACCAGGAGAGAGATGAAGAAACCCCAGATTTCTCTTTACTGTTAATTTCTAATATAACTTTATTGTGGTGAGAAAATAAACCTTGTATGAGTTCAGTCTTTTTATATTTATTGATATGTGTCTTATGGCTTGGCAGATGATCTCTCTGGGAGAATGTTTCCTGTTCTCTTGAAAAGTTCTGCATCTTTGGGTAAAGTATTCCCTAGAGTCTGATAGCTCTAGTTGGTTCATAATGTTGTTCAAGTCTCCTAGATACTGGCTGATTTTGTATCTAGTTTTTAATCTTAATTATTGAGAATGACTGTTAAAATGTCCAACGATCCTTGTTGAATTATCTATTTTTTCTTTGTTGACTTTTGATTTATAAATTTCAAGACTTTGTTGTTAGACATATGCTTATCTATTATAGGTGACAATTCCTGACATATTGACTCTTTGGTTGTAATAAAATGTCCCTCTTTGTTTCTCAAAATATTTCTTGTCCTATGTCTATTTTATCTGATATTATAGTAGCTACTCCAGCTTCCTTATGATTACTGCGTCTAGGGAGTGTTTTCTCATTCTTTTACTTTCAGTCTGTTTGTATCTTTCAATCTAAGATATGCCTCCTGTGCACAGCATTTGATAGGATCTTGCTTTTATACTGGTCTGACAATGTCTGCTCTTTGATTGGGTTCTTTAGACCATTCACATTTAAAATCATTGGTGTTATTTAATTTATATTTATTTGATACTTTAGTATTTGTTTTCTGTATGTATTAAAGATTTTTAGTATAATATTTTCACTTCTTTGTTGATTTTTAGCCATATTTTAAAGGTTTTTCTTTTTTTTTAGTGGTTGCTCTTGGGATTATGAGATGCATTTTAGATGATCATAATTCACTTTAGATTAATACTAATATAATTGCAGTAAAACCTAGAAACTTTGCTTCAGGATGGTTCTATTCCTTCCTCTCATTTATATTATTATTAATATGTAGAGAAATAGATATAAAATCTACCATGTATATAGTGTTATGATTATACCTGTACACAATCTCATGTTGTTGAAAGAAGTTTAGAGAAGAAATGAGGACATATGTATTTATTGATTTCATATATGAACCCACATATTTTTCATTTTTGATGCTCTTCATTCTTCTGTGGATTAGAGTACTTCATGATATCCTTTCCTTTCAACTTGAAAGGACTCATAAGTCATATTAATTCAGTGGCTCCTCTCCATCTTTGTTTATCTAGGAATATCTTTATCTTCATTTTAAGGATAGTTCTTGGCTGGATAATGGAACTCTTGGTTGACAATTATTTTTTCTTTCAACTCTTCTGGCCGCCATTATTTAAGATGAGAAGTCAGCCATTAGTTATATGGAGGCTCACCTTCAAATAAATGAATAATTTTTCCCTTATTGTTTTCAAAATTTTCTCTTTGTCTTTGGTATTAGCATGCATGTCTTTGTATTTATCTTGTCAGGGTTATTGAATCTCTTGGATATGTAAACTATTGTTTTTTTTATCTAATTTGGGTACGTTTTAGCCATTATTTCTCCTAATATTTTTTCTACCCCTTTTTCTCTTTGCACCTTCTGGGGCTTATGTTGTTTGTTGCCCTAATGTTTTTCCATATGTCTTGAAACTGTTCATTTTTCTTCAAACCTCTGTCTCCCTGATTTCAGATCGAATAATTTCTATTGATATAGGATTTCTTTTGGTTCTTTATTAGGGTTTTTATCGCAGTGTTGAGAATCTATATTAGTTGATTAATTGTTGTCATGTTTTCCAATAATTGTTCAGACATGATTTGCTTTAGTTCTTTGAACATTTTTTAGGAACTGATTTGCAGCATTAATCTGCTAATTCCAACCTTTAGGGACACTCTCAGACAGTTTCTGTTTACTGCTTCTGTTCCTAACTATGGGTCACACTTCCTTGTTTCTTTGTAGGTCTTGTGATTTTTGTTGTGGATGCTTGGACATTTTAGTTACTGTATACTACTGTATACTATATTGTATATTAGCTACAATATGCTATATTATTGTAGCAATGCTGGGAACTGATTTTCCTTCATGAAAACTGTTGTTACTATTCTTTTTTTCCTTGTTTGGAACATACCTGGGTTAACTCTAAAATCTTCATCTCCCAGGTGACCACTGGGATCCCTATCTATTTTTTTTAATTCTTGCTTTTAAGCTTCTGTTTGTGTAGCTTGGTGGTTGACTAATGATTAGACAGAGATTGTGCTCAAACACCTCAAGCCAGGAGTTCTGCCAGTGGATATCTATGGGGCGGGGTGGGGGAGACACATTCAAAGTTCAGGTAATTTTTAAGTCTATTCTAACTTTCCACTGCATTCTTTTGCATCTACTCTATGCCTGCACATACCTTCAGGGTTGGCCAAGAGTTTGTGGATAGGTTGATTCCCCACTATTCATTCATGTCTTAGTCAACAATATGACCTCATGTTAGTGGAGTCACTGCTACTTGCTTGTTGCCAAGGAAAATCACTTCTACTGTCATTGCCATAGGTGTGGGTACTACCCATTGCTCCCAGGCAGCTGAAGAAAGGAAGTTCCACTACCAGCTCTCATCTTAATGGTATCAACTTTATGCTGAGATCTTCTTCCTCCTAGAAGGTCACTAATCCCTTCATGAAGTTCCCACCTTCATGGATTAATCTAAGCCTAATTATCTTCCATAGCCCCAACGTCAGAATGCCATCACATTGAAGGATAGAGCTTTAACAGAGAAAATAGAGGAAGAGGAGTGTGCAAACATGCAACTTATAACAAAGGATGGCCTAGAGCATTCTCCACCTGTTTTTTTTTTTAAATAATAAATTTTATTTTTATAATCCCCCATACAATTGCAAACGCCCCATTCTGACCCCAATCCCTCCCCTCCCGCCCCCTACCCCCCAAAAAGTGTCTCTGGTTCATAGTTTTTTGTTGATTTTGATTTTCACTTTCTTATAGTTATTCATTTTCCTGGTCCCTTATTTAAGTTTTCTAGATTCCTGCTATGAGTGAGACCATCCAGTATTTTTCTTTTTCTTTTTGGCTTATTTCGCTGAGCATGATCCCTTCCAACGCCATCCATGTTGCTGCAAATTGCATGTGTTTATCTTTTTGAGGCCTGGAGAATTTCACTGGGTCCTCACATTCATCGAAAGCCAAACTTTGGAGAGGATAGAGAGAAACAAAGGATAAACTCCAGCTGTGGATACTGAAACTCAAGGCCTTTCACCTTCTCAACACTAAGATGAGAGCTGGTAGCAGAACTTCCCTTCTCCTGCAGCCTCCCTGCTGCAGGATACTGTGCTTCATCTCTGGATAACCCCAGAATTGTAGCTATGGCATGTACTTTGACCAGTATTAAAGTTGTAGCAGTTATTTTCTTAAACCAGTTTCCTCTGTTAAACTCTCCAATAAACAAAGGTGACATCTGTTTTAAGATGCAGGAATTCATGACCCCAAATTCAGAATATTTTCTTCTATGCCAAAGCAAGTACTTAAATGTGCTAACTTTGGAGGCTGACACATTTGTTGACTCTCCAAAGAGCATCTGAGATCTGCATTTCTGGGGGTGACTGCTCTGCCTCTGAAATAATCCCAGAGCAGTCAGTACAGACTGGATCTCATGGGAAGAAAGTATGGACTTCTCTGTTGTGAATGTTCTGTATGACTGTGGCTATGAGGCTCATTTCCCTGATGAGACAGGCTGTCACTTATTGAGCATTTACCATGCACGAAACAATATCTGAGAATCTTAATATACAAAAACCTCATCAATCTGTGGTCTCAATGATGATAATAATCCAAATTCTCTGGATTTCCTCTTCAAAAATTTCTAAGGGAATTCCAACATACTCAAAGTCTTGCTCAGAGCTTTGTGAAAAACTCAAGGGTCCTCACAGTATGCTTGAGAAGTCTGCTCTGGTTCCTTTACATCACTCCTTTTTAAGCAATCTCTCTGCCTACAAGTTACTGAGAAAGCATATCATCCAACAAAACCACCATTCTTTTGTTCAAAAGACCAGCAAGAAGTACTTCCAAACCTGTGAAACTCCAGGGCCTCCCCTGGTGGCGCAGGCAGTTGAGCCCCGCACTATGAAGCTGTCCACAGCCTCTGCAGCGCCGGTTCGATCCCGGCCGGCTGGTGAGAGTCCCACATGGAGCAGTAGACCTCTCCTGTCATGCTCGCTGCTCCCCTCAGCAATGCATTTCATCAGTCTGCTTGTTCTGTTCCCCACTCTGTCTCTGGTGAATTCGCTCACCTTCCCATGAATCTTGTCTATACCCCAGTTCTTGTATAAATTAAAAAAAAAACCTGTAAAACTCCAGACTATCACATTGTCTACTCAGTGCCATAAACATTCTTTTCTCTAGAGACAGAGGGAGAAGGACTCCTGCCACCACTTTATGGTCCCTCCTTGGTCCTTAAGTTCCAAAGCATTACTGCTTGGGTCCAGAATCTAATAGCTCCTTCAGCTTTCCTGTAAGACTTAGGCCTGGCCCCTGGGTTCAAGCAGGAAAGCTGACCTCACTATCTCTCCTGGGTGTCTTTTATATATATATATATATATATATATATATAAAACAAACTCAGTGGTTTAAAATAACAGCCATGTATTTCCCACACACACAATTTTCTGGATTTCTTTGGGCAGTTCTATGAATCCTGCTCAGAGCCTCTCATGAGGCTGTTAGGGGCTAGGATATGCAAGGTGGCCTTACTCAGATGCCTGGTGCCTTTGACTCTCCACTTCTATCACTTAGACCTCTTTTCATGTTAGCTGAAGTTCAAGAATAAACATTGAAGGAAAAGCATAGATGTTCCTGGTTCTCTTAGACTCTGGCCCTAGAACTAGCACAGCACCACTTCCACTGTGGCTAATTCTGTTGGTTAAAGTAAGATTCAAGGGAAGATACACACACACACATACACACACTTCTTGAAATTGTTCCAAGAAAACTTTCCATCTGAGGAGTTGATGGCCCTATATCTCAAGCTCTGCTTAAGCTCGGTGGGAACCACTCTACTCACATCATTTATGTCATACTTCCATCCAGCAAGATAGAATTTTCAAACTTGCAGATGAAGCAATTAAAACTCAGAGGAATTAAGTGACTTGCCCAAGGTCACAGTTAGTAATGACCATACCAGGATCCAAGTTAAGGTCAATCCAACTCCAAAACCCCAAAGCTCTTTTTGCTACCCCCATTCTGTTTAACACCTCTGGGTCTCAGTTACCTCCAATGTAATTAGAAAATTACATGAAGAAAAAAATGATTTTCAAGACCCATTATAGCTCTAAAATTTTATAATTCTTCCCCATCTACTGCCTTCCTGAAGAAGCACATCTTTGCCTACTGCATTTGCTATTTTTCTGTATTGCTGTTGACAAGATTTCAACATCATAGGATTTGTTTATGTCTGGTACTATTTTTAAGGTATCCAAATAATTCTTAGGAAAAGGACCTTAAAATTCCTAGTCCGCCCAGTCCCACAAATCCCCTTTGAAAATTTAATAGTTTTTCCTGCCAAGAGAGAGATGGCAAAAATAGGCTATTCAGTTATCACCCACTTGCTTAAAATCCTTCCCTGGCTACCTGATTGCCATTAGGATAAAGTCTAAACTGTTAACATGGCACACAAGACCCTTCAAGGTCTGATCTGCCCTTCTAGTCTCATTTAATACCGCCTGTAGATATCTTGTTTCTCTGTGCCAGTGGTAATCTTGTTGTCATTGTCTAAAAGCTCCCCCTCCCCCTACACCATTCTCTCCTGTTGACTCACTCATTCTTGAAGTGGCAGTGCAGATGTCACAAAATAAGCGTGGCCTAATAGTCCCCCTCTCTTATCCCATAGCACCCTAGGCATAACTTTGTCATCTCACTCACTACTTTATGTTGAAAGTAGCTCTTTATTTATCTCACTGCAAACTTTCTAAATATGGGGATTGTGTTTATTCTTCTTTGTAACACCAGCTTCCTGTATAAGCACAGTGTCTTGCACCAAGCAGACACCCAGAGAAAAGCTAAAACGAACAAAGATCATAACAAGCTGTAAATGCCATTAGGACGAGTCTCCATTTGTCTTGTTCATCACAAAATTCCCAGTGCATAACACACAGCAGGGGCTCAATAAATATTTGCTTCTCATGCTGTTTCTTCTGCCTCAAATGAGCCTCCTCATTCATTGCCTTCTGTCTAACTCCTACCTATTCATCAAGAAACTATTCCAATTCTCCATTTTCCACATTTCCACTTTTAGACATGACAAAGTAACTGGAACTGGACTAACCATCCTGCCATATGCAATTGTAAAAATGGACAAAATGTATAAAATTACTGTTTTCAGATTCGAATTTTTGTGCAGCAGCATGCCAAGGCTCACAGGGCAACACAAAATTATGATCTCCAAGAGAAAGGAAACAAACAACATGAACCAGTGATTGTCCCCATTCTCAGCTAAGAAGAACTTTGTAGGGAAAAAACTCTGTAGGGAAAGAGAGGTCAGACAGAGAGCACAGCCTTCTTACAGAGTTTCAGGCAACTGACAAGTCTAGAATTTGTGGGATAGAGCACTACTTAGAAAGGGCTCTCTCCTGAGTCTTTTGTCATATCCTAAGCTTCACATGTGCCTGGAAAGATTCCATGAGGCTGGAAAAAACATTTACTGGGGAAAGAACAGCTACCAGGGAATAATACAACTACTGAACAGCAGCATGCCAAGGCTCACACAAGGCTGAGAAACGTTTAAATTTCAACCGCCCAGCATAAAAAGACCTTGTTGAACACCCCAGGCTTACAGTAGAGATCCCAGCAAGGACATGCTTTGAGAATAGGCTTGATCTAGCCATAGAGTAGAGATTACTTTAGGACTATTCTAATGAAGCTTAAAATAAGCCCTGAAAAGGATCAAGCTAATTTGCAAGTAAATTAACTGACTACCTAAACAAAAATACCACACTTTTTTAAGGAAGACAACAATAGTCCAGACTCCCAACATCTAGAATCCATAATGTGCAGTGTGCAATTAAAAATGACCGTGCATGCAAAGTAGGTAGATGTAGAAACCACAACTGAGAAAAAAATCAGTCAACAGAAATTAAAATCACAGACAAGGATTTTAAAACATATTGAGATTATGAATATATCTGAGTTAAAGAAAAATATGAACATAATTCTGAATACAGAATTTCAGTAGAGAAATAGAACCAAATTAATGTTCTTGAACTTAAGAATAATATCTGCAATGAAAGTTCACTGATGGACTAGAAAATACAAAGACTACAAACCGTGAACTTGACTATAGGTCAACACAAATGATCTAAACTGAAATAGAGGGAGAAGGAAAAAAAAGATAAAAAAAAATGAGCAGAATTTCAGTTACCTATGAGACAATATGAAATGGTTTGGCATGTAATTATAGTCCACTTAGCTTAGAGTTAAAAATGAGAGCTAAGAGAGAGGTGAGGATAGTAGATTATTTGAAGAACTATGACTGAATTTCTTCCAAATTTGCTGCCAACTATAGATCCACAGATCCAAAAAGTTCAACAAAACCAAAGAAGAACAAACACAAAGAAAACAATGATAAAATTGCTGAAAATCAACTGTAATAAGAAAATCTTAAAAGCAACCAGAGAAAGACAAAAATTTCTCCTTTTCTTTGAACTAATATCTCCATCTATAGTGCTTGCTCCTCCTCCAGACTCCTTTATTTTCTTCAGGTCCCATTTGACTCTGCCTTGCCATATCTTTGTGGCTCTGAGGCTATCATAGCTATTGTTTGTTGGGAAGGAGCGGGAAATGAAAGGAGGGAGTAAGATAAGAATAACACTGGTTGGTTATCATATGGTGTTCATAGAAACAAATCATTTCCAAGAAACAGTAGGAACCAAGTCATCCCATAGGGAATTATAGTTGCCCTTCAGAATAATAACTTTTACAATAATAATATACTACAATGTATTAAGTGCTTACTGAATGCCTAGCACTCTCATAAATCCTTCATACACACACATACCCCTAATTAAACTCTTAAAAAGAGAAAACCAAGGGGCAGACAATTCAGTGAATTGCCTTTGGTCACAGATAGTGAATGATGTTGCAAAAATTTCCTCTCAAGATTGATTTCAAAAGTTTTCTTTACTTTCCATTCATTTGCAGTTTATTTCCTAATCATGTATTGTCATATTTCCATGATTTTACTTATGTTGTTTCTTCTGTCTATAATACCCTTTTTCTCTTCCACTAGTGAAATCCAGTTCCTTGCTCATAGTCACATCAGACACAGACTTTGGCAGGTAAAAATGAATTCGCACACCTCTGTGAATGCACAGGCAGAGCCCTTACTAATTGTCCATGGGATTCCTAAGATGAATGAGATATATTTTCTGTCCTAAAAAACAAACAGTCCAATCAGAGAAAGAGTCCTGTGACAAGTGAGATAAGTTCAGAAGAGAAGGGAACTCTGGAGTAGTCAGGGAAGGCTTCCTGGAAGAGGTGATACCTGAGATGCGTCTCAAAGATATGAGGATTGGTCAAAATATAAAGTACAGAGGTGAGAAAAAATTCATTGAGTCTATATCAGAGGACACAATGACAGAGAAGCCAGAGTCAATGGGAAGAAATTCTTGTATAAGCTGCTTGTTCTCCCTTGTCTCTCTCTCCAGTAGGTTTTTGCGGCTCTGAATTCAGTAACTCTGACTCCTGCTCACCACAAGGCACAGGAAATTAAACTCCTTTTAAATAGATCTACTTTGAGAGTGAGAAGTTAATGGCTCACAATTTTTCAAATTTAGGGAAAATCCATAGTTGTCCCAGCTTTATAGCTTGGTATTATTGGATAATCAAACACAACTATTTTCTCAAAATAGAACAGGATTTCCCTTCCCCCCTCCCTTGTCACTCCCAGCTGCCTCCACAGACAGTGATGGGGGGCGTAGAGGGGGCAGTGTTTTGCCTGGGTTCAGGCCCACACTGTTCTTTTTTATTCTAGACTGTATAATTGGCCCTCGCAGACAGAGGTTAATTTCCCACCGTGAATTCCCCATCAAAGTAGCATGGGTCCTGAGGGGAAACCAGAAGAGAAATTGCTTCCAGGTGCCACCTGGTCTCCTCGCATGGCTATGAGAGAAGCCACGTGGGGAAATTCAAGGAACAAGGACTTTGGAAGCTTACAGATCAGGGTTTGAGCTGAACCATATACTAGCCAAACACCCTGGGGCACTTGGACTAGTCTCAAGGCTACAGTTTACTCATCTGTAAAATAGGAATAGACCACCCGATTAACCGTGGCGAGAGATGTAACAGGCTGGTCTGGTGCTTCTGTGAACGAGCATCGGTGATGCTTTTGGTTGCTACATGCAATTCTGTCACCATCTGCATCTTTCTTTCTCTGGGAACTCTCTCCTTTCTTAGGTGTTGGTGTAACCTAAGAAAGCATCTGGAAAGTAACAGTCTTTACCATCAACCCCATCCTGTTTCCTCTTTGTCAACAGGAGGTAATAATGAATACTCTTTGTTATCACATTAAAGGGAATGTGAAGTTTAAATGAGAGAACAGGTTTAAATATACTTAAGTACATTTAAAACCTCTACATTTAAATATCTCACCAGTGTTTCTTAGAAGGGCTCCCTTGGCATTTTGGGTAGAAAATTGTCAGCATCTCTGACGCCAGGACTTTGGGTACCAGTAACAGTCTCCTTGGTCATGGTAATGAACAAAATCCATAGTTCCAGCCACACCCATCACACATACAAACATGCACACCCACTGCAGATACACATATTCCACCTGAGAAATTGTGATCATGTGACAACCTGTCACAGGTTCAAAGCATATCACCTCTGTGCCCTGTATCCTAAAAGCATTGCTGTAAAGAGTCATTATTCAGCTGTGGGACATTACTTTTAATGCGATTTTCTTTTTAATCTTTTTTCTAATTACAGTTAATACATGGTAGTTGAAAAAGTCAAACATCAGAGAAGTGTGACAGTAAACAAATAAAAGTTCTTAACATTAGCATTTTAAACATTTATACTATTTTTTATTATAAAAGTAATAAAGTCACACGTTAAAAATTCAAACAGTGCTAAAGGGTATACAAAGCAAAGTGAAAGTCTTTACCATCAACCCCACCCCATTATTAACAGTTTTATATGTATCTTCCTAGAAGTTTCTATACAGAATCTTATACATATATAACCTTTCCAAGCACAAATAGAATCATACATACTTTATTGGTTCTGCAAGTTGTTGATTTGTTGTTTTTGTTTTTTTTTTTTTTTCACTGAATAATATATCGTGTAGATCACTCCCCTGGCGTCTTGTTTAGATCTTTCTTATTCTTTTTAACAGCCTCAGAATATCCCATGAGGTCTAAGGCCCTGGTCTCTATGTCTTTGCTATTACAAACAGTGCTAAGGCAGAAACTACATCAGTACCAGCTGTGAGTTCCTCCGGTGGTTAAAAAAAAAAAGTTAAAGATTCAGCACAGGTGGGTCACACCCAAGTGACCCTGCCCTGAATGTGGAGACTGGAAAGGCACATGATGTGATGTCAGAATACTGGTTCAAGACTCAGCTTAACCACTATGTCACTGGATCACCTTGACCAAGCCTCTTTGGATCATAGTTTCCTCAGCTATAAAATTAGGGGGTGGGTGGAATAAAATGACTTTTTCACCTCTATCATATCTGTGAGTCTGAAATGGTGAACATAACTTCTAGATGATTCTTTGATCCATAAAGGAGATGGAAGTGCAATAGTCTACACTAGGCCACACTGCAGACACTAAGCAGCTTAGAAGAGAGGGTCACTTAGGGAAGGCACTCACAGCCTGGAAAAGACCCTGGGAGATTGGACCAGAGGAGCTGCAGCTGGCTAACCTATTGATGAGAAGACTGATGATAATTTACTCTCTGTGAATATGAAGAAAGGTTTCTCTAAAGCGAGTGCTCAACACTTACTCTTCTTGTCTCTGAAAATGAAGCAAAGGAAAAGGAACTGAAATAAAAGCAGAAGAAATATGTGTGGGACGGAGGGGCCTCCCTGGAAAGGCGTTAAGACACAGCACTATAAAGCTATCTGCAGCCACTGCAGCACAAGGTCGATCCCCGTGACCCACATGGTGGGGCAGACCTCTCCTGTCTTGCCCCCTGCTCTCCTCGGCAGTGTATTTCAGTAGATCTGCCTGTTCTGTTCCCCACTCTGTCTCTGGCGAATCCTCTCACCTCCCACTCCCATATCTCTGGCCTGCACCCCAGCTCTTTATGCATAAATAAATCTTTAAAAAAAAAAAAGAAATTTGTGTGGGATGGAAAGGCACTTATTTGATGGTTAGAATTAAAGTAGAAAGCAGAAGTTGGACCAGTGCATACTGTGTGGCTCTCTAGCTCTGGATATATTCAAACATACTTAAAACATCTGCTTAGAGACAAAAGAACTGGGCCAAAAATATTTCTGGTGTCTTCCATGTCCTTTGATTCTTCAGCAGTCTTAAAAGCCTGAATTCTAATTAAAATGTTGCCTTTGAAAAGTCTCTTCAATACGTGGCATTGAGAAAACTGGACAGCAACATGCAAAACTATGAACCTGGATGACCATCTCATGGCATACACAAAAATTAATTCAAACTGGAGGGCCTCCCTGGTAGCGCAAGGGGTTAAGCGCAGCACTACAAAGTTATCCGCAGCCTCTGCCTCATGAGTTTGATCCCCTAGCCAGCCAGGGAGCTACCCACATGGCACAGCAGACCTCTTCTGACTTGTCCGCTGTTCCCCTCAGCAAGTGTATTTTAGTACATCTGCCTGATCTGCCTGTTCTGCTCTCCACTCTGTCTCTGGTAAATCTCACCCCCCCACCACCTCTTGCCTGTACCCCAGTTCTTGTATGCATAAATAAATAAATCTTTTAAAAAAACTATTAGAAATTTGGATGTAAAACCTGAAACACTAAAATACATGGAAGAAAACACAGGCAACGCACTCTCTGACGGTGGCCACAGTGATGTCTTTGGGGATTTAACTACAACAGCAAAGGAAACAAAAGCAAAAATAAATGGGATTACATCAAATTTAAAAGCTTTTGCAGAACATAATAATGTCATACCATTGAAATGAAAAGACATTCTATTGAATGGGAGAAAATATTTGCACATTGTACATGGAAAAGAGTTAATAGCCAAGACACAAAGAACTCATATAACTCATTATAGGCAAATGATTGAAATATATGCAAATGATTGAAATAGTTATGTTTCTAAAGATATGCAGTGAGCCAGTAGGCACTTGGAAAAATGCTCATCCTCATTTATTAGGGGAATGTAAATCAAAACCACGATTTGATACCACCTCACACCTGGAGAATGACCCATATTAAAAAGACCAGAAACAGGGCCTCCCCGTGGCACCATGGGTTGAGCGCAGCGCTGTGAAGCTGTCCTCAACCTCTGCGTCGCGGGTTCGATCCCCAGTTAGCCAGGGAGGGGCCCACATGGTGCAGCAGACCTCTCCTGTCTCATCTGCTGCTCCCCTTAGCAGTGTTTTCGGTCCGTTTGCCTGTTCCCCACTCTGTCTCTGGTGAGTTCTCTCGCCCTCCCACACCTCTGGCCTATACCGCAGTTCTTGTATGCATAAATGAATCTTTTAAAAAAAAAAAAAAAAGACTAGAAACAAGTGTTGGTGAGGATGTGGAGGGAGACAAAAAATTAAAACCTCATGCAGTTGGTGGTACTAGAAAATAGTAGGGAGATGTCTCAAAATACTAAAGATAGACCTAGCATCTGATCCAGCAGTTCCACTCCTAGGGAATCTATCCAAAGAATCTAAAAACATTCGTTTGAAAAGATCTATGCACTCTTATGTTCATTCCAGTAGTTAATGAACATAGTTACAGTAGTTAACTAATTACAGTAGTTACAGCACTTGTAGGTACAGCACAGTAGTTAACTGGTTAACTAGTTACAACACTAGTTACAGTAGTTAAACTATGGAAACAACCTAAGTGCCCACGGATGATGAGTGGATAGAGAAGAATACTCCTCAGCTAGAAAGATGAGATCATGCCATTTGTGACCTCATGAGTGGAACTGGAGAGGATTATGCTAAGTGAAATAAGTCAGAACGAAAAGACAAATTTCAGATGATTTTACTCATGTGGTCTATCAAGAAACAAAGCAAGAGAGGAGATAAAACCAAGACAAAATAAAACCTTAGATTCAAATTGCAGAGCTGAGGCTCCCAGAGGGGGAGCGAGGGGAGAGCAGGGGAGTGCAGGGACCTGCAGGGTTGTGGCAGAGACAATGTACTTTGGTGGTGAGTGTGGTCCGATAACGTACCTGTGAGGAGGTATGAACCTGTACTTGTAAAACATACAGTGCTATAAACCAACTGTTTGCACAATTAAAAATCTATTTGCAACATAACCTCGGTTAATGTTTAACAGAATCAAGCAAACCAGTAATTAATAGCATTCTAATAAAGAAAAATTGGTATCAAACCCAACGTAATATTGCTATGGGGTCTAATAGGGATTGTTTATTAATGAATAAGTAGTACATTTTGGGGGGTATGATAGGATTTAAGGTTAAGAGGATAAAGCTGAATTATGCAATGTCTGAGGTCTGGGCCTGAGTTGTGTGGATAAGGCACACAAATAAAAAGCTAAAGGGAATCATGGACAGATCATGACAAAGAAAAGGGAATAACTAACCTCAGGCTCTACTCACCTGATCTGAAACCTCAGGTAGGGCAGCGATGGTTGGGAGAGCCTTGGTGAAAGATGAGAGATAGATTTGCACTTATGAAGGTGTGAAAACGTATCCCCCTAAGTTAACACAGATTGGTAAGTAACTGATAAATTAATAAAATTTGAGGGAAAATTAAAAAAAATAAAGATTTAAGCCTGAGCCCTCCCTGCAGCAAAGAACATCACCTGTCTTTCCATCAATTGCCTCATCTCTCTAGCAGATCACAGCACCTACTTCTCAGAGTTGTGTAGTTCAGACGAAAGCACTTCATGCAGTGCCCCCAACACAGGAATAGGCCTGTCGTAGTAACTACTGCTTATTTACAATGCTTCCACATTTATCCCATTTTCTGATTTGCATTTTTCTTTGTCCCCCTTGAAGAGCTTTTTGAGTAATGCCATAGGTAAATTCAAGGGTTGAAGTAGGCTTAAGTGTACAACTCAGTGACACTGGCTAACATAGCCATCCTGTAGCCGTCACCCAGATCAAAATGTAAAATATTTCCAGCAAACCCCTCAGGTTCCCTCATGCACCCACCCACCCTAGTAGAACCAGTGTTGTGACTTCTATGAATATTGTTTCATTTTGCCTGATTTTGAATTTTACAAAAATAGAATCATACAGGCATATTCTCACATCTGCCTTCTTTTACTGAACTTGAGTGAATCAGTGAAAATCTGTGAAATTCATCCAGGGGTGTTGTGCTTACGAATTTGTTGGCTTTTTCAGTTGCTGTGGAGTTTCCCATTGTATCAGTGCACAACAATTTATCAGTTCACCTATTGATGGGCATTTGGATTGCTTCCAGACTCTTGTGAATAAAGCTGCTACAAATAGCTCTATTACTGTGTTCTCATCACCACAGAGTTGACTATGAAATGAAAGTGCCCACCTGGAACAGGATATGATTGAGAGAGACCTGATATGCTAGGGAGAGGACAATGAAGTTGCTTTTAGTATTTTTTTTATTATTTCTCAAATATATTAAGCCTTTTTCATGGGCCAAATATGAGATTGTGTGTATTGTATTATTTCTCCTATTAAACATTCACAAAACTTCATTTGTCAGTTGAGGAAACTACATGATTTCCACGTGGCTACGTCATTTGCTTAAAATCAAATTGACAAAAATCCCAAGAACAGACGTCATCTCTTCCATCGGCCCCAAAGCTCTTAGCCTCCAGCTTGGAGTCAGAACCTGGACTCAAGTTCTCTGGGTCACCCCTTCATGGTGTGACAGGTTCCCATCTGGTCTCCCCATGCCACAGCCCTCATCTGAAAATGCAGGTGAGCTTATGACCAGACCACGAGGGATAAAACTTTTATAAGAAGAAGATATAAAATCACTTTGCTAAGTATCTGTAATGCAGCAATTGTTTGATTAATATTCATCATCTTCTGAAAAATTTAAAAATTTCAATGTTGGAAATGTTTCCTTGAGTTTTAAAGAACTTTCAAAATTTTCATTTGATTCTTTCAACAACCCAAATTAAAATTTCCCAGGAAACTCACATTTTCATCACCATTTTGTCTGCCCCGACATCCCTGCATCTCCATTCTGGGAGGATGGTGATCCTGGAGGAAAAGAGGGAATTGCTCCTGGTGCATCTGGAATGAAATCCAGTTTTCTAAAGGAATTGTATCCTCCTCCCGATACACCCCAAAGGGAGACTAGGCACTTTAAAGGAATGAAAAGACTGTCAAATATGAATGCATATGGTAGGAGGACAGGGGTGTTGCCTCTCTTTTGTCTGTGTTTCTTCGCTGGCCTTCAGAGCCATAGGGGCCTCAGGAGGCCTCGTGATAATTCAGGAAGTTGGCAGATCTTCACTGAACCCAGAGCCATAAAGAGACTGAGAAGTTCAAGTTAAACATTCCTGCGTGACTAGGAGGAAAAAAAAACACACACACACAAACAATATAAGCATCGTCAAAAGAAACTGGAAAAATATTTGCAATATATCTTATATATTCATCTCTTTAACATACAATCAATAAATAGGGAAAATAAACAACCCCATAAGGAAAAAATGTGCAAAGACATGTAGAGCAATCCACAGATATATAAATCGAAATATCTGATAAACACAGAAAAATACTCAAGCTCACTCATGAGGTAATGAATGTTAAAATGACTTGATATATTTTACGTCTATCAGAGAAGCAAAGATTTAAAAGGTTAAGACTATCCAGGAATGCTCAGGTTGTGTGGAGACAAATATTGGCAAGACTGTAAATCTGTATTTTTTGGAAGGCAATTTGGCATTATCTTCACAACATATTAATTTAATATTATGTTCTTTGACCCAGGAATTGATCATTTGGCTTTCAAAAATACATGTGAAAAAAACTGTGTGTGTGGCATGTGCAAAATGCTTGTGAAAAGCTTAGCACAGAATGGCTCCAAACCATGAAGGTTTTTATCAGCAAGCAAACTTCTAAGCATTTTGCAGTGTTAGCTCATTGAATTCTCACAAAAAACCCTGTGAGGCAGGCACTGTGTTCATACTGTGTTTCCTCATCTTACACATGAATAAACGAGAAGTCATTTGAGGAAGCTCACACAGCTGAGTGACAGAAACAGGACCCCTTCACTGCTGGCTGGGCCCTAGGGCAGCTCTGTCCACTGGAACTTTCTGTTCCAATGGAAATGTTCTATCACCTGTGCTGTCCAACATGGTAACCACTAGCCGCTTTGGGGCTATGAAACAGTTGTGTGGCTAATGTGACCGAGGACCTGAGGTTTTCATTTAATTTCAATTAATTGACATTAGATTTTAAGTGGCTACCATATTGGACAGCACAGCCCTAGCATCTACTGTGATCTTAATCCCTATGCTGTGTTAGTTGTGATTGGCAGTAGCAGCAGCAGAAGCAGCAGTCTTTTGCCCTACTAGAAGGGAAAACTTTATGGTAGTCAGAACTGAATCAAAAGGAAAGAGCCTGCCTCTGGAGTGAAAACCAAGTTCTTATCATGGCAGCAATGTCAGCAGCAACCATGTGAAGCAGCACCCAATATCAGCAACCAATATCAATGTCAGCAGCAACCAATGTTCAGGCATTGGATTTGAGAGGGCAGATACAGTAAAGGGTTGGACAGTTGCGGATTTTCAGGGTCCAGTCCAGCCAGAGGTCACTGATTCTATCAATAAAAGGCCAATGAAGTTCACACTCCTCATACCCTCACTCCCTAACATCTCAGCTGAGAAACCATGTCACAAGTTCCCTTTGCATGTGCTCTCAGGGACATCTCAGAGGAGGTGGAATTAGCATTTACTGACTATTTGTTCTGTGCCAAATACCACGCCTGACGACGTTACAGCATTCTAAGCCTTATACTAATAGAACAAGACAGATGTTGCAAATCCCCATTTCGCATTTGAGGAAACTAAGACTCAAAAAGATTAAATAACTTTTTGGAAATCACAACATAGCAGGCAGGATGGGGTTTGAACTTCAATATTACTCCAGAGCCTGATCCCTCATTTTTCAGGTGAGAAATTGGAGGCCCAGAGAGATACAAAGAAATCCAAAAGCAGGAGGACCCTGGGACTTTATCCTGGTTCATACTCTCTCCTTCCCATTGCTAGAATTTTCTCCACATGATCCTTGCCAGACAGAAGACCATCCAGCTCCTCTGGAACATTCCTTGAGAATTCGCATTTTATAGCTCAGAAAATAATCCTGATTAGGCTGATGATTTACTTAAGGTCACAGAGAAACTTTTGATAGACTGAGGCTAAAAACCAGGGCCCTTGACTGCCAGCCCTGAGGTGCCAGCCCCAACCCATCTCCCCACCATCCCACCCCTCCCCCAGAATAAAGACCTGGCCATCAAGATCTCTAGTTAAGGGGTCTCCAGAGACTGAGCAGAGGTTGCCCTTTGTTCTGAAGTGTTTCTTGGTTTGGTAAACCAAGCACAGTGCCTCCCCTCTGCCAAGAATAGAGCAGTAGGCTAAGCCCCTGGTCTCCAGCACTTTCTGTACTTGGCTGCTAAAATCAATTTCCTCATCCAAATACACAGCTAGGCTGTAGACCACTAAGGGCAGAGCCACAACTCACCCACCGTGTCTGCACTGCCTAGGGCAGGGCCTGGTACACAGTAATGTGCTGGGGAGTGGATGGCAGATGTAAACAAGCAAAATCAAAGCACAGAGCAGGTAGAGTCCAGCTGCCCTGTGCCATTAGCAGAGATTCCAAAGTTGGAGAAACAATGGTTTTCCATCAATGTGTGATGCAGGACCTCGGACACCTCTGCTGGGCAGCAGGAAATAATTACTGACATAGAGAGCTTTCTGTTGGCCTTTGCATAAACCTCTGAGGAAAGTGCAGGCCTGACTGCATGGTTGGCTCTTGCAGCTGAATGGAAAATTGATGTCCAGAAGAGCAAAGTCCCTATTGTGAAAGCATCTCAAGGCTGCAGACCCCACAGTGGGTGTGAGGGGAGCTGGAGGGCTCCTGACAAACCTGACTGCGCACTGGGATCCCCTGAGAGGACATGGAGACTTGCAGCTGGGGTGCCATCCACATGCCAGTCATGGAAGCGGACAGGAAACTGCATCCCAGGGGGTAGGACCTTGGACTCTGACCTTGTCCCTGCAAAGAGAGAGGCCCCAGACACTAGTTTTCAGAATAGGTCATGACCCTTCAAAGGCTCGGGCTAATGTGGGCCAAGGCCGCAAGGCTGCCTGCCTTGTGAGGTCAGAAGCACCAGGGGACCAAGGTGGCTGTGTTTGCTCATCACTGGTCCCAGGGCCTGGCATGTGGTACTCACCAACCAGAAGATCCAGGTTGTCCATTAAAGAGAGTGGCTTGTGCTTGGGGGGAGACTGAGGGCACAGCCCCTTCCCTACTCCACAAACTGTCTTCATGGAGGGTGTTATACGACTTAATGATTGGGGAAGCAGCCTCAGAATCATTATGTAACTGACCCAGCTGGGCTTCTTGGGGGAGGGGTTCCTTCACCCCTTCCTTCTGGCATGTCCTGGGACATTAGGCCAGGAACACAGGAACTGTTCCTATTGCTTGAGAGGGAACTAAAAAAAACAAGCTCTGTTTTGTTGGCAATTGAATGAAAATGGCAGAATGGTGTGCGGGGAAGAGTATGGGCTTTGGTATTTGAGAGACCCCACGCCAGCCTTGGGGCCATGACTGAGGTCAGCTATGAAGTTGGAACAATAGCACCTACCACTCAGGGATGTAAGGATTGTGTCGTGCCAGAAAGGGCCAGAGCAGGAAATCTATGCTTGGAGCAGATGGGTAAAGAAGAAGAGTCCTGGAGCCCTTGGTGGCTTTTTCAGGCTTATATTGAGTTTATCAGGTACATGGCAGGAAGGGGTGCTGGGGGTCTGGGAGGCTGGCAGGCCTCCCACCCCTGGCAAATCTTCACTCTTTCTGGGCTCTCTGGCCTTCTCTCATGGCCTCTGCTTCTCTGCTGGTGCTCTTCCCATCTCTCACTTGTTTTCCTTCTGGTCTCTTTCATTCTTCTAGCGTCCCCATGATGCCACTCTTATAGGCCCTGTCTCAGCCCAGGTGTACCCACCTACGCATGCCCACACCCTACTCCAGGTGCCCGCCATCAGGCATGCATTCAGGACCACAGAGATCCATCATCAATCCTAATGGCAGGAGGGCAGAAAAGCCTGACAAACATTTACCCTACAGATTGTAAGGATTAAGTGAGGTTCATAAAGAACTTAGCATAGGGCATGACTGGAAAACAAGAGTGAAAAGTAATAGTAGGAGTGAATCTTTATGAAGACTCATTAATTTAGTGATATTACAATAAGGATGCCTTCTACAAAACCACGATTCAAAGTGGCTTCAGCAATTATTAGTAACTTCAACATTTATCAACATTTATCATCTCACTTAACAAGTAGTCCAGAGGTGGGACGACCCCAGGTGTTTATCAGTGTATAAATTCAACTGCTTAGTGTCAACTACAGCCATCTCAGAACCCCCAGACCTCTCCTCATAGTCTGATGGACAGCAATCCCTATTTCTCCAAGAAGATTAGGACCACTGTGGTTTCCAAATCAGGATCCACTCACTGAGACACATGATGAGGCATGACTAGCCGAACCAAGTCAGGATTCTATTAGCAAGGGCAATGGATGTCATTAGGCAACCAAGAGCTGCTGCTACAAATGGAATATAATATAATTAACTCCACTCCCCTCCCTCCAGAGCTGTTATGGGGATGCAATGAGATAATGGGTGTGAAAGGGTTTTCTGAACAATACAAGACTCTGCATGAGGACTGGGTTGTTATTATCCTTATAGAATAATTATAATTCTATCATAGAATAATAGATGATACTTGAATGCAATCACCCATCCTGCTTGTGGCTGTATGTTCCTGTTCATCAAACCCTCCTTCTCTCTCACATGTGCCACAATCATGGAGATATAAGAATTACCATCATTTAAAATTAAGCCAGATACTTCATAGTGATAAGTGTCAGTGCTTTCCAGAAAGCACTATTCATGGGAGGGGGCTTTTCTGGGAAATACATGTTCTTGGGCATCAGACAGATATGGTTCCAGTGCAGCTTCTATGAGTCATGCTATAAATGTAACCTTAGGTACATTTATTTAGGCCCATGCTATGTAACTTTAGGTACATTATTTAATTTCTCTGGTCTATCTATAAAATAGGGGCAATAATGCCTCTGCACAGGTAAAATTAGAGAGTAAGTGCCTGAAGCACAGAGCAACCAGTGAACTAGTGACAACAGTAAAATGATAAGAGTTTATGTTGTGCCAGGCACTGTCACACCCAGCTCTTTTGTTCCCACACAACCTACGGTGGTAGGAGGTGTTATCATTATCCATATCCTACAAGGAAAGGAACCTAGGCCAGGGGATGAGAAATGTGCCCAAGGCTGCACAGCTGACTGGTAGCACAACTGGGGAGCAAATTCAGGCTCCACATTTTACCACACAGCTGGCTGCCCCGCATTACTGTTAGCATTTTTGATGTGCGGGACACACCATGCTCTGCCAGCTGCCAGCTCTGCCACTGCCTCCTGGCAGGCCCTTGTGCTCATTCTGCCCTCTCCTGGTCTCTGTTTCCCAATTTCATGTGTGAACCTGCAGGTTGAGATCAGAGAACTCTGCTGCTTATAAACTTGATAGGAAAGTGATTAGGAGCTCAATCTGAGGCGGGAGTGGGCACCCGTGGCCACCTCTTAGCTCTCCTGTTCCTAGCCAGTCACATGACCTTAGCCAAGTGGATTGTCCACTCTAAGTCCAAATTTCCTCGGCTCCAATGGGGGCAATACAAGTCCCTATCTCATAAGATTGTTGGAGGATCAAAATCGATGCTTGTCTTGACACAGCTTGATACAATGTCTGACAAAGAGAAAGTTCCCAGTCAATGGTAGCTATTATTATCTTTTGGTTATTAATAAATCATCTTTCTCCTGCACAAAATTCCTCTAAGAGCAAAAGACAGTTATTTGGGCCCAAAGCAAAGCCTACGGGCAGTTTCTTTCAGAAAATCATAATGTAGCCTACAGAGTGTAGTCACTTAAATTTCTTCAGACTTCTCCTCTCTGCTCAACAGAGATAATAAAGAGAAATTCAGAGGGCTGATCTAAGGATTCGAGGGAATGGCATAAATTAGTATTGCTAGTATTTATGATTGCAGCTCTGAGAGCTTTCGAAGCATCCCATGTAGCGATGCTTCTCTTTTCCAGCTGGAGACTCAAAAAAGTTCAGTGAGTAAATTCAGGTGGGACATCGCAGTTGCCGCCAGGATGCTGGGTGGAAGGGTCCAGGGAAGAGGGGCAGAGGCTAAGGCTTTTATAGGATCTGAACCCTGTCTCTCTCCTACTTATCTCTTCTCCTTTAACATCACTTCCTGCTGGGAGGCACCACTGTGTCCCACAGCTTCATTCACTATGGCCTGCTCTTGTGTTCCTGCCCTCAGAGCGCTCTTCTGGGTTTGCTCAGCCACTACACTGGGAACAGCTCACATGCAGGCTTAACCCAACCTCACAGCCCTCCATCACTTCACTGGGGTGCTGGTTGGCGTCCCCTGTGGGGACATCCATTGAACCAGATCTGGTTGGCGGAAAGATTCTTGACCTTATTCCCCAAGTGGGTGGCACTGCCCCGCTCTGACTAGCCCAGAGACCTGTGACAAATTGCACAGAACCAGTCACTCATCCAGCCTCACAGACCACTGGGCCCAGTGGCTGTGGAATATAGGAACACCCCCAATGTGTTTCCCACCCTGCAGGCCTCGTTCTTTCACCTCATTTCCCCAGGTGTGTGAAATCCAATCAAGTGTGGTCAGCATCTTGAGGACTTGTAGCCTCCATATAGACAATACATTGCCGTTGTTTTAGGTCCAGCTTGTGGTATTGGCTAGGGCAGCCCTAAGAAACTAAACCAACCCGCGGGAATTTTGCATGATTCTGTTCCCCACCGTGTCCCCGGCAACCAGCGGAAGGCCCAAGACCTGGTGGTGCCTGAGTTAAAACTGTGTGAACAAACGATGCTTGCTGGGAAGGAGATGTTGGAAAGTGTGTGTCAAGTGCTTGGCCCAGTAGTTGCTATGCAGAAGGTATAGCTGACTCTTGAACAGCACAGGTTCGCACTGTGCAGGGCCACTTGTGCAAGGACTTTCTTGTAAACAGCATAACTTATAGTATCAATGCATAATAATACAATACAATGTTGTCAATGTATTTTCTCTTCCTTATGATTTTCTCAGTACTTTCTTTTCATCAGAATACAGTATATAATACGTATGACATGCAGTATATGTGTCAGTCACCTTTTTATGTTATCCATAAGGCTTCCAGTCAACAGCAGGCCATTAATAGTTAAGTTTGGGGGAGTCAAGTTATAGGAAGATTTTCAGCTGTGTGGGAGTCAGCACCCCCAGTCCCTGGTGTTATGTGAGGGTCAGTTGTATTTGACAAATGTCTCTTGCTTTCCCTTCTCTTATCATCTCAAAGACTTCTTTCTGTACAGAGTAGGTTCCAAATAAAAGGCAAGCCTGTTTTTTCTTCTAATTTTTGCCTAAGTCCCCCTCTGGGCCCCTTGCTTTGAGAAACCCTCCCTCTGGGAAAGTTCAAGGCCTGAGGGAGACCCAGCCACTTGGGAGTAGATGTGGGCAGACATTTCCACTTGTCTGCTCTCCCCCTGACTGCTCTCTTAGATCTTTCAAAATCCACGGTGTGAGAATGCAGGAGTTTCTGGAAAGCTCAGTTCTTTTACTTACGCTTTCTCAAGAAAAGTTTCGCAAAGCTTTTTATTTATTTATTTTTTTTTTTGCTGTATTATTATTTTACATTCTTGTTTGTTTTCTCACAATACAGGCTCTCTCCCTTCAGGTGTGATCACCACAGTTCTCCCACTGCCAAAGCACCCACAGTCCTCCATCATAGTTCACAGAGCACACCTCCCTCTGTTTTCTCCTGGATACCTCAGAGCTATGGTCTGAGACAGTTTTAAAGTTTGCCTTTCTCTGATCCTTTGTTTGGTTTGTCTGTATTCCACCTATAAGTAAAATCATCCAGTATTTCTCTTTCCTCTTCTGGCTCACTTCACAGAGGATAATCCCTTCCATTTGCCTCATGCTTTCACAAGTGACATGAATTTATTTTTTGATCACTGAGTAGTATTCCATTGTGTGTGTGTGTGTGTGTGTGTGTGTGTGTGTATGAATCCCATTTTCTTGATACACTCATCTGTTTGGAGGCATTTAAGTTGTTTCCATATCCTGGCAAAGCTTTATGGAAATTTTTGGGGAGCAAGAGGCCCCGCACTGTGAGTAGAACAGGGAAAGCAGTTTAGAATCGGGGCATTTATGCAGGGAAGCTATTCCAGGAAAATGCCTCTCACCGCACCCTTACATTCACACCATAGGGCTTTCTGGTACTTTAAAAAATCTCTCTTTTTGAAATATAACAGATATCCAGAAAACAACATGATAAATATGCAAGTCTGACTTGACTTTGTATGGTTGTTTTTCCTAGTTAATTTTTGCACAGTTCATTGATTACACTAAACCTTGGCTTCCCCTTCAAGAGTCTGTGAAAGACAGAATAAATTTCTAGACAGAACTCTAGTTATACGCTTAGGTGACCTGTGTTGGATTCTTTGTTTGTTTTAAAGATTTATTTATTTATTTATACCAGAACTGGGGTACAGGCCAGATGCACGGGAGGGTGGGAGGATTCACCAGAGACAGAGTGGGAAACAGAACAGGCAGACTGATGAAAAACACTGCTGAGGGGAGCAGCGGGCAAGACAGGAGAGGTCTGCTGCACCATGTGGGACCGTCGCTGGCCAGCCGGGATAGAACCGGTGCTGCAGAGGCTGCAGACAGCTTCACAACGCTGCACTCAACTGCCTGAGCCACCAGGGGAGGCCCTGTGTTGGATTCTTAACTCCACACTCACTAGCAATGTGGCTTTACGCCAGTTAATTTCTTAATTTCCCCCTCCTGTGGCTGATGGGATTAGGGAATTAAATGAATATTCTTGTGTTTATTACTATTTTTCATTTGGATTATTTTAGTGGGATGAGTGTGGGCTTAGTTAGGATCCATCAGAACAATTCTGGAGCCTAACCTTGCATCCACCAGCTGGGTGACCTTGAGCAGGCTCTCTTTGAGCCCCAAATTCTACATCTGTTATTTGTGTTCTTCCTTTGTCTTGGGCCCTGAATTCTGCAGCTGTGTAAATTGAGTGGGGGAAAGAAAAAAAATATATATGTACCCACATATATATGAAAAATTTTTTAACCCAGGAAATAATAAATGACTTTGAAAACAGCTGTTTGGAAGCATTTTCTTAATCAAATCTCAGCGCAGATGTGCAAACTTAAGTCTTCCTTTTGAACAAAGAACTCTTAACCACAGATTGTTCAAGACCAGCCCTAATTTAATGTGGCTTCTTGGTCACATTTAGCAGCAGATTTTGACAGAGATAGTCCAACCTTGTGCCTTCCCTCTCCCCCCCTTCATATCTCATGATAAGTGAACTTTCTATCAGGTCCAATTAGAGCCTCTGGAGGCCTACATGGATCATCTCACCTCCCTATGGAGGTAGCTCCTGGGAAGTGTGAAAAGATGCTGGGTAAAACTTGAGGTTGCAGCTGACAATTGGAGTTTCGTGGGCCTCCCATTCCCCTTGCACTTCCCCTCCCCCCAACACCTTCCTCACCTCTTGGTCTCTTGTCTGGAATTAAATAATGTGTTCTGCTTCTTTCACCTGTGACACGGGTTTCCCCTGCTGGTCTTAGCTGTGGGTCTCCAGTACCCTCTCCAGTGAGCCTGCCTTGTGGCACCACTGGGGTTGATATTAAAGGGCCTGTGGGGGGAAATCATCACTATTGAGCACCTGCTGTATGCCAGGCCCATGGTAGGCCCCAGGCATGCCAATTTTTACTTATTTAGTCTTCTTGAGACCCCTGGAAGACAGGCCCAGATCTTGGGGATCCTGAGGCTCTCAAAGGTGAAGCAACCTGCCAGAAGTCACAATGACCAGTTGCAAAGATAGATCTTACTTACTGCCCCTCTCCCGGGTTTGAGTACCCTAAGCCCCTTATCAGTTGTAGGTCCCTACAAAGTCACACACCTCTCCTAAACTCAGTTTTTCTATCTGGAAAATGGGTGTGCTGGTCATTATCTTCTGTGGGTATAGCATGCAACAAATAAGATCATGGATGTAAAAATCCTGTATAAACAAACTATAAAGTAAACATTGTTTTATTACTATCTCAAGTTAAAACCAACTCCAGCATGTATTGGGTACCCACTCTTTATGAAATCACTGTGTGGGCTGCAGACATATGGAGATAAATAAGACCAGTCCCTGCCCTCAGGGACTCACTAATAAGAACACATAGGCATAGTGACCTTTAGTTTGCAATATTTGCACAGCTGTAACCTGGACCCTGGAAACCTCTCAAAGCTCATTTCCTAGCACCCTCCTTCTTACTATACTAGTTTCCTTGCTGTCCCTCAAATGAACTTGATCCGCTGGAGAGACTTTGCTGTTGCCAGTCTCTCTGTCTGAAAAGCTCTTCTCCAGGTGTTTGTGTGACTCACTCCTTCACTTTTTCAGGTCCCTGCTTAAGTGTCATCTACTCCAAAAGGCCTTCCCTGGCCACCTTACTTAAACTAGCACACCCACCCCATCACTCCTGATCTCTTATTGCACTTATTTTTTCTTTATAACATCTATCACCACTTGATCCTATTCTGTACAAGCATTAGCTTATTGTTTGTTGATTTTTCTCCTCCCTGGAATGTAAGCTTCTGAGGGCAAGTCTTTGTCTTCCTTGCCTGTCAGTGATGCTTACAACAGTGCCACACACAAGACAAATATTTGATGACAGACTCACTCATCTTTACCACTCAATGATAAAAAGGCAACTCGATTTTAAAATAAGGATCTGAATAGACATTTCTTCAATGAAGATATGCAAATGTCCAATAAGCACATGAGACATCAGCATCATTAGTGACCAGGAAATGCAAACCAAAACTACAATGAGATACCACTTCACACCCACTGAAATGTCTATAATCAAAAAGTCAGATAGTAAAAACTGTTTGCAAAGATGTGGAAAAAATGGAACCTGTAAACACTGCTAGCTAGTGAGACTATAAATTGGTGCAGGGAGGGGCCTCTCTGGTGGCACAAGGGGTTAAGACGCAACCTATGAAGCTGTCTGCAGCCACTGCAGCACAAGTTCCATTCCCAGCCAGGGAGCAACGCACATGGCTCAACAGACCTCTCCTGACTTGCCCGCTGCTCCCCTCAACAGTGTATTTCAGTCAGTCTGCCTGTTCTGTTCCCCGCTCTGTTGCTGGTGAATCTCCTCACCACCTACACCTCTGGCCTGTACCCCAGTTCTTGTATGCATAAATAAATCTTTAAAAAAATAAATAAATTGGTGCAGGGAAACAACCCAGTAATCCCTCAAAAGCATGAACAGAGTCACCGTATGATCCAGAAATTCCACTTTGTATGTACCCAAAAGAAATCCATCCACATAAAAACTTGCAGTCAGATGTTTGTAGCAGAATTATTCAGAATAGCCAAAAAAGTTGAAACAGCCCAAATTTCCATCAGCTGATGAATGGATAAACTAAACATATATCTGTACAGTGCAATATCATGAAGTAATACAGTCCTGATATGTTACAACATGGATGAAGCTTGAAAATCTTAGATTGAATGAAATAAGCCAGTGGCCAAAAAGCCCTTATTATGAGTCCACTTATATAAAATGTCCAGAATAGGCACGTCTATATAGAATGAAAATAGATTAGTGATTGTCCAGGACTGCAGTGTGTAAGAAGGAACTAGAGAATGATGGTTATTGAGTATGGGGTTTCTTTTGGGGTAATTAGAATATTCTATAATTGGTTGTAATGATGGTTGTGCTACTCTGTGAATATACTAAAAACCATTGAACTGTCCACTTTAGATGGGTGACTTGTGAATATGCTGTCTTTACCAATAAAAGCTAATGAATGTCTTGTTTTGATTTCCTATGTCAAATAAGCAGGCTAGTAGATCGGCCAACTCCATGTGAAGTCTAAAGGGACCTCGGCATCCTCTTCTTAGTATTGAAGTGAAAGGTATACCAGGAGCCGGACTTCCCCAGGCAGACAGGTGAAAGCAGATCTCCTTCCCGGTGGCTGCTTTAAACATAAATAAATAAGGCCCTGGGAAGCCTATGAGGAGGAGATCAAATGAGCTGAGCCTGAGAAATTTACTGAGTCCTGTTTTCCAGAGACCATTTTCCCAACATAAGTCACAGAGACAGATGGCCCCAGACCTACTTCTGAAAATAACCACTGTCAAGGAGAGCAGACTTGACTTAGCGCAAGTAAGACTCACACATTTAATCGGCAGGATAAGAAGGCGAGTTGGGACTCAGGAGCCTGCAGCTCTGCTGAGCTCATCCCATTAGGGACCAAAACAGAAGCTGTTTGCTGCCTTTCTGTGTATGTGTTGTCTTTTTAAAATAACTTTTATTGTTTTTTAAAAATCTCGTTATCACATTTGTTCCTTGGGAAAATATAAAGAAAAACTAAAATTCAGTCTTAATTCTCCTCTCCTAAGGTAACGAGACTAACGGATTACACACACACAGATTTAAACAACTGTCAGAATTTTTATACCGTTTTCCATCATGCTTTTTTAATATCCTGTTTCTCACCTTCCTAAACATTCTTTTGAATATGGCTTATGTAATGTTCATATTGGCATTGTCCTGATGTACCTCAATTTACATAATAGGCACTTAACATTATCACTTTAGGATGTTTTCCCCCTTTAACACTATTTAAATGTTTTACTTTTTGCAATTACAAATGCTGTTGTGATGAATAGCTTTGTAAGTGAATCTTTTCAAAAGTCATGATTATATTCTTGGGTCGATTCCTAGAAGTGGAATTGCTCAGTTCACATTTTAAAAGTCAAGTTTATACCAGTTTGTGCTAACAGTAACAGTGGTATTTGTATTTACAACCAACAACTATTTTAGCACCCACCAGATGCCAGATATTTTCACATTTATTATTTAATTTCCCTTGAAGTTTTCCTATGTATTGTTTAACTTTCTCTTAAAGTTTTAAACATATAAAAAGAAATAAATGTGCTCATTGTTATAAAATATTGAAGATACAAAATTACATTTAAAAATTAAAAATTGTCCGTATCATTGATAAGCACCATTAAAGGCTAATTTTCAATGAGTCATTTTTCCTATATATTTACACAAATTCATTCATTCTATAAATGTTTTATGAGCGCTCCTGTGCCAAGGGAACATGACTTCCATTATACTGAAATCATTTGTATCCTGCATTTTTTCCCCATATTCTCCTTTAATCCTCAGAACAACCCCTTGAGGCATGGACTGTTATTCCTATTTTGTAGAATGCTGGATCACAGTAGAACCAACTATTCTTGTCCAACTCCCTCACGGGGCTGGCTAAGACCAGAGAGGTCAGAGGACTTGCCCATGACCCTAAGCATGTCATTGACCTGCATCCAGATCTCTTGACCCCTGTCTAGAGCAGAAGATCACAGCTTCTGATGGGGAACCAATCTTTACAAATGCCCTAAAACAGGGTGGTGATATAATTGTCCATATTGGGACATTTTTAGAGGGAAAATGGGGTTATCCTTATGTATGAAGGGTAATATAAAAATTGGAACTGTAACTGACAAACCAGAGTGTGTCATCCTTCTATGCGCTCTAATTTCAGAGTTCTAGCACTTTGAGATGCTTTTCAGGAGGGAATTCCTGTCCATTACAAATTACTATGGGAACCAGTTTGGCAAACCTTTTTCTGAGCTGAGACTGTGCCAAGACACAGAGATGGACAGTTTGTGGTCCCTGTGGACAGGCTGGGCTGTACAAGCAGAGCCGTGAACGTAGCTTACTCCCAAGCAGGAGCTGGAATTCATCCTGTTCCATAGCAGAGGATCCAGTTTTCCTCAATGCCCCATCCTTTGCTCAGAACTGAAGATGATTTTCCCTGTTCAGTGAAGCAACTGGCTGCTCTGTTAAGAGGAAATAGATATGAGATTGGCACATGAGAAAACAAGGAATGCATTTATTTTTAAGTGTAGAGACTTTAGAAAGGGGAGTGAGGCGCTCAAGTGCAACCAGCCCCCCCCAGGCAGGACACATCGTCACCAATTTCATGGAGATGAGAAACCTGTGCAGGTCTAGGACTTTCTGTTGGTTTTCTGTAGGTGTCATCTATTGATTAATTGCTGTGTAGTGGGCACTATGCTAAGTGTTTTATCTACAGGCTCCTAAAGTACAGGGCTGCCAGGTAAAAGGTTATCAAGAGGCTCTTCTGATAATCCTAGAAACACCTGGAAAGAAAGTTCATTCATGCAGCACGTAGCTGGTGAGCTGGTTTGAGGGGCCTCACACCTCCCCAATGTGTAAATAGGACTTTTCCCCTCCTGGAACCAATATGAGGTTTAATGTAGATCACTAAGATCTAGTTTGGGTGTTTGGATGGCTTTCTCTGGACTGCTGAGAAAAGTATAAACAAGTACATTTTGTGCATGGTGTTTTTTTCTTTAACACAGGAATAAACTTGCCCAACAGCTAGCTCTTCACGCTTTAGTCTCATAGTATGTTCTGTATATTTAGTCTCATGGTATACTCAGAATCCAAAATGCTAGAAGGCCCATCCTTGAGAACTAGCTTGCCGTAATTCTACATTTCAAATGCTAAATCAAGCCATCATCAGTTTACACAAAAGTCTGAGTAACTGAAATTCTTTCTGCACATCTCAGATCCTCCTGTCTGATGTTCTTTTCATACATCATGGTCACCTCACTAACACTCCTGCTCTTTTTATGACACCGGTGAGTAATGCATATTGATAGAGATGTCACTGGCAGGTTTGGAGATCCGTCATTAGTTATCCCCTCAACCCTCCCTGTTCTTACTATGAAAGAACCCCAGCTAGAGGGGTGGGAGAGGAGATCAATATGGGCTGAGCTCTTACCATGAGCCTGCTGGGCACCTTACAAGCTAATGTCAATCCCTTCGACAACGCTGCTGTGGGTATTAGCACTGTGCTTTTCAAAGAAAACTGAGACAGGTAAAGGGACTCATCAAGGTTACACAGTCAGTGTAATGCTGGGCTTTGATCCTGGGTTTGTGGAAATAGAAGCCTGCATTCTTCCCACTTCGGATGTGTTTCAGCTGACGGACCGGACTCTCCTTTTCCCTCCCCCAAACCAGGGCTGATAAAATTAATTCTCACCGCCCAATGGAAATAGCATTACCGTTAAGGGTTCTCACCCAGGTCCTGTGCCTTACTTCACTAAGCCTCCATTTCTTTTTTTTTTTTTTTTTTTTTTAAGATTTATTTATTTATACAAGCACTGGGTACAGTCAGAAGCGCGGGAGGGTGAGAGAATTCACCAGAACCAGAGCACGGAGCAGAGCAGGCAGAAGGACCGAAGTACACTGCTGAGGGGAGCAGCGGGTGGCAGGAGAGGTCTGCGTGCCATGTGGGACCCTCCTCCGGTGGCCGGGGAGCAGCCGGGGATCGAACTGGCGCTGCAGAGGCTGCAGGCAGCTTCGCAACCCAGTGCTCAACCACCGCGCCACCAGGGAGGACCTAAGCCTCCATTTCTTGACCTTGCAATAGGGATGAATTTTCCTCCCTTTAGAGTTGTGCTGAGGAAAAGATCTCATCAAGCATCTGGTCTGGTTCCTGGGCTCCAGATGTAGCTCTGCAAATGTTGTCCCTGCTCCCACCGTGCCCCCAAACTCTGTGTCTGCATTCTCTTGATTTGTTTCCTTCTTTTTCCATCCTTATCTACTAGAAACCAGATAAGCTAGGCTCCTCTAAAGAATCTTGAATGGCTTCCCCCTTCACTGGCCCCCATAGTTGTTGAGGCAAGGTATGGGGAGGTTTGTTCAGCCCATCTGCTTTATGGTGGACACAGTAGAAAATTGTAGCACACTGGGTTCCCTTCAATTGATGACCAGAATACAAGGGGAAGACAACCCTCAACCCTTGTGGTTCCGGGCGTTAGGCATTCTTCTGTGCCTCCATGAGTGTGCCTCTCAGCCCCACCCAAAAGGCATGCCCAGATCATGTGGGCATTCATTGTCCTGGCTGAACTGAGCCAATGAGAAAGGAGATGTGGGTGACTGAGCAGAGACCTTCAGCCTTTCTAAAGAGCAGATTCTTCTAAAACACAGTCCTAGTCTTATCACCTCACAGAAAACTTCCCTGGCTCCTCAGTTTTCCTAGTGTTCAAGGCCTAAACCTACTCTTCAGAGACACATTTCTCACTTTTCACTTTACATAGGTCTTTCATACCATAATCAAGGTATTCTCCTTCGCTCCCCCTTCCTCCTTTCTTCATTTCACAAATATTTACTAGTGCTTTCTATATCCCAGACACTGTGCTAGGCACTGGTGAATCTGGTCATGGATAAGCTAGGCTACTGGGCAGACACACAAATAAACAGTGCATTGTGAGCAGTGTTGCCACTGGGAAAGTATGGCTTGCTGTGGGAGCTCAGGAGGAGTGCCAAACCAAGGTTTGAAGCATCTGGGAAGTCTTCCTGGAGGAGGTGACCAGGAGGTTAAGCCCTAAGACTGGGTGGTAACTAGTGAGACACAGAAGGAAGTATTGATGAAGAAAAAGGAAGAAGAAAGAGAAGAATCAATATGTGCAAAAGTTCAGAGGCAAACTATAGTTGTGCTCCACGGGGTGCCATTCAAAGAGATTCCCTGCAAATGATGCCCTGAACACGTGCAACTTAGACAAAAGAGAGAGCAGTAAGTTTCTGGAAATGGAGAACAGGCCAACATGTCTCAACAAATCTTAACAAACTACTGAGAAGTGAATGGTAACACATGAAATTGAAGGGGTAAGCGGGGTGGGCAGGTAGCTGGAGACCAGATGAAGGATGAGAGCTTTAGGCCAGGGTACTCCTCCCTCTGCCATGATGCTCTCACCTTCCTCTTTATCTCTTCCCATTGAAATCTTCAATGGCTCCAGAAAGCCTCTCTCAGCTCCTTCAGCTGTAACGAGTCCCATCCTGGCCTCTGATCTCCTGTTCCTCCCTGTGACCCTCGCCCTCCACTCCCACTATCTGAGACAGTGACTCTCCCAGTGTGTATATCCCTCACCTTCCAGCCTGCAAGCGAGTATTTAGGAAATGTCTGTGGACTCAAACAGTGGGCGCTATACTTTTGCAGTCATCATTGCTCTTATACAAAAAGAAAAGACAAAGTTAGTATCCCTCGCTTTACAGATACATGTTTATGACAGTGACATCTAACACGTGCTAGGTGTCTACTGGCTGCCACACACTTCTCAACATGTCACTTGTTTTAACTCTTAAGCTTCAGAGAAACCCTGGGGGTTCTTTTTATCTTTTTTTAATTTCCATTATACAGATGAGAATGTTGAGTTACAAATGATGATGTCATTGAGCTAGCAAGTAGTGGAATTAAAATTCAAATGGCGGCAGTCTGGTTTCAGAGCCCATACTCTTACTATTACCCTACCCTGTTTCTTTAGATGCTGAATTGGTATAGCAATGCTTCGTTATATGTGTTTTGAGCTCCCTTGTATTATATACATTATAAAACATAAAAAATAGATATTCAGAAGGGTGAGATAAAAAGTACTTTCTAATATTTTCTGGTACTCCAGGGGATGGGTGGAGGAGGTGACCAGGAGGTTAAGCCCTAAGACTGGGTGGGAACTAGTGAGTCACTAGGTCTGTGCCCCCCACTTTAGACAACTTAAGTAAAAATCTGCTAATAAGAGAAAGGGAAATAGCAGGTTTCCAGTAATATCAGTGCTTCACAGAAACCTCATGAGTCAGTATGGACGTACTCAAGCCATCCATTCGGTAGGGGCCGAATGTTCAGAGCCACTCCAGAGGCCTGAGGAGAGTCCCGGAGGTTGAGTGGAAGGAAGAAGAAACAGCCATGAGGTCTCGGAGGGCATGGTGCTGTTCAGCCCAGCCCAGGGTCTTTGAAGTTTGTGATAGAACAACTTTCTTAGTTCTGGAACTATTTCCTTCATAAAGCTTGACAGATTTGCTCAGGAAGAGGCTGTAACAAGCACTCTGGAACAGCACTCTGGAAGAAACATCTTGTTTCTTCAATTTTGTCTGAATTCTAACAAGTCAGCATGGTATGGTACTAGTTACCTCAAGCTCATCAGAAGCTGTGATTGGAGATTATAATATGTCTTTAGTTAATAAAAGATGAGGAAATGAATGTATATTTGTTTAATAAATGCAGCCTGATTGACAAAATCTTTCCAAAACTGGGACTGCAGAGGAAGCTGGATCATGAATGGGGTCCTTCGTGGGGTGGCTTCATTCACTTTTTTTTTTTTAAGATTTATGTATTTATTTATACAAGCACTGGGTACAGTCAGAAGCATGGGAGGGTGAGAGAATTTACCAGAGCGGGGAACAGAACAGGCAGATGGACCAAAATACACTGCTGAGGGGAGCTGCGGGCGCGGCAGGAGAGGTCTACTGCGCCAGCTTCATTCAATTTAATCAATACTTGGTGAGCACTGACCCTGGGCTCCTCCTTGCTCATGCTTCCTGTTCACATACAGCATCTCTAGTCCTCACAACAACTGTGCAAAAGAGGAGTGTTGCCCAGCTTTACAGCTGTGGAGCTAGCAGTAATTTTTCCAAGCTCCTACAACTACTAGGCGGTTAGGTTGTAATGCAAGCCCAATTCCATTGAATTCCAAAGCCCGTGCGAAGAATGCAGTGTACCCCAGGAACAAGCCTTGCAGATGTCTGCAAATATAGCGGGGCAGCCATGACATCAGAACTAAAGATACGATTAATTCAGAGAAAGCAATGATTGCTCCTGTAATGCTGAGTGGTCAATGATGTCAGGGAAGGTACTTACAAGGTAAACTGGGAACATTATTTTGGACAATTTTGAGATGAATCATACCCAGACTTTTAGGTAAAGAAAACCCGAGAGGGGAGGCGACCCAGAGCTTGTCCCATGGCCACTGATACGTGCTGTCAATTGCTCTAGCTGAATTTCTAATGCAAATCAACTCTATAAACACTGCAACTCTCTGAAATGTTGTCATCCGTGGTTAGGCTCAGGGGTTGACATGATCATGAACCTGCAAGATCCTGCAGGACTGGGTGACAGTGAACCAAACAAACTGAACTTGTGTGAAAAGACCACAAAAGTTGTTTTTTCCCAACAATCAGCAGCTCTCTCCGCCACCTCCCCTAGAGCCCGCCAAATCTTAGGCTGGCATGATGGGGCTGCCTTGTATTTCCTTCGGGTTAGTCTCATTGGAAAGCTAAATGGATCTGATTATTTCCTAAACCTTCTCTCAGTCAAGGTGGGAGAACAGAAGCAGCCCTGGAGTCAAGTGGATGCTTTGTCCTGTACTGTATACTTTTATATGTCGTGCTTATGCTCCCTCCTGTAGACAATGTACTGCACACGTGCCCAGAATAGCACTGCCACTGTCTGTCCTCCTTCCGAAGAGTTAGCAGTGTGCTCACAGAACTATAGAAAGCTGGAATTTTAGAATCACGGAACCCTGAAATAAGAAACTTGGATTCCAACACGCTGATTTATCGCATCTTGGAATTCCCAGAATGTTAGTGTCATAAATTTATAGAATCATTTCATCTGAAATTAGTAGAATCTAAGGATCCTCATATGTTAGATTCCTGGAATTTCCCTACCATGCAAATATTTATTTTGTGCCCACTGTGTGCCAGGCACGATGCCAAAATGGGGCAAAACAGAAGAGCAAAAAAAATGGCTGTTTCTTGCTCTCAGAGAATTTGCAAAGAATGCCAGAATCGAAGAATCTTAGAATGGTAGAATCTTAGAAAAGTAAAACATGAGTGTGCTGAAATCTTAGAATGCCAGTAGTAGAGGGGGGTCCTGGATCATTCTCTCCAGCTCTCACTCTACCCCTTATGAGGCCCAGAGCCTGTTCCAGGCATGTCGGATTAAAATCTCACTAATAAGAACATCATTTCAGTTCAGTGACATCATTTCAGTTCAGTGAAGAAAGGCCAACTTGCTGAGTCTCAGCAATCACCCAACGTGACTGCTCCCAGGGGCAGCTGTTGGATAAGACAGCCCAGGCTTTATCAGGACTAGATCCCAGGTTTCCAGCCTCTCTCAGGGAACAAGCAAAGCAGGAGAGGCTTCCCGTGTGTTTCCTAGCTACCCTCTTTGCAACCAGTGCACACCCCTGCACCGAGGCCTCTTCAGAAGGAGTTTACACCAACTTTCTTGGCGGAGCCCCCAGCCCCGCCCCCAGCCCACGTGTGCAGCACATCGTCCGGTGTTGGAAGCCCCGTCCCCCTGTTAATGCGTGTTTTATTTTGCTCCCTCCCCCTCCCCGTGTGCCTCAAAACCAATTTTCATTATTTTTTTCTGTCTGTGTTTGTCTTTGTGGTTCGCAGGTGCTCCCTTGCATTGTTCATCCGCTTCATCAACCCCTATTGAGCGGTCCCCCTCCCCGCCCCCCTCCCCTCCGGCCAATGAGAGCCAGAGGCGGTTGCTAGGCAACGGTGTGGCCCAGCCAACCCCGGACTCAGACTCTGAAGAAGAGTTTGTCCCTAATTCATTCTTAGTTAAAAGTGGCTCCGCCAGCCTGGGGGTCGCGGCGAACGGTAAGTCCCTCTCTCTTCCTAACTTTCGTGGGAGGTGGTTTGTTGTGTTGTTGTTTTTTTTTTTCTACGTTGGCGATGCTGGTTAATCTGCCTGTTTGGGCCGTTTGCAGGGGCAGAGGGGCCTGGTGCATGGGGGGCTAGGGGTTGTCGGGGGACCTGGCGAAATTCTGAGGCTCAGGCAGCCCAGCTCCTGCCCCCAGAGCCCGATTGGATATGCAGTGTTGGGGGGATGCTCCCCCAGCCCCATCACTGAGGTGGGGTAGGCAGAGCTGCTCCAACATATATGCACAAGCACACAGACAAGAGGGAGACAGAAACATCAGGTAGAGACAGAGACAGGTGAAGCTACAGAGGCAAAGATCCACTCGAAAAGGAAAGAAAGAAAAGAAAAGAAAAAGAAAAAAGAAAGAAAAAAAAAGAAAGAAAGAAAAAGGTTAAAACAAAACCCATCGGTTGACCACTTCCTCTGTGCCAGGGACTATGCCAACCTCTGTCGCCTGCTGCTTTACAATCCTCCTCACAATCCTGCCTAAGCAGCCAGTATTACAGTGTCCGCATGAACCATGAGAACACTGAAAGGCTACTCCCCTGGGCCTACTGCTGGCTTTTAAAGTTCTAATTTTCACCTTGTCAGGTAATAGGAGGCCCTGACAGCCCAGGCAGCTGCAGGGCAAGAACCCTGACTACAGAGAGAGCCATGGGCTTAACCGTGGATCTGCCCATAATAAGCACTGTTCTTCCAAACTCTGCCCTGACTCTCTGAAGGAGAAGAGTTGTGGGGGCATACTGGAAGAGTGCCAGGCTAACTGGGGTCCTGCAGGCGCAGCTTTAACCCCTGGTCAGTTGCTGTGCTGTGTGACCTAAGCCAAGGTGCTTGCCCTCTCTGTGTCCAGTAGAGGACTGTCCACTTCTTTGCAAATATGTTCTGGAGAGGATTCAGGCCTTCAAATGGGGGAACAATATACCTGAGGTAACCCAGTATCTTCCTAATGGCCCCAAGATTTCCTGAGTCCCAAGGAAGAGAAGAATCGAAACTTTCCCACAAATAGCACTGTAGCTTGTGCATTGCTTTTGTAAACATTTATTAGTGTCTGTGTGGCACTAAATTCCAGACCAGATTCTGGAAAAGGAGGCAGAGATTCAAAGAGATATAAATAAGGCAGGATCTCTGGGCTCTGCAATTAGACATCATTGTACTTAACACAAGCTTTATTGCTGTGAGACTTTGGACAGTTATAGGCCCCTCCCAGCTTGTGTCTTCAGTATCGCCCATGGGGCAATCTAGTTCCCATGTAGGTACTCATATAGGACCGCATGATGAGGGCCTATCACAGTGCCTGAGATTGAGGAGGAATTTTAGCAAGCACATGGACAAAGAACCTGAGGCAAGGAGAGGGGAAACCTGTCCCCATGTTACACTTAGGAACCCGGCCTGTATACAGTCATTAACCTTGGAAGGATATGGAAGGCCACGTGGTAAGTCATCTGAGCCCCTCTGGGTACAGAACTGAAGTCATCCCACCCACTATGAAAACGAAAGGTGATTTATTCTACCCCTTTCCTAGGCAGGACCCCTCCCAGCCTCTACTCTCTTTGAAAATCAGAGGATTACTCTGGCCTTGATGTTTCTCTTCTGCAGGATTCTCTGTGTTCAAAAGTCAAACCATCCTCCAGGGCCTTTTCCCTTGTGCTCCCTGAGGGTGGCATGGCCTTTTGGTGATTGGGTGTCACTGTTCCTTTATACCTATTAGCTGCCCATGTTCCAAATTATGCACCAAACACTGGCCTGAGAGGGAGGAAAACTGGGTTGCAGACCTGCCTCTATGGCTCACTAGCTGATTGTCCATGCAAATCACTGACCCTCTCCAGGCCTCAGTATCCCCATCTTGCTAGTTATAGAACAATCTCTGAAGTGTGCTAATTTTCAGTGTCATGTGGTCCAGCAGCCTTCTTAAGCTTACTTAGGGGAAAAAGAAAAAGAAAAAAATTATATATTTGATGATGATGATGATGATGATATTCATTTCTGAGTAAATAAGCCTTGCAGGTAAAAGAGAAGGCCAGAGAGTATAGTCCTTAATCTCTTCCTCTGATAATTAAGTGCACCAGAACAATCACTTTGTTTTCAGTTCTGCTGAAAATGATGGCATTATTGCATTATTGACGTGCAGGGAAGATGGGGGGACTTTGACCTACAGCTCTCTGCTCAGTTATGTTCCTCTGTGCTCCTGCTCCTCAGGGCACCTGGAGACACTTGAGATTCCTTCTCAGGGCCTTGCTGTAAGTGTCACTCTAAAGGTTTGTAATAACTGTGTTCTGTGCCTGAATAGAGGCTGGGTTTTTAGTGGCTTGTTGCTCTCGGCTTGATGGGTCATGGAAAAGCCAGTGAATTTCACTCCACAGTTGAACCCTGCCTGCTAACTTCCTGAACCCTGAAACCCCAAACCAAGAGGCTTTCTATGAGCCAAAGGCCCTGCTGGGTCTGGCATGGAACTAGTGCCTTCAAATGAAGTTGAGTGGACCTTGATGCATGAGGGGCCCAATAAATGTTTATAGGGTTTAATTTGATTTTTTTCATTAAAGAAATGTGAAATTAATTTAATGGGATAATCCTTTGTGTTTTTGTTGATTATAAAAGAAACAATGTTTGTTAACGTTCCAACAATACAGAAATAACAAGTTGGTGCCAGGCTTTACAGATCTTCTTACATAGTGTTAATAGAATGAGTGAATGAATGAATGAGCAGGCAGCACAAACTATGCAAGGACCATAGTGTAGCCAAGAGAGCAAGGGCTAGAGTCTAGCTTTCTGAAATTGAGTACCACATACGTGACCCTAGGCAGAGTACTTAGTCTCTCAATTATCACTGCTCCATCTGTAAAATGGGAGAAACTTTCCAAGGTTGCTATGGAATTTAAAAACAGTATTCATAATAAGCATACCCCCCCCCCCAATTCAAGGCATTAGAGACCACCCTAAATGGACTATTGTTCTATTTCCTTAAGAGACCTCTCCCCCAGAAGACTTAATTCAGAATGTGCTTTAAATGACAAAGGCGGCCCTTTGGGGTCCTTAAGGTGAAAATGCAGAGGTCTCCTCTGGTGGCAGCTGACTCAGCAGGGCTGACCCTCTGGGAACCAGCCTCCTAGAGCTCATGCTGTGCTCTCCTGCGGCTCCAAGAGGCCCTCTGCCTCCAGCTGTGTCAACTCCAGCCCAAGGCTGCGATCCCAGGTCCCGGAGGCTAAGAACCATCCTGCTAAAATCCCCGTGTAAAGAGCAAGGAGAACGCGTGGGGCATTACAGAAAAGCTTGTTGTCCCTGTGGAAAAGAAAACAGGGCAAGTAGCTCTTTCTGTCATCAAAATCCTAATCCTCCCCCAAGGATAATCAGCTAAAAATCACTGATATATATAAAGAAAGATTTCACTAAAATATCAACTGGTCACAGCTGAAAGCTAAAGATGTGGTTAGGATTAAGTAGGTATTTGTCCCTACCCCACAGAAACTTTTCAGAATAAATATTAAATGTACCGTGCATTGTATTCATCTAAATTCTAAAGTAAAGGAGTTTTAAAAACTCAGGGTTTAATATTTATGAGGGTCAGGGAATAAATAGCTGAGAGAAAGCTGTCAGTTTCTCAAAGCGTAGGTGAGGCAGGGTGGGTGGGAGAACCGACAGGCCATGAGCACCTTCTGAATGTAAGTCCCTTAATATTCCGTCTCTTAATATTCCTTTCTCTCCATCCCTCCTTTTAGGAGCTTGAGGCCCAGTATCCATGGATTCATGCTCCTAAGGGCAGTGGTTCAAACCCAACCTGTGTGACTCCAGAGCCCTTGTTTGACTCCTTTTTCCCTTTTTATGACTCATTTTGCTTTGTTTCCTATACCAGAACCTGTTATTTCTGTGCCCCCTCTTTAGTAGGAGGCTGGAGAGAATAAGAATCATCCCCCAAAGAAAGCTGATTTTAAATAATTCCAAATTGTGGGATTCCCATTACACACCTTGCATACCTTTATGAAGCACCTACTATGTGAGAGGTGTTTTATCTCGTTGAATCTTCACATCTCCCCTGTGACATACCGTTTTTGTCATTTTGAGGCAGTAGAGATCCAGAGGGGTTGAGTGACTATCCCTAAATCACAAATGATCTCAGTGATGGAGGCAGATTGGAACCCAGCACCATATGACACCATGGATAGAATCTTCCAGTTATTTTTTTGTGAAGAGTGAGGATGTTTCAAAGATGAATCAGACAAGATCACTAATAGCCATGCCCTGGATACTGAACTGTCCTGGGCTTTTTTTTTTTTTTTTTAACTTTATGTTACATTATTTTTTATTTTCTTCCAGGACAGTTCTTTCCTGCCCCACTTTATACACTTCTCAGCTGGTCCCACTGGTCAGCATCACTGGTATTTGGCAGTTTCATTGACTTTCTCAGGTCTCAAGCAGCTGGAATTATTTTGTTTTGACTTTCAGTCCAGAGGAGGAGTGTTTATTTTTCTTTCTAAATGGGAAACACTGCTATGTATGCGAGCTCCTTCCAAAAGTGTTTTCTTAAAACAAAACAAAAAAATTCAACTTAATTTACAACCTACCCGGATTCCCCTAGGGGAGTCTGCCAGGGTCCTTTTAAGTTGGTTTGTGAAATGAGAAGGCAAAATTGTGCCTATTTCCTAGCTGATGAGAAGTGTCCAGGGAGGTTTGTGTCTCCTTTCACTGTGAATTTCTTAGAAGCTGTTTCAGTTGCTCGGTGCCACTGCAGGGCCTGGGAGCAGGACATTGCCATGTGTCAAGGATAAAGGAAGTTGGGGTATGTGAAGTTTTCTGGAAACTTTGCTCACCGATCCTCTCTACTCCTGCATCAAAGATTATTAATTAACAAATTCTTATACCAGTTATAGAGAGAAGTTCAATATTTCCAGTAGCAAGAAAAAATAATGTCTTTTTTCATTCATTCATGATGACATTTGAAATAATTGTGGATGTTTTCCAAGCAAAGAAAGGGTGACAAGGGAATTCTGAGCAGGAGACCTTATAAAATAGGTACTAAATTTAAGGGGGTCAGAAACCCTTAGTGAAACTCTTGAAATCAGAAGCATTCCGGAATTCAGAAATGTTTGGACTTAAGAAAGAAAACAGATATTGTATTCTTTCTAATATTCCCAGAGTTCTGGGATGGTTCACTTGTGATCAAAGAAATTGCTATTTCTGCAGTGAGTCATGTCCATAGTTACACGAGTGGGGTAAAGACAAGATTCTGAGCCTCATCAGTTCAGATCAGTTTTGCCACCAAAAGAATTTGGATAAAATTTTCAGTCTCAGAGTTTTGGGGTGTCAAAATGGAGGCTAGTAGATAGTGATCCTGAATTGTGCCTCTTTAAAAATGGGGGTACTGTGACTCAAAGGCTTAGTAACTAGCCCATGGTTATAGGTAGATAATAGTACACTAGGAGACAGAATAAAGGTGCAAGTCACTGACTGGTAAACTCTCTCGAAGCCTTGTTGTTGTTACCCAGAAGGCCCAACTGCTTGGAAAAGCTAAGTCCCTCCAGTGTAGACGCAGGAGCTCTGTATCAGAGCCTGAATGTTGGCTGGCACACAGGCCTGGAAATTCAGGACAGAGCCAATTTCTCCAAGGTCTAGAACTTGACAACTCTGAGTTCTTAAGCACTCTTTCTTCATTGCCGCTCAGGTATCTGGACCCTGTTTCTTTGATCACTTCTGTCTTTCATACAGACTCCCGAACAGTCTGGAGACCTGGTTCTACCCACATCTGGTTTCCTTGCTCAGCTGCAAGTTCCTTGAGTTAGGCCTTGTTCGCAGCTGTATTTTCAATGCTGAGCAGCTATAGGTGCTACAATAACAGTGAAAAAGTTTACTACCTGTGTAACTCCTTTCCAACAGCCCCCCCCATACCCACCACCCCCACAGAAAATGCACCGTGAGCCACATAGATGTCACAGTGGTGGAGGCACACAGAGATGAAGTGATTTTCCCAAGAGCAGAGCAAAGACTCAGAGCAGGGCCCAGCTCCAGTGCCCTTTCCACCTTGCAAGTTACCTCCCTCAACTAGACAAGCCCTCACTGGTGGCCTCCCACCAGGGGCAGACCACTGTGCCCCCCTAATTGGGGGCAGAGGGGACAACTTCTCAGGGGTCACTTCTGTTTTTGTACAGTTTACAAAGCCCTTTTTCATACATTACCTCAGGCAAACTCCGGTGACTCTGATTTAATTGCCACATTGGCTTTCTAGGAGGTAAGGCTTCTTCCTGACCTTGCAAAATAAACAGGTCACATTTTGAATTAATGTAACAGAACGTCCTGAAAGAACCAGGGCCCTCTAATTAGTCACTCACGTGACTCGATTGTAGACTCTTTGCAGTTCCTTTTCCACTAATTTCCCCAAATACCGTTGCATTAAAAGGTACAAAAATAACATTTTGGGGGTATGGCTTGATTGGATCTAGGAATTCCTAGACCACCCCTTGAGGAAGGCACGTTAGCCATGTGTCGGCCTTTTTCCATCTGGAAACTAAGCCTGGTTTATGTCCCTATTGAAATGTTAGTGGCCTGCTCCATGGGGGCACTTGTGGACACCAGACCACATCTTAAAGCATCTCCTGACACTTCGGAGCCCAGGCTGTTGAAGAGGCGCCTGGAAAGAGGCCAAGGAGAGTTTGGGAGATTAGTACAACTAACATTTGTGTAGCCCTCACATTCCCAGAGTCATTCACATCCGTCATGTCCTTGGCTGCACAGCACAGCCCTGTGAGGCTGGCCCTGCGTGGAGCTCCATGAGCACCATGGTGCAGAGCAAATGTGAGAGAGGGAAGAGCTGGCAGACAGCAGCTCTTTGAAAGGGCTTTGGGTTTACAGGCAGTTGAGTTGGTCAGTCCAGCCTGTGAGGCTCCGCACCTCCCACATCAGCTCCTCTCCCTGGTTGTAATCTCAGCTGGAGAACCCTCTCCACACCATCCCTCCTGAGTGAGCACGGACATCGCCTTGTGAAGAGTCACCTGCCAGGAGTGGAGGGCTTGAATTCTGAGCCAGCTCTGCCTCTAACCTGCAGCAGGACTTAGCAAGAGCCTCAGCCCTGTGTTCCTCAGCTTTCTAGCATAGCAGTGAGGCCCTGGGTGGGTCAACATTTCCCAAGCCTCGTGCCTCTGTGTGTCACTGTCAGTCTGTGCGCAGAGGCAAGCCCGCCTACACTGCACTTTCCTTTCCATAACTCCTTTTTCAAACTTTTTTTTAACCTTAGCGAATTTATTTATTTTAAAAGGAAATTGTGTATCCCTGCTGTAATTCACTTGCCATAAATAGAAGGTAGCTGTAAAAATAAACACAACAAGAACCGGTGATCACATTCTGGTGAGACTATGCCTACTCAAGGACCCTGAGCAGAGATTGCCTTTTCTTTGTTAAACAGGGCCATTGGCAGGTGTTGGGTGGTGTTAAAAACCCACTCGCACCAAACTGAGACATCCTCCTCAGCATCATCCAAGAGGCTGAAGGGACACGGAAGCAATCCTGCGTGCAATCCAGTGTGGTTAATGTCTGTTCACACTATAGACCACCAAAAACCCACTGGGATCCATGGCTTTTTCTCACACTCTGTCTGGGCTTTTCTGCTACACCCCATAGCCTGTTCACCTTTAGAATAACAGCTCTTTGGACTCCCAGAACTCTACCCTGCTTTGCTAGACTAGGTCTGGTCTTTTCTGAGGGAACTGCTTCCACCCTCCCTCCCACAGCCCCTGCCCTCCAGCAGGTCTGAGCTGGGGGCTTTCAGCTCAGCTGGATCCCCCATTAATGCTTAATGACTCCCAATTTGGACCAGGAAACCATGTGGCTTCCTCTCCTCCCTGCCCTTTCTCTTTCTGTCCATTCTCCCTTCTCCCGTCTCTTTCTGAACTGCCATTATTTATATAGGTGTTTTAGATTAAACAACTAAAAAATATTCCCTCTGCTTTAAAAGGCCTAAAATGACCAAAGCCAGAAGAAAAGCAGAAACAGCCCAAAGTGGAACCATGGGGGGATAGATAGGTTATGGAGGCCTACAGAGCCTTGATGTGCTGTGTGGTCATGGCCAAGTTGCTTGACCTTTTTGGGTCTCAGTTTCCCCCTCTGCAAAATGATTATTAGTTTTAACAGTGCTTCGTGAAACTGTGGTATAAATGAGAAAAGATGGGCAAGGCCTCTAGCATGCTGATTGCACATAGTATGTGGCCCATGGGTGTCTAGTTTCCTTATTCCCCTTCTGGAACCTCAAAGTTTTGGGCCACCTATCTCTGAAAGGGAGGCAGATGCTTCCACTCCCACCCGCCAGGCTCAGAAGAGGTACAATTATCAACTCTGACTGGGAGTCCTGAGCTGCAATTTCCCCTACCCATCCTGGGTGATTTCCAGAGATTTAGAGGGGCCAGTGAGCCCAAGGCAGCAGCTAAACAAACATGGCATGGGGTCTTGGAAACAGAGCCCTGGGCTTCCTTGCTGGAGCAGCCAGATTGTTTCCCTTCCCAGAGTGTCAGGGACTGTGTTGATACTCCGTACCAGATGAAACACGGTGATGCCTCTTCCTTCTGGTCAGCTGGCTGCCTTCCCCCAAAAGTTGAAAGGGGAGGAAAATAACTGGTAATTCATTTATGCGTCACTCCCCCTCTCCTGAGGGGATCATGTTTCTGTAAATAATTCTGATTAACTGCTGCATAGGCTAACAGCAATAATACATATATTTGCGCTTCCAGAAAACTCTTTTTAGGTGCCGGAGTAGAGGTTCCCGGGAATACACACCTGAGATGAACCAAGTTCCCTACCTCACTGGTGGTGTGACCTCCCCCAGCTAATCTTATTCACCCACTTGTCATCCGTCACATGGGGTATGGATAGCAGTCTGGGTTTGTTTGCAAGGCCAGAGGGATTGGCATCCGGAGATTACAGCAGGTACTCTGTTTTTATGGTCTCCCTTTAGTTCCCTCTCTTAATCTTTGTCAAAAAATGGAGAACATTTTTAGTTAATGAGTTTATTTGGCCAAAATTGTTATCTGGATCATTTGTTATCATTTCATTCAGAGAACGAGTAAATCTGGAAGTACAGGTGACGTCACTACCTGTTTGCTAGTTTGGCAAAATTGCTCCCCCCTTAGCCAAAATGTTTCCTATCACGACCTCGCTCCCCTGGACAGCTGCAGTAACATCCTCACTAGTCTCCCTGCCTCCCTTCTCTCCTCATGCTCACCCAGGGCGATCCTTCCAAAGCTCAGATTCCTATCACAGAGCCCCACCCCCCACTGGCACCTTCTACCTCAGGCAGCCTAGGTCCTAACTCCTCTTTATGGCGCCCAAATTTCTTCTGCACAGAGCCCACCTGGCTGCTTATTTTCATGCTCTCATATGGAGCAGTTCTTGAGAGGACTAACACTAAACTAGCACTGTTCTTGAGTTGTCATTCTGGTACCCAGTCCAGAGCCTATGGTGAGTGTCTGATAATGTTGGAAGCAAAGGTTTCTGAATGCAACAAAAATTTTATTAATTTAGAGTAAGTATGGAAAGGCCTTTCTGATTTGGAGTGATATAAGAAGTTTGTTTACCCTTCAGAAGCAATTCGATTCAGCAGACTATTATTAGAGACTTAGGGTATATGAGGGCCCCCGGGGAATATAAAGCAGCCAGCTCACTACTTGGCTGTTGCGGAGATAGACACCTATACAGCTCTACCCTAAAGGAGGCACGTATGAGGAAAATAGGTCCTGGCTTATGCAAGGGAGTGTTGGACTGCAGAGGTTTGATGCAAGCAGGGAGAGAGAGGGTAATTCCCAAGAAGCAAAGGCAAGTTTATACTTTCGTGTTCCGCCCGGGAGTAAGCTTTAGTTTCCTGGGTCTGTAGGATTGCTATCGAGTGAATTCTGTCCTCCCTAAAAGTTATATGTTAGTTTCCTGAACCCCCCCCCATGTGACTGTATTAGAGATAGAACTTTTAAGGAGGTAGCTAAGGACATATGAGGTCATAGGGGAAGCCCTGATGTGAGAGAACCAGCGTCATTATAGAGGAGGAGACAGTAGGGCTGCCCTGTCTCTGCCATTGAGGGCACAGCACAAAAGTAGCCACCTGTAAGGCAGGGAGAGAGCTGGAACCTTGGTCCTGGACTTTCCAGACTCCAGAACTATAAGAAAATAAGTATCTGTTGTTCAAGCCACCTAACCTTTGGTACTTTGTTATGGCAACCCCAGCAAGTGGAGACAGGGTTCTAGTATGATGAGGGGCCTACATGGTCATACTTTGTATGTCAGTTATTTGTGTGCAACCAAATGCACCCAGTCTAATTGTGGGGCCTAGGAGCACCTATTTCCTCATTCATTCATTCATTCATTCACTCAGCAGACTTTTCCCAGAGTGTGCTCTCTGTGGGGTCCTGTGCTAACAGCACTGATCAGATGCCATCTGGGCCTGCTGTGAGCAGTCATGTGCATAGGGGACAAGTGAGGGGAACCTGGGGTCTGCAGCTAGAGCTGGTGACAAGAGGTGACACTGTCTTCCTCTTTATGAAGAGCTGGTGAGGTGGGGTCCAGCTTGACAGCCCATCTCTACCCTACCCACTTCCCACTCTCAGGGAGCAGCCTCTGTAGAAGATTTGGTTTTCCTGGGGTGTGAGCTGGGGCCAGAGTGAGCAGCATGGCTTGAGGGCAGGAATGTTGCTGTAGTTCCCTTCCTCTCATAGCTTGTTGTAAGGGTGAAGGTGGCAGCCAACCTAGGAGCCCAAGAACCCAGGAGCACCTGCCATACCTTTGGATTGTGTAACAGCAGAGCGCATCCCACTACTGGCACCTCCAGGTGCTTGGCCCTTCCCACCCTGTTGACTACAGCCAGCGGACTCTAGACCCGAAGAATTAGGAGTGTGGGTTTGAGCTTTCACTCTACACTGCTGGCTGAGATCTTCCGCAAATGATTTACTGAGGTTCCATTTTTTTCCTCCTATGTCAAATGGGGACAATACTTCCCCCTGCTTTGCAGGTGTTGTTAGAATTCAGTGTGAAATAATGTATGTGAAGTCCTGAGCAGAGTACCTAGTTATTATAAAATCTTCATAAATGGAAACTTCTATCTTTGTTGTCATGGTCATTCTGGTTATTTTGTGGAATCCAGCCTCAGAATGCTATGACTTGCCCAAGGTCACAAAGATAAGAAGTAGCATTTTGCATCCCAGGTGTGCCTGGCTCCTGAATCCAACCTCTCTCCCCGCCATTACCCCTCATCCCTTTGCAGCTGCCTGCCCTCATCTGACCGCCATGATCCCTCTTTCTCTACAACCCTCAGGAAGCCAAAGGTCTAGGGAACCTCCCCAGCAGACCAAAGATTTTCATTACCCCAGCCCTGCCCTCCTGCATTGAGGACAAGGTTGCATGCACATTTTGGCAGCCCTCCCGACCCCTGACCAGAATCCCCCTGAATGAAAGCCGCTGAGTTGCACTCTGTCCAGTAACTCTTTTAAGATGCCCCTGTTGGGCCCCTACATGGGTGACAAGATGATGCATGAGGTCTAGCTAAGCAGCTTATTTGTCTGAACTGGTGATGGCCTTTGTCCTGAGTTAGGTTAATGGTTAGGGGCAGTGGCCCTTTAAAGCCCAGACAATGGACAAGCTTCTCAGGTCACTGAATCACTCAGCAAATGGCGTAAGCCTCTCAAAAAAAAGGGAGGCCTCTGCCCCTGCACTCCCCCTGCTAACCCTGTTCTCCATCTAGCCATGAGCTGCCCTAGCTAGTGAGGAGGAGCACTTGGAATAATGGGGCAGAAAAGCTCAAAGAGCATTAGCATGACAAGGACTTCAGAGGAAGAAACTGAGAAATAGAGGGGACAGGGCTAATTCCTGACTTCCTGCCTCCACACTACACACTACCTTCCTAGTGTTGGTCTTTACCCTCCCCAAATGTGTCAGGCCCACAGCGACCGGATTAATTTTCCCATTCACAATAGAAAGCTAACACATTGGCTTACAGTTCAAACTTCTAAGGCTGGTGATCATGACCTTCCAGAACATACTCCTGTCCTTCCTCCTTGACCCACACTGACCCTCCCCAATCTCCCACTCTCTGGGAAGGCACATCATTTGGTGTCTACTACGTGCTATAAGCAAAGCAGCTTTCTATCATGTTTCGTACCTTTGCTTCTGAGTAAAATCCTAGTTAAAGAACACTTCCAATAGTTAACATTTTTTTTCAAATGTTAAAAACCACTGTCATTGTATGAAGAGTAGCAGAGCTGGATTTGAAGCCAGGCCTTGTGATTGAAATTCTGACTTGCTCTCAATGTATGTATTCCCTTACTCTCCCTTCGAAACCTTAGTGAGCACCTGCCATGTTCCAAAAACTGAGATAGTTCCTAGATTGCCCAAAATACCGACAGGAATAAGGCCAAGGTTCTGCCCACAGGAGGGGCCTAAGCACTTGCACCCAGTCCCACCGAGGTGCATTGCACATGTGAAGGTGCCCCTGGCTTTGATCTAGATGGCCGCTAGTGGCGACCTTGCTGCCTGCATTCCAGGGGTAGAGGCTGTACCTTGAGGAAAATGAATGGCAGGTAAGAGGGCAGTTTAGATAACTGAACTACAGGATGGGGATTTATGTGGAAGATTCCCTAATAACAGAGGGAAAATGTGCCTTCCAGTAGGGAGCTCCGGAATTGCCACCTTCACAAATGGCCAAACTCTCTGTCACTGTCACAAAGCATCAGATGCCTTCATCCTTGAGATGTGTTTGCCTGAGCCTAATCATAAGAAAATCAACCTAGAATGTAGGGCAGTCTGTTTCAAAAAAGTCAATATTATGGAAAACAAAAGAACTGGGGAGTGTTGGGGTGGGTGGGAGACCCCTCTCATTTAAAAGAGACTGAAAAAATAAATAAATGCAATACTTGAGTCTTGATTGGATACTGGATTATTTCAAGACTGTAAAGAAGGTATTTAGGCAAGATTTTAGGAAATGTCCCCGGATGGTTGTATGTATGCCAGGTGATATTTTGGGTTAATTGTTAATTTCCTTAGTCATGATTAGAATATTGTGGTTACATGAGAGAATGTGCTGGGAGATGCATGCTGATACAAAGTGTCCTGGTATCTGCAACTTTTCTGCAAATGATCAGAAAAAAATCTTCCAGAGATAAAGAAATGTGACAACATATTAAAAGTTGATGAATTTAGGTGAAGACCCTATGGGTGTTTCTGTGTTGGTGTTGCTGCTGCTGCTCTTGTTGTTTTCTGTAGCATTAAAAGTCTTCAAAATAAAGGGTGGGGGGTTTTCTTGGGGTGGGTGCGGTTTGAGAGAGGTTGGACAATAGCAACTGGGTTTTTGGAAAGGTTTCTTGGGAGACTTTTTGTAGCAAGAGCCCACCCTCACTTCTTTGGGGAATACAGAAAACAGAACCCCTCTGAACCTTTACAGAGAATTGATAGTTCTGCAGTTGTGATAAAACAGGCCCTTCCTGGACATGGAGGGAACTTCATCAAGGCGCTGGAGCTGGTAATGGGAACCACATTGGCAGGCGTGTGCAGAGCCCCACCCCAGAAATAGCCCTTCTGTGCTGAGGCAGGACGACTGGAACGAATTATGTGCATTCATACTTGTTAAACTGCTTTGGCACCAGAAGTGATCCTCGTAACCTGAGCTTTACAGCGGCACAGCCATAGTTAAAGTTGGGCCAGCCTTGCCCCCGCACCCTCTCTGTCAGAGGTTTATAGCTAAAGCATAAAACAATTCAGCATGAGCTGAAACATGAAAAACTCCTCCAGATTGTGAAGGCAGAAATTTCTGTTTAAAGTTTTCTAGGGAGGCAGCATTTGGAAATAAAACCTTTTCTGTCTCCTTCTGCTTTTCCAGCCCTTGGCCAGATTCCCAAACACCCCACCTCTTACCCCACTCCCCACCTTGAACCCAGACCACAATCCAATCAAACACAGAAGCTGCTGCATTCTGTGCTTGGGAGGGGTCTATTGTGGCGGAGAAGTCCTGCTTTCTGAGTCTGAGCCCTGAGCTGTGTGATCTCAGGGAAATTGGCTCCCCTCTCTGGGCTTCAGTCTCATGGTTATTTAGAGAAATATTTATTATGGAGTTGCCTAGCCCACATGGGTTGGTAATAGTGTAATGTCTATGGGGTATAATTAATGTTAGGGGGTGTGTGGTCATTGAGTGCACAGAACCTGTACACACAGTGGGCACCGCGGAAATACTATCTTGTTGATTACATCACAGTCTGTCAAATACATAGAGATCTATACAGACTAGTTGTCTGGTTTTGATCACGAAGAAAAAGTTATCCAAAATTATTTCTGTTTTTTAATCTAAAAGTGCAATTCTGAATAGAAGAGAAGTTACATGGGCAGTCACAAGGAAAGAATTTAATTTTATCTTCTTTTTAGAGTGTTTGGTAAATCGGGGGCATAGTCTTTGGAGTCAGATAGGCCAAGCTTCAGATCCCAGCCTTGCCACTTACTAGCAGAGTGGCCAGGGCGAAAGAGTAACCCATTCTGAGGCTCAGCCACTTCATCTGTATGACAGTATAGTAATACCAACCTCGCAGGGTGAATGAGGAACAACACACTTCATGAAAATCTCTTAGCCCAGCACCCAGCAAATAGTAAGCATTTAATGAACAGAACTACAGTTAAAACTGAATCTAAAGCAGGCGGGCTTCTGACATCCAGACCTAACTCTCATGTGTTGTTCTTGGACACCAGGAATGACAGACCAAGAGTAGCGAGTTGACATCAAAGTCCTGGCCTACAGACCTGCCAGTGGACAGTGGAAATGCTCTGTGGTTTCTGCCCTTTTGAAGCTGCCTCTTGACCCACTGCTTCAGGCTACCGGTGGTTTGATGGGCTGAGAGGACATTCAGGATGAGGAGAAATCCAGTTTCTTTCACAGTACCATTCAACTAGGGGAAGCTGGTTTTGTTCAGAGCCTGGGTGCCTAGATATTAAGATCAGACAAAGGAGAGGGCCTTCATTGCCTATTTTCTTTTTCGGCAAAGAGGGCTAGGGTGGGTGGGGAAGTGAACCAGAGTCAGGTTTCTTGTTTTTCTCTGTCTGAGTCAGGATTAAGAGCCCAAAATTGCTTCATTGTAGGTTCAGCACTTCAATTCGAGTCACCACAGTGTCAGTCCGTCCTCGGTGGGTTACCACTTGCGATCCTGGGCCTGCCCCCAGTGTCCATGAGACATTGAAAAGTCACTCTACTTCCTTGGCTCTCAGCTTCCTTATCTGTAAAGGAGAAACAAGACCCTCAGCTCTGTGGGCCTCCCCAGCCTGCCCCAGAGCTGCTGTGAGCCACCCAGGGGAGGTAGAGGAGGGCTGCCCAGCAGGGTGCTGTCCAGCAGCCCACCCCGAGGTGCAGTGGGCATTTTCCCAAAAACCATATGCAAGTTCATACCTACTGGTACAGACAGGATAGGAGATAGAGAAAACTAATATTTACTTACCATCTGTTACCCATAATTTATTCCAGTTTTGGCATCTAGACTGGGTATTTTTGTGCGCTAAAGTAGCACACCTGGATCATTGAGCATTTCAACCAAGTCATCTACAATATCACCAAGCTCTCAGTATGTTTCTGTGCTGGGGGAAAACATGGCTTTCAGTATGCCTTGAAAATCACCTTCCCCTGGACAGGTGAGAATTGATGACAAGCAATTAAATGATGGGTATTTGCTGACTGTGTCTTTCTTCTGCTGAAGCAGAAAAAATAATACATAAAAAAGGGCAGATGAGAGTAGGAAGGGGCTAGACTGTCTCCTGCTCCTTTGGAGGTTGGCTTAAACATTTCCAGTCTCCATTCCTTGGGCTGAGAGACTGTTGCTCGCACCTACTCCCCATCTCTCACCCCCACACTGGGTTTCCTTCCATTTTTGTCTCGTGGCTTTCAAGACCTTCTTAGATTGGAAACAAAACATGCCTCTTCCAGGATTGAACAATTGCCTGAAAGTTGGGGTATGAAGTCACCCTCTTCCTTCAGTTCAGGGTCTCCTGCCCCATCAGGGGTGCTGCTGCCTGTACCTGGGAATGGTCCTTTAACAGTCTTGAGCAAGTACCCCTTTGGCAGCAGATGAAAATTTCTGGGGCAGGAAGAAAGAGACTGACCTAAAGACCCTTTCAGGATCTTGTGCTGCCTCTTGAAAGGAGAGTCCATTGGATTTAAAGTCTGGTCAGAATTCCCGCTCACTCTGCAGGCCCCGCCTGCTTACAGTCTTACAGGGGTTCTCTTGGAGAGATACACAGTTTTGAGCAAGGGCACAGACTGGGGAATCAGCAGAACTGGCCCAAATTACTGCTTCTCCGTTTGCAGCCTTGAGTTGTCCTTAGCCCACAGACAACTAGAGGATCAGCTCCCCATGCGCCACGTACCGGCTGAGCTTGACTTTCTGAAGGAATAAGAGATCCCAGAAGTAGGGGGGCAGACTAGAGACGGACCAGCCACTGGCCTGGCTCCGCACGGCTGTCCTTAGCATGGTGAACACCACCTTCTAAAGGGCCTCGTCACATCACATCCTCTTTGCTTAGAGATGGGAATGACTACTTTGCAGGATTATCATGGAGCTCCCAGAGGATCATGTGTACCAAAGAGCCGAGCACAGTGCCTAGCAGATAGTAGATGCTCAGAAAATGCTGAATCTTACAAGAAAGAAACATGACTAAAGACAGGCCAAGTGTGCAGCCTGCGTTCTGTCAGTCACTCCCGCCTGCTCCAGGGACAGCTTTGTGAGGTGAGAATGAGTCAGGGCAGTGTCAGCTGCAGGGAGAGCCTGCTCTGGATTGTATGACACCTTGGGGTGGGCACCAAGAGCCAAGCAGTCCATGTCCCCGTGTCCACCTTGCCCCAGCAACACCTGTTTCTAGGGGGGGGTCCCCACTGGCACCCTGCCAGGGGTTGCCTCCCAGCCTCCCAGCCCTGCGGCCAGGCTTCTTCCAAGTCACGTTGGAAAAGGTGTTGCCGAGACCTGAACAGAGCAGCCTTTCCCTGTGGGTCACTCCTACCCCTACCCTCCCCTGGCAACCTGGCCCAGTGTTCCTCATAGGTCCCTAGGCCTTCACACCTGCAGGCCCCGATGTGTCACTTTCTCTGTTCTGCAAACACACCTGGTCCCTTTCACAGCTCTGCCCTCTCCTGTAGGAGTGTGGTGCTAAGTGCTTCCATGTCTCTTGTCTCATTTAATCATCACAGCAATTCTGGGCCACCAGCATTTGCCCCTTTTCACAGGTGCAGGATGGAGGTGCAGGGAGATCAGGCAGTTTCCCTCAGGTCAGGCAGTGAGCAAGCGAGTGGCCAGCCTTACGGATCTGGTGCCAGAGCTCGCAGTCTATGCACGTCCTTGCTGAGGCTTGCAGCAAGATCTCCAGGCTCCTCTGGCTCAAGGGGACACACCCGCCCAGGCACTCAAAGCACAGGGTGTTTGTTCACTCTTTCACCTGACAAAGTGAGGCAATATGTCAGGTTATTTTGGTAACTCTTTTAAGCAAGGGGGCTCAGGTGAAGACAGCTCTTGGCTTTAGCAGAGAATGGCTGGAGGGTGCTATCTGGGGTAGGTCTAGGACCAGGGAGAGAAGGGAAAGCAGCTGTAGAGATTGGGGTAAGTGCTTGGTGTGTCAGAAAGATAATCTCCCCACACCTGTGCCCTGGAAACACAATCCAGGGCTCTGAGATACACTTTTATCTGTCACCAGGGTGTCCCCAGGGTGACCTGCCCAACCATATCCAAGCCCGTGAGGCTCAGGTTACAAGATCCTTTCTCAGGGCCCTTGAATCCCAACAAAGCTGGTTTGTCCTCTGGAACTGCCATCTCCCAGGAGGAATGTTAATGGGATCAAGAATGAAGGGGGATGGGAGGCAGCAGAGGCTGACCACAGCCCGAGCGGCCCTCATGTCAGCCTCTTGAGTGAGCTGATCCGTGCATGTCAGCAAGGCCTTCCGAGAGACTCTTAGACCATCTCCAGGAAAGAGGGTTTGTCCTCTGCCTGTCCAAGCCCAGGCTGCCACTCCTAACAAGGGAGGATGTTTCCTTAGCTTCATCTGAGACTCAGTCTACACCTTGCCAGACCTTCCAGTTGAACTCAAGAAATATTTTCAAAAGCAGTAGCTGAAAATGATTTGGATGTCTAATAATAACAGTTATAAAGAGCTGGTAAAATAACATTATCTTTTGTCCATGTGATAGTTCTGCACAGGCATTATAAAATCATGTTTTCACATCATATTTTAATATATGAGAAAAACTCTTGTAGCATGATATTAAGTGGGGGAAAGTTGGATAGAAAATTATATGTACAGTATGAATCTAACTTGGTAAGTATATGTTTATATATGTGTAAGGAAAGACTGGAAGGAAATCTATCAGAGAAGTGTTAACAGTGGTTATTATTGGGTTATGGCTGTGGTAAAGTTTGATTTTCTCCTTTGTACTTTTTTCCTTTATACATTTCCTAGTGAAAACCTACTACATTAGAGTCAAAAGAAATTTAACTTGTAAGAAATTAATTTATTTTACTCCTAGTGCATACCTGCCGTTGTGCTAAAACACAAGATTTAGGGGCCTCCCTGGTAGTGCAAGAGGTTAAGTCTCAGCACTATGAAGCTATCCACAGTGAGTTCGATCCCCTGCCAGGGAGCTACCCACATAGCGCGGCAGACCTTTCCTGACTCGCCCTCAGCTCCCCTCAGCAGTGTATTTCAATCAGTCTGCCTGTTCTGCTCCCCACTCTGGCTCTGGTGAATCCTCTCACCCCTCACACCTCCGGCCTACATCCCAGCTCTTGTTTGCATAAATAAAAATAAATCTTTAAAAAAAAAAAAAAAAACACAAGATTTACAAGTGCCTAGCCCCTGCCATCCTTGGCCTCATAGACTAGCAGGGCAGAAAAATACATGCAGATTTTTCAAAATGTTTTTAACAACAGCAACTCAACAATTATACTGACACATTTGTTAAGTGGAACAGAATGTTCTACATGCTTTGTAAACCTTACAACTCCATGAGGTAGATAGTAACAGTTTGTACAAGCCGCAGTGGCGACAGAGAGATTCTGTCCCGAGGGACCCAAGAGACTGCGGTCAAGAATTGGCCTTTGTGCTAATTCATGCAGAATAAATGTGAGTCCTCCACCCAGACAGAGCAGGGGAAGTTTTTTCAGGTACAGAGAAGATCATAAACAAAGATACCAAGGAATGAAAAACCAGACATCCTTATGAAACCATTAATACCACACTCCTTCCTCCGCAGTGAGAAGCTAGGAAGGCCTCCAGGGCCAGTGTGTGAAGGGCATAGAAGATCATGCTGAAAAGTTTGAATGTAATTCCATTAGGCAGCAGTGAGCCATCTAGGAGCCCCAACATGGTCAGCCCTGCCTTGAAGAAAGGTCTTTCTGGCTTCTTAAACCACTTGAAAAGCTCAGCCCTATATGGAGAGAGAAGTATTCCCCTGGAGACCAAGTGTTGCAGGCAAATTCATCTCCATTCCAGCTGAAGTAGCAGAGAAGAAGGAAGCAGCGGGAGACTATGGAAATGTGTGATTTCCTTTACCCTTATCTGCTTGAATAAAGTCGTGTGGAGGCCAGGCCCAAGATGAGAAATGTAGGCACACAGAAACAGGTTTACCTTCTAGGCTGGGAAAAGGTGTTACCGCCAGAAGAGAGACTTGGGAATTCCAAATGGACTTTTGGTTTTGAATGCAATTTCTGTGCTTAATTAGCCCAAACACTTGTTTTTGCCATTAAAAACAAGGGAAAGTCCTGTGTGGCTCTGCTATACTTGTATTCCAAGCTTGGTTGGAGCTGCATTTTTACAGCAGTCCCCAAACTCATCACCCACAAAGGTGATAAGTGCTGGAAATTGGGGTAGCCCACCTTGGTTTCCTCTGGCCATGCCTTTCACTCAATAAAGAGGTTAGCAGAGGCTGGCCCACAGGCATTCTGCTTGCAATAGAAGACACGATCAGAATGATGTAGGAAGTTGTTCATCAAGAAGTCTTGTGTTCTGACATTGTCCTTCCTAAATTCCTTTCTCAATGAAGCAATGATGAGTAGATTTCGTTATTTTTGGTTTTGACTTTTTTAAAAAAAATTCACTATGAAATGCTAAAGTCTGGAGACCACTGCGCCTATGCCTTTTTGATCCATACTTACATGGAAGGTTCAGGGAGAGAGGCAAAGATGAATCAGCCAGGGACATGATCATGAGTGATAGTCTGAGGTCAGAAATGATGAGTATCATCTAGAAAAGGCTGGGTGTTGTCATTGTGAGATTGTGAGATGGTGGGTGGTGGAGGGCGCGTGGGGGGGCGGCCAGGTTCACAGAACTCTTTGTGCTACTAATGCAATTTCTAGATGATTCTGAAACTATTTCAAAATTGAAAGCTAAGAAAAGTTAAAAGGACTGGCACTTAGGGTGAATAATAGTCAGGGGGCCCAGAGAATAAATGATAGAAAGGAGTGGCCTGGATTGTCACCGAAAGCTGCATAAGGGAAGATGGTGCGTGTTAGACTAAAGGGTTCACACTTGATACTATGTAGGGGAGTGATGGGAAAAACATGGCCTAGCATCCTGCTGGAAAGATCACTTAATGATGAGGGTGTGGCAGGTTGTAGAGATGTGAATCTGGGGTATGGAAATAACTCAGATGAGAGAGGATGATCTTTAAAATGACCCCAAAGCGAACCAGCTCTGCAAAATTTAACTGGAATTCCTTGTAACAGAGGTTGCACAGACACATACATTTGGGAACTATTAAGATTACAGAGATACTTTACTGCAGGAGTTCTCAGAGCCATTAGCTTGATAATGTGCACTGTGATTCTCTAAAGAGAGGAGAGGATATGCAGTGTTTCCCAAACCTTTTTTATAAGGAACCCTTTTAGGAAACTCTCTTCAGACTCATACTCAGAAAGGAACACTTCAGAGAACACTGGCTGGCACTGACCATAGAGAGGAACGGATATTATAGCACAGTCCCTCCTCTCTTGTAGATTCTGGAGACTGCAAACCACGGCCTACACACACTCAAACTCCATTGTCCTGGTGGAGTGGGTGCTCACCAGATCACCCTCCTCCTCCCTTCCCCAACTGTCCAAGTCCCCAGATACAGAAGTCACTGTTCTTCTGAGAGCAAGGGAGGCTCTCCTGTGGGTTTAACAGCAAAATAATAACATCACAGATGCCTAGGACACATTTCTAGTCCAATTTTAAAATGGCAAGAATGCGAAATCTGATATTTTCCAAAGCAGGGAGCATTTTTGAAGGATTCTTTAAATGCCATTTTTTAATTAAATTCCTTAATTAGCCTCCCTTTTTTTTTTTTTGCATTTGAATTAACAAAGATGGTAGCTTTTCCTCTCCCTCCCCCTTATAAGAAATCTCCACCATGATTTTGACCTGTATGCTATAATGAGTTTAGGTGGCCTCTCCCCTGCCCCACCCACCTTTTCACTCTACCTGTGGCTGATGAGAGTACAGTAGCGCTGTCTCTGAAATGCTGGTGCTACTCAGCATTTCTACTGTGGTTCATGAAACCCTCTCATCTTGTCACAACTACTAGTTTCTACCAGTTGTTGGAGCTTCATCAAGTTATTTGAACTTTCTGCACATAGCTGTCTTATCCTCAGTATAGGAAGAACAATTCCTACCTCCCATAGGTCATGTAGAAAAGTGCTGGACACATGTTCTGTTTAGGAACTTGGTAAATATTCTTTCCCTTTCCAGTTATCAGTTCCTCAAAAATGCTTGTGGAGTGAACACAGGTACATGCATGCAACTGCCACTTGTCTAATAAAGATTCATTAAGGAGCCAAATGCACTTTAAGTTTCCTTTCAATAAAAACACTTGGTGATGATAATAAGCTTGAAAACAACCCTGTGAGGTAGATACTTTATAAACTTGGATAACAAGGCTCAGAGCAAAGCTATGTTAAAATTCCAGTCTTTCTGATTCCTAAGACCTTGTTCTTTAATATGCCACCAAGAATGATAAGATCCATTCCGCCCTTCCTTCTTACAGTCATCTACACAGTTATTGACATGTGCTGGGTGCCAGATTTAAGACACATTCCAGCCCTCCAAGAACTCACCTTCCAGTTGAAGGAGATGAAACGTGTGCATGAAACTTACAAGGCAGCCCAGTAACACCTCATTTATCCCTCACTGGGGAATGAGCTGTTATATTAAGTGAATTTTACAGATGGAATCACAGAGATTTAACTCAAAGGGGCCTTAGAGATCTTATTGTACAGCCCCATAATTTTAAGGGGAAGAAATGCTCAAGGACGTTGGGTGACCTTGCTTGAGGTGCCTCTGTCCAACTATTATAAAACCAAGACTGGAACCCAGCTCTTGGGCTTCCAACCTAGGACAGTAAGAATACTTTAATCGTTTTTGTAAAATAGAATACGAATTCTTTGGAATTTGTGTCAAATGGATAGTTTTCATCTTAAACATGTCTGCCTGTCTGGGATCACCTTTCTAATCAATGTTATAACACTGCAATTCCTTTGCACCCTCAGAAGTGTGTATGGGATAGTTTGTTGTTTATGCTATTTTATTTTACCTACATAAGGTCATTCCCAACCCTCCCAAGCATTTTTCTGGTTTTCTTTCTACACACACACACACACACACACACACACACACACACACACACAGTTGAACAAACTATGAGAACTTTGTAGTGAAACAGGTTTTTATTTGACGGATTTATTTTAGTCCAATTACTTTCTTTCTCTGAGCCTATTTCCTATAGAATGGGCAGCTCATAAGATTGTCGTACAAGGAGTGAAAGTTGCCTGGAACTTCATAGGTGCTCAGCTTTCTTCTTCCCCTTCCTTTTCCCAAACCTTCAAGAAACTCTTAAAAGTTGCATACTTCCTCGCTCACAGAGCACACAGCAATCATGAAACAGAACCAAAATAAGTGTTGACCATGAAACACAACCCCCTCCTGAGTAGTAAATCAAAAGTTCCTTTGCTCCAAAAATGCATATAATATGTCTAGTTTCTTCCTCCCAGGACGATAAAGAAGGCTTTAACACAAAGCATAATTCATATCATCTCCAGATCTTGGGCCATAGCACCTCATGAAAACTATTAACACATCTCCCACCGCCTACTTTATGAACTCATATAAAAGCAGATCAGGTGAGCTCGCTCTAGGTAATGGCTGACTCCCCCAAGCATGTGAAATTTGACCTTATGTGAAGCAATTGTTTTAAATTCACTCTGGAAGGAGAGAAAGGCTCTGTGTGATAGGAATAAGCTCTCCTAATAGCACTGCAGCAGAATTCCATAGCCCGAGGAAGAACTTGCCTGGGAAGGGGCCTTGGCAGACTCTAGTCTAAGCCCTAAAATATAAGGAAACTGAAGCCTGGAGAAGGGCCGAGATTTCCCTAAATACAGGCTGGACGGATCCAAGTTTTCCTAAGTATCCTACACATATCACATGATGAAACAATTAGGGACAATAACTGAGGCCTTTTATGGATTTTATTTGTGTCTTTGTCTTAGGGTTTTGCTTCTCCCCCTTTTTTTTTTAAAGATTCATTTATTTATATAAGAGCAGGGGTACAGACCAGAGGTGCGGGATGGTGAGAGAATTCACCAGAGACAGAGCAGGGAGCAGAACAGGCAGACTGACGAAACACACTGCTGAGGGGAGCAACAGGAGAAACAGGAGAGGTCTGCGGCGCCATGGGGGTATCTCCTTGGCTGACCAGGATTGAACCTGCGCTGCAGAGGCTGCAGACAGCTTCACAGTGCTGCGCTCAACCTGCTGCACCACCAGGGAGGCCCTGCTTCCCCTTTTTAAAATGAGCACATTAGATTCTAAGATTCTGTGAGTGTGTGGGAGATGAATACATGAATATGTGAAGGAAGGAGGCAAATAAAAGTCACTGTATCTTTGCAGACTCGTTTGCAGCACTTCCTCCATCCCACCTTTCTTGGCCTTTATTTGCTCCAACTGAACTTGTACTGAGCCCCCACCCCCTAGTCCCCACCCCTTTGTCCCCCATCAGCATACTAGGGCTGCCACTCTGGCAAACATTCTGCCTTAACTACCTAAGAGGCGGATATTTTGTCAATTCCTAAGACTAACTCACACTGATTTCCGGTGCATCTTTGCACTAGGAGGCTGGTGAGTCTATCTGCCCCCCTTTGCCTTTCCCCAGGAAAGGACTTTTCATCTGTGTAGTTGGTAACTAGTTACATGTAACAAAGCAAGGAAGGGGAGAGGGAGCTCACACTTACTGAGCACCTGCCAGGAGCAACCATCTCTCTCTTCCACAGGCAGGTGTTCTTACTTCCGTTCTACAGAAATGCAGGTCCAGGCAGGCTGAGACCCCTGCTTCCACGTGGCTGCAGATTGCAACTTGGGGACTGGCCCTCCCTGCTGCCTTGCACTGCAGCCCCCTGGCTAGGGTCCTCTGGTCCTAATGCTTCTTTGGATTGCAATTTAACAAATCAGCAGCAGTATTCCCTAGGTTTAAATGTTGCAAAATTTCATTGCCATTTAACATGGTTGGGTGTTTGAGTGTATTTTTATGTCTTGCCTAGAGCAGGAATAAAAGTTACAAGCAGCACTGAAGACCAAACCAAGAAAGAAAACGTGGGCAGCCAACCTTGTAACCTTAGCTAATCTTTAATTATGTTTTAATTGAGGACTTATGAAGTAGATACCGTAAGACTAATAATAATATGTTGAGTTTATGCAGCATTTTAATTTCCCAAACTCCTTCACGTGTTTTATAATAATTGCTGCCTTTGACTGAACTTCAGTTGGTTGCCAGGACTGTGTGAAGTTCTTTCTATACCCTCTTTTATTTCTCTCCTCCACCCTTTATGGGCCCCTTCTTACAAATGAAAAACCGATTCTCCCTGATCCACAGGAGAGGCCCAGGGCAGCCTTTTGCTCCCAACACAGACTGGAGGCTGTCAGGAGGCCGATTCTATGGGCAACTTTGGCTTCTAATTTATGGGTGGCGATCATTTATTGAGTGCTTTCTGCATACCAGACAATCTACTAAATGCTTTACAAGGATTATTCTACTGAATCCTCCAGTAACCATGTGAGGTAGGTGTTGCCATTGTCATTACCATTTTCAAAGGAAGAAACAAAGGCTGAGATTCTGTTATGCTGCCTGAGGTCATACAGCTAGGAATGAATGGGATCCACATTCCACTGGCTGAATTCTGGTCTGACTCCAGAACCATACTCAGTTCCGTTCACACAATGGCTCTCTCCCTTAGTTGCATGGTGACCTGGGCCAGTCAGCTAACCACATAGTCAAAAATGAAACAATAGCACCTACTTCACCAGATGCTTATCAGGATGAAATGACAGTTGCTAAAAACCAGAGGGTGCTAGGAAATGTTCCCGCCTCCCTCCTGCCTCTCTCCCTCCTTCTGGGACCTCTGGCCACTAAATATTTACTGATTTATTTTTGAGATGCTTTTATGTGCGTGTAGTTCCCACTGGTGTTTTTATTTTTTTAAGATTTATTTATTTATGCATACAAGCACTGGGATACAGGCCAGAAGTGCAGGCACGGGGGAGGTGAGAGGATTCACCAGAGACAGAGTGGGGAGCAGAACAGGCAGACTGATTGAAATACACTGCTGAGGGGAGAAGCGGGCGAGACCACAGGAGAGGTCTGCTGTGCCATGTGGATAGCTCCCTGGCAGGCCAGAGATCAAACTCGCTGCAAAGGCTGTGGATAGCTGTGCTTAACCCCTTGCACCACCAGGGAGGCCCCCCACTGATGTTTTCTACTGCACATCTTTTATATTTAATAACTGAGAAAAACAGTGCCTTAACTGTGTGTTATAGAGTCAGAAGACCCCTGTCCCAGCTCACTTCCTCCTCTTGTGGGGTTGTGGAGACTCTTTCATATGTATTGGGACTACTTGTCAGGACTGGGAGGTAGCATGACTTTCAAAAAACTGGCTTCTGGAAAAGAGAACAGGAGAGAAACCTTGCCAGCCATATTGGGAACTCATGGGCAAGACACTGCTCCACATCCTATTTTGTCATTTTCTTCCTGACTGGTGGGCAGAAAGATAGAATCTATACAGAGCTGGCACTTTTTTGGCTGCTCAAAAAAAGTGCTCTAACCTCCCTAAAAGGGAGGGTTAACAGGCTGGCGGAGAGTTGCTGGCGGCCATCAAAATGATGAAGTGAAATTTCAAATTACATTAGATGTTTGCTTAAGGAACAACAGATGAGGCCCTGTGGATTCTCAAATCCTCTTGGCAACACTGCAAAATGAAAGCATAACCATTTGGAACCCTTCTCCCTGACCATATGAAGTCTGGGCCGAAAAGATGACCTTTTAACGATAGCTTCCTGCCTCTGAAGGGTTAGAGTGTGTCGAATTTTTCTTTGCTAAAGGCCTGGTTTTAATCATTGCCACAGTGAGAAGAAAGGGCTCTTATCCACACCGTTCACTTTTTAAAATATTGGAGATGGTCTTCAAGTTTATAATCGAGATTTTTTTGGATAACTTTTTCTGTCCATTTCTTGATAATATTTTGAGTCTGACCTTTGTCACATTCAACAAACACTCATTGAGAACCTAGTAGGATCTGGCCACTTCATCCAAGTGGGTGAATTTAATCACCACGAGGATCCTGGCATTTTTCTTACTTCACAGATGAGCAAACTGAGGTTCAGAGAGGTTAATTCACTGTCAGGATTGCACACAGCTAATGGATGAGTAACAGTCCTGTGGAGAAAGGAGAAAAGGTGTTTCTATCAGAGGGACACGCCTGCGTGTGCAAAGACAAACTCTGAGTTCATTGTCCTTCTGAAGACACTGCCGCTCTCTAGCAAGGGGGAAATTGGACTGTCTTTGGTGAGCAGTGGCAACCACAGAAAGTTTTTGAGTCAGGCAATCGCATAATCCGAGTTTAGGGAAAACTGATCTGTTAGCTTCTCTTTCTTCTTTTCCAAGTCAATCTACCTTTAATAATCTCAATATTATTCCATCATATTATAGCCATGTGAGAGACCTAAAGCAAGTATGCAGATTGTACTGGTGGGGAAAATGAGACCTAGAAGACATTGAAGCTGGCCAAGGTCACAAGTCTAGCATTTAAACAAGACATGAAATGCTAGAACTCTTTCCCCTGGGGATCACTAGCTCAGCTGACACTTCTCCAGGCTACAGAAGCCTGACTCCTTGTCTCTGTTCAGCTCTCAGTGTAAAATCAGAGGTGCAGAGCTGTCCCTGGTAAGTTGTTCCGCCTTTCTGTCCCCCACCCCATCCCATCCCCCACCCAGTCCACAATGGCAACAGGTTCTGTTCTGTCCAGAGTCTAAATTTAATTAGTCTTCTAAGAAATCTTCTCTGGTAAAGTGAGCTCCCTGCTGAGCAGCCTTTGTTTTCAATGTTTAGTGGCTTAAAAAAGGCACATTTCGCACCAAAATGACAGTCTGGGGGTGGTGAACTTTTGACACAAGAAGAATAATTCCTTTAAGAGAAAATCTACAGCCACCTGAAGCTTGGCTTGGCTGTATTTATGCAAATGGACCCCAGCCCCAGCAGGATATCATGAACCAATATAACAAGGTCCTCTCTTTACCTCCCCCAAGGGGCCCTGATCCTTAACAAGTCTTACATTTCCATAAAAATGGCCACCCTCTCCCCTCTCGCTACTTACTTCCTAGGTGCCTTTGAAAGACCCAGGCAGCCCTTTGTGGGAGGATTTCCCTGCATCCCTTCCCGGGCCCTCTCTCCCTCCGTCTCTTCTGAACCTGCTGATTTTTCCAAGGGAGAGATTAAATCAGTTGCAAGGAGCTGTTTAATTAAACTTTCCCCCTCCCACCTCTAAAGTTGCTGGAGACTTCTTTTGACTTCTCCTCGGCAATGCCTAATCACTGTAATTTAACAGATTCTGTAATTACCTGCCCCACACGGAAGCAGTTTGATTGCTGTTTCTTTGTCCTGCCGATTTCAACCTCAACTGACAGCCGGGTTTACCCTCCTTGAATGTCTGGAATATCCCTGCAGGAAGGCAGAGTGATCTGAATTTACAGGTGACCTTTGAGGGGAGCAAATTTACGAGCAAATGGGGCCAAAGGTGTGGGTAATGAGCTTTGGAAGGGTGAGGTTCTCTGCATGATGACCCTGGGGCGGCAGGTGTGGGCTGGCGCCTGCAAGAGCATGACCAGGGTGGGCTGTGTGCGCTCTGGGGCTCCCGCACAGTTTCATGGCTCGCTCTGCTCCAGGTCTGTGCCCAGGTGAAATTTTTATTCTGCAAGTCTCAGACCTCAAGATGTAGGAAGCGCCTGATGCCGCTGTACTGGGATCCTCTTCCATAAAGGTAGCCATTATCTCCACTGTGCAGATGAGGAGAGTGGGGAGACATTCCAAAGCATAAGTGGGGGGACTTGGATTCAAGCCAGGTCGACCTCAATCCAAAGTCTGCTCCACTCTCCCTTGGGGTACTCGCTCACAGGTGCCATACTGGGGCTAAGTACCTCTCATCTTTTCTTATTTCATCCTTGGGACAATAATTTATTGTGTAATGATAGGCTAAGTTTAATTTCCATGTATTATGAGGAAGGAGGGATATAAGAAGTCATACAACACGCACAAAGTCAAACGACCAGCAGATGGGAGAGTTGGAATTGGAACCTGTGTGGTTCTGATCCCAAAGCCTGCGCTGTAACCCCCATGCTGCACTCACTCCAGTACTAGTAAGGACCCATGTATGCGGGGTGTATTGTCAGGCTAATCTCTTCTGTTAAGCCCCGTGCAGATTTTTGAACTGTTTCTACACATTTTCATTGTTTTAGCTTTATCATATATTTACTTATCCTAGTAGTTGAGAGTTGTTAAGTTAGGAATTAACGATAGAGATAGTTTTCTCCCTGGTTTTTGTTTATGTCTTTAGCGTTAATCATAGCTGGAAAAATTTCTTTTTGCCTCTTTAGGCATAATGTTGCCCTCTTGAAAGTTTCCAGAGTGCCTGGTGGGAGAGCCTCTGCTGCATCCTGGGCATCCCAATCTCTTTCCAGGAAATTGTTTCAAGGTCGGGCGCTTTAGCAGCAGGGAAGGCTGTTTCTTGACAAAGAGCCAGACACCCCAGCCCTGCTCTGTGTGGAGGGCTGCAGAGCAGGGAAGTGGTCCTGAGACTATGCCCTCTTCTTGCTGGGACAATATGGGAGTGACTGGTGATGAAGGTGATGGCTTCAGCAAAGAGAGTGGCCCTTCCACTGGAGCCTTTGAGAAATGGCAGGGACCAGTGAGCAGGGAGTTGTGGGTTTGGTGCTCAGTGCTCTCCTGGGAGAGATATCAGGGATCCCAGCCAGGCAGGCACAACACACCATCCAAGGGGTCAGAAAGTTGGAAATGAAAGCTATGGCTATCTTTGAGGGTTGCTTTGAACTGAGGGGGAGCGGGGCGGGGCGGGGGGGGGGGGAGAAAGAGAGAGAGAGAGAGAAAGATCACTCTTTGGAGCTCTCACAGATCTTCTTCCTTCCTTCCTTCTGGGATGGAAAGGTGATTGCCAACTCTGACAGGTTGTTTGCTTTGACATGGTTCCCTTACTTGCTGGGCATTGACAGCAGGAGTTGTCAGAAAACTGTACTTCTAAGCCTTAAAAATGCAGGGCCCTTTGCCTTACCACAGGAGGGTGTGAGTGTCGGTCATGTGTGTCTGTTCTAGTGAGCACTTGGGGAGCATTGCTATCTCCTATATTTTACATGAAAGCTTCTATAAGGGAAACTTCTTGGAACCCTATTAGCCACTGTTCAAGTCCCAGTCCCCCCTCTCCCCACCATCTCTCTTATTGTTTTTGATCTGTATAAACTTTCCCTCTATTTACATCCTTTACCTTAGAATGTTCTAACGTTCTTAACACCCATTCAATTGTCTTTAGTAAAAGAGTGAGAAGAGGAGGGAGAGCCAGCTACTTTCCTTACACATTTTGCTTATCTGTGTCTAATATAAAAGCAATACATCATTGATTCTTTAGAATAAACTGGAATAAATTCCTATGCATTCCCTGTGGAAAAAGTGAATGAATATATCTGTTTAAAAAAAAAAAAAAAACAAACAGGCACACAGCATCTAGCAAACTCCTTTAACGTTAAGTCAATTCCTATGCTAGTAGCCATAATGCACACAAGCAAATAATTCATCAGAAGCGAGCTGCAAGCATGCAGCAAAACAATCCATGTGAAAGAATTCCAACATCGTGCTCACATAAGGACTGAAAGCAAACACTTCACTGAATATTAGTCACTGCAAACAAAACCATTTGTATGGTTATAGGAAAAATACATTTTGGTAAATACCAATGTTTTATAACAAGCAGCAAAACTGTATAGTATCATAAAGCTTTTAATCTTTATCCCTCAGACCTAGAAAATCATCGTCTGCAAAGCCAGGTAAATGAGCATTTTTAGAGCCTTCAAAAGCCCATGTCAGTGATGGATTCCAGATGATTTTCCTAATCACTGGTGTTCAGTACATTAGAAAGTGAGCTATCTTGATCTGTAAAATAACACCCTGCTGCTCTGTTTACTGGGTCCTTTCGCAGCATGTCTGCAATGCTAACATCAAACCTAGTGTTAAAGCTAGGCCTCTATGATTTTTTAAAAAATTTACTTGTAATTACTTTTTTTTTCTTAAATGAAAATAATATGTACCAAAAGTTTTAAGTTAACTATTAGTAAAATTTTTGTAACAAAATAGCAATCCCTTGCCCTAGCTCTCCATACTCCCAGGTCCTACTCAGCAGTGGACAACTCTGATCTCTTCTAGCTATTTCCTTGCTATTAACCCCTAGGTTTCTTAATGATATATATATTCTGGTATTTCTTCATCTATCAATTTTAGACATTTCCTGTAATGGAAGAAGACTTCTGTATTACCTACTCTTTTGGTTTCCTTCTTCCCACAACCCTAGCATGTTATAATAATTTTTGGTTAACTATGTAATCACTGGTTATATAATTATGATTATGTAAAATATGGACTTTATGGTTTGTTTGTTTTTGCCCTGTGTCAAGTAGCACATTATAATCGTGCCTCCTTTCTCCTGCTTGCCTTCAGTTTTCTAAGAGTTTTTGATTGCCTTTCTCTTGTTGCTTTGTTTGAGAAATTGCAAATGGCTGAATATGGCTGAAATGGGATCCTTATAAGAAACATGGTGACAGATGAAGCTATAAGAGGTAACAGATCTTAAAGGAACTTGAAGCTAAAGCTAAGAAATATGGACTTTATCTTGAGGGTAAAAAGGAGCCATTGAAGGACGTTAGGCAGGGAAATAACCTTCTGGAATATTCCTTTGATGGCTATGTGAAAGAACTACATGGAAACAGTTTCCAAACTGACATGGAATGTGGCTGAAAGCCTCTGCAGCCTCCCAGTCTTCCAAGGTAACTGGCGCCATCTTTAAGAAATTCCCCACTTGGATAGTTGTTTGTCAAGTCACTAATGGACTCTAGCCCTCCTTCAGTGTCCTCTCCCACAAATATCAATACACTATGAGGAAGGATAGAAATCATCTCCCCGGATACCTCCAATTGGAATTTTCTAATATTTACTTGGAATTATCCAGTCACAAAGTGGTCCAGGTTATGGACTACAGGAAAACTCTTCCTCCCCAGCACCCTCAACACATACTTTTAAAAAACATACAAATAGCTGAAATGTTGATGGAGAGAATTTGTGCACCATCTATCACCAATGAATAAGAATTTATTCTATAACCAAATGCAGCTCTTGAGTTGAAATCACACACACCTCAATAGGTGCTTTTTTGCTTTGTTTTGTTTTATTAGGGGAGAAAGAGGGAAAGGCTAGAAATTTTCAAGGGAACAAAGATTACAGTGAGAATTAAGACTTAGCAGCTTCCCCAAATAAGAATAGAACTAGGGTCTACATCTGTGGCAATAGGTATGAGATTAATTTAATTTTGCAAAATCACAGCTTTGCCTTCTTAGCCTAAGTAGGTGAACCTTATGATTAGCATTTGTAAAGAGAAACACCCGCTGTGATGGGTGATCTGGCAAAGTGCAGATTTCTGAGGGAGCAACTCACCAAACTACCTCTATAATGTGCAAAGTGATTGAACTCGCTTATCAAGTTATTAAAATTTTATTAGTATAGTTATAAATTGCTATTTATGCAAAAATAAGGTTTTAAAAAAGATTTCTGCTGCTTTTACTTACAGTTGGGAAACTCAGCTCATAATCCACTCATCGGGAAATGCAGTGGTAGACAGCTATCTGTTAGGTACAAACATTATCATCATCATAATAACTATCATTGATTGCACCCCTGCTAGGTGCCAGGCACTGTCCAGCATCTTCACTAGCATTATCTCTTTTGACCTTCACTGCAGTCTTATAAATGTGATTACTCGAGCTCATTTTCCAGTAGAGGAGAGAAAACGGGACTTACCCCAAAGGCATTACTGTTGGTTAAGAAGCAGAATCAGAATTTAAAACAAAGTTGGATAATAGACTTAGATGAAAGACTAAAACTATGAAAATAAAGGCAAAACACTCCATGACATAAACTTCAGAAATATCTTTGCAGATTTGTCCCATGCACCAAGGAAAACAAAAGACACTACAAACCAATAGGACTATATCAAACTAAAAAGCTTCTACACAGTGAAATAGACCTTACCTAAAACAAAGAGACACCCTACATAATGTAAGAAAATATTTGCACACCACGTATCTGACTAGGGACTGATAACAATAATCTAAAAAGAACTCATACAACTCACAAAAAGAAAACAAATAATCAAAAACTGGTCAGAAAAGGGCCTCCCCGGTGATGCAGCAGGTAGTACACAGAACTGTGAATCTGTCCACAGACTCTGCAGCATGGGTTTGATTCCCGGCCACCTATCAGATCTTAGTGGGAAAATATACACACTTTTGATCTTCTTGGGGGAATGTCCAATAGAAAACTTCCCACCTGTCTCATTCTTCTGCACAACCCTTGGAATACTAAAACTTGGATAGATGTGCATTGGGACTAAGTGATGGAAATTCAGAAGAGAGATCAAAATTGTAAATAGATATTTTGGATTCACCCACTTTCAGGAGGATTCAAAACCTAGCTCTAAACTCTAACATAAAAATACCACAGATAAGAAAAGCAGAGATCCAGAATAGTAAACTTCAACAATAACAAAGTGGACAAAAGGAGAGCGTATAGTTGGTAGTAATCATCACCTATGTCTGCCTTTCCTCCACTCCCAGGGAGTTGATTGTATTTTCCTCCTCAATTTGAGTTGTGTTTAGTCATGTGATTGTATTTGGCCAATAAAATGTGATAGAAATGTAGCAAATAAATAAATAAATAAATAAATAAATAAATAAATAAATAAAACAAAGTTGGCTGACTCCATGTCAGTTAAGATGCCTTAGGCTGTAACAGACAGAAAACACCAACAATTAGTATATATATTGTGTCACATAAAAAGAAGCACAGAGGTAGGGTGGGCTTCCAATTAGCTGCTCCCATGACCAGAAGTATCATTAAGGACCCAGGTTCTCTCCATATTTCTGCTATGTCACCTTAAACTCGTTCCTCCTTATGGTTGTAAGATGGCCACTAGTAGTAATGGAGGGTCCATGCTGCTGTTTATTCATTTTGTAGGCAAGAGACGCTGGCTTCCTGTTGCTCAGCATCCAAAACAGAAAAGAGATTTTCCAGAAATTTCCAAAAACCTGCCCCAGAGGTTCTTGACCAGAACCAGGTTCCTTGTCACATGCTCATTCCTGAATTGCTTATTGACCCAGTGAATTAAATCACTCAGGTTCCTTGAGTGGAGGTCAGTGCCCTACACCACATTGTTGCTACTCAGTGGGGAAGCCCAGAGAGGAAGTTGGATGGCAGAACTCTTTGCTGTATCCAGTACAAGCTTATAGGGTATATAATTTGTGTAACCCAGTGCAAAATGAAAATATTGGAACCCATAGCCAAAGATTTTAAGGATTTCAGATGGCCACAACACATCAACACTCCCTCCGAGGGACTCCTTGGTGACTGCATCCATGGTCCCACTATCATGGAGGCTGTTCTCACCTTATCATGCTGCCTGCTGCCCAAGGGTTTTTTTGTTTTGTTTTTAAAGATATTTTTATTTTTTTAATTTATTTATGCATACAAGAACTGGGGTATAGACCAGAGGTGCAGGTGGTGAGAGGATTCACCAGAGACAGAGTGGGGGGCAGAACAGCAGACTGACTGAAATACACTGCTGAGGGGAGCAGCGGGTGAGACAGGAGAGGTCTGCTGTGCCATGTGGGTTAGGGCCCTGGCTGGGAGATCAAACTCTTGCTGCAGTGGCTGGTGATAGCTTGATAGCGCTGAGACTTTAACCCCTGAGCCACCAGGGAGGCCCTGCCCAAGGTTTTTAATTGGATACTGCTTTGTCTTGTACTTGATAACAGGGACCAACCATTCTTGTTTGTCATCGTGTCCTCTGTTCTTTTTTCAATGCCTGGTATGTAGTAGGTGCTCAAGGAAAAAATGCTTAAGAAAGGAGCACTTGGCTGAGTTGATACCTCTATCTGATCAAATAGAGATAAGGGTGGGGTGATCTGAGGGTGCCTTGAACACCTGCTCTATGCTGAGCAGTGTGTGTACACTCCAGGTACCAGCTCCTTTTCCTTTGCTTCATTCTGACAACGATCCTGAGATTTTTCTGTCTCCCTGTGGAACCTCCCTAGTGCTGCTGTTTGTATTTTGTGCTCGAGGAACAGGTTTGTTTAATGTACTTGCTGATATCTAAGTCCCAGGTCTTTGAGGTTATGGCACCCACTGAACTATAATCTCACTCTTGACCAGGATCTCTACACTTCTGCGTTCACTCATGTCCACTCTGTGTGTGACTATAAAGAAGGTTGTCTTTTCAGTGTTAAAACCCGCCTATGGATAGGTAGTTCAGAAACTGTCCCACTCTTGTGTCAGCACAATGTGTAGTTTTTACTTCATAGGAATGTAGTTCTCATTTTTGTCAGTAATGGCTGAGGCAACTTTGGCTGCAAGGAGAACACTGTGTAGGCTCTGGGGAGAAATGGAGATTTAAAGAAGTATATGGACAGATCAGCCTAATTGGAGACACTAGAGAAAATCCCAGGAAGAGTAAGGTAATAAGAATTGTCATCATAAAGACACCATGAGGGCAAGAGTTAATTAATTGCTGTTTGAATGGTACAGATCTCACTTCCTTTATTTTCTGCCTTTCTTTGCTCAAGCCATCCCTGTGTATTTTATACATTTTCCTCGTCATTTAATTTTTTTTTAAAGATTTATTTATTTATTTATACAAGCACTGGGTAGTCAGAAGCGCGGGAGGGTGAGAGAATTCACCAGAGCCAGAGCGGGGAACAGAACAGGCAGACTGACGAAATACACTGCTGAGGGGAGCAGCGGGCGGCAGGAGAGATCTGTTGCGCCATGTGGGAACTTCGCAGGTGGCCGGGGATTGAACTGGTGCTGCAGAGGCTGCGGGCAGCTTCGCAGCCCAGTGCTCAACTGCTGCGCCACCGTGGAGGCCCCTCCTCATTTAATTTTATCCATCCTTTGAGATCTCTAGAAGATTGCCTCTGAGACCAGGAACAGAGGGCTCTAGAATGCCTACTCATGCTGCCTTCTTCTAGACTCTCTCTTCCAGATACTCAAGAGAACATGCACCCCTTTTAGCACGTCTGTAAATACACCCTGGACAGATCTCATTGTGGCATCTGGTTAGATTTCATTGTGTCCAAGCCTGTCTCCTGTAGGAGACTCATGGCTTGATGACAGGATGAGATCCATGCCTCTTCCCTTTTTCCATGCCTATCACATGGCTTCCTACAGAGGCATACAGGAAGGGTTGGTCAATTTGATTCTGTACTCTGAGGTTGGAGAAGGAAAGGTCTGTGGGTTTGAGAGCCCTGAGGGACTGCATATGACCCTCAGAAAGAGTCTGAGATCATGAGTAAAATAGGCCTTGTGTGATCTTGGTCTTGTGATTGCCTTGAGCTGTCACCAGACACCAGGCTGCCAGCACTGACACTTCCGGCCATAGCTCTTTGCCTTCTATTTCCAGGTCGGTCCCCTGGGAGACCACAATTCCCAGGGTGTCTGTCTGCAGCACCACACGATGTTGGTTCAGCCCTCTGGGCTGCACACAGGGGCTCAGATGAGGCCAACAGGGAGAGTCACAGAGGAAGTGTCTGTAGTTATAGTACCGAACCCAAGTGCATGTGAGGGAGCAGCCAGTCACTGTCTTCCTGGAGGTCTTTGACATTGACAAATCTTCCTAAATGCCACATTGGCATTCTAGAGAAGGAACAAAGATGTATTTCTGAATACCTTTGGGTACAATTCACCTGTCAACTGATGCAGTCACTCTGACACAGCATTCCCCGCCCAGACCACAGCTCCAGGAATAACCAGAACCAGCAGACCCAGCCATCTCCGTCATTCCTCTCTAGGCCTAAGTAATGCCAGGCTATCCATTGGACACAACACGTTGTATAAGTGCCAGTGTTCACAGCACCGGCCTTCCCAGCTTTACTGAACCCCATGTCAGTGTGGGGAGACAGGACAGGTGGGCAGAAGGAGTGGAGTCAAACTAGTCCTAGGTGTGACCCACCACTTGTTGCATAACCTCGAGCTAATCCATGCACTTCTCTGAGCCTCAGTTTCTTCACTTGTAAGTGGGGAGGACAGCCATAAACTTCCCAGAACTGTAATCCAGCAGGGAGCCTAGACGTGACTGATGTATCTAGCACAGTTGCAGCACGCAAGAGGCTCAGCAGATGAGGATGAGGGGAGACAGCAGCATGGAGACGCACACTCTGCTTGACCCAACCAGGAAGGGCCGTCACAGCCACAGTCACAAGCCTGTTTTTCTCCATTTGGAATTATTCTGCCTGATTTGCATGGGCAGTTAAAAGAATGGAGACATTAAAAGGTTTTTTTTGTTATATCTTGTTTGATGACTTCCTTTCAGGGGTGATGCCTAACATGTATCAGATGGCCGCTTTCGCCTAATTTCAGCCATTAGATTAGGGAAGGATGAGGTAGTTCCTCCTCAGGGAGAAAAAAATCAATGTGAGTAAGTGTGATTAGTAACAGTGTCCATGAGTAATGCAGCGGGAGGACAAGAACTTGAACAAAGCGGTGAAATGTGGTGCCCGCTGGATGGCCCTTCCAGGCCGCCACACTTGGCCTGGCCCCCATCTCCATGTGGGTCACGGTGGAATGTTCTCTCATCATTTAATATCCACCGATCACTGTAGGACATTTGCTTAGGAGATAGAAGTGGTCATACTTTATAGTAGCATTTTCTGTTTCAATTAGAAAGGATGTTTGGGATCATTTGCTTGAATGTTAGTGATGCTGAGCATTTATCCCTACTGTGTGACAAGCATTGGACTGATAGAAGGGACATGGACATGAAGAAGTTACCTCAGGGGACTCACAAGCCCTGGAGGACGTGCACATGCACACACTTTAGTTGCTAGGTACGCAAGTACAGGTACCTTGTGGTTTCAGGTTCTTGGGGTGCAAAGGAGGGTGTGGCCAGGCCTGTCGGAAGAATGGGGAGGATTTTGAAGGCATGTCGCAATCTCTGCATTGAGTTTCATTCTTATGGATTGAGGAGAGGGCTGGGAAAGGCACTGCGTGGCTGAGGAAGCAGTAAGAGTGGATGAAATAGGACTCCCAGCTGTAAGGAATGAAAACTGGATTTTTAAGAAAAGAAAGTGTATTGGATGATATAATTGAAAATTCCAGGGGGTCATTTTCCCACCAATGAAGCTCAATCCAAACATTCAAATAATATCTTCTTGAATCCTATCTCCTGGCTCTGTTTCTTTTCTTTTTTTTAAGATTTATTTATTTATTTATACAAGCACTGGGTACAGTCAGAAGCGTGGGAGGGTGAGAGAATTCACCAGAGCCAGAGCAGGGAACAGAACAGGCAGACTGATGAAGTACACTGCTGAGGGGAGCAGTGGGCGCGGCAGGAGAGGTCTGCACACCATGTGGGACCCTCGCCAGTTGCTGGGGATCAAAGTGGTTCAGCAGAGGCTGCAGGCAGCTTCACAGCCCGGAGCTCAACTGCTGCGCCACCAGGGGAGGCCCCTGACTCTGTTTCTTTTTGTTTTCTTTTTGTCCTGTCCCATCTGATGACAGGACCCCTCCAGGCTTACATGTTGCCAGCTTTGGAAACCTCAATTGAGACAGCTTCTTTTCCCTATGGCTCTACCAAATCCTGGACTTCATGCTCATTGGCCTAACCGGGGTCTTGTGTCCCTGAGGGATGGGATTGCTCTTGGCCTCTCTGAAGCCAGGTCCACACAAAATCAGAGATTGAGAGTAGAGCTTCCCAAAACAAAGAGAATTTCTATCAGAAGAAATGCCAGGCAAGCAAAAGCCACATAGGACACTAAAGAGGCAAAGTACGGTAGTAGGAAACAGCCTTGAGCAAGAGGAACCCAGCATGTGTTCCAGCATGTGTTCCAGAAATGTGTTCCTAACTGTGGTTTCTGGGCTGTTAGAGGTTATATGACTATAAGGATGTTATGAGTTAATTGCCATTTTGCAAAAACCCAACTGAAAAATGTGTTAATCATTTGGCAGGAAGGCTGCATGGGCCAGCGTTTAGGGCTTCTACTGAGAAAGCATGAGGTTACCACGCACCTTGCTGGGTGCTTTGCATGACCTGCCTGGTCACAGTGGAAGGGATAAGGAACAGACTCTGGAGCCAGACTACCTAGGTTTTGATCCTACCTCCATCATGCAGGTCAGTCCTTGGGCAGGTTACATAATATCTTTTTCATACCTCACTTTCCCCAGTTGTAAAACAGAAATAATAATAGTAACTACATCTTAGGGTTGTAATGAAAAAGTTGTGAAGAAGAGTATGTGTAGAGAATTTAGACTAGTGCCTGGCACATAGTATGTACTATGTACATGGTAGCTACTATTATTTTTCTTATTATTATTATTATTCAACTTAACAATAGCCTCACAAGGTATGTCTAATTGTCTTCCTTTCATAGATGGAATAGTTGAGTCTTAGAGAGCTAAATGGCCTACCCAAGATCAAATAACTTGTAAACGGAATTTAGATCCAGGTCTTTCTGACTCCATACTTTCTGGCCATTTAGTGCTCTTCTGCTTAGAGTCAAGCACTCTTCACTCATTTATTCGAACCCCTGTTTAGTAAACACAGAGCCTACTTCCTGTCAACTATGGACCAGGCACTGAATGCATTTATTGAATTCTCTCAGTCCTTGCAGAAATTCTGATTACAAACATTATACATGTTTGATAAAGAAGTGAAGAAAATAATTAATGGTAAATGACTATATGTTGCATGAGAAATTTTAAAACATGGTAATGGGAGTTGGATTCTAGGAGTAGAGTTTATGAATAACTGACAGAAATATTTGGTAAGCAAATAAATCTAGCAGCCTCCATTTATACAGGAAGGGCCAAGATCCACAGGGGTGGGTGACCAGACCATGTTCCTGCAGGATCATGTTCAGACTAGAACAGGACCTAGGCCTGCTCCCTGCAGCCACAGGGTCATGGGCAGGGTACAGGTAGGCTTAATCAGGCTCGTTGGGGGGCCTGAGTGCTCATCTTCCTTCCCTCTGGCTCATTCAGAAGAGCTGGATTTCTCACTTTGATTTCACCTACATAGTCCAGAAACCTGGGAATCCACACAAGGACAGAGGTCTCTGCACAGTAACTAACACAGAACAAGTCCATTGCAGATGTTCAACAGATGTTGACTGTTGAAAGACAAGCAAGCCCTCTAAATATCCTAAAGTGTTACCCTGATTTCTCAGTTGTCCCAAGTAGTCCCAGAACATGAGAAGTCCAAATGGAGAAATAAAGGGAAATTCTCTTTGACGACCTTCTACCTGCTGTGTGTGAGGTTTTTCTGGGTGGTGTGGAAGGAGGGAGCAGAGTAGGGAAGCACAGTCCACAGCCCTGAGTTTGGGTCCTGCTTGGCTCCTATAGTCCTAAATGCCCATGACTCCCCCCTAACTAGTTGTGTTGTTTTGAACAAGTACTTTCTCAGCACCTCAGTATCTCAAAACTGGGAAGGTGATAATAATTCACGCTTTACAGGAAGACTTCTGGATAAAATAAGATCCCACATGCAAAGTATTTAGCACAGCCCCTGGCATATAGTCATCACTCAGTAAACAGGACCATCAGGATCACAGGCATCGGCAATAAACATTTGTATTAGACTTAAACTAAAGTACTTGCAGGAGGCATTTTGGAATAAGAAGCTCAGGGTATACTGGGAAACTCACTGTTCTCGTGTAATTACCAATCTGCGAATAAGTGTAATCATCTACATTGTATAGCTGCTCTCAGAAAGGTTAAGAAACCCCCTTAGGACACAGAGCTCGTGAGTGGCAGCACCAGCATCCATGCTGTGCCAACCAGAACCTGAAAGACTTGTCCTCTCCAGGACACCAAGGCAGCTTGGCCTTTCTACTTTATTTCTTCTGGGAGACAAAGGAAGTGGCCAGGAAAACTTCACTTCTTCCATTTTCTTTTTTTAAAAAAGAAAAAATAGTCCAATATAGTATGATATTCGGGAGTGGTTGGAATTCCTCTGGGACGTTGCCTCCAAATCCAGGTTTGCTTCCTTTTCAAAGAGGTGCCAGGCCTGGAGATCTCACCTCTTGGCAGTGCCAGTGAGCTCTGCATTGCATGCTGTATTGTCAAGAGATGTTTTCTTTAGGAGGCCATGGGCTGTGTAAATTAAGCAGAACAGGGATCGCTGTGGTTATGAATGTAACTGTTTGATTAAGGCTCTATGCGGCTGCATTATTTGTTTCGCAAACCTGCGCTGGGCTGATTGGATTTCTCTCTCTTTTTTTTTTTTTAACATAAGTGGATTCTGAAATTGGAAAAATAAAATATTCCACAGCTGAGAAAAAAGAATTAACTTGGGGAATGAGCCCAGGTGGCGCAAACAGGCTGAACACTTTTTGCATTGAAATAAAGTCAGTGCCACCGTGCCCTGACTGTGGTGGGGGGCTTACTGTAGGAGAAGGGCCAGGGGCTGGAGTCAGTCACTGCAGGAGGGCATTGCCCTGGAGGGCAGCACTTAAGAATTCAAGTGTGAATAACAACAAATTTAGCATGGTTTACAGAGCACTTCCTATGTGTTGGGTGAACAGAACAGTGAAGTGTGATAATATGTCAAGCCATCAGGAGCGTGGGAGTTGAAATTAGACCTTGAATTCAGCCTGGGCACTTAGTAACTACAGAACATAAGCAGATTCTCTCTCTGAGCCTCAGTTTTCTCAGCTATAAAATAGTCATAACATTGAGTACTTGCTATGTAGCATGCATCCCTCTGGAACTTTACACAAGCTCTCCCAACTACCCCATGAGTTTTATCCCCTTAGTTTTATCTCCAAGTCCAGAAAGTGGGACACAAGAAGAGCTGAGTAAACTGTCAGGTGCCACAGCTAAGATGTGGTCAAGCCAGAACTCAAACCAGGCCAGCTGGCTCTGGAACCCTGACATGCTGCGTTGTGTTCCTTTACACCTGACTCAGAGAACTCTTGGCAGGTGAAATGGGGAAAGGTGTGCTAAGGATGCTTAGTACAGTACCTACAGCCCAGTGAGCCTTCAATACTTTGAGGCCATTATTGGTACTATTGTTACATTTCTGTGGCCTGGGTATTGAGCTGGGTACTTTGCAGAGAAGTACAGGAGGACAAATTCTTTTTATCTGTTTATAGTATGACACAGTTTATGGACATTGATGGATGGAATTCCAACCTAAGATCTCCTGAGCTTGTAGCAAAAGGAAAACCCACATGTGATCATGTCATGAATGATGAAAAGCATCTCTCTGATCTGTATAATTAGCTGGATGCTTTTGTCCTTTTTCCCCTACATGGGACCTTTTATGGCCTAAAGAAGAAGGTACAGATCACTTGAGCAGGGTCTACCACATAGTGTTGTGACTTGCTGGGGTGGGGTGCATGCTCTAGTTCCAGCTGGAAAGCACTGGCTTGCAGTGACTTTAGTAGAGGATGGTGGGGCACTGGGCTGGGGTCTCCTTCTACGGGTTCTGCCTCCTGAGCAAACCACTGAGCCTGGCAGAGCCTTGGTGTCCTCGTTTGTATATGGATAATTCCACCTAAGTCTTATGTTATCATTATGGTGAATTAGCAAATGCTAAAACTTTCTCTGGCCCTCCAAATCACTTCATCCAAATAACTGTTAGCATGATTGTTTTTCAGTCATAACAAAAATACATGAGCGGTTGCTTTACACTTAATCAATTGATCAATATATATTGGATAAGTGCTTGAGAATTTGTTTTCTCTTCTTCCCTTGCCTGTAGGAGGTATCAAGAATAGAAAGAGCAAAGAGTCTGTGTTGGGATCTTGGCCTCTGTCATTCCCTACCAGTGTGACCAAGAACAGATTTCTTGCTTTTAAATAAAGATAGCTTATTTAATAAATTTGCTCTAAATGCTAAGGCCTGAGATATCTCATTATTGAAAAAAATGGACAAAGACATGACCAGCTTCATGAGGCTTAGTTTCTTTGTCTGTAAAATGGGAAAATTAAGACCTTCATTATAGGGTTGTTCTAAAAACGAGATGAGAAACCTCACAAGAGACCTGCTTATTGTCATGTCTCAATAAATAGGAATCATCTTCCCTACTGACAACCTCCTAAAGACTCTGGGTGGACAAGACTTCATGTAGTTTCACTCAACAAACATTTATAGATTACTGAATTGGGCAGACACCTGAAGGTACAGGGAAGACCAAGCACTAGATGAGAATACAGCTAAGTCCTCCACCCTTGGAGACCCTACAATCTACGGCAAATGTAATTAGTTGCAATGCTAAGGAGCTAGGCGAGTGCATTAATAGTTAACCTCCTGTTTGCCAGTCTCTGTGCTAAGGACTCTCTGTCTCACAAAATCCCTGACACAACACTAAGAAATAGATGGGGCTATTATCCCCATTTATAGATGGAGAAATCAAGTCTTTCAGAGGTTAAAAATTTACCCAAAGCCACAAAGCTAGAAAGTGTCTGAGCCTAGTTTCAAACCCATGAGCTTTCACGATCTTGGTTGCCATGCTGTTGGAATGAGGCTCATGATTTGGAACTCCAATCCACAATAGGACCAGTGGAGGAGGTGGGATTTGAAACCAGAGCAGCTCATGTCTGAACTGCTTTGTGGTTGTTTTTATCTCAACATATCAGTGTCTCTTCCAGAAGAAAGCAGGTTCTTCAAAATAACCAATGGATATAAACTGGAGGGAGGGATGTAGACATGCTAGATGAGAAGCCGCCTCTCCCTGTGCTGGTGTTTAGCCTCCTGCAGGGCCCAGGCAAGGGGTGGGTGTGAGGTAGAGTGCAGAGAGCAACCTGATAAACTGTCCTGACCTTCAGTGCTGGCATCTGTTTCAAAAAGTTCGGCTACTCCCTGTGGGCACCTTGAGATTCCTTGTCTTGATTTCCTTATTATGGCATCTGCAACTGTTGATAAAAATATAAAGAACTCGTGCCCACCTCGGGGATCAACTGTCTAACCTATGCGGCTTGGAGTCCATTGGGTGGAGTTGAAAGAGAAAGATCAGGGCATCCAGAGAGTCAGCGGCGGCATCTGGGGGAAAGCGCCTATGATGGAGTCTGCGGAAGAGTCATCTGATCTACCCTCATAGCTTAGGGTGTGTTGCGATACTACCTTTGTCCTGGGGTTTGCAATCTGGTAGAAGAGACACATGCAAACAGATGATGATATTGCAGTGAGCCAGGAAGCTAAAATCACCCAGAAGAGGGCCTCTAGCCCCAGTTGGGACTGGTGAGGAAACCAGACATCCTGGAGAAGGTAACTTCTCATCTAAGTTAACCAGGTAAATGAATGACAAGAGTCTCCCAAGCAGAAGAAAACAGCACGTGCAAAGCCATGGATGTGAGACCTGCAGTGAGAAGTTTCATGAGTGGCTTATAATTAGCCTGTTACCCTGTCACTGTTTTTGAAGAGGCAAGTGGAAATCTATGGTTGCAGCCCTAGACTCGATGGTGAGGGGTCTTGTCCTGTGGCCACTGAAGGCTTTATAGCAGGGGGATTCTTTTCACCAGCTCACTCCAGCTGAAGGGTGGTAATTGAATTGGAGGCAGGCTGAAGTCTGAGGGCTGGGACACCCAATTTGGCAATGATCCTGGGGCAGCATCACTGATGAGGGCCTGAGCTAAGGTAGAGACAGTAGGAGTCATGCAAATCCCACAGAGATTTGAAAGGTGAAAGCTAGAGGATTTGGTAATAATCACTGTTAGGTTTTCAAATCTGAAAGATGACAAGGAGGCATGGAGATCCCCAGAGGTTTGGTTTGATGAATTGGATGGGCAGTTCTGTAGCAGCTGGTAATGTTGAGGTCAGGAGCACAGGAGAAGGATCAGAAGTGGGGGTGTGGATCAGAGAGGCATAAAGTTTACTTTGGGATCAACAGTTTACCCTTGAACAATGTGGGGGTCAGGGGTTGTGACCCCCACATAGTCAAAAATCTGCAGATAACTTTGACTCCCCCAAAACTTAACTATTAGTTTCAAATTGGTGGATGTTCAAGTCTCTTAAAGTTGGTCTTCCACATTTACCCAGTTCTACATCAGGCAGATTTGACCAAAAGACAATTGCAATTGGTTGAATTCATGAATGCAGAACCAGGGGATTAGAAAAATCCTTGTGTCTACATGACCCGTGCAGTTTAAACCTGTGTTGTTTAAGGGTTTATTGTATTTCATTAGAGTAGCAGAGGCTTGATGTTGGGAGGAGTTAAAGCTGGCTCACCTCTGCCTCATTGACAGGAAGCTCACTACTTTAAAAGGCAATCCATTGTAGACCCGGCAGCAAGGTTTCCTTAAATTAATCTGTTGTTTCCTCCAAGTAACTTCCTGGTCTTGCTCCTGATTCTTCCTCCAAGAACCTTGCAGAACATATTTGCCCCTTCCGCCACCCTTTCACTGTTTGAAGACACAGTAGTGTTCTACCTATCATCTCCTTTCCAAGAAAATCCCTGAGAGGAACAGGGTAGACTTGAGGTATCAGACCATCAGTTGCTGGAAGCCCTGGAAATCATCTATGCAATGAAGGAATCTCATTTTTTTTCAGACAGAAAAAGCCTAGAGAGGGAAAGGGACTTCCCCAAAGGCACAGAGCTACTGGCAAAGCTGGAGCAGTTTTCCAACCTAGGTCTCTCTACGGTCCCACATAATTGGACATTTAATTTCCAGCTATGGGTTATGTGGCATAAGCAGTGACACTTGGAGTGTTGATCATCAGGCATCATCAGGTGTCTCCACTGGACTCCTAAACACACTCTGTTTTAAGCTCTCCCCCTCACCCTTTCTAATAGCATCTGTCTTTTGCCGACTCACATATGTACAGTATTTCTAAACCCTTCCCCATCCAAGCAATCTCCAAAAAGCATTCACTAACTCCAGAGACTCAGGGGGTCAGCCTCTACAATAATGGGGTGGCCCACAGTCCAGGGGTCCCTCCTCTTAACCATGCTGGCTAAACAACACAGCTTGGCCATCACGTTCTTCCCTCTCAGTGCTTTGCCTCTATGAATGCAGCCTCTGGCTTTCAGGAGTTTCTTATCTGCTCCAGCACACCACAGACTCACACCTGTTGAACTGATCTCCATCCCCTACACTCTCTCTCTCTCTCTCTCTCTCTCTCTCTCTCTCTCTCTCTCTCTCTCACACACACACACACACACACACACACACACCACCTATCTTACCTATCAACCACAGTTTCTTATTAATTTGGAACTTGACCTAATAGCTTATGCATCAGACCATTTTTGAAAAGGGTAAGAAGTTGACAGTGGAAGGAAGGAAAATTTACCTGACCACCAGAAAGCTTTCCCAGGACATGCTCTGCCCTGAGGTAGACACGGCTATAAGTTGGGGGAAAAACCATGTGCCCAGAAAAGATTCCCCCTGTGGCTGCATCTGGCCTTTTCCAACCAATGTGTTCAGATTTTGTAGGCAGGAACTTTGTGTAATCCATCGTTGTGTCTCCGGTGTCAAGCACAGACCTCTGGAGAAAGATCTCTGTGAAAGAAATGTAAGCAGGAATGTAGGAAAGGAGGGAGGGGAGAAAAAACCGCTACATTTCTCTTTCTTCCATTCCATCTTGCTGCTTTCTCTGACGCCCAGCCACACAGCACAGCCCTGCACACAGCGTGCTGTGCTTGTCTTTTGCAAGCACATGTTCATTAACAAATATCCCATCTGCCAAGAATCATAGTCTTGATTGTAGTATTTGAGGGGATTACCACCCCCTCCTCCTCCTATTTGTCAGGTGGGGAAATTGGGGCTACGTATAAAAGGCTAAATAAGTGCCTTGCTCAAGTCCACACAGCAATGAGGGGTAGATAGAGGCAAGCATGATGATGATGATGATGATGATGATGATGTGGTGGTGGTGGTGGCGGTGGGTAGATAGAAGCAAGCATGATAATGAGGATAATGATGATGATGATGATGATGATGATGATGATGGTGGGGGTGGGGGGTGGGGGGTAGATAGAGGCAAGCACAATAATGAAGTGTGGGCCAATGTGTGTTGGGAGATGGTTCTTCCAGGGTCAGAGGGCAGCCTGACCAAGTTGTCCGCACACATGCTGAGAGCAGATAGGTTTTGGTTCTCCTGATTTAGTTTATCTGTAAACTCCCTTGACGCTGGCGATAGAGAACAGTCCTCTCTAATGGAGGCTCTGACACCCTCCTCTTCCATCCATTGTCCTGTCAATGACAGCAGGACACTCCTCACCCCCATTTCTGGCCAAGGAGACCATTCACTGCTGGATGAGTGTAGAGGGAGGAATGGCCACTGAGCAGGTTCTCTAGGATCCAGCAGACCGGGTAAAGGAGGAGTCAGAGTCCTCAGTGGCTTTTTGCAGGTCTTTTTATTGGGATTTACCCGGTACACAGCAGGGAGGTGTGCTGGGGGGCTGGGAGGCCCCCAGTAAGTCTTCACTCTTTCTGGGCTCTCCGGGCTTCTCTGCTTCTCTCTCAGATTCTTCTGCTCTTCTCGGCTTCTCTTTCGGCTTCTCTTTCGGCTTCTCTTTCGGCTTCTGCTGCCGTCCCCATGATGCCGCCCTTAAAAGCCCAGTCTCAGCCCAGGTGAATCCCATCTACCTATGCCCACACCCCACTCCAGGTGCCCGCCATCAGGCATGCATTCAGGACCGCAAGGATCCATCATCAATCCTGATGGCGGAAGGGCAGAAAAGCCTGACATTTTCTTTACCCTACAATGAGGAACCCCAAGTGCATTTTGAAGAAGCCTGGAGACTCTGGCTCACTCTTGTCACTCTAGGTTCAAAAGGCTAGAAGCTGGGGTAACTCCTCGCAGTAGCCAGGCTCACAGGTCAGCTTTCCAGGCTCTTGAAAGCTAACTCCAGCTTCATCTCCCTCTGATTCCTGACGCCGGATCTCTGTTCCAGGTGCCCATGACTGCACACCATCCCGCTGCCTTTGGGGTCCTGTGTCTCTCAGACTGCAGCCTTTTGTTCAAGCCACCCACCACCCCCAGGTCCTGGTCTCATCCCTTTGTCTACCTCCATCCTGACTCTATCTCAGGTCAAGTTCTTGCTCTATCTAGGGGCTCCCCAGACCACACTATCTGTAAACTGCTGTAGCTGGAGAGATGTGGCTAGTGCCTAAGACATTGCCCTGAAGCTAGGCTGCAGGGGATGGGGAAGGGGTTAGCCTCAACAGCTCCCTCCTGCCAAAGCTATCTGGAATTAGCTAAACCTATCTGGAATCCAGAGGCCAAGAGAACCTAGGTGATGCAGTCTTATTGGCCCGCCTCTGTGACAGAGAAGGGCAAAGAGTGCTGGAAAACGGGGAAAAACTGAGAATAAAACCTTTTACTAGCTGCTGCCCATCCTGGACTAGCTAGGACCAGGCTAACCATTAACTGAACGGCATCGTCCCGCAGATCCCTGCGGCCCAGGCAGTGCCACTGTATTTCCTGTCTCCTTCCTGCCAAAAGCCAGTTGTGCTTTCCCTGTTCATTGTAACAACCAGAAACCATCCCTTCCAAATTTCCAGACACCCATCTTTGAAAACCACTGCACCATACAGTGAGCCTTTTGCAATAAGACTCTGTCCCCTCATTACAATTTATCAAATATAAAACACGTTAATAGACTAGCCGTTAAAGTTCTGCCCTGACCATATGAATGAGGAAACAAAAATAGCCATGTTGTGACTTAATGGTGCCCTCTCTACTCCCTGTCAGGAAGACTAGAAGGGTCACCTCCAGAAGTCCTACAGTCTGCCGTCCCAGCCTTGCTGAGGTTACCATCCGGGAATTGTCTTTCACTCCAGCCCTCCAAGTCCTCCCGGCTTTCCAGGCCAAGCGCCATCCTTTCGTGTCCCTGCACATGGCCATGACATAGAATGAGCAGAACAGCAGTGAAGTGAACAGAGAGCATTTGTTCAGGGAGGAAATGAATGGACAGAGAAAAACACCACAAAAAATTCAGCCCCTAGCCTCATGTTCCAACCAGTGCTACCATTTGGGACTTGGCTGTTTTCATTCATTCTGGGTTAAGATAATAATAATGGTGAATTTATTGCTAACTCTTACAGAGACCCTTTACAGTTTGCAAGCTACTTTCATGTATACTTGATAAATAAAAAAGCTAGAACTCAGGTTAAATAAAGTGGCCGAGATTATACAGCTTGAAGGAGGCAGAAGTGAGACTGGAAGTCAGGCGATCAGCTTCTGCCTGCCGACCGTGGTGACAGAGAGCTTTCTGGCCTCTCTAAATTGGTCGTGTAGGCCAAGGTTCATTAGCTGAGCTCTCAGCACTGCTACATCACCATCCTGAGTCAGTGGTAGTCGATGGCATTTTAATGGAAGTCAAATAACTCTTTCTCTTGGCATTCTCAGGCAGCTGGAGTTTTTGTGTTTTATGATAATTAAATGCCATCATCTTTCATATCTGACAATCTTGAGACCCGATTAATGACTGCAGTGCACGCTGGGGCCATCATTAACTCCATAGCAAGGAGCCCCTCAGGCGCCTGCTGGCCGTTTTGCAGGTCAGATGTGGGCACCAGGCCTGGTACCCTTCCTGGGAGCCAGCGCAGGTCTGAGATGGCAGGGCTACTGACACATTCAAATTCTTTGCCTGAGCCAAGGCTCTGGAAGTTTATGTGCCCCCCTCCCACCCTCATGAATATGTTCTTATAAAATAATGACTCCTATGGAATCTTTCTAGCACTCAGGCATCCTTCAGTCAGCCCGGGCCTTGCTCGCAGTCTGCCTCCAGCTGGCTCAGCCTTCACATGGCCTCCAAGAATCTTCCACAAAACGAATATGGTCATAGAACTCCCCTTGCTCAAGCCTCATCACTGGTACCCTCTTACCCTCCCATAAAGACCAAGTTCTTTCACTTGAAACCTCCAAGCAATACCACTGAGGCCTGCCCACATCTTCACCTGGCCTCCCGCCACTGCTCCCTCATAGCCGCCACACTTTTAACACAAGCACCTCAAAGGGCTTCACGTTGTAGGCCCTGCACCCCTTTCTCTGCCACCCACCCTCACACATGTTTGAACGGCAGCCTGGCAGCTGCCTCAGTGCTCCGAGAAGCTCCAGTGGGCCAGTACTAGGTGCCACTGCCCAGTGCTTTTTGTGTCAACGCACATAACATGCAAAACAGAAAGCTCAACAGTGTGGACTCTGGAGCCAGACATCCAAGCTCAACTTCTGGCTCCATCACTTAATGGTTTTGTCATTTGGGGCAGATTACTTAGCCTTCTGTGCCTTAGTTTTCTCCTTTATAAAATGGGGAGTAATAGCTCTAGCTAGGACTTCCAATACTATATTAAATAATAGTGAAGAAAGTGGACATCCATGTCTTATTCCTGATCTTAGGGGAAATACTTTCAGTTTCTCACCGTCAAGTATGATGTTGGCTCTGGTTTTATCATATGTGGTCATTGTTAAGATAAATTCCATTTATTCCCATTTTAATGGGGGTTTTTGTTTTTAAAACAGTATTGAAACTTGATGAATGTTTTTTCAGCATCTATTGAGATGATAATGTGATTTTTCTTTCTTTTTGTTGATGAGATAAGTGATGTTGACTGATTTGCTAGCCAAGTCATGGAACCAACTTAAATGCCCACAAACAGATGACTGAGGAAAGAAATTGTGGAATATAGAGTCGATGGAATACTATTCAGTTATTTTAAAAGGTGCCTTTGGAATAAAGCAGATGGCTCTTGAGGTGATTATACTGAGTGAAAGAGGTCAGATAGTGAAAGGCAGTTACTGGATGGTTTCACTCATATCCAGAATTTTTAAAAACCAAAGAGAACAAACTGATAAGACAATCCTTAAACTCTATGAAAAATATATACTGGTTACCAGAGAGGGCAGGAGAGGAAGGAGAAGAGGTTCAAGGAGGTAAGGTGATGGAATATTGGCTCTGGGGTTTTGGCAGAAGGCCTATGAAGCATGTGTACATATGAATGTGTGTAGTTTCAAAATTATATAGGTGTATAAACAATTGGCAAGTCAATAAAAAAATCAAGTGGGAAGTAAGAGTGCTTTCTTCACAGGGGTGTATTTTTAAAGGGGGTGTTATAAGAATCAAATAAGTACTTACAGCCAGTCATATAGTTAAGTATTCAATAAATGCTAACTATTATAACTTCGTTATAATTATCCTTTTGTGTAGTGTTTGTGTCTATTATTTTTACCAGACTGTGAGCAGTTCAAAGCCAGAGACCATATTTGTTTCATCTCTAGATCTGTTTCTCAGTCTATGATAGCTCTCCCTCCTCTTTCTTCTATTACCATCACTATTATATGCTCACATGACAATATTTTATAGATAAGCAGTTAGAGGCTCATGGAATTAAGTAACTTACACAAAGTCAAGTAGTTTGTCAAAAACTGGTCTGAACCTGGGTCTCAAACATTCCTGAGATCTTTCATATCTGTCTCTACAAACACTGGTTATTTGTCAGAAGGGTGCTCACCCTCATCTTAAAACTCATCAAGTTTCTGGATTCACTGAGATTGTTGAACATTGGTGATTGACTGAACAACCTCAGGGGCCTTCCCCTTATGGTGTACCTTGAACCCAGGTAACCTGGTTTGCTCTGAGATATCTTTTTTTCTTTTTTAGGTAGAGTGAAGATTTAGCACCATTTAACTTACTCATTCAGTGTGGTTTTATCGTAACTATGTAATTAATACAATTTCTTAGCATTACTATCAATGCTAAGGTGCTATGCTAAGCACCTACATACATTATCTCATCCCTTCTCATAACAACCCTGTAAGGTAGGTAGTATCTCTATTTAGTAATAAGATAACAGCTCCAGAGGAGTTGCTTGATCAAGGTCATACAGCTTATCACATGAACATGAACATGTGAAAACAAGAACCCAGTGCTTCTGACACCAAAGTCTAGTCTCTTTCTACCTACTGCTCTATTCAGTGCACTGAAGAAGTCTCAATAGAATCTCAGTTTGGAGAGATGCCACCTAGAGGTTTCAATGTTCAGGATTTTTTTGTGCGTATAAAATGAAGTGTATCTGAGGTGTTGGAGGGAACCAGCAACTGAAAATATATCTGAGAACTTGTAGGAAGCAAAAACACTTCCTGGAAAACCAGACTTGCAAAATATAGATAAGAGAGTAGCCTTTACTGACAGAGGTGTGCAATATAACAGTGAAAAATGACTCATATTTGGCTTGATTTGGAGACACAGTTGGAGGCCGTATCTGCAAGAAGAGAGTGTACGTTGAAATTTATAGCACAGCTTTGCAAAAGTGCCAGTGCTTATTTCCAGATAGCAGGAGAGACAAGCCAGAAAGTCCACCTACCCAATTTACTCTTTCTCCCTGGTTCTATCAGGGTTTCCTGGAGTTATGGAAATGAATGGCACCTGGATCCTCCCTTGGGGCACAGTCGACCCACCTTGTACTTGGCATGTGAGCAAGAGCCATTGCTTCCCATGGTCCAGAATGCAGTGTCATGAGGCCAGCAAAATGAAATGAGTTATTGAAGGTCTCCCAGCCAGTGAGTAGAAACCAGAGGAGATGTCTCTTTTAGGCCATTTCAATTTCATTTACCCAACACCCAGTTTACAGGATGCGACACAGAGTAGGCGCCCAGTTAATGCTGCAGGAATGAATTATTTCTGAGTTTCTCTTGGAAGAGGAGAGTGTGTACTGGGAGGGAGGCTGGGTCCATTCAGGCCAGAGGAAACATTTGCTCCTTGGCAAAGCCGTGTATCTCTTTGGGGGATGTGAGTGAGATTCCATTGTTGAGTCCCAAAACATAGAGTGTTTCCCTTGGGAACATGGGGATCATCAAGGTTCCCTATCCTAGCATTCTCATCATAGGAGGCGTGAGGGAGGGGCAACAAAGGGCCCAGCTGAAGTCCCTGGAACTCTGGCTCCAGGCAAGTAAGCCAAGGGCTACAGAGCCCCATCACCCGAAGAGCGCGGAGCAGTCTGCGTCATATTCTGCACACACATGTCCTCCCTACAAGCCTCACCCTCCTGGACAGTCTGGGCTCTCATATGTGCTAGTCACACCATAAACTTACAGTGACTATCAGCTTGGTTCTGTGATTACCCAGCAGGGAGGAGGAAGGGAGTTTTGTATCTTCTAGAAGAGGCAAAATGGGGTCATTTGCTTACTGTAGAGAAGGAAAAGGTGAGTGATCCAAGCTACCTGCTGTCCGCATTCAGTGGAGGAAAAACTTTGCTGAGGGTATATCAAGGAAAGATTTTTAGAGGAGATTTCAATTGAGCTGAGCTTCAAAAATAGAGGATTTAGACCAGGACATTCCTTATCCTCATAGGCAATTTCCTTTTTGGAAGTTTATGTTAAAACCTCATCATTTTAGGACTCTTGCAAGCACTTGTAAATGGTTATCAAGCCAGAGCCTGGTCTTCCCATGTAGTCACAAAGCAGACAGGCTTGCTAGTCACCCGCCCTGCGCCAGACCTCAGATGCTCATTCTCTTCACTCAGGGTGTTTTTCCTGCCTTTGCCCATGAACTGAGGCAACAGAGCCTTGGTTTGGAAGTCAGAATTCAAGCTTTGGGTTAATAAGGACTGCTCACTAGTTCTGGAAGTCCCAGCTTCCTCATCTGTAAAAAATGAATGATAAAACTGCCCTCTAGGGGTTATGTAAGCATTAGAAAAGTTAAGGCTTTGAAAGTACACTTAGTAGGTGCTCAAATACATGGCAGCAACTATTAATATCAATTAGGTAAAATTCCATGGGGAGTGCTTGGTCACCCTTCTCTGCTGAGCTCCTGATAACCACTGGACAGTGGTGATCCAGTAACTCACCGTTCTGGGGCCCTGGACTGCAGCCAGCAGCCTCATAGGCCGAGGGTTGGGGTGACACTGAGCCAGCCCAGGGCAAAGCTCTGCTTCTGGCTTCAGTCCCAAGCTCCAAATGCCTCCTTTAAAATGCTGCCTGAGCAACATGGATGGCGCTGGAAGGGATCATGCTCAGCGAAATAAGCCAGAAAGAAAAAGAAAAATACTGGATGATCTCACGCATAGCAGGAATCTAGAAAACTCAAATAAGGGACCAGGAAAATGAATAACTATAAGAAAGTGAAAATCAAAATCAACAAAAAACTATGAACCAGAGACACTCTATGAGGGGTGGGGGGGTTGGGAGGGGAGGGACTGGGGTCAAAATAAGGGGATTGCAGTTGTATGGGGAATATAAAAATAAAATTTATTTTAAAAAAATAAAAAATAAAGTACTGAGGAATCATTAAAAAAAATGCATTTCCAAATCTGAAATTAAACTGAAGGTATATACTGAATAAAGCCATCTAGAGAATGAAAAAAAAAATAAAATAAAATAAAAATAAATACATTTGTAAAAATAAATAAATAAAATGCTGCCTGATTTATAGTTGCTTGTTGATTTTGATTTTTACCTTATTATAATTACTCTTTGTCCTGGTCCCTTATTTAGGTTTTCTAAATACCTGCTATGAGTGAGACTATCCAGTATTTTTCTTTTTCTTTCTGGCTTATTTCGCTGAGCATGATCCCTTCCACACTACAGGGAGGTGGGGGAGGGGGAGAAGGGAACAGGATCACAACAAGGGGGGGAGGGGTGGGAATTGTATGGGGACTATAACCAAGATGAAAACACATACATTGTGCAAAAATGAAAAATGATGTAAAAATATAAAAATAAAATTTTAAAAAATAAAAATAAATAAAATGCTGCCTAGTGGCAGCTGGAGAAAACAAACAACTTGCACAGTCTCCCCTCTTGGTCTAAGGCTGTCTGCTCTCTGACTCTGCCTGGGTAGCTTCTGCTGGTTCCCAGGTTCCCTGCCTCCCATCAGGGGGCATCCCTGCTGGTTTCCTTCTGGTCTGGTACCAAAGCACGGCACATCTTCAGAGGGTGCCATTCTCATCTGTGGCCTTCCTGGGAACCATCCTCACTGGAGTTGAGTCTCAGTCACTGAGCTGGCTCAGCAGATCTCAGCCTCTGGGGAGAAAGTGTGGCAGGAATGGAGGGCACTAGGGGGGAACTGATGAGATGAGACTGGAAATACAGGTGTGGGTCAAATTCTGAAGGGCTTGGTAGGCCATGTGTGGGTGAGAAGGAAGTGATCCACCAGGTGGAGGTCTGTTTCCTTTTACCTTCTGCTACCAGTCCCCCCGCCCCCCACCCCAGCAGACTGCTTTATAACTCTTTGGCATAAAAGATGCTTAAAAGGCAGATAGTGGTACATCTTCCACTAAAAATAGCCGTAACACCGATAGTGCCTCACACTTGATTGTGCTTGATGATTTCCAGAAAGCCATCACTTGAGCCCAGGAAGAGCACAGCCTTTAGAATATCACACCCACCCTGGTTTGAATCCCATTCTCATTGACTAAAAGTCTCCTCTGTGCAATGCAGGATCCTCCTGAGGAACAAATAAAGCAGAATACTTTGAAAACTGAATTTCAAAAAAAAGGTCCTTGCCTCTGATGGCCTCATTTGAAATCATTGTGGTTCTGTGACTCCCTAAATAAACCGCCCTCCCATTTTACAGATGAAAAACTAAGGTTAATTGACATCTCCATGGTTGTCTTGGGCTGTTTGAAACCAAAACTATGGCAATGATGATCTCTGAATCACCTTCCAACTAGCCTTTCCTTTTCTTGAAGAAGTTTAAGGCTAAATAGCTTTATTGTCCCGTCCTGTCAATTCGAAGAACTATGACTGTCCTCTTCCATTCCATCTCTGTCCTCTTCAGTTCAAACTGATAGTGTTTCCTTCTGGGGTGGTTAATTAGGTCCAGGGTTCACCTCTGTATTAGTCATTTAGCAAACGGTCTGCCACCCCCACCATTGGTGTATTCTTTCATACATGCTTTCATATTTTTATGCTATATGGACAGATGAGAATTTTTCAAATCTTTAAGTTATGGTTTCTTGGAGCTTAACAATTCCTTCTTCAGTTCATTTCTCTCCTCTCACATTTTATTATAAGCATCAATAGGAAGCAAGAGGCTCCTTCAACACTTGGCTCAGAAGTCTTCTCAGCTAACTATCCAATTTCAACACTCCCAAGTTCTGTCTTCCACAAAACACTGGAACACACACAGTTCAGCTAAGTTCATTGCCACTTTATAAGAAAGATGACCTTTTCTCCACTGCCCAGTAATAAGGTCCTCGTTTTTGCCTGAGACCTCATCAGAATTGTCTTTAATGTCCACACCTCTACCTGCATTCTGTACATAATTATTTATGTAATCTCTATGATGGAAGCTTTCTCTCACATTTCTCTTTCTGAGATCTCACCAGAATCACCTTAAAAAGCCGCTTCACAGCAATAAAGTCTTTTTTCTAGCCAGGGCCTCAAAACTCTTCCAGACTCTACCCGTTACCCAGTTCCAAGGCTGCTTTCACATTTTAGGTATTTGTTACAGCATCACATTTTTAAATACCAATTTCTGTCTTAGTCAGTTTGGATTGCTAAAGCAAACTACCATAGACTGGGTGACTTAAAACAACAAACATTTATTTCTCACAGTTCCGGAGGCCGAAAGTTTGGCCAAGGTCAGGGTGCCAGTGGATTTGGTTTCCAGGAAGAACCCTCTTCCTAGTTTGCAGATGGCTGGCTTCTTGCTGTGTCCTCACGTGGAGGAGCGCACAAACTAACTCTCTTGTCTCTTCTTAGAAAGGCACTAATCCCATCATGAGGACCCCAATCTTCTGTCCTCATCTAAACCTATCTCCCAAGACCCAACCTCCAAATCCCATCACACTGAGGGGTTGGGCTTGGAGGATGAGCACCAACACAGCATGTACGAATGACCATGTAGTTAATGAATTTAGAACAGAATCCAGTTTCCTGACTTCTTCACCCCTATCATTTCCTCCATGCCGAAAACCGAGAATCTCAATGAGCATAGTTTAGGGTGAATGGTCGTTCATATTTACCCACAGGGCTTGTCTGATTTATGTCATCCCTGAAAACTTGACTCTCTTTGTAAATATGTAACATCCATTTAGCCTTGTGCCCTTGGGCAACTTACCTTATCTCAGTTTTTCTTCTATAAATTTGGTGACAAATAATACCTGTTAACTCCATATAGTTGAAGGGAGTGCATAAAATTTATCTGAATTCCTTCATCTGTAAAATGGGGTTAAAAACAGGACCCACTCTGCAGTGGGTTGTGAGCAATAGCTGACTGACACACAGAGAGGGCTGGGGACAGTGCCCAGCACACTGTTGTGTTTAATCCTGTCCCATACAGCATGGCTCATGCCTTGGACACAAGTCACCTTCTCCCTGAGCTAAAACTTCACCACTGCCCCTACATCCACAGGCCGTAAGCCTCTTCCTGGCTTTATGCATTCTCAGATTTATCGCCATCTCAGTAAAGTAGGTATTTTACTTACCTTGTTTGTTTCGTTTATTATGTATCGTTATATATATATATAGTGGTTCTCAAATTTTAGCATCCATCAGAATTACCTGGAGAGTTTGTGAAACCAGATTGCTGGGCCAGCCGAAGATGTAAGATTCAGTAAGCCTGTGGCAGGGCTGGAGATTTTTAATTTCTAACCAATTCCCAAGTGCTGTGGAGCTGCCAGTCTCAGGCACACTGGAACCTACCTCCCCAATGTATCAGAAAGAGTGCAGTTGGTGACTCGGGTGGCTAGTCTTTAAAAATCTTATTTATTGTCTCTCTTTTACTAGAATCTGTGCTCAAAGGGGACAGGAAATTTTGTCTGTTTATTCATTGATGTATGCCCAGCCCCTAGAATAAGAGGTGCTCAGTAAATACCTGTGCCGAATCTCCTTGAATGTGTACTGTGTGTGACCCGGCAGGGCCCGCGCTGGCCTGGCCTGGCGCGCCAGCTGACCCATGTCTGTGCCCTAGATCACCTGGGCGGCCTGCAGAACCACTCGCGGCTCCGGACCCCGCCGCCACCGCTCTCACACGCCCACACCCCCAGCCAGCACCACGCGGCCTCCATTAACTCCCTGAACCGGGGCAACTTCACCCCGAGGAGCAACCCCAGCCCGGCCCCCACCGACCCCTCGCTCTCCGGAGAGCCCCCCGCCGGTGGAGCCCCGGAGCCGGCCCACGCCCAGGACAACTGGCTGCTCAACAGCAACATCCCGCTGGAGACCAGGTGCGGTGCGAGCTGGAGGGCAGGGGGCGGTGGGGGGACCCTGGGTTCTACTGGCACCCTGTGTGCCCACTTGACCAGGGAAGTTGGGCCTGGTGCACAGGCTGCCAGAGAGAGGGGCGGTGGGACACAGGACAAAGAGCTTGGGCTTGGGATTCCAGCCCACCCTCCAGGGCTCCCTACGGCCTACAAGGTATGACTTTGGTCAAGTGGCTAACCCCACTGTAGCCACTTTCCTTGTGTACACAGTGGGGAGGGCTGTTGCAGAAGGAGATGAGAGCCTGTGTGTGTGTGTGTGTGTGTGTGTGTGTGTGTCTGGCACAGGGATGTGGCAGAGAGAGGACCAGGTCAGTGTTTGATTTGGGCCTGTGCCTCTGCTTGTCCCTTTGTTTGGTCACCTTATGCCTGGGAGGGCCTGCCTGGCCTGTGCTGGGTGCTCAGTGAATACTCTTTCCGTCCTGCTCCTCCCTTATCCTCCATTCTCCCCTCCACTCTTTCTGCCCATCCACCCTTGCTGTCCTAGCCCCTTTATACCTAAAGGCCAAATAATCCCTAACACTGGTACATCCACTTTTGGTTACACGGCTTTCATCCTCATCATGTGATGTCCTCACATCTTCAAGAAGTGGGATTATTATTATTCGGGAGTCTCAGAAGCTGAGAATCAGAGAGGGTAGGTGACTAGCTCCAGAGACACAGGCTCCTGATGCACGGCTAAGACGTGAGCCCTGATTCTGTGGGCAGTGCTGGCCCCTGCACCACAGCCACCTTCTTCCACTCTCTCCTGGATCCCTCTGCCTCTCCCTTCTTCCAACCTGGAGATTGCTTTCTTCAGCTCAGTCCTGTCACCATTCTCCTCCCCTCTGCTCAGCCACTACTTTCATAAAATGGAAATAATTTTTATGATTACAAAAGCCATACAAAGTCACTAGAGAAAATGCGGAAAAATACAGAGATGAAAATGAGATTTACCCATAATCCTACCACTCTGAGATAAGCAGTACGGACTTTGGGGAGCACAGCCTTTCCCTCTAACTGAAGATGAAGTGTCCAAGGCCGGCGCTTCTTCATCTTCTACCCTATCTCTTAAACTAGTGGGAAACATAGATTTGATTTCCTCAAATCCCTGCTCATTATCAGTGGAGAGGACAGAGCTCATACCACGTCTAAGGAAGTGAAATTAATCTAAACACAGAAAGCACAGCCGGCCGACTCTGCGTGGCATATAACTGATAGTCATACATTGAGCTTCTGGAGCTCGGTGAGAGAAATCAGCATCCTTTGTGCCATTTTAAACCTGTAGAATCACTTTGCCAACAGCAAATTTCTCCGAGACATGTCCCACCCTCCGCCCCTTTCAGTGTCTTAATGACTATGTTTCAGTGGACAGCCTTTAAAACCATGTGTGACTTTCCCTATGTGCCTCCTTTGCTCTCATCAGTGCAGTCAGATAATTGTATGTCAGCTCACCCGGAGGAGCCTAATCAGATCTCCATTATGTCCAATGTGCTTATTGAATGACTGCATGTGGCCAAAAGAAACCAGCAAAGAGTCGATGGTTCTAATTCTCTGCATGGAACACAATGGCCACTCCCTCTACTTAGATGTTCATTTTTCTCACTTAAGATTCAAAGTGGATGATTCTTCAGGGTTTTTTGTGTGGTTTTTGTTTTGTTTTGTTTTTATTTATTTTATACAAGAACCGTGTTTTGTTTTTTTGAAAGAAAGGAACGTAGAGGAGGAGCAGCAGGGAAATTTTCCTGATAGTTTGAGATGCATGAGAACATGATCCCAGCTTGACTCCCTTGCCTCATCAACTGCTTCTCACCTGCCTTTTTGGTCCTCTGTCCTTGCACATCCATCACTCAAGACACATGGAGCTTCATTGGCTTTCATCTTTATTTTTCAAGAAAATCAATGTTTATTGTAGAACAGTTAGGAAATGGGAATGCTTAAGCATGAAAAGGAAATGATCCATATCTACTGCCAATAGTAACCATTGTAACATGTTGGCATAAACTCATATACACCATTTATGCATATGTCTACATATATATAACATAATTACATACACATTTCATGTTCAATACATGGATGAGAGTGTACATATGTCTGTGATTAGCAGCCTCCTCCAAGTCCTCAGTCCTTTTGTGTCCCTGTGCCTTTGCATATGCTATTACACAGCTCTCTGCAGAGTTGCTCTCTTTGCTCCTTGGTCCTACTTATTCTTCAAGACCCACGTGAAATGTTTGAGGTAGTCTTTGTCAGTGACCCCAGAGTTCTGTGCACGTAAAGGTAGCCTAAAACACTGGGGTGGGGGGGGGAGTGTGGCTAACACAACCAGAATTCTGAATCTTAATATTGACTGTAACTGGTTGATGGCACAAAGCTAACAAGGGGCATTTTAAAAGGGATAAATAACAAGTCTGGCAGGTAGACTTGCAAGTCACACCTCAGTGAGATAGGCAGAATAGGAACTTCAGAGTCAGGTGGACCTGAATTCCTACCTTGGCTTGCAAACTTACTAACCAGGCAGGTTCTAGAACATTCCTGAACCTTGATTTCCCATCTATAAACTGGTATAAGAATTCATATCTTTCAGCTTAAGAAGTCAGTAAAATAGCATGTGAGGGCACACAGCAGAGTGTCTGCCATTCAAAGCTACAAAAGCTACCCCCCAAAAAAAACACATACATATACCTTTTATTTTCATATACATCTGCTTTCCATATCAACCCAGCAAGGAAAAAATGTCATTCAGAAAATACTTATAGAGACCCTACACACCAGAGGAGGTAAGTGGGAACTCATAGGAGGAAATAGTAGGTCAAACCTCTTGTCTCCTTTGAGGAAGTCTGATCCTGGTGTTCAGTGGGCATAAGCAATGGTTTGGTCACAGTAGTGACTTGTTCAGAGCACAGTCACATCCTCTGTGCAAAGCCCACCTTAGTGCTCACTAACTGTGGACCTAGACCTTATATTTCTTTATATCTAAAACGGAGCAAACAATAGTTATTTCCAGTTTTGATTATCTCCTGCTTCATAAGAGACTACTCCAAAACTTAAAGGCTTAAACCACCAGTTGATTTTATACAGAGTCAGAAGTTCAGGAGGTGCTCAGCAGGGCTGAGTTTTTTTTATTTTTGCCCCACATGCTATTGATTGGGGTCAGTCAGTGGCATTAACTGCCAGCTCGACTAGTCTGGAGGCTCCAATATGGCCTCACTCACCTGTCTCCCACCTTGGGCAGATGGCTGAAAAGGGTGCTCAGCGGGGCTCCTCTCCCTCTAACGTGGTCTCAGTGTCTCTCCACCATGGTCTTCCCCACAGGGACTTGTGTACTTCAGACCCAGTGGCTCCAGGCTTCACAGCACTGCTGCAGAAACCGCTGATCCTCCTAAAGCCCATAGAGCTGACATAGGGTCACTTCTGCCCATGTTTTTGTCAAAGCAGTTTTAGGCCAGCTGGCTTCCAGGGGAGGAACAATAGATGCCACTTCTCAAAGGGAGAAGTGTCAAGAATTTTCTACCCCGTGTAATCCACCACCCTGCCCCTGCCTCATGAGGCCATGTAGCCATTATGGAAGAGAGTGTCTAATACACAGTAAGTGCTCAGCTTACCACGTAGTACTTGTTCAGTAAATAGCCACTGAGTGCCTACTGTGAGCATGGCTGGTAGGACATTAAAGAGAACAGAGTCTTGCAGTAGGGGAAGTGCTGTGATCAAGCTGTAAAAGGAATGCGCTGTTTTAATTGCCTCGGTCTCCCCAGCAAGCATCCAGGGTTTGCTGTGGGATGGTTACTTGATAATTATTCTTCTACAGGTGAAGTGAATGTCTGATGGCACAGACTTTTTTTTTTTTAAGATTTATTTATGCATACAAGAGCTGGGGTGCAGGCCAGAGGTCTGGGGGGCTGAGAAGATTCACCAGAGAGAGTGGGGAACAGAACAGGCAGACTGACTGAAATACACTGCTGAGGGGAGCAGCGGGCGAGTCAGGAGAGGTCTGCTGCGTCATGTAGGTAGCTCCCTGGCTGGCCGGGGGTGGAACTCATGCTGCAGAGGCTGTGGATTGCTTCATAGTGCAGTGCTTAACCCCTTGTGCCACCAGGGAGGCCCTGATGGCACAGTATTGAGTGAGATTTGAGTGAGGAATGGGGAGACTGCTCAGTGGACTTGGTGCTTTGTGGCTTATAGAGCAACCAGGGCCTCCAGATTGGGCTGGGGTCAGGGGCAGAGGAAAAGAAGGCCCAAGGGAGGCATAGCCTGAACAAAGGCAGAGCAGCCCTAGAGAAACTATCACAGGCCCTTCCCTAATTGTTAAACTGAGTCAAAAATAAAAAGCTAAGCAAATACCATGGCAGCTGGTAGAATGACCAGGAGGGATTTAGATTTTATGCTGGCAGGAAAAGAAAGGCTAGCAGAAGGATGAAGGAGCACAAGGACTTGATGAACCTGCTCCTAATCTGTGTCCTACTTGCTGATAGCGCTCCCCGAAGGTAACTGAGCCCCCCAGGGAGGAGATGGGCCTGCCAGTGATCCCTAGAGCTAGGCCAAGATGGTGCTTTAAGCCCCACAGGAGCAACTGTGCTCCGTCCTGGTGGGAACCATGTGTTCAGGGTCCCTAAACCCTGATCCACTTCTTTCACAGTGCAGTGTCAGGCTCTTAATTGATTTCACAGGGACTATCTGATTAATGACGCGCCAGGCTCCTGTTGAAGGGGAAGCCAGAGCAGGAGGCTGCCAGACCTCAGCTACAGCTCATCTCATCTCAGGCCTGGTTTGGGAGCTTGGGGCCACTTTGTGGTCACATTGAAGCTGAGCAACATCCCTGCCCACCCGCAGAGATGGGAGGCCATCCTGGTAGTCTCCACCCAGCTCTGGTGTGGCTTGACAGTGCCTTCTGGGGGGCCACGCCAATCCCTGAGCTTGTAGGGGGTCAGGATGGACAGTCATCTCTGTCATTTGGTGATTCAGTCACAAACATGCATAAGACCCAGCTCAGGTCTAGTGAGGGAAGTAACCCTGTGAATGAATGAAAGGAGACTGGGCTCTGTGGGTAATGTTCTGAATGAGCGAGTACAAGAGCAGAGAGGGGGCTCGCTACCCTCTGCTTGGGAACATAAAGTAACAATCACAGCACCACGCACTGAGCCCTTACTGGACGTTCTTGTAAGCTTTCATCCCAGGGCTCTGGAGTTTTACTGGGGACTTGTGACTCTACACCTCCTGCCTGGCAAGTACACAGATTCCAGATTCCCAGAAGGAAGCAGCATAACCTATATTGTTTGTACAGAGTTTAGGCACAGCTAATGGTGGGAACCCTCCAGAAACCTGAGTTCCCAGACACCAGCCAAGAGTCATCCTTATAAGCCGACCTTTCAAAGGACAGCAGTCAGGACTACCATCTTACAGTTGTTGTTTTTTTTTTTAAAGATTTATTTATTTATACATATAAGAACTGGGTACAGGCTAGAGATGTGGGGGTGAGAGGAGTCACCAGAGACAGAGTGGGGAACAGAACAGGCAGATTGACTAAAATACACTGCTGAGGGGAGAAGAGGGTGAGTCAGGAAAGGTCTGCTGCACCCATCTTACGGGTTTTTGCACATGTAGGTAGTGTTCTTATTCTCATCTTAAACATGAAGTATCTGAAGCACAGAAAAGAAGTTAGTTGCATAAGACACCATAGCTAGTAAGTGGCATCCACGAGGATCTGCATGGCTGCCTAGCCCATGCCCCAAACACTGCACTATGCTACCTCTCTGATGATTAATGGTAGCTTCTTGGATGAGTTACTAGGAATTTCCAGGGAAGAAAGGAATTCTGAGATATGTGGGACAGTTGTGCAAAGGCATAGAGCCAGGAGAAAGCTTAGTATTTGGGAGAGATGAGTAAGAGTTGTATCTAAAGGGGAAGCAGAGGGGGCCTACAGAGATGACAACAAAGAGGGATCAGTAGTAGAGAGCCCTAAGTTACATGAAAAGGAGGTTGTGCTTCTCCCCACAAAAAATCTGGGGGTGGCAGAAGTCATAGCATCTTTTAAACAAGAGAGCACCATGAGGGCATTGGCCTCTTGGGTGAGTAGTCATAGCATCTTTTAAACAAGAGATCACCATGAGGGCATTGGCCTCTTGGAAGGATAACTGCAGCCTGCAGAGCTGCGTTTTTTTGTGTGTTTCTCTGTCCTTTCATTTGTTTATATGCTAGCTCCATACTGACTCTGTGTGGCCTTGGCCCAGTCTCTGACCCCCTGCACACCTTGGGGTCTTAGGAACAGGATGTGGGATACCTGTCCTGCCCCACTAGGTGGCTGTCCCAGGGTTTTGTGGACGAATCACTATGCAGGACAGCATGCTATTGTAGGAATAGGGGTTGTGGAACAGGGAAGTCCCCAAGTACTAGTGGTCACTACAGCTTCCTGGCCACTGCCTGCCTCAGAGACATTTGTTTTACCCTTAGGAGGTAAGGTCAGCCTGCCTTCGATCAGAGAGATGGATCTGGAAGCCCCTGCTTCAGACAACTCAGAGACTATCCCACGGCCTCCCCTGGGGCCTAGCAAGGACCCAGTTTCTTTCGCACTCCAAGAAAAACTTTCAGAGCATCACAGACTGGGCTTCAGTCCCTGTCTCCAAGTTCTCAGTGACTCTTCTGAGAGGCAGCTGGAGGCTGTGAGGTGGGAGAGCCTGGGTGTGAGTCCCATCTTGCTCTCTTTTCATTGCCTTTTGATCTGGGACCAGATAGTCTGCATAGTCTGGGCCCAGTTTGTCTCTCTGCAAGATGACATAACAATGCCCACCACTGTGAGGATCAAATGAATCAGGTGTCTTCCCTGAGCTCCCAGCAGCAGTGACCTGGAGACCACGCGGGACTGTGACCCGCGGAGGACTCAGCAGCTCAGGGTCCCCGCAGGAAATCTTGTAACTTCTTTCTCAGAAGAACTGGAAACTGAGAGTGTTGGGGTGAGAGGTAGACAGGAAATTTGGGGGAACCTTGAACTGGGCATCAGGACACTGGGCTTTAGTTTCAGCTCTGCCGTGGACTTACTGGGTGTTGAGGAGCAGACTCGTGTCTCTCTGGTTCTCAGCTTCCTCATCAGTCAAATGAGCCTGATCATTTGACCCAGAACTAAGTTTCAAAAGTACAGAATAAAGTTATTTGAAGGCAATAGTAGCACTCTGAAGAGGCAACATTTTCAGCAAGTGCTCAAATTCCCGAGTGATCAAAATGATTAATATCTGAATAGCATGAGTGTGGAAGCGCTTTTAGGAAATTGTCTACCCTGTCACTTTAGAAACCCTTTGTTCTGTTGCATTGCCTTTTCCTTTGTCCCAATCGAGCTTTACTTTTAGGAGATAATTGTCTGCTCCCTCTCCTTTTTAAATAACGTTCTTTAGTTAAATTTAAAAGAAAAATCATGCTTGATCCAGATACTGGAAAATCCCCACTGTTAACATTGTGATCTTTATCCTTTCTGTCTTTTTCTTCTCTGAATATATTTGTTTGTTTGTTTACGATGGGTTTTGTGATGATTTGAGTGACTGAGAGCACAGCCCAAGACTCCTGGTGCACCCAGCCTCAGGGCCAGGGCGGTGGCAAGAACTCTTCTCCAGCCCCCCAGCCCCACAGACCCTCTGTGCAAGGACGGTTAGGGCCTGCTCAGGCTGGCCCATGTGCACTATAGCAAGACCCACAATTCCCTCCTGAAATTCAGGGAGTGGAGGAAATAATAATAAAACACCACCTGTGCTGCCCTCAATTAAGCACTGATTGCAGATTCCAGTATGCCGGACACAGTTCCCTTTGTATCCATCCTCGTTCACAGTACTCAGCAAGTATTTATTAAGTGCCTGCTGTCTTGTACCAGGCACTCTTCTAGATTCTGGGCACTTGGGCAGTGAACAAGTAAGACGGTACGACTTCTGCCCTCATGAAACTAAATTAGGAAAAAAAAAATGTATGTTTCTATGTACATGTATAGGGTGGGTGGGTGGGTGTGCACGTGCCTAGTGCAGTGAGGTAAACAAAGCAGTGCAGAGGTCTGGGGGGATTGGCAAGAGTGGGGCGGGAGATCTATATTTGGGTGAGAAGAGAATGATCCCTGCTGGGGGACGGCTAGTCAGGCAAGTTAAAGCAAAATCTTAGCTAGAACCTATCTGAACCTCCTCTACCAAGAAGGCTAGTATTGTGAGGCCACCTGCCTGGGGTCAGAAACGAGGCCAACGAGGGGTTCCACACCCCAGGCACTGGAAGAAGACACCGGGGTCATTGATATAACCTGCAATGCCTGCTACCCAGGCCTCCCGGCACCCTTTAGGGTTCTCTCCAAGGGAAGGCCCCACCCCCACTGCCTTTCTCAGAGGCCAAATCAGTGTTGCCTTGTGCTCTCACTGTCTCTGGGAATGTTAACAAAATAGCACTTCAAGATAGTGCCTACAGCCCTTACTCACTTTGCCTACAAGGCCTCCAAGGGACTGGACAGTGACACGGGTTATGAGGCTGGGGGTCCAACACATCCAGCTCCTGTCTCAGCTTCCTGCTTCCTTTATGATTGGGCTTCAGAAAAGTTACTTTTGAACCTTGCTTTACCAGCCCACAAAACAAAGATGATAGTACTGTCTTTGTAAGAGGAATAAGATTTACATTAGATAGTGGTTGCAGAGCTCCTACAATAGGAAATAGATTCAGTAGATGTAGGGTAGGTCACAGCTATTATATTTAGCATTTGTACTTCTGTAATATTTGGTTAGCCCTCAAAAAGTCTTCCAGTGTTACCCAGTTGGTCCGACAGTATCCTTGTGAGCTTAGTATTGTCCCCATTTTATAGATAAAGATTAGGAAAGGGTAAGATTCTTAGCCAAAGTTACACAGCGAGACAGTAGCAGAAAAGAATTGAATTTGAGTTTTATGGGTTCAGACACGACAGAAGATGAAAGGAAGGAAGGTCCCCTGGCATGGCTGGACCCAAGAGTTAGCTTTCTACAGTCCCTTGGGTGCAAGTGGCTGGCTGACACCCCTCCAGTTTGTTCAAAATGATTCATTGTGGGGTTTTCAAGTAAGGAGGCAACAGGCTTGAAAATATCAGAAAACAGGCCCCAGTGCACTGAGTGTGATGATGCAGGCACGGTTGAGACCCCAACGGGCTAGTATGTCTAGCCTCATTCTGATTAGAAATTGGGAAAAATGCTAGAAAATTATGCACTGCCCTCAACATTTGGAGAGACAGAGGAGCCTCCCCTTCTGTCATCGGTGGGACACCATCCTCACTAATTTGTCAGCCCCCCGTCCTTGCACTGCTAAGGGATCGTGACACTCCCAATAACCATCAGTATCAACCTGGGGGCTTGAAGGGACATGCAGAGTCTCAGGAACCCTCTCCACCGACTGGCTCAGACTCGGGGAGGGGGCGGGGATTGGGGGGTGGCCTCAGCAATGCACAGCTCTCCAGTGATTGATGCTTCTGCTGATTTAAGAACCATCACTTTAAAAGAATGTAGCCCAAAATGCTTGACTTGCTTCTATCTTTGGACTCGTAAGACAAATGCCTCTAACTATTATTTAAGGAGGTACAGCCAGTATATCAAGCAGAGGAGAAAGCACAAGCTTTAGAACAAGGTATATCCAAGCTCAAATTCCCGTTTTTAGCCTTGCTAGCTGGTGGCCTTGGCAATTCCCGTTACCTGCCCACATCTCAGTTTCCTCATCTGTTAGGTGGGGGTGGCCCTGGCTTTCTTGAATATCCTGTTTCAGAGATTTGAGATAAATGCTGTAACCTGCTGAGCTCAGCGCCCGAGATGTAATCAGTCCCCATCAGTGGGAGCTGTGATTTGATGCCTGCAACTGCCAAACATTCAGGTTTGTAGCGAGAAAGTTCCTTTGGACGGTCTGTGCCAGCCAGACCCCTTGCCCACATGGCTTTCACACCGACCGGTCACCTGGAAACTGTGTCCCGCTGGCCTCCAGCACAACTGCACGGGGCAGCCACTTTGTGTGTTTCTCTACCCCCCCTTCATCGATGCATGACTCATTGCTTCGTTCATGTCTCCATCTGTGCGTAGAAACCTAGGCAAGCAGCCATTCCTAGGGACATTGCAGGACAACCTCATTGAGATGGACATTCTCAGCGCCTCCCGCCATGATGGGGCTTACAGTGACGGGTAGGTGACATCCCCATGCTGCTCCCCTCTGTGTGCGCTCCCCGCGTCTCCTGCACTTGCATGCAGACCCTGAGACCTTTCCCTGGGACCTCCTGAGGGAAGTGATGATGCCATGTTGCATGCCCATCCCCAAGTCCATGTTCAACTCGCAAGAGTTTATCCTTGGGAATACCCTGTCCCCCAGCATATTAACAGCCGTCATGTTAATATGTAGTTCCTGGCATCTCATCGGCTGCCTCTGCCATTCTGAAAGCCATCTCATGTAGCAATTTCTGTGTAGCACAGGTCCTGTGTTGTGTGGATTCTGGCCCTGGGTATGGATTCTGTGGCCTGAGGGATCTTGTACCCCAGGAGGGTACAAGATTCCCCTAAGATTTTGGGGGATTGCAGTGCCAGCAAACGCTCCCATTTCCCAGGCTGTGTACAGATCTTCCTATGGCCATGGTTAAAGCCAAGGTGCGCAGGATCTCCTGACACCCAGTTTGGCCAAAACCATGTGCTTAGCCATGACCACACTGCCCTCGGGCTGTCACTGGGCTGTAAGGTGCAGTTGCCCGGCTGTGCTCACACATAGCTTTTACTGCGGGCTTGGCAGGCAGCCATCTGGCTCCTAGGTAGAGTGTTTCAAAGGCATTTGCTGCCGTTGGCTGTGTAACAACCACTCAGGGACTCTTAACCATGGCAGGACTTAGTGATGGTTCCTTGGCTCCCACCTCTCTCAACCCCCTTTAAAAAGAAACATAATCCATTCCTCAACCAAGGTACACTGGCAACATTGGTATCGGAAAAAGAAGAAAATGTGGGTTCCATTATCTCCAGGGTACAGAACAGGACTTTAGACACTTTCCAAGTTACTGTGGTAACTTCCAAGAACAGCTAGTTCAGTCCCCCAAGAGACTACATCCCAGCCCCAGCCCTTCCCAGGAAAAGGATCTCAACACCCACCTTCTGTCGAGTTGGTAAACCTTCTGCCTTGGCTTGGGTGGTTTTCTTCATGGGTAGGTCTTTCCCATCCGTGTTCCGTGGAAATGTGTCTTCGTGTGCCCTGTTGTGTGGTTTTCTGGTACGTGGTCTCTTTCTCTGTCCCTCCTGTCTTCTCTGTGGTGATTCTCTCTCTCCAGGCTCTTCTGCATGCTTCTACTGCTGCCTCTGTCTTCCAGGTTGACTTGGGTTCTTGGTGAGTCGGCAGACCCTAACGCCCCTCCCCGGCTTTTCTCCGCCCACAGGCACTTCCTCTTCAAGCCAGGAGGCACCTCCCCGCTCTTCTGTACCACCTCCCCAGGGTACCCGCTGACCTCCAGCACAGTGTACTCCCCTCCGCCCCGACCCCTGCCACGCAGCACCTTCGCTCGGCCAGCCTTCAACCTCAAGAAACCTTCCAAGTACTGTAACTGGAAGTGCGCGGCCCTGAGTGCCATCGTCATCTCTGCCACGCTGGTCATCCTGCTGGCTTACTTTGTGGGTAAGCACCTCCCTCACCCCAGTTTCCTTTGGTTCCCCTTTGGCCCAGAGGGCAGTGATTAAGACAGCTGTGGACACTGAAAGCACGCTGACACAGTGCCAGCAGGGTTGAGCCAAGCAGCCCCAGAATGTTGGACTGACCTGCCCCCCCCCCAAACTGTAAAGTCCGCTTTTCGGGCCCTCTTCTCCTCCCTCTGCATTTAGACCACAGGGAGCTTAGCATCTGCTCTCTCATGCAAAGGATGCATGGCGTTGAGGCAGGCACACTATGGCTGACATTTGCAGTGGTGCTCTGTGATGTCACGCATGCCAATGAGTCGTGTCAGTAAAGTGACAAGATGGAGAGGCTGGTCAGTAGGAGGCCTCTCCTCTTGGCACCACACAGCTGCAGTGAGAAGCAAGAAGAGGCTGGAATGCCTGGTACTGGAGGGCAACTGCTAACAATTGGGTTTTGCCAACCTCAAACCAGGACAGCGGGCATGAGGGTGAGGGTGTTGCAAGGCAGCCGCAGATACTATGGGAGCCCAGGACCTGGAGTGTGGTCAAGAACCCGGGAAACCCCACTGAGCTGAGTTTCGGGGCCAGCTCCCACAGGATGGTTCCCCCCTACCTCGTCTATTTCCTCATGCATTTCCAGCTCGTTCTGGTTTGTTGCTCTAAACCCTCTCTTTGGTCTTCTCCCAGGCAAGATACTAATCTAAGGAGATTCTATAGACATTGTGTAGAACCCACTGTTTCTGTGTAAACCAGACTTAATAACAGCCTCTAGCATGGGCGGGGTTGGGGGGGGAGTCCTTCACCCACTATCCTTTCCAACCTTCATATTCTATATTTCTGACATTTAAGGTAGGTCAGGTCAGTTTGAGAGACCTTGAACCCATGCTAAGGAATCTGTAAGGAATCTCATGCAATGATTCTGTAAACAGATGGTTCTCTTTCAGTATAAGCACAACAGAAACCGAACAAACTGGCAGAGGCCAAAAAAGACAGCACACCACCCATTGTGGTAAAGGACTTTGTAACCAGCAGAGCCATTGTAAGTGAGACAAGAACTGTCTTGAGAGGGGGTTGGCACTGTCACTAGGAATTAATAGAACATGGGTGCTGTGTGTTTGGGGTATAGAGAAGGAATTCAAGCCTGGATGGGGGCTTGGGTGATGTGAGCTAAAAGATTATCTCTCGTGGGATTCTTGACTTTAAAAACCAAGTTATCAGATGGATGATGTCCTGCAAACAAGAAGGTCTCCTTAAATATCTAGAGTGATAATAAACCCCTCTGATTTTTCAGGTCTCTTTTCCCCTCGTGAATATTGGCACACATGTTTCATCTCTTTTTCTATGTGATTGATTAGCTGTTGCTGCCTGGAAAATTGTGTTGAGAAGGCTTCTGAGGCTATATTCAGGCCCAGTGAAAGAGTCTCTGTGATTGATTAGTGATGTCTGTCATGGTCACAGGCATGAAGAATATTGATAACATGCCATATATTTGCTATCACTGCTATGGGTCATTGAGTAAAAGGAACAGCCAAACTGAGAGAGGTCAGAGCCCATCAGACTTATGAGAGGTACATGATTGATGTAGATTGGGTTACAAAGGAGGGCTGTGGGGTTTCAAACACCATCACCTGACACGAAAGTTTCCTCCCGGCACCAGTACTGTGTCCCCACCAGCCACTGTCACAGGCTGACATTGTTGTTTTTGACCAACATTGTTATATTTCCTACCGAAGAAGACTTCTGAACAAAAAGTGTCACTGTTCATCAGGAGTCAAATAGCTTTCTGCATATAGATGTCAACTTGTTTTTCACTGAAGTCTTAAGGTTAACAATGTGTACCCTACTTCAGGGAGAAGGAATAAATCTATATATTAAGTAAACTCTTCTGTATTACTTAATCTTAAAGGACTTCTTTTTCTCCCATACATTAAGAATACCTCTCCTGACTCGCCTGCTGCTCCCCTCAGCAGTATAGTTCTGTCAATGCGCCTGTTCTGTTCCCAACTCTGTCTCTGGTGAATCCTCTCACCCCCCACATCTCTGGCCTGTACCCCATTTCTTGTATGCATAAATAAATATTTAAAAAAAAAAAGAATACATGGCCAGTCTACAGCTACTAAAGATAGGGACCGCTGTTGGAGGTAGTGAATGCACTGTCATTGGAAGGATACAAATAGAACTTGATGACCAGTAGCAAGAATAGATTCACTTACTGGCTAGGGGTTTTCAGCAGATGGTCTTAATGTTTTCCTTCCAACTTTGATAGTCTTTGAATCTGTGATTTTGTGAATTTTATTTTGCATTCAGCAGACCATACAGGATGCCCGCTTGGAGCCAGGCGCAAGTCCTACCCTTGGTGTGTTCACAGCTTAGTCAAGGACACCACCTGCAGTAATTGAGACAATTTAGGAGCTCTGGGAGCACCCAACTCCCCACCAGGAGGATAAGGGAAGCCGTCCTGTTTTAACTGAATCCTAAAGTAGGTGAAAACTGAAGTAGACATGCAAGAAGGGCATTTCAACTAAGGGACATTTCAATGACTTGAAGGATGATATGGTGGCAAAGACATTTTCTCTATTTGAAGCTTTTGAAAGGGATGGGAAGCATGATTGGAGCTAATGCAGGAGAGTTTGATTAGATTATGAGGATCAGTTTGGAGGACAAATTAAGGCCCTTACTGATGGACAATGAGGAACCATTGATAAACCTTTTTAAAGCAGTGGCAGGACATGGTCAGATTTAACTTAGAAAGATTAGAGTCACAGAAAGAAGGGCAGGCCCTATTGTAGTAACAAGCCAGGAGAAACTGAGGGCTCAACTAAGATGGTGACAATGTTGGTAGAGAGGTATGAGGTAGGTATGAGGTCAACTTAGGAAAATGTGTGTCAAATTAGGAGTGTTCAGTCCATTACTAGTAGATCTTTGCTGAGATTAAATCCATCACTTTGGTAAACCCCTATCCATGTAAAAACCTTAAGATCACACTCTAACTAGCAAGTCAGAGAGGCAACCTGGGGTATTCCCTTTGTTAGCAGAGGACTGGGAGCTGAGCCTGGCTCCACAGCCTGAATGCCATTTCCAGCTCTGCCACCTTGTCACTGTTTGACCTTGGGCCCTGGGCCCTTCTCTTTCGGAGCCCTCTTTTCTGATCTAGAGAATAAACATGACACATGACCTGAGAAGGATATTAGTGAGGCTGGAGTAAACTGATGCAGGTAAAGGCACTGCAGGTGTAAGGCTGTCCCTGCACCCTACCTTTCCTCAAGGTGGGGAGAGGGATGTCTGCTTTCCGCCAGCTGCTGGAGTAAGGGATGTGCATCTTGCTGCTTGGCCACAATCACAGGCTTTGATGACTAACTTGTAAGGAACTATAAATTATTAAAAATCAAATTAATTGTCTCAGCCAAGCACAAATATTCTCAACAAAGACTGTTTTCCAGCAGACCAACTGATCTAATCAACAGGCAAAAGCACAGATACTTAATTAGATTTTTGATGAAAAATTGTGTTTAATTTCAAGTATAATCAATTATTAATTGCTGTAATGAGTGAGTCTGACCGGGTTTACTAATTAACTCATTTAAAAATTATGAATAACCTTTTCATTTGTAATTATTTTCTACATCTTATCAAGTTCCACATAAGAATTACATCACCTCACCAGCAGAGGGGGAGGCAAAAACAAGAGAGTGGAAAAGAATTGTTCTTTTGCTGCTGTTGGCTCAAGGCTGCCAAATTGGGATGATAACACCAGCAGATCCATTTGACATTCTCTTTTTCAGCAGGACAGTTTCTTGGGAAATAAGCAACCCTAACCCTAACCTTTCATTTAGGGAGACATTTGCAGTTATTTTCATGGGATGAAGAGACAATGTCTGTGTGCTCATACCCACAAGGCTCCAGGACCTGGTCCCACCTTTGGGCCTTCCTCTCCCTCTGCCCGCCCCTTTACTCGGCCTCTCTGGCCTGGGCTGGGAATCCTGGGAGGACCCTTAGAAAGTGCATAAGAGAAGATGTGCATTTTTGTCGCCCTTTGGGAGAGGTGGCCATGAGGAGGCTGGCGGTGCTTTATTTACCCACCTTCCCTATGAAGGTCCTCAGATCCTTTTCAGTCTCCACGTCCACCCCTACCTTCTATTTTCTGAAGAAGAGAAACCTTCTTGTACAAAAAATAGGGAAAGACTGATAGGAAGGATGGATAGTTGTGAGTTCGGCCATAAAACTTGTACAGCCATGGCAACTGTTTGTATTTTTATTTTTTTAAGTAATTTTATTTATTTATATGTATTTTATGTCATTGTTCATTTTTACACAGTTTGCTTTCTCCTCTTGGGTGTAGTCCCCGTAGAATTCCTACCACCAGGTCACCCTGCACCATCTCCCTTGTGCTCTTCCCTCCCCTGTTTTGATTCCTCTCCCTCCCCCTCCCTGCAGAATGTCTCTGATTCATAGCAGCTGTTTTTAAAACATGGTCACCGCAACAACAGTCGGCGTGGTTAGAGCAGTGAAGAGATCCTGGGCCATTCTGCGCATGCTCTTTACTTGCCCTCTCGGGTCCGTTCCAACTAGTTTGTATTTTTGCAGTGAAATCTCACAGGACCATTTTGGGTTCTAATTTCCACCGTACAGATGATGCCACTGAGACCCAGTGACTGAAGTGACCCTTCCCATGGCAAGGTAACTGGCAGGACTCTGACCCATCCGAGCCCAGGCATTCAGACTCGTGAGCTGATGCTTTTTTTTTTTTTTTTCCTCTTTTGAGCTCAGTCTTAAGGCCCATGACATAACTTTCCCATCTTAGTATCTGATGCTGTGGTTTCTTACCATGTGCCTGGCATTGGTCCAAACCCATTACATGTATCATCTCTCTGAACACTCATGACAATTCTGTGAGATGGGCATTGTTTTCTAGAAAAGGAAACCAAAGTTTAATGAAGTAAACCACTTGGTTGAAGCACAAAACCAGTAAATGACAGGATTTCAAAGGCCATCCTTAGCCGCTGCGATGGGCTCTGGGCTTGAGTCAAAAGACCCCATTTCAGGCCTGGCTTTTTCACTTGCTGACTGCAAATTTGGGCAAGTTATCGAACTTCTCTGAACCTCAGTTTCTACTGTCCGTAGAGCTCTTGGAATGTTTGTGGCTGGAATGATTGCCCTGTGTTGCAGGGAGGCGTCAGAGTATATTATGGTTGAGAGCGTGAGTTCTGAAGTTAGGCTGCCTGCTCCCAGATTTCAGCCCTGCTGCTCACTGCTTTGTGAGTTTCGTTAACTTCTCTCAGCCTCAACTTAACCATCTGTAAAATGAGGATCACGACAGCGGCTACTTCACAGGGTGGTTGCAAAATCCCAGTAAGATCATTTGCAGACAGTACCTACCCATCCACCTAGCCCAGAGTTAGCACTCAATTTAAGTTAGAGACCATCACTGTTATTAATAGTTTTATTTATTTTTTAAAGATTATTTATGCATACAAGAACTGGGAAACAGGCCAGAGTGTGGGGGGTGAGAGGATTCACCAGAGTGGGGAACAGAACAGGCAGATTGACTGAAATACACTGCTGAGGGGAGCAGCGGGTGAGTCAGGAAAGGTCTGCTGCGCCATGTAGATAGTTCCATGACCGGGGACCAAACTTGTGCTGCAGTGGCTCCATATAGTTTCATAAGTTCCGTCTTAACCCCTTGCGCCACCAGGGAGTCCCATTAGTACTATTAGCATCAGATGTAAAAGAGCATTTGTGAATCTTGAGTGAGAACTTGCACCAGCCTTGTCTTGCTGCAGCACCTGCAGCTTCCTAGCCTGTGTTAGTCACAAGGGCAGTGGATCAAATAAGCAGGGAACCTGTCAGAAGACATTTGTAGCAATGTCTCTCTGTTACAGGGAAGCAGCCGCAAGAAGAATCATTACTGAAAAAGCACCTCACATAATTTCTTTAACTAGGACAAAAGTTGATTTTCACTTCCCTGACAGTTACCTCTATCCAGATAAAACTGACAGCCTCCCTGGTTCTGAATCTCTATGTAGAAAGCAGACACTGAGTGCCACAGAAGAGCTGTGGATTAATATCTCGAGGATTCTTCAAGCATCTATCTTGCCAGATAGGCCTTTGGAAGAAAAGACAAACAGGGCTTGTTAATTATACAAAAACCAGGAGTAGCTTTACCCGTTACGGGAGACCCCTCTGGATGCTGCTTTTTCCATCCTGGGTCCTGGGTGCCTTTGCAGGGCAAAACCGTCATTCATTGTGAACACAAGATCCTTAGTGTGACCAACTCAGTGGAGATCTGAACTCTGCCTCCCTCCAGCTGCACAACCCCTGAGACTTGGTTTCCTCTCTCCTCACCTGCAAAATGGGACCAGTAATGGTATTTCCTTCAAGAAGTTGTTGTGTGGGTTAAATGAGATGATGTTGAATAAGCACCAAGCTCATGACAAAAGAGGATTCCCTTGCTGGTGGCCTAGGAGAGGGTTGGCACTGTTTCTTGGACCTGAGAGAGCTCTAGGATGTAGAGGGAGGAGATGATCCCATCAGGTTCTCCTGGTCTACAGTTCTCTGCCTGTAGAAAAGTGAACCAGGATGTGAAAGGTGGAATCACAAATGTGGGCCACAGCAACCTCTGCGTGACTATGGTGGAACATTCCAACAGACTCAGTAGCAATGAGAAATTCTTTTTTTTAATTAGGTCGCATTTTTCACCCCCACCAGCAGCTGATTGTGGATTGGAAGAAAAAAATCAGAACCCGGGCTTGAAGTGGTGATAGTTTAATTTATAAGTGAGAATGTTGCTAAGCTTAATTGCTGCTTTTCAAAAAGCAGTTAGTAGAGAACATTGCTTATTGGAATATTACTGCAGCTCATGGTCTGGAAGAGCCAGGGTCATCCAGTTCTGGATGTTTTCTGAGCAGAGCTGAGAGAGGATGGACTTGGGCATTAAGTGTGACCTGCACAGATGTGTGCAGACTCTCTCAAGGGCTCTGACATTTCACTGTACAAATTAGACTTCAGCATGGCAGTTGTCCAGTTAGACGCGATATTAGGCTGCCCTTCTCCATGGAAATGCTATTGCTCACATTCTCATCTCTTGAGGTCTTGTTCTCTCTCCTATCATCAATTCCTAGCAAAAGCCTGGCACAGGGAAGCTGTGCTCTGTAAGACTTGGTTGAATAAAAATACCTTGCAAGAAGGTTCAATCTGCCAAAGATATAGGATGTCCTACACAGAACAGGTGGGGCAGCACTCGATGCAGAAATGTGGATTTTATGCCCAGATGAAATGGTCATGAAATGACTAGAAAAAGGATTCGAAAGAGAGTCCAGGGTGATTGTTCCCCCTCCTCTCCCTCAGTTATCCCCAAATGGTTGAGCTCATGTAATTTTAGGATCTCAGATGTCATTTGCTTCATAAGCACAGGCCTGTTGCACTTTGGGCCTAGGTGTTATTAGTGAGGCTCATTTTCTTTCCTTTCTCTTTGACTTCACATCAGGCCTGTTGGATAGAAGCCATAGATTTAGCTTTATAGGCCAAAGAATGGGAAATGGAGATGATTGAACTTTATCTTTTAGGACGAGGAAAAAGTGATAAAGATACAAGATCCTGTATTAAAGCCTTTCTCTCCAAGATTGATTCCTTCTTGCTGCTCTGTGGGAATTGCTAATAGCAAGATATATATAGATTGTTCTCTTTATAACAGACCCCAGACAAATATCCTCCAACACCCCCCCCAAAAGGGGGAATTAAGGAATTATCTGGAATGATGCCATAGGGAGGAGGGGGCAGGCTTGCTTTATGGAGCTGTGGAGGACAGAACCATGGCCTCAGTGACAGAGTAGAGGCCCAGACTCTTAGAGACCAGTGGGTTTGTTTGTGCCATCCTTCTGTCATGTGCTCCTGGGCTTAATCTCCTTAAGATGAGTGTCTTGGTCTGTAAAATAGGAAAAAGATAACAAACAAAATACTTGCCAAATGATTAAGTCATTCAGCATGTTTTAGTGGACCATGAAAATAAAGTTTACAACTTTCAGACCTTACTCTCTACCCACCCCTCAACCTCGCCATTAGTGGAACCCAATCAGAAGCCAGTACCCAACCAAGGGAACTAAGCATTTGGATCAGTCCACCAGGTCATAGAGCAGGCTGGCTGAGAAAGGATGGAGTCGATCTGGGAGGCAGATGGAGACCATCAGCACCCCCACTTTTCATAATTCCTTTCTCTAACAATATTCAGGGCTCTGACTATGCTCAAACCCAAACCATTGCTCAGGCATGTCTCCCTGACCTGCACAGCTACTCAGTTACCCAACCCAGATTTGTCGGAAAATAATTCACATACAGAAAGTGGACATTTCTTAGGTGCGCCATTCTGTGAACTCTGACAAGCTGATTGAACTGTGTGACCACCCCCAATCAAAACAGAGCATCTCCATCACCCCCAAAAAGTTCCCTTGTGCCCCTCTATAGTCATTCCTCTCTCCTTATTATCAGCCTCTAGCAACCACTTATCTATTCCCTAGCTCAGTAGTTTTGTTCTTGAGAGGTACAGTAAAGATGTGACTTATCTAGTGGATTCAAAATCAGGTGTTACCTACGATAACCTTCAAATTCTGAGATATTGAAGTGTTGTAGAGAAAATTTTAAGATGTAATGGAGAAATCAAGATGTTAGGGCCAGCACTGGGAGCATCCAGCATTTTCTGTATGTTATACATGACCTCCTTGAAGATAGCAACAAGAACACACAGGTTTATGTTCCTCTGCCTTTCTCATAGACCACTTTTTTTTTCAATTATTGACACAGTTTTCAACTTGTCAAGTTGAAAGCTCTGTCATATTTTGTGTTATTACCATATCATTTTATTCTTGCTTTTTCAAACAGCTTGCTATTGTAAATAGCCCTTCTGTGAACATCTGTATTCCTCCTGCTCTGTTTTTGTCTTTCAATTATTTGGGAGAGGCTACATCCTCCATTCAGGATTCCTGGGTCCCAGGGTGTGGACAGTTTAAAGGTCGTGTTATTCACTTATGGGAGCTCCTTAGAAAAGGACTGAATTCCAGGGCCCCAGCAAGGGATCCAGTTTCCCTACAGTCCTGCCAGCTTTGGGCTTTGTGCTTAATCTTGGTTGAGTTAGTTTCATGGCGAGGGCATGGGATGAGGGCAGAAAGGACACAAGTGGTTCCAAGACCCTGAGAGGCTAATAGGTCATCATTCCTGGAGCCCCAACCCTTGCCCAGTCAGTCCTTTCAGGAGCTCAGCTCACATGTCATTTCCTCAGCAAAGCTCCTGTGATGCTCACACTAAGCTAGGACCCCATCGTGTGTCTCCTAAGCTCAGGGAAGTCACCACCTTTGCCCTAATGGACTCTCACACGTGGTCACTCTCTTGACCATTAGGTTCTCCCTGTGAGGGTCGAAACAACTTCTGTCTCATTCGAGCTGTAACTACAGCTTTTTTTAAAAAAAATTATTTTATTTTATATATTTTTTACATCATTTTTCATTTTTGCACAATGTATGCATTTTCATCTTGGTTATATTCCCATACAATTCCCAACCCCCTTTATTTTGACCCTAACCTCTCCTCCCCTCCCCCCACCCCCTGTAGTGTGTCTCTGGTTTATAGTTGCTTGTTGATTTTGGTTTTTACTTTATTATAATTAGTCATTTTCCTGATCCCTTATTTAGGTTTTCTTAACTCCTGCTATGAGTGAGACCATCCGGTGTTTTTCTTTTTCTTTCTGGCTTATTTTGCTGAGCATGATCCCTTCCAGCTCCTTCCATGTTGCTGCACCCCTATGTTTATAGCAGCACTATTTACAATAGGTAAGCTATGGAAGCAACCCAAATGCCCAAAAATAGATGACTGGATCAAGAAGATGTGATACATATACACCATGGACTATTACTCAGCATTCAAAAAAGATAAACTCATGCAATTTGTAACTACAGCTTTTTATACCAGAATCTGGCATGATGTCACTTGTGTTCAGCAAAAGTTTGTTGAAGATGAGAAAAGGGAGGACATGAGAGCCAAAATCTAGTAGACATTGCAAGGCACATAGGGACTCAAGCCCTCACAGGTTGCAGAGCTGAAGTCTAGGGAAATGAGATGATGTGAGAGTGAAAAGTGGCTTCTGGAAATGCAGGGAAGGAAACCAAAGGTGGCTACCAATCCCAAGTCAGGTGGGGCACAGACCTGGCATGGGACCCTTCTCTGTCCGCTGTTACACAGATGAAATGATAATTGGGCACCATTTTTTTTTTTTTACTAGTAAAAATCAGCAGGGATGAAATCTAATCTGTGTGTTGAATTTGGGGGTCAAGCATCCTGAGTGTGGAAGTATCTCTGAAAAAGAAATGACTTGATAAGTTTACTGTTGTATTCGTGTTTTGTGATAACAGCAATGACTGCAGAGATGACACGCTGCTGCAGGGCTCTGAGGACCTTGCCCTGGGGGCAGTTTCAAGGCCCCTGAAGAGGCAGCAGAGCCACATAGATCAGGAAGCAGCCCCAACTGTGCATCCAGAATGTTCCTTCCTCACTCCCCCCTGTGAGTGTGGAAGAGAAATCAATTCTACAGGTTTTTTAGCATTTTTGAAAAAGATATTTCCCCATGTCCTTGTTTTTATTCTGTACTAATTACCTTGAAATAACATGATTTAATTGCACCTAAGTGCAGAGAGGAATTGAGAATGGCTTCATGGATGGCTGTTGTTTTGTTGTTGTACATCCCTCACTCTGGTGGAGAGGAGGTAGTACAGTCAGGGGTGTGCTTAGGCTGCCAGGCCGTGGCAGAGGAGAGCAAGTCAAGCTAAGCTACTCCTCACTGCAGGGCAGAAGAGAGAGAGGGTGTGAGAGGAGAGAAGATGGTAAAAAATATATATATACAGGCTTTTTTCTTCCTCCTATCAGTAAAACAACAAAACCACAATTTAATACCTTCATTTTTCTAAAAATAGCAACACAGACTAGTAGCAAAAGCACAGACTCTGGACAGAGAGAGAGCAGCATTCCTGCCCTGACGGATGCAAGTTTTTCATGCCTCAGAGTCCATTTCCTTGTGGCAGTGCCAATGTCTGCCGGGTGTTCTGAGCATTAAGCAAGAGCGCACATGCAGACAGGGTCTAGACCAAGAGGTGGCCCATGGTGGGTGTGGAGGAAATGCACTTGTCACCCTTTTGCGCAGCTGCATAACCCAGGGATTTTAAACCCTTTCAGACTCAGCAAACAAGGGCCATTCCCAATGAAGGGGCTTCAGGTAATCAGGAATTAAGCAGAGGAAGCTTCCCCAAGCTCGCGTCTGAAACTGTAAGGGATAGACAAAGCCGGATAAGCTAGCATCACTGCCTTTGACGCCCCATGGCTTCATGGAGAGCCAGATGTGACAGGGGCTGATGGCAATACTAGACAGATGATCAAACCATGTTCCTGGAGTTTGAACCATATCCCAGCAGGATCCCAAAAGAGAGAACAATTCATTCTAACCAGGAAGATCAGAAACAATTTCCTCAGGGTGGTGAGTCTTGTAAATTAAGTATGATAGTGAAAGGGAAGCTAGGAATGGCTTTCAGGAAGATGGCATAGCCTAAGCAAAGGTGGAGGAGGGTAGAGAAATGTTGCCTCTTTTAGGCTCCCATGGCAGAGATCATGCTCTCACGTGTCCATTTCATTTTACCCAACTGGGCACCAGTCTGTTTTCCTGAAGGCTCTGGACTGGTGAACTACAGAAACTATAATAGTTATAGGAGGACGCTGGCACCCTACCCTTAGAAGAGAGGATCCACTAGGCAAAATGCATAAGAAATATCTTCCTTTGAGGCCTTTCAAGCCTATTGATAATTTCTAGCATTCTGGGCACTGTGTAGAATTGTTAACTGCATTTCCTTGTCCTGCAGGCCCCACATGTGAAGACCCACTGCAGTTATTTAATGTTTTGGTACTAGTAAAGCAAAGCTGGTAGATACCAGATTTTCTGATTCCAAATCCTTGTTCCTTAGACCAGGCACCTCTCAAAGCGCCCGGCCACGTCTCCCTCTGCTGATTACTCCAGACCTGAGACTCACAGCAAACAAGGACAGGGGTGGGGGGATGGATTTGGGGGCTGCCATCCTGCCTGCTGCACCCCTCTGCTCCCAGCTTTCTCCCCAAAGCCTAACTTGATGTAACAGAGATGGCCACGCACATGTATTGAGAGCTGAACACGTGCCCAGCATGTTCTAAATGTTACACGTATTTTCTCATTTAATCTTCCCTACAAACTTACTTATCCAATAAATATTGGTCAAGACCAACTTATGCTTGATACCATTCTATTTTTATTTCTGTTTTATAGACGAGAAACTGAGGCCCAAGAAGGTTAAGTCATGTGTCCAACACCCCATCTCTAGTGAGGGCTAGAATGAGGTTTCACTCCAAACCTGCCCGCTATCATGATCCCCATGGCCAGGATTCTCCTGACTGAGAGGGGGCCACGAGCTCTTGTGAAAGACAGAAACTAACTTGTTTTCTAATGGAAAAATAAAGTGCCCCCCTGCCCTGTGCCACATGCTGTGCCGGTTTGCTCTGTGCCAGTGGTGTGAGGTGGAAGCTGTGGTCGCCCCAGAGTGCTTCAGGATCACAGGGACAGGAGCCCCAGATGACAGGGGAGCTCCAGCATGTCTCTGTTGGATTCCCAGCCACCATGGTATCTGATCCTGCTCTTCTCCAGGCTTTACTTGGCATGAGTAGATTGTCACCAGCGTAGAGTTTCATTTTGGAGAAAGTCCTGCTGGTGTTTGGCAGGAAGCTAGATTTGTGGTGCCCTTGAGAGTAGAGTTAGATTTTGTTCACAGCCTCCAGTGGAGGAAAGGAAAAAGTGCCAGTATCACTCATTGTGCCACGGCGTGGCCTCCATTTCATCACTGTCCTAAGTTTTACACTCGGGCCATCTGTAGAATCGTAAAGTAAGCACACTCCTGGGGCTCGTGTGTGCATGTGCTCGTGTGTGCCAATCTGTGTGTGTCTGTGTATGTGGCCACACCCGTGATTCTACCGTCTCTGCATCCAGGGAGGGGAGAGGGAAGGGGATGAAGAGGAGGTTAGTGGCAAAGGCCAGTGGTCAGTGAGGATTTTAGGATAAGTAGTACTATTCTTTACCTGAAAACAGGCAACTCTCCTTTTACAACTTGTTTATATCTGCTAGCTCTTCTGCAGTACAGTTAGTCGTTAAAAAGTGCTGTACATACACCTCGTCATGTGGCTCTTAGGCTGTGTTGCTTGTTTCACATACAGATCTTTGCTTTATTCTGTATTGAACTTGGCCTATTCTTTCTTTGATTCACTAACTACTGAGCAATAAAATTATTACATCATATTTTCTACACACTTTTTATAGTCTATAAAGAACTTTCGTTAAATTTAATCCTTATAAGAACACAGGAGATGGTTGTGTGTGATTTTCATTCCTGCAGATGGAAAAACTGAGTGTCACAGTGGTTAGGTGATGCTCTGCTGACGTGCTGCTGGTCAGGGCCAGGCTTCGAGCCCTGTTCTTTCTCTGCATCTGTTCCCCTGGGCCCAGAGGTGGACAGCAGAGCCAGGAGGGCCAGGAAGCACGTGGAGGTGCAGCATCATGGCAGTGTGTAGGGGAAAGGGGCCAGCAGTGGGAAGGTCCCCAGCGGGCTGGAGAGCAGGGGGGCAGAGGTCGTTTTGGCTCAGGTTAATAGTGGCAATCCTCACAGAAGAGATGACATTTGATGGTGTACCTGGTAGATGAAAGAATGTTTTTTTAAATTAGCAAGGTATAGCCATTCCATATAGAGGTTTACTGCATCAGCAAAAGCCTGGAAGCTGATTGGGCAGATGTCTCCAACTACCCAGGCCAAGCGAGCCTCCCAAGCAGAGTAAAATAATGAGGAACATCAGATACTGTGCTTAATGAGCATGTAAGTGCTTTTTGAAAATCATTTCTGTTATGAAAAGATAGCACCTCAAGTTTCTACTCTCATAAAAATATTGCCAACAAAACTTGAGCAGTGAGGCAGAGCTACATAATAAAGAGATCGGTGATGTTTTTCTCTCCTGTCATTTCCATAGTTTTACCTCTAATCAGAAAGGTAGTGTCTGGGTATAATGGTAAAGGACAGATGGGACAGGATTGACTCCCCTCTGAAGTTTTTCTCGGCCTCTTGTTAAATGTGTAACCTTAGACACGTTGTGGAACCCCTTAGAGCCTCAGTTTGCTCATTTTGCAGAGGAAGTTAGAAACAGTCCCTCCCTAATAGGGCTTTGTGAGGAGGAAGTGACACTGAGTTTAAAGAGAACTTAGCACACGGCATGGCACAGAATATCTTGCAACGAATGGTGGGAGCTCTTGAGAACATGATCAGCATCTCACAGTGCCTTAAAGTCCCTAATTGAAGGGCTGAATCAAATGAGGATCCGTGTACATCAAAGGAGACAAGAACTCACATATATTAAGTGCTTTGCTCTGTGCAAGGGAGGCAAGAAAATGTGGTATGATCACAGAGAGCCCCAAAATGCCTATGGGCAGGAGACTGGGAAGCTGGGGGAGTAAAGGAGGGATGTCACACACTGTTTTGTGAGATTTTAACATGGACTTTCAAAACGCTTCTCATTATAAAGAAATAGTAGCCCAAGTTACAAATCCACCCACATTCCTCTCTCTGAAGTGAATGTTCCAGAGGGAAAATGTCTTTCCTAATAATACATACACAAATTAAACCTCCGTTTAGAGGTAGGGTGGGAACTACCTTCTAATTGACTTTGATCACAGAAAAAAAAAAAACAACTCCAAGGCTGGCATTCCAAAGGGAATCAGAAAGTGAGGGTGTCTCTAGGACCCTGTCCATAGCACATCTCCTTGTAACTATGGAAATGGAGCCTAACAACGGGCATCTTAGTGTTAACCAAATCCGGGTTTTCTGCTGCTGCTGATGGTTGGTATAGGAGAAGGAGGGACAGTGCCTCCCCGTGAGAGGCTGGTCCTTTGCTAATGGAGATGCCTCTCTATAGAGATGCTGGAGCACGCCTGTGAATAGTATTGCTGCTCAGCTGCAAGTGCTGCAAAGCATGGGAACCTTTCAGAGCTTCACCCCAGCATTTCCCCTCCTCGCTTGGAAAGGACCAGCACTTCCTCACACCAGGTGCTGTTCTGCCAGGGCAGTGCTGGCTGCTCACCCCAGCAGGGCTGAGTGTAGACTGGGGGTCTCCGCTCCCTCAGACATGAAGGGCAAATGGTGGGCCTTTTATTCAATTTAAGCTCATTCTCTGTGTGGAGTCGCTTGAAGATTTGCTCTGTGGGCTGTGATTTGATCGGAAATGACACTTTATTCTGATAAGAACAAAATGAAAGCCTGTTGGGTGCTTCTTGACATCAGTCTGATATGAGCTAGAGATTTGGAGTGAGCCAAACCAGGTTTTGGATCTTGGTGCTGTGGTGATGATTATAGATAATCCCGAATCCGTAGTTTTCTAGATACGCTATTCAATGAATCATAGCTACTTTAGGGCTACTTTTTTGAGGTATGTAATCTATAAAATGATGTTACTAGTAGTATTTTCCTAAAAGGTTGTGAGATGAAGTGAAACAATGGATGTGCGTCACATGACGTCTTGCACACAGGACAGTTCTGACACATGAGAGCTGTTACTGTCATACTAATAATCCTAAAATGTCGTCTTTTTCCCTTTCTTCCCTTCTTCATGTCTGAGGGTCAGATGCTGGAGGAGAAAAATGAAAGGCGCCGTCCCTGCCATGAAGAGGGGTGCTGATGGCCCGACCTGGCCCGTCCCTGGGTTCATTCCTTTACTTATGGCTCAGGGACACGACACCTTTAATCTTACAGGCTTTTCCCTGTCACTTAATAACAGTCATTTAGTGAGGTAGGAATCTGGAGGGTTGTGCTCAGTTTAGTTCCTGGCTGTACCATGAGTCACTCCAGAATGGGCCTCCTCCTCTGAGTGTGAGGGGTGACAGATCCCTGTGATTGTTTAGTGTGACAATAACCCCCAACAATTGATCAAAACAGACTTCTCTCTCCCAACTCCTGAAATCTCCTTATTTCACTTTCTCAGTGAAAATCTTAATAGACAATAAAAGTAACAATGATAACGATGATATACCAACAAAGAAGTTTGTTTGAGTTAGATACCAAGCATGGATATCAGCTCATAAAATCTATTCCGTCCTGGCATCTCCACAACCACTCTTGGTGGTAGGTGAAGTCTTCGTTTGAAGATGAGGAAGCTGAGGCTCAGCAGAGCTAAACATCGTGAACTGCATCACATAGCTAGAAACACGAGAGCTGAAAAGGAAGGGCTGTGTGGTCACAAGGCTGTGCTCTAACCACTCCCCCTCCAGGCCCCTGTTTCTTCCTGTCTGGTCCCAGCGTGTTATTGGAAGGGGGGCTAGGAGAGGTCAGCTCGCAGTCTGGTGGAGGTAGACAACTCTAAATACTTCTGTTCAGCAGGGGCCTTAGGGGAGCCTGTCTGGTGAAAGGTGTGCAGAAAGGATAGCTTTCTTATTCTGTTACCGCAACAAGAGTACAAATTAGATTCCGTACAAATTAGATTCTGGCCCTGCTTCCCTTGCAACTTGCCGTGTTGCCAGTTTTCTGTGGCCTCCAGTTAAAATGGTATTGCTTCTCTGTATTGATGGTGGACATGCCTGTTCCCCACTTCCTTGGCTGGCTGTGCTTGAGCCTTTCCCTGGTACCAGACCCCACCTTGATTTACAGAAATATTGAGCAGCTGCCAGTGAATCCTGGCTGAAAGGCCTCCCTTCCTCACAGCATTTCATGGTGCCGAGAAATGATTAACTGTGCCAGAGTCCATTCTCCAGAAAACACTTAATTTGGGGGTGAGAGACAGTAACCCTGATTGTTGCAGTCAGGCTTATCGAGAGACAGGAGGAAAAAGCAATATATTTACTTGATTTAAAATTAGCCCACGTAGTCTCCAGTGGAATCCTGTCAGGCTGCTTTATAGCAATTCTGCTTTTAAAAATTTGTTTTATCCATTGTGCAAATACCTCTCATTTCTATGCCCAAGGTCTGTCAGCCAATGGGAACAGGAGAGGGCCCTCAGCTTAAAGAAATTTGCACTTGGCATGTAGGGAAATTAGAGGCATATATAGAAAGAAGAAAAAGGTGACACAACAGAGCTGGTTTAAATCTTTCCATGGATGCAGGAATTAGGAAAATCAGCATCGCAAGGTGACAAGGATGATGACAATGGCCATTTATTTTGCCCCTGCTCTGCTCCAGGCATAGTTCTAAGCAAATCACATGCATTGTATTGTCCAGTCCCATGAGTAGATAGTACTATCTTCATCTATCTGTAGATGAGGAAACGGAGACTCAGAGAAGCCAAATACTTTTTCCAGGGTCATGGAATTAGTATAAGATATACCCTAAGTGCTCTGGACAGATGCCAACTTGAGGACTGGCATCCTCAAGTTGCCAATGGATAGTGCTTGTTTCCGTTTTCATGGTTCAGATTATGGGGGTTGGCCATGCCCAAGGCTGTGAGAAGAGGGGCTCCCTGTGCTTTGTTTTTGGGATTAAAGCCCCTGAACGAACTGTCTGAAGAGAGAAAACCTGGCCATGTTGTGCTATGCTAAATTTTATGACTCATCAGCAGTATGATGGCGAGGAGAGGGGACAGGGAACCTGCACTTTGGAACCAGTCAACATTGACTTTACCACTTCCCATCTTGGAAATGTCTGGCCAAGTCTCGCAGTTTCTCTGAGCCTCCAGTTTCTTCCTTGGCAAAAGAAGTAATAATTTCTCAAGGTCGATGAAAGGATTGAATGTCATTCCTCTTGCCTAGCATCTGGCACCAGGGGTGTGCCCAAAATTAGAGTCTCCTCTCTCTACTCTATCTTCCTTCTTTTCTACCTCTTGCTCCTGAGTCTAAATTGTAGAATGTCCTTTTTAATGTCAAAGAGCATTAGCACGAGTTTGGAAACTAGTGAAGAAAATTTATCCATAGCTCGGCCTCTATAATTCAAAGCCTGATGTCATTTTTATGTATTCCTTTCCAGATTTTTCTGTATGCCTACCTGGCTTTACAGAAATGTAGTCAGACCTGCCTTTTTGTTCCTTCGCATAATATCATAAGTATCTATTTCCTTTGCTGATTGTCAGTTCTACTTTTTAAGGCCACTTTTTGTAAGGTCCAGGCACAGGGGGAAATCCTTCACCCCTCTGCATTCTTCCCAGGATGGACAAGTAATCAAAACGCTATCAGATGGGCTGGCAAAGGAAAAATCAGTTTAATTCTATGTGCTTATGTATGGAGAATGTACATGGTTATAACTCCACAGAGTAATGGGAGGGCCAGGGGTATTTAGCCTGTGTTTAAGGACCAGGTACATCCAGGAGAAAGAAAGGGGGAGACTTCACATAACCAGGAGAGAATTGGATCTTTTTACTGAGATTAAAAATGACATTCTCAGGTAGAGAGGATGTGTTCACTGATATACCTGCACCTGAGTGGTCACCCCAAAATTACATTCTCCTAGGTCATAAAGAAAAGGAACAGCGAACAATTCTTGGATTAGAAAAAGGCAAATAACTGACATAAGGACAATACTTTCCTTAGCCACTAGGGTCTTAACTGCTCTTAAAATAATCTGCTTTCTTTAAGTATTGGTAGTAGTAGATTTCCTGAAGTTCACAGGGCCTTGATTGACCTTTAGTTCCCCAAAGCAAGGTGCCACTTATTGTGTGAAAAACCTATCTGACCCTTTTGAGGAGAGCAGTTGCACACCTTGTATTCCATCCAGTGCCTGTATCATAACTTCACTAAGTGGTTCTCCCATTTGGAAGACACACCTAGGTTGCTTCCTTTTTTTTTTTTTCCTTCACAATTCAGAGTGCATGTCTGTATATTTAGTTTCTTGATTCGGACATTGGAACATCGTGACTTTGTAGCAAGACCAAGAACAGAGCCTGGGAATGAAACTAATGGATTTTTTGTTTTGTTTTGTTTTGTTTTCTCTTTTTGGTTTTGGTTTTCCCCATTAGAAGACTATCACTCAAATCCAGTGACTTTTATTTTAGAGAAATGATGCTATTTTTATTTTTTTTTTGCATGTCACTTTAATATTTTATTGGTAAAAGCAAGTTAATGATGCTATTTTTAAAAGGAATAACTGAGCACTAATATAAAAGAGAAAAGTAGTATATCCCTGTGCCTGGATTCATCCCCAACTGTCTTTTGAAATAAAAAACACCACTTGGGTCAACAGTTTATTGATGTCCTAACCATCTCTAGTCACTACCTGGAGCTGCTAATTTGCGTGTGCTGGGAGTCACGCATTTGATTTTTGGAAGGGAAGCAGGCATTGTGATAGAGAAACAATCTGATCCTTGCAACGCTAATGCCTGCATAGTGGCTTTATTAATTGCTTCCTGCTGGCTGGGTGCTGAGGGGAGCCTTTGGTGTCTGAACATCTATTGAGTATTTTTCTTAAAAATGTCAAGTCAGAGCTTGCACTTTCTCAGCCATCTCTCCTGTCTTGCCGGGCAGGAAAAGGCAACTGGAAAATGTCAGCTCTGGGATCAGATTGGCCAGAGTTCAGGAAATAAGCACCCCCTCCACCCTTTTAAAATCATTAACATTTCAGTGTGGGTGATCCTGTGAACTGCTACCTTTCCATGGACTTTTTCTGAACTCTTTGGCATCTTCTCACCTTTTTATTGAATTGCACACTAGTTGAAAGGGAAAACTGGGAGGGGCGGAGCAACATGGCGGCGAGGAGACACTGCGAGTAAGATCTCCCATTAAAAAAAGTGAATAGGGAGGAAAAGCGGCAGGTCCCAGTGAGAACTGGGACACGGAAGATAAACGGGGTGACGCCGCGAATGCCGAAGAAGAAAGTGGCCATAAAAGAGGACTAGAAGGGAGGGAAGCGCAGAACCCTGCTCCCCTCCCCCGCCCACAGAGGCGCACTCTCCGACCGGCAGAGAGGAGGAAACAACAAACCAAAACAACCCACAAGAACAAACGACTCAGCAAGCGGGACTGTGAGCGGAAAGGAACTATTGCAGCCACCACACCCCGTGAACGGGAGCTGAGGCGAACCCTGCAGATCCGCCGCCGCGGTGAGCGAACGGCTCCGGGCGCCATTAGAGAAGAGACCCCGGAGACGCGCACACAGCCCGGGCTGCCGGTAAGCCTGCGCGCGGAAACGCGGTGCGCCTGGCGCGCTTGAAAAGCAAGTGCAGACCGGGATCGCGGCTGCCCAGGTCCCCGCGCCTGTGACCTAGGCTGGCGGGGAGACGACCTAGGCTTTGCGGGGAGACGCACGGAGGTCCTCACTGAGGTGAAGGTCCTCCCTGAGTAAGCAGGACCAGGCGCCCAGGCACGGGAGCCGGGTGCAAAAGGCGCCATTCCCGCGCCACTGAACTGGGCTACAGCCGCGTCCTGGACCTGAGGGCTTTGAACTGAGACCCGGGCACGAAAATTCGGGGCGTGGTTTCTCCACGACGTGCGGGCACAAGCAGACACAGCACCCCAAAGCTGTTGAGGTGTACCCTACCATTCCCGCTCTGTTTCTCTGTCCCACGGGGTGGGGGGAGGCGAAAAACAGCCCCCCAAGGACAATAGGAGAGATCTCTGGCGCCACCTAGCGACCAGAAAAAAAAAGTCACTAACACCCTATAAAACAGGACATTTCTTAAGTCTGCTTGAAAAGGGCAGAAGGTTTCTGGAGGACCCAGTGGCCAGCCGGGAAGTTATTCCACGCCAGGCCCCTTCCGACCAGCAGTCTGAGCCCACAGAGGGAGCAGGCACCCACGTCCGGGGCAGACCGGGTGCGCAGAAGAGTGTGCTGAAACCGGAGGCGCAGGGACTGCATCCTGCTTCGCCATTTGAGAACAGGGATTTCTTCAGTAAAAACTGCCTAAACCAGCAGAAAGCTCCCCCAGAAGACAGAGATGGCTCCTGGAAGAGCCAGAGGGGAGCAGAGATTCACCCAAGATGTCAGTCAGTCCGAGCAACACAGTGTCCAACGCATACGACAAATTAGAAAACAGACAGTAGGGAGTAGAAGAACCACACGCAACCTAAAACTCCTCAGGAAAGAAGCACACCACAAAAAGAAAACCACTCCCCAGATTGCAACGACAGCAACTTGGAAAGAACTTCTGAGCCTTCCAGAAAGAGAATTTAAAATTGCCATGATTAAAAAGTGATAGATCAGAAGAAGGAAATTGAGTCCCTAAAGAGGGAAGTAAGAGAAATGCAGGAGATCAAAGAATTAATGGAGGAACTAAAGAACTCTGGGAAAAGCAATGAAAGCAGAATAGATGAAATGGAAGAACGAATAAGTAATCTTGAAGACACAGAAATAAAAAGAACCAAAACAGAAAAGGAAAGAGAAGTACGAAGGAAAGAATGAAGAAAGACTTCGGAACTATCTGACTCCATGAGGAAGGAAATATAAGAGTTATAGGAATTCCAGAAGGAGAGGAGAGAGATGTAGGAACAGAGAAAATATTCATGGATATAATTGAAGAGAACTTCCCAAATGAGAAGAAGGAGCTGAAAATTGATATACAAGAAGCAAGAAGAACACCAAACTTCCACGACGAAAGGAAAAACACAGCAAGACACATAATAGTAAAGCTCCCAAGAATCCAGGACAAGGAAAAAATAAATGAAGCTGACAAGAGGGAAGAAACAGATAACATTCAAAGGAAAACCAATCAGGCTGACATCAGACTTCTCTGAAGAAACACTACGGGCAAGGAGAGAGTGAGGGACATAGTCAACAGACTCCAAGAAAAACAGATGCCAACCAAGAATCTCTATCCCGCAAAGCTCTCTTTCCTCCATGAAGAAAGAATATGGACCTTCCCAGACAAAGAGAAACTCCGGAATTTCATTGCGACTAAACCCCCACTCCAAAAAATACTACAAGGAATCCTAAAGCCAGAACCTCAGAGGGACGAATAACAACGAAAGAAGACCGAAAAAAAAAAAAGTTATTAAAAAGAATAAATAAATAAATCAAAGGAAAGACAAACATAATGGCAAATACAGATGCTAACATATCAATATTAACTCTAAATGTAAATGGACTAAACTCTTCAATAAAAAGACACAGAGTTGCAGCCTGGATTAAGAAACAAAACCCAACCTTTTGCTGTCTCCAGGAAACACATTTAGCTACAAAGATAAAAATAGGCTCAAAGTCAAAGGATGGAAAACAATCCTACAAGCAAATGGGCCAAAAAAGAAAGCAGGAACAGCTATACTTATATCAGATAAAACAGACTTCAAACTCAAAAAAATAAAAAGAGACCCCAATGGTCACTACATTATGATTAAGGGGACAATACTTCAAGAAGAAATAACACTCATTAACATATACTCACCAAACGAAAGAGCACCAAAATATATCAGACAACTGTTGTCCTCTCTGAAAACAGACATCAGAGAAAACACATATGTAGTGGGAGACTTCAACACACCACTATCAACAATGGATAGATCAACAAGACAAAAAATAAGTAAAGAAACTAAAGCTCTAAATAAGGACCTAGAGCATTTGGGCTTAACAGACATCTATAGAACACTAAACCCAAAAAAAACGGAGTACACATTTTTCTCAAGTGCACACGGATCATTCTCCAGGATCGATCACATACTGGGGCACAAGACAAACATCAACAGATACACCAAGATTGAAATCATACCAACCATCTTTTCTGACCACGAAGGCATCAAACTAGAAATAAATCATAAAAAGAAGGCAAGGAACTATCCTACCTCATGGAGATTAAAAGCCACACTACTGGAAGACCACTGGACTAACGAGGAGATCAAAGAAGAAATTAAAAAATTCTTTGATTGAATGACAAGGAGGACACCAATATCCTAAATGTATGGGATGCAGCAAAAGCAGTAATAAGAGGAAAATATATAGCAATAGAAGCTCACATCAAAAAACAAGAAAGAACTCAAAGAAACAACCTAATCTCGAAGCTCAAAGATCTAGAAAAAGAACAACAAAAAAACCCCAGAACCAGTAGAAGAAAAGAAATAATAAAAACCAAAGCAGAAATAAATGAAATTGAAACTAAAAAAACAATCCAAAAGATCAATGAAACCAAGAGCTGGTTCTTTGAAAAAATAAATAAAATAGACAAACCCCTAGCCAGGCTCACAAAGGAAAAAAGGGAGAAAGCACAAATACACAGAATCATAAATGAAAGAGGAGAAATCACAACGGACACAGCAGAAATCAAAAGAATAATCAGTAACTACTATGAACAGTTATATGGAAACAAGTTCAACAATCTAGAGGAGATGGACAAATTCCTACAACTCTACAATCACCCAAAGCTAGATAAAGAAGAAAAGAACACCTAAACAGACCAATTACAATTAGTGAAATTGAAATGGTAATCAAAAACCTCCCCAAAAACAAAAGCCCAGGACCTGATGGATTTACAAATGAATTCTACCAAACATTCAGAGACGAATTAGTGCCTATCCTTCACAAACTCTTCCAAAAAATTGAGAAAGAAGGGACAATACCAAACACATTCTATGAAGCCAATATTACACTAATACCAAAACCGAATAAGGGACAACACAAAAAAAGGAAAACTATAGGCCAATCTCCCTAATGAACACTGATGCAAAAATCCTCAATAAAATTTTAGCTATCAGAATCCAACAATGTATCCATAAGATAATTCACCACGACCAAGTTGGATTCATTCCAGGGGCACAAGGATGGTTTAACATCCGAAAATCAATCAACGTTATCCAACACATCAACAAAAAGAAATATAAAAACCATATGATAATATCAATAGATGCTGAGAAAGCTTTCGACAAAGTGCAACACCCATTCATGATAAAAGCCCTTGAAATTCTTGGGATACAAGGAATATACCTCAACATCATAAAGGCCATCTATGACAAGCCAACAGCCAGTATCATTCTCAATGGTGAAAAGCTGAAAGCAATTCCATTAAGATCTGGAACAAGACAAGGATGTCCACTCTCACCACTGCTTTTCAATATATACTGGAAGTCCTAGCCAGAGCAATAAGACAAGAGAAAGACATCCAAGGAATCCAAATAGGAAAAGAAGAAGTCAAACTATCACTATTTGGCGGATGATATGATAATATACATAGAGAACCCAAAATCTCCACAGAAAAACTAATTCAACTCATCAATCAATTCAGTAAAGTGGCAGGATACAAAATCAACACGCAAAAGTCAGTAGCCTTCCTATACACAAACAATAAATCTGAAGAAGAAGAAATCAAAAAAACCACCCCTTTTATTATCGAAACAAAAAAAATCAAATATTTGGAATAAATCTAACAAAAGAGGTAAAGGACCTATACAAAGAAAACTATAAAACACTGTTAAAAGAAATAGAAGAAGACACAAAGAATGGAAAGACATCCCTGCTCATGGATTGGAAGAATAAACATTATTAAAATGGCCATCCTACCAAAAGCAATATACAGATTCAATGCTATTCCAATCAAAATCTCAATGGCATTCTTCAAAGAAATAGAACAATTATTGATGAAATTCATATGGAATCACCAAAAACCCCGAATAGCCAAAGCTCTCCTGAAAAAAAAAGAAGGAAATGGAGGCATCACACTCCCAGACTTCAAACTATACTACAAAGCCATAATCATCAAAACTGCATGGTATTGGAACAAGAACAGACATACAGACCAATGGAATCGAATAGAAAATCCAGAAATAAACCCACAGATTTATGGTCAACTAATCTTTGACAAAGGAGCAAAGACTATGCATTGGAGCAAAGAAAGTTTGTTCAATAAATGGTGCTGGGAAAACTGGGTCGCTACATGCAAAAGAATGAAGCTTGACCACTACCTCACACCATACACAAAAATCAACTCAAAATGGATTAAAGAACTAGACATAAGACCTGAAACCATAAAATACATAGAAGGAAATATAGGCGAAACACTACGGGATTTGCACATCAAAGACATCTTTACAGACACATCACCCAAAGCAGTGATAGTGAAGAGAAAGATAAACAGCTGGGACTACATCAATTAAAGAGCTTCTGCACAGCAAAAGAGACAATAACAAAAACAAAGAGAAACCCCACCAACTGGGAGAACATTTTTGCACCCAACACTAATGATAAAGGACTGATCACAAAAATCTGCAAAGAGCTGATGAGACTCAGCAACAACAAAGAAATAATCCAGTCAAAAAATGGGCAGAAGAGCTAAAAGAAACTTCTCTGAAGAGGAAATGAAAATGGCCAACAGACATATGAAAAAATGTTCAACATCACTTGTAATCAGGGAATGCAAATCAAAACTACCATGAGATACCATCTCACACCAGTGAGAATGGCACATATTAAAAAAACTAGCAACAACAAATGTTGGCGAGGATGTGGAGAAAAAGGAACTCTTGTGCACTGTGGTGGGAGTGCAAACTGGTCCAACCACTATGGAGAGCTGTGTGGAGATTTCTGGACCTACTAAACATAGAGCTTCCATATGATCCAGCAATTCCACTCCTAGGTATTTACCAAAGGACACAGAAACATCAATCCAAAGAGCACCTGCACTCCTATGTTTATAGCAGCACTGTTTACAATAGCTAAGCTTTGGAAACAACCCAAATGCCCAAAAATAGATGACTGGATCAAGAAGATGTGGTACATATATACCATGGAATATTACTCAGCATTCAAAAAAGATAAACACATGCAATTTGCAGCAACATGGATGGCGCTGGAAGGGATCATGCTCAGCGAAATAAGCCAAAAAGAAAAAGAAAAATACCGGATGGTCTCACTCATAGCAGGAATCTAGAAAACTTAAATAAGGGACCAGGAAAATGAATATAAGAAAGTGAAAATCAAAATCAACAAAAAAACTATGAACCAGAGACACTTTTTGGGGGTGGGGGGGCGGGAGGGGAAGGATTGGGTCAGAATGGGGCGTTTGCAATTGTATGGGGAATATAAAAATAAAATTTAATATTTAAAAAAAAAAAAAAAAAAAAAGAAAGGGAAAAGTGGTATTGAGTCTTATTTAGGTCACTTTCAGAGCGCTTGCAGAGAGTTTTGCACTAACAGTTGCAAATACACCCCACATGGTGTAATTTAGATAATACTGTGATGTACTTTGGTGGTGGGTGGTTACCATTAATTCCTCAGGAAAGAGGGAATAGGATGATTATAATTTGTATTGTTTTGGTGGTCTGGTCCCTTCTTAAAGCAGATTAGAAAGAACCAGTTCTTAGCTTTTTAGGGTTGCATGGCCGTGACTTCCAGATCATTTGGATAGCCTGCATGCACAGCTGTCCACTGCTTTACAGGGTGTTGTATGTTAAGAAATATTTATTATCACTGTTATTATATTATCATATAATAATATTTATTATTCCCCTCCCCCAAACATCCATTTCAACTCTTTTTTTCTGCTGGTGGCTTTCTGTTACCTGTAATTCTTCTATTTAAAGTAAAACATGTGGGCCTCCCCGGTGGCACAGCAATTGAGTGCTGGGTTGCAGAGCTGCCCGCAGCCTCTGCAGCGCCGGTTCGATCCCCGGCCACCGGGTGAGGGTCCCACATGGCGCGCAGACCCCTCCTGCCGCCCGCTGCTCCCCTCAGCAGTGTACCTCGGTCCTTCTGCCTATTCTGCTCCCTGCTCTGGCTCTGGTGAATTCTCTCACCCTCCTGCGCTTCTGACTGTACCCAGTGCTTGTATAAATAAAATAAATAAATCTTAAAAAAATAAATAAAGTAAAACATGTAAAAAAAAGGAGCTTGGCTTGGGTACATAGGCTCCTGAGTTTGAAAATTGTTCTTATGGTGTTAGGTAATTTACTTTACCTCCCTGAGTAAATTGTGTATCAATGTATTCCACTCTATACAGGAATGTTTTTGCAACCTACCTCTATGTGAGGATTAAATTGAATATAAATAAAGTGTTCAATATGTAATATGTATTCAAATGATAATCAAGTTTTTTGCTGCTATTTGAGTTGGATTATTTTCAAGGATAAAGAAGAGCAGTTGCTTGAAGTCCCATACTCCTTGGGCAGTCTCCGGCTGAGTGTGTGTTGTGTCCTTTGGGAAAGGGAAAGCAGAGCAATCTAGTTCTTCGCTTTTCTCTTCCCCTCCCCCTATGAAAGTCACCATCCACCAAACTACAGTGAAGATTTGAGGGTCCCTAGCATGATTGATATTTGTGACCCTGGATTGCAGTTAAGGTCCCTTTTGTTTTGGCTTTAAGACAACTTGAACCACATGACTGGTTAAACCTCCCATCACTGACTCCACATCCCCCTCCCTATACCTCTACATCTTCCCCTCCAGCTGCTAAGCTCTGTTTCAGCCGATCTCCATGCCTGTGCTCACTTCCCTTAAGCACCGGCCTCCAGAATCATTTCTGGATGACGGAGTCTTATGAGAGCAGCCATTCACTTGAAGTTGAATCCAGAACCTGGTAACTCCTGTTACCCAGGTTCTTTTCAGGAACACTTCTTCCACAGGTCAGAGAGCCCCCCGGCCAGCTCGTGATTGTGTGGGAGCCTCCGTGGTTGTTGGGCAAACCTTAGAGGAAGGGGTACCAACGTATACCTCTCAGCTGTCATGGACTGTGCCCCCCCCACACCAGCTGTGGGCTGTCCTGCCCTGATTAACTCACGGGACGCCAGATCTTGTGGCCATTTTCATCTGTCACTGTCCCCCCTGGCTTTCTCCCCCCTCTGCATATGTTTTTAAAGCGAGGACTTGCTTTTTTGCATCTTATTAAAAATAAGGGAAAGTTTTGACAATAAAAATGTTTCTCTTCACAAAGCTGTGAGAGTTCTATTCATTCTGAGATTAGTTAATTCTCATGACCTTTTAACAAGACAGCGCTCTTGCACAGTTAGATGGGATAATTGATTCTAATGGGGGAAGAAGCGCCGCTCATTTAACTGCATTTATCTGAGTTGTCCGTAGTTGAAACAATTTCTCCATTACCTTCCGAGATGCCAATAGATAGATCAAAACAGTAAGAAAGTAAGCAGAAAGGTGAGCTAATTCAGCCTGGGAGATAGCAGCGTAGTCACTTCTTCCAGGCAAGTTAACTTTGATTATTATTGCCAGCTATGCAGAGCTAGTTGAGAGCAGTGTCGCCCACTCGGGGAGTGCCCAGGGCCTGAAAGGGTGCCCCATAAATGTGAGCTTCTGTTATATCATTGTTATTGACAGTACAAATATAATGATTATAAAATATCGTAATTGCAAGTGTGTAGATTACAAAGCACGTTGCCATGTATATTATCTTGCATGAATCAATCCCTTGAAAAAATTTTATGCTCTTTTCTCAGATGAAAATTATGTTCTAGGAAGTGGTAGTTAGGACACCAAACAAGTTTCCTTACCTTTGGTTCAGCATATTTTCCCCTGCACCACGCGAAGCAAAGGAAAGCAACAGGGCAGAATGCACCCCTGGTTCAGTCAAACTTGGGTGTATTCCCTTGGTGGTTTGTGTTTGGACAAGAGGTCAGAAAGCTGTGTATTCTCCAGTCTCCTCTACGCAGTTTTTCTGTGTCTTTTTTTTTTAAAGATTTATTTTATTTATACATACAAGAACTGAGGTGTAGGCCAGAGGTGCAGGGGGTTGAGAGGATTCACCAGAGACAAACTGGGGAACAGAATAGACGGATCTACTGAAATACACTGCTGAGGGACGCAGCAGGCAAGACAGGGGAGGTCTGCTGAGCCATGTAGGTTAGCTCCCTGGTGGGGATAGAACTCGTGCTGCAGTGGCTGCCGAAAGCAGTCTAAAGACTGCCATCAGGAACCCCTTTCCCAAAGTGGGGTTAGTTAAGACAACCTTCTATCTGCCTCAGGATCTATGCTGCTACCTTAAAAAAACAGGTAAAAGCCTTGGAGGCTGTTTGATGTGTGAAAGGGGATGTCTTTCTAATGCCCACCCACCTAGCCAGATAAGCTAGTGAGAGGCAGCATGGTGAGGGGGGCCGAGCTGATGGTGTGTGATTTCTGGATTGGAAAGATGGATGGGGTATGACTTCAGGATTGAAACAGTTTGGATTCTGTGCTAGACTTTGCCCCTTGTCAACTGTTTAACCTTTCCAAATGTTGATTGATCTCTTCGGTATCTTTGTATTTTTTTTAAAAAAATTAATACCCCTTAGGATTATTGTGAGAATTAAAGGAAATATTGCATTTACCGCTTTAGCACAATGCCTGGCCTGTGGTACGCACTCCAATAAATCATGGTTTTATCATTATCATCATTTTAATGAACCTTCTGAGACTTAATATGCACATCTGTAAATTGGCTCTGGTGGGGTTGCCTTGAGGATTAGATGTAACAGGCACTGCTGTGCGTTCCTCTCCCCGTCCTAGTGGGTCAGTCACCTGCTCTGGCCTCCTAGTCCCGGCTAGGTTTTGTTACTTGTCTCTGTGCCTTCTGTGACTGTGAGAACCTTGGAATAAGGGCTGCCATTTCTTTCTGGCTCTCTGGAGTCAGCTGTAGGTCCTAGAAACATTCGTCAGTTGAAACAGGGTGATGGCTACATACAGGGTGCTGTGGAGTCCAGGGCCTGGGGGGCTTAATTCTGTAATTGGGGAATTAGGGTAGGAGTCGCAGAAGAGGTGAGTCTGGACCTTTGACAGTGCTCCAGACTTGAATCCCAAAATGGGACTTTAGCCAACAGTTTGTACTAGATCACAAGCCTTTTTGAAAACAGGCTTCCTAGCCTTCTTAAGCATTGTATCTCAAGGGATAGTGTTCATCCTTTTTCTTTTAGTCTTTTCTAGATTGTTGCACAAGAATATATTTAGCAGTTGCTACCTTGGAAAAGAATTTTACAGTAGAAATACATGTGCATGATACAAAATCAAAATGTACAATAGACTGAAACGTCCTTGGTACTTAACATCTCACTGCGTGGCTGAACACAGCCACTATTACCGAGGACTTTTCATATCCTGTCAGAAATATTCTACACATATATCAAGGTAGTATATCAAATACACTGTTCTGAAGTTTATAATTTTCCTTCCAGAGAAATACACAAAGAGCTTCCTCTCTTTTTTATGGTTGATAATACTTTGTTGTATGGAAATAATTTTCCTAACCCCTTGGTGACGGTCTCATTCCCAATATTTTATAATTCTAAACAATGCTGCAGTGAATAACCTTGTATGGACACCATTTGGATGTACATGTGGGAGTATATCAGGGGGAGAAGCTTCTACAATTGGAAGCTCTAACTTCCAGGGAAAAGTATATGTGCATTTTAAATATGATTGCTTTTGTCAACTTGCGCTTCATAGAGTTTGTGCGAGCTTATGCTTATAACAGCAAAGTATGAGAGTGCTTATGGCCCGTTCTCTGCCAATACTGTATATTTTCAACCTTTATTTCCTTGCCAAATCATATGTGAAAAATAGTACTACTATGAGTGATGTCAAATCTTTTCATACGATTAAGAGCCAATTGTATTTCTTATTCTGTAAACTGTCTATTCATATTCTATGCCTGTTTTCCTACTGAGTTGTTGGACTTTGCTTATTGTTTGTAAGAGACATTTTTATATTAAAGAAATGAACCCTTTATGACACAAATTGCAGTTGTCTCCCCAGATTGTTATTTCTCTTTTGAAGCGAATCAATAAGACTCCTGACACCCACCCCCTGCCCCTTTGCTCACTCCACCAGCCTGTGAGCCCTCCAGGGTGGGAGCTGAGCCTTGATCATCCCGGTGCCCAGGTCCCCTGCTCGGCACCCCAAGAGGTCTCTACAGGGGCTATTTGTTGAACTGCACTATTCCCCATCCTGCCTTCCCTCCCCTTATGGCTTGGGAGTTCCATGTCCACCTCCAGCAGAAAAAGATGACTTTTCTCATTGCTCACCACAGCCATGCACCTGTTTGGCCTAAACTGGCACCTGCAGCCGATGGAGGGGCAGATGTATGAGATCACGGAGGACACAGCCAGCAGTTGGCCTGTGCCAACGGACGTCTCCCTGTATCCCTCAGGGGGCACTGGGTTAGAGATCCCTGACAGGAAAGGCAAAGGAGCCACAGAAGGTAGGGTTGCTGTGTTGTGCGTGTCGTGAGTCCTCTGTGTCTGCCTTTGAACCAAGGAGACCTCCATTCTGCGTGCCATGTGCCTGACTCACAGCTCATGCTCGGCGCTTCCTCCATCCTTCTGTACTTCACGCCGGCTGCCAGTCCACCTGTGTCTGCATCGCAGTTCCTTTCACTGTGAGCTCATGGCGGGGCTTGGGCAGGGCTCATGTGCAGCGGTGTCACATCTCATGCCTCGAGGGAAGCATGGTGGGCTTTCACACTGCTGGGGTGGCTGTCTCTGATTGTGTGGGGTCAAGACCTGTGTTTCTGAGGAAATCTTATGGGATGAATGGGCACCTCCTGGAGCGGGGTGTGGCCTGTGTGTAGGTGATATGTTGTAATTGAAATGTCCTTGAACCCTTGTTGTTTAATGGAATCACCAGTTCAGGTATTCTAGCGTTTACTAATTATATGACCTTGAGCCAAGTCACTTAGTTTTCCTCAGCCTGAGTTTCTTCATCTACAATAATAATCATCATCAGTGTTTGCATACTGTGTTTATTTCAAAGCTTTTTTGTCAAGAGCCTCTTATATTTAATCCTCACAGATATCCTATGAGGTAAGAGTAACTGTATATACCCCTTTGGATGCAAACACTAAGAATCACATTAATTAAGTGGTTTGGCCAGAGTCACACAGCCAGTAAATAATGGAGTGTGGGATCTGAGCCCAGGTCTATGTGACTGCAGTGCTTTTGTTGTCTCCATAAGTTGTCCTACTTCACTCTCTCCTCACTCTCTCCCACTGTATAAGTACAGTGAGACACAGGTATTTCTCTACCAATGATGGAAGAAATGATGACATTCAGAGTTTGACAGTTGTTGAATGGGACATCCATAAGCCAAATTCTGAATTTCTTAAGGGTCTTTCCAATATGCCATGACAAAAATTACTACACTGTCAGTAAAGAGTAGCAAGACTCACAAAAATTCACACCAGGTAAGATGCCAAGCTAATAGACCAATCTGGTTGTCATTTCTTCCCCAGCATCTGCTGTGACCTGCCTTATTTTTCTGCTCTTACTTCAGTGTGCAACCTTCACTACCTACATCTTCTTTTCTCTCATCTCAGTTAACATTGGGGTCATAGATTCTGAGCTTATCTGTCCTTTCAAGGATTTGCCTTCCAGGTACCAGTTTGGTTATCAGAGAAGTATTTGCTTGGTTGGAGTATCTAGTCATGACCTCTGAATGATTATTAAGGTCAAAGACAACTCTTGACCTATAATCACCTTTAAGGCAGTGAGAACTAAGGGTATTTCCATAGTGCTAAATCAGAACCCCTGCCAACTGTGCTGAGAAGCAAAGCAAGTCTTCTCCTTTACAAAGCTTTTAAGACTTAAAATATTGAATAATAGGATGAGGGAACATGGATGGGGCCATGAGTTAGTCATCAAGATTCAAGTTCAAATCCTCAGTTTAAGTCCAGCTGATGCCACTTATTACCTTTGATGTGACCTTAAGCAAATACTTTGAACAGACTTTCTGGGCTTCATTTTCATCCTCTTTAAATGAGGCTATTGAGCCAAATGATCTCTACGACCCATTCAAATTCATACATTTTACAGAGAAATTAGCAACGGAGTCATCATGTAACTAACCAGATACCTCTTCAGAATGCTTGCGAGATTGGCCCTGTCCATGGTCCTGCCCGTTCACTTCTGATTTACATGTTAGTTTATAGTGTCAAGAATCAGAGGTGAATACCATAAAGAAAGACCATCTTTAGTTCAGCATGTACAAATATAGATTTAAGATTACTTTTACCCTCAAGACATTGGTAAAGGATCTCATTTAGCGAATGTATTTTCTCCCCTCCATGATCCCTATCAAGCATTCTTTAAACAGGAGTTGGATGTATCTAAAATCTCCTAACCTAATGAAATTAGTTTGCGGGTTGTTTAGGTTTTGTTTTGTTTTTTCCCAAGGAGCAGGAGGTGCAGATAAGAGACAAAATAAAATTGCACCAGCTTATTGGTTTACTTTAATTGGAGTATTTTTGCTTAAAGGGATTATCTGTCATTACTAATGCAAATGGAAATCCTGTTTACAGCCCCCTAAAATGCAATGCAGGGCTGGAAAATGGTCAACATCAAAAGCAATTACTGTGACAAAAAATACATCAATCTGGACAAAAAAAAAGAGGACAAAGCTCCCATAGTTTATGTGAGACCACATGGTTCTTAATTTATTTTGCCCTGGTCAAACCAGTGTCTACTCAGTTTATGTTTTTAATTGTGATGTAAAAAATCTAGTTCCTTAGATATCTCAAGGGTCTTTAACCCTGATATGTGTGCATACTTCCTGTCCCTTCTGAGAGTATCATGGAAGAGAACTGATTCTAGAATTAAGATTAGAATCCCTGTTCCATAGTGATGGAAGAAGCGATAGGGTATGATGAAAGAAGAAATTGGGCCTTGAAACCACAGCACAGGACCTGACTCCTGTCCCTGCCTTTTATTGGCTCTGTTAACTCATCTCAATCACTACATCTTCTCTGGCCTTACTTTCTGCAACTATAGAACGAGTATGAAAGCACCTATCTTTTTAAAAACTAGTGGTGAAGAGGCATTCAACAAATGTTAATTCCTTTATTCTTGTCTGTTCATGTCTCAAGCCATTCCATGTCAGTTATTAAAATTTTAGAAATACAGACTAACTGACTTTTCCCCCTCAAAGATTCTGAAAGGTTTGGAGTATTTTTTAAACATCTTTAAAGGTATATATATATATATATATTTTTAATTATATAAATGAAACATATGATGAACCCAGTATTGTCATTGTTATCATGGCTTTAAGAAGAACATCAAACTGCAATTTATACTATATTTTCAAAGTGACTGTAACCATAGGACAGAAACCAAATGCAGCAGCTTTTAGAAGCAAAGCCACAAGAACTTATGTTATGCATTAATGGAGAAGGGGGGAAAAGCACTGAATAAACATGCATTTCTGATGGTTGAATTGGTGGGCTAGGGATAGCATTTTCTTCTTTCTGCAATGAAATCAAAATTGCCCATCAGTTTGAACCATGCAAATTGCTGCACACAGGCTCAGCTAGGTTCTCCAAAATGGGACAGCTTATTTTGATAACCAAATAAATTTCAAACAGTTGCTAAGGAAACTAAAGAATTCTTTGTGCAAGTTATTGCATTGAAAAGAATGAAAAAGGCAGAGGGAGGGTAAGAATGTTAGTTGATTAGGAATTTAGAACCTATGTAGATAGATCTTAGTTCAAGAAAGTGAAGACTGTTATTGGAAAGTACATGGTATTTCAGTTCTTCCAAATCTTTATTTGACCGAGCTATCCAATCATTTGGGGAATTTATTGAGAAATTTCTTTTATAGACACAATTGTGTGTTTACACTGCATTTCTATAGGAAGCCTGAATCAGTCAGTATTCTTTAAGAAGAAAAGGTCTGATACTAGTAGGCTCTTCCCCATGAAATCTTTTGGGGGTTTCTAATTCTGTGTTAAGTTCCTGGTACTGTTTGTAATGCCTCTGGGAGCCCCCATGATTATATAGTATCATTCTTATGAATGTCTGCAAGTGTTGACTGTTGCCCTTTAACTTTGGGGCCTATTTGTAGGTTCCTATTTTATAAGTATTGTCAACTTCTTATGACCCAGAATGCCAGGAAGTTCTTCAGTTGACCTTGGGTCTACCTGCTCTAGGCTTGATGTTTACCCTGCTAGGACTGTGGATTAAATTTGACTCTTACTTTAAAGAAGGGTCAATGAAAGCACCTGCCACCATTGAGAATGTAGACTCTTACTTAATCATACATTGATTTAATGCCCTAAGAAGCTGTATTTTAATAAATAAAGAAGGACCCCAATTGGTCCATGGTTTCTTACACATTCTGAATCTCAGTGTATACATTTTAATAGTGTGAGACTTAAGTGAATCAATATATGTGAAGGTGCCCATGCTTACAGTTGGAGCTTAATAAACAGGAACTGTACAACTAGTAATACTCCTACCGCTGCCTTTATTACTATTACTGCTAATAATATCCTTTTTTCAGAATTTAGGTGGGGATAAAAGGAATTTTATACACAGGCCTATCATTTCTCCAACTGCCTCTGCCCTCCCCCCTCTCTGATTGCTCCACCACTAGTGGGTTTTGCTATATAGTAGGCTATCTTTTACCCTAATACTCACAATTTGGTGCTCAGAAATAAGAACAAAGAATTTTAGATTAGAGGATTTCGAGAGAGGAAGGCTATATGGTATGTAAAAGGCAGGAAGTGGCGGGGTGGTTGTACTTTGACAATCCTCAGCCCAGTCAACCTCATGCTCTTTCCCATCAGGCAGACATACTAGATGTTCTTACCCCTCCAAAACCACCATCTCAACCCTATGGTAAGCCCAGTGTGGGAGCCTCTGGGGACCAGGGAGGGGAAATTGAAAAGGTTGATTTCAGATGGGGATTTTCTTTACCCTCTTAAACACCGCTTTTAAACTGGGCTGTCATCCCTTCCTTAAGGATCTGTACAGGATGACTTCTAGTACAAAGGTCACTTTTGAACCACAGCTGCAGAGTGGCCCTCACTGACTCAGCCAAGAAAGTCAAGATCCTGGTGGGGTGCATGCCATAGACCAGAATTCACTACTGTTATTTCATCATATACACACTACAGCATTTTTTGCTCTCATTTTGGCTGCTTAGGTGAAACACAGTGCTCAGAAAGACTGTTCCCCTTTTGCCACTGCTCTGGGGTACGAGCCAACTTATCCATGTGTCGGGGGCCTGCAGGTCTCAGGAGAGTCTCTGGTCTTGACCTCTGACCTGTAAGGCTACAGAATTTAGCTGATACAATTGCTGAACTGCTTCCTAAAAACTTGCTAACCAGAGAGAAAAATAAACCTTGCAGGGTTCTCCACCAGCATGCCAAAATGGGAGTGGGTTGGGGGAGGAGTGTCCTTATATATTCCCAGACATAGGAATTATTTGAATTCAGACAATTCTCAAATCCCTTCAGCTCTGACTCTCACCTACTCACAAAGGAACTCAGTCCTGGGCTTATTTTTATGCAGTTTCTCCTAGTAAAATGCTCAGCACTCCCCTTGCTTTTGTTCCATGCTTCCTCATAGTTCTGTTCTCTAGCAGCTTTTTAGACTGAAGGGTGTTACATTGTCTACCTGAAATATAAAAAGAATTGTGGTGTTGGAAACCCAAAAATCAGATAAGGAAAGATGTAAAAGTAATTCTATCCCATCTTAATGCTTTGTGAAGCTGGCTTCTGTCTGTGAACTTGGACCACAGTGTGGTCATCTCTCTCTCTCTCTCTCTCTCTCTCTCTCTCTCTCTCTCTCTCTCTCTCTGGTGTGTGTGTGTGTGTGTATTTTCAAGGTAAAAGTCTGAGGCACATTCCTTCCATAAAGGAATTAAATACAAGCCTTTTCCCATGCTGACGACGGTACTAGTGGCGCTTTTATTGAGAGCGTGCATTGTAACTTTTTGTGTTGGCATATTTTTAATTAAAATAACATTTAATGGTTTGAAGCTAAAAACCTGATGTTTCTGCCTAGGAGTTTATAAGGGAATGATAACATATGGAGAAGTTTAACATTTAAATTGAATTTTATTATTTAAAACAGTAAAATATTTTATGACTACAACAATGCCCTGCCAAAGCTCCGTTTCAGCATCAAATGTGCTTTGTAAGGAATCTTACAAAGCTAGGGGAAAAAAAGACATTTTAATTTCTTATTCCCCAAATGCTTTGTATAAAAAGTTCCCACAAATGTGTTTTCTTTCCAGATGGATTCTTGTTCTCTAAAGTGTGTCTTCGAGCATCTCTAACAACACAACAAACCGTGGAACCAGGATAGCCAGGGGGTCTCTCTAATGACAAATAAGATGTAGTCTGTTGACTTGATTTTGGCTTGTCAGCATCCTAAGGGTGGTCTTCTACCCTCGCTATAGGCTATAGGCTATAGGCTCCTGCCCCCTCCCAGTTCTTCAGAAGGCTAATGTCTGGCAGGAAGTTATGGCTTATATTTTTCACATGTGAGTGTGCTTAATTACTAAATAGAGGAAGTTTGATAAGCAGCCTTCCTTCCTGGCACTCAGGGCACCCCCAGAAAGCTGTCACTCTCCTGATTAGTGACAGAAATGGGCAAGGGAACTTTCTCCTGACCCTCCCCCATTACCCAGTCTGAAGGTTTTGGGGGCCGAGGTGAATTGCCAAATACATCATAGGCTTTATGCCTGAATGTATGAAATTCCCTTGACTTTACCCACATTGGTTTAAAAGCGATGTTCAAAGACTCCCATCCAAAGACAAAGAAGCATCCTCTTCCTCATCTTTCCCTACCCTAGCCCTGCTCCCAATACTAGTGCCCATCCATCCACAAATCTTAGCCTCAGAATTTCGCTTCCAATTTACACATGAGCTAGTGAACTTGTAAAATATCTTACTCTACTCAGCTTGTGCTTCCACTGCTGGGGAAACCATTCTGAGTTGGAAATTTAATAACAACTCATTCCCTCTATCCTTTCTGTTTCAGTTTGCAGACACACACACACACACACACACACACACACACACATACACACACGTTATTCTCATGTGACCACAAATGATTATTTTTAGGATCAAAATATATCTTAACAAGCTGTGGATTATGCAGTAAACAGATGGCCCTTGGGGAGGACCCATACTGCTTTGGAAGAATGCATATTTTTAGCAGAACAATTTGAGCATCACTGGAAAAAGAGTTCTGAACATTCTTACTCCCCCATTCAGGGAGGGAAAAGAGGAGGGAGGGGGCTGGCAGTAGAACCCTGTAGAAAGAGGCTCCAGGCAAAGGAGAGTCCTGGCTCATTTGGATGCCCTGATGCCTCATTGCACATGTCACTAACCATGATGTTTTTGTCTTCCCTCCCCTGTGTCTTGGTAGGAAAGCCCAGTAGTTTCTTTCCTGAGGACAGTTTTATAGACTCTGGAGAAATCGACGTGGGGAGGCGAGCTTCCCAGAAGATTCCTCCTGGCACTTTCTGGAGATCTCAGGTGTTCATAGACCACCCAGTGCATCTGAAATTCAATGTGTCTCTGGGAAAAGCGGCTCTAGTTGGCATTTATGGCAGAAAAGGCCTTCCTCCTTCTCATACACAGGTAACCAGAAACCACACACCCCGCTCACCTCTCGAGGTTCCCACTGAAAATCTTAACCCAAAGTCAAGAAACCTAATGCTTAATCCTGGACTCTTCAATGCACAAGTCATTTCTTATGGTCCCTAGATCATTCCTCCATTTATTCAGACCCAACCTGTCAGATGAGTCTGGGACTTTTTGAATGGCAGGAATTCTAAGAGCTGTCTCAACAGCCTTTCCACGATTATCTAGTCTCCACACAAAATGTGATCTGGAGGCAAAAACACGCACTTTGAAGTCAGACCTGAGTTTGAATCCTCAAGTAAGAGTCATCTCACCTTGGGCCTGTTATTTACCTCTCAGAGCAAGTTTCCAAATCTATCAAATAGTGATAATAGCATCCACTTTGCAGAGCTGTGAAGAAGAAAGAATAACACTTACAAAGGCAACTTGTGCCGGACCTGGCTCAGAAGAAATGTAACTGCTTCCCTAGTCTCTTGCCTTCCCTCTCTCCTTCAGGGTAACACATTTACTCAGACACTTGCACACCAGAAACACTTGAAAATTCATCCAAGATGATCGGCATTTTACCAGTCTTGGTGGGTAAAGAACAAACCGTAAATTCCTTCAAGCTCTGGGATAGGAGTAAAAAAATTCTAACTCTCCATCAGACATTTCCAGACTGAATCAGTCTTACTAGTCCCAGTAGTTATTTAAGATTTTTAGTTAAAAGGTAGATAAATACCTATTTTTTTTTTTAAGATATAAGGATGGATGGACAGATGAGTACTCAAATTGCTTGCTAGCAAACCAGTAGGACTCACCACCTAGCTGTTGTTCACACCGTGTGACTGACTTCTCTTGAGTCTTAAGTTAGCACAGATCAATCAGCAGTTGTATTTGACACAACATGTAATTACTGATAGAATTTTGAGCTAAACCAATTTAGTTTCCCTCAAACTATCCCCTGAATCTAGAGTGTTTCTCAAGGATCACAGAAAAGAGGAAGGAAGACATATCAGATTTTCATTTGCACATGACTCACGTTTAAGGCACATCCAGTGCTGAGATCCCAATCTAGTCCTTGGGGATTCCCATTGTCACATGTGTGGACTTTTTGATTGTGGCTGGGTTTTTGATTGTGTGCCTCCCTTTGGAAAAGCATAGTTGTCCTGGCACTAACCCAGCCAGTAGAGGACTCACCACCCATAGACCAAAATTAAAACAAAACAATTTGAAAGAATAAACCAATCATGTTGCTGCACTCTTAGGAGAATCATTTGACTTTTAAGATGAAAAAGTGGCACCTGGGAGAATTTGGAGTTGATTGATCAACCTTCCTGTGGCTTTTGCCTGTTAGGCTGGTCTCAGGCTGTGTTTCCTTGTGTTCTCCCCAGGGGAAGCCCAAAGAAGGAGTCTGGTGCCATGGTGAGGCCAACCCACCTGTTAACTGTGCCCACTCTCTTCTTTAGTTTGACTTTGTGGAGCTGCTGGATGGAAGGAGGCTGCTGACCCAGGAGGCACGGAGCCTGGAGGGACCCCAGCGCCAGTCTCGGGGGGTCGTTCCCCCTTCTAGCCACGAGACAGGCTTCATCCAGTATTTGGATTCAGGAATCTGGCACCTGGCCTTTTATAATGACGGGAAGGAGTCCGAAGTGGTTTCTTTTCTCACCACTGCCATTGGTAAGGAAGCTTTGCCCCTGGGATCTGTGGGATATTGTCTCTTTGAGTGGGAGGCCCTGGGCGGCCCATTGGAGATCCTAGGGTTGGAACTGACAAAGGAATATGTCTTGCCCAGGGTTGTGGATGCCCCTCAGAGTGCATCCCACCTGGGCATTCTGGACAAGCCATGGGAGTGAAAAGCAGGGAACTGAGTGGGGGCAATAGCAGGAGGGGTCGGAAAGCCGTCGGAGCCTGATGCCCACTGCCCTTCTGGTGCTCTGTTTGGCACGGTGTGGAAACCAGCAGCTACATTTAAAGACCAAGGGGTGGAGCTGTCAACGAGACAAGAACTGGATTGAGCAGTAAACATTTCTTTTCTTGTCTCTTCTCTCCATCTATATTTGTCTCTATAGTTTCGCTTGCTTCAACTCACTGGTTTCTTACTTGGATTTTTGCTTTTGTGTATGTGTGATTTAGTGGGTTTGGGTGGGGATTTTTTTTTCTATTTAATTTTTTGCTTTTGGAGTGAACACCCTTGGGAGATAAGAAAAGAAGCTAAAGAGAGTGGGCATAGCCATGCAAAACCTGGGTGAACGATGTATGTGAAGTTGTGGTTTTGTTGAGAATGGAGAAATCCTGGTCTCTGATGGAGACAGAGCTGGACATTTCACTGAGTATGTGGCTGTCCCTCTGGAGCAGGGACTGTGAGAGTCTGGGCTCCCTGGCTTCCTGTTCCAGAGAATGTCTCTTTATTCCCCACACATTCCATGTAATTTGTCTCTGCTTAGATGGCCACAGTGTGCTGTAAGACTTGGTGGTCTCAGTGATTCAGGTCAGAACACATTTTTTCAGAGTTTATATTAGAAGCACTGTGATGCAGCCTGGAGATAAAATCCCCTACAAGAAAATAAACAGAAAAACAAAACTCCACTAACCAGAACACTTGGGAAGGGGGTTTCTGCTTCAGTGAAATGCTCTGTGTGGCTTCGAGTTCACCTCAAGATCCTCTAGCTCAGTCCTTCCCTGGAAGTTTTCTCTATCATTGAAAATAGAGTTGAAGAAAGACCGCTGAATCGGACTATGGTTCCTAAAACTCTTGCAAGATTCCGGTTCTTCCTTTTAAACACCAGTAGCCATTTTCAGACCATTTCCTCTAATTTGCCCTTAGGGTCCAGGTACAGAGTCCCTTCCATTAAACACAGAGTATGATTTATAAACCTCTGCCATAAATGTGGCCTCAGTGTTCACTCTTGACAAAATGGGGCAGGGGCCCTCAGCCTTCTGATGTAGCAAATGTGATTTGATGCTGTCCTTGTTTGGGGAGGATGCCCTTATTTACTAGTTTCTAAGTGCCTGTTGCACGGGGAATTGGACAGTCTCCTCTGCCTCTCCGAACTCCGCCATTCCCTGCCGCACAGCATTGCTAGGTTGACAAAGGATGAGCATGTGGCCATCCTCTGTGCAGGCTTCTATTGGCAGGACATCAGCAGCCACAGTCTTGGCAGCTGCCAAAGATTTCTCTCCCAACACCTTCTCTTGAGGTGGAATAGAAGTATGCTCAGTTCCGTCCCTGCACACCAGCTTGCCAGCTCTGCGTTTCTCAAGATGCTAGAATGTGCAGCTGCAGCTCAGTAGTGACTGGTGACCTGGAAGACAGTGGGGCAGCCCCACCCCATCACTGGGCAGCCAGTTCTGGTCCTCACCATCAACCAGGCCATCACTCGGTGGGGTCTGCCAGACTCCAGAGCCTATGTCTTTTCTCTTTCAGACACAATGGCTTCAATTTAGGGACATGGTTGTGGAGTCCTTAGTGGTGCCTGCGTTATAACTTCATGGTCTCCCAGCCCACCTTCTCATGGGCGTGGCTCATGAAGTCCCAGAGTTCCATGCTTCCTTAGAATGAAGATCTGGCACAATCAGAATTCTTCATTTTTAATAACTGAATATAAACATGAAAGGATATTGATACAAGCCCCAGAGAAAGCTACTTTTAATTAGGATAGGCATCTTAGAGAAATAAGATGTAGATACAATTAGGTAGCTTTGCCAACTTTTGGCTTGTCAGAGCTCGCTAACCTGTTTTGTCATAATTAAGGAGAGGGCTTTGCGTGTCCTCTGGTTCGCCTTTTCTCACCTAAATGATGAAACCTCTCTTTACCTCCCTTAACCCTGAGGTGTCCTTAGCGCAGATAATCTATACGGTGCTTCCCAGAGTTTTAGGAGCCACCTGGCATCTTGTTAAAGTGCAGTTCTACTTCAGTTAGTCTGGGCAGATCCCTTGAGTCTATATTTCAAAGCAGCGCCTGGTAACACCAACCATGTATTTGCAGGCCCACTTTTGAATTTCGAGGCCTTGTGTAGTATCTCATGAGCAGTCTCAAACGTTGCACAGAGGAATCCTAAAATTCAGATGTCTGGGCCTTTTCCCAAGAAATGATGACTCAGATGGCTGACCCGGAGCCCAGGCCATCCCGATTCTGGTGGTCTGCTAAGGAAGTTTTGAAAACAGATGCCTTGTGAGCACTGCTTTCCCGTCCCTCCTGTCCCATGTCCTTTGATGACTGTAGTCAGTCATGTCACCTCTCTCAGCCCCATTTTCTTTCTCCAGAGAATGAATAGGAATAGTATTTTGCTGTCCCCATGGTGACCATCAGAGCGAGCCAGCACCTGGCACTCCCTAATGGAGGTGGTTAATATTCTCTCCCATCCTTTTCCTCCTGCCACCTTCTCTGACTGCCTTTTTGACTCGTCTGTCTTCCTTCAAGCTACAGTGATTGTTTAATGAATACCTTTTTCTTCTTTAATACAAAAACAGACTGATTCTGAGGTTGCTATTAATCCCTTCTTCCCCAAGAGTCTCCAGCATTGAGTCTCATCTGTCTGTGATCATTACCTGTGAGCTATGAGTTGTAATTTGTCTTGGCAGGTTAATTAAAAGTTTAGGTCTTGTTTTAGGTGAAGTCATTATGGTCCCAATATGCAATAGTAACTCTCGGGTTTGCTTAACGCACAAATTGGAATACAACCCTCCCTTCGTTACATGTTGAAATGCAGATCCAGAATTTAAGATGTGAGATGTCAGAATCCAGAGTATTTATGTCTGTTTGTAATTAAGTAACAGGAGAAATAATTGTGTTTAATTTAACAAATGACTATATTGTGTACGTTTTTGCTTCTCCCTCCATTTAATGCAATCCATCTGATGATTTTAAATTAAATGAGTTTATCTTTTGTCTGGAAAAAATCAAAAAGCACTTTACAAACTGTATGCACAAATATATACAGACAGAGACCTGATGTTGACAGAGCTCCCTCTGAACGAGATGCATTTACACACTCACACACACACACACACACACACGAACCAAGCAAGTTTTGGACTCAATCAAGGCTGTTGTTTTTAGAAAGAACAGTCTTTCCCCTTCATGTGGAGATCCAGAAGTTGAGTGCTGCTTTTGGGTGGGTAGCCTTGTTAAGCCTGGGTATGAATGAAAGCAAGAGGAAGTGTACCAGTAACTAAAATAATTCATCGTAGTATACTAGGGCTTTAATTACATTCTTCAAACCTTTCAGTAAGTCCACAAAGTGATTATTTTTGTTATCAACCCTTCTTGCAGATGAGGAACCTGAAGTTCACTGTAGTTAAGAGAAAAGCTATAACTTCAATTTGTTTTTGTCTGATGCCAAAGCTTATAACCTTCCTTCTTTAGCATCCTGCCTCCTTCTCAGAATCAAGCCCTCTCACCTCTTTTAATATTACACTTCTGTCTACCACCTATATTCATTCAGCACATATTTAGTAGAATATACACTATACTGTTTGTTGGGGACCTTGCTTACTTCTTTTTTGTGTATAATTTAATACTTGTGAAAACAAGGACAACATATATATATATATATTAAAGATTTTATTTATTTATTTATTTATTTATTTATTTATTTATTTATTTATTTATACAAGCATTGGGTACAGTCAGAAGCGCGGGACGGTGAGAGAATTCACCAGAGCCAGAGCGGGGAGCAGAGCAGGCAGAGGGACCGAAGTACACTGCTGAGGGGAGCAGCGGGCGGCAGGAGAGGTCTGCGCGCCATGTGGGACCCTCCTCCAGTGGCCGGGGAGCAGCCGGGGATCGCATCGGTGCTGCAGAGGCTGTGGGCAGCTTCGTAACCCAGCACTCAACTGCTGCGCCACCAGGGGGGCCCAACATATATATTTTGATCTCAAAGTTGTTTTATTTTAATTTTTTTTATTAAATAATAAAATTTTATTTTTATATTCCCCCATACAACTGCACATGCCCATTCTGACCCCAATCCTCCCAGCCCCACCCCCACCCCCAAAAAGTGTCTCTGGTTCATAGTTTTTTGTTGATTTTGATTTTCACTTTCTTATAGTTATTCTTTTTCCTGATCCCTTATTTAAGTTTTCTAGATTCCTGCTATGAGTGAGACCATCCGGTATTTTTCTTTTTTTTTTTTGGCTTATTTCGCTGAGCATGATCCCTTCCAGCACCATCCATGTTGCTGCAAATTGCATGTGTTTATCTTTTTGAATGCTGAGTAATATTCCATGGTATATATGTACCACATCTTCTTGATCCAGTCATCTATTTTTGGGCATTTGGGCTGTTTCCAAAGCTTAGCTATTGTAAATAGTGCTGCTATAACATAGGGGTGCAGGTGTTCTTTGGAATGGATGTTTCTGTGTCCTTTGGGTAAATACCTAGGAGTGGAATTGCTGGATCATATGGAAACTCTATGTTTAGTAGGTCCAGAAATCTCCACACAGCTCTCCATAGTGGTTGGACCAGTTTGCACTCCCACCAACAGTGCAGAAGAGTTCCTTTTTCTCCACAACCTCGCCAACATTTGTTGTTGCTAGTTTTTTTAATATGTGCCATTCTCACTGGTGTAAGATGGTATCTCATGGTAGTTTTGATTTGCATTTCCCTGATGACAAGTGATGTTGAACATTTTTTCATATGCCTGTTGGCCATTTGCATTTCCTCTTCAGAGAAGTTTCTTTTCAGCTCTTCTGCCCATTTTTTGACTGGAGTATTTTCTTTGTTGTTGTTGAGTTTCATCAGCTCTTTGCAGATTTTTGTGATCAGTCCTTTATCATTAGTGTTGGGTGCAAAAATGTTCTCCCAGTTGGTGGGGTTTCTCTTTGTTTTTGTTATTGTCTCTTTTGCTGTGCAGAAGCTCTTTAATTTGATGTAGTCCCATCTGTTTATCTTTGCCTTCACTATCACTGCTTTGGGTGATGTGTCTGTAAAGATGTCTTTGATATGCAAATCACGTAGTGTTTCACCTATATTTCCTTTTATGTATTTTATGGTTTCAGGTCTTATGTCTAGTTCTTTAATCCATTTTGAGTTGATTTTTGTGTATGGTGTGAGGTAGTGGTCAAGCTTCATTCTTTTGCATGTAGCAACCCAGTTTTCCCAGCACCATTTATTGAACAAACTTTCTTTGCTCCAATGCATAGTCTTTGCTCCTTTGTCAAAGATTAGTTGACCATAAATCTGTGGGTTTATTTCTGGATTTTCTATTCAATTCCATTGGTCTGTATGTCTGTTCTTGTTCCAATACCATGCAGTTTTGATGATTATGGCTTTGTAGTAGAGTTTGAAGTCTGGGAGTGTGATGCCTCCATTCCCTTCTTTTTTTTTCAGTAGAGCTTTGGCTATTCGGGGTTTTTGGTGATTCCATATGAATTTCATCAATAATTGTTCTATTTCTTTGAAGAATGACATTGAAATTTTGATTGGAATAGCATTCAATCGGTATATTGCTTTTGGTAGGATGGCCATTTTAATAATGTTTATTCTTCCAATCCATGAGCAGGGGATGTCTTTCCATTTCTTTGTGTCTTCTTCTATTTCTTTTAACAGTGTTTTATAATTTTTCTTTGTATAGGTCCTTTACCTCTTTTGTTAGATTTATTCCCAAATATTTGATTTTTTTTGTTTCGATAATAAAAGGGATGGTTTTTTTGATTTCTTCTTCTTCAGATTTATTGTTTGTGTATAGGAAGGCTACTGACTTTTGCGTGTTGATTTTGTATCCTGCCACTTTACTGAATTGATTGATAAGTTGAATTAGTTTTTCTGTGGAGTTTTTGGGGTTCTCAATGTATATTATCATATCATCTGCAAATAGTGATAGTTTGACTTCTTCTTTTCCTATTTGGATTCCTTGGATGTCTTTCTCTTGTCTTATTGCTCTGGCTAGGACTTCCAGTATTATATTGAAAAGCAGTGGTGAGAGTGGACATCCTTGTCTTGTTCCAGATCTTAATGGAATTGCTTTCAGCTTTTCACACCATTGAGGATGATACTGGCTGTGGCCTCTCATAGATGGCCTTTATGATGTTGAGGTATGTTCCTTGTATCCCAAGAATTTCAAGGGCTTTTATCATGAATGGGTGTTGCACTTTGTCGAAAGCTTTCTCAGTATCTATTGATATTATCATATGGTTTTTATATTTCTTTTTGTTGATGTGTTGGATAACGTTGATTGATTTTCGGATGTTAAACCATCCTTGTGTCCCTGGAATGAATCCTACTTGGTCGTGGTGAATTTTCTTATGGATACATTGTTGGATTGTGATAGCTAAAATTTTATTGAGGATTTTTGCATCAGTGTTCGTTAGGGAGATTGGCCTGTAGTTTCCTTTTTTGTGTTGTCCTTATTCGGTTTTGGTATTAGTGTAATGTTGGCTTCATAGAACGTGTTTGGTATTGTCCCTTCCTTCTCAATTTTTTGGAAGAGTTTGTGAAGGATAGGCACTAATTCGTCTCTGAATGTTTGGTAGAATTCATTTGTAAATCCATCAGGTCCTGGGCTTTTGTTTTTGGGAAGGTTTTTGATTACCATTTCAATTTCGCTGCTTGTAATTGGTCTGTTTAGGTGTTCTATTTCTTCTTTATCTAGCTTTGGGTGATTGTAGAGTTGTAGGAATTTGTCCCATCTCCTCTAGATTGTTGAACTTGTTTCCATATAACTGTTCATAGTAGTTACTGATTATTTTTGATTTCTGCTGTGTCCGTTGTGATTTCTCCTCTTTCATTGATGATCCTGTTTATTTGTGCTTTCTCCCTTTTTTCTCTTTGTGAGCCTGGCTAGGGGTTTGTCTATTTTATTGATTTTTTCAAAGAACCAGCTCTTGGTTTCATTGATCTTTTGGATTGTTTTTTTAATTTCAATTTCATTTATTTCTGCTTTGGTTTTTATTATTTCTTTTCTTCTACTGGTTTTGGGGTTTTTTTTGTTGTTCTTTTTCTAGATCTCTGAGCTTCGAGATTAGGTTGTTTCTTTGAGTTCTTTCTTGTTTCTTGATGTGAGCTTCTATTGCTATATATTTTCCTCTTATTACTGCTTTTGCTGCATCCCATACATTTAGGATATTGGTGTCCTCCTTGTCGTTCAATTCAAAGAATTTTTTAATTTCTTCTTTGATCTCCTCGTTAGTCCAGTGGTGTTCCAGTAGTGTGGTTTTTAATCTCCATGAGGTAGGATAGTTCCTTGCCTTCTTTTTATGGTTTATTTCTAGTTTGATGCCTTCATGGTCAGAAAAAATGGTTGGTATGATTTCAATCTTGGTGTATCTGTTGATGTTTATCTTGTGCCCCAGTATGTGATCGATCTTGGAGAATGATCCATGTGCGCTTGAGAAAAATGTGTACTCCGTTTTTTTTGGTTTAGTGTTCTATAGATGTCTGTTAAGCCCAAATGCTCTAGGTCCTTATTTAGAGCTTTAGTTTCTTTACTTATTTTTTGTCTTGTTGATCTATCCATTGTTGATAGTGGTGTGTTAAAGTCTCCCACTACGTATGTGTTTTCTCTGATGTCTGTTTTCAGAGAGGACAACAGTTGTCTGATATATTTTGGTGCTCCTTCGTTTGGTGAGTATATGTTAATGAGTGTTATTTCTTCTTGAAGTATTGTCCCCTTGATCATAATGTAGCGACCACTGGGGTCTCTTTTTATTTTTTTGAGTTTGAAGTCTGTTTTATCTGATATAAGTATAGCTGTTCCTGCTTTCTTTTTTGGTCCATTTGCTTGTAGGATTGTTTTCCATCCTTTAACTTTGAGCCTATTTTTATCTTTTGTAGCTAAATGTGTTTCCTGGAGACAGCAAAAGGTTGGGTTTGTTTCTTAATCCAGGCTGCAACTCTGTGTCTTTTTATTGAAGAGTTTAGTCCATTTACATTTAGAGTTAATACTGATATGTTAGCATCTGTATTTGCCATTGTGTTTGTCTTTCCTTTGATTTTATTTATTTATTTTAATAACTTTTTTTTTTTTTGTCTTCTTTCGTTGTTATTCATCCCTCTGAGGTTCTGGCTTTAGGATTCCTTGTAGTATTTTTTGGAGTGGGGGTTTAGTCGTAATGAAATTCCGGAGTTTCTCTTTGTCTGGGAAGGTCCATATTCTTTCTTCAAAGAGGAAGGAGAGCTTTGCGGGATAGAGTATTCTTGGTTGGCATCTGTTTTCTTGGAGTCTGTTGACTATGTCCCTCCACTCTCTCCTTGCCCGTAGTGTTTCTTCAGAGAAGTCTGATGTCAGCCTGATTGGTTTTCCTTTGAATGTTATCTGTTTCTTCCCTCTTGTCAGCTTCATTATTTTTTCCTTGTCCTGGATTCTTGGGAGCTTTACTATTATGTGTCTTGCTGTGTTTTTCCTTTCGTCGTGGAAGTTTGGTGTTCTTCTTGCTTCTTGTATATCAATTTTCAGCTCCTTCTTCGCATTTGGGAAGTTCTCTTCAATTATCTCCTGGAATATTTTCTCTGTTCCTACATCTCTCTCCTCTCCTTCTGGAATTCCTATAACTCTTATATTTCCTTTCCTCATGGAGTCAGAGAGTTCCCGAAGTCTTTTTTCATTCTTTTTCCTTCGTACTTCTCTTTCCTTTTCTGTTTTGGTTCTTTTTATTTCTGTGTCTTCAAGAGTACTTATTCGTTCTTCCATTTCATCTATTCTGCTTTCATTGCTTTTCCCAGAGTTCTTTAGTTCCTCCATTAATTCTTTGATCTCTTGCATTTCTTTTACTTCCCTCTTTAGGGACTCAATTTCATTCTTCTGACCATTGTTTTCCCTTTTTAGGGACTCAATTTCATTCTTCTGACCATTGTTTTCCCTCTTTAGGGACTCATTTCCTTCTTCTGATCATTGTTTTCCTTTATGACTCCTCCACTTTTTTAATCAGGGCAATTTTAAATTCTCTTTCTGGAAGGCTCAGAAGTTCTTTCATGTTACTGTCGTCGTTGCAATCTGGAGGGTGGTTTTCTTTTTGTGGTGTGCTTCTTTCCTGAGGCGTTGTTAGGTTGCGTGTGGTTCTTCTACTCCCTACTGTCTGTTTTCTAATTTGTCGTATGCATTGGGACACTGTGTTGCTCGGACTGGCCGTCATCTTGGGTGAACTTCTCCGCTCCCCTCTGGCTCCTCCAGGAACCATCTCTGGCTTCTGGGGGGGGGGCTTTCTGCCGGTTTCAGGAAGTCTTTACTGAAGAAATGTCCCTTTTCTAAACTGGCGAAGCGGGACGCAGTCCCTGTACATCCGGTCTCAGGCACACACTTCTGTGTGCCCGGTCTGCCCCGGACGTGGGTGCCTGCTCCCTCTGTGGGCTCCGACTGCTGGTTGGAAGGGGCCTGGCGTGGGCTAACTTCCCAGCTGGCCACTGGGTCCTCCAGAAGCCTTCTGCCCTTTTCAAGAAGTCTTAAGAAATTTCCCTGCTCTATGGGGTGTTAGTGACTTTTTTTCTGGTCGCTAGGTGGCGCCAGAGATCTCTCCTATTGTCCTTGGGGGGCTGTTTTTCAACCCCCACCCCGTGAGACAGGGAACAGAGATTGAGAATGGTAGGGGAAACCTCAACGGCTTTGGGGTGCTGTGTCTGCCTTGTGCCCCACCGTCGTGGAGAACCCACGCCCAGAATTTCGTGCCCCGGGTCTCAGTCAAAGCCCTCAGGTCCAGGACGCGGGCTGTAGCCCAGTTCAGTGGCGCGGGAATGGCGCCTTTTGCACCCAGCTCCCGTGCCTGGGCGCCTGGTTCCTGCTCACTTAGGGAGGGACTTTCACCCCAGTGAGGGCCTCCGCGCGTCTCCCCGCAAGCCTAGGTCACAGGCGCGGGGACCTGGGCAGCCAGGATCCCGGTCCGCTTGCTTTTCAAGCGCGCCGGGAGCCGTTCGCTCACCGCGGCGGCGGATCCTGCAGGGTTCTCCACAGCTCCCGTTCACGGGGTGTGGTGGCTGCAATAGTTCCTTTCCACTCACAGTCCCGCTTGCTGCGTGTTTGTTCTTGTGGGTCGTTTTGGTTTGTTGTTTTCCTCCTCTCTGCGGGTTGGAGAGTGCCGCCTCTGTGGGCGGGGGAGGGGAGCAGGGTTCTGCGCTTCCCTCTCTTCTGGTCCTCTTTTATGGCCAGTTTCTTCTTCGGGCAGTTTGCTGGAGTCACCCGTTTATCTTCCGTGTCCCAGTTCTCACTGGGACCTGCCGCTTTTCCTCCCTATTCACTTTTTTTAATGGGAGATCTTACTTGCAGCGTCTCCTCGCCGTCATGTTGCTTCGCCGCCCTCTCAAAATTTTTTATCTCAATTCACAGATGAAGTAAGTGAGGCTCAGAGACCTGAACTGACTTGTCCAAAGGCAGATCTGGGATGGAGACATGGTCTCTAAATCCCACACTCTCCTACTGTGCCATGGTAGCACACCATATGCTATGATACTATCAAATGCCTTAATTCCCTTTGAATTATATGGACTGCAACCCCTCCTACTCCTCCCACCCCCCTGTACCTTCCCTCTAATCATAGGTAAAACTTCTATATCAACCCAGGAGGTTTTCCATTTTTTCATGTTGTATTTATTGAGGTCATGTCAATTTACATCACCCTATATGTGTTCAGGGTATAGGTTTACACCTCTGCAGCTGTACTGGTTTTTACCACACCGATCTTTGTGTTTTTACCACACACAAAGCCCCAGTAATCCTCCATTAGACCTCCCTCTCTGCTTTGCTCAAAGCCCACCACCTTCCCTTGTGGTAGCCTTAGTCATAGTCCAGTGTGCTCTTCTCCCTTCCCATCACACTCCCGTCCCTCCTGGATGCCTCAGATCTATAGCTAACTTTCAAGATTGTCTTTGTCTGACCTTGTGTTTACTTTCTCTATATCCCCATATATATAATTGAAACCTTCCGGTATATACCCTCCTCCTCCTTACTTATTTCACTTAATATAATCCTTTCAGCTCCATCTATGTTGCGCAAATGGGTTAAGTTTATGAGTACTGTTCATGTACGTTACACGTATATATGCCACATCTTCATGATCCAGTCATTTGTTTGGGGGCATTCGGATTGTTTCCATATATTAGCTACTGTACATAGCACTGCAGTAAACATGGGCGTGCAGGTTTCCTTTCGAATTAGGGTTTTTGTGTCCTTTGGGTAGATACCTAGAGTGGAATTGCAGGAGTTTTTTAGTTTTTGCAGATCCCTTTTTAGTGTTTTTGAGGAACCTCCATACTGCTTTCCATAGGGGCTGGACCAGTCTGCATCCCCACCAACAATGTAAGAGAGTTTCTTTTCCTCCACATCCTCCCAGCACTTACTGGTTTAGGTTTTTTTAATATGTGCCATTCTCACAGGTGTGAGGTGGTATCTCACTGTGGTTTTGATTGCATTTCCCTGATGATAAGAGATGATGAACATTTTTCATGTGTCTGTTTGCCACCTGTATGTCTTCTTTGGAAAAGTACCTATGCAGCCCTCCTACCCATTGTTTCTTTGGGTTATTTATTTTTTTTTGTTGAGTTATGTGAGTTCTTTGTAGATATTTGATATCAGTCCTTGTCAGATGTATGATCTGCAAATATTTTCTCTCATTCAGTAGGGTGTCCCTGTTTTGGTTACTGTCTCTTTCACTGTACAGAAGGTTTTTAGTTTGTAGTCCCAGTTTATAGTCTCCTTTGTTACCTTACCTTTGATGAGTCCTCAAAGATGTTTCTGAATTTTATGGCATGGAGTGTTTTTCCTGTTTTCTTCTATATATTTTTTGGTGTCAGGTCTTACATCTAAGTCTTTCATCCATTTTGAGTTGATTCTCATGTATGGCATGAGATAATGGCCTAATTTCATTTCTTGCATGTGGTAGTCCAGTTTTCACAGCACCATTTATTGAAGAGACTTTTCTTGTTCCAGTTTATATCCTTCACTCCTTTATTATATATTAATTGCCATAAATGTATGGTTTTATTTCTAGGCTCTCAATTCTGTTCCATTAATCTGTGTGTTTGCTTTTGTTTCAGTATCATGCTGTTGTAATGATTATGGCTTTTTAGTATAGTTTGAAGCCTGCGAGTGCAATACATCCTTTCTTCCCCTTTTGACAGGAGAATTTTGGTTATTAAAGATTTTTGCTATTCTGCATGAATTTCAGTAATATTCTATTTCTTTGAAGATTGACATTGGGATTTTAGTTGGGATTGCTTTGAATCTCTAAATTGCTTTGGCTAGGATGACCATTTTTGACGATGTTGATTCTTCCTGTTTGTGAGTAGGGGATGTCTTTCCATTTCTGTGTTTTCTTCTATTTCTTTTAACAATGTTTTATATTTTCCTTGTACAGGGCCTTTGCCTCCTTTGTTAAGTTTATTCTGAAGTACCTAATTTTGTGTGTGTGAGATTATAAATGGGTGGCTTTCTGAATTTCTCCTTCTAGTTTATTGTTTGAATATGAAAATGCAACTGGCTTTTTGGTGTGGTTTTGTATGCTGTTGATTCCACTTTGCTGAACTGGTTTATTGTTTTAATTTGCTTTTCAGTAGCATCTTTGGGGTTCTCTATGCATATTATTTCACTGCAAATAACGATAATTTTACTTCTTCTTTCCCAGTTTTCTCTTTCCTAATTGCTCTAGCTACTGCTTCTAATACTATATTGAATAGTACTGGTCCAGTGTACATCCTTATCTGGTACCAGATCTTAGTGGGAAAGCTTTCAGTTTTTCACCATTGAGAATTATACTAGCTATGGGCTTGTCAGTTGTGGCTGTTATTATGTTAAGACATGTTCCATTTATCCCAAGTTTTTCAAGGATTTTCATCATAAATGTTTGCTGAATCATATTAAATGACTTCTCAGCAACTGTTGATATGATCATGTAGTTTTTCATTCCTTTTTGTTGACATGGTGAATTACGTTGATTGACTTTTGAGTGTTGAACCATCCTTGTGTTCCTGATATAAATCCCACTTGTTTAAGATGTATGATCCTTTTAATCCATTGTTGGATTCCTTTTACTAAGATTTTGCTGAGGATTTTGTATCTGTGTTCATTAGGGAGATTGATCTGTAGATTTCTTTCTTTGTGCTATCTTTGGTTGGGGATTAAAGTAATGTTGGCTTCATAAAATGTATTTGGAAGTATTCCTTTGCTCAGTTTTTTGAAAGCATCTGAGCATGATAGGAATTATTTTATCTTTGAAAGTTTGGTAGAACTCACTTGTGAAACCATCTGGTATGTCCTGGACTTTTGTTTTTCGGGGATAGTTTTGATTACTGTTTCAATTTCCTTGCTTGTCATTGGTTTGTTTACAATTTCTGTTTCTTCCCTATTCAGTCTTAGATGATTGCATAATTCTAAGACTGTCCATCTCATGTAGGTTGTCAAATTTGTTTACATATAAATGTTCATAGTAACCTATGATTATCCCTCTGAATTTCTGTAAAATCTGTTATCATTTCTGCTCTTGTTTATGATTCTCTTTGAGGCTTTGCCCTCTTTTTCTTATATATTTATATATTTTGTTTTTTTCAGAGAACCAGCTTTTGGTTTCATTGATCTTTTGAACTGTCTTTTTGAGTTCTACTTTGTTTAGTTACGCTCTGATTTTTTATTATTTCCTTCCTTCTACTGACTTTTAGATTTTTTGTGTGCTTTTTTAAGTTCCTTGAGATAAGACACACAGTTGTTAATTTGTGCTCATTTTTAATTTCTTTATGTGGGCTTGTATTACAATATATTGCCTTCTTAATATTGATCTTGCTGTGTTTCATAAGTTTTGGAGGATTGTGTCCTGATTATGATTTATTTCAAGCTATTTTTTATTTCTTTGATTTCTTTATTAACCTAGAGGTCCTTCAGTAGTGTGTTGTGCAGTCTCTATATATTAGAGAATTCTTTTCTTCTTATGCTTGATTTCTGGTTTGATACCCTTATGGTCAGAGAAGATACTTAGTGTAATTTCAGTTCTCATAATTTTTTTAATACTTACCTGTGATCCAGTATGTGGTCAGTCCTGGAGAATGACCTATGTGCACTTGAAGAAAAATGTGTATTCAGCTTTTGGAGGGTACAGTGCTCTATACGTATCTATTAAGCTCATATGATCTGGTGCTTTGTTTAGGACAATTGTGTCCTTACTTATTTTCTGTCTCATCGATCTGTCCATTGGTGAGAGTAGTATGTCAAAATCAACAACCACATATGTATTTTCTCCAATGTCAGTTTTCAGATTTAATGGTAATTGTCTAATATATTTTGGTGTCTCTTCCTTTAGTAAGTATATATTGGTGAGTACTGTGTCTTCCTATTGTATTGTTCCCTTAATCATTATATAGTTTCCCTTGTCTCTTATTACCTTTGTAAGTTAGAAGTCTATTTTATCTGATATAAGTATGGCTGTCCCTGTCTTTCTTTGGGTGCCATTTGTTTGCAGAATTGTTTTCCACCCTTTTACTTTCAGGCTTTGTTTATCCTTGGAGTGTAGGTTTATTTCCTGGAGACAGCAGAAGTTTGGATTCTGTTTCCTGATCCAACTTGATACTGTTTCTTTTTATTAGTGAGTTCAGTCCATTCACATTGAGAGTGATTGATGATATGTGAAAGTTCACTACTGCTGTTTTGCCCTTAGTTATGTGGTTCTATATTTGTTTGTTTGGGGACTTTTTGCATTTATACCTCTTTGGTTTAAATACTAAGGCTTCTTTTAAATATTTCTTGGAGGGTGGGGTGGTGTTTGCAAACTTCCTAAGAGTCTGTTTGTCTGAAAAAAACCTTTATTCCTCCCTCATCCTGAAGGATAACTTTTCAGGGTAGAGGTTTCTTGGATGGTAATTTTTATCTTCGAGTTTTTGGGGTTTTTTTAATATGTCATTCCATTTTCTTCTTGCCCATTGTGTTTCTTCAAAGAAGACTGATGTTGGTCTAATCCAGGTTACTTTACAGGTTCTCTCTTGTTCCCTCTCATCAACTTCATTATTTTTTCTTTGTCTTGGACTCTTGGAAGTTTTACTAATGTATGTCTTGCTGTAGATCCCATTTACGCTTAGGTAATTTGGTGTTCCTTTGACTTCCTATATTTGTATTTTCATTTCCCTCTTTAACCTTCTTTCTTCTCTTTCTGGGATGCCTATGATTCTTAGATATTTCCTGAGAGTATCGGATAAGTCTCAAAGTGTCTCTTCATTTCTTTTTCCTTTGTATCTCTTTTTTTTCTGTTTTGACTCTTACCCCCTTTCCATCCTTAAACTCACTGATTCATTATCCATTTGGCTTATTCTACTTCCTTGGCTTTTTCCAGAATTTTCATCTGGAAAAGTATATTTGTGTATTTCAAGTATATTCCAAGTGTATTTGTGGTGTATTGTTCCTCTGGGGTCTTTCTTGGCCATTTGTATTTCTCTTTCTCCCCATGGTTTGCTTTCAGTTTGTCCCTGTGTGCTTGAGGCTTTCCTTGTGTGAGAGTCCTCCTCTCCCTGTGTTCTGTACTTACTAGTTGGTGAGCACAGCAACTGGGACCTCATGGAACTTGGTATCATGCTGGGAGTTCACCCCGAGGCTGATCAGGGCCTGGATCTGGGCATCTGGTGGGATCCAGGGCTGGACAGAAGGTGAGGCCAGGCAACGTTGAGGCCCTCCAGCTCACCTGGAGACAGCAGTCTAGTCAGAGGCTGGGGATCCAGTCTGGGCATCTCCAGAAAGTCATTAAAAAGCCCAAGAAAAAGATCACAAGATCCAAGACTTTAAAAACAAGAACACCTTCATATACATTGCTTGCAACTTTAAGACCTAACAAGTCAGTGTTGCAGTTTTTAGGTCTCTACATACCATCTTATCTGTTAATTTTGGTTGATGCTAAAGCATAGAAAGAGAAATCAATCTGTCTGTCATTGTGGCAATGTGAACCACGTTGGAAAATAATAGAGGTTCCCCAGAGTGGGTATAGAAACTCAGAGGAAAGAAATAAGAATTACTGTTAGAAAACATAGACCATGGGAATTTTTATGACAAATGTGCCCTGGTTTGAGGACATCCGTGCTAAGTAAAGAGAAGAGTTCTTTTGCTCATGTCCAGACAGCTGCTACAAATTTACCTGTTCTATGTCCAGGAACTAGAAACAGATTTTATACTCGCTCTTTCCTTTCTTTCCTTCTTTATTCAACAAACATTACCTTCCTACTCTTTTCTGAATTAGAGATACAGAAAAGGTCTGACAGGGTTTCTGGCAAAAGTAGCCCATGGTGTAGATTAAGGAATTTAAGAATTTACACAGAAGTGGGCCTCCCCTTGTGGCACCGTGGTTGAGCACTGGGTTGCGAAGCTGCCGCAGCCTCTGCAGCACCAGCTCGATCGCCGGCCACCAGGTGAGGGTCCCACATGGCACGCAGACCTCTCCTGCTGCCCGCTGTTCCCCTCAGCAGCGTACTTCGTCAGTCTGCCTGTTCTGTTCCCCGCTCTGGCTCTGGTGAATTCTCTCACCCTCCCGCACTTCTGACTGTATCCAGTGCTTGTATAAATAGATAAATAAATCTTAAAAAAAAAAAAAAAGAATTTACACAGAAGTGACTCAAATCCAAGGAAAAGAGAAAGAAAGGTCACTCATGGCATCACCATCCCAGCTCCATGAGGATGGAGGAAAGCAGGGCTTGTCCCACTGGATGGGTCAGGGAGGACTCTCTGGGTGAAGGGACCTTTGATCATACCTTCAGCTAGAATTTTCACATGTAAAGAAGGAAATGGATGGGTGTGCAGGAGTTCGTCCCAGGTGGTAGGAACAGCGCAAGCACAGGGGAGGTGGGCAGGAAGTAAGAGCTGCCTAGAAGGAGACAGCAGTTCTGCCATTGCGTGGGCTTTCAAGCTTAGTCATAATATGATTACAGCCCAAATGCTAATTTTTGTGGGGCTCAGAGCAAGAACCCATTAATTTAGGTAATTAGAGGAGGCTACTGAGATTGAGCTTTGTGATGATTTCATGAGGGGGAAGAATAGAGAGGAAAAGCATGAGCCAGGAAGGACAAGAGTGTACTAGTGGTGTTTCCATTCACTTTCCCCCCAACTCACTCCACTTTTTTCCAAGTTGTGTCCAGACACTTTCACATAAGCTTCTATCTCTCAAAGTCATCACAACTGAGACCTTCATGACTTTCCAAAGACCTCTGGACAGTGCTATTTCTATATGCCTCTTGCACTGAGTGGGAAAGATGACTGTTCATTAGCCCCTGAGCGCATTTGCAAAGATCTGAAGGGAAAAATCTCTGACATTATATACAGTAATTTGTGTAAAATCCTGCACTACTTCAAAGAAGAAAATAACAAAAGTGATTGAAGAATGACTTTTCAGTTATTCATAAGCCCCTTCCCCTGACTTCCCACATCCCTTCTTTTGAATTACAAGATATGGAATCAAGGTCTCTCAGTAATCAATTAACTTTCTTGTAAATGACATTGGCAGCACTTTGTGAAATTTCTCCTGGAAACACTTCTTTGGAAAAGTGCCTTGTGAATTCACCTCTCTCTGAGAGCAGTGATTTATTCAGAGCAATCTGGTCTAAGCAGAATGGAATTGCAGGCCAAGGAGTGCTCAAGTCAGCACATTGGAGACAGATAGGGCCAAAGCTCTGCTGAGTGGAAGAGACCTAGGAAATATCAGTGTGTGTCCGCAGACTGGAGGCCAACCTTAGGGCAACGCTCTTGCCCGCCAGCCTCACACCATCCCCCTCCAGTCCCCCCACTGCCCTGAAATCCTTCTTGGGCTACAGAAACTTCTAAAGTCTCTGGGACCTGGGACCTCGAGGACAGAAAAAAAAAATGTAGCTCAAGGACACAGCAGGTACCAAGCAATAAAGTTTATCTCTCCGTGGAAATAGTTAGAAATGTGTTCAGTGTACAAATTACGTGGGATTTGGTGTTACGCATACTTGCAGGGCAGTGTGTTTCTGTCCAGGGCTGATTCAATTCAGTTCAGGACCACAGGCTCCTACCTCTGTGCTCTGCATCCTCACTCTGGTGTTTTCTTGCTTGCCCCTTGTGTTCCTAAAATGGCCTTCACACCCCCAGGATAAAAAGGGCTGCATCTCAGAAGAAAGGGGAAAGCAGCAGGTTGAGCACAGCGCTGTGAAGCTGTCCGCAGCTTCTACAGTGCGGGTTCTATTCCCAGCTGGGCAGGGAGCTACCCCATGGCACTGCAGACCTCTCCTGTCTCACCCGCTGCTCCCCTCAGCAGTGTATTTCATCAGTCTGCCTGTTCTGTTCCCCGCTCTGTCTCTGGTGAATCCTCTCACTCTCCCATACCTCTGGCCTGTACCCCAGTTCTTGTATAAATAAATAAATCTTTAAAAAAAAAAGGGGGAGGTATGCGGGGAAGCAAAATTTTCCCCAAACTCCTCAGCTTACTTATCTATGGCAGAGCTGTATCACTGGGACACTCAGAGCTATAAGGAAGACTGAGGAAATTTTTAGCTTGCCATTTTGGCAAAAGTAGGCAAAAAATTGGCAGGAAGTCTAAACAAAATTAGGGTTCTCTCAGGATGGAGGAGAGAATAACCTCCTAACTGGGCTATTCTGGTTTAACTTTATAACTGCTGGTTAAATTTTTATTTTCTCTCTCATCGGTATGGGGCTATTGTGTCTGCCACAGTCTTCGTTGCATCTATTTGACTCAACAAGTGCCCACTGAGAAGCGTCTTCCTTGGTGCCAGCCCCTGGTCTGGGAATTTAGGTACAGCCGTGAGGCACACAAGGTGCTTGCCTTTAAGGTTCTCCTGGGGTAGTGAGTTAGGCCAAGTGAGGCTGAGAAAAAGAAGTGGTCCATATAACAGAGAGAGGACACAGACTTGCTTCAGTCTCTTTACAGGACCCAAGGAACCAATGACTTTTTAATTAAGCCTCAAAATCCCTTGTATGCTTTAAAGAGGGCAGAAGGAGGAGCAGGTGCTGAGGGATTGTGGCCACCCTGGACACTGTGCTCATTTGTTCATTGAACCAATGTTACTAATTGCCTTTTCCATGCCGATCTAAGTAGCCATCAGTGTCAATGGTGTATAAAATATACCTGCCCTCGTGGAATTTATAGTCATGCTGAAGACATTTTGAAATTGGTTCTGAAGTCGAAATACAAACATCAAATAGATACATAAATATATCATGGTCAATATTCTATCATAGTAAAGAAAGGAAAGAGTTTTTCTAGAGAAATGACAGTAGATCTCATTTATGTTGCTTTGGAAGAGTAGGAACAGGAGTTGTTTCAATGAAGGTTTGGAGAAGTATCCAGGCAGAGAAGAGCATATGCAAAGGCCTGAGATAGGCAGAGAAGCTGGACTGTTAAGATGCTCATTTCATGGGTATGGGGATCAAAGAGCCTTGTGACATCTGGTAAGGCTGGAGAGGTGCCAGGAGCCAGCTGTACAGAGCTTTGACATGACATGGGAAGAGCTTTGTTTTATTTTTTAATTTATCCTAAGGAAATGGGAAGCCACTGTAGAACTCTGAGCTAGAGTGACTTAATCTGATTTATGTGCTTGAAAGTTTCTCCAGATGTAGGGCCATCAGTTAGGAGGCTCTGGCTGTGGTGGAGGTAGGGACTCAGGCTGGCCTAGGCCAGGATGGAGGCCTTAAAATGGAATATACAGGTGTGAGCTCTCTACTGCCCCCTGGAGATTATTAACAAACACCCAGTGTTAAGATGTTTCCTAAGGAAGAAGATTAAAACAGGAAAAGGGTTAAGGAATGGTCAGTTTTAGGGGTGAATGGAGCCTGCAGCTGGCAAGGGAGACTGAAAGTCAGAGAGCTGGGGGAGGGATGTGGGAGACTGGTTGGGGGGAAGTTCCCTAGAAAGAGTCCAGATGTTTTAAGACTCTCCCAGTTCAGCATTTCAGCCATCTTCCTCCACTCGTTGCTGGAGTATCTATTTCACTTTTGACCTATGTTTTGTCACCTTGAAATACATAATGCAAGAAGTCCTTGCACACCTTTATTTATTTAAATCTTACATTTTGGAACATAAGACCATTGCGTCTTGGCAAAAAAGTCTCATGACTGGTCCAGAGTCACACAGCCACCAAGTGGCAGAGCCAGGATCATAGTCACATCTGTTGGTTGAGCTCTGATTCTCCACCAGTCCTCGTCCTGGGGGATTTTTGCTTAGTTCTAAGCAACCTGGAAGTTAGACTGTGTATTTCCTGTTACAGATAAAGACACTGTAGCTCAGAAATCTAATGCTATTTGCCAAGATTTCATAAGCAGGAAAATGCAGCACCAGGTTAGCAACCCAAAGCCCATGCTCTTTCTCCTGTGCCTCAGTGGCCAGGTTGCTAGAGTGTGATGACATCATGTCCACCCTACACTCTCACACTCAGAGAATCATCACAACAGATAGACGGGGCTTAGCCATTGTTGCTCCTCAGCTCACCACGTACAGGCAACATGCCAGCCATCGGCCGCTGCAGGGGACCTGTCTGCCTTGTTCTGAAAACATCCTGACCTGTGCTCCCTCCTGCTGAGGGAACCCCATCCCCATCCCCATTCGGGTGGACTTTCCCAAAGAAGATATTTTGTCAGTGATGATTTAACTTTATAACTGCTGGTTAAATTTTTATTTTCAGATAGTTCTTGCACTATCGATTAAGGCAATTTCTCACACCCCTCTTACCCGCTGGCTCTTGTGTTGTGGAACAACAACTCTGGGACTGCTCACATACTGACGTGACTGCTTTCTCTTTACGTCACCACTGCCACGCGGGACATGTTCAGTATATGGCCCCCTGTTCTGTCACACTCTCGGGATCATCTTGACCCAAGTCTGCAGGACTTGGCATCAGTGGTAGGTAGTTGGGGCTGGCACAGTGGCTCTCACAAGGACACAACGCCAGGTCTTTTGTATCCATCCTACTGGCACAGGACTTGACATGGCAGGCCCTCACCAAAGGGCCCATGGTGAGCACTCAGTGAAAAGGTCAGTGATCAAGGATGCCCCCTGATGCTAAGACAACTCTCCATTCTGCTTTTGGTTCTTATCAGTCAGTCTTAAAAACTCCTCCCTGCATCTCTGAAACTACTTGGAAAACTAATAATATTAATAGCAACCATTTATCCAAACAGTATCTATCTAACTATATCTAAACAGTATATGTCAAACTTAATACAGCTAAGCATTATCTTAGATATTTTACATAAACTGTTTAAGATCCTGTTTACTACAGGCTTACACAGTAGTTCTCCTCCCTCCTTCCCCCAGCAGAATGGAGTTCTGGGTGTTTACATGAGCAGGCAAAAGTTCCACACCCAAGCAGTGAGGGAACTGGAATTTAAATGCAGATCTGTCTGCCTCCAATACCCATGCTTTTCTCTCCCTGTTCTTTCCCATCTGAGTCCCTGGATGAGAGAGCCAGGTGTGTCCATGGGCCTGGGGGAGGGAAGAGGACATGAAGGGGATGGTGCCTGGAGAAGAGCCAAAAAATGAAGTTAGGGCAACCTGAGAAGGACCTTGGAGACCAGCTACGAAGTCTGGTTTTGAAGACTATGGGGAGCAAAGATGCAGCATGATCCGGGTCTTGGATGAATCTCATTGGCAGAGGTGCAGACAAATGCAGAGACCAATTCAAATCTCTTTTCGTAACAGGTAGGGTTGGGTGAGATGAGGGGGCATGAATCGGGACCAGCACCACCACTTTTGTATAAAGGAAGGACGTCTTCCAGGACATGATAAACAGGTTTTCTTGACCACTTACATATTTCAGCTGAAGGAAAAAGGGGAAGTTTCAGCCTTGGAGGATGGGTGGGTGGTGCTATTGTAAGTCAGGAAATCAGGAAGGGAGGTGAGTCTGCCAAGGAAGGAGGATGGGACATAGTAAGTTCACGTTAGATTTGAACTGCTGATGGGATTTCCAAGCGGGTGTTAGTTGTTGGCAGTTACCAGGGAGCAGGTGCATATATAAGTGTTGATGGGGTCTAGCTCTGATCTGGAGGCACAGATTAAGGGCCTGGCAGTGTAGATGTGAGAGGAGACAAGGGGGAGGGTGGAGTGCTAAGGAGAACTGAGGAGGGAGCCCCAAGGTTCAGTGGGTGGGCATGGGGAGAGATCCATAGACTGGCCTGAGAAAAAAGTTAGGGAACTGATCACAAAGAAGCTGCTGGAATTGGTCATTGGAAGGTCATTGGCAACTTCTGACAGAGCAGTTTCCACCTCCTGTTGCAGGCGGAAACAGGGTCACCCCAAGTTCAGGAGTGAGTGAGAGGCGTAGAGTAGGAACAATTCCTTCTAGACAGAGCAGGGGAGGAGAGAGATAGGAGTAATCTGAGGAGGAGGCAGGTTCAAGGAAAGGTTTACAGAAGGTGGGGGGAGCATGTTGAACATGTTGTCAGCTGTGGAAAGGGACCAGGGGGGAAGATGGAGGCCCAGGGGAGAGGGAAGGTTATTGATGAGAGGAGGTGAGAGAAGGGATGGAGAGCAGTTGCAGAAGGACTGGACCTAGGGAAGGAGGAGAAACGCCTCTTCCTGTGTGCCCGGAGAGGCTGGAAGATGAGAATCCGAAGTTAAGCTTGAAGGTGGGAGGGAGGGAGGAGGGGAGTGGGGCACAGGACGGGGTCTGCACTGACCTCAGGGTCCATCAGTGATTTCTAGAAATGGATTGCCTTACTGAGTGAGCCCTTTAGAGCCTGTGTGTGTTCCCTTCCACAGAAAGGCAGCCTCAAGGCAACACTGAATCAAATCAATTATATCGTGTAATATAACAGTAAAGAGAGGGGTAATGTGGCTTAGTAGTTAGAGCAGATCTGAAGCCAGATGGCCTGCTGCTTAACAGTGTGACCTGGGTCACGATAGATAATCCATCAGTGCCTCAGTTTCCTTATCTGAAATGTGGTGATGATATTAGTACCTACCTCATGGGAGTAATTATAAGGGTAAAGTGAATTCATCTGTGTCCAATACTGAGAACGACGCTGGCCGTGTAAGGAGTGCTGTGGAAGTGTGTGTGTGTCATTGTTGTGGACAATAGTAGTCACTAGTAGTTTCAGTGCAGACGGTCCTGGAATGTGCTAAGTATTACACATGTATTACCTAACTTAAATTTTATAACAGTCCCAGGGAAGCAGGAGCAAAATTACTATCTTTTATGTAGGTGAAGCAACAAGTTTCAGAGAAATGACCACAGTCACCTAAGAAAGGGCTGAACTGGAATCTGAGTCTAGGACACTCTGACTCCAGAAACGATGTCCTTTCTGCAACAGCTTTCCTGCCTCTCCCCTTCCAAAGACAGGACCCAGGTCCCTGGCACCCCTCTAGAATGCAATATGTAAAAGTTTAGGCTCTGCCAAGAGGACAGCACAGTGCTTGACAGTCTTTGGCACGTCTCTGGGCCAATTTATACCAAAGACTATTTGCTAAAAGAGCTCCTTTTTCTTTACAATCAAGCAAAAGTTTAGTGATCACAACTCTAAAAGAGATTTGGGCAGATTCTTGCTTTTTAAGCAGAGCAGATCACCTTCTGTTGACATGACAGGACTCTGAGTGTTCTATGAAGAGTTATAAAAAATTGTAAGCCAGAAACCACTGAACATCTGGTTTTAGTTTGAGTAGCTGCTTGTTCATGCCTTTATCTGAGCAGCACTCATGTTAGGGCTAATAGAAGTGCAGTTTGTTTCATTCCTGGTTCATATTACATGTCAGCCTGATTTTTTATTTCATTTGTGTCATAGGCCAAAAGACTCCTTGCAAGAGTGCAGGATAGGCTGTATATTTTGAAAAGGTGAGAAAAAGCTCCTTGCACTAAAGCAGGAAGACTAGGGTAGTATTTTTTCACAAACGCAGTTTGTGTTTCCTCAAACAATTTCTTTTTCTATTCCTTAGCTTGCTTTGGGGAAATTGTTTGTACCACACTTATCTTTTCTTTCAAGTGCTTGAGGAGGAAAGTGAAATCTGTTGGACTTCTTCTAGGTGCCAAGGACAGCACTCCCCACAATTTATTTACATGAACTCATTTTAATTCTCATTCATTTAATTCTCACTGACAGCTTGTGCTGTTAGTTATGATCCCGATTTTCAAAATGAGGCAGGAGATTGTATTCAAGTTCCCACAGAGTCAGAGCTAGGATTTAAACCCAGCTAGAATTTAAACTTACTTTCTGAGTTTCCAACACTTTCTCAATTCATTGTGCTAAGCGCTGTCTTTTGTGTTCAGTAAGTGATTAAATTATCTTTGATGACGATAGCAGGTCATAACAGTATTGAAAACTAAAGAGCAAGAAGTTACTTGGCATAACAAAGAACATTGATTTCTAGTCAAAATCCAATGCTTCTGGTTAAATATTAAACAAATTGCTTTTAAAATTACTAATGAATAAGAGAGTGTCTATTAGCTAGCATCGTTTTAGAAGCTTAGGCCAATGTAAGACAAGAAACAGAAATGAGAGGCTGAGACAAAGTTATCATTTGTGAAGAATGTGTTTGTCCTCCCTGAGAACACAGAAACATTCATCGAAAAAGATTTTTTACTTAATAAGAATTCAGAACTTGTAACTGAGTTACAAGATAGCTTTTTGAAAGTCAATAGATTTCCCATATAGTTAAAATAACCAGTTATGAAATATAATGAACACTGTCCCAGTCCAAAAAAATCAATAAAAATTAAAATATCATCTTAATGAGTACTATATGTGACCTGTGTAACAAAAACTACAAAATTTTATTGAGTGCTGTAAAACAGGACATGAATAATTAGGAAATTTAACATGTTCCTAGATGAGAAGGTGAAATAGTGTAAACATGTCTATTTGAATGACTGCCAAACAGAATCCCAAAGGGAATTTAAGAGATTTGATCAAATGGTTTTAAGACTTCATCCGGAATAATAAACAGATGAAAGTAGGGAAAAAATTCCAGAAAGATGAATAGCGAAAGGTTACACATCTTTAAAGATACTAAAATATCACAAATCTATAATAAAAGACAGTAGGAATCAAGGAGGTTAGGAAAACAATTGCCTAGAAATATTACCAACAATATGTAAAAATGTAAGATTTGAAAAAGGAAAATTGGCAAATTAATGGAGAGTTTATGAATTTATTATTATTCCTAAGAAATAGTGTTATGACCTAGAGTAGTATCAGCTTAAAACAGAGGCTGCAGAGTGTCATTCAGAGAGAGGAGGCCCAAGGCAGAGATGGTTACTAGCCTGCAATAGTGCATACTCAAAAATTGGATGATTTCCTATAAAACTTTAGGTTTATGACCTCCTAAAAGTTAGAAGACCAAAATTATTGCAAGAACAAGCCACTTTGAAGACTCTAGAACTCCCCAGTCTCTACCTCATCACTTCTTCCTGTACCTGGGCTGCTTTACTTCCTTAACTCACCTGCCTGGTCCCTGGAGGACTTTTGAGTTTTCACTCTCTGATTGAGACTTCCCCTCATACTGCATTGCACAGTAAGTTCCAGGTGCATGAAAGAGTTAAATATTTTAAAATCATATCAGAAGACAGTAAAACCCAGATTTCACTAATTTCTGGCTTAAAGAAGGACTTTTAAAGCTTAAAAGTCATTGATGGAATTACAAAGGAAAATCAGTTTGCATAAAAACATAAATCTTCCGTATGTCTTACATGACTTATCACAGAGAGAAGACTGGGAAAATACTTGCAGTTAATATGAGAAACCAAGAGTTAATATCTATATTTTTTTAAATGCACATGCTCTTAAAAATAGCATTATGATCTAATAAATAAATGGCTAAAGCTCATGTGTTGTAAGACTTCCAAAAATATATAGTATGCTATAAACATACATGAAATATGTTTAGTCTTATTACTAATCTAAAAAATGCAAATTAAAATAATCTTGTATCTTTTTTTGGACCTAATAAATTACAAACCACTCCCCCAAGTTAATACCCAACCCCAAAGGGACTGCAGTGAAACTGTACCCACATATATTACTAGCTACATTGTAAATCAGTACAACCCTTTGGGAAAGCAATTTGGCATTTTTTATTAAATCATAAAAATGTTCATATTTTCAACTTCTGAGAGTCTTTCTTAAAGAAATAAACCAATACCTAGAAAAAGCCACTTGCTTATCTCAGCATTCCCTATGATTGTGAAAACTTGGAAACAATCCAATGTCTAATAATAAGAAAGCATACTCATATAAGCAAATTCTGGAATATCCTCTTAATGAATATTATGCAGCCATTAAAATAGTTATTTTTTTAAGATTTATTTCTTTATTTTACACAAGAACAGGGGTACAGTCAGAAGCGCGGGAGGGTGAGAAAATTCACCAGAGCCAGAGCAGGGAGCAGAACAGGCAGACAGACCGAAGACACTGCTGAGGGGAGCAGCAGGCAAGGCAGGAGAGGTCTGCTGCACCATGTGGGGTTCACCCTGGCCAGCAGGGAATCGAACTGGCGCTGCAGAGGCTGTAGACAGCTTCGCAGCGCAGCACTCAACCACTGCACCACCAGTGAGGCCCCATTAAAATAGTTATTATGAAGAACATAAGACATGAGCAAATGCTTATCATTTTAAACCCCAGAAGTAGATAAGATATGTTTTGTTTCCATTATGGATACACTTATTAATAACAATTTGATTTGCCTGATCTAATAGTTAGAGGCAGAATTTGAACTTCAGCTCAAGTCTGTCACTTCTGAGACCAGTGCTGTTTCCATCTGCCCACTTCCTGCCCTGGAAACCAAAACGACATTAAGAGGGTATCAGTCAGGGTGTTTGTGAGACCGGGCGTCAAATCTGATCCTAACACCATGCTTCAGTGCTAACTGGTGGGACTGTGGTTTTCTCTAACTGTCCTCCTCACCCCAGTTGGCTTAAGTGATAAGTGGATAAATGTAAAGGACGAGTAAAGGATCTGAGTTGATCAAAGTCTGCTGTCAGAACAATTTCTTAGGTGTCTTGGGGCACTGTGGACATGTATGTTTCTTTAGTTCTCTGTTATACACCTGTGTGTACACAAATATTTTAAATATTTTTTGTTTTCATTTTTTTTCTTTTTAAAGTATGCATTAAGTTAATGCCCTTTACCATGAAGGCATACCATGCTTTCTAAGTCAGCTTCACTGGAGGTGAAAAACAAGACCCAAGGTGGTCTTTCAGCCCCCAATGACCAGTACTGAGGGTACCTGAGAAGGTTTGTGGGATTCGCTTTAAGAAAGAAACATTATAAAGTGTCCTGAGATTTGGAGGCCTGGGGCTGCCATTCTATTGCCTGCATCCCTCAGACCCAAAGTGGACAAAGATTTTCCATGCAGCAGACTTTACCACGACAGTGATAATTCCTCAGGTCACATAGGACTTTAAGCTTACTGAGCAAATACAGATTTTTCGGTGGTTACTACTCAGTGACGTAGGGTGGTACTGGGATTACTATATCTAGTAGAAGCAGTGGCTGAGGTTCTGAAGTTGAGGCTCTGTTCTGAAGACTCCTTTACGTGTCCGAAGTCATACACTAGACCACAATAGTGGTCAAGTCTGGGTTTAAGCTCATCCATCTCTTGGCTGGATCCAGCCATTCGTCTCTCCCTGCAACCCTGCATTCATCCTGGATGTTTTTCTTCCTGTTTCACCTGTTTGCCCTGTCTGCTTAGGTGACAGGAGCCTGACCCGAGGTCACACAGTCTGCCAGGAGAGGGACATTCAGCAGTAATGTGACTGGGATGAGTTATGAAGGGAAAGGTGGGTCTTGGGGAGCACTTGACAAAGGGAGCTAATAACCTAATTGGTCTGGGGTCAGGGAAGGCTTATTTTCAGGACATGGCAACTAAACTGAGACCTCAAATAATCGAATAGGGAAAGTGAGGTGAGTGGCAAAAGGGGAGGAGGAGGGTTTACCACAGCTGCCTGAGAACAAGCCCCACTTAGTGGAAAAGGAAAAGATGTGTGAGCGTGAGTACAGTAACAAAAACATTAGAAAATTGTGCTGCTTTTAAAGCTGAGGGAAGAGACCTTCAGGAAAGAGCAACTGGGAAATTATGCCAAATGCTACTGAGAGGAACTTGTGGTTGAATGCATATTTTTTCTCCTTCCTGGAGCCCATCATCACACGAACAGTGACTTAAAGCAAATGAGGAATAAACCTCTTGGGGCAAAAAGAATATGTGACAATTGCTATCAAGAGATGTTACTAGACGTTTGGGGGACAGAAAATGGGTTGCGCTGGCAGCAAGGAGAGAGCTAAATGGAGATTTTGTGATGATCTCCTGGAACACCTGGAACACCTCTGCCACAAGCTCCAGATACAGCAGAGGGCAAGGGTGGGACCAGAGATGAAACCACAGATGGATTCGAAGTCTGTTTAATAGGTAGGCAGTAGCAGCAAGACCCTGAGGTTTCTCCTTGCTATCATACAGACAAATTATCCATCAAATGTAAAGGTGGAACAAAGATATTTACAACCATGCAAGGTCCTAATATCCTAATTTCCATTCACCTTTTCTCAGAAAGCTACTGGACAATGCATTCCACCAAAACAAGAAGAGGGGCCAGGAAACAAGGTGTTCAATAAATGAGAAGAGGGAGGGATAGCCCCAGAATGATGGAGGCATAGCAAGCCTGGCAAACAAACAGAACAGAGTGCACCAGGGCCAAGAGCTCCGGGGAGAGCTCTCCAGACAAAAAGAAAGAAAAACAGCAGACCAGACGGATCACCTGGTGTGCTGGTCAGTGAAAAATTCTATTTCAGAGGGATTTTAGTTCTGTGACGTCATAGAAGTTAATTCATCAATAGGAACACAAGAACTTATGCAAAAAATTATGCTTTCTCGGGAGATTATACTGGTCAGAAGTAGTAGAGAATGTATAGAAGGCATAAAACAGGAAATAAGAGAAGTAATAGCCTCAAATATATGTTAAAAGTAGCTGTATCAGCACATTATTTAGAAATATTGAAGTAAATTCTAGAAGAGTCAAAAGAGAATGAGTCTGGGGATGGGGTACATAGATGGCGGAGGGGTGGCAAAGGGCCACTATCTTTCATTGTAAGCTTTTCAGTGTTGTTTGACTTTTTATTTTTTTATTTTTATTTATTTTTATTTTTTTAATAATAAATTTTATTTTTATATTCCCCATACAATTGCAACCCCCCCATTTTGACTCCAATTTGTTTGACTTTTTAAATGGCGTACATATGTTCTTGATTTAGAAAAAAAAAAAACGTAATGCTACAGAGGTCAAAAAAGAAAGAACTGGAAAGTGTCCGTTGGAGATAGTCCAGGGAACCTCCGGGAGACCAACTGGATTCCTTTTCTATGTCCTCACTTAGCCCAGTCCATCCAGATGACTTACTTGAAGGGCACTTTCACCTCCAGGGTTTTACCCAAATAAGTGTGGGGTATATTTTTCTTTAGTATAAGAGCCCATTCTTTCTAAGACTTCATTATCCAGAGTAATCCAAGTTCAGGACATCGGGGTGATTGAAACAAGTAGATAATCTAGCAACATATCCATGCAGTGGGAGGGTAAGTTCTGGAGCCTTAGTACCTGGATTCAATTGCCTGCACTGTCTCTTAGTAGCTTCTAGCCTTGGGTAAATGTAGCCCAGACAAGTTGGAAAATGGGAGAAATAACTGGCCCAGACTTTGTCATGAGGTGTAGATGAATTATCGCATGCAGGGCATACGGTGCAGGCTCCCCATTGAGTGTGTAATAGATGTTAACACTGTTATTCCAAATTCTGCTTTCAGAATTATTGTTTTCTTAAGAGTTGCAAAATTTTCCAAATTTAGATTTTACTCCTTTTTTTAATCTCCAACTCTATTAATTTCTACAAAAATCTAATCAATTATAAAGCATATGTACCGGTTTTACTTTTTTTTTTTTTTTTTTTTTTTTTTTTTTTAAGCAAAGCCTGTGCTGCTCCCTAGGGGAAACAAAGGCTTTGCGTCTGGAGTCCTTGTTCCTTAGAGCTTCTCACAGCCCAAGAACACTTCACACTGATAAGCACTGAAAACGGCAGGTAGGAGGTACTGTGTAATACAAGGTGAACTGTCCAGAGAATTCTAAGAAGGCTGACAATGAGGCTCAGTATAGGTAGTGTGGGCCAGCCTGGCCTAGGTGGATTTGCATTTGTTGGAAAACAAGGGAGGAGCCATGGGTGGGTTGGGGGGGAAATCCATGATGAGCAGCTACTTGAAGAAGTCTCCATTCTCCTTCACCTCAAGCAGCTGTCTGAGAAGGGGCCGGGTGCCTTCCAGTTCTGCAGCCATCCACCTATGACACCTTTTGGGAAAAGAAATTGTGTTCCCCGAGCTTCAGAAGGACTAAATGAGATAGTGCGCAGACGTTCTGCCTGGCACCTAGTAAGTGCACATATTATTCCCTTTAGTCTCTCCTGTGAGTCTGAATCCCAAGCAGAGGCACGGTGACCTTCGTTCGGAGGTCTGAACGAAGAAGTTTTCTGAGGAACATCATGGCTTTCGGCCCAGCCAGCCTGTCATTGTTTGTCTCAAAGAGTTGTTCAGAGAGGAACAAAATTCACATTGGACACTTTGGTTTGCCTAAAGCAGAACTCCTGGGGACCTAGAATTCAGACCATCGGAAGTCCTTTTGCCCCTCAATCCTACTCCTCCTACCTACTGCCCTTCACAGCCTAAATTCTGCTGCTCATCCTACATTGCAGCCCTTCTGAGCTACCTCATTCTGCGAACACCTGCCTTTGACCATGTTGCTCTTTCTAAATACGCCAAGGCCCTCTTTCTGTCTGGAGACTGTACACCCATCCCCCGTTATGTAGCTAAGGTGAGATCCAGAGATGTGGCTTCCTCCTGGGGGGGGGCATGACGCACGTATTCACTGTGGTCACTAACAACGTCACAGCCCATCTTCTTGTCATTCCAGCCAGACTCCCAGAGGGCAAAGGTTCTGCCATCTTCACATCTCAGCTGACTGTTTACCAAGCCTTTGCTTTTTGCCTGGCCATGAACTGGGAGCTGGGGCTAAAGAGGGACTTAAACCCTACCCCGACCCTCCAAGTGCTGATTTCCCTGGAGGAGATACTAACTGCAATGAAGCTTCACCTGAGCTGTTGGCGGGAGGAGGGTGTAGAGCGGGTAATGAGGGGGAGGTAGAAAAGGGAGCAGTTAATTTCCTGTATCTGACACATAGTAGGTGTTCACAGCTTTTGCACCTGTGATGCTGGACAAGTCGTTTTACTACTCTAAGCCTCCACTTCTTCATCTGTTTATTGTGAATAATGATCCTGAACTCTTAATGCTGGGATGAGAGTTCAGTTTGATAATGAGAGAGTAGTGTGCTTATCATAGTTGCTGGCACATGGGGTGATGGCTATTATAATCATCACCTTATTGAAGTCTGAATTTATTATTGCATCTGCACTGAAACCTAAGAAGCTTAGATTGGGAGAGTAAGAGGTCACATATTCTAGCAGGCCTTTGACTTTCAGAGAATATTTTTGAAAGTGTTCCCTGTGTCTTTCTCTTAATTTTCTGTTCTGGCAGTTGAATGTGAAGCTTGAGATTTCCCCAGGGTCTGAGAGTGAAGACCGTTATACTCAACCATCATGAATTAAAACTGCCCTCCCTAAACCTTCCAAACCTTCAGGTGACCAGAGCAGTAGCCTCCTCAGACCCAGCTACTTAGAAGAGTTTTATTGTCTGGAAACTCACCCACCTCCAGGAAGGCAGAGGGAGGAAAGCTCTGCAGCTGCTAGAGATACTGTCTCTACCAATGCAGGGTTCAGGACGGAGGGCCTTTACCCTACCCCAGGAGGAGGAAACCAAGGAAGGGTAGCTGTTCCCTGGGAGAGAACTAATCTGGTTTTCCTGCTTCTGCTACATCCTTTGGAAGCCTCAATACCCAGCACATCCAGCGTTAGCCCCCCACCCCCCTCACTTTAACCATGAGCAGTGGAAGTTCCAGCAGCTTTGTGTGCAGACATGTATGCATTTGTATGTGTGCATCTGTGTATGCCTACATGGAGTCTGCCTGCCTGCTCGACCCATGGCCTGACTGTAACGGGTCAGGACTGTTCAGCAGAATGAGCCTCCCTTGTAGGTGCGGCCACGATGATCAAGGGAAGCGATAACAGGGAGGAAGCCAGGGGGTGGCCCGAATGAAGGGTTCATGGGAAATATCCCCAGGGGGGATAGTTAGAGGGGAAGCGGGATCCTTACAACTCATCTTTCACATAAAGATGGGGAGATGTCCATGGGGTGTTCGACCATGCCACGGAGGTATGAGCTGAAAGGGTGGGAGAAGTCGATGGCCCAATACTCCAAGTGGGCACATACTAGTGCGCTGCTGTGTGTCGTGCAGGAGGAAGAAACCATCTTAGATGGATGCAGCTGGGTCTTAATAATATGAGCAGTACTGTGTGGGGACAGTGATTACTGCTTTCCCAAGCAGTAAGTCAGGCTCCCTCTCAGCCTGCTTCAGCCTGCATGTGTGCACGCACGCAGCCTGCTGTTCTCCCTGATGGGGACGTAAGGGAAGACTCAGGAAGTACTAACTCACCCAGAAGCCTCCACGGCTCACCACCCCCACCCCAATCTGATCCACAGTTGTTCATTTACTAATAACCATGTATTACCTGCTGTGAGCCAGGCACTGTCTAGTCACGCCCATTATGCAGACAAGGAAACAGACACAGAGAACTGAGGCAGCTTGCTCGAGGTCACAAAGGAGGTGACAGGCAGAGGAATAAGAAGGCTCAGGGTCTTACTCTAAGTTCTGTGACCTTTTCATTAAATATACATGTTGCATTGGGCAACACCACACTGATAAAGAAATGGGAGTCATGGAGCAGCCTACATAATGCAGGATGCTGCTGAAGAGCAAGCTCCTGGCCATGTTTATTGATAGAATAATCATACAACATCAGTGACGTGGGTTAGGAGGACCAGGAGAAAAGGATGGGTGAAACTCAGGAACATCATCTAGGCCTTCAGGGGGTGTCCTAAGACCGTTGACCAGATAATTCTCATCTGCTTGATGACCAAGTGTTGTCATCGAAACCAGACCCCAGCCCCCCGGGTCATGGTCCTAATCTTATCAACAAGGCATTCCACTGATCAGCTTCTGGGGTCCCTTGTCATACATCGGTCCTTGGCCCCCTGGGCATTCCCGGTCATGCCTCTTGATGCATACCCTTCCCAGGGTGATCAAGCTTTCTGCTCTTGATTGATTTGAAAGGCACCTTGTAAGGTTTGGCACCTATGACTGATTGACTGAGCAGTTCTGACCTCGTGTAGGAATGCAGAACTGCAAGTAATAATAATGGTGGCCAAACAGGCTGCTTAAGTTTAGGAGACCCACAGATACAGCCTCTGACTCAGCCTGCCCAAGGCAGATTTGCTTTGGTTTGTTTTGACTTCATTTAATTTCACCTACCACAGATGAGAATTTTATTACAGGGCCGCACGATGTGCTGTGCATATATTATCTCATTTAACCCCCAGCCTCATGATGTGATGAGTAAGGAAACCAGGATTCAAAAACCCTAAATGATTTGCCCAGGGTTGCATAGCTAGTGAGAGTCAAAACTGGAAGTCAAATCCAGTTCTTTCTGATTACACCGTCCATACTCAGCCATTGGTCAGAGCTCCAGGCAAATGGTGTTCAATTATGCCAGAAGCGTCCACAGGATCCAGCCTGAGAAACCAAGGTGTCAGGAACTAAACGAGGAGGCAGAGTCCAGCTGACCGTGCCTCGTGGATGCTCACCTCCAGCCCAGGGGACCAGTGGCAAGAAGGCTGGCCACCCTCAGCAGAGTCCTCCAGGGAACTTGCATGTACCCCATCATTCAAGAAACCAGCAGACAGCTGAGAGGAGGGACTGGAGAGCACTTCTAAACCTCTCTCTGGGTGGAGAGCAGACAGCCCTGGCATAGCCAGGAAACTGGAGGGACTTTCACTGGCAAGGAAACAAGAGGGACTTTCCCTTCAAAGCAGATCCAGGCAGGAGCTAACATTTATATTACAACCCAGTTGTAATGACTTGGAATTCTATTGCTGCCAGAGAGTCGAGGTGGCCAGAAGGTTCCATAAACTTTTCACAACAGCAGCTATTTCTCAGTTCCTTGCAAGATAGGTAGCTTTCACTTTTGCCACTGGGCAGTTTCTACCTAGATGCTGAGGGAATGATCTATCTAGGTGGCTACAGCAGCAATAAAATATTTAACTTGACCATATAATTACATTACCATGATCTCTAATAGGATTTGGTGTCCAACAGAAGTCCAACTTGGCCTGTAGCCCAAAAATATAGACCCCAGTGTTATGTACTCGATAAATAATAAAGAAATACTGTTCAAATCATTGTGCAGCCGACCAGCACACATTACAATTGTAAAGAAAAGTCCACCAGGGTCTGAAAATTTATCTGTCTTATTAATCATTTTATTGTGTTATATCCTGATAGAAGTAATTCACATACATAATTTGCAGAAGTCATCCTGACAGCACTTGAGAGAGAATAGAGTTGGGGCCCTTAAAAATTTTATTCCTGCATGTTCCCCAAACTCACGGTTTGTGCTGTTTGGGGAGAAGACTAGCTGAATGGAATAGCCCCAGAGAAAGCGAAATGAAAGTGAAACCACAAGTCTCAAAAAAAATATTAAAAATGGAATTTGAAAAGAAAGAATAGTCCACACCTCACAGAAGGAGTCTAACCTTAGAATTTGAAGTTGGACACAACAAAGGACATGAAGTCCACCACAAATTGCCCTCTGTTTTTTTGGTATTTGACTAGTGCAGGAGTGCAAAAAGGACACGAGGATCCTTATGGTAGAGAAGGTACTTTAGGAAGGAAGGTTGAAGTCTTAAAATTGCTGGTTCAGAAAGGTGGGCTTTCTCCTTTCCCATATTTCCTAAAGTATAATTCCTGAGACTATTTTACAATATACTTAGACCCTATTTCAAAAATTATGTATTTATTTTAGTAATCTGGAAAAGGCATATTAGCCATATCAAACCATCATTTCATAGTGATTTCAAATTACTGCTTTATTATTTTATTTTTATTTTTGTAAAGATTTATTTATGCATACAAGAACTGCGGTACAGGCCAGAGGTGTTGGGGGTTGAGAGGATTCACCAGAGACAGAGCGGGGAACAGAACAGGCAGACTGACTGAAATACACTGCTGAGGGGAGCAGCGGGCGAGTTAGGCGTGATCTGCTGCGCCAGGTGGGTTAGCTCCCTGGACAGCCGAGGATAGAACTCATGCTGCAGTGGCTGTGGATAACTTCATAGTGCTGCTACTAAAGCCCTTGAGTCACCAGAGAGGTCCTCAAATTACTGCTCTAAATAAAATATTTTTGGAAAATGAATGAGCCAAAAATGTGAAGTGCATCATTGGGCAGATGGCATATGATTATGACAGCAGCATAAAGTACCCAAACAAGTGATTTTTGGAACCCCTGTTCCATCTTGGGGTCATATTCCAATGCTGTGGGTATGAGGCAGATGACAGCAGTGCTAGGAAGCTATAGATAGGGCCTCTGGCTGACCACTCTGTGGCTTCCCCTAAAAGAGAGATCTTGCTGTGCTGGATCTTCCAAATTTTCAAGGAAATTTGCCATTAAGTTTTTTTCTTTTTCTTTCCCAATGCCACCTCTTGGACTGGTTTGACCAATTCTCCCTTCCCCCTCCCTCCAAACTCAGATTACTCCCTCTGTTTATTAGTGTCTGCTAGTTTTTGTAGGTATTTTACTTTGTCTGGTCATCTGCTGTGTAAACATCCACTGTTTGTCCTTGTCATTCTGACTTGCTTTACTACACATAATTCCCTCGAGCCCATTCCATTTTACTGTAAATGGCAACATTTCATCTTTCCTTATGGTTAAATCACCTTCTGTCGTGTAAATATACCACATCTTCTTAATTCAATCCTCTCCAGTAGACACTTAGATTTTTCCATGTTCTGTTGTTGATAATACTACAATAAACATTGTAGTGCAATCAATTTTTTAGTTGATGATTTCATGTTCTTCAGATAGATGCCCATGAGTGGGATTGCTGAACGTATGATATTTCCATTTTTCTTTTTTTTTTTTTTAAGGTAAATCCAGATCACCTTAAATATGGCTGCACCAGTTTTCATTCTCACCAACAATCCATAGAGTCCTCTTTCTCTGTATACTCTGCAGTATATAGTTTCTGCATCTTCATTATAGGGGGTCTTTTCACTGTGCCATTCTCATGGATGTAAGAGGAGATCCTATACTGATTTTGACCTGCATCTCTCTTATTGAAAGCAATGCTGAATGTGTTTCCACTTATCTATTGAGGTCTGGACATTCTTTTTGGTGAATTGTCTGTTCAGCTGTGTTTCCATTTATTTACTGGATCATTTGCTTTATTTTTTTGCTGTTAAAGATTTTTTTTTTATCTTAGATATTAACCCCCTTGTCAGTTGTGTAATGTGTCAATATCTTCTCCCATTCAGTAGGATGTCTTTTTGATATACTTACATTTTTCTTCTCTGTGTAAAAGCTTTTTAATTTGAGGTAATCCAATTTTTCATTCTTATTCTCATGTTCCTTGCCATGGAGGTCCAGTCTCCAAAAAATCTTTTTATCAGTGTTGTCAAAAATATGTAGTTTATTATTATAGGTCATGTATTTAGGTCTTTAATCCACTTTGAGTTTATTTTTGTGTATGGCGTTAGAGTGACCAAGCTGCATTCTTTTACATGTGGTCATCCAGTTTTCCTAGCACTGCCTATTAAAGAAACTCTCCTCTATTTTACAGCCAGAGGTTCTTTATGTGAATTAAGTATTGGTATGTGCCGGGTTTATTTCAGAGCTTTGGATTCTGTTCCGTTGATCTGTGTGTCTGTTTTTATTCAGATACATATTGTTTTAAGTACTGTTGTCTGCTAAGTCAGGTTAACATGATGCTTCCATTTCTCCCCTTTTTCAGGATTTCTCTAGATGTTCGAGGCTTTTTATGGTTCCATATAAATTTTAATACATTTTGTTCTACTACTTTGAAGAATAACATTGGTATTTCAGTGGAGATTGCATTAAATTTATATGTTGTTTTTGGTAGAATAGTCATTTTGACTATATTGATTCTCCCCATTCATGAGCATGGAATGTCTTCCCATCTCCTTATGTCATGATCTGTATCCTTTAGCAAAGTCTTAATAGTTTTCATCCTTCACCTCTTGATTAGATTATGTTAACTGGAAAACAAGTCTCAGATAGTTAGATTTAGACATGAGCATTTGAGTCCAGGTTCTCACAGATTTTACTGTGAGAACTGTTTCAACAGACGCAAGTTAGAATTCTCTGAGTTCTTGACATTAAAAATGAATGATTCTTGATGAGGGGCTTCTGTTTCTACCTAAATATTTCAGTTTCAACTATGCAGAGAAAGGCAATATTTACAGTACCTTGTACATTGGGTGCCCATGGTAACTTTATTTGGCTCCTTAGTCATTAGTGACTGTAAAAAGACTGGCTTGACCACAGTCTTCAGATTTTGCTGTTTTTAGAATTCAGGTCTATGCAGATGGCTTTACTCTTTATCAACTAGAGCAGGGAAAGATCCCAGAATATTTTACAGTGTGTTAACAGTTAATTAGGTAGAATACTTTCAATAGATCATTTTCTTCAAATTATTATTTGTATATAAATATGTGATACTGTCTTGATTTTATTATATCTTGTTATATTCATTTGTTGTTTATATATCTTCTCTTTCTTTTCTGTTTATAGTTCATTAATATGACCATGTCTATTCTTATGGATGCGTTTTTTACTTCTTTCTGCTTTCTCTAGCTAAAAGCTCTAATACTAAATTAAATAGAGTGATAATCCTTGTATGTCTTGCTCTATTCCACTTTTTCACTATTAACTGTTACTTGGCTGTAACTTTGTGATATGTGGCCTTTACTTAAATCCCCATCCTTGGTGCATCTTGTCAAATATCAGTTATTGACACTATATGATTTTTATCCCTTGCATTTCCATCCACTTGATCATCAGATCCTTATATTGTTGAATTCAAGTTTCTACTATTTTTTAAAGATTTTCCATGAACTACTAAGATTGTCCTACCTACTCTCCTTCTTAAATAAGGGACCAGGAAAAAGAATAACTATAAGAAAGTAAAAATCAAAATCAACAAACAACTATGAACCAGAGACACTCTATGGGGGATGGTGGGCGGGAGGGGAGGGATTGGGGTCAAAATAAGGGGGTTGCAATTGTATGGGGAATATAAAAATAAAATTTATAATTAAAAAAATCCTAGCAACTAAGTCAAATTTATTTATTTATTTTATTTATTTTCTAAGTTATTTTTATTAATTTTTTTTTATTTTTTACATCATTGTTCATTTTTAAACAATATTTGCTTCCCCCCACCCCCTCAGGTGTAGTCCCCATAGTTTCCTTCCCCAATGCACCCATGCACCATCACCTCAGTCCCCTGTGCTCCTCCCTCCCTCTGATCCCTCTCCCTCCTCCTCCCCTGCAGGATGTCTCTGATTTATAATTGTCCATTTTTGCTTTGTTGTGTTTTGTGCTGTTATTATTTTACACTGATGTCTTATTTGGTTTACCTATATTCCTGCTATAAGTGAACCTATCCGATATTTTTCTTTTTCCTTCTGGCTTATTTCACTGAGCATAATTCCTTCTAGGTCCATCCATGTTGCTGCAAATAGCATGAGTTTATCTTTTTTGATTGCGAATAATATTCCATTGTGTATATATACCACATCTTCTTGATCCAGTCATCTATTTTTGGCATTTGGGGTTGTTCCAGGTTTTACCTATTGTAAATAGTGCTGCAGTAAACATAGGGGTGCAGGTGTTCTTTTGCATCACTGTTTTTGTGTCCTTTGGATAGATGGAATTGCCAGGTCATATGGCAGCTCCATTTTTAGTAGACTGAGGAACCTCCACACAGCTCTCCATAGTGGATGGACCAGTTTGCACTCCCACCAGCAATGTAGGAGAGTTCCTTTTTCACCACATCCTTGCCAACTTTTGTTGTTGCTTTTTTTGATATGTGCCATTCTCACTGGTGTAAGGTGGTATCTCAGTGTAGTTTTAATTTGCATTTCCCTGATTATAAGGGATGTTGAACGTTTTTTCATATGCCTGTTAGCCATTTGCATTTCCTCTTTGGAGAAATGTCTTTTAAGTTCTTCTGCCCATTTCTTGACTGGATTGTTTATTTTGTTTTTGTTGAGTCATGTGAGTTCTTTGTATATCTTTGTGATCAGTTCCTTATCAGTTGACTGGAGTGCAAAGATTTTTTCCCAATCAGTGGGGTGTCTCTCTGTTTTGGTTAGTGTCTCTTTTGCTGTGCAGAAGCTTTTCAGGTTGATGTAATCCCAGGTGTTTATCTTTTCCTTGACTATATTTGCTTTGGGTGATGAGTCTTTAACAATGTTATTGCAACGTATGTCTTGTAGTGTTTTACCTCTATTTTCTTCTATATATTTTATGGTTTCAGGTCTTCTGTCCAGTTCTCTTATCCACTTTGAGTTGATTTTTGTGCATGTTGAAAGGTAGTGGTCTAGTTTCATTTTTTTGCATGTGGTGGTCCAGTTTGCCCAGCACCATTTATTGAACAAACTGTCCATATTCCATTGCATATTCTTTGCTCCTTTGTCAAAGATCAGTTGTCCATATAAGTGTGGTTTTATTTCTGGGCTCTCTATTCAGTTCCATTGGTCAAATTTTTTAACACACTAGAAACAAGAGTGGCTATCGGGCTCCAGTTAGTGATATTTACACTAGATGCTAAAGATGAGTGCTGTAAAGGAAAATTCCAGGAGGACAACTCTGGCTGTGTAAATGTAGAATACACTGATCATGACATGCCTAAAGGGAGAAATCCACTTAGAACATGAGTGGTCAATGCTGGAGATCATAGGGTCCAGGCATTTCCATTTTCCAAAGAAGCCCAGGCCAACATGGGAGTTTTTTGACCTGCTGGTATCTAGGTCATCTTTACATAGTTCTGTGTGTTTTCAGACCTGACTGTGCTGATGTAAAAGGGGAGCGGGGACTCCGTTTCCTCTGTGGTTTGCAAGCAGTACTGAGCTTGGTGACAAGGCTGGATAAATGATTGGAGAATAATTACCAGTTGCTCCCCCACCCCTCCAAAGCCTGCTTCTGTTCCTCATTGTCTGTCATCACAGAATAATTCAGCACAAAGTGATGCTCATTAGATGGAACTCTCTAGCCTAGTGCAGAGTGGAGCTTTTAAAAAACTGATTTCTTAAATAATTTGTTCTAAAGACAGACTTGACACAAAGCTGGCATGATGATCAGCAGGTCACTGTGTGAGAGCAACAAAGATGATTATTCAGGGTCTGGCCTTTACTAGACCCCCATCTTGCCCAGAACTGCTTTGCATTTCAAAAGCCTGCCTATTCTTTAAGAGCTATTCAAATACTACCTCCTGGAGGGGAAAACCCTCCTCTTGGAATGGGTCCACAGGTTCTTTTGCATTCTTGCATAGTTTAGTTCTCTCTGTCCCCTTTGGCTTGAGTTTATAGACCTGAGTGTAAAAGCCTCTGCCTCTCTCCCGAGTGGTGTTTCTCAATGTGTTACCCAACATTACCTGGACCCTACCTCCAAGTACCAATTAAATCGTAAACTCCGGGCATGGGGCCCAGCAGTCCATGTTTTAACAAGCCCTTCATGTGACTGACACAGGCTAAAGTTTGCAAATCACTGAAACTAAACTAGGGACAGAAGTAAAGCAACATTTCCTGAGTACCTTCTGTGTACCAGGAAGTACCTTCTGTGTACCTCCTGTGTACACGTATTTACATAAGAACATACATACACATATTGTAGGGGCAGGAAGACCACAGTGCAGGTTTTCTAATCCCATGCAGACCGGGTAAAGGAGGAGTCAGAGTCCTCAGTGGTTTCGCAGGCTTTATTGGGATTACCAGGCACACGGCAGGCAGGCCTCCCGGCCCCCAGCAAGTCTTCACTCTGGGCTCTCCAGTCTTCTCTCGGCTTCTGCTTCTCTGTTTCTACTGGTGTCCCCGTGATGCTGCCCTTAAAAGCCCAGTCTCAGCCCAGGTGAATCCCATCTACCTATGCCCACACCCTACTCCAGGTGCCCGCCATCAGGCATGCATTCAGGACCGCAAGGATCCATCATCTATCCTGATGGCAGGAGGGCAGAAAAGCCTGACATTTTCCTTACCCTACAGTCCACCCCCTCAGGGTTTTCTGCCATATAGTCTTCATATATATACAATTTTCTTAGCAAACAATGCAGCCATGGCCCACAAAAGCAAATACATCACAATATAACAACATACAACAGAACACAAATAAGTTCAGGCAGGGCCCCAACCTAGTGGCAAAAGGCAATTATTGGTACCAGCAGATGAGCCACCAAATCTGCTGCCGAAGGCACTGCTCATACAAGGGAGGGGAACCACTCACGGCATCTACTGTCACACACCAGGAGCCATCAGGCTTCCTGGCCTTCTCTGGCTGTGGTCTCGGCCACAAGCCACACACAGCATCCACCCCCAGGATGCACTAGCTCTGGGATTGGCAATTCATTCTGTTAGGGGTAATCGCCAACCCTCAGGGTTTCTGTCTGCAGTCGCTCCAACACTCAGCCTTCATAGCCACCAATGCGACTCGCAGACCCCTGCACTCAGGCCAACCCACTGCACAATCACATGGGTCGGGGATCCAAACTCTACATTTGGCTGGGCTCCACCTCAAGCCACGTTCCCCACTTGTCCCCCAGGACAGGTTCCTCAGCAACTCACCCTCACCATTCAATGAGCAGGGCATCACCCGCAGGTGATTTTTACGAGACTCACTGGTCTTCAGCATACCCAGGCTGCTTAACAGCCACTCAGGGCTTCTCAACTTAGCATCAGCACCAGCTTTTGCCTTCTCAGTTGGCTTTTCTCCTATGCCTAGCTGCTGGGCATACACAGGCTGCTTTTGGCCATCAAGGCCCACTGGCCACCCCCAGATTCCCATCTCCTGGGGTTTACAAACAAAACTGTTCCACCCCCCAGGGCCCCCAAACATATCAACCTGCAAGGTTTTCCGCCTTCTGGCGGGATTGTCAGTCCAAGTTCATCAGTCTGAGTCTGTTGGCCTCTCCCTGCATCAGCACTGGTGAGCTCCAAATTGTGGTCCTCTCTTTGCCGATGATTCTGCTGCCTCAGGGGTCGTTGGCTGGTCCTCTAGGGCGTCTCCTCCATGTGAGGTCTCGTCCCGCAGCTCCTGGATCTTGTCCCTCTCCTGTGCCGCCATGACGCCTCCAGCGTTGTCACAGGCAAACAGTCTGTTACTCCTTAGTCCCTCCAGGTCTTCGGAGGGCTCCATACCTGTCTGCATGGATCATCTTGCCGACTTACGCCAATTGTAGGGTCAGGACCGGACACGGAACAGGTTTTCTGATCCAGCAGACCGGGTAAAGGAGGAGTCAGAGTCCTAGAGCCCTCAGCAGGTTTTCAGGCTTTTATTGGGGTTTACCAGGTACACAGCAGGCAGGGATGCTGAGGGGGCCGGGAGGCTGGCAGGCCTCCCAGCCCCCAGCAAGTTCTTCACTCTGTCTGGGCTCTCTGGTGATCTCTGCGGCTCTGCTCTTTCGTTCTGCTTCTGAGCTTCTGCTGCTGCCCTCTCAGCTTCTCTTTCGGCTTCTACTGGCATCCCCATGACGCCGCCCTTAAAAGCCCAGTCTCAGCCCAGGTGAATCCCATCTACCTCTGCCCACACCCTACTCCAGGTGCCTGCCATCAGGCATGCATTCAGGACCGCAAGGATCCATCATCTATCCTGATGGCAGGAGGGCAGAAAAGCCTGACATTTTTCCTTACCCTACAAAACCCTAGATGAAGTAGGAGTAGAAATCTAGATTTGAATTCTAACCCTGTGACTTACTAGCTGCATGAACTAGTGCAAGTTCTACAAAATGGGGAATAGTAAATAGCACCTTCCCTTCCTATATACAGAAATTCTGTGAGGATCCAATGAAACTGTATATAGAAAAGCTTTAAAAACATTAAATCTTGCTCTCATAGGTTATCATAAAAGCCTGCAACCTATCAGGTAAGCCTGTGGTCCATGGTGATGGATGTGTCAGGGTACTTTCAGTTGCCTCAACCTCAAGGAAAGGCAGGTGTGGCAGTAAAGTAGTTTCAAAAAGATTCACATAGTTTGGGACTGAAATAGGCACTGAAAAGCTGCAGGAAGCCAGCTGTAAGGGTCAGGACTGACCACTGAGCAGGTTTTCTAGGATCCCATGCAGACCAGGTAAAGGAGGGATCGGAGTCCTCAGTGGTTTTGCAGGTTTTTTTATTGGGTTCACCAGGCATATGGCAGGCAGGGCTGCTGGGGGGCCGGGAGGCTAGCAGTCCTCCCAGCCCCCAGCAAGTCTTCACTCTATCTGGGCTCTCCGGCCTTCTCTCGGCTTCTCTTCGGCTTCTCTTTCAGCTTCTGCTGCTTCTTTCTCGGCTTCTCTTTTGGCTTCGGCTTTACTGGCGTCCCTGTGACGCCGCCCTTAAAAGCCCAGTCTCCGCCCAGGTGGATCCCATCTACCTAGCCCACACCCTACTCCAGGTGCCCGCCATCAGGCATGCATTCAGGACCGCAAGGATCCATCATCTATCCTGATGGCAGGAGGGCAGAAAAGCCTGACATTTTTCCTTACCCTACAGTCCACCCCCTCAGGGTTTTCTGCTATATAGTCTTCATATATACAATTTTCTTAGCAAACATAACAATGCAGCCATGCCCACAAAAGCAAATACATCACAATATAACAACATACAACAGAATACAAATAAGTCCAGGCAGGGCCCCAACCTAGTGCAAAAGACAATTATTGGTACCAGCAGATGAGCCACCAAATCTGCTGCCGAAGGCACTGCTCATACGAGGGAGGGGAACCACTCCCGGCATCTACTGTCACACACAAGAGCCGTCAGGCTTCCTGGCCTTCTCTGGCTGTAGTCTCGGCTACAAGCCACACACAGCATCCACCCCCAGGATGCACTCACTCTAGGATTGGCAATTCATTCTGTTGGGGGTAATCGCCAACCCTCAGGGTTTCTGTCTGCAGTCGCTCCAACACTCGGCCTTCATGGCCACCCATGCGACTCGCAGACCCCTGCACTCAGGCCAGCCCGCTGCACAATCACATGGGTCGGGGATCCAAACTCTACATTTGGCTTGGGCTCCACCTCAAGCCACGTTCCCCACTTGTCCCCCAAGGACGGGTTCCTCAGCTCCTCACCCTCACTCAAGAATGAGCAGGGCATCACCCGCAGGTGATTTTACAAGACTCACTGGTCTTCAGCATACCCAGGCTGCTTAACAGCCGCTTAGGGCTTCTCAACTTAGCATCAGCACCAGCTTTTGCCTTCTCAGTTGGCTTTTCTCCTATGCCTAGCTGTTGGCATACACAGGCTGCTTTTGGCCATCAAGGCCCACTGGCCACCCCCAGACTCCCATCTCCTGGGGTTTACAAACAAAACTGTTCCACCCCCAGGGCCCCAAAACATATCAACCTGCAAGGTTCTCCGCCTTCTGGCAGGATTGTCAGTCCAAGTTCATCAGTCTGAGTCCATCAGTCCAAGTCCATTAGGCCAAGTTCGTTGGCCTCTCCCTGAATCAGCACTGGCGAGCTCCGAATCGTGATCCTCTCTTCCAACGATTCTTGCTGCCTCAGGGGTCACTGGCTGGTCCTCTCGGGAGTCTCCACACAAGGTCTCGTCCTGTAGCTTCCGGACCTTGTCTATCTCCTGTGCTGCAGTGGTGCCTCTAGCGTTGTCACAGGGAAACAGTCTGTTACTCCTTAGTCCCCCCAGGTCTTCGGAGGGTTCCATACCCGTCTGCATGGATCATCCTGACAACTTACGCCAATTGTAAGGGTCAGGAATGGACACAGTGCAGGTTTTCTGATCCCATGCAGACCGGGTAAAGGAGGAGTCAGAGTCCTCAGTGGCTTTGCAGGTTTTTTAATTAGGGTTCACCAGGCATATGGCAGGCAGGGATGCTGGGGGGCCGGGAGGCTGGCAGTCCTCCCAGCAAGTCTTCACTCTGTCTGGGCTCTGTGGGCTCTCCGGCCTTCTCTCGGCTTCTCTTCGGCTTCTCTTTCAGCTTCTGCTGCTTCTTTCTCGGCTTCTCTTTTGGCTTCGGCTTTACTGGCGTCCCTGTGACGCCGCCCTTAAAAGCCCAGTCTCAGCCCAGGTGGATCCCATCTACCTATGCCCACACCCTACTCCAGGTGCCCGCCATCAGGCATGCATTCAGGACCGCAAGGATCCATCATCTATCCTGATGGCAGGAGGGCAGAAAAGCCTGACATTTTCCTTACCCTACACCAGCCAACTCCAGAGCCACCCTGAATTCTCTTGTGCTCATGGCGGTGTGTTCTCGTGTCGTCACATCCCTATGGCTCCCAGAGCTTCTGTTCCATCCTCCACCCTGAGCTGACTGCTCACCTGGGCTGCTGCCTCTGAACTTGACTCCTCCCTGGCCAGAATGACCTCACCTGCCCCTCACCTCCCATTTATATTTTCACTTTTATTACTGACTGCCTGAGTTGTTTTCCAACTACTGGAGCTCAGACTCTGGCCCAGATCCTCCATGTCCCTGGCCACATCATAGAGCACCAGTCAAGTCAGTCTCTAAATGGACTCTGCTTGGGCCAGTGCACATCTAAGTCCTATCAGCTGTGGCCAGTCGTCTGCTTAGGCGGGAGCTCTTCACAAGAAGCTCTGGGTGAGGAGTGATAAACCCATGGGGGGGGGGAGTGTCTCCAAACATGTGAGCATGCGCCTCTCCTTGACCCTTAAGCAGCATGGCACTTCTCAGTCTCATTGCCACTTCGTGTGCCTCAGTGGCATGTGCTCACGGGACAGGGAAGAAGGCTACACATGTGTGTCATTCTCTAGGAAAGGCAGCAGAACCAGAGGGACTCTGTTCTACTTATGAAAGCTGCTGCCAGTTGCCCTGGGTGAAGAGTAAGCTGCCTGCCTGTCCAGTCCCATCCCTGTGCTCATTCCTGTACACTCAGCTGGAGGTTCCTCTCATAGGACAGGCCTTACCATGAGGCTACTTATCTGAGGACACAGCAGGGAGATTTAAAAAGTTGAAGTCTGCCCTTAAGTAAGCAAACCTTCGTTCCTCCCCTTGGGCCATAAACATGATGCAGATTTCCCCAGTTTCTTCTGTTTGTACAGTTTTCTAAGTAGCAACAATTTGATTTGATTCATTAGATCACAGGATTTTTTTTTATTTTATAAATATCTTTATTGGTATAAAGTTATTTTTTTAATATTTTATTTTATATAATTCTTACAGCATTTTTCATCTTTGCACAATGTATGCATTTTCATTTTGGTTATATTCCCCATACAATTGCACCCCCCCCTTATTTTGACTCTAGTCCTTCCTCACCCCCCTCCCCCATAGTGTGTCTCTGGTTTATAGTTGCTTGATTTTGATTTTTACTTTGTATTAATTAGTCTTTCTCCTGGTCTCTTATTTAAGTTTTCTAAATTCCTGCTATGAGTGAGACCATCCAGTATTTTTCTTTTTCTTTCTGACTTATTTCGCTGAGCATGATCCCTTCTAGCTCCATCCATGTTGCTGCAAACTGCATGTGTTTATCTTTTTGAATGCTGAGTAATATTCCATGGTGTATATGTACCACATCTTCTTGATCCAGTCATCTATTTTTGGGCATTTGGATTGTTTCCATAGCTTAGCAATTGTAAATAGTGCTGCTATAAACATAGGCATGCAGGTGCCCTTTGGAATTAATGTTTCTGAGATCACAGGATATTTGATCTGAAAGATCATCTAAGCCCTCTTCTTCACTACTCAATCCTCAGTAGACTATATACTCAATATAAATTGCTGAATAAAAATAATAAATTTTGTAGATGCAAAGTGAAGAAAGGACCTGGACATGGTCACCTTACAAGCTGGTGGCAGGTGTAGGACTAAGACCTAGTGTGTCTTGATACAGTCCAGGCATGTGCATTATAGAACCAAATTATTTCAGGTTTAGAAGATTACATCCAGCTTATCTGTAATCCTTCTGCAATATTCCTGCTAGTTATTAAATTGTTCCGCTTTGAATATATCCAAAGACTGAAAATGTATGATCTTAGAGATCACCTAGGCCATTTATGTAGTCATTCAGCTGAAAAAACATGCACTTAACTCCGATTTCAAATCAAGGATACTGTTTACTGAAAATTCAGAGAGAAATACATATTTCCTGCCTTCAAGAAGTTTATAATATTTGGGCAGATAAATACACATCAAGGATCTGGCCCAACACAGTGATATTCTGCTCTCTTACAAAATTCTTTCTTCTTTTGAGCCAAGTGCAATTGCCAGGAATGATAGTCCTTACTCGCTGGACCTAGGTCAAGTTGTTAGGGCCACAAAACAAAAGTCTAATCCCTATTTCACATAATAGCCCTTTGTATGTTTTTAAACAAAGTCATACTCCCTAAGTAAGCTAAATCCCCAATTCCTTCAAAAGTTCTTTTATCCATCTGGTTGTTCTTTGATGAACATGCTCCAGTCCATCTCATTGGTCTCTTAAATCTGGCTCCCACATATGAACGCCTAAATTTCAAAAATGGTCTGAGAGTGCAAAGTAAAGTGGAACTTCCCACTACTCACTTCATTCTGGCTCTTGTGTATTTAAAGATGCAAGGAAACCATAGCTTTGTTGGCCACCAACTATTCTCTTGAATCTAGTTGTGCCAAACCTACTACCCTGGCCTTTCTCCTGTTTCCCCCATCTTCCTGCTCAGTTCCTCAGTACTATAAATTTTCTTGAGTGTGCTGCTGTGTAAATCTCACCAGACTCTGGAAAATCAGACATGATGCTTGTCTTCAAGGAGCTCATAGTCTTGCTTATTTGGTCAAAATTAGTTTGTCCCCCAAGAAATAATTAATAAAAAACAAAGACCAAGTATATTTATAATCAGGGGAACCATCTTTTTCCTTGAGCCTTCTTTAGAGCTCGTAGTAGTGGTTGGTAGACTTCTGGGTATGATTGAAAACAGATCTGTTAGTTCAAATGCCAGTGCAGAACTGGCTTCAAGCCCAGGCTGTCAGGGGCTTTGTCAAGTTTTTGTCATTACATTGACCTAGACTGTTGCAGACTGAAGGCCTTTGAATTCCATCATCTGCAAAGAAAGCTGGGGTACCTACAGGGACTAACACCTCGTAGGCCATGGAACAGCTTTCCAACACCTGGCACCTGCCCAGTGCCAATCTAGAGAGCACAGGGAGAAAAGTTCTTTCAGATGTTGGCGTGAGTCTGCCTGTGTTTGGACTTCTGGGAGACAACAGGTTTAATTTGCTTTGACAGTGTCTTCCCCCAGGAGGAAATTTACCCAAACACCCTGCCTTCTTCATATTCAGCACATTGCTTGTTTGCTTTCCCACTTTACCGTGGGGAGTTTCTATGTGTTTATGCATGTACATGCATGTGTGTTTACCTCCACTAACCCATATAACCTTTGTTAGAGTCATTAGACCAACTTAGAGTATTTTTTGGTTCGAAGATGAAGGAATATATAACCACTCCTTAAAACCAAAATGCCAGCTCCTCCAGGTCCTGGGCAAGCATGTTTATATGCATAGTGTTATACTATTTGCTCCTCAAAATAACTCTCTCAAGTGGGTGCTGTTATTATCCCCATTTCACAGACGAAGAAGCAGGTGTTCAGAAATGACTTGTCTAAAGGCACAGAGCTAGTAAGAGGCAGCTGGCCCCAGAGCCCATAGTTTGGTCCAGACCATGTACAAAACACTTTAACTTCAGATAAAAGTTATTTCACCTACAAAATTCACCCTCACAGTTGTGTGACCAGGAGCAAGTGGCTTCCAATCTCATTCTCTATCTGAAACAGCAAAATGGCAACAAAGGTGCCTATTTCTCATAATTATTATAATTATATACCGCTCACAGTTCCATTTGAGGGAACAAGAGGGTCTCTGTTAGACTCTTCCCTCAACCTGGAGTTGCTATAGAATTAAATCCCAGCTAAGCTCTCCAGTTTGTTTCCCTTTCGTCTTTTGGTTGCTGATGGTAAATTTGGTCCTCTTTTAGGAGTAAAGGAAATATAATAGATATAACCTAGAGTATAAATTTTACTAGCTGCAATAAGGTTACACATCCAATCATCCAATCAGCTGTCCTAGAGTCCAAGTTCTTCTGGCCTGAAGTATTAGCATCCTAGAGAGAAACCAGGAGGAGGCATCAGAGGGTGGATCTCTGTGGGGCAGTAGGGAGACCCTGGTTCTTCTACTGGGTACTCAGTTGTCAACATCCAATTTTACAACAGAAGCAGAGGAAGGAGTTGTAGGTAGTAAGTGCAGACTTCTGTTAACTGGAATACATCAGAGAGACATCAAGAAGGCACTAGAAGGGAGGGTTAAATGGTAGGTGAAGAAAGGAGAGACCCAGAATGGCTATCAGCCTCCAACCTCACTCATAACTGATTCTTTCCTGTCTTTGGTGCTGCAGCCATAAAGCAAGCTCCTTTGACCACAGAGGGTTGTGTTCTCAGGCTAGGGCAAGAGGTGGGCGTGCCCACTCCATGGAGATCTGAAGGTGAAAGAGCCTCCTTTCTGCTGCTAGTACTTTGTCCCTGTGAAACATGAATCCCCTGGGCAGTTGGGCTACCTGGTATACCTCTTCCATACAGGATTTTCCTCCATGGCCTCTGCTTGTTTCCTACAAAATGAGACTTCAGGATTTTAAGAAAGAATAGCAGAAGGTGGCCAATGAAAGCAGGTTTTCCCAGACCTCAGCCCTAAATTCAGGAGGCTATATCATCAATGGTAATCATCTTTCACCTGGATACGGTGACACTAAAGATTTATTCCACAGATGGGTAGTGAACAGGCAAAATGAGGCTCTGTGGTGTGTTCCCGAGGCCCACGTAGTTTCTCCACTCCAGGGTCCCCTCCAGGAAGGAGCTTTGTTGTCTTTTCTTCCTCCTGTAGATGCCCCTCTGTATTTCCAGCAGTATTTTTTTTCAACATCCAGAGAACACCCCCTCATAACACATGTCCAGAGAATGAACTGAACTGGGCATTCAAATATTAATGGAAGGAAAAACAAGTTCCTGAAAATCTGATTTCCTACCAGGACCTACTGCTGTGGTAGAAAAACAAAGCTGGGGGAAAGACCCTGTTTCCTAAGTTACCATACACCCAATTATGAAACACCCAGTTATCTATAGGCATCTGGATTCTTAATCCAGATCTGAGAAGATCTAATGGTACACCTCCTGATGAATGAAGGCAGCTGCTTTTTGAACATAAGCAAAGCAAGAGGAGCCAATAGGGGGAAGTAATTCACCAGACACTAACTGGGAACATACAGCATGTTCATGAATAAAGTTCATGTATCTCCCGGCCAAAGAGTGACCCTTTGTGAGCATTTAGCATCAAAATATGTAGTCGATGGAGACTCATTATTTGTGGGATCCCAAGCAGACTCCAAGTCATTGAAATCCTCCCAAATGGAAGAAAAACTATATACATAAACATTTCAACAAAAGGAAATTTTTCCAAATGTCTCCCTTCTACTTCCTTGTTGCAGTCCTAAAATTATTCCATGTCTCCCAAAATTTCTACCTTCTCTGACACCAGTAGCCTGGGGCAAGTTTTGTAGCAAACAGGCTTCTATTCTGTCAGGTTTAGCAACCAGCATTATACTCCATCACAGAAAATAGGCTTTCCTCACTTTTTCTCTAAGAAGACTTGTTGGCATATGATTAACATGTCTGAACTTTGCAGACTTTGTGAATCAAAATTTATGAAGTACACAACACTTACCTGCCATTGATCCTGTTAAAAATCCAACTAGTAATTACAGTAATTTTATTAGGAGACATAGTCTGTCCTATTGGGTTTGAGAAGGACTGAACCATGGAATTTTAGATCTGGGAGGGATGTCTGAGGTTGATTAGTTGAATTCATTCAGGAGTAGCAATAAGCGTTGATTGAGCCCCTTTTGTAGACTGAATATCAGGGCAAATACAGACATAAATGATCTCCATTTCTGCCTTCAAAGAGTTCTCAGGCAACAACACAGATTATGTGGTGCTTTTTTATATGGAGTAACTTAGTCTGTTTCAGAAATCAGGAAGCCATGTTAAAGGAAATCTTTGAGCTGGATAGAAAAGAAGGAATAGGGGTTGCTAAGTAGGGGATGCAGAAACAGAAGAGAAAGATTAAGTGACATGGCCAAGGCCCCACAGCCATGACATTACAAAGCAAGATGTGGAGGCCAGGCCTTGGGCCTTCCAGCCGTGTGTATCTTCTGCAACAGGAGACACCCACCCTCCACTTGTACCCTTAGCAAGTAGCTTCAAGTGAAAATAATATTGCCTTAAACTTTACTCACAGTTCTTATTTTTTAAAGGAATATTGAAAATGAAATGTCCTAAGTCATCCCTTATAAAAACAGTGTCTAGGAAGCTTCTTCTGACTTTTAGGCATGACAACATGGATTCTTCCCAGAAAATTCAGTGAAAAGCCGGGTCCCTCAGTGCCCTGGCTTTTGAAACTTGTTCTGCTGTGACCCAGACCTGAAGTGAGGCCACATGTTGGATTAGACCCTCTTGTTCTTTTTATTTTTTTATTTTTTTTATTTATATAAGACTTATTTTTTTTTTATTTATACAAGAGCTGGGGTACAGGCCAGATGCGTGGGAGGGTGAGAGGATTCACCAGAGACAGAGCGGGTAACAGAACAGGCAGACTGATTAAATACACTACTGAGGGCAGCAGCGGGCAGGACAGGAGAAGTCTGCTGCGCCATGTAGGTTGCTCTGAGGCCGGTGGTGATTGAACTGGTGCTTCAGAGGCTGTGGACAGCTTCACAGCGCTGCGCTCAACTGCCTTCACCACCAGGGAAGCCCAGAACCTCTTGTTCTTAACAGCTCCTGTGTTAAAGAGGGACCTGGAGTGTGTGGGATTTCCCGTTAACAAAAGGAACCATATCCTGCCCCCTTTTCCTAAGTTTTTAAATAGTTTCCAAGTTGGTAATGGCAGACACTTGGGAATGGGCTTTCTGCACATCCCATCTATTGATACCCAAACCACTCTTCAAGTCCATCTCTTCCTAAAAGCCTCTGCTCTCCCGGTTTTGCCCCATAGCAGTTGCCATTGCATTGACCTGAAGTGTTCAAGCCTTGATGGCTTTCTCTGGATGCCTTTTCTTCACTGTTGCTCTTCATGATAGAAAGAATTTTAGAACAGAAGGCAGTCCGAGGGGTCACCCCTGCCAGTGCTTTCATTTTGCATTTGAGGAAGATGAGGCCTGGAGAGAGGAAGGAAGTTGCTTTTGGCACCTAGCATAGACCCACATGCAGGTCTCCTTATGTCCAAGCAGAGCTTTTTCCCTGGCTCCTGCTTCCATCCAAGGGACAGTTATCTCCTTCTCCCAGATAAGCTGCAAATTTCAGGACATGGGCTCCTGTCTTATATGCTAACATCTTATTTAACAGAGGCTTTATTCTTGGCTTCCTCACAGATGAAAATTAGGGAAAGAGGCTGAATCCTTAGCTCTGCCTCTCCCTGCAGACTTTTTCCTCTACTTGCAATTCTGACTCTGCTGCTCAGTCTGAGACCTCTGGCATGTCTCTGCAAGGCCCAGAGAGTGTATTATCATTGAGATAATCAGACTTGGGACCAAAGGCCTAGGTTCAAATCCTGCCTCCATGTGTCTTAGTAGCTGTGTGGCCTTCAGTGAGTACTTTTATCTCTCTCTCTCTCAGACTCCTTTAAAAAGTGTGTTAATAGCAACACATGCTCAAAAAATTGGTGGCAGTGAAATGAGATAAACTGCATGAAAATACATGGCAGTTCAGTACACAGCGGCTTCTTCGCTTTATTCTTCATCTGGCATTATTGAGATTTTCTAGATAACAGATTTACTAAGTAGAGCTACAAACATTGACTAATTAATTTCTTGATGAATCTTCTGAAATGAATGCTTTATTTCTTGGCCATGTCACACAGAGTAGACCAAAAGTATTAGGAAGAAGTAGAGAAAGTAACATTCCAGAAAAAATATGGACATGCTAGCAGAGACTGGGATGAAGGAAGGGCAAAGGAAAGATAAGAGAAAAATCCAATGCCTTTTGAAAGGCCTCAAATTTTTATATCTTGGCAAATGGGAGTCAGGAAGGAGTTTTATGTAAGAGGATCAGATTTGTTCCAGAGAAGACAGTGAGGCTGCTGGGTGGAGAAGGAATCAGGTGGAGAACAAGAGAGGAAGCTGAGGTCACTGCATTAACCTAGATGAGAAGTGGGGGAACCTGGACTGTTAGATGAAAAATGAGCGGTAAGAAAAGACAGATTTACAGAGGCCCAGTCATTTTATGAAAAAATGAATTCATGGAATATTACTCCATTATAAGAAAAGTGTGAAACACAAGTATATAAAGAAGACCACCTTAATTGTCCAATAGCCCAGTATCCAAAGGGAAACACTGTCAATAAGCTGAAGGGTGGTTTCCAACGCTCTCTGCTAAAGAATTTCTAACGCATTTGTAGATACAGGTTTGGTTCCTAAAAAATGGTCAAGGCAGGTGTCTTCCAGAACACCTCAGCAAGAGCACAAGTAACACTGTGAACCCTCCCGCTTCCTTTCAGCGACGTTCCGGAAGCGCTCGTGTGTGTCAGGCTTAACCTGGGGCTGGATCCTGGGATCCCCTCTTTGAATAAAGGGGTTTCTGTCTTCAACTCTCCCTCTCTTCTCCCCCAGAATCGGTGGATAACTGCCCCAGCAACTGCTTCGGTAACGGAGACTGCATCTCGGGGACCTGCCACTGCTTCCTGGGCTTCCTGGGCCCCGACTGCGGCAGAGGTGAGGCCTCTGCAAGTGAGCCCCTTCTCTGCTGCCAGGCGCCCAGCTCAGTTTCCGCTGCTGCTGAGGGCAGGAGCACCACCTCAGGCTCCTTCAGGGCCAACAGAAGCCAGCCCGAGGGCCGTCCCTGAGAGGGAGGTCTGCAGACACAGCCGCTGCCCGGCCAGCCGCTGGTACCCACATGTGCATCTCACCAGGAAGGGGCAACCTCGCTTAACTTAGTGTCCGTTTGGGGGCAGCGTGGGGAGTGGCAGAGGGGTCCTTTGAAAAGCAGAGAAGTAATCAGCCTTTGCCCGGTGTCTTTGAAGCTCCACTGCAGCTGCTGTGTTTTCTCTGTGGCCCAGGGGATGGGGCCTGAGTTATTGCTCTATTACACCCTCTAATAGCACAGACAGAATCTTGGCTGAAGCCAACAAGGTGGGGGGAAGGGGGGGGCTTAGGAGGCAAGGCTGTCCTTCGCCACACAAGACCCTGATGTTGCAGCTATTTGGCACATACAGTGCTAATGATAACCCCTATTGTGATCGTTTAAAAGGCTGCCCTGCCTCTTCCCTGTGCCTTTAGCCTGTAGTTTTGGCCAAGAAGAGTTAACAAGAAAAATGCCGACGGAGATTGTAGTTGCTGAGAATTTAGCACTCCATTGAGAAAATAAATCTTACCCTTCCATTTTGAAGAAATTACTCCTTGTATAGGTGTCCATGGGTGTGTCCATGGGAGGAAGAGAGCTCAGGGTCTTCCTACATCCCCACTCCCCAAGAATGGCCTCTCCCCACCCCCCAAGAATGGCCTCTTCCTTTGGTTTTCCCACCTCTTCACTCATTCAGTAGGCATCTACTCTGTCCCCTTTAGGACTCAGTCCTATGCTAGGCACTGGGGTGCAGCACTGAGCTGCACTCCACCCAGAGCTCTCAGGCTGGGAGGCAGACAAGTCAGAGCATTACAAAGCAGTTCAGTAAGCAGAACACACTTGAACGAGGCTGAATGCAGGAGGCATCTGTCAGAGTGAAAGGGAGCAACTGTCTTACTTGGACAAAGAAAGGACCAGAAAGTCTCCCCTGAGGAGACCCTTTAATGAGACCTGCTGCTGCAGTGGTGTCCATCGGTGGGAAGTGGAGATGGGATTCCAAGCCGAGGACACAGGGCCGCCAATGCCGGCCTGGTGCAGCTTGGGGGGTTCTGCTTACTCTTTCAATTGTGAGAAAGACTCAGTTTGAGGTAGCAGAGCCGGCAGCCCAAGGAGGTGCAGTGATTACGTGCTGAGTGCTTTAAAAAGAAAAGAAGCCAGGTGGGGGCCTGGAAGGTGGTGCAGAAGGGAGAGATGAGTCATCACTGTCACAGGAATTTCTGTCTCATCCCATATGCACTTAAAGTTAAGAGTCATGTATAAAACAGCCTTATTGTACCTCAGCAAGTCTGGTAGGTACTTACAGCACAGTGCAATATAATTTATTTTTATATAGTGTCCTTTGTACCGATGATCACAAAGCCCTTTACACTAAAAGGTAGAATGAAAAGATAATGCTTTAAAGCACCAAATAGGGCTCAGCTGTTCTCTTACGGGGCAGTAGTGTACAGGGCTTGAGTGGGGGCCAGAAAGGCAAAAGAAGCTGAGGTTTGCTGCTTAAAGAACAGTAAGTGGCACTGCAGATGAGGTGTGGAAAGGAAATGGAGTGCTCTCAGGAGGAGAGTGCTGGGGGAAGAAGGGGCAGCAGGAGGCCCAGCTACTGTCATTTCCAATGAGACCAAAGAACAGAATGAGGCGTCCTGACAGAGGGTCCCGGGCTGCACTGTAACCCGAGGGGGTAGGGGGCCAGCAGCATGGTGGGCACCAACTCCACCTGGCCCTGCACTTCGCACCTTTGCCTATAATTTCAGATGTGTTTAAGCTGGAAACAAACAAAGCAAGAGAAACAGATGGGCACACAGGGCAAAATATTGAGGCTATTGTTCAAACCAGCTGGCCAAGGGAAGACAGGGACAAAGCAGCAACGGTGGACTCACGCAGAGCTCTGTGCTATGTCTGCAGCCTCCTGCCCCGTGCTCTGTAGTGGGAATGGCCAGTACATGAAGGGCCGGTGCCTGTGCCACAGCGGCTGGAAGGGCGCTGAGTGCGACGTGCCCACCAACCAGTGCATCGACGTGGCCTGCAGCAACCATGGCACCTGCATCATGGGCACCTGCATCTGCAACCCTGGCTACAAGGGCGAGAGCTGCGAGGAAGGTAAGACTGATGGGCAGGCCGCACCAGCACTGGTTCTGAGATAATGACCAGCGTGCAGGGCCAAGAGGACGTGCGGGAACAGAGGGGGCCTCCTGAGTGACCCTGTGACCTCCATCCCTGAGCCAAGAAGCCTTTAGCAACAGTCGTTAATCAAAAGGATGAGGACAAGCCAATGTCCTGCTCAGTGAAAAGAGGAGTGGTGTCATGTTTTCAGCACTTGCTGTGCTAGAAGTCTTGTATCAGGTCACTTCAACCCCAGTAGGAACAGGTAATCCTCTCAGGCAATCAGGTGACTTGCCCAGGGTCACATAGCGGTACACAGCAGAGGTGAGTTTCAGCCCATCTTTCTGGCTCCATAGTCCCAGTTCTTTCTATACTCCTTTTAAGCTTATCTGATCTCCTGATCTCTGCAGCAGAAGACTATTATAGACCTCAAGACTCCGTCCTCTATTATCCTGCTCTTGCAGGTGGCCAACCACATGTGCTTGCACACACTTGTGTGTGTGTTCATGTTTGTGGCTCTTCAGTGCCCATCTTTCCTTCATAAAGTAAATTCATGCCTGTGGAGATTGAGGCTAGAAGGTTAACTGATGATTTAACAGCAGCATCAGTTCTTTCTTAGAAAATCTAACCAGGTGATATAAGTAAATGTTTCTATTTCGCGAGTGAATACTGACATACCTTTGATCACAGAGCTAACCCATGCAGGCTATGATTCACCCACGTCTTCTCCCTCCAGACCCTTGTTTTCTCCCCTTGATTGCATGGGATTTCCAAAGGAGAGGGGTCTTACCCACCAGCAGTGTAGTGTAGTTTTTATGAATACACACTTGGGAATCAGAATCAGGTTGGAGTCCTGGCTTTGCCATTAACTAGCTTCAGTTCTCTCATCTACAAAACGGGAATACCTTCCTCAGAGGGCCATGGTAAGGATCAAATTAAATGACCCAGTGCCTGACACAGAGTAAATGCCCCATAAATGTTAGCACTTACATTGTTAATTTTATTCTGGAGACAATTGAAGCACATTTCCTATTTCACGCCACTCACTGAAGTTTTGGAAATGGATGGATTTGCCCCTGAAACTGATGAACACTGCCTGTGACTAGGGCCTGGCACCTTCTACAGTGGGTGGAAGAGATGCCAGGAGAGCTAGCTCTCTTATCCCATTTGGGATTTAACAGACAGCCCCCTATCGAGGCATCATTTTTTCCGAAAAAACAAACAAACAAAAACTGAGAGAGAATATAACGGGCCTATTTTAAGAAAGTGAGAAACAGGAAGGAATTAGTGTCTGAAAATCATCTCTCTGGGACGGGCTGTCTTTCTGTCAACCCCACGTGTAGCTGGAGTCCTGTTAACTGGGAGAGGGATTACTTCGGGCTGTTGGAGAGAGGAGAGCACCGGCCCCTCAAACAAAGTAACTGGACGTCCCCTAATGACAATAGGGACCTTCATCTGCTTTCCCTTTTCATTGTAGCCACTTGTGATGAAGACCCTGAGAAGGAAAGAAAAACTATGAGGAGATTCCTCTTGACCTTGCAGGGCAGTCGCACCCACCCCCCATCCCCCACACATGCTGTGTGGGCCCGCAGGGAAGGCTGTCCTTCGAAGGTCAGCTGGCACCGGACAGTGCCCCCGAGTGCCGGCTGACTTACAAGGAGAGGAAGAAGTTGTTTAGCTCTCTGATTTACATTATCTTTTTGAAAAGAAGTGTTTGCACTCCTGCTTTCTTTTCTGAGGTGGCCCATCTGGTACTGATTCCTTTTATTATTTCTGTCTCTCTGGTGAAGCATCATTGCATAGTCCTGTGTTTATAAAGGGGGTTTCTCGAAGCCTTTGTCCTCTTCCCTTCTCTCTGTGCCCCTCCTCGGGGCCCCGCTGCACTGTTTATAAAACATCAGCTAACAAGCTTACTTTTTCCCTTCCACCCTTTTCTTTCTGAAGTTTATTGCCCCATATTTTTAAAAGCCTAAATCAGGCCGATGGGACTCTTGGAGGGAGTTGGGGATGGGGGAGAACAGCATAGACCCTTTGTAGTGAAAAGTGAGAAGCTGTATTTTTGGTCCCAAAGAACTTCTAATAGCTTGTGTGGTCATCCAAGCGTGGGGCATTTGGGGAGAGTTGTGTTTGCAGCCTGCCATGCAGGCGTCATCATCTCGTTAATGGGATGAGCTTCTGCCAGAATTTTGGCTTAAATGGCAAGCTCTGCAGAGGAACAAAAATGTCACTGTTTGGCACCTCTTCTAAGAAGAGATTAAGTTAGACTGTATCCTAAAGGGGATTCAGCCCACTTCCCTGCCAACCTGCCCCCTTCAGCACAGTGGCCCCCCCACACCCAACCCTGCAGCAGGCTGGCTGGTTTTTCCTATGTTACTCTTGGCTTCCTGGGAAGTAAAGACTCTTCTGGAAACTTCCATCTCATCTTAGGGTTCCCTTCGCCAGAGGCCCCAGAAAGGGAGGGCAGATAAGGGGTCCTCGTGGCCTTAGGTTCAGGGTAAGCAGGGATGGTGTTCTGGCAGTTCAGCAGAGGTTTCCTGGAACTGCCTGCCCTGGGGAAGCTGTCCTTTTTAAAACTTCCCTCGTGTTCCACCTGGTTGGCCAAGTCATTGCCTGGAGGTAGCCTCTCATCACTTCCTTCCAATCTTTGTTCCCTGTCTGGACCATCTTCTGAGAGTGTAGGTTTCACTTTGCTGGTTCCTGGGCCTCTCTCAGACTTACTGTGTCTGAGGAACAGGATGGTGATGCCAAGGGCCTCGTGCTAAACTTGGCACCCTCTCAGCTTGCATGCTAACAGGCAAACAGATTTATAGATTCAAACTTGAGGGCGCCTTAGATGACAGCTTCAACCCAAAGCTAAGGTCCAGGCACTCACACAACAGGAAATACCTTTACATGCTGGAGATAGGAATGGCTGACTTGTTTCCTCTTTGGATCGAGGGAAATATCATAGTAACCTAATGGGCCAGAATAATCCCTCTGGGGTTCTGAGATCTGAGGCAGGTCATGAAAATTTATCACTATTATTATTTTTATTATTTTTAATTATCAGGAAACCCAACAGGTCATACTTTAGCCATTATTAACTGGTACCCAGGGACTGCAAGATAAAAGACTCTTTGCCTACATTTGACTTCATTAATTCTCCTCTTTGCCCTATTTCTCTCCTTGTTTCCTTGTCTTTTTTTTTTTTTTTTTTAATTTCTACTCTTAACCACTTTGGGTGCCCTTGTTTGTACAAATGTATGCATGTATTTCTGAACCAGTAAGATTATAGACGACATACCAGGAAATCTGCACCAGGAAAGAGTGATTAAAATCTGAATTCCTCCACTCACCACTGTGTGGTATTGAGCAAGTTATTTAACCTTTCTGTGTTCAGTTTCCTCATCTTTAAAATGAGGATAATAATGGCATCTACTTTGAGGGCTGTTATTAGAGTTAAAAGAGATCATGTATATAAAAGGTTTAATAGCAAAATATGGCCTCAGAGAGGGACTAAATTAATGCTAATTGTTATTATTGCTGCTGTTGTTACCATTATTATGTTTTTAGCACAAGGTTGCTCCTGGCCTCTGATCTTCGTATTTATCATTTAGGTCATTAAGCTGAGCTCCTTTGAAAACCGAAGTAGTAAAAAAGTTTTCTTAATAAGCTGGCCCTCAAAATAAACATTCTGTTCCCAAAATGCTGCCGTTTGTAAAAACTCTGCCCGTTGGTGTCTGTGAGGCCAGTTTCCCAGTCCTTTGTGCAAAAGTCAAATATACAGGGTTATAAAATTTAATTGATAAAGAAAGTAAAAGCTTGTCTAAATTATAAATGAGCTCTGAGCAGAGTTTCACTAAGTCTTACTGCTGGATAGCCTGTGAAGATGGAAAAGTAACTTCTTTCCAACAACTTACAGCTCACAGAGTCCTTTCAAAGCCTCATTGTCATTTGGTCCTCACAGCAACCCCAGAGGTGGGTGCTAATCTCACACCTGCCCTAGAAATGGGAGCTCAGAGAGGTTTGTGACTTGACCATGGTATAGAATCAGTACATTTTGTCTCCTGACCCTTGAACCTAGCACACCAGAGGTCAAGTCCTGAGTTCCTTCCTCTAAATCATAGGATTTCTTCATAAGCTCCTATCTGGAGCTCATTGCTGCTCCAGCAAAACTTTTTCCGCACCAGCTATGTGCTGGGACCAATCAGCACCCCATTGTCCTCTTACCATTGCAAAATGAGTGGAAGCCCCTACCGCTCCAGAACACCAGGCAGATCTGACAGCATTTTAGTTGAGTAAAGAACACAGAACACCCTCCTTTACCAGCTCTGTCCACTCTCTGCTGCCCCATGGGGCACACATAATGCTCAATACTTTTCTACATTTTCTGTGCAGAGCTTTGTGGAACTTTAGTGGTCTCGGCTAATTTTTGTGTAGGCCTGTAACTAAAGCTTTGAATTTGGAAAATCAACCCCAGTAGCAGAATATCACAATCAGACAGACCTGCCTGTCTTCAGCTTTCTCTCTGGCAAGGTTTAATTATCTGCTCAGGTATAAATCATTTTACCTCTCTGAGCCCCAGTTTCTGCATCTGCATCCCACTATGTTATTGAGAAAACCTAGCCTTGTAATGTCTGTAAGCACCTCCCACAGGCACAGAGCAGGTCATTCTCAATGTTACTGTTCTTCCCTTCTTTCTGGCTTAGTCTCTTGGGACCACTGTGAACTTGGGCCTATGAACCTTGGTGCTGCTTGACTGCCGCTATATCGTCCACCTGCCGCTTGAGAGGAAGCTGTGCAAAGCTGCCATATAATGTTGACTAGTCATTGAGATGTTTGTGCTCTGTAGAGTGAGGTTTGAAAGTCTTATCAGTTACAAGAATTTGGGGAAGATGATAAAAGCTAATGGAACTGAAATGCAAAATAAATTCTTGTTTGTATTATGGAAACTCTGTTTTTCAGCCCCACACTCACATAAGTAAAGCTGCATTATGAAGTTTAAACAATAAGACTGTTTGACAAAGATTTGTTGAGTTCTTCCTACATGTGTGCTCTTTTCTGGGAGATAGACACACGGGATTGAACAAAGCAGAGTCCTGGCCGGATTACTACAGTGATTACAGATGCGGTGGCTCTGTATTAGCACTTGATACCTACTTCCTACTCTGTCCACCCCACAAACCCAGGCTAGGACTCTGGATCCACATCTTACATGTGAGGGAAGGAGACTCAGAGACACAGGCAGTCAGGAACCCAGGTCTACCATTTGCTAGAGTCATTAGTGGCTCTTTGCCGCACCCTGTGGGCTCTGCGCAGGGAGTCTGTGTCTTCCTGGAGCATGTGGTACCCCCTTCCCCAAAGTGTGGAAGACTGCTTAAAGAAACTCCTCTCTTGTCGGTCAGCTGCTCACCTGTTTTTTCTCTCTCTGTGTCCAGTGGACTGCATGGACCCCACGTGCTCCGGCCGCGGTGTCTGCGTGCGAGGCGAATGCCACTGCTCTGTGGGATGGGGCGGCACCAACTGCGAGACACCCAGGGCCACCTGCTTGGACCAGTGCTCAGGACATGGAACCTTCCTCCCAGACACTGGGCTGTGCAGCTGTGACCCAAGCTGGACGGGACACGACTGTTCTATTGGTAAATGCAAGCGGTGGAGGACCCAGCTTGGAGGGAGAGAGGGGCTTTCCATGTAACATGTTTACTGTTCCATCCCCATCAGTGGCCAGACCCTGTCCCCTCTCATGTAGCAGAGGACTGCCCCTGTCTCTGAATGCTTTCTTCTTTCCCTGAACTCTAGCCCTTAAACCTCCACTCTTAGATGAATAGAGGATGCAAAAATCATACCTTCACACCATTCCTTTCATCATGGTGACCCTGAGGGTCAAAACATTGCCCCTTCACCGTGTGATTATAATGATAGATGAGTTTCACCGAAATCTCGTGTCTCACCTCAAGATGGACATCCCTAGAGGCAAGGCCGTAGGGAGCAATGTATCTCGGGGATATTGGCATGGGTGGAGCTTGGCTCATGTGGGCGTGAACTCGTGGCCTACCTGTCAAGCCCTTTGTTTCACTCATTCTGTAGAATGAAGTCCAAACTTGGCTAGTACTTAGAGTTCTCTGTGATCTGGCCCCCACCTGCCACCCTGATCCTGCTAGACTCTAAGCTCCATGAGGGTAGCAGACCTGTCTCAGTCACTCTGCAATGCCAGGACTCCACAGGCCTGGCCCATGGCCACTGCTCAGTAAACAGTAATGAATGAATAATACAATGTGTGAATGAGCTCAGGATTGAATGTGTTCTTGCTTGTGGTATTTGGTTTACCACAGGGTGTCTACATATAAAGTTCAAGGATAATGATACTGTCACTCTTCTGTTTATATGCACTTTATGGTTATAGACCTTCACACGGGGGATTAAAGGAGAACCTGTGTGAATCACCTAGCACAGTCCTGACAAAGAGTTGGTATGGTTACTTCTAATCTCTGTTTTAAATAGTGTCCACAGCTGAAATCCATACAAAAACCCTGTGAGAATGGTGTCATCATCCTTTTTTTACCAACTGACATAGCATTTTATGCAGTGGATACTTACTGCACACCTACTGTGTGCTGGGCACTCTCCTAATCCAAGGGGATAAAGAGATAGGAAAGCATGACTTTAGTAGAACCTATATTCTTAGATGTGGGAAGGGAGACAACAAACAAATGAAATCAACTGATAAAGAAGTTTAAGCCCAGAAAAAAATTTAATTAATCTTCCCCAGGACACACAGTTAAAAAGTAATGACAGATGCAGCTACAGATTTTTTATTCTATATCTACTCTCACCTACAGTGAGTAGGTGATTCACCACCCTATTTAAATAAAGCAGAGTTCAAATTAATTCACTATATTATGTATCAGTAGTTCTGGTTGTGACCAGGAAAGATGGTTTAGATCTTTGACAAAAATGAGATCCACACAGCATTGGAGCCTTTGGGTGACTGAGTTTCCATTCCCCACTGAATGGAGAACTGACACTCAATACACTGTCTAAATTGGACTTTTTATTCTTGTTTGCAAAGCTCGTGTAAAGACATGATTGCAAACACAGATGTGTGTGGAGTCTTAGGAATAATTCTTTATATATATTCTGTTTATAGCAACATAATAAATGGTCCTTTTATAGCTACGTTGGGTTGTATTGTTGATAAAGTCCCCACAAAGATGATTTATGGTAGGTATATAGCTGTCTTTGCTTTGTTAATCCCTGATGCGACTCTGCAGCCTCCAACAGAAGCAGGTATAACTTTCGGTGAGATCACTCAGCTTTCTTGAGTTGGACCTGCAAGAGGAGACTGCAGAATCACTGGAAGCAGCTTTGAATAGAATCGTGAGGCCTCATCTTCCTCAATTCTGTTTACCACAACCCCATAACTGCTATCAAACATGTCATCCATGGCTTCCTAGGTGAAGGCAAAGGAGCTTTATATGCTGAGAAGGGCCCCTGACCCCAGGTTCTAATGCTATCCTTGCTACAATTAGTTATTATCTGGGGCAAGTTACTTCTCTAAGATGTAAAATGGAGATAATAATGGTACCCACCTTCTGCAAAATTATCATTTGGAGAATTACTTAAGATAATGTAAAACAGTGCTGGTAGCTTGCTACTTAGCCTATGATAGGGGCTTAGAAAATGTTAACTATTGTTACCATTCTCATTAAAACATTCGATGAGAGCCCTTGATATTATTGTCATTTGATAGAGGAAAGATGAGATATGCCCTTTCAGAAATGTGGCTTGTAGTTTTGAAATCTCTAATCTGTAACTGACTAAAATAGGGAGGTGATCGCCCCAAGCCCAGGAATGCAAAAGGTGGCATCAAAATTACTGTCTCCCCTTGAAGCAGTGAAGTTTGTGTTTGTTGAGTGCCTCACACACCGTACTCTGCAACCGCTGCCCCGGGAGCAGGCAGGGCGGCGGGTGTGGTATAACGTCGTTCCCACCTCTGGCTCAGGGCTCACAGTGACTTGCTGGAGGCTCACTGTTGATGATGTAGAAGTTGAGAGCGAAGCTTAGCCAAGGCCCTGGGCCTCGCCCACTTCCCGGCCCTCTGTGCTGCCTCCACAGGCTGCTCTCTCCTCCGCTATCATCTTCAGCTGACCACTTCACAGGTGGTCTCTCCTCTTACCCCCTGCTGAATCCTGGCTTTGCCATGTGCTAAATATGTGACTCGACTTTTCTTGACTTCAGGGTCCTTTTCTGAGAAATGGAGATAATGATAACACTCCCTCTGAGGACCTGTGGTCATTAAGTATGGAACTCATGTGCACATGTGCGTGTGGCTGCCTTGGTGAGCCCTTCATGTCCTCGCTTCACCCCCCCCTTCCAAGGGAACGTTCCCTCCCTGGAAGCTCTTTGGAGATTTCTGAGTTTTTTCCATGAAGTTATACAAGAGGGGCCTCATTGAGTGGATGCCGTTGTCATGGGGGTGGGGCTGTCTGTGTTTTCAGAGTTAACTGCAGGATAATGAACAGACTCAGACCTTTGTTTCAAAGACCTGCTCCCCATTAGTTGAATGACGTCAGCATGTTGATTTAAGCCCCACCCCCCGAACCTCAGTTTCCTTTTGGGTAAAATTGCTTTATGGGGCTGCTGTGAGGATTCAGTGAGAAAATATCAGTCAAGTGGTGAACCTGAGTGCCCAACTCAACTCAGAATCCGGCACACAGTAGCTGCAGTCATTTTTTTGGTGTTGATTTGCCCTGGCCTGGCAGGGCTGACACGAACACTGCCCGGAGCTTTGCCTCAGAGCTGCAGGCCGGCAGACACATTTTGACTGATCTTTGCACCATCAGCACTGACTGTGGGTGGAGGGGTGGGCAGAGATGGGCCTTCACCATCTGGCCCTCCTAAAAAGGAGGACTGTCTCTTCCCCAAGATGAGTGTCTTGCTGTTTGGCACAGAGAACAGGATTTAATGAAGGCAGCTTAAATCAACATGCCCTGCACTCAGCAACCAGCCTGTAATGAAATGTGAGCTGACAAGTTCCCCAGCACTCTAGTTAGGTTTGTGGAAACAGTGAAGTCAGACTTTATACAAGTGTTTACTCAGGCCCCTGGGTTCCCGGGAACTTGGCTTCCAATCTCATCTAAGAAATCCCTTGTTAAATCCAGCCTCATTCATGTGGTCTTCCTTCCTGACAAACCACACAAGATGCTTGAACAGATTCCTGTGGCCCAGAAGAGCACAGGTTACATGCCCCACTCCCAACACCCCCACTGGTAGCCCCCCTAGACCCCTCTGTAGTACCCCAACACCCCTATATAGTACTGCCAACTCCAATCCCAAGTGGGACATCACTTTTGGGGTGGTGTCCCCAATGGTAGTAGTGATGATGGTGGTGGTAGGGGTGGTGATTGCAATTGCTCCTGTTCTATGGATGCAAAGGTGTGGCTGTGGGAGAATGCGCAGCCTCCCTTCACTAATGTGTGGCAGGGTTTCAATTAAACCCAGGTCTTTTTTTTCCCAGTCCTCAGTTCTTGCCTCAAGCTCCCTTTCCATCCAAGAAGTTTCCTTGTCAGCAATCTTGTCTTTTCTCCTGAAAAGCCACAGAATAAAGCATTAATTAAACAACCACTCATTTCTTAACACTTAACTATACTAAGAGTACCAGGTGCTGAACTAAGTGCTTTACAACCATTATCTTAAAAGTTACAGGACCTTGGGAAGGAAGTATTACTAGTTCCATTTTCCAGATGAGGAAACAGAAGCTCAGAAAAGGTAAATTCCTTGCCAGTGTTCCCCAGTTAATAAGTGAGAGTCTAGATTCACACAGGATTTGGCACCAAGCCCTACCACCCCTAAACTCCATGGTCTGCTGAGCAGTGTGTGGTGATCATGCTGTGACCTGCACAGGGGCAGAGTCCCTCAGTGTCCCCCCTGCAGACTGTGGCATGTATTAGGTGCTCACTGGATGACCTACCCAGTGAGAGAGGGTCAAAAGGAGGAGAGAGGACTACAGCTAAGGACTCTGCCCAGGAAGACCCCAGCTCAGTACAGACAGTCTGTTCTCTTCTTTCAAGACTCACCCCCACCTTTTACCCCCACCACCTACACACATTCTGTGGGGTTAAACCAAATCTCTCTACTTCTCCATCGCTTTCCAGACTCGCTCATATTAGTTTCATGTTCAGTGCCAGCCATCCAGAACCCCTTCTGGGCAAGAGCCGGCATCATTTCACAGCCTCCAAGACGTTTTCCCCAGGGAGTAGCCTGCTGGCTGGAAGTCTCATCAGCCATTGCATAAAGTGGGGACACTCTACTGAGCAGGGTGACTCCCCCCAACCCCAACACTTCTTGTAGTTGGCTCTGTATCCTCTTGGCTCAGAGCTGCCTTCGAGAAAGGAAGAAATTTAACCTCTTTGAAATGGTCCTTAAAATTGGAAAAGCCCACCTTCCTTTCAGAGCCTAATGACTTCTGAAGATTTCCGGCTGTGTGAAATTTTCCAGGAGATGGTTTCAAATGCAATACCTTGGATTCATCATTTGCCTCTCAATGGCTCTCCCTCAGGTCTTCCTCCCACCACCCTCCATCCCAGGAGCCTCTGTCCTTAGCCTCATAAATTCAGTCCTCATTTCCACTGCTCTGAGCTTTCTCCAATCTTGTCTTCCATAAATGACTTTTATTTGAGAGGGCGCTCTCACTGCATTTTATTCCTTTGGGTTACTGGTTCATAGAAGCAGTACATAGCAGAGATTCTGCCTATAAAATGCTCGCACTGGTGGTTTATGATTCTTATCATTTTATTGCAATTGAGTTTCATGGAATAACAGGTGGAGATGTTTTAGATTCGGTGGTATGGGTTCAGAGATAGCATGTGTAGTCCGTAAGAATTGCATGGGATTTGGAGTGGGACCAAGCTAGATTTTTCTTGCCAAAACCGAGCTTATCCATAGAGTGTGGTTAGTGATGCCTGCCTTGCATGGTTGTTTTCAGATTATTGCGTACGTATAAAATGCCTAGTGTGGTGGCTGGCATTCAGTAGGCACTCAATAAATATGCCATTTCATGTAATTTTTAGAGGGTATGATTAAATCTAAATTAACCAAACAGTTCTTAGATGCAAACAAATTTGCATTTGAGTTCAGTTTATGTAGTGAAGGTTTAGAGCCACATGACCTGAATTTGAGTCTATGTGACCTTAAATGACTCAGTTTCTCTCTTAAAGAAACAACCTTCTTATGGTTTCTGAGACTCTCTACCACTCCCCCCCACCCATGGTCATTGACTGGGCATTGACTCTAGGTGAAGGGAAATTAATGTGCTGGCACGTTTATCTCCAAACAGCCACACAAGGGCCTCACAACCTTAGCATGGCCTCCCTTTAGGATAATGAGCTTCCTGAGCTCCATTCCAGAGCAGAGCAAAGCCTGCATGGAGAGACCACTGCAGGGGGCTCCCTGGTGGCAAAGGAGGGGGAGGTGGTTCAAGTAGAGGGATGGTATGAAGGGACAGAGCTCTTTGTAAAGTCTTACCTCAGGTCAGACAGGTGAGAAGGAGCCACGGGGGGTGGAAGGGTGAAGTAGGGCCAGAAAGGTAGGCAGAGTCCAAATCATAGAGGTCCCTGAATGCTTTGCATCAGTGAAATCTTGCATCAAAGATATATTTCAGTGCATACTGAAGATTTTCCTTTCAGAGTCCATGTCAGCTCAACCTAACCTAGGTTCTGCTTAACTTAAGGGAACCTTCTAGGGTTCAAACTCAGATCCTCTGAGCTTCCAATTTTTTTTTTCTATTATTCTCCTCCCCTAATGAAAAGAAAAGCAAAACACAGAACTTAAGTAATAATAATGATGGATAAGGAGCAGAAAAGCTCTGTTATCAAATCAAGTCACTATTGACAGGAAAATAAGTCCAATCCTTTAAAAAAATAAACTGAAAGTAGTGATGGGGTTAAAAAAAAAAAATTAAAGCGCCAAACATGGCAGTTGCATTAGTGCTAAATTTTTTAAATGGTAATTCAGTTTTATTTACGAGGCAAAATATAATTACATTTAAATTTGAAGGAACACAATTTAATTCTTATTAATGACAGAAAGACTGAGTGAGATGCTTTAATGCTGGAGAAATTGTCTTATGTTCATGGATGGGAGAGAAAATTAGATTCCGCATTGAGCATTCTCCCCTGTTACAAGTCTCATTTGTGTAGCCAGAATTGTTCCCTCTCTGAGAAGCATTAGCTTCTCAGCCCAGAAAGCAAAGCACTGACATCCAATTAAACATCAAAAGGAAATGATCAGGCTGAGCTATTTCTGTATAGGTATGTTATGGGAGGGGAAGCTCAGGTTAGAATTTCACCCCAGGAGTAATATCCATTGAGACTTGACATTTCCTGTACCCCTTCCCAATAGCAAGTGACAGCCTAAAATCAAAGTTCAGAATAATAAGTATTGGAGAGATTGACAGTGAAGCAGAGAAGGAAGAGGAGGTTTTGAAGCAAGGCAGAGACACCAGTTGTCTGGGAAGTAGCGTGGAGGTTTAACTACAATGAGATGGTCATTTCCTAACATTTAATCAAAGGCCGGGAAATTGGACCCAGACAGGCGTACTACTAAATACTGCCAGAGTTAAAGGTTGATAAACCAGGAGTTTGACAGCTTTGTAATTTCATAGAATTTCCCCCGACAGCCCTGAAACATTTTCTATCAGAATTGGAGCTCTTCAGTATGCAAATGTCAGCTCTCCTGAAATGCGGCTGCAGAATCAGGTCTCTTTGGATGCCCAAGCTGATATCTTATATAAAGTCTCCGCTTGTCTTCCTGAGTCAAACTGCTGGTGTGATAACTTGTAATTTTGAAATAATAACTATTCTTTGAATGGAAATTTTACATTTTCTAGAACTCTTCCTGTGTGCGCTTGCTTCATGATTTATTCAAACAGCAAATATATAAGCCTCTCACATTGCAGATGTTGTGATTCACAGGTAACTAGGGTTCAGAGAGCTTTGGACTTGCTCAAGGCACTCTAGAAACACATGGGCTCAAATTCAGCCTTCTCTGGCTGCAGAGTCTGTGTTTATCCTCTGCATAACTCTGCCATTGGCTATTATGAAGGTTTTTGCTGATATCATCTGTGGCTTGAGCATCAGTCCACTTCAGTTGGTAACACTGCTAGAAACTCAGAAATTGGGCCATCACCGTAGTGTTCCTGGCAGCAGCACAAGGGTTCAAGGAAAGGAGCAATGGCTTTCAAGTGTCATGACTGGGGGGCTTCCTGGAGGAGGTGGTATTTCACATGGGTGACAGAGGTTGGATCTGAGTTGGCAGAGAGAGAAGGAAGAAGCAAGCACCTTGCAGCCGCCCATTGTGGAAGTGAAAGATCTGCAAAGAAGCGTCTAGTCATGGGATTCACTAGAAATGGCCAGTAGTTTGGAGTGGCTTTGCTTAGGATACTTGTCGAGTAGGGAGAGAAGGCAAGAATTGAAGGAAGCCGGGGATATCGAGACTCATGAATAGCCTTGAAAGGCTATTTAAGTTCTAGCTGGAAAGTGTTAAGTGGAAGTGTGACAGAGTCTAATTTGGCTTTAGGACACTTATTCTAGTATTGGGGTACAGTTTGAGATGCCTGGGGGACCTCTAGGTGATGTATCCAGGAGATGTTAGCTAGATGAATACATGATCGGGCGGTGAGGTGGGCTTTTCTCAAGAGACATCAGGCCTGGAGGTCTTTGGGCAGAGAATTTAACATTAACTGTCTTTTCTATTCATCCATTGGGCCTTTTCAGTGCAGTTTGGATAGTGATCCAGCCCGGGCTAAAAATATACACCCTGGTCATGTTCTCGGGCCTCTCTGCCCATCAGCCCTTTTCTGGCTTGTTATCCTTCTGCAAAGTCAGACCCTGTTTGGAGGCCTCCTCCAAGCTAGGTTTGAACACCCCCAATCAAGAAACAGGGTACCCTCCAATTAAGATGAATAGCAGTGGCTTCCTTGTTCCAGCTCATAGGCTCTTCCAGTCCTTTGTAAAACTCAAAATTCCAGTCCTGAGGGAATAGGTGTGGAGACTGCCATGCATCAACATACCGGAATCCGCTTTTCTGCCTGGTTTGAAATCTTTCCAAGCTCCTTGAGTGAGGTGAAAGGCCATGTGGTTTCCAAGGCTCGTTAGCTTTCTGCCATCCAGACGCTGGGCAGAACCGTGGCTGGAAGCAGTGCCGACTCTTAGGTGACAGGGATGGAAGTTGAAAAGCACAGGAGAGTGGCTTGGGTTTGGCCTCAGTGTCAAAAGCAGACTAATTACTCTAAGGATGTCACAGGCTGCTTTCCTGTACTGTCCTCCCCTTCTGGCGTCTTCCTGAAACCTGCAGTGAGACTAAAGAGTCATCTGCCCAATTCAGTGGGAAAGGGAGGGGGAGAGAGTGTGTGCTATTTTGAAAACAACTTGTTCAAAATAGAGGGTTATCTGGCCTGTGGGAGAGAAAGTTAACTAGTAAATCGCCTACTGAGTGCCGGGCATGGTCACCATCTTTGTGCACACACACTTGGAGGGCAGCTTGAGGGTAGGAATGGTCAAATATAATATAAAATATAATTGTATAAATATAATTTCTGCATCCCCAGCCTCTAGAGGTATCCATCACATAGTTGGTGCTCAATACATTTTTTAATCAATTTTAAGATTCTGATAGGTGCCATTATTGCCATTTTGTAAATGACAGAGATAAGGCCCAAAGGTGTGAATATTTGTTTCCCCTAGCCAGGAAGTAGCAGAGCAGGCTCTTAAATACAGCTTGTCTGACTAACTACGAGCCTCTGTTCTGTGCAAAATTTTAGCACCTTCAGTGGGTAGATGGAGCACCCTGCCTCATCTCACTGGAATCTGGACTTCCTGTGTAGGACTCCCAGGGGGTGAGGGGTGATGTAGAGACGAAACCAATGATGTCAAAGTTCTGGAAGTAACACGGGTAGATTCGTCACCCTGGCAAAAGAAAGAGCCACGTAAAGTGCTTTGGGAAGGCAGGAGGTGCAGCCATTTCCAGCTGGAGCATGGGAAGGAGGCTACAAGGAGGAGGTGGCTTTTGGAGCCAGACCTCAAAGCACGTTTAGATTGGAACGTGAAAAGATCGGGCTAAAGGAGAACCTAGACCTTGCAAACAGCATGTGCAGAAGCACAGAGGAAGAGCCGTGAGGTCCCCCTTTTAGCCACTTGTCAGATGGCGCCAAGCGCTTGCTCAGTGCTGACAGTCATGTCGCGATGTGGCAAAGGTCAAGACACTTCCTCTGTGAGGGCCCTTGCCGTCCTGTCTGCAAGCTAGCTAGGGAACCCGAGGTGCCTTCTCTGACCACAAAAATTGTTCCTTTACATTGCCCTCCTCTTTGTCTCTCTCCCCTAAATGCCCCTAAAGGAGATCCTCTGGCCAGAACCAGACTGCTTCGTGCCCTCCTCCATTTCTCCTCTTCCCATGGTCCTTCATCTCCGTCTGTTTCCCATCCTCACTCACTTCTCTGTGTCCTCCTTCACATCCACCTTGCAAAACCCAGGATCATTCCAGCCATTTGACATCACTGATCAGACAGCTGGACTTCTGAGGACCATTAGCCATATCCCACCGTGTGCATGAGCTTTGGCCTCTCTGGCACCGCCCAGCTATAGTTCTTGTGCTTTGCAAGTTGTGGCTTTCATTCCCTGGAGGGCTCTTTCAAACATCTACATCTGCTGTCAGCATCCTGCTCAGCAGAGATTCCTGCCTGCCTAAGCCACCAAGACCATTGGTGAGGAGTGCTCCTGCCCTGGCCTGCCCGTTCTCCAGCCCATGCCCCTCAGGTCTCTGCCCACAACTCTCTCCCAGTAGGATGAGGAACCCATAGAGCCTGCTCCTCTGATTATATCCTGGATCCAACCCTCCAGCTGTTGAGAGGCTCCCCAGTTATTCAGACTATGCCCATGTTCTCATTATCTTCAAACCCCATCACTTTCCCCTGACTCTCTCCAGAACATAAACATGATGTTGTTGCCATGTACTGAGTGTTCACTGTATAGGAGCCGTGTGCAATACTAGGCACATTGGGTAGTATTCATTGAAGCTCCACGCAAATCTGGGATGTTGACATCTGCGCTCTTTTTGCAGATGATTAAGCTGAGGCACAAAAAGATGAAGTAATTTACCCAAGTCCCCTGGGTGGGTGGATGGACAGACAGATGGGCAGTGAGATGCCCTGTTTACTAAATAGCTGGTATTATGATTAGGTGGTTAGGTGGTACGCAGATGGAGGAGGAATAGATGGATAAACAAAAGGTAGAATATTTAACATAACAAGCATTGGATTTGCTAAGGAATAAGACACAGACTCTGATTTCAGAGATTCTATAGCTTAGCTGGAGTGTCTTCCTTCACATCCACCTTGCAAAACCCAGGATTTAGTATGTACGTACATATATGCATGCATGAATGCATACAAACAAACCATGGGGAACAATGTCAGATTATATCTGAGGTTTTGCCTAGACCAAAAAGCAATGTTAATAATGTTAATGGAAGTCACCTTTCATTCTCACTAAGCACCTCTGAGCAAATCACTTTATCTCTCTAAGCTGTTAACTATGATACAGAATTGAAAACATTTTGGGACTGTTATGAGGATTCAGCGAGAAAATACTTGTGTGCCACCTACAATGGTTCTCCAGTTTATCCTTGTGTTTGCCTCAAATGCTGTCTAGAGGGGCTTGGACTGAAAGTATGCCAGGATTGCAGAGAGGTTCCCTAAGCAGTGCAGTAACTCAGATGAGCTAGTGTTAAAATTCCTAGCAGAAATCATTTAAAATTATTTAGCCCTCTTAAGTTCACTCTTAAACCCTGAGGTCAGGAGCAGAATAGAATAATTTTCCCTATTATCCCTGTGGTGCTAAATGTAGACTTATTAAAGGACTCCCAAGAGGTCAGATGGGGTCAAGACCCTGTTTCCACGTCCCTGGAATTTGAAAATTGGTTTCACTTGCTTCTGTTCCTTGCTCAGCAGGAAAGCACATCGGGTGGAATCCCCTCTGTTCCCCACTTGGGTTAATTTTGAGCATCTTTCTAAGCAGAAGAAACTTTATGGGGAAATTATACGTAAGTCTCTCCTTTTAAGGGAAAGGCATACCTTCCCCTCCCAAATTTTAATGAACTAGACTGTAAAGCAAATCCAGATAAATTAAAATACAGTTGTGATAGGTCCCAGGCTTCACCCAGGGATTAACATTTAAGGAGAGGGGCCGGGGGGTGGACAGTTCTTTCCCTTATATGTATACATTTTAGGGCACAGTTAACCAATAACCAAACCTTCTATCTTCCCCTACCCTTTTCACCTCTTCCTTGTGTGTCCACCTGCTTCCACACCATGGAGAGAAAACAACATGACACTGGCATTGGCTTATGTGTGTAAAGTCTGAGACTCTTGAAAATTACTGAGTCCTCAGTCAGATTGGGAGAGGATAACTTCCTAAGAAGATTAGGCACAGAGGAAAGTGAGCCCCTATGTGAATACATTTAACCAAGTCAATTTTGCACAAGATGGCACTAAGATAGAGCCATCTGAAATAACAGCTCTTCCATGAAGCTTTTTCATTCTATTATCCATCCATTCTTTCAGCAAATATTTGTTGAAAGCTCATGTTATGCTAGACCCGATTCCAGCTGTCAGGAATCCAAGATGAATAAAAGCTAAAGCTTGCTGTCAGGTGGGCTTTCAGTCTAGAGAGAAGAGAGACACAGACACAAGCAAGGCAAGGCAGGGGTGAGGGGTGGAGAGCTGTGGATTTTACTTCCCCTAGGACAAGAGCGAATATGTACTCTCAGGCCTGGCCTGCCCCATTTCCAAGACTCTGTGTAGTTCAGTCAGGAGCTCTACAAACTTGGAGTGAGGATGTCGGGGCAGTGGGGGATTGTTGCCCCATCTCTAGAGGAAACCAAGGCTGCAAATATAAATGGCTGCCAACTAGGTCTTGATAGTCTAGACTGCTGGTGGCACACCAGGTGACCAGAGAAAGTGCTTCATACCCAAATTTTGTGACTGCAACTAAAAAAGCATAGAGTTTGTTCTTCAGGAAGATGTTCCTCTGCCAGGTGACTAGGAGCTGTGCTGATACAGGGTGTCAGATGTCCTTATAAGTCAGTCATGAACTTAATACCATTTATTTTTTTTTATTTTTTAAATATTTTATGTAATTCCTACATCATTTTTCATTTAAAAGAGCTCTTCCATACACATAGCCTTTCCTCTAATTATCAATGCCCACCCTATAGGGGACTATCATGATTTCTCATTTTGGGGTGAAAAATTAGGATCAGAGAGATTAAGTAATTCTCCCACAGACCTATAGCTAGGAAAGTGGGAGTCACAATCTAAGCCCAAGTCTACCCTGGGGATAGTGTCTTCCATATTTCTTCAGGATATTGCTCCCAGACCCCACCCTCTGTCCTAGGAGACAGAGACTCTCATGTTAATCACGTGAAAGTCAATCAGCACTGAGCAATGCTCACTTATCGGAAGTGTGCCAAAAGTCAGAATTCACATGCCATCTTCTGACTTCTGTCTGTTACACCTGCCCCTACATCTCATTTCCGTTCTCATAAGAATATGCATGCACTCACTTTATCATAGGCTGACTGTGTGCCAAGCACTGTGCTTGCAGCTCTACTTTCACCCTGCTGTGGCATTTAATGTAATCTATTTAGGATATGTGTATCTGCCATGCTAGAGTGTAAACTCCCTGAGATCAGGGAAGGACTGTGTCTGTCATAATCACCATTGAATTGCCAGTGGCCACTCTAGGATTTACACATAGTGAGGCTCAAGAAACTAAACAAATGAGAGTAATTTCTACAACGCTCTACAGTAGTTGGCATCATCCCCAGTTTACAAGTGAAGAAACTCAAAACCTAGAGAGAAGCTGTGCCTCGGATTTCACAAAGTACCACTTACACTATGTAAAAGGCATATGAGCTGTCAAAGCACATTCCTTAGCCTCATCCTATTTGTTTCTCACCAACCACTCTGGGAAGTTACATCTGTTTTAATGTCAAAGCAAAAATAGAGAAGGAAAAATAAAGCAGTTCCTTTTATTTCAAGAACAAAAAAAGTGTGTGTGTGTGTGTGTGTGTGTGTGTGTGTAACAATAGGGCCCACAACTTGATGCTAATGATAAAGTAGCATCTCAGATTTCTGCTCCCATGAGTCTTGGGTCTCTCCCACTCAGGCAAAAGATCATCTTCAGAGGAGAACCTGAACACTGGCAGGTCGTGTTCCCCTCAGTTAGCACCCCACAAACATCAAGGTCACCCTGTAGAGGCCCCTTCCATTAAGATATGTAAGAACTCACAGCCTAGCTTGGAAAGAGCTGAGGGAAGGCTGCCCAGCTACCAGGCACCTTCAGTGTTGTACCAGAAGAGCATGTCTGCTGTAAATTGGCAAGGAAATGGGAGTGTTTAGATGAGAAAAGTGAGGCCAAGTTTGTGGCAAACTCTGCATAGAGGATCTCATTTCATTTTGCTTTTATCCAGGCTCTGACTTGGATGAAACAAAGGATAAACAACTGGGCCAGGTAGGAGGTAGATCTGCTAGAAGGAACCAAAAGGCTCCCTCAAGTGAGAGCCTACCTCCTTGCCTGTTCTAAGACCCAGTTTCTTATCTGCCTGTCTTGCAGTATTGCTTTGCAGATTGTCCAAAACAAGGAATAGCACAGATAACCTGAGCAGTTTGGAGAATTCCTTTATGCTTTCTGAGTCTCAGTAGCCTTACCTCAACGAAAGTAATAGCCAGATGTTCTTAGCATTGCTGTGATAGTTAAACGAGAAACTGTAGGTGAAGAGTGCTTTGCTAATGGTAAAACCTGACAGGAATTTTAGTTACTAAGCCAAAAAGGGCTTTCCTACACATGAACTCATGATTTTACACCAACCCTGTGAGATAGAAATGGAAATTGTTTTCCCATTTTGCAGAAACGGAAAGTGAGGTTCAATGAACCTGCAACTTGGCTGCTTGCAGATTACCCAACCAATAAGTAACACAGCTAAGATTAGATCCCAAATCCAACTGATCCTAAGATTCACGAGTTTTTTTTTTTTTATTGTTATTCCCCATTGTACATATGCAAAAATATATAGAAGTAATACCTCTAGATAATTTGGGTAGTCTTGGCATGTCAACATCAGTTTGTGTTTTGTCTGGACTCTGATCTCCTAGAGGGCAGTGATTATGTCTTATTGACTATATTCCTAGCCCTGAGCACCGGCTCTGGCACACAGTAAGTGGAGAAGTACTGTTTGTTGTTCACTTTAATGCCATAAACAATCACCTAGAAAAAGTGCTAAGGATATCTAAACAACTACTAAACTGATGTTTCCTTTGAGACTGGGGCATAAAGGGGGTAGGGGGCCCAAGTTGGGGGACCAACCTTGAGCAAAGGCCTGGCTTCCAGTCCCCAGGGGTCATGGCCTTTACAGGACTGCACAGAAGGGATGGAAATTTCAAAGACAACTTAGGGAGGCCTGGGGCCTGGAAAAGTCATTCTTTGTCTTGAGTGAAGTCCAAGATGTTGCATCTGTGAACAAGAAAGTGAGTGTGCTTGAAGCACGTGCTGAGAAACCCCTGTCTTGGAGGGCACAGACAGGCACCACCTGACTTAGGAAATTTCATAAGGGCAGCCCACTGGACACATGCAGACAAGTCACCCAGGCTGACTTTCACCCAAGCAGGGTGTGCAGGCTTTATTTTAAATTCTCAGGCATCCATAGCCCCAGGCACACAGAGGTTCATCCATTATCCAGCAAACCTAATGAAGGGTCTGCCCTGTGCTAGTTCTGTGCTAGGTACCGGGCTTAGAGGTGGTGAGAAGAATTCCATCCTTAGGTTGCCCCCTTTGACAGTGAGACAGACGCAGAGCAGAACATCACTCCATGGTGTAACGTGGAAAGATAAGGAGCAAGAGAACAACAATTGGATGAATCTAGCAGACTTCTCAGAGGAGGAGGGACACTTGAGTGGAGCCTCAGGGGTAGATCATATGTGTGACGTGGAGGATGCATACATGGGAGAATTTCACAGTCTCAGAGCTAGAAGGGACCTCAGATGCTATCAGGTTCCCCAGCAGTACATAAGGAAACTGATGTGCAGAGAGGGGAAGTGACCTTCCCAAGGTCACACAGCCCTTTAGTGGCTGGGCACACAGGGATCTCCAAACCTGGTTCTTCAACTCCTCGTCTAAAACTCACTGTTCTGAGAAGCGCTCTTGAGTTAATGCCCTTTTCTGTCATCTGCATCTCTGAGTGCCTAATGAGCCCTGTTGGTCGGCATCATTATTGCCCAGACTCAACAGGTCAGCTAAGTCGAAGAACCTGCCCAAAGTCACACAACTCAGAAGATGCTGAACCTGGCACCGAACTCAGGTCTCCTGGTTCCAGGTCAGGGTTCTTTCTCCACACGACCGTGGCCTCCCTCTCCCCTGGGCTCCTGAGAAATCCAATGAATTCCTGTGTGCAGTAGCTTGCTTTGAGACAGTGTGCACACCAAGGTATCTGGCCTGGGAACCACACCACAAAAAGGTATTCACTGTGGTGGTGGTTTTATTTCTCGAATATTTTAGCCATTGCCTTCCAGAAGGATACGGAAGGTCTCAGTCTCTGAGATCTAATTTAGTCTTCTTTCCTTTTCTAAAAGTAGCAGGACTATTCGTAGCTCCTAAACCAGAGGTACAGCTTGGAAGGGAGTAACAGGCAAAAGCAACTTGGCACAGTGCCAGTTCATCTAGTTGGAAAGAAATTGAAGGTGCTAGGATTTTCATTCGAAAGCAGTTGGGCCGTGAGGCACACCGAAGCAAATCAGAGTCGCCATCACAGCCCTGGCAGAAAACACTGGTGCGCATGGCCACTCAACCCATTTCCTAAAAAGCGGTTGGATTTTGAGCCTTCACAGCCTCTGCCCATGTGACCGTGAAGCTGGTGCTGGCCCTGAGCCCAAGGGGCCTATGAATCAGGCCGTGTGTGTTTTGCACCATCTCACAGACAGGCCTTTGTAAAGGGCTGGACAACTGCACTCTGAAGTGGCTGTGAAGTGGCCCCCCAACTGTTTACTTTGGATCAGAAAGGCCATTTAAATGGTGTTTGGCATTGGGGTGATGAAGCAGTGAGCAGAAGCGCAGAACACAAACCCAGCAGAGGCACAGGAGAGACACCCAGAGCACGCTCAGGGGGTACAGGGCCCAGCCTCCCCTCCACCCCACCTCAGTTAGAGCAAGGCAGGAAGGATAGGCAGGCCCACGACCCCTCACATACCCAGCCAGACCCACAAGCACTGCGCTTGGCGACCGGGGACTCATCCTCACTTTGTTTTCACACATAACCAGTTTTTAATTAAATCTGACTTTCCTCACATCTGTTCCGAAGGCCTGTCCCCTTTGGAAGTGGCGAGCACAAAAGCAGCGACGACGCGCTGGCAATAGGGAAAAGCAAACAACAGAACCCTTGAATCCATGCTCTTTCCGTGGGGCACGGCTGGGGCTCCGGAGGGGCTTCTGCCCAGACCATTGTCCTCGCTGAGCAGCATTGTCCTTGGAGATTAGCCTCCCGAGCCTCAGGAATCCAGTGGCCCTAAGCAGGTAGCCAAGTGTGACCCCATTCCCAACAATAACTCGCTCAATACTTGTCTTTTCTCTCCCCCCTCCCCTGCCCTCCTGCCCCATCTCTCCACTCTCCCTCCCCACAGAGATCTGTGCTGCCGACTGTGGTGGCCACGGCGTCTGCGTGGGGGCGCCTGCCGCTGCGAGGACGGCTGGATGGGGGCGGCCTGCGACCAGAGGGCCTGCCACCCGCGCTGCGCCGAGCACGGGACCTGCCGCGACGGGAAGTGCGAGTGCAGCCCTGGCTGGAACGGCGAGCACTGCACCATCGGTATGGCGGGCCGGGCTGCATGCGCCTTCGTCTGCGGGGCGCTCAGGGCAAGCCTGGGCCCCTCTGCATGCGGGAAGTGGGCAGAAGTCCTTTCATCTGGCACACTGTGGCTAGCATTTCCTCGACATCAATTGCATGGAAATGCACTAGCGAGCATTTCCAGCGTTTCCAGCCCGAGCTGCACCTCTGGACCCCGCCACCTGTCAGCATGCCTCGCAGACCAGCCCCTCCCAGACCAAATGTCACGTAGCTCTGAGCTCAGGAACTGGGGTTCAGGAGTGAGGCAGGTGGTTCTACCACAACTGTGGGCCAGTCCCGGTGCCGCCAAGCCTCACTTTCCTGGGGCATAATCACAGATGTGGACGTAGCACAGGCCGGCACCTGACAGAGGCTCCGTAAACAGAGCCATTGTCTCTCACTCACAATCTGGTGGGGATTGCTGGGGCTTAGTCTGAGCCATCACCCCCACTGGCCTCCTAGGCCAGAGCTCCCAAAGAGGCCTGAATCCTAGGGAAACTGCCCCACAGGCCCCAAACCACATCTGCATCCCATTAGCCCAGGGATCCTTCCCTCTGGTCCTCCGCTTCGGTCCTGTCTGCATCCATCTCCCTTCCTCTCTTTCGGGGGCTCCTCGGCATAGGCCCCTGCTGAAGCAACACTGTTGGCAGTTTTCAAAACAAGCTGATCACTCTGTTCCTTTCTTTCTGCCTTTCCTGCTGGTTTTGTTGATTTTAAACACAGCCAGCCGTTTTGCTTGGTTTATTATCCTAAAGTGAACACTCACCTAAAGTTTTTTAGTGACTCCTCTGGTTTGTATATGTGTGTTCTAACGACGTCCCCTCCCATTTTTTGGAAGGAACAGTCTGTGATCAGATGGTGAGCACATGGTTTTAGAAGGCAGGTTCTTGTTCCCTCCTACCCCAGTTCTCAAAGTCACCTCTTGAATCTTGTAGAAACTGGGAAACAAGCCTCAAAGCTTTTGAGGGACAAATAGATTTTTTTTTTTAATAATAAATTTTATTTTTATATTCTCCATACAGTTGCAACCCCCCCCTTTCTGATCCCAATCCCTCCCCTCCCGCCCCCCACCCCCCCCAAAAGTGTCTCTGTTTCATAGTTTTTTGTTGATTCTGATTTTCACTTTCTTATAGTTATTCATTTTCCTGGTCCCTTATTTAAGTTTTCTAGATTCCTGCTATGAGTGAGACCATCCAGTATTTTTCTTTTTCTTTTTGGCTTATTTCGCTGAGCATGATCCCTTCCAGCGCCATCCATGTTGCTGCAAATTGCATGTGCTTATCTTTTTTGAATGCTGAGTAATATTCCATGGTGTATATGTACCACATCTTCTTGATCCAGTCATCTATTTTTGGGCATTTGGTTTGTTTCCAAAGCTTAGCTATTGTAAATAGTGCTGCTATAAACATAGGGGTGCAGGTGTTCTTTGGAATGGATGTTTCTGTTTCCTTTGGGTAGATACCTAGGAGTGGAATTGCTGGATCATATGGAAGCTCTATGTTTAGTAGGTCCAGAAATCTCCACACAGCTCTCCACAGTGGTTGGACCAGTTTGCACTCCCACCAACAGTGCAGAAGAGTTCCTTTTTCTCCACACCCTCGCCAACACTTGTTGTTGCTAGTTTTTTTAATATGTGCCATTCTCACTGGTGTAAGATGGTATCTCATGGTAGTTTTGATTTGCATTTCCCTGATGACAAGTGATGTTGAACATTTTTTCATATGCCTGTTGGCCATTTGCATTTCCTCTTCAGAGAAGTTTCTTTTTAGCTCTTCTGCCCATTTTTTGACTGGATTATTTTCTTTGTTGTTGTTGAGTCTCATCAGCTCTTTGCAGATTTTTGTGATCAGTCCTTTATCATTAGTGTTGGGTGCAAAAATGTTCTCCCAGTTGGTGGGGTTCCTCTTTGTTTTTGTTATTGTCTCTTTTGCTATGCAGAAGCTCTTTAATTTGATGTAGTCCCAGCTGTTTATCTTTGCCTTCACTATCACTGCTTTGGGTGATGTGTCTGTAAAGATGTCTTTGATGTGCAAATCACATAGTGTTTCGCCTATATTTCCTTGTATATATTTTATGGTTTCAGGTCTTATGTCTAGTTCTTTAATCCATTTTGAGTTGATTTTCATGTATGGCGTGAGGTAGTAGTCAAGCTTCATTCTTTTGCATGTAGTGACCCAGTTTTCCCAACACCATTTATTGAACAAACTTTCTTTGCTCCAATGCATAGTCTTTGCTCCTTTGTCAAAGATTAGTTGACCATAGATCTGTGGGTTTATTTCTGGATTTTGTATTCGATTCCATTGGTCTGTATGTCTGTTCTTGTTCCAATACCATGCAGTTTTGATTATTATGGCTTTGTAGTATAGTTTGAAGTCTGGGAGTGTGATGCCTCCATTCCCTTCTTTTTTTTTTCAGGAGAGCTTTGGCTATTCGGGGTTTTTTGTGAATCCATATGAATTTCATCAATAATTGTTCTATTTCTTTGAAGAATGACATTGAAATTTTGATTGGAATAGCATTGAATCTGTATATTGCTTTTGGTAGGATGGCCATTTTAATAATGTTTATTCTTCCAATCCATGAGCAGGGGATGTCTTTCCATTTCTTTGTGTCTTCTTCTATTTCTTTTAACAGTGTTTTATAGTTTTCTTTGTATAGGTCCTTTACCTCTTTTGTTAGATTTATTCCCAAATATTTGATTTTTTTTTTGTTTCAATAATAAAAGGGATGGTTTTTTTTATTTCTTCTTCTTCAGATTTATTGTTTGTGTATAGGAAGTCTACTGACTTTTGCGTGTTGATTTTGTATCCTGCCACTTTACTGAACTGATTGATTAGTTGAATTAGTTTTTCTGTGGAGTTTTTGGGGTTCTCTACGTATATTATCATATCATCTGCAAATAGTGATAGTTTGACTTCTTCTTTTCTATTTGGATTCCTTGTATGTCTTTCTCTTGTCTTATTGCTCTGGCTAGGACTTCCAGTATTATATTGAAAAGCAGTGGTGAGAGTGGACATCCTTGTCTTGTTCCAGATCTTAATGGAATTGCTTTCAGCTTTTCACCATTGAGAATGATACTGGCTGTTGGCTTCTCATAGATGGCCTTTATGATGTTGAGGTATGTTCCTTGTATCCCAAGAATTTCAAGGGCTTTTATCATGAATGGGTGTTGCACTTTGTCGAAAGCTTTCTCAGCATCTATTGATATTATCATATGGTTTTTATATTTCTTTTTTTTGATGTGTTGGATAACGTTGATTGATTTTCGGATGTTGAACCATCCTTGTGTCCCTGGAATGAATCCTACTTGGTCGTGGTAAATTATCTTATGGATACATTGTTGGATTGTGATAGCTAAAATTTTATTGAGGATTTTTGCATCAGTGTTCATTAGGGAGATTGGCCTGTAGTTTTCCTTTTTTGTGTTCTCCTTGTTCGGTTTTGGTATTAGTGTAATGTTGGCTTCATAGAACGTGTTTGGTATTGTCCCTTCCTTCTCAATTTTTGGAAGAGTTTGTGAAGGATAGGCACTAATTCGTCTCTGAATGTTTGGTAGAATTCATTTGTAAATCCATCAGGTCCTGGGCTTTTGTTTTTGGGGAGGTTTTTGATTACCATTTCAATTTCGCTAATTGTAATTGGTATGTTTAGGTGTTCTATTTCTTCTTTATCTAGCTTTGGGTGATTGTAGAGTTGTAGGAATTTGTCCATCTCCTCTAGATTGTTGAACTTGTTTCCATATAACTGTTCATAGTAGTTACTGATTATTCTTTTGATTTCTGCTGTGTCCGTTGTGATTTCTCCTCTTTCGTTTGTGATCCTGTTTATTTGTGCTTTCTCCCTTTTTTCCTTTGTGAGCCTGGCTAGGGGTTTGTCTATTTTATTGATTTTTTTCAAAGAACCAGCTCTTGGTTTCATTGATCTTTTGAATTGTATTTTTAGTTTCAATTTCATTTTTTTCTGCTTTGGTTTTTATTATTTCTTTTCTTCTACTGGTTTTGGGGTTTTTTTGTTGTTCTTTTTCTAGATCTTTGAGCTTCGAGATTAGGTTGTTTCTTTGAGTTCTTTCTTGTTTCTTGATGTGAGCTTCTATTGCTATATATTTTCCTCTTATTACTGCTTTTCCTGTGTCCCATACATTTAGGATTTTGGTGTCCTCCTTGTCATTCAATTCAAAGAATTTTTTAATTTCTTCTTTGATCTCCTCATTAGTCCAGTGGTCTTCCAGTAGTGTGGTTTTTAATCTCCATGAGGTAGGAAAGTTCCTTGCCTTCCTTTTATGGTTTATTTCTAGTTTGATGCCTTCATGGTCAGAAAAGATGGTTGGTATGATTTCAATCTTGGTGTATCTGTTGATGTTTGTCTTGTGCCCCAGTATGTGATCGATCCTGGAGAATGATCCGTGTGCGCTTGAGAAAAATGTGTACTCCGTTTTTTGGGGGTTTAGTGTTCTATAGATGTCTGTTAAGCCCAAATGCTCTAGGTCCTTATATAGAGCTTTAGTTTCTTTACTTATATTTTGTCTTGTTGATCTATCCATTGTTGATAGTGGTGTGTTGAAGTCTCCCACTACGTATGTGTTTTCTCTGATGTCTGTTTTCAGAGAGGACAACAGTTGTCTGATATATTTTGGTGCTCCTTCGTTTGGTGAGTATATGTTAATGAGTGTTATTTCTTCTTGAAGTATTGTCCCCTTGATCATAATGTAATGACCATTGGGGTCTCTTTTTATTTTTTTGAGTTTGAAGTCTGTTTTATCTGATATAAGTATAGCTGTTCCTGCTTTCTTTTTGGCCCATTTGCTTGTAGGATTGTTTTCCATCCTTTAACTTTGAGCCTATTTTTATCTTTTGTAGCTAACTGTGTTTCCTGGAGACAGTAAAAAGTTGGGTTTTGTTTCTTAATCCAGGCTGCAACTCTGTGTCTTTTTTATTGAAGAGTTTAGTCCATTTACATTTAGAGTTAATATTGATATGTTAGCATCTGTATTTGCCATTGTGTTTGTCCTTCCTTTGATTTTATTTATTCTTTTAATAACTTTTTTTTTTTGGCCTTCTTTCATTGTTATTCGTCCCTCTGAGGTTCTGGCTTTAGGATTCCTTGTAGTATTTTTTGGAGTGGGGGTTTAGTCTTAATGAAATTCCAGAGTTTCTGTTTGTCTGGGAAGGTCCTTATTCTTTCTTCATAGAGGAAGGAGAGCTTTGCGGGATAGATTATTCTTGGTTGGCATCTGTTTTCTTGGAGTCTGTTGACTATGTCCCTCCACTCTCTCCTTGCCCGTAGTGTTTCTTCAGAGAAGTCTGATGTCAGCCTGATTGGTTTTCCTTTGAATGTTATCTGTTTCTTCCCTCTTGTCAGCTTCATTATTTTTTCCTTGTCCTCGATTCTTGGGAGCTTTACTATTATGTGTCTTGCTGTATTTTTCCTTTCGTCGTGGAAGTTTGGTGTTCTTCTTGCTTCTTGTATATCAATTTTCAGCTCCTTCTTCACATTTGGGAAGTTCTCTTCAATTATCTCCTGGAATATTTTCTCTGTTCCTACATCTCTCTCCTCTCCTTCTGGAATTCCTGTAACTCTTATATTTCCTTTCCTCATGGAGTCAGATGGTTCCCGAAGTCTTTCTTCATTCTCTTTCCTTTGTACTTCTCTTTCCTTTTCTGTATTGGTTCTTTTTATTTCCGTGTCTTCAAGAGTACTTATTCGTTCTTCCATTTCATCTATTCTGCTTTCATTGCTTTTCCCAGAGTTCTTTAGTTCCTCCATTAATTCTTTGATCTCCTGTGTTTCTTTTGCTTCCCTTTTACGGACTCAATTTCATTCTTCTGATCGTTGATTATTTTTCTCATATCATTGTTTTCCTTTATAACTTCTGTCAGTTTTTTAATCACAGCAATTTTAAATTCTCTTTCTGGAAGTCTCAGAAGTTCTTCTAAGTTACTGTCGTTGTAATCTGGAGGGTGGTTTTCTTTTTGTGGTGTGCTTTTTTCCTGAGGAGTTGTTAGGTTGCGTGTGGTTCTTCTACTCCCTACTGTCTGTTTTCTAATTTGTCGTATGCGTTGGGACACTGTGTTGCTCGGACTGGCCGGCATCTTGGGTGAACTTCTCCGCTCCCCTCTGGCTCCTCCAGGAGCCATCTCTGGCTTCTGAGGGAGCTTTCTGCTGCTTTCAGGCAGTCTTTGCTGAAGAAATGTCCCTGTTCTAAAATGGCGACGCGGGACTCAGTCCCTGCGCTTCCGGTCTCAGGCACACTCTTCTGCGCGCCCGGTCTGCCCCGGCTGTGGGTGCCTGTTCCCTCTGTGGGTTCAGACTGCTGGTCGGAAGGGGCCTGGCGTGGGCTAACTTCCCAGCTGGCCACTGTCTCCTCCGGGAGCCTTCTGCCCTTTTCAAGCCGTCTTACGAAATTTCCTGTTCTATGGGGTGTTGGTGACTTTTTTTTTTCCTGGTCACTAGGTGGCGCCAGAGATCTCTCCTATTGTCCTTGGGGGGGCTGTTTTTCGCCTCCCCCCACCCCGTGGGACAGGGAACAGAGCGGGAATGGTAGGGTAAACCTCAACGGCTTTGGGGTGCTGTGTCTGCCTTGTGCCCCACCATCGTGGAGAACCCACGCCCCGAATTTCGTGCCCCGGGTCTCAGTTCCAAAGCCCTCAGTTCCAGGACGCGGGCTGTAGCCCAGTTCAGTGGCGCGGGAATGGCGCCTTTTGCACCGCTCCCGTGCCCGGGTGCCTGGTTCCTGCTCACTCAGGGAGGGACTTTCACCCCAGTGAGGACCTCCGCGCGTCTCCCCGCAAGCCTAGGTCGCAGGCGCGGGGACCTGGGCCGCCCGCGATCCCGATCCGCGTTTGCTTTTCAAGCGCGCCAAGCGCGCTGCTTTTCCGCGCAAGCTTACCGGCAGCCCGGGCTGGGTGCGCATCTCCTGGGGTCTTTGTTCTTCTCTAATGGCGCCCGGAGCCGTGCGCTCACCGCCGCGGCGAATCCTGCAGGGTTCTCCACAGCTCCCGTTCACGGGGTGTGGTGGCTGCAATAGTTCCTTTCCACTCACAGTCCCGCTTGCTGCGTCGTTTGTTCTTGTTGGCCGTTTTGGTTTGTTGTTTCCCTCCTCTCTGCCGGTCGGAGAGTGCCGCCTCTGTGGGCGGGGGAGGGCAGCAGGGTTCTGCGCTTCCCTCCCTTCTAGTCCTCTTTTATGGCCACTTTCTTCTTCGGGTAGTTTGCTGGAGTCGTCCGTTTATCTTCCGTGTCCCAGTTCTCACTGGGACCTGCCGCTTTTCCTCCCTATTAGCTTTTTTTAATGGGAGATCTTACTCGCAGCGTCTCCTGGCTGCCATGTTGCTCTGCCCACCTCGACAAATGGATTTTTGAGCAAACAGAGCTAATTCTTTGTTTTTCGGGCTCATTCCCTTTGTCTGACAGCCTGAAATTATTTTATATGCTTGGTCCCTGCCCCCACAGCCTCACTCATGTTATCCGTATCTGTGGAATATTACATTTAATAATAATCTTAATAATGGCTTCTAATTTTTGAGTATTCACAATGCAACAAGCCCTATGCTAAAGGCTCTCTAATGGCCTCTTACCCCTTTGGGGCATTTGTGTTATTCCCGTTTTTTACAGGGACCTGAGGCTTAAGGCCATTTAACTTTTAAGATGTAGAATAGGGATTTGAAGGTTGGTTTTCTAGGCCTTGTGCAGGGGCTCCTCCACAGATGCTTGCTCTGTAGGCAGGACATTCCAAATTTTCTCCAGAGGCATCTGGTTCCTATCTTCCCAGAGGCTGTGCCTTTTTATTTCAGTTGCTTTCAGAGTCCCACACCTCATTTGTCCAGTCCATACTCTTAAGAGAGCCACTCACTGCTTTCCCGATGCAGGCCTCCCTGCTCTTCTGTAGCGAAATGTGCCACAGTGTCTTGCTGTGCACTTCTGGGTGGCTTCTTTATGTGAGTGTCATCCTGCCTTACAGTTGTCCCCAAAGCCCCTTAATGAGACGTGAGCCTGGTCACCCGAGGGTCCCTGTTCTTTGAGTTCTGCTTTCCCCTCACCTTCACTTTCCTGCATGACTGAGGAGAGATTAACCTTTTAGCCTCCCAGCCCAGAAGGGGGCCATCCTTATTTAAAAAATAAAAATTAAAAAAAAAAAGCCCATTCTGTTTTTCATCCCTTGGCTTACAGAGTCTTTAACTCATTTTACCAAGTTCCCCTACATTTACGAATATCAGACCTTCATAGGATAAAAGCATCTCGTCTGAGTCAAAAGACGAGGGGGTTAGGGAAATTCTGCCCAAGCAGTCACAGGTGTAGACATCCATCACCCTGGCTTAAAGAACATCCCTTTATTCTGGTGCCAAGAAGTCAAACCATCCCCTCCTAACTCCCCTGCACACCCTTGTTACTCTTTAAGAGCAAACTTCTCCTTGGGATGGCAGATGCTTTTTCCCTCCAGATAAGAAATACATCAAGGTAAATGTGTGCAATTCAAGAGGAAAGTTGACAGTCATAAATACCAGAAAAATGTCACAGGACACTAAAGGAGTAATGGACTAGTCCTGGTGGCTAAGATGAAAGGACTTTGGCTCAAATTCCGTTCCCTTTCATTATGTGGTGAGCATTTCCCTCATCCCTGTCTTACTGCCCGCATGGTCCCTTGCACGCTGTGGTTCTCTGCCTGTGGCCAGCTGCATCCACTGAGAAACCCGACCGCCTAGTTCCTGAAAGAACACGTACACAACTTTGTCATCTGCAAGGGGACAGGTTGGGTGCAAATGAGGGCAGCCAAGAGTGGTTCCTTCTTCTTTTAAGAATAGAAATGAAAAGGAGAAACCCCTTTTAAACCTCAGATGGTAAGAAGAAGCACTTTCATACGTTTCCAGGAAACTTCTCTCCCTGTGTGGCTTCCCTTAGGAAAAGGAAAAACCTGCTGTTGTGCAAAGTGAGAAACACTCCTTCCTTCTGACTGTGACATTTTCTCTTGTTATCAGATTCTACTATTATACAACAGGTCATCACAGTGCAGCTAGTTCATAGGCTGTAGTTAGGTCCCGCATCAGAGCAAAGGCCAGTGTCAGGACAGCAGTTCAGAGGCCTCCATGTAGTAGGAACAGAAGCAGGGAGAGCCTGTTTATTCACACACCGCTGCCCTCTTAAACAGGAAAGAAGGACTTGATTACCTAACAGCAGGCATACAAGAAGCAAGCAGATCTGGGCATGGACTTAAGAACTCTTTTACCCCATGACATTCCCCAGAGCAGATCATCGTAGTGGGAATTAAAGAATTCCTTTTGGAGGCTTTGGTGCACCTTTTCTTGGATGGAAGCTACCTGATTTTTCTTAAGAGAGGTCAGTTTTCAGAGGTTAGTTTTAAAGGAAACTTGACATTGGTATTCTTTTTAAGGACAGTATTTTTGTCAAAAAACAAGAATATTTCACCTTGAATCCTAACTCCTTATTTTAGGACTTATCTGTCTCTTCGCCTCTTCAAGAAAGGCCTTTGGTGAAGCAGAGTGGGCAGACACACTATTGCAGGGGTTTCAGTCTCTCCCCAATGGGCCCCAGAACAGGGCAGCTGGAAGAGGCCTCCAGGGGTGATGGAATTCCCCACACACTGTCACAGAACCACTCACCTCTTGGCCTTCAACAGAGTCATCCACTCCTAAAAATACCGCACACGTGAAAAGGGATTTTTCTTTTTCACACTGACTTTCTCATCACTGAGACTCCCACTTGCATTTGTGGAGCCCAGTTTTCCTAGTCCAGACGTTAAGGTAAGATGGATTGAGTTGCATCGTCAAAAGCATATTTTGGGATGTCTTTTGCAGGCATTTTATGGGTCTCTTAAGTCTGAGACTTGACCTCCAATTTCTTTAGAGAAAGCTGAAAATCATAGTTAAATTTAAGAAGGTGTCTAATTTCTTCCTGTTTCTTTGAAAACACAACTAACATCACTTCTGTGATGGCTATTTTATTTGCCTCAGTGCCCCTTGTCTATAAAAGTCTCGAAACACGTGTGGGAAATGCCAGCTCATGATTACATTTGTAAAATTCCAACCTTGACCCCAAAGCTGTGATTGTTCAAGATGCCAGATATACAGAATTATTTACTAGACTTCAGGAGAGCTGTCCAATCGTATAAATCTTGATTCTTAAACAAAAGCCTCCTCTGGGAGTACAGATCAAAATAATACTCTGATGATGCAATTACTAGAGTGAGCAAAGCCAGACTTCACCAGAAAGAAATTTCAAAGAAAGCCCGCAGAATCTTCTGGAGTTCTTTGTCCACTTTTGAATGGTAGCTCTCGGGTTTCTTCTTTGTAATCAGACAGTCCTCACCATCACTCATGAGGTGTCAGTGCCTGTGTGATAACCCAGTGCTTATCCCTGCCTCAGAGCATTCTCTCACAACCAGAGCTGTGGCCTGACGGAACAAATGCTGGCAGAGAGGGGGAGAAAATGGACAGGGATCCACCCCCACGTTATCAGAGCAAGAGTTTGAATTTTTGATGGTTCCAGGAGATTCCAGCTCACACAGGGGGGATGGGAAACTGGAGGAAAGTTACTGGATTTTGTGAGCTCATTGACCATGGACTCATTGATTCTTCGCCCAAAGAGAGAAGAGCCTAATGTTTCCCAGATCTAAACTAGAACCTCTCTTTGATGATTTGTCACCCATCTGAAAGAAGTTCAGGTGATTGTAACTACCCAAGGCACCACATAGAACAATGGCCCTTGCTTAATTTAGCCTAACGTGTACCAGTGATTCAACTATTGGAGGTCAACCTCAGGATCCTAGAGAATAAGAAGGAAAACCTATTGCCATTTTCTCTACGACCTTTGATAGAAGCTGTGAGGCTTCTTGGGATTATCCTAAGAGAACATTTTGGAAACTTCTCTCAGTACAGGCAAGCCTAGGTCAGAGGTCATAGAAATACTAACGAGCTCTAACCTCTTACCAGAGACTGAGTCTGTCTCATAACTTTGTGCCACCACTATCTTCAGCTCCTCACACAGTGACAGGAATATAAAAGGAACATAGAAAACATTTGCACAATATTGAAAGCTCACTCAACTGCCATACTTTTATTCCTGAAGCTCCAAGGAGAAAGATGCAGGGATTTTGTGAAATACTGAGTCTGCCATCCACAAGTTGGTACTTCAAAATGATGATGAATTTTTAAAAGACTTTATCAAGGGCACATGTGCCAAGACTTTTAAACAATGACAGCAGCAAGGACGGTATGGACTTCTACATATGCCTTTTATAAATACATGGCATTGGACTTCGAAGACCCAGTTGTCACTTTCATCTTCAATAGCCAGAGACAAGGAGGTGCCATTCTAGTCCAAGAAACTCTTGGACTTGATATTGACTGGCTGTTATCAGCTCTTTATTTACAGTGTGAGTTGAAGTTACAGTATGTGTCTGGGAAGAAGCTCTTGATTTGTGGAGTCAGAATTACTGAAGTTTTGAGCATTTACTTTTGTCTCCTGAAACACACAACTTTGATTGCAACCTCAATCTGCCTCGGACATTTCTACAGATGCTGTTCCTGCCTATGGTCTAGAGAAATCAGTCAGCATTTTCAAAGGCATTAAAAAAATATTTAATGGAAATATTTATAACTAATTAGCTGTTAAAAATGAAATGCCATCAGATGAGAGAGCAAGGCTCATCACGAGAGCCACATCACCATAAAGTTTGGAGACAACCAGTTTTTCCTGGGCAGAGGACTTCTTCAAAGTGGATAGATACTGCAGAGAGGAAAGCCATTTGGATCACAGTAATGGTGTCTTATCCAGCATAATTGTCCTTGCCAACTCTATGAGAGAAATCTAAGCTTTCTCCCTCTCTACTATATCTAGTTTCAGAGATAATACAAGGACATGTAATTATGACTCTCAGAAAAATCTCTGCAGATCTGAAAGCTAAGAACACCCATTGAACCAGAGACCCTGGTGATCCTGTGTGGTCTTGTACTCTGATGCCATAGCCGGGGAGGTGAGGTCTAGGAAACTTTAGATAACTTTGTGAAATTAGATAAACAAGCTCAACTGAGATGAAAGTGACAGATGAACCAAGAATGAAGAAAGATTTAACATTAGTGAGCTGTTCTTCATGTGGGCTGACCCTATGTTTTAATTGTTTGGTATTTCACAGCTTTGTTTATTCCCTCCTGCTTAGTAAGTCACTCTCCTTCACTTTCCCTTCTTATTATCTTATCTCAGGGACTGCACATCATCTGTAAGAATGAAAGGGAAGTTTGCAGGCCCAGTTAAAATCTCCCCAATTTTCCACTTGGCTGTGCAGCCTCCAGTCATATATTTCATCTTGAAAGAGACCACATGCGTACCTGAACCAAGAACATAGCCTCTTATCCACCAGTCTTTAGAGGAAAAAATATATATATGTGTGTGTATTGATGAACCTCAACAATATCTGTCAAATCTAGAAGACTGAAAAGAGAAATGTATATATTTTTATGGAGAGTAAGAATGTTCTTACAGTTTATAGAACCCTGGAGCTTCCAGATAAGGTCCCACCATTACAGTCCAGTCCTGTCTCATGGCCTATTTGATTCATGTGTGAAATTGAGATAAGGATGAGGCCCAGCCTGGAGAAAGCCTCAGATCCTCTGGGAGATTGCCATCTGCCTAGCCTTTGTGGGAGCACAGGTTGGGGAGCTGGAGAAAGGGAGGCTCCTGGCTCTGACTGCAGATTTGGTGGGGAGGTGAAACGGTATTACTGATTTATGCTGGGAATGAAGACATCTGCCCAGCTCTAAACACACAGCCAGGCTCCCTCGTATGTGCACAGTGGGGCTTATTTCAGAGCAGCACTTGACGCCTTCACAAACAAGCAAACCTTAAATTGCCAGATAATTCAGTGCTTGGACGCAACCCCTCCATTGAAAAACCAAGCATTCATCATTCTATCTTTTGAGTTAAAAAGCATTGAGAAGTAGTCAGGTTTTCTTTTATTTTTCTTGTTTTTTCACAATGACATCCATTGCCCTACACCTCACGTTCTGTGTAAGATGCACAAGGAGAGCTGCATCTTATTTAAAACACCAAGCATTCCACATTCAAGTACATGTGGGTAGTTGTCTACATAGAAAAGTCAAGAACAGCAAACATAATCTAGTGGTGCGTTTGGCCAAAGACTGAACTCATTTCCCTAGTATATATTAGAGATGATTCCAATTTTGCATATTTCTAAATTCCAGCTTCCTGGGAACACCTCTGCCAGCAGAGTGGCTTGTTCTTGTCCATCTGTTTCCCATAAAGAGATGTTGGATCCCATTCTGGCTGGACAATGGCAAGGTCTAGTGTTCCATTAAGCTCACAAATCCAGAGTGTGGCCACTTTTGCAGCTTCCCATCCTCCCCTTTCTCCCTTTTCCTTCTCCATGTGTCCTTGTTGATATGATCACATTTCCAAATGCCTGGGTCGATCACAGATCACGTGGAAGCTCCTCTTGGCCCTTCCTGGGGAATGTGCTTGCTGTCTCTCCCTCTCTCTAGCGTGGTCCTGTCTTTGGTTTTATTTTCCCCACCATGGCAGGTCTGTCCCAAACATGGGGGGGCCTCCCCCCTTTGTCTCCGTACACCTGGCATGGTTATGTGGCAGGCAGAACTGCACTTACTCGATCCTACCTTAAATGTCCTGTCTTTTATTTCCCAAGCGCACTATCTGGATAGGGTAGTTAAAGGTATGGTCTTCCTTCCTCTATTTTCCTGTTGTCTTTGTGTGTGTGTTTGTGTATGAGCATAAAAGAAGAAATGTGTATATAAAAATGCGTATACACCCCAAAGCATGGTGTTTAGATGCTGCCACTTCCCGCCTTTGTCCCAGCCTCCACAGCCCAGGGGATGGGTTTTTGGTCACAAGGTGGTTGATCTACCTAGAATGTCATTCTTCCTGCTGAAGTCTCACTCTGTTTGTGATATTACCATTGTGCTGTTGTCCTTCCCTCCCCATACACACATACACCCCCTCGCCCTTTCTACCCCATCTCATGCCATCCTGCCCATCGTTTCTGGCCCCTGGTCCATCAGAATTAAGATGCTGGGGACCAGCATGGTAGTCTGAGAGAAGAGACCCCAGGGCAAGCTAAGAAATCTTAAGGACTACATTCTACTACTATGTGTTCACTCACCCACTACCCACCACAGAGCAGCCACTAGGACTGATACTGTGTCCCAGATGCTGTACCAGGCTCTGGAGAAATGGGAAGGAAACAGATCCCTCACTTTGGGGAATGGACAGTCTCTATGTGTGTTTTTTTTTTCCTTTTCAGAGAAGGCCTGACTTTGGTAAGTCTTATCTTTGAAGAATGTTTTCTACAGGCAAAGATATTCCTTCTGTTGTAAACATTGACGTACAGTAGACAGTGCCTAATTTAATTTCCACATAGGACTCCTTGACCTAATATGTCTCCAAATGATCAGATCGGTGCACTCCTAAAGTCTGCCAGCTGCCTGTGAAGTCCCACACTGCATTCATCTTTACAGCTGCAAGCCCTGACACTGTCTGACACAGACTCTGTGCTCAGTAGTTAAAGATGCATACACTGGAGTCAGACTGCCTGAGTTTGAATCCCAATTCCAACACTTCAGAACCCAGCTACACTAGGCACATCATATAACCTCCCTTCGCTTCAGAGTCTTTATAAAATAAGAATGAAACAGGACCTACCTCCTAGGGAGAGCAGGAGCGTTCAATGAAATAATGAATGTAAAGTCCCTAGCACATGGGCAGTTATGATGCTTAGTAAATGTTAGCTGTGCTCTTTTAAATCATATTATGCTGACCCTTCATTTGGAGAAGGACTTTATTAACCACACTAATTTTTGAAATTGTGAAGGAAAAGGCTAAATTGGTTTTTAATAAGAGATAGCCACTGCTGTTTCAAAACTTATAAAAAGGGTTTTGGGGAAAGTGGTTTTCAATTGGGAAATCATTGCCAAATACAGCAAAGGTGTTACTAAGGCCCATCACATGGATGCCTGGTGTTGAGAAGCCAGGCTCCTCTCAATGCACAGTCTGCCCTTGGACTCAGAATAAAATCTAGCAATAAAATTCCAGCAAGAAGGAGTAGTACCTCTGAGCCTCTTTAAAACAGGCTTTTCGTCCATGATCATTATCAGAGGGATCTTCAGGATGGATTAAATTGAATAATGTTACCATCTAGTTGGTGGAATTTTTCCCTATTATGGAAAGTTTTTTCACATTGTTGAGTCTTCAGTAAGTGTTGTGAATTATTTTAAGGGAGCAGATACAATTTTACCCACTTGCTTGGAAAAGGAAACTGAAATTGAGTGGCTCATGCTAGGACCCATTCCTAGTCAGTGGCCATTCCAGGATTTGGGATTTCCTGGCCTAATCCCCATTTCCAGCATTCTACTATCTGTCACCTGCGTCACTAAGAATGTACCATAATTTCCAGTTTTCGTTTTCTTAACCACATCTTCCCAATTGGCACCCTCACCAAGAAGTGAACCATATTCTCATTCAAGCCATACTTCAGAAAGTATCATCAGATCTTTAGCTAGATTCAGCCCATGAGTCATAACTTGCTTTCAAATACAAATGTTTCTTGCCAAAATCTAAAGCTAAGCTAAGCTCCTGTCTTGCCTACATTCTAATATAATGGGTACTAATTGTTTAAAAAAAGATTTCAGAGACATACAATGCAAGTTCAGGATTTCTCAGAATAGAATAATATGCAGTTCAAACACAAGCCAACTTTTGTTCTTTGCTCTCCAGTTGCATTGGTAGACACTAAAGAAAAAGCATTCACTAAATGTGCTAAACTCGTAAGTGCCAGGAAATTTGGTGACCACACAGTAGAATGGTTCCTCCGCTCAGGTGGTCCACAGTCCAGCAAAGGAGATACTAAAATAATTTGAACAAAGTGTGATGAGGGTTATGATAGGGAAAGTTCAAGGCCACTTCACAAGAAGACATTCCAACCTCCAATTTAGGCAAGATTGTGAACCTCAACAAAAGCGTATGAGAAAGCCACTGGTAGTCCTTTAAAGCAGGATGATATGACCTTTGTGATTTGGAAGGATCTATCTGGCTACCCTGTGTAAAGGACTGAGGAATGGAGGCAAGGAGACCAATTAGGAGACTGTGCGACATGTCATAAATAGGAGATGATGGCCATCTTGGCAGGGAAGTGACAATAGGGTTGGAAAAAATACAAGAGGATCAGAAAGAGAATCATAATAGGACATTTTAACACACGTTAGTTGCATTGCATAGCCCCTTTGCTACTTAACAAAAAAAGCGATACCCCCAAGGGTTCTGAAAGGCTTCTGGTCACACCTGATGCCAGCTTCAGGGGCGCTTCTTCATAGAAGGTTTAAGCAGAAGGCTGAAGATAAAGCAGTCCCTTATCATTTAAAGAGCACCATTTCTTTTGAGAAGCTTAGCCCTTCTCTGGTGAATTTAGAGGTGAATTTACACCCTAAATTAACATTATTTTGGCTCTAGCAAATGCCTGATGTGAATCCTTCCAGAAGGGATTGTTAATGTCATTTGGGTTCTCTGAATTATTGATGATTTTCAGTTTGTGAAATTAATGAGCTTCATAGTGGGTAAAGATGGGCATGTTGCTTTAAGAAAGGGAGTCACCCCAGAAGGGGACTCCTCATACTAGCTAATGAGGGTGTGATTATCCCAGAAGCAAATTGCTGGACAAGAACAAACCTCAATCAACCCACAGATGCTCAAACTCCATCTGGAACCCCCAAACTGACAAGACTGTGCAGACCCTCAGGGTAATTTGGTCCATCTGAAGAAGCGGTGGATAGTGTTCCCATGGTTTCCCTTGTGACAGAGCTTACTGAGAACTCCTCCTCAGGCAGGCAGAGCAAGCAACACATACCTACACTAGATGCTATGGGGTAGGAGGAGCTCATGCGAGAAGGATTCCCAAGTGGATTTCATGGAATGGAATATCCACATTACTGTAAATGGATAGGAGAGGAGGGGACAGAGTTTGAGGTCATGTTGGAAAATGTCCTGATAATCAAGCCTTGTTTTCCAGACATATTTGGCCACAAAAGCCTGTTTTTGAGGACATCATAAACTCACTTTGAGAAGTATTATTTGATGATAAGACCCATTTTAAATCCTTCCTGGAACAATGTAGAGTCTAGAAAAATAGAATATAAGTTTGTGTAAGAGAACAGAGGATAGACCTCCTCTCTGTATAACCCAAATTTGATACACTCCTGGCATCCAATATGTGCTGAGTAAAGTGCATTGAAATTAAGAACAAAATAATCTAATTTGAAGTTTTTTTGACCTGTGTGGTGTCTACTGTACAGGAAGTACCAACAGCTCATCTCATCCAAACCTTCATTAAAATGAGGAGGAAATTGAGGCCAAAAAGTAAAAGTAACTTCCCCAGAATTTCACTAGGGATAGTCCAGTAGGAAACACCAGAACCTAAGTCTCTTGTGTCATTCATTGATTCATTTCAACAAACATTTTCAGTACCTATGATGTGCAAGGCACTGGGTTAAGTCCAACATTATCTTTATGGAGTTTACATTCTAATCAGGGAGTGGGACATCAAAGTAATAGCAAAATTAGTAATTTAAGTACACGTGGGGAATACTGCTGACAAGCAGAAGGACATGGGGCTAGGAGAGCATGAAGTGGTGGACTGGACTGGTACTCAAGGCCCTGACCATGTCTCTCTGCCTCCCACTGAGCTGCTTGGTGACCTCTGTGAGTAAATCACTAGGTTTGTATTTATGAGGACCATTGCTTTTACACAAAAATTGAAACAAGTTGGACTGACAAAGAGTTACTTTCTGGCTTGTGAATGTCTTAATGAAGTTATACAAAGTTAGAACAGTAATAATAACAGCAGTTATTTATTAAATACCTACTTTTGTATCCACTGTGCAAATTAATCAGCATACATTATCTTATTAACTTCTCAACAACTCTTTGAATTAGGGGTGACCTCCTGAGAAAACTGAGGCTTAGAGATTTAAGTGATTGGCCAGCAATGACACAGGTATTAAGTAAAATGGAGGTGCTAAGATTTGAGCTGAGACCTGTGCAGTTCCAAAATCTACGCTCTATTACACATGATTTTGTTAAAAATTTAAGATTAAATGGTATAAAGTTGGAACTGCCTTAGAAAATCAGGATCTGAAAAATAGAACAAAAAGTTCTATGATTGGTCAATGTTATTTTTATATCTAAAGTGTCTAGCACAGTGGTGACCCCTGGCAGATCCTCAGTATATAGCAGTCATTATCTCACTGCCCTGAAGCATCTAAACCAGGGCTTGGCAAACTATAGTCCACAGATCAACTCTGGCCCATTACTTGTTTTTGTAAATAGAGTTTTATTGGGACATAGCCATGTCCATTCATTTATATATCGTGTGTGGCTGTTTTCAAGCTACAGTAGCTGTGTTGGGCAACTGCAATAGAGCCCATATGGCTCACCAGCCTAAAATATTTATTATATGGCCTTTATAGAGAAAGTTTACTGACTCTGATGTGGTTAACTACCTTAGTTTTCTGTTTTGCCTTTTTGTGAGTTCTGTCTGAGATTATAGGTATGATTTGTATTCCTTTACTCAAACTAGATGGAATGAAAAGGTACACAGAAGATTCGGATAATGTGTTGGAGCTATATATCACATCGTGCACCAGGCTTACTTGCATGATCTTATTTAATCCTCCCAACAATCCTATTTTATAAGGAGAATGAGATACAAAGAAATGGAAGCAGGTGACTGGGTCATGCAACCTCTGTGTGGCAGAGCCAGCCTTTGATGTGGCTCCCCAGCTTGTGCTCTTACACAGGAGATGTTCTCTGCACTTTACAAGAGGCTTCATCTTGGAGCAAGAGAAAACAATTTACTACCAGTCTTAGCAGTTGGACCCTGCTTTCCAGACTCATTTTAAGTACAAATGAGGCTTGTTTAAAAGAAAGTTGGATTTATTGGAACTAAGTGGGGAAAGCAGGAGTCTGTAAATGCTGAGATGAGAAAGGATAGCCCATGTTAGCTACCAAGTCAGAATGCCTGGGAAGTCCCCTGCATGGCTCTGCTCCTGCCACCAGCTATTACAACTGCTTCTCCATCACTTTTGGGGTGGCCGTGCTGGTGGATTCCCACCTTTTCCAACAGGCTTCTGATGTGCAAAGATCACATAGTCTCCATTTGCCTCTAAACTGCAGGAGGAACCCTGGTAGACTTAGAGCACACTCTGTAAGTGTTGACTCCTTTCAGTGGAAAACAAGGTGGCCAGATTGATTGATTGATTGGTTGGTTGCTGAACATTTCACATCTAAATGAACATGCTCTTTTACTGTGTAATAACAGTAAATAATCCTTGAACACTAAAGTTTCAGATTCTAATTGATGGGCTATTAGTGAGTGCCTGTCTTGGATGGCTATATTCACATTTGTCCCATTTAAGAATAATGTGTCAGTTTTCAGTTTGGCTTTGGGTTTAGCCATACTTGTAACAGTCAGCTGCTCATAAGAATAAAACAAATTAAGGACTATGCCTGCCAGTGCTTTCACATCCATGCCTTTCCCCGAGACTGAGCAGGGACAGAGAAAAACAGTGGAGGGCATGCCAGCAAAAAGTGTGCTTTCAGACCCCCCTAAGAAAGGGTTTGGCAGATTTGTTAAAAAGAGAACTCAAATGAAAACCCAGGGGAAAGGAGAAGCTAGGTGAGCTGTGGTAATTTAACAGATTCTCAGACATAGATTTCCAAGCCACAAACTCAGCAAGAGGGGATTAAAAATGTGGTCATCTAAAACCTGTAAATCTACTTGAATAGTAATAAAAAGTCCCCACCTTATGAAGGGTCAAAGTAGAACCAAAGCAGAGTTTATATATTGCCTGACCCTTCATGATTAAATCACCCGCAGCCCTCTCAGACAGAGGGCCACTCCCGTGTTGGGTTCCCCCATATTTTATACATTTCCCTTAGGGCACTTAGCAGCGAACTATTTTGCTTATACAAATCTGTCTCCTTTGATAGGCTACATGCTCCTCAAGAATAAAAGCTAGGTCTGATTCATCTCTGGACTTCCAGCACTAGCCCCAAGAAGGTGCTTAATAAATGACAGACAGGCAAACAGATGTACACATGAATGAAATTAGGGAAAGGCAGCCTGCCCGTGCCTGCATTTGTGATCACAGACAGCCTAGCCCGTCTCTCAGGGTGGCCAGCAGACCTTCCTTGTGTGCAGAAACCTCTTCTTAGCAGCCGTTGATAAGATGGGAAGAAAACCACCCAAGCCCTCTTTCTCAAAGCAAAGACAGTTTAGGAGAAAATAGGACAAAATAAATGAAAAGCCTAAGGTACAATACAATTGACCTAGTAACAAGAGCTGGGAAAATCACAGCCCTTTAGAAAAAGACCTAGAAGTGCTGAGGGGACATAGGGAGTAAACAGAGAGATGGCTCCTTTGTTCCAAATAGATGGCAGAGACCAGAGAAACACGCCAGAACAAACCAAGAACAAGGACCAGACACAGAGATCCAATGGTCAGATTCTGACAGGTCTCCACCCACTGAGTCCTGTTCTAGAATCCCAATCACTTTTGAAAGAGGAGGTTTTAGGTGCAGAAGGTGTGAGTTTCAGACCTGTCCCCACCATTGCCTGGCTGTGACCTCAGTGTGTCCTTTCACCTCTGAGTCTCAGTTGCCTTCTTGGTAAAGTGGCAGCTGCTAATGTGATCAGTCTCCCTGAATGCTGAGGGCATCAATGTGCTGATGGATGTGAAAGCATTTTGTAAGTTACAGGTGGAGCGTGAGTGTGTGTGACTGCTATTGCTGGGACAATCAGACCTTGACTCTGCATGTTTTGCCTTGCAGAGGGTTGTCCTGGCCTGTGCAATGGTAATGGCAGATGCACCTTGGATCTGAATGGATGGCACTGCGTCTGCCAGCTGGGCTGGAGAGGAGCTGGCTGTGACACATCCATGGAAACCGCCTGTGGTGACAGCAAAGACAACGATGGAGGTAGGGTTCTGGCACCCAGGGACCCCATGCAGCTCTAGGGGGTGGGAGGCACCGGGGTGGGGGTGGGCATGCTGAGTTAATGAGCACCAACACACCAGCTGTCCAGTCAGAGAGGCCTGCAGGGCAGGCATAACGCTGCACATGTGGTCTAAGGAATGAGTACATTTCACTATTCCATTTGAATTATTTTAAATTAGCTAATGTAAATGAAATTAATTGCCACCCCACAGTAAGTGCTGAGGAGAAGGCATATGGAAGAGTTTTCTAACAATTCAACAGTGGAATGAGTTGCCTGGCAAAGTCATGAGCTTGCTCTCACTGGAGGTAGGTGGGAAGAATCCATCCAGAAAGTGGCAGAATGGATATTTCCAGGGTAGGGAGGTCGAGTTACCTTTGGTTAAGGCCTTATTTCCTTTGATTCTGGTATTAACCCTCCCCAAGCACACCCTTGCTTTCACACCTGCTGCCTCTATAGCTTTGTGATGGAATTTATCTGTGCTGTTGGATTTTTTTCAAGAGCTAGACAGTCAAAACCCCAAAACAGAAGCTTATTCTTGTGGGACATTTAAGAGATGAGAGTGAAGAAACCCAGGATCTAATCCTACTTCTGCATCCCTTACTGACTAGTCTCTGGGCCTCCTGCTCCCTGTTTATAAAGTGAAGCGATTGCATGATGTAGAACATTCTAGTTCTGGTGTGTGTCCTAGAGTTAGCCTTCAGCTTTCAGTAGTGGAAACATGAGTGTAAATACAACCATCGTGTAGTGGGCTCTCCCACTTAGAAGATCAGTTGTTTCTTTCTGATTTAACCAGTGATTGAGTTCAACCATTCAACTCTTGGGAAAGTAAAAAGATAGGTACATGGAAAAGGAAAATGGAAGCAGTAAACCCTTCCTTTCTAATGATGGCCTAACAGTTGGCTAGTCCAAATGTGTTTATGCAGGTCTGTCATATTTCTACCAAGGGACTTTCTCATATTCTACACAGAGTAGGAAACCAACAGGCCAGACATTTAGCACCCCAACCTTTGGGAATTTTCTACTTAGTGTGATTCTAAAATATCAAAGCACTGTAAGGATTGAAAGGCCAAGTATATGCTATTGTGATTATTCTGGCTCATTGCCTTGAATTGCCTCCAGCAACCTAGAAAGGGCTGTTTCAGACTGCCGGTCTCTATCTAAGCCAGCTTTCGGTCCTCTACGGCTGCCTGCATCTCAGGGGTGGTCAGGCCTGATGCACCCCGCCTGAGCCCAGCAGAGCAGTTGTCAACAAGCAGTGCATGGACCTTGGGAGTTAGGCGGAGACAGTAGTCTCCTGAGACCTTCCAGGATTGAAAGAGCCCTTGATCAGTCTGAGACTTGTGGAGTTCATTAATACTCCTACTCATAAATATCCAGAGTTGTAGTTTGGGGCCAGGCATAGAGATGAATGAGTCTTGCCCTACTCTCCAAATGAGAAAGAGCAAAGTTAAGTGCTAATGGGCTGTGATAAGTGCTATTGCAGAGGTGTATGGTGGTTGTGGCAGTAGGAAGATATTCATCAAGAAGGTGATACTTGAGTAAGTTTCTGTGTGTCCTAGAAAGGACAGGACTCCACTTTCAGAGAGATAATCATGGGCAAAGGCAGAGCAGGGCAGGCACACGTATCCCTTCAGGCAAGATAATATGCAATGATATTTGCTCTTCACAGGAAAGAGATGTCAATCTAAATTACCTGCATAATTTCCTCAACATTCCCCTTCACTTGCCTGTGTAGGCACAATTCCAATAACTAACAATAACATTCAGGTGATTAGACGAGGAGAGAAGAGCCGCGCCATGAAGTCATTCCCTCCTCAAGAATCCAAGGTCTTAGCCAAAGTCTCTAAGCAGCTGTTGAACATCTGGGCAACAAAAGAACTGAGTGCCCCTGAGAAATGTGGGGAGAGGGCACACCTCCCCCCCCCAACATACAGGAATGGTTATAAAGCGAGGTTCATTTATTTCCTCTCGTGAAACACAATACCAGTCTATCCTGTTTACGGTCCTTCAAAGCCAGCCCGCCCAGTGCTAGAATCACTGGTGTTTACATGGGCATGGGCACACGGGAGTCCAAAGCCCCACCATTTTGGCAAGAGAAAGAGTTTTTTGTTATAGGAAATGGAGCTGATATAGACCCCAGGGGAACGGCGCCCCTCCAGCTGCTCTGAGATATGAGCCAGCAGGAACTGGAAAAGAACAATCAGAAAACCCTCAGTTGTAGGGGAATATGCCAGTTGAATTTATGGATTTGCATTATGAACTGAAAGGTGCTTTTATATGTCCTGTGTGTGCACGTGCATATGTGTGTGTATGTGTATGTAATGCCCTTGTCTGCTTTCAGAAGGAGTTAGTGTTGGCCTTGTAAAATATGTTTGGGAGCATTCTGTCCTCTGATTGTTGGGGAAGTTTGAGAAAGATAGGTACTAGGCCTTCTTTGAAAGTTTGGTAAAATTTACTAAGGAAACCATCTGGTCCTGGGCTTTTGTTTGGGGGAAACTTGTGGTTACTGTTTTATTTCTTTCCTCGAGATTGATCACTTCAATAGCAAAACCATACAATGGTACCATATCCTGAGTTTTTCCATTCATTTGACAAGCAATAACTGAATGTCCATTCTGCATCTGGGCCTGTCCTGGGTCCTGGGGATTTAGAAGCAAATAAAACACAATTCCCACCCTTATGAACTTCACACTCAGGAAGGAGAAAAAAGCAGCAGGTGATTACAACACAGCGGGGTCATCACTGTGATGGAGCATCCACACACTCAGCTGATCTTATCAGATGCATGTATATCTCTTGGGGACTAGGTCCCTGTCCTTTGAGGCATCCACTTTAGCCAGGAAGACATCCCGTGGGTAATCCGAGTTGAGGAGACACTCGCTGGGGTGACTAGTGTCAGAGAGAGCTTGGTCATGGATTCTCAACTGTGAAATGAGGGAACACCTCCCCTATAGCCCACTCAGTTTGGGTGGATTTCCACCCATTGGGAGAGCCAAGGGGCAGGTACAGAGGGTCCCTGCTCTGCAGGTTGGCAGATGACACAGGCTGCCCTGGGGGCCAGAGGGGACAAAGTGATCCTCACTGGCCTCTCTGTCACTCTGGGTCTCAGTCACTTTTCATGGAGAGAGAACTAGGACAGGCTGTACCAGGCAGTGCAGGAGTGAGCTGCGTTTAGCAGGCTGTTTGTGGTCCAGACAAACACATGTGTGGGCTTCTGCCATCAGCACAACCCCTGCTCCTTTCCCAGGGCCTGTGAAGGCCAATGAGTGTGGACTAGTCTCTCTCCCTCAGGATGCTCCCAGTTATTTGCATGAAATCATTATCCAAACAACCAAATCTAATAGGAGCAGAATGAAATAATTTCCTTTATTTCAGCCATGGCATGGGGTGCAGCAAATTCCCAGATTAATCCATTGGGTGGAGGGAAATAGTGTGAGAGTATTACTGAATGAGTGTTCTGGGTTGATACAATTTAGGGACTTGGAGGAGGAATTAGCAGAGTTTAATATCGAGTAACAGCAATGGTAGAAATAGAGAGCATGGACTTTAGCTCCCTCCTTCCACCCCCCTGCATGTTACAGGCAGGGAAACTGGAGCGTCAGTCATACAGAAAGCAGCCATGCATTCACCCAGCGGAAGGTGTGTGGTATTATCATCCATTTATTATTTCCCTGTAATGAGGAAACTGAGGCTTAGCAAGCAGAAGTTTTCTGCCGGGTCACACAGCTGCAGAGTGGCAGAAACCACCCAGGCTCCAAAGGCCAGCCATGTTCAAGCTATTCTCGTGCCCAGACCTTGGACGCACAGCTCCATTGTAAACCCAGCTGTGGCTCTCCAAGTTAGCTATGAACTCCCAATTTCTCTTCTTTCCCAATTTGCTAGGCTTAAAGCAGTCCTTTCCAAATTAAACTTGAATTTCAAGCTTCGTTAAGAATACTGTTGCAGGGCCTCCCCGGTGGCGCAGCGGTTGAGCACTGGGTTGCGAAGCTGCTCGCACCTCTGCAGCGCCGGTTCGATCCCCGGCCACTGGAGGAGGGTCCCACATGGCGCGCAGACCTCTCCTGCCGCCCGCTGCTCCCCTCAGCAGTGTACTTCGGTCCTTCTGCCTGCTCTGCTCCCCACTCTGGCTCTGGTGAATTCTCTCACCCTCCTGCGCTTCTGACTGTACCCAGTCCTTGTATAGATAAATAAATAAAAAATAATAAAATCTTAAAAAAAAAAAAAAAAAAAAAAAGAATACTGTTGCAGTGTTTTCAAACAGTGGGACACAAAAAGAAAAACTACACAATATGGCTGCATTGGCTTTAGCTTTATTGATTTGTTTGTGTTTTCATTTGTGGTTGTTGTCTAGATTGAAAAATAGGAAACAGATCCTGAACGTGACCCCCTGTCTCCTGATCTCCAACCAGGGCTGCCCAGTCAGCCCAGCCTGCCTCTACACTCCACCCAGGGCACTATGGGTGAGGGGACCAGGGGGAAGAGGGGGGTTACAGTGACTCTGACTCCCCACTGGGTGTGAGTTCCTCTGTGTGCCCCACTTGACAAAGAAGCTGTACCCTACTTATACAGTACCCTTGATGACGCCCTTTATGAGGCCCCACATCTTCTGTTGTGTTACACATTGGCCCTCTGATGGGGATGTTCTTGTCATCTCTGTTTCAGAAGTGCTGAAGCTGTGACCCAAAGGTGCTAAGTGACTATAAAATAAGGATAACAATGCCTACCTTGCAGGGTTGTGGTGAGAACTACCTGTGATGTATTTAAAGCACAACATAGCACAGTGATTAAAAGGGCAGGTTCTGTACCTAGACTGTCTGGACTCAAATCCTGGCTCTTGCATTTTGGGCTCTATGACCTCAAGTGAGTTACTTAACTTCCTGAGCCTTAGTTCATCATCTGCAGATATTGGTTCTTTCTCACCCTTTCCACTGTAATCATAGAAACATGTTGCTTATTATAAAATAATATATTCTTATTTATAAATGAATATTTGTAAAGATTTGAATTATACTGTATATGCTACTAGATGCTATACAATTTTGTATGCTCTTTTGCATTTGCAATTATAATGTATTTCTCCATATAGAAATGCATGTTGACCCTTTTTCACTTCTTATTTATTTTTTTTAATGACACTTTTTTTAAGCTTTATTTATTTATACAAGAACCAGGGTACAGGCCAGATGCACAGGAGGATGAGAGGATTCACCAGAGACAGAGCGGGGAACAGAACAGGCAGACTGACGAAATACACTGCTAAGGGGAACAGCGGGAGAGACAGGAGAGGTCTGCTGCGCCATGTGGGATTCTCTCCAGCCAGCGGGGATTGAACCCACGCTGCAGAGGCTGCAGACAGCCTCACAGTGCGGCTCTCAACTGCCTGTGCCACCAGGGAGGCCTTTCACTTCTTGTTTAAAATTTGTGTTCCAAACTGTTACTTGCTCATTGCTAGGAGGAAAAAAATCCAAATGCACATAAAGGAAAGTAATCATTTAGGTGCATTCCTAAGACCAGGCACTGTGCTGGCCACGCTGAGTACGTGATCCCCAGCCTTCACCACAAACTTGCAAGGAAGGCATTTACCTGCAGGGAAGTGGAGGCTCAGTCAGCTGAAGTCATTTCCCAAAGACACACAGTGGATCACTGGATAATGTTGGGTCAGAACAGAACCAGTATTTAAAAAGAAGCCAGAATAAGAAATCCACTGGAACCCCTTTTTTTTAAAGAGGCATGTATTATTTGTTTGTTTGTTTGTTTGTTTATACAAGCACTGGGTACAGTCAGAAGCATGGGAGGGTGAGAGAACTCACCAGAGCCAGAGCGGGGAGCAGAGCAGGCAGAAGGACCGAAATACACTGCTGAGGGGAGCAGCGGGTGGCAGGAGAGGTCTGCGCCGTCATGTGGGACCCTCCTCCGGTGGCCAGGGAGCAGCCGGGGATCGAACCGGCAACCCAGAGGCCGCGGGCAGCTTCGCAACCCAGTGCTCAACCGCTGTGCCACCGGGGAGGCCCTGGAACCCCTTTTGATAAAGGATTTTTAAACAGCTTCAAGGTGTGATCATCTCTTTAGGTCCTGTTAGCGCATGAACAGCAATCATGGATTGCAACATAAATCACTGGTAGATTCAAGCTGGAAAAGGAAATTTCGGGAAAGCTAGGAACAAAGCCCTCTGTCCTCCCTTCTCTTGCCCACCTCCCTTTGCCAAGTGGAGAGTTCACATAAAGCCATAGAATTTGGCCACTCTTCAGACTATCTCTAAACCACATTTCTTGTGATAAGAGGCAAGAGAAATTGACCTTTAAAAATCTTGTTCTGAGGGCCAGATAAAGATTTTGCACACCCGTCCAGAGAAGGCACAGAATTTATTATAGCAAATGACAAAATCTTCGCCCAGATGTGTAGAGAAAGGGATCAGAGCCGTTCCATCCCTAGAGCCTCCCTGAATACTGCTCACAGCCTGCTGGGAACCAGTTCCAGGGCCAGACTGCAGTCTGCAGCAGGGTGAAGTCAGCTGGCACGCTATCGAGCTGGGGAAGGAGTTCAGCCTGCAGAGGGAGGGACTTGTATACACTGTCCATGCGACCACCCTTTTAAGGGACCATGCCAACTACAATATAGAGGTTACTAAGCACAACTTTCCCAAACCGGCCCCCTGCTCCCTTCTGCTTTTGGCTTATTCTTGTCCATCCTTCTAGTGTCCCTTTAAGCACTCTCTCTTCCAGGAAATATGTCAGCCCCCAGCCTGAGTTGGGTTCCCAATTTTGACTTCCACAGGCCCCTCCTCATTTTTCTTTCCAGGCACTCTGACAACTCTGTCTGTCACACATGGTCTTGTGCCTGTCTGTCCAGTGCCTGGCACAGGGCCTTCCAGTCACATGATAGGTGCGAAATGAATACAACAGGCCTGTCCTGGGTCTCTGACATAAAGAGAGGAGGGGAATGGTTTCCATCACATCCATGGCCTGAAATGGGCCATGCCATGCCCTTTGATGTGGAGCCTTCACGTAATCATTCACTCATTTAAAGAATATGCTGCTTCCTGTGTGCAAGGCACTGCGCTGTGCATTTGGGGTACAGAAATAAACAAGTCCATTCCTGCCCTCTGTGGAGGGGAATCAGGGCAGGGGGAACCAGAATGGCCAATGCCCTGGCAGAGGTGAACTGTGGAAGGGTGGGATTTGTGAGAAAGGCGAGGGTCCACATTCACAGCTCTGCCATTTTGCTAGCAGGAGGATGTTGGGTAAGTCGCTTAGCCTGAGCCCCAGTTTCTTCACAGGTGGCATGAGGTTAGCCAGGCCATCACCTTCAAGGGAGCTCTCATGCTCTCCTTTTGTTTTCTGTGAAAGTTTCAGCAAGTTGGCCATGGGGCCAATGTACCTGTGGCTTAGAAAAGCCAGGAGGGGACCCCCACTGGCTGCCCCCATCTCCCCTCCCCCTGACTGCCTAGGACCAGAGAGGGAGAAGAATTCCATGAGGCTCCTCTGCTCCCTGGAAACTCTTAAAACAGAATGTACAGACAGGCACTTCCAGGCAGGACTTCGCCATTCTTGTGCTAGGGGGGCACCATCGACGGAGGGGCTCCAGGGGCTCCACAGACAGGGAGGGACACCAGCATCTGCTCCATTCAATGACTCACCCTTCACAAACCAAGAATTAGCAGTCCAGAGAGACTGGCAGACATTATGTTTCCAGTTTTGGGTAAAGAACTTGTGTCTCAGACACATGACAGGGTGTGGCCAAGATCTCACAGCGAGAGAGTGAGAGGTCCGAGGAGGACCTGGGACTTCAGACTTCTTAGCCTGGGTTTTGTTTCCCCCATGTACCCAGGACCTCAGTTCTCAGTGTCGGTTGATGCCCACCACAGGGTAGGCAGTGAGGAGGGAGACAAGAGGCCTGTGTAGGTGGAAATGTTGGCAGCAGCCCGTGCCTGGTGCACCATGCAGATTTCAGCACTGGGTGGGGCTAGAGGGACTCCAGGTTGGAGTTGAAGCACCAGAACCTTTCAGAATGTTTGGTGCTCCAGAGCCCTGACCCTTTTTTTCCTTTTCTTTTTCTTTCCTTCCTTCCTTTCTTTGCTTTTTTTTTTTTTTAAGATTTATTTATTTATTTATTTATTTATTTATTTATTTATACATGCACTGGGTACAGTCAGAAGCACGGGAGGGTGAGAGAATTCACCAGAGCCAGAGCGGGGAACAGAACAGGCAGAAGGACCGAAGTACACTGCTGAGGGGAGCAGCGGGCGGCAGGAGAGGTCTGCGTGCCATGCGGGACCCTCACCCAGTGGCCAGGGAGCAGCCGGGGATCGAACCGGCGCTGCAGAGGCTGCGGGCAGCCTCGCAACCCAGCGCTCAACCGCTGCACCACCGGGGAGGCCCTCTTTGCTCTTTTTTAATTGCAATTCTGCATTCTTTTTCTGGCCGATTTATTCTCCCTTCTCTTTGTCTCCACTCCCACCAGAGGCCTATGCTGGGTATGGCATGGCTGCGGCCCTCCAGCCTGCAGCCCAAGTGGCCTCTGACATTTTCTCCCATGTGAAGAGGGCGAGGAGGCCTTCAGGACTGTGAGGAAAGAGGGTATTTCTAGGGTAAACATGTTCTTCCCCAAAAGTGGGAATTTAGGGTTTAGGAGAACTTTATTGAAAATTTGAGGGAAATAAGATAAAACCCTCTCTATTTTTCCTGTTTTTCTAATGTAAGAATGAGTGTCTCTCAATGGAACGAGCAGATACATGAAACATGGACATTTAATAAGTCAATCAACTTGTGTGCAATTAAGTGAGGGCTGAAGTGCTTGGAAAACGTGTTTCCAAACTAGCCCCGACCAAAGAACCCCGAAAACCAGAGAATTCCAGTCTACCCTGTGAGATGGACTTTCCTGCTCCCAAAGCACACTTTTTCCCCTTAATACAAATCTTCTACAACGTGTCATCTGTGCCTGAGAAAATTAAACTGTGGAAGAGTCTCTTTTACTGTGGCGCAGCCATATGCCCTGCTTCAGGCTGCCATATGTCGCTCTCAAAAGTATACAGAGGGGTTTGCACAAGAGCTGGTTTAGAAAACCAAGCCTTTGGTAAGCATTTGGTGGACCTTACTGATTTTTAAAAATGCGTATCTCATTTAAATATGATTGTCTCTATTAATGGAGGCCTAGCCCACATTTACTACTCAGCAAATATTTGCTGGATGAATGATGAGGAAGCATCACCAGGAAAGGCGTAGGCAGGCAGAATTCATGGGCCTCCATTCATCACAAGCCTGCAAATCTCACTGGGAGCAATCCCACAGTCTCATACGGGCACTTGTTTGTGTGGTGTCCCCTCTTCAGAGAACTCCGACCTTCAAGTCCCCTGACAGCTCTATTTCCCTAACTTCTGAGGGTGGTGTTGTGGCCACGTTCAGCTGCTTCAGTTCTCTGAGGCCGGACTGCGTCTGCAGCGGATGGTCTTGTGCGTAGGGAGGGGCCGGGGCAGGGCCAGATGGCAGGTAGGAAACCGGCACCAGGAAGCCCTGTCCCGGAGCTCATGGTAGCCATTATTCGTGAGTACTTACTGAGGCCGTCGTGCCGAGAGCTTCCCGTCTGTGGGCGCAGCTGACCTTCCCAGTGCCTCTGTGAGGTGGACTTGGGTGTTCGTTTCACTGAGGAAGTAGAAGGCAGAGCCCTGGCTGAACTTCCGTTGCCAGCGGGATGATCTGACCACAAGAAACAGCCATTTATCTTTAAAGTTCATTGCCAAATTTGTTTTTTAAATGAAAGAAAAAAGGGGTTAGGGAAGCTCCAGAGTCTAGAAGCAAGGGTGGAGCCAGCGCCGCCATGCTGGAATACTGAAATGGGTCAGTCTGGTGTCCAGGAGCTCACGGTCTTGGGAGACGCGGGCTTGCAGTGAGTTTTCTGGGTGAGCACAGAAGAGTTGTATTTCATCACATTTTTCATTTAGGAAGTAGCTCCTAAAAGTTTTCTTCAGGACTCAAAGAGCCTATCATACCTCAAAGAGAAGAGCTCGATGAAAAGCAAAAAGAGTAAATACAATGTAAGGAATGCTTATAACCTGTTTGGGTTTTTTTAAAGATTTAATTAAAAAGCATTTAATTAAAAAGTTAAATTCAAAAGAAAGAAAGAAAGGAGAGTTCAGATTCAGAGTCAGCTTCTTCACTGGCAGTGTGACCTTGACCAAGTGACTTTACTACTTGGAGCCTCTGGTTCCTTCTCTCTAAAGTGTGGGTGATGGTGACGACAGTGGCTGCTTGGTAGAGTTTGGAAGATTCTGTGACACATTCCTGGAAAGCATTGAGTCCAACACCTGGCACTCAGTAAATGGCAACTGGAATTATTCACCATCATCTTCATTTAATATAAATATTAATAATAATAATAATAATAATAATAATTCCTGGCTAACGTTCCCCAGGATGAGAGAACAAGAGGCAGTTCTTCCTAGGTGCCACAGAATGGAGTGTTTATAAGGAGGTAAAAGACTGGCTTCCAGGGGCTGCTTTGGTGGTAAACAAGAGCAGGCAAGAGCTAATAAAATTTCAAATTAGCCATGACTTTTCACGGTCCTTCAATTGTGCTAGCTGATTTAATGGTCAGCGTCCCTGCTCACTGGGATTGAATAATGGAGCATTTCTGCAGAGTTATGGATGCGGCAGCTGAATCTGTCATGCTAACGTCAATAGCAGAATGCAAATAACCCTCAACTTGGGCTGTAATTATGTGTTTAAGCAATGTCTGACAGGGGCAGTGCAAGAGTGTGATGGAACCCGCTGACTGCAGGGGAAGACAGGTGCTCTGCCAGGCAGTACTTGGTATCTCTGGGACCTGACACCCCTGCCACAAGTTAGAACCCAGGACAGTGCTGAGATGAGGGAACCCCCTTCTCCCAGGTCAGGACACATCTGGCAGACAAGCAGACAAAAATGGCCCTTTGCTTTGATGAGCGGTGTTCTAGGTTCCTGGTCAGGAAGGGGAATTGTTCCTTATTCAACATTTCCTACCTGTCAGTTACTCTGCTGGATTTGGGGACATGGACTGCATTTTTATTTATCTAACAAATACTTCTAGGACACTCTGAAATGCTAGGTGGGAAGCTATGTAAGCTAGGTGGGAAGCCAAGGCCAGCGAGTTTAAGTAATTCACCCAAGGTCACACAGTGTATGTTTCAGAGCCAGGATTTGAGCCCACTCTAACTCTGTAGTCGATACTCATATCGCCCCTGGGCAGTCCTCAAGAATACAAGTGCAAGCACACCACTCAGACATGGACGAGAAAAGCCAGGGAGTTTCGTGCTTAATTTATTGAGGAAAAACCCCTAGATGTGAGTGAGATCAGGTAGCTTACCTGAGGCCACACAACTGGTTAGGAGTCTCAAGGGTGCCTCCTGTGCAGATGGGGCACCCCTTCTAGCCAGTGCATAGGCAGTGTCCTGCTGGGCAGCCTGTGTCATAAGCCCCATGGAGGCAAGGGAGCCGCAGAAGATGGGGACCCAGGGAGGTTACCTTCAGGGACTCATCTACAGTCCCTGCTGGGGATAGTTCTGGAACTTGAACTTCAGTGTCTGAGCCTCATGATCCCCCCATCATACCACGGTGTTAAAAATGTTCAGTTGAATGGAGATGTGGCTACTGACTCTTTATGGACTGGCGTTTGGTTACATCCCCGGCTTCATTTGTTTATTATCCCATTCCATTTTCATTCATGTATTTTATTCATTTATTTAACAGTCCTGTCTTAAACACCAGTACTACATGCTGTAGCCACACCAGATAACCAGATACAACAGATAGATACAACAGATAACCAGATGGGATCTGGACTCCAGAGTGGTAAAAGTTTGCCCAAAGTCACATAGCTAATGAACACCTGGAGACAGAATCTGAACCCAGGCAGGAAGACAGGCAGTTAATAACACACACACAGTACATGACTGTAACCCTGGGCTTGTCCTGTTTGCACTTTGGGCAATAGGCCCTAATCCCTGGGTTTGTTACCCATTTTAAGTTATTCTGTCAGGTGCCTCTAAAAGTACTTTAGGATAATACAATCAAAAATCTATAGTCTTGTAGAATTTCTTTCTTTGCACTTTATGAAGCTAGAGGCTGTAATATAATTTTCAGCCCTGAAGCAATTCATCCATGTAGAAAAGCAAATTCCCTGTTAATGCCAGCTTGGTCAAAGACCTGAAACCTCACAACAAACGTAAAAAGCCCCAGATCTCAGAAGGCCACGGCGGGCAGCAGGGGAGCCTCCATGCACTCACATTGCAGCTGAGAATGACTGATGCTGCCTCCTGTCTGTCATCCTACAGCCCATCCGTCCTGTCATGACCAGGCCTTATCATTTCTACCTCTGAACATCTCTCAAAATCTTCTCTCCATCTCCATTGTTATTACTCTAGTCTCAACAACCATTGTTTCCCCCTGTGTAACCTCAGCAAGCACACGCATGCGCATGTGTGTGCACACACATGAACAAACACACACATAGTGTCCCCAGATTCCACCTGGCCCTTTTCAATCTTCTCTCCTTGTTATAGATGTTCTTTACAGTACTAACCAGATGAAGTTACTCCCTGCTCAAAACCTTGCATTGTTCTGACAGTGAAATGCAAACTCCCAACCTGGTCCAGGAGACCCAGCCCGTTCGCTCCTGCCAGCCCTGCAGCCTCAGCGTGGGTCAGCATTTGAATTTAGCAACTCAAATGTTCATGTTTCTGTCACCTCTGGATCTTTATATATGGAATTCCTTCTGTCTCTCTGGGGGGAAAAAAAGAGCACATGTCACTCTGTGTACTTATTTTTTGTCTCTCCTTTTAGCGGGCTGAGACCAGATCTGAATCGCCTGGACCTTTCTGGTGCCCAGCAAAGGCCTTGGCTTATGTATCAGGCACTTCATAAAGTTTTCCAGTGAGTGGAAAATAGAGAAGTGATTGGAGGCATCGTGGGCGAACATGGCTCATTGAACACAGCGCTATAAACTTAACGCTCTGTCTCCCCTGCAGATGGCTTGGTGGACTGCATGGATCCTGACTGCTGCCTCCAGCCCCTCTGCCACATCAACCCTCTGTGCCTGGGCTCTCCCGACCCGCTGGACATCATCCAGGAGACACAGGCCCCCGTGTCCCAGCAGAGCCTGCACTCTTTCTATGACCGCATCAAGTTCCTGGTGGGCAGGGACAGCACACACATCATCCCCGGCGAGAACCCCTTTGATGGAGGGTGAGTCCCCAGGGCCCCAGCTCTGTCTGTGGCTCTCTAAGGGAGAATGCGCCCCCTCCAGGACTGTGTTTGGTTGCCTGCGGTGGGAGGAGGCCAGGAGGGTGGGCACCACAGGCTCTCGGGGGGGAATGTCAAGGCAGGCAGACCCACATTTAGAAAACTGCTGTCCAAGGCATTTGGAATTTTACGAGCGAGTTTTGTTGTTCCCGCTGGGTGATAGATGGAGAGAGTGAGAAATCAAAGGTCCAGGGGGGATCTTGGATCAATACCCACTTTACAGTCAGCTCTTACTGACTCCACAGTCTGCAGACGAGCTGAAAGGTTCTGACACCAATCACCCTCCGCGCTGATGTCCAGAAAACTTTGTTAGGCTGGGGGTGGAGTGTCTGTTGACATCCCAGGCCGTATCTCACCCATTATTTCTTTTCTCAGTTGTGTCATCTATTAGACAATTTGTGCCAGGCCCTGTGCTAGAATCACAGAGATGACTAGAACATGGTCTCTGCCGTTGATCACTCACACTTACCAGGGAGACAAAAAGGGATCGTTCCCATGTGATAGGCCAGATGTAAGCCCCAGGGTTACATAAAGGAGGCTTTTCTGGTTAGCGGGTGAGAGCTGAGTCTTAAAGGTGGGAAATTGTTAACTGGCTAGAGAAGGAAAGGCTGTTCCAGTAGAGGAAACACTTGCACAGACTCAGGGGCACAGAAGGGCACTGGAACCAGGCTGCCCCACAGGTCAGAGAATGAGAACTGGGAAAAGGTAGCCAAGAAGGAGAGACTTGCAATCATTTCTTTGGAATGTCTTCCAGCATTGCAAGGCCTCGTATATGGGGATCTTCCTCAAAGTCAGTATAGTCAGTTCAGCACCACAGACTGTGTGCCTTCTGTGTTAATGATTTATGTGCCAAAGATGCTCTACCCAAGGGAACAATGAGGTAGCGATGAGGGGTGGGACAGCCTCAAGTGCTATTAAAAGGGGAAAATCGGCAGGGCTTACTCACTGACTGGGTCTCAGGAAGGCTGGGGAGCAGAGTCTGTCTCTGACGTGTAGGTCCACAGTGGTGCTGTCACCAGAATGGGGAGCTGAAAGGAGGAGCAGGTAAAAACCTCCACCTTGAGCAGTGTAAGGGCGAGGAAGACCCCCCTCATTAGAACACGCACAAGGAAATACCTATTTGTTGTTACCAAGCATCTCCAGAGCTTGCACAGAGGTTAGGGCTGGAGATCTTGATTTGGGAGCCAGCTGCAAAATAGCAGTTGTTGAATCTATGAGCAGACACTTTGCCCAGAGAGCACGGGTGAGAAGAGATGAGCAGGGTCCGAGGAAGGAATCGCAGGGAGCTGCCCTGGGAGGTAGTATTACCATCCCCCTCAGTGCAACTGAGAACCCCAGAAGGGGCTGATGGAACTGGATTCACACCACAGGCCCCTTGGCCTCCAAGAGCCCATGTTCCCTCCACGGGCCAGCTCTTCCTCACAAGAAACAAAGACATGAGAAAACTGAAGTGGGCCAAGTGCTGTGAGTGTGTGAAAGTGTTCAAACTTGGACCTTGTTAGCAACTGAAGTACTTTATAGTACAAACCCTTCAGTCAACCCCTAAAAAGTTGAGAACCTCAGAGGTTGACTTTCCCAAATTCACAGGCAGAGCCAGAAGCAATAATAGAGAAGAAAAACCTTTTCATTTTATCTTGGCCAGAAGTACCACTTTTGTCTCTGGGTAGGAAACTTGTTCTTTTATTCCATTGTGTGATATTGCCTGTATGCTTGTGGGCCTTCCTGTGGCCTGAGTTATTTTAATCAACTGGAGATATAAATACCATTCCAACTAAGGGGGAGATTACTTGCTTAGCCTGTCTTTGCTGGGCCATTGTGGGATCTAGTCAGAGCAATGGCTCATTGGCTGCCAGTGGGGCACCAATCCCAGGTCATCCCAGTCATTAACAGCAGGGATGGCCACTGCCTGTCCTTGGCCACGCACCGGGCCTACTGTGCCATGGAGACCTGCACAGGGATTTTAGGATTGTTGCTTCAGGAGGTCTGACTTCCTGAAGGAGACTGTCAAGTGGGAAATTTAAGTAACCTATACCCAGGGAAGTGCTGCTCTCAGCAGCAGGCCTTGGGATTCAGGCCAACTTGCATTTCAGGTCCTGGCTCTGGACAGTAGCTTAATATAGCAAATATGTAAATGTCAATCCTCTTACCTGAGTCCTCCAGGAGAGGGCGGCGTCTTACTCGTTTAGCACTTAGTAGTTGCTCAAGACAGATATGCAGGAATATCTTGCCTTACACAATGAAGAAATGAAAGGACAGAAAGAGAAAGGGAGAGAGGGAGAAATTAATATATTACTTATTCTACTTAATTTTATAGTGAGGATTCAATGTCCAGAGCTAAAAATCACATTACAAGTTAGTAACAAAAGCAGGAATAGAAGTTGACTCCCAGTTATTGTTTCTATATCTGCCACCTTCAGTTAAATTACAAGTGCTTTGAAAGCAGAAGCTCTTTCTCCAAACCTATAATACTTAGGGTAGGATATGGAATACAGTATTTGCTCTACAAATGAATGGATAATGAAAGCTTCCAAATGTTACTTTGAAAATCCTTTTACCTAACATTTGTCTGAATTCTCATGTCCCTGCTCAGCACTGAGCTGGATTGAGAAGCAGCCACTAGCTCTCACTGCTAAGTAGCCCCACACACATTGTTATGTAAAATCCCCCAACTGACTAGAAAACTACAGAGAGGCAGCTAATGCTTTTTTTCCTTAGACTTGTTTTTCGTTATCTTGATCTGGGCCAGTAAAACTGTGCTTACCAGGATGGTTGGGATGAAGTCAAATTGGTTACCAGGTCTGGGTTGATGCTTTCTTTCCTCTCATTTGAAGGAGTACAGTGTAATAGAAAGTGCCCAGGATTTGAATCTTGACTGTTATTCCCACTAGCTTGAGGAGACCTCAGGAAAATGATTCAACCTTTGTACACATGCTTGCAATTATAAATCAGCAATGATTGTAGCACAATTTATAATAACCAAGTTATAAAAATAACCTAAGGACGATGAATGGATTAAGAAGATATGGTATAGACACAGTGGAATACTACTCGGCCATGAAAAATGAACTCTTACCATTTACAACAACATGGATAGACCTGGAGGGGTGATTGCTATGTGAAATAAGTCAGAAGTCAGCGGATACCTACTAGGGGTGGCTCCACTTCACTCCCACTCAGGGCCATGCTGATGTGAGGTGTCACTAGACACATCACATGGGTCATGCTGATGTGAGGTGTCATTTCTATGTGGAATATAGAAAAACTAAATATAAGGTCAGAGAAAGTCAAACTGAACAAATCCTAGCAAACCGACTATAGAATTGATGCTACCTGAGGGGGATGGGAAGTGAGGGGGAGAGGGTGATAGCAAGGTGGGAAGGGAGCACCGTGGACTCTGGTTATGGACTCTGGGTGTTTTGGTGATGGGTGCAGTGTGATACACCTGAAGGGAGAGATCCTATCCCTCTAAAACACAAACAACATTGTAAACTAATGTTAACTCAAAAGAAAAGAAAAGAAATAAGTCAAAATGTTACAGGGCAGAGAGCAGGGCACCCCAGAACCTCCAAATCTTCCCATTCTAAGTAGGTTCTGCCATCCACCACATCAAGACAAAACCCACTCTAGCGCATAAAACCTTCAATGGAAAGGAACTTTAATACAATTAGTGTGCAATACAGAAAAGGGGAAGAATGAAGTTTCCAAACAAGCACCTGAAGTTGCCCATCCCCACATTGGTAAATGCCAAGCAGGGTTGGCCCAAAGCAGGGCCACTGAGGTCTGAAAGCTGTGGGGACCCGTAGGAAAGCGGCAGAAGGGGCCAGGCACATCTAAGACAGGACCAAAAGCAAAACCAAGATAAAAGCTACCATTGTTAACGTCCCCCTGGGTCTCTCACCCACATCTGTTTCACCCAGTCCAGGGCCAAGAAGCAAGTGCAGCTTCTTCACATGTCTCTCTGCTCCATGTGCCTCCTCCAGGGCTCCTCTTGCTCTTCATCCTGCTTCCTTCCTTCTCCCCTCTCCTCCCCAGCTTCTCCTCCCTGCTCAGCTCCACCCTCCCTTGGGTGAGGCAGGGCACATGGAACCTCCCTTTTCCTGGGGACCACCCTGTTACAAGAAGAAAAAAGACAAATACTGATGGTTTCATTTATACATGGAATTGAGAAGCAAAACAAAGGATCACACCAAACCAGACTAATGATACTCCTAGACATCCAATAGTAGAACTGAGGCTACCCCAGGGGAAGAGGGAGAAAACAAAGTGGGGAGAGGGCACATGAACTGTGGTTGAAGACTGCAGGAGCCTTGCTGATGGGTGTGGTGTGGTGCCACACATCCAAGCAGGAGTGTCCTCTCCCCCCGAGTCCCATGCAGCGTTGTCAACCAGTGTTGCCTCAGCGAAATAAATTTTCGATAGTCATAGCCATTGCACGAAAGCCTTTGAAAGGATGAACTGAGTAAGGACTTGGTGGCTGGAAACAGATCAACACAGGTGATCAGTAAAAATTACATCAGTTCTCAACCTAGTGCTGGCCACTTGCGAGTTCTGTGCTGCTGGTGGTGATATTAAAAAGAAGAGCTTCTCATTCTGCTTCCTTAGTTGGAAGTGAAACTTGAGAGTAACCTGCCTTCTAGAAAAGTCCAGCAGCCAACAAAGAGAAACCAGGTTTAGTTGCCGAATCCTTATTTGAGGGAGGGAAGCAGCAGCACCTGCCAGAGGTTGTCAGCAGGGAGGCTTATTAGGGAGGAATTCGGTGGCATTTCCCCAGGGAGTGGGATTTCTGACGGGCAGGCCAACCTGACTGGGTACCTGTGTATAACAATAACAAGTCCTGCACCTGACAGAAAACCCATATCCTCTTATACCCCATGTGGTGTACCACAAAAGTATCATCTGAGTGGGTTCCATTTAACAGGCACCATGAAGCAGGCTGTTACCCAGCGACCCTGCAAGTGCAGGAGACCCTGAGAAGCAAATGCCTTCAGTCTGCAGAGTCCTGGATGGTCAGAGCCAGGGGGCCTTAGGGAAAGGCTTGGGCCATGGGAGGCAGAGGAGTCCTAGTCCTGTTGGAGCTGACTAGAGCAGCTCTCTGTGCGAGGAAGCAGGCAAGCCAAACTTCTTCAGTCCAGGGCTCTCCCCAGAACTTCTTTACTCAGAGGACTGCCCTCATGTCTGCAATGAGGAAGCAGGAGGTCTCCAGTATTCTGTGGGAGATTCCTCACACTTCTCTGCAGCTGGTGCCAGAAGCTGTAGAGTAGAGGTGGCCCTCAGGAAGGGATGGGCAGCAGCTCCCCAGGATGTGAGGCCCGTAGTCAGGCAGAGTGGGCTCTGGGCTAGGCTGGACTCCATAGAGGAAGGCACAGAGCCTGACTCAGAACTGAATCCTAAATACTGCCTGGTGGACTTAAGGTGAAGAAGGCCTCCCTCTGGGCCCTTGTCAGCTTTATCTGTGTTCCCTGAGCCCAGCACAGTGCCTGCTCCAGAGCAAGTATTTAGTGTGGATTCAGTGGGTACAGTCCCTGTTCCTGACATTCTGCCACTTTTTCCTCAAGTCCACAGAAAGTGATAGAGATGAGTGGCCTCAATTGTTCTAAAGCTGGTTTAAAGTCAGAGGGGATACAACAGGCATAGGAATCATCATCACTGGATCACATGGCTTGAATACCATCTTTCTTTCCTGGTGGATGCCTGGACCCCATCTGCCTAGAAGAACAGCTGCCCCTCCCCTGGTGTCCCAGGGAGAAGAAAACTCAGGGGCCCACTATGGAGACCTGAGTGGGTGAAAAGGAGCCACTGAGGCCTGTAATGAACATCAGATTCCCCAAAATGGACTGTCCATACAAGGAGGGTAACAGGGCCTAGAATGTGGCACTTGTGATCAGACAGCCAGAAAAGGAAGGGCCCCATGACTTGCTCCTCCTCAAAGAACATTCAAGGCAGACATTTCCCTGTCACACGACTTTGGTTCTATTTATTCTGTTGGGGAAGACTGACTAGGACAGAGAGTTCACCTCAGGTAATACTCTTGGGTTGCCAGTGCTGACTGGGCTAGCAGGTTATAGGAAAGGGTGTTGACAAAAGAACCATGCTCAAGTTATTTGAATATCACTTCAGAATATGACTGAGGACACTGCATTGGTGAGAGAAGTAATGTGATGTTGTCCTGTCTTTCTCCTCCAAGTCAAATGGATTATCAGTTCACGCAGACAAGTAGTTGGATCTGGACGCATTGCTATAAATGTCAGCCAACAGAACAGATTGAAAAGACTTGTGGAGAAAAAAGACAAAAAGACTTGTGGAGTCAGGAGAACTTTTGCAAAAAAAAAAAAAAGGAAAAGAAAAGAAAGATGCCATCCAAAGCATTGAGCCCAAAGAGACAGAGTCAGATCTGTAGACAGGGCCTAGTGTAGAAAGAGGCAGAGCCTCTGGGTGGAGTTAGGACTGGAGAGAAGGGAGCCTGGACAGACTGAGAGAGGGGCAGAGCTGCCCACAGAACACAGCTCCATTGGTAAATACTGATCTGTACCTCCTCTGTCCTAGGCCTGCTAGTGTAAGAGATGCAGCCGTACCCTATTACTGTGAGACTCCTGTATCCCGTGCCTCCTTCATCACTGACCCCCCCGTGCCTAACCCTCAATGAGCAGTAAAATGAATCAGTGAGTCAGCCATGGCTGAGGGCCTGAGAGCAGTACAGACAGAGCATCTGTGTCCCGGGAAGTCCAAGGCAGGCAGTCATTTGCTCTGAGAGCTTGTCGCCAAGTCCCACACGACAGGAGCTGTGTCTGGTGCTTCTCTGTTTCTGGGGCAGTTGGTACAGGATATGGCTCAGGATAAGCAACAATGAATGTCTGTTTTCAAAATGAATAAGCAAACAAACAAATGCAGTAATGACCTGAGACAAAGATTTTAGTAAAGAAGGTTGGCCATTAAAACATTACTTATCAAATTTAAACTCACAGCAACCCATTAGTGCATCAGGAAATCAATTTACTACGTCAAAACTTTTTTAAAGAAGCAAATTCAAATGGGATGGGGTAGAATAGAATGGAAAATATTGGCGTAACAATACATGAAGGTATGTATTTCATAAAACTTGTTGTGTGTGTGTGTGTGTGTGTATGTGTGACTGAGTAAAATGTATTGCTTACTATGGGTTTCAGTGGAACAGGATTTAAAAATGCATTATCGACTAAGGACATGACTCCAGGATAATCAGAGAATGGAGAAAGTTTTAATGTGGCTGTATCGTAATTATGGTGACATTATTTTCCAAATCAAAAGTCAAGAAACAAGCTCTAAGGTTTGACATTAAGAGGGTCCTAGAAAATCTGGGGTATATGACGCTAGTTCTCAGAGGGGGCAGGCGGGTGAAGGAAAAACCCAGAGAATGATGAAGCCGGAAAGGCAGCCTGGGCTAGGAACTGAAAAATGTTCTGACCCTGACCCTTGCCGGTTCCCTACCCAGGAAAAAGCCTTTCATCTCAGGACTTAAAACCTACTATAGACAGAACTGAATTAACATTGGCGCAACATAAGTCTTCAGAAATTCTCTCAGATCCTTTATAAAGGCACTAAGTTTCCAGGAATTTTGGAAATAGGAGTTGACATGAGGAAGAAAACCATGGAAAGGAGGGAGAAAGGATTATGTATGAATATACTCTGCATGGTCCCTGCTGTTCTAAAGTCACAGGCAAGTGTCAGAAGAGTTTTCCATGTGTCCACTCCTCACCCAGCCCCAAGCTTCGACAGGCCAAGCAGGAGAGATCACCTCATGGAGCAAATAAACACCAGCTTCCTGACAGCTGGCCTCTAAGCAAATTTATTATTGAATTATACTCCTGCGTTTTCTGAGCAAGCTGAGCTGACAGGCTACCCCATCAGTTTGAAAAAAAGAGGGGAGGGGGAGACAATGATAAATTACCCTGATGGAAGATGGAAGAAGGTAAAGATCCTGCTTCCTCCAAAATGTCAACCATTATATATTATTCATGTTGGTTTCTAAAAAATCCCTCCCCACATTGAAATGAATGTTTATGATGATAAAGCAATGAGGTGAATTTAATTCAGGATGCAGGCAGCAACTTCTCACATCATCCTGATGAGCAGCTAACAACTCCGGCTCTGCCAGTTGATCATCCCTTTATTGATTTCAAAACCGAATTACAATCTCTGTTTGCTTTGTAGCTTGAGCTTGTCCATCACAGGAAGCATTAACAGAGGATGCTGGGCTGCAGGGGAACCACTGGGGGCTTAGAAGGAGACGGCCTGCATTCAAGTCCTCGGGCAAATGAGAGCACGTAACCTCTGGCAAGTGACATGCCTTCCCCATCTGTAGCGTGGACTAATTCCACCCTGCAGATCGTTTGGAAGATTAGAGTGAGCATACCCAGAAGTACAATGGCTGGGACACAGTGTTCATTCAGTGCGAACGCCTAGTGCTACTGAGGGTCATCTGTGTGTCGGGCATTTTTTAAAATGCCTTATGCCCTTCACAAATAGTAACAGCTTTAAATTCCCCCTGAGTCAAACAACATGGGGATTTTTTCACCCTTCCTTTAAAGAGACTGAAGCACAGAGAAGTGACCTGGGATTGTAAGTGACGGAGCCAGCATTCACAGACAAGCAGGTTGGCCCCAGAGCCCATGGGCCAAGCCTCTGATCTCCTCTGCTTGTTCCTTTATATTCTCACTTCAGCATCTTCTATTCAGAAATCTCTCCACAATGCTGCTGCTCTGACTCTACAACCCCAGCTGCCCTGGCTTTCCCCCCACTACTGTACAGTGTGATGAAAAACTAACGTGCAGTAGGTCTGAGAGCTCCAGAGCCAACTTGACCTCAGAGACAGGCTCGAAGGCCACCCCCACCCTTTGTAAGCTGTGTGACCTGGGACAGGTCACTCACTCTCTCTGCCTCATCTGCCATATGATGCTAACCTATACCTCGTGGGGATGTCTGAGGCTTGCATGAGGTATCAGGGAAGTCAGCATTCAGTGGTATTAATGGATGTTATTGCTGATAGTACTAGAATTAGAGTTAATGTTTATTCATGTCAGCAACAGCATTAGTATTTGTACAGATTTTATTTATTTATTTTTAAAGATTTATTTTTATTTATTTATGCATACAAGAGCTGGGGTGTAGGCCAGAAGTGCAGTGAGAGGATTCACCAGAAACAGAGTGGGGAACAGAACAGACAGACTGACGAAATACACTGCTGAGGGGAGCAGCGGGCGAGACAGGAAAGGTCTGCTGCGCCATGTGGGTCAGCTCCCTGGCTGGGATCGAACTTCAGCTGCAGTGGCTGCCGATAGCTTCATAGTGCTGTGCTTAACCCCTTGCGCCACCAGGCAGGCCTGTATTCATATAGATTTTAGTGTCACCATGAGAAGTGAGAGGAAAATAAGAATCTTAGCCTGAAGCATCAGTGAGGTTATATAATTGATGCTAATATCCAAGAACCATGACAGGCAGAGATGAGTGGACCTGAGGCTGCCGGCCCTTTGCCTTAGAGGAGGAAACCTGGATCCAGGGGGAGCCCTTGTCTCAGCGTGGTAGTAGCAAAGCCTGAGCCTGAAGAACCTGGAATCCTAAGTGAGAGATCTCTCAAGCAGTGATTCCAGTGATTGTAAGTCAGGGACTTTCTTCTTTCCATCCAACACTAAGAGTTGAAATATTTGGAGACCCATGCTTCACGTTACTAGTATCATCCTCAATGGATAATAAAGGGTCAGGATTTACCAGAGGCCTCTGTAGTAAGTCTACCAGGCCAACCTTCCAGTCCAATCCTGGCAGCATCAAAAGTTGGCTCTAAGTGAACTCTATGGGCAGGGGCTGTGGTGGGGAGAGTTGCCGCCTCTGGACTCAAGAGATCTGCCTGCCTGCCTCCCCTGCCTCTGCCTCCTCTTCCCACCACTGTCAGGCCATGTGACTCCCACCAGTGGAGGCCTCTAGGCCCAACCCTCCAGGCCTCTAAGATGAACCTACATGTAAGGAGGACTTAGATCAAACCCAGCTGCTCAGCCGCAATTCTTCCTACTCATTGTCTGACTCTTTACTTGTTAGCTCTGCCAAATGGGTTTCTGTCTTGTCCTAGAATCCCAGCCTCCCTTTCAGTGTCTGAGTTTCTGATATGAGCAGCCTGGGACTGAAGACAGTACTTGTTGCTGGCCCTTCTTGCCCTTGGACCGCCCCAGGTGGTATCAGCAGCCTTATCTGACCTGCGGGCGCCCCAGCCTTGAGAGGAGGTGAGGAGCAGCTCCACCAAACTCGACAGTCACATCCTCACTGTAAACAAGGGGCTTCAACTCAGTCACCCTCAAACCCTTGTGACTTAACATTAGCCTTCTCCTGCTAATCGGAAGGAGACTGAATTTCTTTTTCCTTCTCCCCAAACACAAAATGGTCCGAGAGGAAAAGCTTTTCTGTAATGAACTGGAGCACTTCCCTGTGATGTTTATTCCACATACCCAGCAAGTGATCCGGAAGCCTCTGAGGGTTCTAAAATGAACCCAGTTCCAAATAGAGGAACTAGTGTCCCAGCATCTGGAAAGGGTCTGGTGCTGCAGGAATGTTTGCATGCCATGCTGGATTGACTGAGGAGGTTGCTAGATTGTATCTAGTTTATTGTTAACTATGTAACTATTGGGGAGGGGGTAGAGTTGGAAGATAAAGCAGTTATGGGCACTGCCTGCCTATAATTTGAATTGGCACATAAAAAAATGAATGAGGGCCTCCCTGGTGATTGAACACATCTCTGTGAAGCTGTCTGCAGCCTCTGCAGCATGGGTTCGATCCCAGCCAGCTGGGGAGGTACCCACATGGCGCAGCAGACCTCTCCTGCTTTGCCCGCTGCTCTCCTCAGCAGTGTATTTCAGTCAGTCTGCCTGTTCTGCTCCCCACTCTGCCTCTGGTGAATCCTCTCACCCTCCCGCACATCTGGCCTGTACCCCAGTTCTTGTATACATGAATAAATAAATCTTAAAAAAAAAATGACTGAGTGAAAATCTTCTCTACCACCCAGCACTGTGCTAGATGCTCAGTTCAAGTAACTGGGGCCTCCCTGATGGCCTAGGAGTTAAGTCTTAGCACTATCACTGCCACGGCCTGAGTTTGATCCCCAGCCAGGGAGCCAACCCACATGGCACAGCAGACCTCTCCTGACTTGCCCGCTGCTCCCCTTAGCAGTGTATTTCAGTCGATCTGCCTGTTCTGTTCCCCACTCTGTCTCTGGTGAACCCTCTCACCCCTCTGCACCTCTGGCCTGTACCCCAGTTCTTCTACAAAAATATATTTTTTTTAATTTAGGTAACTGAACTTTATTCTCATTTACCAGGCCTGTGATCACATTTTTTTCTCCCCTCAAAATACATATACATATACACTTAAACATGCACATATATGTGTATATACATATGCACATACTTATTTTTATACTTTAGGTTGCATAAAATAACTACATTTTTATTTTTTCCCATTATCGTCATTCATTTATGTCATATTTGTCAACATTTATTGAGTGCAACCATGGACCTACTTCCATGCTAAGCACTAGAGTTACAGTGATGAAAAGGACATGATTGAGACCCTCAAAGAACTAGCAATCTAGGAAAAAAGATAAGGTGTGTGAGCTCACAAATACACTGTCGTGGGATAAGTACATTGCGCTCTGTTAGTGAAATAAGGGAGTCACTTCTTTGTACCTGGGAAATCAGGAAGAGCTTCACTAAGGAGGCAGACTTATGGCAAGATTAGTTGGAATAGAGAGGAAAGAAATTCTAGGCAAATGAACCAGTGTGGGCATAGGCATGGAAGCATGGGAATGATGCCAAGGCTAGGACACGAGAAGTAATTTAACATGTCTGTAGCACAGGATGTGAGATGGAAACCAGGATTTGATCCTGAAGACATAGGCAGGGGCCAGAACCTAAAAGGACTCTGTGCCAAGCTAAAGAGTTTGGACTTTATCCAAAGAAAATGGGATACTGCAGAAAATGACCAGTAGGACACAGAGGTGCTGATGATGTGGTAACAGATAAAGTTTAGAGAATTGGAGCTCTTAAGTTTGCAAAGCCCCTCAAAAGAAGATCTGGTCCAAGTCCCTCCCCTCCAAGAAGTCAAGAACACTAGAAGTTAAGTGATTCAGAACAAGTTTTGTTGGCTTTGGCCTAATGTCATTGAAAGACATAGGACAAGGTCTGCTAGATAAAAATTCTTTAATTTTTTGCTAGATCCTTGAAAATTTTTAATCTCCTGGGTTACCTTTGGGTTAGCTCTGATGAGAAAAAACACTGTTGTATTTAACTGCACAGCAGATTTGAGGAGACTATACTGGGAGTAGGACTGCTCAGCTATCTTCTTGATTGCTGTACTTGCAGTGAATCATCTGTGAACAGTAGTGAATCATCTGTGAACAGTACATTACCTTGCAAGAACCTCTCTGTATTACTGGATCATTTTATGTGAAAGTTTGGTTGGTTGAAACCAGATTTCAGGAGTAGATAATGATGGTAGTACCATGTATAATTTATTAATAGACATAGAGTGGTGTTAATAAATACAAAGTATATTCTTGAGCCTATTCAAAAATGTTTAAAGAAAGGGTGTGCAGCAAAAAGAGTTTTAAGAGGTGTTCTCTGACATGCTGTTTTCTGAAACAGTTGAAACAAATTGAGATTCTCAGTTACAGTTAGGTACATAGCTGTGTCTGGCGGTAAGTGGCTTGAGAGGTGAAGTGACTTTCCTAAGTTCTCATGGATAAGTGATGAGTCCTGAATTGGAACCCTGACCCACCCTCCTCAGTGACTATTTCAACTCTTTCAGGGAAGTTCATTCCCTGTTAGACTTTATTTTCTCGCATACATATGAGAAATTTGAAAGATGATGAAGAAGGTCTCTCCAGCATGTCATCACCAATGGTTCTCGGGAATATGTATCAAGGTAGAAGACATCAGGCTAAAAAAGCTGGTTAGGGAAAATGAGGCAGAGCACTGAGTTGGAAAACTAGGGAGAAAGAGCTGCAGAGCAGCCACGTGACCAGGCTGTAAAGACTGTCTCAGAGGCTGCAGAGTGGGCAGAGTCAGGCATTGATTGGGGACCCCTTGATGGGTAGTTTTTCAGACTGTGAAGTGGGTCTTCTCATTTGATCTTAAGGTTTTTTCAAGATGTTGGATAAAGTGTAGTAGAGGCTGGAAAGATCCCAGGCAATCTGCTGGCTCATCCCTTGCATGAGTCAGCAGGGAACTCTTTAAGGGTTTGTGCAAGTGAGGCATAGAAAACTTTTTAAAGTATGTCAAGCAAAGGAGTGATTTACATAACCCTTGGTGGCATTGAGCGCAAATACTTTACAGCAGAGAAAGGCTAAAGTTTCTTTTGGCCACCGCGGGCCCAAATGGTTACTACAGTCTCCTGAATGCCAGCTGCATTAGCTGTTTGCATTCAATAATGTAAAAAGTTAAAGCTGCAGTCTTTCTCCCTTCACCTTCCTCTGTCCGTATAACACACATTGAACAACAAATCTAACTTAATTTCTGGCATTCCTTTTTGAAGGTTTAAAAAAAAAAAGAGGTACAGATGAGTAAGCTAGAAAATCAAAGTAGTAGGGTTGCAAGCTGAGACTGCTTCCACCCCAAGGGAAGGACCGAACCTGGTGTGGTGCAATAGAACACCCGACCCTTTCAGTCCCTGGTCCCCTAATCACATCCTTGTCAGGGTCAAGTAGCTCCAAGTTCTCTGTCATCACCCCTGCTTCCAGTTACAGAAGCACATCAGTTCTGTACTCCTCAAAAGCATATTTTGTGCCATGAATTCAAATTCCAGGGCAAACACCTGTTTTGGAGTAGGCTTTCTTTGGTTTACTCAGAAATGAACATCAACCTTGCTGAATGCTAAGAATACAGCAGTGAACACATGTGGCCCCTGCCCTAAAGCAGCTCCCTGACTGCTGGGGAAAAGACCGCTCCAATGTGTGACATAAGTGAGGATCTTGCAAAGGCAGCCCAGAGGGGTAGAAGTGTGGGGGGATCACTAACTTCCAGATAGGTCTTGAGAGTGAACAAGTAATTTTTAAGTAAACAGGTCAGGTACAAGTTTCCAGATAGAGGGGACAATTCGGTGATAAGGATCAGTATTGCGTGACCTCCTTTAAAATTCTGAAGCCACATGTAGTAGAGCTACATGAGCTAGATTGGGTGGCACCAGATAAGAACCATCATCTATTCTTAAGCAACTTTGGATTCCACTTTACATCGCGTTGGAGAAAAGTTCAGCATGGACAGAGGAGAGAATAGAGGTCTAGAGTGATCGAAGATTCTCCACGGTCATACTGTCAATTAACGGGGTCAGGACAAGGAACTGTGTCCCTGCCCAGGATGCTTTCTGCCCCTCTGACCCTGAGTGACCCGAGTTTCTTCTTTGTTGGACCCTGTTCCGTGGGGTTTTGGTCTCTCCAACAGTTTCCGCTCTTTGTCCCAACTCTGGCCACCATCCTCAGGAAGCCGTCAGGCAGAACTTTCCCCTGTGGCAAGGTGCACAGGCACCTCAGTCAGGCCCTGGGTGCGGTTGGACTCACACCAGCATGTTTGATGCCCCCTTGGCCTGGCTCTACGCCTTCCTGGCAGAGTTTAAACAGCCTAATTGCTTGCTTTGTACCCCAGATGCCTGACATATGCCAGACCCATGTATTGACTCAGTGGTGTCAGAGACAAACTACAGTCGGGCATTTCAAATTGGCTTTGGTACGCACCACCCAGCAACAGGAGACTGTCGTGTCATTCATGTATTTCTATAACTCCTGCACCTAAAGTCACCCAGTGCCTAGCTTATAGGAGGTGTCCAGTTTTGTAAAGTGAACTTAATTTTAGTGACTACAGATACATAACACAATGGTAAGATAAGTGGTGAGATCAGGACCTCAGAGTAGAAAGTCCTAGTTTTGAGTAACAGCTCAGCCAATCAAGTTTTTTGCTGAATGACCTTGAGCAAGTCTTTTCTGAGTTTCAATTACTTGATCATTTTACACCAGGGAGTGATAGCCCATGCTTTGATGAGGTCCTGGAGATGTGCGGCCCTCCTGGATCTCTGGGAGTGTGTCAGATAGCGAAGTAAATGTGAACAAAAGAATCCTATGATGATCACGGTCAGAAAGAGATTCCTGTAAGGCTTAGAAGAATCAAGAGGAGAGGTGATTAATTGTGCCAGAAAAGGTCGGTAACAGCCTCCCTGAGGTGATGACAGATTAGCTGGGACTCTGAGGAGTAGAAAATAATACCCCAAAACTCCATTATGTCAGACAGTGACCAAGGGGGAGAAAACAGGTCAAATATAGCACTTGTGATTGGCAGAATATAGGAGCCAGCTGGAAACCTGAGATGGTGACGTGATTTGCTCCCCATGTTGGCGATTTCTCACCAAGGCTCTTCCATTATGGGATTTCTCAGCCCAGGCAGCAACTACTTGACCCACATTGACCCTTGGTGAGGGTGTGTGTTCCAGGGGTGCACAGAAACCACTTGCACCAGCTCACAAGAACGGATTTGGTTTTTTCGATCTTAAAATTTTATTGACAGTCCCCAAGGTCAATTTTTATTCTTGTTTTCCACAAATCATGGGAACAATTTAAATGACATTATTGATAATACCATTTATCTAATGCAGTTCCTTTTTTAAAGTTTCATTGAGTTACTACCTTCCCTCCCCTAGCCTCTGATCTTCCCCCACCAGCTCCTTCTGGAACCAGTATGTTATTCATGGTCTAGGAATTATTCTTGTTGTTTTACCTGTTTGTTCTCTTTGGTTATTCATATTCCAGTAAATGTCTTTCAGTTCTGGCTTAGTTCACGTAGCATAATCACCTGAAGATCCATCCATTTTGTTCCCAAAGGCACTATTTCATCTTCCTTAATAACTGAGTAGTATTCCATTGAGTGTCTATTCTCCAGTTGTCTGTCAATGGTTCCGTGTCTTGCTATTATAAGTAATGATGCTATGAACATAAGAATGCATAAATCTTTTCATACTTGTGTTTTCATATTCTTTGGGTAAATCCCTACCATAGGTCTTGTTGGATCATAAGGTGTTTCCATTTTTAATTTTTTGAGGACTTTCCCTGCTATTTTCCATACAGACTACACCAAATTACATTCTCACCAACAATAAATGAGTAAGAACTGATGATGAAATGTTCAGAAATTCCACAAGATGATTTTTCTCTACAGCTATTATTAAAAATTAAATTATATAAAATTAAAATTAAGTAAATTATATTAGAAACATAAGTAATAAATAGAACTTATCATTTGCTAATTGTTTTCAATATTCTACTATCATCTTTGCTCTTGAATTTATTATTTTTGGGGAGACTAGTGCATCTCTGGTAGACACACCATGTAACGGTGGTCCACTGTGCATCTCTTCCCAGCTCCGCATTCAGTGGTATCTTCAGTTGGTAGTGTGAAATCAGCCATGGTGGAGGTATTTACACTACAGAACTAGGCAAACACTACAAATTATAAAGCTATTTTTCTTTCTTTTTTAATTTGAAAGCCAATTGTTAAATATCTGCCAGTAAATGGCATTAAATAAATGGAAGAAGGAAGAAAGCACTGGAGAGCACAGCACGTACACCTTTTCAAACTTTAATGTGCAGCAGCCCACGGCAGAAAATACATTTCAGAAGCCTCCACCGAGCAGATGCCCCATCTCCTCTGTTTAAGGGAAACCTTTCTGTTCAACAGGGCCTTCTTGACAACTGAAAATCATGGCCAAACAGTTGAAGGATGGGAGTACTTTTCTCCAAGCCTTAATTCCCAAGCCAAATGCCTGTTTCTCAAGAGGCCTCTGCAGCCTGCAGGGGTACATGGAGTCAACTTAATCTTCACCAGAATCCAAAGTAGTACACAGAAGCCTGGGCTAAAATTCCATCTGCTCTGGCTTGCTAAAGTGCAAGGTGCATGATAGCCAAACGGTGCTGATTTAATGTTTCCCAATTATCAGGAAATCCCCAAAGAGAGATAAATCAGAGGAGGCTGGCCCACATGTGTGTGAGGGGCAGCAGCCAGGGCAGCTATGAAAAGGAAGCCATCCCCAGAGAACTGGTTACTATCCAGGCCGAATCTGAAGGCACATATGTCAGGAGAGGGCTGGACAGTAGCCAACACCAGGAGATGAGATCTGTTAGTAATTCTCTGGAAGGACAAAGTTCTAGCAATAAGAAATTCAATTTTCCTCCATTAAAGAAAGCATCTCTCAGTACTGGTTGAATACAATTGATGGAATAAATCTTTCCCATTAGTGGAGAGATAATTTCACGTAAATGTATCGGGAGACCTTCAAAGCAGGACTGAGTCTTTGCTGAGCTTCACCCGCTTAACTTGTTTGCCATGTAATTGCATTTAGACCAAGGGCCTCGGAAGGAAACCACTGACTGAATTAGCATTAACCAGATTGTGTGTAGCAAGGTGGGGTGGGCGGGCAGCTCAATGCATTGTGGGTAGCTGTTCGTGCCTTCAGAAAGGACAAGCTGACACTAGCAAGACCAGCTGCTTATAAGCTTGGTGTTAATTGCTTTTCTCATCAAACAGAGAAAAGTTTATCACTTCTAGGAAGGTAGAGATGTAGGCACCTAATAAAGCAAAGACTCATCTGAGACCTTTTTTTTATGAAGGCCCACAGGCCTCATTAGTAGTTATTCCCTAGGCCGGAAAAGAAAAAAAAGCCTTCTAAACCAAGGTGAGTGGAGAACATTGTCTGGAGACAGTGCCTATATCTTTTCTCAGATTTGTCTTGTCAAGCAGGCTGTGTGACCTGGATTTGGGACCTGGCTCTGCCACCACCTCCCTGTGAGGACCCCAGATTCTTCAGCTGGCTTTTCTCTGATTTCTCCAGAGACTTAGATTCCAGAGTTGCCTTCGGAACCACCCCAAGAAAAGACTGGATACCCACCTATATTTCATCTAGAACAGATCTTGTGGGGTTTTTCCCCCACAATTATGGGTCCTTAAAAATGGCATCTTCTGGGCCTCCTTGGTGGTGCAAGGGGTTAAGTCTCAGCTATGAAGCTATCAGCAGCCACTGCAGCACAAGTTCAATCCCCAGCCAGGGCTCTACCCACATGGCACAGCAGACCTCTCCTGACTCGCCCGCTGCTCCCCTCAGCAGTGTATTTCGGTAGATCTGCCTGTTCTGCTCCCCACTCTGTCTCTGGTGAATCCTCTCACCCCCCACACCTCTAGCCTGTACCCCAGTTCTTGTATGCATAAAATAAATCTTTTTTTAAAAGTCATCTGCTAAAAAGATTCTATTTCTAAAATATTCAAAAACCATCTTTCTTGATGATTTCTAATTGTCTCACTTACTTGTTCAAGCCACCCTATTTTTAAAAAAAAATGACATAGTACTTGTTAGGCATTTGCAGTCACTGCAGAGAGGAAGGGTGAGAGGGAGGGAAGAAGGAAGAAACAGACTTTGACTTTGCCCTCAAAGAGCTCATGATCTAATAGAGAGAAGACGCTTGCCATGTGTGGTAGGATATCAAGGTGTTTCTGACAGATCTGGGAATAGAGTGACTTGTTCTAATTAGGTGCATCAAGAATGGCTTCCGGGAAGAGGCATCATCTGAAACTGGGTCTCAAAGGAGGAGAATATTGGGAGAGAGGTGCAGGAATGACATTTGAGGCAGATGGAAGCACATTACACAGACACAGAAGCTTTAAACAACATTTGCCTGGCAAGTTTGGGGAAAGCAGATGGTTTGTTGTCTGGAATATAGATAGGGAGTAAAGAGGGGGTATTGGGAGAGGTGATGGGTTCCAGAATTCACTCCAAGGGGACACTAGCATCTGCCTTTGTCCCATCTCCAGTGCCACATGAGAAGAAGTGCCCTCTGTCCTGTATATGTCTACTTGCAATGAAACTATTAATGACAATAATAACCATTCCTCTGTATCAGGGTGAAACACAGAGACCCAAAAAGCTGTCATATACTTGTGTAAGTTTAGAGAGCTTGAAGGTAGTAGAGCTGGGATTTGAACCCAAGTCACGTGACTCCAGATCCACACACATAATTACACTGTACAGTCCTCTTGAATCAACTTTATCTCCTTACAGCATAACATAGGATCCCTAGAAAATAACCTCTGAGTGAGATATCAGAAGACATATCCCAACAATAACTCTGGAGGACATTTGACACCTTAGAGGCAATATGAAAGGTTATTGTCATCTTGAGAGAATACCTCGTGCCCTGAATTCCAAGATATATCTGAGTGACTTGCTTCTATCTTCTGGTCTCTGGGGGTTCCCCACCAGCCCGGGTACTGAGCATGACAAGTAGGTCATATTTTTCTCTCTTCTGTACCCACAGGCATGCATGCGTTATCCGTGGCCAAGTGATGACATCAGATGGGACCCCACTGGTTGGTGTGAACATTAGTTTCGTCAATAACCCTCTCTTTGGATACACCATCAGCAGGCAAGATGGCAGGTAGGAGACCTTTTTTGGACCAGAATTAATGCAGACCCTGCTCTTAAGGGCTTGCCACGTAGCCACTGGTTGGATGATAATGCAGAAAGAGGACCAGACTTGAACTCAGAAGACCCAGATTCGTATGTCCAGCTCTGCAGCTCACTAGTTATGTGACCTTGGATCTGACTCTGGCGGGCATCCCTTTGCCTATCAATTAATCAGTGTCTCCTCATTTGGCTTTCAGAGTACAAGATACCTTATACATATTATCCTGCCCCATGGCTTATGACATAAAATACCAGACCACTTTCTACAGATCAGCCAGCTCCAGAAATCTTAGCAAATCACACCAATGTGTGTGGTTACTATCTGCAGTCACTTAGGTGGTGGAAGCCACTGGGTGATTAGAGATCATAAGAACCTTTGGGTTCTTAGGAAAATCCTCAGTGGAATAAAGTAAAATTTCCTCAGTCATCCTGGCTCTTCCATTTGCTAGCCCTATGTTCTTAGACAAATCTCCTCACCTGGCCGGGCCTCAACTTCTTCATCTGTTAGAGAGCCCTGATACTGTCTAGCTCACAAGTTGGTTGATGGATGGGGAAGCACCTTGCACATAGTAGGTATTTAATAAATCTTAGTTCTCTGCCCTGCTCTGGTTCATTACTGTATTTCCAATGTCTTGCACATGGTAAGTACACTATTAACTATTAAAATTACAAAAATATTGAGTGATGAGAAAGTGATGGTTACAGGGTAAGCAATGAGAATATTTTGAAGAATAGGGGAGGGAAAGGAGGAAAGTAGGATATTTAGACTGTCAGTGGTGACAAGTCCTCTATTTTTAATAAAATCAGGTGGTGGCAGTCCATCTGGCTAAGTGTAGGCCCATAAGGTTGATTTTCACTCTGTGTTGGAAATTATGCTCCAAGCTGATTGATTTTTAGCACCTCTTTAATCCAATATCAGATGTGAACATGTCCCGGCCGAGGTGATAATGAAGTAGAGGCTCATCTGTTTGTAGACATGTGTGTTTCTGAGACAGGGTTGGCAAGCTTGGTGTGGGGCACCCTCTCCTGCACCCCCTATGAATGGGAAGGGGCCTAGCTGGGAGAGGTTGGCTGCCAGTCCCTATAGGAATACTCTAACCAGGCCAGGCAGCCGCCCTCTGCCCCACACATTCCACCTCAGGAGCACCCCAGTGCAGACTTCCAGTGCAAGGTGAGGTCGTGTCCTTCCTCCTGCTGTCCTTACTGCTGTCCTTACTGCTATCCCGCCCCAGGGCTGCCAGCCTTATGGCAACGGCAGATGTGAGCATTATAGGCAACGAGTATTCCGACTACATTATTACCAGTTGTGAAACAGTTATCAAAAAGGAGACTTAGGACTGCTCATTTTTGCCGTGAAACTTGCCAGTCAGTCACTTAAGTGAAATGGCATATCGCCAGTCTCTGGCCTTGCTGTCCTTGGTGAGGTCCATAAAACACACGCGCTTTACTTAGTTTGGTGACCCTTGGGAAACGCCCACTACCTCCCCCAGGCTTGATCCATCCTGTTCCTGCTGCCCTGATGATCTCTTACCCCTTGAGAGCCTGCGGGTCCCAGGAGGGATGTATGAGCCCCATTTACTGCCTCCACCTACTGAATTACCTCATAGCAGTCAGAGTCACTGCAACTTATCACTCAAGTTTCAGAACAAATTTTCCCAATGCATTTAGGGGTTTAGATTTTTTTCCCCAGCTTCATTGCAGCACAAAGTAATGGAAAGTCATTGTATATGTGGTGGTGAGCATCTTGCCCTTCCCTCTTCCCTGACAGGCCTTTCTTCTCATAGCCCAGGAGAACATCAAAGCCTAGAGGTCTAAACTGAAGGTGACAGTACGTGCAGGTGGACTGGAAGTCCAGGAACCAGGCCTAACTCATTCTTTGTAATGTCCACTCTCCAGCCCCCCTGAGACTTGCCTTTGTCCAGCTCCCACAACCCACTCACACCCCCACACACACACTGAAATACCAGACCTCAAGGCCTAAGAGGAGCTCATAAACAGAAAACAGTAGCAGGGAGGTTAGCCAAAACTGTCATTAAAGAGTTAGAAAATAGAGGGCCTCCCCGGTGGCGCAGCGGTTGAGCGCTGGGTTGCGAAGCTGCCTGCAACCTCTGCAGCCGGTTCAATCCCCGGCTGCTCCCCGGCCACCGGAGGAGGGTCCCACATGGCGCGCAGACCTCTCCTGCCGCCCGCTGCTCCCCTCAGCAGTGTACTTGGGTCCTTCTGCCTGCTCTGCTCCCCGCTCTGGCTCTGGTGAATTCTCTCACCCTCCCGCGCTTCTGACTGTACCCAGTGCATGTATAAACCAAACAAACAAACAAATAATAAATAAATAAATAAGACATGCCTCTAGAAAATTAAAAAAAAAAAAAAAAGAGTTAGAAAATAGAAATCAGGGTTAAAATGTGAAGAATAGCGGACAAGAGAAGCAGTTCAGACTCATTGAATTGAAAATCGGGATTATACAGAGTATGCTGCCCCGGAATAAAAGTACTTTGCTTTTCCCATCCCTTGTCTCATTTATCTGATGAGGATGATTTTGCTTATGAACTTCATTTTACAGAGGGAGGTTGAGGCTCAAAGTGACGTAACTCACCCATGCAGTAAACAGCACTGCTTGGACTGGCCCTGAGCTATCTGGGCTCCATCTGAGAACCAGGCCTTTCCTTGGGGTCAGATTCACACCCTTGTCCACATCAGGGTTTCCCTGCAAATGAGCGGGCCTGGCCCCAGCCCTCGGCCACATGACTGGCACCCAGCTTGCTCACAGAGAGAGTGTTTGTCTTTTCCACCACCACACACTCAGCCTTTCACAAAAAGAGCTTATAGTTTGGGCCAAAATTCTACTTGATGATTCCAAATGTTCTGTCAAAGTACAGATGCTGTTCAGTTCTATGATAGGAAAGTATTTCATGGGGGAGGGGTAATATCCCTCAAACTGTGGATATTCTGAAGAACCAACACCTGAACTCTTAGTTCAGAATAATCACCTTCTTGAATTACTTATCAAAGAACGGTGATGCCCACCTTCTTCTACCCAAGTGTGGGTCCAGAAAGGGCTGAGTGAGAAGCAGGCAAAGTGGATGGAAATCTTCTGCCAAGGACAGAAGGGTCCAGACCCGAAGCTTGGGGACCCAAATCTGGGGGCCCTGCCTACCCCAGAGCTAGGACAGATCAGTGCAAAATGCTTGCAGGTTTCAGAGGATAGAAGAGCAGTGGGCCCAGTCACACAGGATGCATTTATCAGGAATAAAGGTCTTGCATTTTAGTCTCTAAAATCAACTGCACAGATGAATGTTGGGTTGATTTATGGTAACTGCCTAAGAAGGGACTTAGGGTGTTTAGTGGGTAGTGGGTTCAGGAGAAATTGACAGTGTCATTCATGCATTCATCTTATAAAACTTTAGCGCTCAAGCACTGGGTTAGGTTCTAGAAAGACTGAGTGGAATCAATGTCCCTGGGCCAGCAAGCTGCAGTGATGCGTGGATCCATGTGTGCTATGGGGAGGGCCACGTGTGGAGTGATGGGACCCCAGAGCCCTGACTGGAAAAGGAGTTCACTCTTCTTCTAAAACAAGCAAGATGACGACCGGCTTTGAAAACTGCATCCCCAAAGTAATAGCTAAAAGAATTTCGTCCAAAGAGATATCACGGGCAGGAGGTACAGGTGCACAGGATCATTGTCTCGAATTCCTGAAGGCCAGGAACAGAATGGCAGGAGGAACAGACTAGTTTGGATTTCCCTAGCAGGAGGAACAAGACCAAATGGATAAAGAGCTGTAAGGAGAGTGAACCAGGTTTAATTTTTTTTTTTTAAGCCAAACAGAACTAACCAGATTTGGGACCTGGGACAGTCCCCCTGTGGCTATTGCAAGTGTGTAGAGCCCAGTGGCCTTTGATGGTGGCTCTGTAGAGGGGACTAAAGATCAGATTGGGGAGGGCGATGAACAAAGCCTGGGTGACCAGCCCCCAGGGACGCTGTCACAGAGCTCTCCTCTAGCTGGGGGGTGGGGATTCAGTCTTCTGGTTCCCCTTTCACTTCTAAGACACTGTGATTCAAATGGTGCCAGTCTCTTTCTGCTTAGCTATTTTGAAATTTCAAATATGGTGTAACCTATCATAATTAGAACTAAAATTGCTGTAGTCATAGAACCTTCCCAATTTCAGAATAACCATCTGAACTTTTATTTTTTTTATTTTATACATTTTTACATCATTTTTCAATTTTGCACAATGTATGCACTTTCATCTTGGTTTTAGTCCCCATACAATTGCACCCCCCCCCTTGTTTTGATCCTACTCCCTCCTCCCCTCCCCTCTAGTGTGTCTCTTGTTTATAGTTGCTTGTTGATTTTGATTTCTACTTTATCATAATTAGTCTTTTTCCTGGTCCCTTATTTAGATTTTCTAGATTCCTATTGTGAGTGAGACCATCCTGTATTTTTCTTTTTCTTTCTGGCTTATTTCGCTGAGCATGATCCCTTCCAGCTCCATCCATGTTGCTGCAAACTGCATGAGTTTATCTTTTTTGATTACTGGATCAAGAAGATGTGGTACATATACACAATGGAATATTACTCAGCAATCAAAAAGATGAACTTTTATGTTCTTACAGATGAGAAAATTAAGGATCAGAGAGGCTAAGTGCCTTCCCCAAGATCACACAGTAGTTTGCAGCAGAACCAGGACTAGGCTTAGTCTTCCTAAGATGGCAGCAAGGCTTATCCTGCTGGGTTTTCACTTCAGTTCTAGGAGGCTCTAGAACACCATGGCAGGAGCCATCAGCTGTCCTGTGTCCTGGCAAATGGCTCCCCATGAAAGTGGTTATTACTTTAATTTGGGAAAATTCTCATAGTGATTCATCCCCTGCCCCCCAAATAGAAAATACTTTCTGCAGTTTCTCCCTCTGTGGCTGCAATCAAGTCATTTAGGTTTTAAATGCTCCTCAATCAAGCAGCTGGTTTCTGGAGCTGAAAGTTTGGATTCTGTCACTGAAATCCTTAACTCTAAAGACACAATTCCTAAAATTAAAGATGAGAATGAGTAAACCTTGAAATGTTTCCAGCTCGAAGCTCTGTTTACATCCTGGAATCACTACTTGCTTGGATTTTAAAATGTCATTGTGTCTTTAAATGTGCAGTCTTCACCCAGAGTAAAAGTATGGATCGTGAGATACTAACTTCATGACCTAGCACAGTGCTGTTCACCACAGTGAGGAGCAGCTCCCGCAGGGGAGAGACATGCGGTTTTTACCTGACCCTTCTTTGTGATCTCCCCGCTCTTTTATAGACTCCAGTAATCTATCAGGAGACATTTTTACAAAAGCCACTCATTTTTAAAAATTAAATGAAAATAGCAGTTCTCTAATAAGTGTTTTCCATTGTCATTTCAGAACATTAATCAAAAGCTAAGTTCAGCTGGTCTTCCTGGTTTTGGTAATTAGAGAAAAACACAGAGCTTCCATTGAAACGCTGGCCTTGGGTGGGGACGTGTACCCTTGCCCCCTCTGGCTCAAAGCCCACCCCTGTGTCCTTCACAGGAGGTGACTCCTGTGGTTGGGGGCCTGCACATGGGTGCCCCACATGCCCCCTGCAGGAGTCCCCCAGGGGGACCTGTGGTGTGAGGCCATGTGAACATCCCTCTTTATGGGTCTTCAGGCTTGAAAAAGTGCTTTTAGTGCTTTGCTGCATGCTACAAAGGGAATCACGTACAATGAAGTTCAGGAGCTGCAGGTCTGCGCACAGCCACTGGGTTAGCCTGAGCTCTCCCAGGGGCTTTTCTGCACCATTTTCCCCAGCAGGAAAGCATCACACCCACTGTGTGCCTTTGGGCTGTTTTCCTGCAGACATCGTTTTTGTTGTTGTTGTTTTTAATAAATTTCCTTTTTCCCTCCTCTTCAAGTCAACAGCTTATTTAATAAATTCTAAAGTACATTGAAAAAAAAGTCTTTGAGGTTTTAGAGTCTCCCTCAACAAATGTTCAGGCCCTTTGTGTAATTTTTTTTCTCTTTTTTGTCCTTTCTTCCTCCTGCTCCTCCTCTTCCTCACCTCCTGGCCTCTGCTTTTGCTGCCGCCCCTCCTCTGCTCCTCACCTTCTTCTCCCAAACAAACAGCTTTGACTTGGTCACCAACGGCGGAGTCTCTGTCACCCTGCGGTTCGAGCGGGCGCCTTTCCTCACGCAGGAGCACACCCTCTGGCTGCCCTGGGATCGCTTCTTCGTCATGGAAACCATCGTCATGCGACATGAGGAGAATGAGATCCCCAGCTGTGACCTGAGCAACTTCGCACGGCCCAACCCAGTCGTGTCTCCATCCCCACTGACGGCCTTCGCCAGCTCCTGTGCAGAGAAAGGACCCATCGTTCCAGAAATTCAGGTACCATTTTGTCCAATTCATTTCTCTGGGCTTCCGTCTCGTTTTGGGGGGTGGAGGAGATTCTCAGATAAAGGGGAAAGAGGTACCCCAGCCGCCCATCACACAGAACCAGCGCCACACCCCCCAGTGGCGGTGGTGTCAGAACATGGGGCCACACCTTTTACACACTTAAAATACATGAGCACTGAACACTGCCTGGCGCACTCCACCATTTAACACACTCCCCTCTTTCCACTGTGCCATCCGGTTCACTTCCACTTTCCTTTTCCCCAACCCCCCAAAACCCCCTTCTCATTATTTCTATTCAAAATGTTTATAATGAGAGGTTCTACCAGGAGTAAGACACAGGATCCCCAACAATTAGCCTTAGAATAAAAACTCAACGAGAAAATATATATGAAGTGTTTAGCACAATGGCACCTAGTAAGTGCTCAATAAATTTTAAACATTATTTTTAAGATGAATAATTAATTTATTATGCTGATGATTTTTTACGTGCTCCGCCTTTTTTCCTATTAAGGATTGCTCTGGCTCGAATCTATGGACCCAAGTGCTTTCTTTACTTAATTGCCATCAAAAGGGGGTAATTTGGAAAGATGCATTTTAGTCTGATAGATTCTGTGCCTAACACAGCTGTGCAGTGTTGAGTTCCTTCACGATCCCAGCCAGATTTCTAAAGGCTCAAAGGAAGGCGGGGGGAGGTAGAGCTCTGGCAGTGCCAGAGCAGGGAGAGGCCCCAGTTGTCTGCCTGGCTAATGAGCACTCCAGCCATGTGCATGTTAATGACTTGCCTACACTGAAGAGCGGGGAGTGTCTCTATGTGCATGTATTTCATGCCTGACTGAGTAAACACATCTCCCCGTGTGTGCCCTGCTGAGTGGCGTCACACGCCAGCTCATATGGAGGAAGCACAATCATTCTGGAATTCTCATTGCACCCGCAGGTTGAAACCTCTCTCCTTTTCAGAGATTTGGCGCTAGTCTCCAGTCTCAACTACCAGGTTGACCTTTCTCATAAAATGACTGTCAGTGGAGAAAAGAGCTTGCTGGAGAGAAATAATTTGTTACTCAACCCTGGTTCAGCTCCAGCTAGATCCTCTCCCAGGACAGGGACTCCAGAACAAATGAGGTGAAAGGTCCCACCTTCTTTACAGTGCTCCTTGGACTGGGTGTCTGCAGACCCACTTGGGTCACTAACCTTGCTTATTATCCAATTCATGGAATACATGAAAACAATCTTGGGTTTTCCCAGTCCAATCTTTGGCTAGCCTTTGCAAATACTGGGAATGTTAAGGAAAGGAAATATTTATGAGAGCATCTGGGGGGCCCTTCAGCCCATGGCGTAGAGCCTGCTGTGCCGGGAACCTATCAGCTCTAATTTAGGAAGATTGCTTTGGCTCAAACACAGACCTTAATATCTCCTGTTGGTTCAGGAAAATGGGCTAGGGGTCAGAGTTCACACCCTTCTGTCAAAAGGACAGAAATCAAAAGACTTTCTATGTGAAGGCCCAAGTTCCTCTGTGAACACATAGTTAAAATAACTATTGTCCTTTAATGAATATGCTAACCTTGATTGACGTCACGTCCCCTTCTTGAAACAGAGCCCAGAGCATCAGACTGATAAACGTTCTCTGCTGCTGCCATGTGCCTGAGTGTCCTGGTGTTAATTTAAACATCCCATCTTGGAACTGAACAGATAAGGTGCTGCCTTCCCCCACCACCCTCTTCATCTGACACTGGGGACCCGCTGTGGCCCAAGACTCCATTGGGTCCATTCTGCCTCTTCTCATGGAGGAGGTGGGTGTCAGCCTCAGGTCCTTGGCAGGCGGTGCCCTCAACTCTGCATCAGTGTTGGGTCAACACCTCATAGTCTCTGTTTACTTTCCTGGAGAGGAAAATCATGTGAAACAGTTCTTCCTTTAGGAAAGTTCTGAGAAACAGTCCTCCTTGTGGTGCTGTGTGCCAGGTACTTCATATGTGACCTACTCAATCCTCGGTGAGGAAACGGAGATTCAGGGGTGCCATGAGTGTTCTAGGATGGCACGTCGAGGGGTTGAGAGGCAGCATCATGCTGAGTATTTCCCCACATGATCTCTGGGGTCCTCCCATGCATGTGCTGGGATGAGGAGGACCTGAGGCCTGTGTGGTGTGGTGGCGTGTGCGGGGCAGGTGGCGTGTGCCTCCTCTCCTGCCTCTTGTTTTTCTCCTCCCCACAGCCTGTCTTTCCTTCTCTTCCTTTTTTCCTCTTCCTGCTCCTCTTTACACTCTGCCCCCCCTCCTTTTTTTCTTTCTCTTCTAGTTCCTGCTCTCCTTCCCTCACCCCCACTCCCATTTTCTCCTCTGCTTCTTAAATACCCAGAGTCCAGGGAGCTGTGGCTCCGTTCCCTCCACCTGTCACCCCATGATCACCTCTTGCTGTGATCTGTCTCTCCAGGCTTTGCAGGAGGAAATCACCATCTCTGGCTGCAAGATGAGGCTGAGCTACCTGAGCAGTCGTACCCCTGGCTACAAGTCTGTCCTGAGAATCAGCCTCACCCACCCCACCATCCCCTTCAACCTCATGAAGGTCCACCTCATGGTGGCGGTCGAGGGCCGGCTCTTCAGGAAGTGGTTTGCGGCAGCCCCAGACCTGTCCTATTATTTCATCTGGGACAAGACAGACGTCTACAACCAGAAGGTGTTTGGGCTCTCAGAAGCCTTTGGTAAGGCCCCCAGCCACAGGACTCAAATCATCCTCAGACAATTGCATCTGGGGGAACAGGGCTCTTTTCCTCCCTCATTTCTTCTTAAGTCCTTGCCCCAGAGATATCTAAGCCTTAGTTTGTACTCAAAGACCTGAATGTAGAAAACTTGACCATTTAAAACAGGGTTACAAAACCAAAACCCTTGAAAAACATCACGGTGGCTGTGATGGGCTAAAAGAGATTGTCAGTGTCACAAAAACAGACCCCCACGGCCTTGCCCTGTCCACGCCCCACAGTCTGAGAAACTGGACTTAATGGTTTAAGATCGGGGAGCCTGGAACTCCTGGTTTCTTCACTTCTTGAGGCACAGGCGCTAAGATCCTTCCTTCATCAGAAATGCTTTTTGACCTCTTTCCCTCATTTCCGGAGAGGCTGTCTCTTTGTTGTCATTACTACTTTTTTTAGATGAAGCAGGAGGTGAAGATAGCCTCCCCAGGAGTCCCAACCCCACCCAGACCTCGGACTTTTGGGGGGATGTCTGTGTTCATTTCAGCTTCTCGATTAGAGCAGAGACCCAGAGGGTTCAGAGCTGGTCTGTTAGCAAGCATTTAGAGTAAGCATTTAGAGTAACAGCCCGAAAAATCCCTTCTCATTTTGAACAACTCCAATTTCATTCCCTTTCTGGATTCGGTAAGAACATAACGAGGAATAGAGAAGAAGTAATGTGGGAAGGAGGGAGGGAGGGAAGGAAATGAGGCGTGTCTGTTAAGTGCCCACTCAGGATGGCATTCCCCTCCTCTTTACCTTAGTATCACGGTCACCCTAACAACCATCTATGGGTCAGAAATTGTCCTTAAATTCCGCTTGCGGAAGCTGAGTCTCGGAGAGGTCAGGTGACCTGCCAAAGAGAATCAGAAGGAAACAGAGCTGGATTTTCCCCAGATCCTCCCCAGGGGTTTGCACCCCACCCTCACCTGAAGAGCACAATGGAAGCGAAGGTGCACCTCTCGCTGCTCCCAATCCCTTCTGTAGACCAGCGACTTCTGAACAAACCAAAGTGCATTCCCTTGGGGAATATTATGCAGAAACTATGGATTGGAAGACCATGTGGTAATAGGGAAAATGCTCATAGAATAATGCTAAGTTAAAAAGACTGATTATGGGGCTTCCCTGGTGGTGCAAGAGGTTAAGCACAGCACTATGAAGCTATCTGTAGCCTTTGCACTAACTTTCCACTATTTCAAATAATGCTGTGAGGACTTTTTTGCCTAAAATATTTTCCATACTGGTATTTCCCTGGAATTGATTCACATTTAACTTTTCCTAATAATATGCGATAACTCTGCCAAGAAAAAAAAAGGGGGATATTAAGGCTCAGTATCCTCATGTTAGTATTGCACTAAGATCTGGTTCCAAATTAGAAATAGGATCATTTTTCCCTTTTCTAAAAAAGACAAGCGAGAGCTTTGCATGCAGAGTGAAAGCCAAAATGAGCTTGCACACCTATGCATTTTATGCCTTTTGGTTTTTACAGTTTCCGTGGGTTATGAGTATGAATCCTGCCCAGATCTGATCCTGTGGGAAAAAAGAACAGCTGTGCTACAGGGCTATGAAATTGATGCTTCCAAGCTGGGAGGATGGAGCCTAGACAAACATCATGCCCTCAACATCCAAAGTGGTGAGTGGATTCATAGAATTTCTGGAGCCAGACCAGGGGGTGACCCTTGTTTAGTAACCTTTTGCCCTGCCAAACAACAAAAAAAATGCATATGTGGTCAGTAAGTCAGAGGATTAGGATTAGTCAATAAATATTCCTTGGATGCCTGCTCTGTGCTTGCCATTCCTGGGCATTAGGGGTGCAGAAATGAAAGTCCCAAGAGTTTTCACTTTTGGCAGACATTCCCAAGTTATTTCATGGCTGTGCCAGTGCCATCACTGAGGGTCGTGATGGAGGCACAGGAGAGGAGCACCTCACCCAGCGTCTAGATCAGCAAGGTAGGCCTTTGCAGAGGATTTCTGAATGAGTCCTAAAGAGACTATGGTCAGCCCTTTGTATCAGGTAAGGAGTACATTCGAGGCAGATGCAGTATATGCCAAAGTGCTGAGATTCAAAAGACAAATAATTGGAAAGAACATTCTTTGTAGTTTCAGAAAAAGGGGGAAATACAAGGAATAGCAAAAGCTCAAGCTGTGCCCCTGAGCAGCTGGCACCCAGGTTAGGGTGATTAGGACTTTTGATTTCATTCAGAGGCCAACATCAAATGTCTGAAAAGACTGGGGCAATCCAGTGACATCATCTGTATTTTAGATAGCACACTCTGACTGTGTTCTGGAATAGGCCAACTTACTACAATAACAATGTCAGATGTTGCTGGCCTACTCTACAGATGAAATGAATGCCTACCAAAGAGATAGCATGTTTGGGGTAAGGGGGGGAATTGATAAAGCCATGACACAGGGCAAGGAGACCAAAAACTAACCTGTGAGTAGTAATTAGGACCTGTTGGTCATCAGTGTCAGAAAAGTCAAAATATACAAAATTGCCATCAAGTGCAATGTTTATTTCTTACTCACCTGGAAGTGTAGAGAAAGATAATGCGAGGCTGGGTTAGCACTCTGTGGAGTCAGAGTCCAAGTTCTGCTCCTCAAGTTGCTCTACTAGGGCCTCCATCCCCAAGGTCATAGTTCAAGGTCATAGCCTCCATCCCCAAGGTCACCTATTTACCAAGTCCAGCCCTCACATCTACTTTGTAGCTGGAAGATAGAAGGGAAAAAACTATGAGCAAGCCTCTTCCACTGTAAGGACACCACTCAGCAGCATCCCACACCACTGCTTCATCAAGGGCCAGAATTTAGTCATACACCAAGTGTAGCTGCATGTGAGGCTGGGATTGTAGTCGGTTCCAGGGACTCATTGTCCAGCAAAACATCAATGGTTCTGAGACCACCGAAGAAGGACAGAGTGGATAGGGTGGATATGCCTGGCACACTATATGTGCTTGTGTGTATGTGTGTGTGTGTGTGTGTGTGTGTGTGTAGAGTTGGTGTGTGATGAGGTAAAAAGAGCACAAACAGTAGAGTAGAAAAATGATTAGTCTATGTAAAAATGAATAATACCTGTTTAGTAATGGACATCTTCAACAAAGCTAACAATTGACAGCCTGGGAGAAGATTCATATGGCCTGTAAAAACCCAGACTCATTCAGACTTCAGTGTGGGAGGGGTGAGGCAGAGGCAGAGTCCAGTTCGGAGGCTGTGACAATAATACAAGTGATAAAGGATGATCGGGGCCCCACAGAAACTGGTAGAAATGTGAGATCACTGATCACTGATAAGCTTACAGTCCCCAGATCACTGATAAGCTTACAGTCCCTGCATTTTGCCTGTGGAGAAAATGAGGCCCATGGCAGTTAGAGCAGTGCTGGGACCTATGCAAGATCTGGGATCAGCCCAGTCATAGCAAAACCAAGTAAAAATCCCTATCTCTTATCTCTGCCTTGGTGAAGAGAGACTGTGAGGTTTCTCTCATGCATTCTTATAAGCGTTTATTGGTATCTACTCATGTCCAGTTCTGTGCTAATCATGAGATACAGAAGGGGGAAATTTATCTCCTTACTTAAAATGGTCTCCATCTGAAGAGAGAAAAGTAGGTTAATGCAATTAAGAAGCCATGCTACACCAGAGGCATGGACTAGGTGCGTGGAGTGTGTGCAGCCTGTTTCGGAGGCATTGAAGCCAAAAGGTTAAGATCCTGGACTCAGGAACACTTACCACCTGTGTGACCTCAGGTGCCACTTGCCCATCCCCCTGTTAACGCAGGGGGATAATAGTACCTACCTCACAGAGCTGTTGCCATTCAGTCAGTAAAGCACTATGTTTTAGGACACTCTGGGTTTCCTTTTGGGGGTAAGGCCTGGGGAGACCAGTCTGGAAGTGAAAGGTGGAGATCTTGCATTCCTTGCAAAATCAGGGTGACTCTGTGATCAACCGCTACAGAGAGCTGGTTCTTCACCCTGAGTGATTCTGTTCTGTCCTTGTCACAGGCATCCTGCACAAAGGAAATGGGGAGAACCAGTTTGTGTCTCAGCAGCCCCCTGTCATCGGGAGCATCATGGGCAATGGACGCCGGAGAAGCATCTCCTGCCCCAGCTGCAATGGCCTCGCTGACGGGAACAAGCTCCTGGCGCCCGTGGCCCTCACGTGTGGCTCCGATGGGAGCCTCTATGTGGGGGATTTCAACTACATCCGAAGGATCTTCCCCTCTGGGAACGTCACCAACATCCTGGAGCTGAGGTATGTAAGGCAATGTCTTCCCCGCAGTCCCTTTCCCATCCTCTGGGCCCAACTTCTTTATCCACTTGGCCCAGAGGAGGATAGGACAGACCTCACCTGTCAGGTGCTAAGACTTTTCACTTCCCAGCTCAGTGGCTTGACCATAAACGGGGAACCTTAGGGACACAGGTGCTGCTTTCCAAGGGCAATGTATCTAAGCCACTCCTGGGACTAGCAGATGTCCTTGGCATCCAGACAGTGTTGAAGGCTCCTAGCAACCAAGAATTAGACTCCTTGGAGCTCCTTGAATCTTCTTTCTGTTTCCTAGCACCAAACTGATAGGAATTAGTCACAGGAGTTCATTTAAGGACGACGGAGGGCAGAACAGACAAGCCCCTGAGCCAGTGTGAACAGTGCAGCCCCGTTACTTGACATTCATCAGAGTTAGGAGCATTTCTCTTCAGTTATCCAGTACTGAGGCCAGGCCCACAGACTAAAACTGTCCATGCCTCTCTGTTCCTAAGTGGCCGCAGAGCCAGCTGTGTCAGCCCTGACCACAAGTGGAATGGAACGCAGCCACACTCACAGCCCACTAGGTTGGGTTTTCTCTATGCCTCCCCACACCAGGTCTTCTTAGAATCAGAGCATTGTCTTAGAGAGGGTTCTAGAGTTGCAGAAAAGCCATGGTTCTACACAGGGGAGCCCCACTTTCCCTCCCAGGAGACACCATCCCAAGTTCTCCCTACAGCTGCTTTAGGGAATGGGTGCTGCCCATCTCCTGGCCATGTGAGGAACAAGCCCTTGAGCTGGAAGCCTTCCTCCAGAGTGGCCAGGGCAAAAGGAAACTCACCTTTGCTAGGCTCCTAGTACTTGCCCGTATAATAGCTCTGCCGGGTGTGTATACCTATTGCCCTTCACAAACAAGAAAAGGGAAGCATGAGGAATTTGAAGACCTATCCTTGGTCCAGCTTGTAGAGTGGCAGGCTCATCCACATCCAGAAGGCCATCACACATCTCTGCTGGCCCAAGTATTATCATCTGGTCCGATGAGGCCCACTTTTGCTTAATGCCTTGTTAAGTTCTTCCCTGCTGGTAGGTGCCTGCTGAGAAGCTCACTCTGCAGTGCACATGTAAGTAAGGCTTCCTGCTGACTGACAGCCACCATGGCCCTCAAGAGATGTTAGTATTCACCCCCTCACACACACAGGGACAAGTGAAGAAGAGGGTCTTTGGCCACGAGAAGAATCACGTGCTATGGACTCATAGGAAATCAGATATCAGACTGAATGAGAACCAGGCCACTGATGGAATATTCTCTGCTTTTCTTCTCTTTTATATGAGTTGGACTGGCATAGACATCTGTCAAGGGGCAAGGAACCTTTCACACTATCTTTCCATCTCCTGCTCTGTGATCGAAAGAGCCATGGTCTGGGGGGCTGGGGGTGGGGTCAGCCCACCTTCACAGGGAAGCTGTACAACTTTGGGCAACAACCTTATCTGGGCCTCTATTAATCACATCTTTCAGATAAGAGATCCTCTTTTCCCTGCCTCCCTCCCACAGCTGCTGGGAGAGCATGAAGATAGAGAGTAGGAAAGGGAGGAATGAAAGAAATTCAGAAAGGAAAATAAATTGGTCATTATATTATCATCTTAATATATTTTTTTCCTAGGCCTGTTTCTCTGGCTCACTCCCCCCCACACACACCCCTGCTCTAACTATGGTATACCCTGAATTCTGCCGCCCCACATGGGGACCATGGTGGTGGGCTATGCAAGTTTCAGTAACTCCCTGTAGGGCAGTGGGTACACAGAGACACAGCAGTGAGCGTGGGTATCTCTGGGAGTGCGTCCACGCAGGCCAGGGAATCGACTTTTTCGACTTCTGTCTCAGCCCCAGTGAAAGAGCAGAATGTGTCAACCTCAGCTTCTTCCCCTACAGTCAGCAACAGCAGTACAGGGGAAGCCATGCCTCTTCTGTGATATATTGCTGATTGTAAGTGAGCTCACTGACAAGCAATATCCAATATAAAATATATCAGTGTCATAGCTGCTAAGTCTTTATTTATTATAGCATCGTACAGTACCACTGCTGTCAAGTTTTCAGGCTGCTAATAATGCTTCTAACCCTGCTGCTAACACCTCATTCTTTCTTCTATTCCCTGCTCTCCTGTCTTCTGTCAGAAATAAAGATTTCAGACATAGGTAAGCCAACCAGTGGAGAATTTCCCGTCTCTCCTCTGCCTTGTTGCATGTTGTGGTAAGCTGCTCGTGTCACTTTCCCATGGCTCAATGGCAAATGAATCCTGTGTGGTTGGAACTGATTGGGGTAATCAGTTACAATGAGAGGGTGTCATTAATAATGGTGGGGGTGGGTGGCGAGAGCCTGAACTCCTTTCATCCCTAAGAAAGTGCAGTGGGTACTTTGGTCGGCTGTGAATTACAGTAATAGGGGGGAAAGCTTGCACCTGACATAGTCATTTGAACAGCACAGCTTGCTTGTCCTTGAAATAAATGGGACACGATCCTAGCTGTGTTAGCTGTGTTGAATGACTTTGATGGTCACAATGGGAAGTGCTGGGAACATCTCGATCAGGTGAGGAATCTGGAAGAAGAGAGGTTTCAGATTGGCACTTCTGTGGACATTCCAAGTGCTTCAACCTTGGTGGCTGGGATGCCAGGTGACCCCAGCAGAAGGTTTGCCTGCAAGGTCAGAGTAGGGAAGATGTTCATACCCTAGGGACCACCCAAAAAGAGTATCCCCCAAATTGGGGCTTTGTCATGGAGTATCGCTGTCATGGAGGCATGGAGGGACAGTGCAGCGGGCAGAGTGCTCCCCACTCTGTCTGCTGTCAGCGTCATCTGTCAGGCAGTGCTTGTCTGCCTCCTAGATTATGGCTGCCTCAGAGTGTCCTCACCCCACACACATGGGTGGCTTGAAAGTAGTCTCGGGCAGTGGAAGCTGTAGCTGTAGCTACAGAGGTGGCTCTTCGTTATCCATGTGTGGCTCAGATCAAAATGGCCTGAGGGATGGATGCTCAGTTAGGACGAAAGTGAATCTTAGGCTGGTAGAAATAATCAAACAGACCTAAAGTCCAATAATGATAACATCCATATCTACATAATTAGATGTAGTACTAATGTAACAATTATACATATTCTTTTAACATAATAATATAGAGAAAACATAGTGCAGCGGGGGAGAGGGGTTCCAATGATTTCTAAACTATCCTGTAAAGCAGGCACTCATGATGCATCCAGTTTATAGAAGAGAAAACTAAAATTCCCCAAAGTGTGATCTTGAAAAAAATTACTTCATTGTTCTGGGCTTTAGTTTCTAACTTTAAGTTAATAAAATCTCCTTGAAGGTTACTATAAGGGCCAGAGAGGATGTCTGTAAAGTATTGTGGCTAGAATTGTGCCAAGTACATAGAGTAGCTTCAAAATAGTAGCAGTAAATAATAATAATAATAATAATAATAATAATATGTAATTATCTCACCACCATCCCAATTGTATGATAATGATGATGTCTTCATATTTCCCAAAAAGGAATTCAATTCTCCTCCAACCAAAGACACGTGCATTGAATAAGATTTTAGAACAAATGAAAAAAGGTAGAAACTCAAATACTGGATTGTGCATTAGATTAGATTGTGAGCTTCCTGGCAGCCAGAGAGTAAATAAGGAAATTAATTATTTTCATGGTTTGCATTATCAGAAAGAGGAAAATATGCCCACTTCCCAGGGAAAGAGCATTATTTTCCTGACACTGAAATTTTTTATGAGTGATACTAAACTATGCATTGATTAGTGCCCTCAGTTCAGTTGTGCAGAAAATACCAAAGTGCATTTCATATAAAGATCTTAGATGAGAACTTAGCATGTAACAATCAGTGGAGGTAGCTCCCTGGTACAAAGCAGCAAACAACAGGACCTGATGGGGAAGAATCCCGAGGCCAGGGCGCTTGTCCAGCTTTGCTGTGCATTCATCATGTGGTCTCACACTGGTCACCTAGCTTTTCAGGTTTCCAGCCACCAGCAGTAAATTAATTGAAGGAACTATGATTTGGGTGCCTTTTGTTTCTGATCTTTACTGATCGTTTGATATGTCTGTGGTATGATTTCAAAGCCAGCTTCCTCCTTCTCTCAACTCATGGGTTTCTCAGGTGCTTCCAGACATTTCTAAAGTGAACTAAAGGGGAAGGGAAAAAAAAGAATGCCTTTCTGCCTTCCAGTTTTCTAAAGACAGTCAGGAGTGGGAAGCCTTGAGTTCAGCTCTGGTTTTACTGGCACCTGGATATTGGCAAATCCCTTCCTCTCTCTGGGCTTTAGTGTTTCTTTCAGTAAATGTCAGAAGTGGATTAAAGAAATTCTAAAATTTTGTCCTCTTTATCCATTAGCATTTACTGTCTCAGCTGCTCCCGGGAACAGTGTTTGAGTCCAGCCTGCTGCCCTTAGCCCCGGTGTGCCCCAGGGCAGATTCATCTCTACCGTGGCCTTTTCAGTCATAGTGCCAGCCCACATGCTAGGCATGCTCAGTACAGGGATCCCTAATCCTCTGGACCCCTTCAGGTAACAAGCAGCCTCACCTCTTCCTAGCTCTCTTCCCAAGGCTCATGGAAGAATATGTGAAGACTGTGGTTCAGAAATACATTTGAACTCCAAGCTCCATCAAGCCCAGATGCACATATTGTGCTAAATCTAACAAGCCTTTAACTGCCCCAGGGATTCAGAGAGATGGGACAATATTAGGTGTGACATACTTAGCTTTTCCATTATGCACTATAAATATTCTGAAGGCTTCTCAAGGTGACTAACTGCCGTTTATTCGGCATTTTAATTTTTTGTAATGAAAGAGGCACTAGGCTTAAACATTTATATTCTTTAAACTATGTTGTCCTCAAAATAGCCCTTTAACGTAAATGTGCTGGGCCTCCCTGGTGACCTAGGGGTTAAGTCTCAGTGCTACCACCATAACGGCCCCCTGAGGCAGCCTGAGTTTGATCCCCAGCTAAGGAGCTGACCCACATGGAGCAGCAGACCTCTCCTGTCTCTCTGGCTGCTCAACTCAGCAGTGTATTTCAGCAGATCTGCCTATTCTTCTCCCCACTCTGTCTTTGGTGAATCCTCTCACTCCCTACACCTCTGGCCTGCACCCCAGTCCTTCTACAGAAAAATAAATTTTTAAAAAATCTTTTAAAAAAATAAAATAGATGTGCTTATCTCCATTTCTCAGATGAAAAAACTGAAACTCAGAGTAGTAGAGTGATTTGCCCAAGGTCACCAACCAAGTGGGTGGGACATTTGCTTTTTGAATCCCTGTCTGTGTCCTCCAAGGCTGCCCCTGATTTGAGCAGACCTTATTCTGAGACAGAAGAATAATTCAGAAACAGAAAATAGATCATCTTTTTTTCTAAGAAACTCCTGGCTCACCACTCCTACTAGAACATTCCCTACACCAGCCAGAAAGCAGAGGGAGGCTTGACTACAGCTCATTAACTTCTAGGATGATCCTCACAGCCTCTATTTCATGTGGCTTCCAGAGGTGCCACAGTTATGTTTTAAAAAGTAGAAAAGAATGTGGGTCCTCAGGAACTCCTATGGCAGATTCTGGAAATAGAGCTGTGACCCTATCTGTGCTCAGGATATTGGAGCTGGGGGGTGGGGAGAGACAGAATTGTGTCAGACATCGTCTCTGTCCGCAGAGTCAGACCTTGAGTCTCAGCCATCTTCCATCTCAGGCCCTGAAGACATTCATGATTGGAGGTGTAGGATGAGACCCTGCTGCTCAAAGTACAAAGAACAACATTCATCTCCTCTGAGAACTTGTTAGCAATGCACACTCTCAGGCTGCACCCCAGAACTCTGAGCTGAAAGGTGCACTTTTACAAAATCTCCAGGGGATTCACATGCACAGCAAGGCTTGAAAAGCGCTGCTCTAAGCCATGATTTCTCTTTCTGGCTGTGTCGCTGGAGAGATGCCTTCAGACCATAATGAAGGCTTTTTTTTTTTTTTTTTTAAAAAAAGGCTTTTGGATGATTCTGACAAGCAGCCATGTTTGAGAGCCATCGCTCTAGGTCCACAGAGTGTGCTTCCTTCGTCCCCCCCCAGGAAACCAGGCAGTCATTCCCCAGCAGACCTTCCTGGAGCACCTGCTCCATGGCATCTCAGCGACTCAAAGCCAATCCCTACCCTTGAGGATTCAAGATGTCACTGAAAGTTCTAAACAGACAAGTATCTTAAGGTGCTAAAGGCACTGAAGGGGTACTCTGCTGAGGGTCTAGTGGAGACAAGAGGGAAGTAAGTGGCCATTTCCAGCAGCAGGGTTGAGGGGGGCCAGGAACCTAGGAATGGAGCTACATGAGGTGATGAGGTGATACCAGAGCTGAATATTGGGGGATGAGCAGATGCACCCCAGTGAATAAGAAGCTTTTGAGGACCTGAAAAGCAGCATGCAGAAGACTTTGGAGTAAAACAGATTGGAAATAGAAGTCCACCCTGCCACTTAGCAGATTCTGGTCCTTGTCAAGTCATCTCCCTTCTCTCGGTCTCAGTTCTGACATAGTATTTTTAAAACAAAAGTGAACTTGTCTTATAGGGTAGACATGAGGTCATGTTTCCCAGGTGCTTGCATGGCATCTGGGACAGAACAGGTGCCGGAGGCAGTAACCATGCTTCACACAGGGGGGTCGTCTCTGCCGTTCTGCCTTGAGGACAGGTGACGCTGCTCCCGGTGCAGGTGGCTTGAGGAAGAAGTGAGGTGGAGACTGTTGCAAGGCTCTAGCACCTAGAAGGGCTGTCGAGATGTATCATTTCATTTGAACTTAATGGCAAGCCTGTGAGTGAAGCTGAGCAGGGGCTTAGTCATGCCACAACTGAGGAACCTGCAGCAGGAACCATTTAGGTGACTTGCTCAAAAAAGAACCCACATCTCCTAAGTGCAGCACTACTGCTCTTCCCCGACCCTGAGCTGACCACCAGACAGCAGATTGCCCCTAGGCACAAAAGATGGGGCACAGCTCTTATAGGCTCTGGGACACCCCTGCAGGTGCCACCCTCTTCTGGAATTCATCCATCCGAGAAACTGCATGAGTGGCAGTTCTCAGGGTGGTGCAGGAAGGCATGCACCAGAGGCTCAAAACCCAGAGCTAAGTGATAGCGCCCCCCACAACACTTAGGCACCCATTTCTGCAAGGTGGAGAGCACGAGTGATATGCTAAGAAATTAAATAAGTGCCTCCACCTCCCTACTGTCCTGCGGAAAGCAGAGATCATGGCTGCCCTGGCATCACAGAGCAGGATCCAATGTCAATGCATTTTAGTTAGTCAGACTCAGTGTCATCTGCACAGGAGCATTTCATGGTAAACAGGACATCTCTCTTGTTAGCACCATGCCCAAAGAGAATGAAAGGAAAGCTAAATAATGTGACTGAAAATAATGTTTAAATAAAAGCAAAAGTGAAAATGCCCGTCATTTAATGCAAGTGGTAGTTGTGGGCTAGAAGGCACCACATTGAACATTGGAAATACAAAAAAGTGCTTCAATCCCCACCTCTTCCATTTAAGCCTTGACAGACTGGGGGGGACAGACACATTAATAAATAGCCACAGCATTATATCATGTCCTGTGACCCAGGTCTGAATCTCGGCACCCAGAGGAGAAAAGTTGGGAAGGTTTTGCCAGAAAAGGTACCATTTGAGCTGACACTGAAGACTGAGAAGTTAAGCCAACTGACAGGAGGAGGGAGTGGAACATTCCATAGCGCAAGAGCAGCTTGCAAGAGCAGCTTACAAAGAGGCCTAAATGTATATTTTAGGGATAGTATTGGAGCTCGGGGTGTCTGAGGAAATAGCTAGAAAAGGGCCGGGAAAATAGAGCAGCAGCAGACTCAAAGGGCCTTGTGCTCTGCTGGGCTGGGGCATCTGAACTTAGCCTGTGAGAAGTGGCAGTGCTGTAGGGAATGCAGGGAGGTGACAGCTTGGCATTTGGGTTAGATCAGGGAAGAATGGCTTGGGGAGGACCCAGGCCACAGGCAAAGAAACCGGCTCTTTAATTGAGAATGAGGTGATGGCACAATAGGTTTAGGGCTAGAGAGGCAGAACATTTGGAAAAAATCTTGTCATCTTAGCTGAATTCAGGAAGAGAAAACAAAAGAAGATTCTTGGACCTAGAGGTCTGGTACTCTTAGAAGCAGTTAGTCCCCAAAGCACTGCCGCAAGCAAAGGGTGTTTGTCATGACGAACAGTGTGACGGGTTAAGACCTCCAGAGACGTGGACACCAAAAAGATTACCCAGACTTCACACATAATTCAAACATGCCAACCTGTAAAACAAAGTTTTGTTTTTTAGAAGGACCCAAATTTGACATGCCTGATAAAATGTAGACTAGCTTTTTTGGAGACTTTTCCGATTCTCCCTTGCATCTTGAAAGGGTATAAAATGCCACGACTTAGCACTGCTGTGTCTGTCCCCCTGAACCCCCTAGCACAATTCGTGTCACAGTGTCCAATGAAAATGGCCAGTGCCAGGGCATCCAGCCTGAACTTCAAATCAGAAGTCTTTCAGGACACTTAGAGGAGTCTCCCAATATTGAGTTGTGGTTTAAGGAACCAGGAGTGATCAGGCTGTGCACAAGAACTGACAATTAGCATCCCAGGAGTTAGGAGTCCAACTCCAGTGTGGCCTAGATTTGGAAGGAATTGTAAATCAGTACCATGTGATAACAAAATTGATGCTTAATAACAAATATCTACTGTAGTCCTCTCCAAATATAAAATTAGACATAATGACTAGTTATTAAAATAATTACAATTATGATTCTTGAGTGCCTACTATGTGCCATGCATGATGCCAAATATTTTCCATATCTGATTTTACATCATTTTCTCAATTTTCTGGCAAGGTAACAGTTAATAGCCCATTTTGCAGATGGAGAGAACCTGAGGTCCAGGAGGTCAGTAACTTCCCAAGGTTCTGGAACCTGGAAAGGGCAGAGCTAGACTTGGAACCTGGGCTATCTGATTCCAAAGCATGTGCAAAAATTTTTTCTCTTGTGTGATGGGGGGCAGTATCTTTGTCTCCTCTACACAGTCCTGGTCTAACTTCCCTTTCACTATTAGGGTAGTCTTGTCTTTATGACCATTTTCCAGAACAGAAACAGAACAGCCCCTCTGTTTTGCTTATTTTTCTTTGGGTGTTGCTACAAATTACAAGTTAATCCTGCAATTCACTTTTATCTGACTCCAGGAGGAAAACTCCTGCACTCCTGATAAGTATAACCTAAGTGTCAACATAAGTTGGTTGTAACACGGCATAAGATGGTGCTGACACTGCCAGGGAGTCAGATCTGGCAGGGTCTTATCAGTGAGTCCCAACATGGGAGTGGGGCTGCTATGAAATCTGAGAAAAGGGCTTGCATTTCAAATTCTCAAGGTGTTTTTTTAAAAGTGAAGACTTCCATGTTTCTGGTGTGGATTCATAGGCTACCTATTAATAATCTCTTTAAGAAAGCATTATATTGAGCATGTGATCTGGGTGAGGCACCAAGCTGGGCATTACCATCATTAACAGGAGGCTTTTGCATCAATAGTCGGGCAGGAAGGATAGTCAGGTCAATCAATGGGGTCAGAAAAATTGGGGATCTATCACCCAAAATAGAAACATCATCTCCATAAGACTTTTTGATTGGATTCAAGTTCTGATCTGTGGCTGTCTGTAGGGGAAAAGGGGAGCACTCACCCACTGGCATGTCCTTGTTTTCCAGTCACAGTCCAGCACATAAATATTACCTGACCACAGACCCCATGACGGGGGCCGTCTTCCTTTCTGACACCAATAGCCGACGGGTCTTTAAGATCAAGTCCACAGTGGTGGTGAAGGACCTTGTCAAGAACTCCGAGGTGGTCGCAGGAACAGGTGACCAGTGCCTCCCCTTCGATGACACTCGCTGTGGTGATGGTGGGAAGGCCACAGAAGCCACACTCACCAACCCCCGGGGTAAGGACTTGCTGTTTATAAATTATCAGTAACATTTATTGGAATATTGTCCATTTCCAAAAGAAATACATGTGGCAAAAAAAATCTTGGAAAACACCAAAAACTATACAGAGGAAAGAAAGTTAACATTGTCATAATTCCACCTGCCAGAAATATTCCCATCTAGCATTTCCTTTCTTTTCGTATGCTCTTTTTTCTAAGTATTTGCATTGTTGTAATACTCCCCCCCCAAAAAAAAAACTGTCTCAGTAACCTACTTTTTTTGTCTAAATAATATATCATGAACATTTCTCCATATTGTCAAGTAGTCCTTTGTGTACTCATTTTTCACAGCTACATAGTATTCCATTAACTGGCTGTCCCATTGTTATCAATGCTATTATTCATTTGGACACTTAACATCTCATGTTAATTGTTTTATAACAATATCACAGTGTCTTATCCTTGCACCTGTTCATGTGCTATAGGATGGGTTAGCAATAAGTTTCAATTTTAAGTCCTTCAGAACGTTTAAGTCCTTCAGAACGTTGAACCTACCATCCCATAATCACAATTTCTCATTACTTTATTCACAAATATTTACTGAGTATGTAGGGTGCTGTGGTTGATTAGATAAGTTCATTATAGCAGAACAAATAACACTTGAGCATGAATCATTCAGACACTGGAGAATGGCACAGAGTCTAGATGCCTGGGAGACAAGGGAAGCTTTTTGGAGAAAGCATCATTATCAATAAATATCCATCAGCAGAACATTCATGGTGGTTCATGCCTAAAGCCAGTGACCTTCAGTTTCTAAGCCATCAATAAAATGGGGCAATAATACCTTCTGTGTCCACTTTGTAGGATTGTTCTGAGGGTCAAAATTAATATATTTTATATGATATCTTCATTAAAATGTCATTAGTGATTAGATTATTAAATAGTGCCTTAGGGAATGAGCCCCCCCACACACACATACATACACTCACATGCATGTACATGTTCACAAAATGTAGTGGCAGTGAAATTGCCCAAAAGCCTGTAATTAACCCAGATAAATGACAAGGGTGCCACAATATGAAGACAGTTTGCAGCAGGGAGGAGGAAAGATGTCCATCTATTTAGCACAACATGGTTGTGAAATAGTTGGTAAAATGCAGTTGGTATTGTACTTCCAAATCAAAGTTGTAGACTCTAATGAAATCAAGCCGTCTTGTATTCAAATTCAGTCCTTGCCACCTAATAGCTGTGTGACTTCAGGTGAGTTCCTAAACCTCCCTGAGTCCCACTTTCCTCATCTATGAAGTGAGATATGCTGCAAAGATATAGTATAGGTTAAATATTTTCAGGAATGTAAGTGCTTGGTATGATGGTACTGGGCACATGACAAACATCCCATGAAGAGTGAGCCCTGTTGTTCTTGTTATGTTTATTACATTATATCATATCTTATATCATGCTATTTCTACCGCAGACCTGGAATGGTCATGTGGTAATTCTGCAGGGTAATATTGTGGCATCCATGGCTAATCTCCCTCCTAATTATAATTTCCTTGTATTGAGACAATAGTTGAAGTGGAAAGAATACTGGGCTTGTACTTAGGGACTGTGCATTGGGGTTTTGCTCAGGCATCCATTGGCTGTGTGTCTCCCTCTGGGTCTCAGTTTTCCCACTGCTGAAAGAGCAGATTGGGCTAATGATCCCTGAGACTCCTCTCCGTCACAACATTTTACGCTCAGAGTTAAAACAGTTTCTGAGAATTTTTATTCTCTCCAGGTCTTTGTTAATTGAGCTACAAATGTGTTCTTCACCATACACACACACACACACACACACACACACATGCATGCACATGTTCACAAAATGCAGAGGCAGTGAAATTGCCCAAAAGCCTGTAATTAACCCAGATAAATGACAAGGGTGCCACAATACGCAGACAGTTTGCAGCAGGGAGGAGGAAAGATGTCCATCTATTTAGCACAACAAAAGAAGGAAAATGCAGTAATTAATCAGGGGACAGATCGCTTCTATTAGCCTGTGCAGTCAACTTTGTAAACAAGAAATGTGATTGTTCACGGAGCACTCATCAGTCCTAGCAAATGGAAGAGAAGGACAGAGCAGAGCCAGGCAAACAAGACAACTCCTGTCCTGGTACTCAAAGAGTATAATTAATTTACATTTTAGGCAGGAGACAGAGGAAAGGCTTCCCTCATCTTAGGGACTTCCTGGTCCCCCAAGTGAAATCACCCACCAGCCCTGGACAACCTAGGAGAGATCAGAAGGAACTGCTGTCCAGTGGGTTTTGACCACACAGAGGCCCTTGGGGATTAAACCACCCAAGTGACCAGCCACAGACACATGGGCTCAAGAGCAAGGGCCTAGAGACCACAAGTGCTCCTTTATCTCTCAGCCTCTGCACCCCTAAGCAGTTCACTTTGGTAGATGGACATGCAACTCTTGTGATTCTTGTGATTCTGTACCTGGGGTGGAAACCAATATCAACCATGAGCATTTTTCAAACATGCCTTGGGCCCAGTCTCAGCCTCCCACTGAATTCACATTTCCAGGAATGGAAGAGGCCAGATTTTTCAGGTGATTCTGAAACACACAGTGATTAAGAAGTACTGATGTACTGGAGTGATCCTCAAACTTTGATTTCTATCATTATCACCCAAAGTGTTTGTCAAAAAACACACATAGATGCTCAGACTTCACTTGAGTTTTTCTTTTCTTTTTTTTTCTCTGCCTAGAAGAACTGTGGTGAAGGCCAGAAGTGTGGGAGGTGAAAGGATTCACCAGAGACAAGTGGGGAGCAGAACAGGTGGATCTACTGAAATACACTGCTGAGGGGAGCAGTGGGCGAGATAGGAGAGGTCTGCTGTGCCATCTGGGTTAGCTCCCTGGCCAGGAATCGAACCCAGGCTGTAGCGATGATAGTGCTAAGACTTAACCTCTAGGCCACAGGGAAGGCCCTATGATTCCACTTTTAGTAGATGGCTAAGGTGGTAAGTAAAAGTCTCTAGCCATAGCAAGATGGAAGGATCAGTACCCTGGAGAATCTGAAGACCTGGGTTCTAATCCCTGCTTTGAACAAGTTACTTCAAGCCTGTGGGGTTCATCTCTTCAACTTTCAAAGGGGAACGAAAGTTGTTGGAAGATGTAATGATGGGCAGGTGTGTTCTGTCAACCAGCCAGGACCCACCAGTGTGTGTTTAACCTCTAACACTGAATTCCCTGCTCTGCCTTCCGTTCTCCAGGCATCACGGTGGACAAGTCTGGGCTCATTTACTTTGTGGATGGCACAATGATCAGGCGCATTGATCAGAACGGAGTCATCTCCACCTTGCTGGGCTCCAATGACCTCACCTCAGCCCGGCCCCTCAGCTGCGATTCTGTCATGGATATTTCTCAGGTAAGGGGAACCCTGTGTCTATACCCAACACCTAGTCAGTCCAGTGGCCCTTTATCTTTCTTCTGCACGAGCCTATTAAGAACACGTGCTTGATGCCAGGACTGTGAAGATCTCTAAGGACACAAAGATGGAAAGGCACGACTCTGTGTTCTGGGGGTTCACCATCAGGGATGACAGAGGGAGGCACAGAGGACAGTGATAAAATCTGCCCAAGGAAGCCTACAAGGCTCACAGTGATTTTAAAGCCACTGCTGCTCGAATTCCCTCTTTGGAAGCACAGGTACCCCTTTATTGCCTGTCCTCCTTCTAAACTGTCAGCTCCATGAGTCCAGAAATTCAGTCAGTCTTTTCCTCTACTGTAACCAGGGTGTCTGGTACACGGCAGGAACACAATCATATCTGTTGGTTGGTTGGTGGGTGGATGGATGAATGGATGGATGGACTGAGTGGAAGATTCCTAAGCGTCTCTCACCAGCTGTATAACTTTAGACAAGTTTCTGAGATCCTTTGAATCTCGTGTTTTCTATCTGTAACATGGGAATCATTGACATGGGCCTGGCAGGATTGCTTTAAATATACATGAAACAGGGTAAGCAAGGCTCCTTATCCCTTGGTACTCAGAAGTGACCAATAACACAAGTCCCACTTACACTTACACGAGTCCCACTTACACAAAGGAGGTGACATTTGTGCCAAGTTTTGAAGGTTCAATAGGGGTTTTCTGGGTGACAAGGAAGAAAGGAAACATTTCACACAAAGGAAGCAGCACATATAAAAGAACAATGTTAATGAACCAGGTACATTAAAGGAAGATTAGGAAATTGAATGCAAGACCATAGGGTTCTTGGAGGAAATAGCAGAAGTTGAAACTGAAAGGCTTGATTTGGGACCAATCGGTGAAGGACCTTAGCATGCAATGGAGACCTGAGCGGAAACACAGTGTCTGAACCTTCAGCATGTCCTTAGTTTGTCCTGCAATGAGTTGGCAAGAGTTTGTCCTTTACTGCTACATTCCTTGGCAGGGCCTGGCCAGTGCTGAATCAGTGAATCTCTGTCTTGCCAACATTTGCAAAACCAAGGAAATAAGGAGGCTTGAATTACATTAAATTGCAAATTGGTGTCAGCAACATCCAGGCTTAGCTTTCTCAACCCCCTCACTTCTAGGGTACCCTGCACACACAGGCCCTGTTTTGCTGACCATGGACCTGCTCTCTGTGGCTCAGTGACACCTCTGGCACTGGCCCATGTCAGAGTGTCCCTTCCTCAGAGCCCGCGGCTATTGCAGGCGAGGTCACAACACCCGTGTCACATCCCTGTCAGATGCTGGTGTAGCTTTCCTCTGCACCAACTAATGTGATTGTTATGCTCCAGGATGAAATCTGTTCTCTGCCACTCGTCTTTCCAACTTGGCAGGCTTCACCTCATGGGCTTGAGAGTTTCCCTCTCCAGTCTGTGTAAGCTCGAATTACCCATCAGGAAGCTGCCACAGCCCCAGGATGTGCGTGCAAGTGCTTTCCATTCTCAAAACGGGCCCTCCACCAGTCAACACAGGGTGCCGACATTTTTCAATCCACACATTGGAAAATTGTTTAACTTTAAACAGAGGTACTCCTGCCGAGCAGTCAGATCAAACGCTTGGAAGACAACTGGCTTATAGCATGTGTATGTTGGGGGGTTGGGGGGCACACTTAGATTCAGAAATCCTGGACTGAAATCTCTGCACCCCTGGCCCTCACTATCTTTATCTGAATCTAAGCATTAGATTTTTGTTTCATTCTCTAGACACAGGGTGTGCGTGTGTGTGTGTGTGTGTGTGTGTGCGCGCACGCACACATATGTTTGTGTCTTATATATAGGGATAAAGGTACTGGCTTTTGTTCTCACAGCTTCCTCTGTTGCAAATGTTTACCCAGCTCCTTTACTGTGCCATGGGGATTAGGGAGGAAAGCCAGATAGCTGAGAACCCAGCTCAATAGCAAGAGTACAAAGGGAACGACCAAAGAACCTGGACTAGCTCCTATAGAAGGAGACAAAGACCAGGCCCAAAAAGAAACTACAGGGAGACATAGAGGAGAGGAGGAACAGAAGACTAGTTCTCAGGCTATAGCCACCACAGACAACAGAGCACCACCCTTAAGAGTCCCGAGTGATTTCCTGAGAACTCACACAGGCCGAACACTGTTAGAAATGGAGGTACAGAGATAATGCAACTTCAGTTTGCTTTCTTAGCTGCCACAATAATCCCTCAAGACAGATATTATCTACCCCATTTTACAGATAAGGAAACCAAGGGTTGGTGAAAAAAAAAATCAGTTATAAATGCACAGCCCTGTGCCATGTGCCATCGGGGATGGAGAGATGATTTTTACATTTTTTTTTTTTGTGTGTGAACTCTAGCACATAAATTACACAGCACAGACTCTGGCAGCTAGTGATAGGCTATAAATATCAGTTCCCTTTAAAAGTTACAAAGAACTTCCTTCTACATTGTCTTGTAAGATCCTCACAGCTATTCAATGTAATGTTTATTACCTCCTTTCACACTTGAGGAAAGAAGTTCAAAGTATTTTAAAAATTTGAGTAGGATCTCACCTGTGGCCGTTGTGGAGCTGAGCTAGAAAGTGAGGTGCCCTGACTCCGCGTCTCCCATGCTCCCCCGGCCAGCCACAAATCAGCTCTTCGCTCATCCATTCGATGATCCAGTTCTGAAAATAACTCTGCAGCAAGGCAGTCAGTTCAGAGTGTTTTAATAAGAGCACAAAATGCTCAGGAGATAGGGAGAGAACTCCAATTCAACCTCCAGGCCACAGAATACGGGAGCTGCAGGGGCCTCAGAATGATCAAGGCTTGGGGCTCCATTTTAATGATGGGAAATTCAGCTTCTGCAGGATTCACTAAGGGGAGGTGGAATGAGAGGAGCTTGGGTACTGGATCTGGTACAGAACCACTTCACAGGCACTGTGAACAGGAGTACCATCTCCCCCATCATAGCCCCTTCTTCCCGGGTGCCTGTGGGCATTCAGGGTAGCAGGACTGTGCCTGCCTGTCCTTTCTTTCCTCCCTCCTCCCTCTCCCTCTCTGGCCACCTCCTTCCCCCCCACACACACCCATCAGGGAGCCATCTTTGCATTGTAATGACAGGCAGAAAGGTCTGCAAGCAGGTCCCCAAGGGGCCACGAGACCAGAGGGCATGAAATATTTAGCAACCAGTGTTGACAAGAAATGGGTTTTAGAAAATTGAAAATTCCCCTGTCACTTTAGAGTAAACTGTGTTCTTGATGTAGCCGCAGGCTACGGTGAGGCTGCGCTTGAGAGAACACTGGGAAGTGTGAAAATAGCAGCCCTGCCCAGTGCCTCAGGATCCCTTGTTCTGTGGAGACAGAGGAAAGCAGGCTGGGGGTGAGGGAACAAGAAGACTCCAGAAACAGAGCCTGACAGTTGGGCTCAGAAAAAATGAGAAGGACCCACCCCGTCCTGAGGGCCCTGAGCTGAAGGGGCAAGTGAAGGGGGCCTCATCTCATATGTACATAAGCCACTGGGGTTTCCTTTACCTTCATAAATGACACATGTACATTATAGAAAATGCAAAGCTAAAAATTACAAAGAAGAAAGATCAGGTTACTTCTAAATTTACCTCTAATGCCAACAGAGTTAGTATTTTGGCATTTATCACTCAACCTTTTCATCTCCCCTCTTCCCCCAATCTAATTTATTGTATTTTTTCCCCAATTGGGATCACGCTGTGCTTACAATTCTATAACCTATTCTTTCTGCTTAATATATAGCAAGCATTTTCACCGTGTCATTAAATACCCCTTTATAATATACTTTTAATGATGACACACAGTATTCTAACTTGTGAGCGAACTGAATATATTGTGATTTATTTTGCCAGTTCACATCTTTGGACATTTGAGTTGGCTCCATGTTTTGAGCATTACTTAAAAAGGCTGTGATAAATACCTTTATAAACAAAGATATATAAGAGTAAATTTCTTACCTGAAGGTATACCTTGTTTAAATAAGCCCCAGATTGTACCAAATGTCAAGGGTTTGTAAGGGGCTCAGGAACATAAGGCAGTAAGTCCTTGGGGTATGTAGGAGAGAAGCAAACCAGCCAGAGGTAGTACCTGTCAGCTCCTCCAACCCATGGTCAGCACACTGGACCTTTTGGAAACACCTTGGCTGAGGGCTTCCCTTAGTTCTGGCAACTCCAAGTGCGATACAATCCAGCCTGCCCTTCCTGAACAGAACAGTCCTCACCTCAGACCCTACCTGCTGTAATCTCCTATGTGCCCACCTGAAGGCTCACCACGATCCCTGTCAGCTTCCCAACCTGGCTCAGAGGAGGCTACTATGTGGAGCCCAAGACCTCTGATCCCCCACTTCCCATTGCCAGCTTCATGAATCCCTTGCAGGAAGACCTGTTCTCTGAGGTACTAGAACCATTAGCTAGAGCAGGGCTTCACAAACTCAGTGTGCAGAGGAGCCCGGGGCATCTTGTTTAAGGGGACACTGATTCAGTAAGTTTGGGGTGAGCCTGCCATTCTGCATTTCTGACCAACCCCCAGAAGATGCCAGCATTGCTGGTCTGCTGATCACATTTGAAGGATAAAAGACCCCATTGTGACTCCCAAGTGCACTTTAGAAGCTTTTGAATCATGGCAGTGCCCCACACCTGGGGATCTGCTCTAATTGACCAGAGATGGCATTTGAGCACCAGTACTTTCCAAAATCACAGCATCTCCCCGCCCCCACCTTCATGAAATGAGCTGCCATTATTCATGCTCCTGTGGCCCAGGCAACCTGCAATTTTGTCATTCCTGTCTTTCATATGTAGATAGTGAGACTCAGAGAGATGGAGTAACTGGCCCAAGGTTATAAGGAATGGGGCTAGAATCTGAACCAGGCCTGTCCTACTCCAAAGTCTATCCTCTTGCCTACTTGGTTTGTTTCTTTGCCTATCTGTCGATTGGTCTGTCTTTCTTTTTACATATCTATTTATTCTTTGTTAGCCCCTTCTGCATGTTTTGCCAGCCTAATTGAGACTGATATCTCAGTGGTGACTCTTGCATGAATTCACTCTGATCAGAGGGGCTGGCAACTTAGTTGATGACAGGCTGTTCTGAGGCTCAGACAGGACTATGTGTGAAGGTGCTTGGGACACTGTTACAGTCTATATGGGGTGTGGGATGATGAATGGCGGGCCCCTAGCCAGGCATTTGAGTGTCATTGTCTCCATTGTCAGGTTCGCCTGGAGTGGCCCACAGACTTAGCCATCAACCCAATGGACAACTCCCTTTACGTCCTGGACAATAATGTGGTCCTGCAGATCTCTGAAAACCACCAAGTGCGCATTGTTGCTGGCAGGCCCATGCACTGCCAGGTCCCTGGCATCGACCACTTTCTGCTGAGCAAGGTGGCCATCCATGCAACCTTGGAGTCAGCCACCGCTTTGGCTGTCTCTCACAACGGGGTCCTGTATATCGCTGAGACGGATGAGAAGAAGATCAACCGCATCAGGCAGGTCACCACTAACGGGGAGATCTCACTCGTTGCTGGAGCCCCCAGTGGTTGTGACTGTAAAAATGATGCCAACTGTGATTGTTTCTCTGGAGATGATGGATATGCCAAGGATGCAAAGTTGAATACCCCGTCCTCCTTGGCTGTGTGTGCTGACGGGGAGCTCTATGTGGCGGACCTTGGGAATATCCGAATTCGGTTTATCCGGAAGAACAAGCCTTTCCTCAATACCCAGAATATGTATGAACTGTCCTCGCCAATCGACCAGGAACTCTACCTGTTTGATACCAGTGGCAAGCACCTGTACACCCAAAGCCTGCCCACAGGTGATTACCTGTACAACTTCACCTACACGGGGGACGGTGACGTCACACTCATCACAGACAACAATGGCAACATGGTGAATGTCCGCCGCGACTCTACCGGGATGCCCCTCTGGCTGGTGGTCCCAGATGGCCAGGTGTACTGGGTGACCATGGGCACTAACAGTGCACTCAAGAGTGTGACTACACAAGGACATGAGCTGGCCATGATGACATACCATGGCAACTCTGGCCTTCTGGCAACCAAAAGCAATGAAAATGGATGGACGACATTTTATGAGTAAGTATCAAGATAATGCCAGTTGATGGTTTTGTCTCATGAGATGCATTGTAAGATTAGAAGGGAATCAATGAAGTACTAACGTTTGGATTTACTTCATTTTAATTCAGGATTTGCAGCTGTGGACCATTACCTATAATGTGTTGAGTGTTTTCATGTTCCACATCGTTAACATGGTGTAGATGAAAAGGCATGTGCAAAGGAGTCAGATGTGTTGGGCTTGGGTCCCACTCTACCAAGGAGTAAATCTCTCTAGGCCTCACTTTCCACCTCTGTAAAATCAAAACAGTGAATACCTGCCCAGTGTTACCACAGGGAGACAATGTAGGTGAAAAGTACATGATAAAGTGCTTCATATGACTGGTGTCCAGAAATAGGGCACTGAGAGAAGAAACAGTTCCATGCGGATGACTTTCTCACATAGTCAAAGTTGCATCTACAAGTTTTAAAAAGCAGATTTTTTTCACTTTAACCATTTTGGATGGAACTTATGATGTGCTTTACATGCCCTCCTTCTCAAACACGTTAGACAGCATAATGAATTATTTCTTTGCATGTATCAAGGTCATTAGTAAGAAACAACCACCACAATGCACATTTTACTGTAATATGAAGATTGCTTCCAGGAAACAAGGATACAGAACCCAGCGCCTCCACACAGGGTGACTCGAAACTTTGATTAGCTCCTATCTCATCAGTGTAGTACTGAGTTCTCCCTCTGTGTGGCGCTGTCATGTCACTATTTGCTTCAGTCATGTTCCCCGCTATACTATGAGTGGAGAACCAGAAGTTCAGCTTATTACAATCCTAGCCAAAATAAATATATTCTTAATATATTCATTATATGTTTGTTACGTATTATATATTTATTCATACATTCCTGTGTTCCTCTATGAGCTGTTTTGATGAATAGACATTGTAAATTTCTTTTTCTACTTAGATTTCTTTTAAGCTTCTTTATGAGGTCTTAGCCAGGTTCCAGACAACCAAGGTCGAATATATAACTCTTAGACAACAGTACAGAAGAAAGTCTCAGTCTTGCTGAGTATCAGCAGTGCATTATTGCACTTCATCCTCACAACAGAAGATAGGTGATAGTATTCAATTTATAGAAATAGAAACGGAGGCTGTGGCTCACTTGTCTGCTGGCAGAACAGCAATCACAGCCACGTCCTTCTGATACAAGAGCTGAGGTTCTTTTCAACTCTGCCCTGCTGCTCCTTGAACTGTACTTTTACTTAAGCTTAATCAAGCCTGTTTCTCACAGTCATAGAATCCAAAGGAAAAGGATCTGTAATAGATTTTTAAATATAATCTACACCCAAAATGTCACAGCAATTTGTAAAAAGCTCACTGGCTAAATTCCTTTCTCTAAACAAGGGCCTTGTTAATTACAAAGACAAGACAAAGATCCAGGAAAATGGCAATTATCTTGATTAACTCATTGAAATGGAAATACTCTAAATAATTCAATGCCTTCCCCTATTACCCAGTGAAAATCTCTTATACTTTATTTAGCCAATATAGGGGTTTCTTTGTCAGAGCAAGTAGAGACACTCAATTTCTTCCCAGGGTCATTCCCACAGGTCCCAAATTAAATGCTTACACATTACTGGAATCACTGCTCCCAACTAGCTCAGAAATCCAGTCTTTGCCTATACCACTACCAGAAAGGACTCCATGTTCCTCCCTGTCTTTCCCTGATGAACTAGATAGCCGCTGTATTTGCTGTTTGATGAAGAAGGAAAAGTTAGTGTCATTGCTTTTATAAAACGGCATTTGAAATTCAAAAGTATCCACTTAATAGCAGTACTCAGGAGTATAAGATAAAAGCCCTAAATAGAAGGAAAAACATAATTTTTTTGAGCTTCTACATAATTCTACTGTGTGCCAGACTCTTACACCTTTAATCTTCACAGCAACCTTTGACAGCAAGGAATTATCCAAATTTTTTACACATGCATAACCTGAGGCGCAGAGAGGTCAGGTAACTAGTCTAAAATCACACAGTGAATACGTAACAGAAAGAACTTGTAAGTCCACATTACCATACCAGCTGGGTTCACCAGAATTCTTTGTGACTATCTGTGTGATAGAGATTCAAGTTAATAGTACTATTAAAATAGTACCTACTTTGTAGCGTCTGAGGTTCAGAATTTCAATGAAATAAAATATGTCTTACTCGTCATAATTACTCAAATGATGCTGCTGTTATTTCAAGTAATATTAGTGGCAGTGCTGGTAACAGCAGAAATGTTGTTCAGCCATGAAAAGTGTTACCAGGGAGGAACTGCAAAGCTAATCAAGGAAGCAGACAAAATTTATAACTGAGGTAGGTAGGAATCACAGGTCAGGTCAGAAGAGCAGAACTAAGTGTCAAATCTGATAGATCAAGATACGAAGTAGGAAAAGGGTTAAGTCCCTGAGAATACCCAAAATGCATTGAGAAAAGTCCAACAGAGTGGGTCAACTCAGGCTATGAGCAAAGTGAGGGTACCAGACATAGACTTTCACTGGATGCTAGTCATGTGACGGGCAGGCTGGCTGGCTTCCAGACCCAAGTGTCAACCAGGCAGACAGAATGGCCCCTACCCATTTCAGAACCATTATAAGGATAAAAGTACTAACTAAATACTGAGAGTGAGAATACTTAGCAAACTGTAATGCTCCCTAGAAGTACAAGTGAGATAATAACATTGCTCTAGTGAGTTTTTTCTTTCTTATTGACAATTAGGTAGAATATTCTTTTTTTTTTTTTTTTTTTTTGGTCAAGCAAAAATAGTCTTTATTCAAATTTAATGGAAACAGGGGGCACTATACTTTGCAAGACAGGGAAAAATAAAATTTAAAAAAATTCTTTTCTTTTTAATATAAAACAATATAATCACAATACCAGAATATGGAACTCTACATTTTATTTCCTATGGGTTACTGCAACTATCAATTTTCCTAGACTGTGCTATTCACAACTTTGTTAAGTCCAAAAATATGAAACCAAAGTGGCAGGAAACTTAAGACTTAGCACTTTCACTAAATGGCATACATCAAAGGAAATCAATTCAAGGGCAAAAATAGTTGACAACCTTAGTGCCGTCCAGGAACTGCGCTCCCTGTAGGAAAGGCCAGGCCTGAAAGCCAAGGCTTTTTTGATAGTCTACTGTGGGCCATGAGTAAAGGGGGTTTGCAAAGAGAAGATGTTTTCAGTTGAGCAGGAAGGCCTGGCACCAGGAGGCTTCACAAAGAGGAAGTGCTTAGATTTAACTATTGTGAACACACCATTAGGGGAGTTAAAAATGTACAGCAGTGACATGTTCTACTTCAATCACTTGTGCTACAGCTACGGGGGGCTGGGGCCGGGCCAAGCCATTGCTGCAGTTGCTGGGATGCCGTGGGTGCATGTTGGGCGCCTGAGGTACCAGGCCCAGTTGCACCACGTGGAGCACTTCTTTATGGGCTACGGGAAGATCCTGGAGGTGGATCTGAAGAATGAGTATGGTTTGTGGAATATTCTTTTTTTTAACAAATCATCCACTATCATTCATTGACCCCCTCCATCCTTGCTACCACCCCATCCATTCTTCCTTTCTGGTTACCTTGGTTCCACTGATTTATTTTTATTTAGCTTTGTCCATTCATCTGCTTTGTTTCCTTATACTTTATGTACAGGTGAAATCATCCAGTATTTGTCTTTCTCCTTCTGACTTATTTTGCTTTGCATAATCCTCTTGAATTCCTTCCATTTTGTTGCAAATGGCGAAATTTCATCTTCTTTATAGGTGAATAGTACTCTATTATGTATATATATCACAATTTCTCTATCAGCAGGCCCTTAGGTTTTTTCCATAGCATAGCTATTGTAAATCATGCTTCAATAAACATTTTGGTGCATATATCTCTGGAATTCATGATTTCATGTTCTTCAGGTAGATACCTAGTAGTGAATTGCTGGAAGCTATCCCACTTTTTGAGGAAGCTTCATACTGTTTTCCAAAATGGTAGCACCAATTTATATTCCCACCAACAGTGTGTGAGGGTTCTTTTTATCTACATCCTTGTTACTAATCTTTTTGATGTAGGTCATTAAGTCATTCTCACAGATGTGAGATGATATCTCATTGTGTTTTTATTTGAACTTCTCTAATATAAGTGATGGTAAGCCTTGTTCTCATGTGCATTTACCATCTGTATGTCTTCTTTGGAAGTGACTTTTCAGATCTGCCCATTTTTCAATTGGGTTTTTTGGGTTTTGTTTTGAATTCCATTCCATGAGTTCTTTGTTTTGTTTATACATGCACTGGGTACAGTTGAGAGAATTCACCAGAGCCATAGTAACTCCTTACTGGATTTGTGAGCTTCGCAACCCAGCGCTTTGCAATATCTTGGATAGTAACTTCTCAAATACTCATTAACCTGTCTTTTTGTTCTGTCTATATTGTCTTTCAAAGTATAGTTCCAATTGTCTGTTTTTTTGCTTTGACTCAAGTCCCAAAAGACTCTCATGTTGGTATAATGGAATGTAACACCTATTTTTTCATCAGTCTATTTTATGGTTTCAGGACTTACATTCAGGTTTCTAATATATTTTGAGCTTATTTTTGTGTGTGAAGTTATAAAATGATTCAATTTCATTCTTTTGCATATGACTGTTCTGTTTCCCCAAAAACATTTGTTGAAGAGAATTTCCTTTCTCCAGTGTATGGTCATAGCTGCTTTGTTGTAGATTGTGTCCATGTATGTGTGTGTTTACTTCTAGGATCTCAGTTCTTTTCCACTGATCCATTTGTCTGTATCCCAATACCATATATGCTCTTTCAATTACTGTTGTTTTGCAATATAGTTTGAAGTTGAGTAACATGGTGCGTCCATTTTTCTTCTTTATTCTCAAAATTGTTTAATCTATTTGGGGTATTTTGTAGTTCCATATAAATTTTAGCATTTTTGTTCTACTTTCTTTAAAAGTATTGGCATTTTTATGGGATTGCTTTGTATCTATATTTTACTTTTGGAAAGATGACTATTTTGACAATATCAATTCTCCCCAGCCATAAACATGGAAAATTTTTCTCTTTGTGTTGTTCAATATCGTTTAACAGTGCCTTGTACTTTTCCTTGTATAAATCTTTTACATCCTCTGTTAAATTTATCCCTAGACATTTGATTCCTATTGATGAGTTTCTAAACAGATTGTTTTCATAGCAATCTGTTGTTTGCATATAGGAATGCAATAGATTTTTGTATATTGATTTTGTAGCCTGCTACTTTATTCATCTTTTTGTTTATAATATATTTTGTGGTGTCTTTAGGGTTGCATTATATATATATATATAAATATATATATATATATCTCACAGGCAAATATTGATACTTTCACTTTTCTGATCTGGATTCCTTTTATTTCTTGTTGTCTAATTGCTCTGGCTAAGGCCTCTAATACTAAATGAAACAGAAGTGGTGAGAGTGGACAACCTTGTCTTGTTCCCAAACTTTCAGTTTTTCATCATTGAATATATTAGCTGTGAGTTTATAGTATATGGCCTTTATTATGTTGAGGTATGTTCCTTCTAACCCCATCTTATTGAGGGTTTTTATAATGAATGGCTGCTGAATCTTGTCAAATTGTTTTCTCTGCACCTGTTAATATGATCATATGGTTTTTTGTCCTTGTTTTGCTGGCATTATATTACACTAATTGATTTGCATGTGTTGAACACTCTTGTATTCCTAGAATGAATCCCATTTGGTTATGGAGTATGATCCTGTTGCTATATTGTTGAATTGCATTTGCTCTAGTATTTTGTTGAGAAGTTTCACATTTATGCTTACCAGAGATATTTGCATAAAATTTTCCTTTTTTTATTTTGGGGGGTGGGGAGAAGGGACTGAGGTTGATATCCTTGCTGGTTTGGATATCAGGATAATCTTGGCCTCATAAAATGTGATTGGAACTATTTCCTCTTTAATTTTTTGGAAGAGTTTGAGAAGAATAGTCTTAAGTTCTTTGAATATTTGCTATAATTCAGTAGAAAAGTCATCTGGTCCTGGATTTTTGTCTTTGGGAGGTTTTTGATTACTGTTTCAATTTCATTGTTTTAATCAGTCTATTTCTATTTCTCCCTGGTTCAGAATTGGTAGCTATATTATTCTAAAAATTTATCCATTTCTTCTAGATTGTCAAGTTTATTCACATATAGTCATTCATTGGCATATATTGTTAGTCTGCTCTTTATCCCTCCTTCAGTTCTAAGTGATAGCCTAACAGTGTAGGGTATTCTTGGTTGAAAAACCTTTTCTTTCAGCACTTTAAATATATCATGCTATACACCTTAAGAACTGCAAGTTTTCTGCTGAGAAATCCAGATAATCTTACAAGGGTACCCTCATATAGATTCATCTGTCACTAGATGCTCTTAGCATTTTCTCCTTTAGCTTTTACCACTTCAACTATAATTTGACTTGGAGTGTTTTGCTTTGAGTTTGGTGTTTGGTGTTTGTTTGTCTGTTTGTTTTATAAATTCTTTGAGCCTCTTGGATCTGGATGTCTATTTCCTACCCCCAAGTTAGGAAAATCTCAGCTGTAATGTATTCAAATAGGATTTCTCATTCTCATTCCCTTTCTCATTCTCTCCTCTTTCTGGGACCACTGCAATGTGGACATTGTTCCTCTTGATGTTATCCCATAAAGTTCTTATGTTATTTGTTTTTTATTTTTTTATCTTTTTGCTGGTCTATTTGGATGTTTTTTACTATCATGTGTTTTCCTATCTTCTCTAACATTGTTGATTTTCCCAATGAGAAACACTGATCCTCTAGTCATTTGCTCTTTTTCAAGGACTGTTGTCTTTTTCTTTGTGTTATTTTGTTGTTTATCATGAGAAGGTGAGTCCAGCATCTTTGCTATTCCACCAACCCATGAATTTTCCACTTTTGAGTCTATGGGGGAGCTTAGTAGATGCCAATCCAAATGCTCTGATATTTTTTTCAAAGAAATTAACCCAGGCTTGCCTGTGACTTGAGCTATTACCAAAACAGTTTTAAGTTACCTTTATTGATCCTCTCAACAGATTAATTAATACATCTAAAATACACATCACACACTTCAGAGCAACTTGACTTAAAAAGTTCACAATTCTGGGGGGTCAAGTTTACTTTCCTTCCTTCAGCCCACAGGTCTGCTGATAGAAAGCCTCAAAGGAGCCTGTAATGCAATCCTATCTCTAATGTATAATGTCATTAATTTCAGACTTGGGCTCCTGGACAGGTGGTGTTTGGTGGCTAAGAAAATAGTCTGATGAGCATGAGGCAGGTTCCAAAACTGGCTTGTTGGGTAGACATGAGAAACCAGATCCCTGAGTCCCATAGACAATGTGTGATTCTGACATCCCATGGTACCCTGGAACAGGCCCTGTCACAGTTATGTTCACTCCACTGTGAGACCCTCACTCATTTCTGTCTGTTTCAAACATCAGACTTGACACCTAGTAGGTGCTCAGTAAATATTTTATGAGTAAGATGTAAATTCAGGAGGAAAGGGACATAAAGAAGAAATTAGAAAATTATTCTATAGTGAGAATACTACATTCAGCTCCCAACTCCAGAATGATCAGTGCTCCCAATAGAAATTCAATGCAAATGGTTCAAAGAAAGATTTGGCTGCTGGGTTTGCTTAAGGATATAAGTGCTGGAAAGAGCATTGTTCCAAAAATTTTAATGAAAAAAAAACAGCCAATTGGACAACTTATGAGTTTTCCTTGAACTCCCTCTTTGAGGCCACAGAGAAAGCAGTTGGACAAATCCAAGGAGAGACAGACTCCTGAAGAGAAAGACATGATGTGAGTACTAGCTTATCTGGTGTAGAACAACCAGCCCCAGTTTTAAAAAGTTGGCAAATTTATAGTCTAAAAGTGGGTACTAGCATGAAAGTACGAAGCCCTCAGAGGCTGCAGAAATGGTGAAAGTCCACATCTTCTTAGCTTTTTTCCACAAACCCTACCAGTTACTCCCAGAAGAGTGGAGAGACAGACTTCAGAAAGAATCCCTTGTGGTAGACCTGGGAGAGAACAAGTAGCAAGCTCCACCCAAACCTTTATCACCTTACCTCCTGTCTGGAACAAAAGCCTTCTCAGTGGAAAGAGACCGCTAGCACTATCCTACTAAGACACTGGTGGAAACCCTTTTCTGCTGAATAAAGAAAGAAAATTTTTCACTACTGCTTGGAGAGTAGCAGAACTGTGTAATATACTCAGAATTCCAGCCTGAAAGAGGACAGGAACACTACGGAAGCCACCCTCAAGAGACTCAGGGCATGCATATAAAACTGAGGCTTAATTCAAACAATAGAAAACGCTCTCATCACCTTCCACCCACTAGCTACAGAGTTGAACATAACAATGAAAAGCAAAAAACTACCAGGAAAGAGAAAAGAAAGGGACAAGAGCATGGAAAGGGACCCTCACTGACGTGCAACACAGAAAGGGGACTGAAAGCTGAAGATGGAATAGACATTGAGGGGGAAACCCTCTGGCAAACCAATTTTGCACCTTAAACCAAAAGGTATTGCTCCAGGAATTAAAAGTCTGTGATGTAAGGTTAACCAGAAACAACAAACTTCAGAGTCATTCCAAAATCCTAATTAAATTAACTCAAATCCCCTCTCTAAAGTCTTAGTGGAAGGAAATGCATACCCATTTCCAGGCACAAAACCTGCTACTGCAGTCTCTGCTGTGCCACAAGATGTCACACTTTGAACATGCAAAAAGGCGAGAAAAGAATCACCAGAACCACACTAAGATATGACACAGACGTTGGAATGATCTTTTAGTCAATTTACAATAAGTGTGATTATGCTAAAGGTTCTAAAAGAAAAGAGAGACAACATGCAAGATAAGATGGATAATTTCAACCAAAAAATGGAAACTAGAAGAATCAAACGGGAATGCTAGAAATGAAAACACAGCTACGAAGATAAAGAATGCTTTTCATGGGCTTATTGGTAGACTTGACATAGTTGAGGGAAAAAGACTGATCAGTATTTGTCAAACAGAAACACAAGAGAGAAAAAAGTGAAAAAAAAAAACAGAACAGGACATGTAAGATCTGGGGACATCAACTAGTCTAAGGTACCTGTAATTAGAATTCCAAAAGAAGAGAGAAGAAATAGCACAGAAGAAATATTTCAGGAAATAATGGTGGAATATTATCCATAATTAATGATAGACACCAAACCATAAACCCTAAAAGCTCAGGAAACCACCAAGTAGAATGCATACACTACACACACACACACACACACACACACACGCACGCACGCACGCACGCACGCACGCACGGACTATCATTTTCAAACGGCTAGATACAAAAGAAAAAGAGAAAAGCAACTGGGAGGAGGCATTTTATACAAAGGAGCAAAGATTTAAAATTACATCTGACTTCTCTTTAGAAAACCATGCATGCTAGGGCCTCCCTAGTGGCATAGGGGTTAAATCTCAGCACTCTCATGCTGTCACCACTGCAGCCTAAGTTCCATCCCTGGCCAGGGAGTTAACCCAGATGGCCAGCAGACCTCTCCTGTCTTGTCTACTGCTCCCCTCAGCAGTGTATTTCAGTCAGTCTGCCTGTTCTGCTCCCCACTCGGTCTCTGGTGAGTCCTCTCACCCCTGGCACCTCTGGCCTTCACCCCAGTTCTTCTATGCATAAATAAATAAATCTTTTTTTTAAAAAAAAAAAGAAAGAAACCATGCATGCTAGAAGACAGAAGTGCTAAAGGGTGGAGGGGGATTTCTGCTATACACAACAAAAAATACCTTTCAAATGAATAAATGTTATAGAAGTATAGGCAGGAATAAGCATATCAAGAAAGAATGGTGAGACATCAAGGCACTAAAAGCAGTGAACAACCATTACCAACCCTCAGGCTGATGGACATGGCAGGGAAGAAACAGGACGTGTTACTGAAGTCCAGTGGAAAGTATAACTATGAAGGAGAAGCCATCTGCCAGAGGCTGTAATCGTGGACAAGACAGAGCCACTATGAGAAATATAGCACTGTGGAAACAGGGAGCCAGGAAAACTTCTGATCTCCAATCTCCTGCCAGGGTCACCACAGGCTGTCCTCAGCCAGAGGCATAACTGCACACAGCAATGTAGTCTGGAGCGGCCAGCCCCTCTGTAGACAGATAGGGCAGAGAATGCAGAGGATAAGCAGCATAGATACTGGCCCCGTGACATCATATGCACAGTGGGCAGAGCCAGGATTTGATCCCAAATCTACCTGAATCCTGAGCACTTTCCACCAGATGCATGGCCTCAAGCACATCATCAGTGTGCGATGAGCCCCGCAATGGTAGCACCAGCAGCTCTTAGGAATCCTGAAAGCTAGAAATCATCGTGTGACTTCATTCTGTAGAAAATGGGTAACAAGTACTAGTTTTATTGCAGAAATCAAAATGTGCCCTGGCTGTGATACAGTTCTTGAGCTGCTGATGTAGTAGTACCATCTTTTATAGTGATCTGAGACCAAGGGAGCTATTGGTGGGCATGGGGTATATACTCTGCGCACAGAAAATAATATCCAATTTCTCTTGGTGTTTTTTGAAAGAACCATAGATGAAAGTCATAAAATAATTTTTCCCCAACCAAAAAAAGTCACAATCAGCAAAAGTTAGTATTAGAGAGGCAATTTGGCATTTTCCTCACCAGCTGTGCAAAGTAAGTGGCTTGAGATGTGAAGTATTGAGTGTGAAGAAGAAAGCTTTGCAGTGTGTGTGTCAAGATACCCTTAGCAGCCCTCTTTCACAGCAACTATATAAATCTTTTATGTGTTCACTTTCCCTGTGCTCCAAAGATGCTTTGGAAAAAAGAGGAAAAGTCAGTGGAAGTCAATCACTGGTTATCTCTATCACGCCCACCCCGGCAACATGGGGGCTGAGCACCACTAGTAAAGCATCATCTTAAAGAAAAAATCATTAGTCTTGTTGATTCACTTGAGATTTCCAAAACCAAGTTTTTATTTAGCATAGTGATGATAGGAAACAGCGTCATTTTTATGGGAAGCTTAATGAAAGAACACAGACTTTGAGGTCAGACAGGCCTGATTGTAACTTTGTAGTCCTCTACTAGCTGTGTGATCTTAGGCAAGTTACCTTTTTACCTGACCCTCAACTTCACCATTTGTGAAATGACAGTAGTATCTACCTCCAAGGCGGTTATGTGCAGACTGCTTCGTGCTAAAAGGCACTCTGTGACTATCAGTGCACTCTCCCTTCCTCATTTGGAAGGGGGCAGAGGAAAGGGGTGGAATTTCCAGTTATTCTCAGATTACATCTTGAAAAAATAATCATCTATTATTCATTCATTCGTTCATTTGATTCATAAAAAAATTGTACTGAGTACCTTTTACAAACCGGGTATTCCTGTAGACACTTAGAATACAGACAAAGTCCATGTTTCCCTGGAGATTATGTTCTAGTAGGAAGAGACAGACAGCAAACAAGAAAACAGATGGATAATAAGTATAATGATGAGATAATAAGTAGAAGATACTAGTATAATTAAGGCAGTAAAATAAGATAATGTGGTAGAGATGAGACTACCTATCTGTTTCCAAAGGGTGATCGCAGAAGGCCTCACTGAAGTGATCGCCTTTGAACTCAAACATGAGTAAATAAAGGAACCAGGCAGACCAGAATTGGAGGGGAGACCATTCCCTGCCGAGGGAACGGTGTGTGCACTTTAAGCATGGTTGAGCTCAGTGAGTTCAGGTAACAGAAGCCACATTAGTGGAATGCAAGAAGAGCAGGAGTGGGATCCAAGGTGATGGTAGAAAGAGGGGAAGGAAGGAGCAGTTTCATCAATCAACATGCATGTTAACATTATTGAGCATCTACTATATGCCAGGAATTCTAGGAAGTTCTGGGGACACAACAGTGACCAAAACAAAGCCTCTTCCCTCGGGAAACTGAATTGCTAGTGAGGGAAGTCTCATGGGGTTTTGAAAACCTTGAAAGAGCTGGCATTTCATTTGCAATATGCTATTTTGATAGATCTTTCCAATGTCTTTATGAGATAAGTATTATTTATTCTCATTTTATAAGGAAGCAAACAGACTTCCAGAAGTTGCTATGTAATTTACCTAAAATAACATTATTTTGGTGGGGGCTGATGGTTAGCGGAACAGCAGAACTGAGTGCCCGTCCTCCAGGGTCACATTACTGGCAGGTGTGGAGCCTGAATTTGAGGCCCAGACCATCTGGCTCCAAAGCTGACACCTTCTTTCCTCTTAGTTAGAAAAAAAAATGCTGTACTTTATATAAAATCTGTAATAGCGGTAACTAAGCCATATGTCTAGAAGTCACCCAATCATAGGGCCAGCGTTTGAGGCTGTTCCTTGGAATCCAGAGAGGGCAGAGTACTGTCTTATAGCATCAGCCTCCTTTCCCTTGGCATTCCCGTGGCAGGAAGAGAGAGGGCGCCACAGAGGGAGCCACGGGGCAGAGGTATTCATGGTCCAGAGGATGGGCAGCTCCAGTTCTCCCCCTTCGCAGCACCCCCAACCTCAATCCCCAACCCTCCCCCGGCAGAAGCAACAGTGTTCTGACAGGATAATCACAGGTATTGATCATGAGGCAGAGAGATCCAGTGGCATTTCTCAAGCTCTGGAAGGTACTGAAATGAATGAATAAGAGACAAGAAAATTCTATAAATTGGCTGTTCTCTTTGATGTTCATTTAATTAAGACATTCAGTCCTTCTAATGGAAAATTTGAAGAATGGAAATTACTGTTTTTCGGCCATCTCATATAAAATGAAAACCAAATCTTGAAAGCATAGGGCCTTTTCATTTTATCTTCCTCAGACTCAATTTAATTTTGTATTACAGGCTACCTTCAATAATAATTACAATTGTCTGCCTTTATGCAAATCCTCTGTGTCTTTGAGACTAAAACTCTGGGGAGATGCCTGCAGAGATTGCTCAAGTGTCATTTAGTAAAGCGAGCTTGTTTCTATATTTGTGTATTCAGTAGATGTTTATCATGTACCTACTGTGTGTCAAGTCCCTCTCGAGTTCTTCGGGAGGCATCCTGTGAATGAATCGTTGCCTCCCTCCTCCAGTGGAGCAGGAAAGAAGCATCAACACATCCAAACATTCATTTATTTGTTCAGCCAACACGCCCTCTCTGCCTTCTCTTTGCCAGTCTCCCTGCTAGGCAAGCAGAAACTGGGAACTGAGACAAGTCCTCCAGGGCCCTGTTTCTGGCAGCTGGTAGAACCCGGATTCCCAGCCTGGCTGTCTGACTCCACAATCCTGTCCTGACTCAGGCACTCCCAGGCCACAGAAACAACTTGAACCACTACAATTTCAATGCATGGAGCATCCTATCTTCACAGAGCTGTATTACCAGGAAAAGAGCACCCGGGAGAATCAGGGAGGGATTTTTGAGGTGGCATTTGAGCCAGGCCTTATGAGAAGTAGCAGTGAAGTAACATCAACCCCTAATTAATAGGCTCACTATTAATTCTTATTCTGTTTCCCCTCATTTGAGCCTCAGTAACAGTAACTTTCTAAAAACCCCTGACTCTTCCACCAGAGCTGGTCTTGTGTCAAGGACTGGGGTACTTCATTCAGACCTTTACCAAACCCTCCTCTGTGGAAGGCTGTGCCAGGGATTGTGCCATTGTAAAGGGTGCCGTCCTCAGGACCAGCCACAGGGACAGGAAGAGTTGGTAGATTGGACAGAACCATCAGCACCCAAGTCTGACCTTCAGTAGGAAACTTTAAGCTTCGGTAGAAAATTGCTCAGCAAAGGTCTGCCTGCCAAGCATCACCTATAAGCAAAACAGTTGCAGGACCCAGGGGTCCCAACAGGAAGCCAGGCCCAGCTTAGCACTCTCTGGAGTGCTAAGATGGAGCTGAATTCTCAGGCCTTTGATTTCACCATCATTAAAACCCTCAGGGGCCCAGAGCCAGCTTGACCCCAATAGTAAAGCAAAGCAGGGGAGAAAGTGCAGTAGGGAGACCCAGAGTTCATAGGGAAGACCTACTGGCTGAACCCCTGCTGCAACCTGGAACATGTACACACGTCAGAAATACCCCTGGAGGAAGCACTTTTCCCCATCCACACTCAGGTGTGAAAAGGCTGTTTACACCTGCCTTTGTACACGTCAGCCTCCACTAATTAAAAATAATAACCAACATGTTAACAGCCTACTCCCTGCCATCTCCCAGCCACTCCGCAGCAGCTTAGAAACACACGCAATGGGGACTTGCAAATGAACAGCCCAGAATTGATTCTAGAATTGGGGAAGCAAGTGGTGGCTTAGAAGCAAGTAGATCTGAGTTTGAATTTTGACTCTGCCACACTTACTAGCTATGTGACCTTGAGCAGGTGACTTCACTTACCTGAGCCTCCTCCAGAAATGAGATAATACATAGCTGCGATGAGCGAAAGAATGTAACAACAATGACTAGCATCTTCCCTGGTACCTTGTACATGTTCAGTAGTGGTAGATTTTTTTTTTCATCCCTTTTTCGTATGGGAAAGAGAAATAAGATTCAACTGTGATGCTTCAGAAAGCAAGGCTGTGGTTCTGAGCGTGACAGATACATGGCTGCCTGAAGCTGATGTGCAGTCTAGCTGGAAGGTGGTTGCAAGAGCCCAATGTCTGACTGGCTTCTGTGGCAGCGGAGTCCTGGTTTGCCTTCAGAGACCCCTTTTTCCAGAATCTGCAACTTCCTAGGAAGCCCCTGAGTAATGGTTCCCCATCTGTGCTGTGATGTTTAGGAAAAACCTATAGAACCAGTTCTTGGGGAGCTGACAGGGCATTTAAGCATCATCTCTGGGCCACCCCCAGCCCAAGGAATCATCTGTCTCTCATGGTCACCAGCATATCCCCGCGTGGGGGGACATTATTTGTTTTATGACTACAGGGCACTTCCACATGGGAGATGGGCCAGACAGGGTCCTCTTCTCCACCTTGCAGAACTAGGGAAGGAATACTGACATGCATATTTCCCGCCTGTAGTCAGATATCAGCAAGTGGAATTGTAGCCTGAAAACTTTGTGCAAGGAGGTGAGAGGAACTTGGAAATGTATCCAACTAGAAGGAAAAGCACATGAAAAACTATGGCATAAGATAGGACACATCACGTTCCAGCTATTGCCCTGTTACATTTCTGTTACTCAGAGCCACCCCTTGGTTTTCAGGTACGACAGCTTTGGCCGCCTGACAAATGTGACCTTCCCTACTGGCCAGGTGAGCAGCTTCCGAAGTGACACAGACAGCTCAGTGCATGTCCAGGTAGAGACCTCCAGCAAGGACGACGTCACCATTACCACCAACCTGTCTGCCTCAGGCGCCTTCTATACCCTGCTGCAAGGTAAGCCAGGTGGGGGCTGGGGCACTTTGAGGCATAAGAGTGGGGTGACCCCTTTGGAAGAGGATAACACCAGTAACAAGCTGCTGCTGGAGCTGCCCAAGGACAGGAAAGCATTGCAGCTGGTTTCTTTCTGTATTCCACCTCATTTGCAAAACACATCAGTCCATGTCCTGTAAGTTCTCTCCCAGAAGCTTCCAAGTACTATTCTTTGTCTACCCCATTATTACCAGAACAAAGAGCAGAGAATCCATTAGCTGCTAATCCAGGTGACCTCTCTACTCATCTATTCTAATGGCCCCCAGATTAAAGACTTACTCTCACAATGGGGCAGGCAGGACAAAGGACAAGAATAATTACACCTAATTATGAAAGGGATTTGAACACAGGAAGTCCTTCCTGAAGTTCAGGTGAGAAAGGTTTGTGCCTCTGCTGGCATTCCACAGAGAAGAGACTGCTCTCTGCATCCATCAGATAAGCCTTGATGTGTGTTTTGCTTTTAGCTTCAGGTGAATCACCGTGTTATAGCCTTGCTGTGAATTGTCTGCCTCAATTGTTCTTATGGGGCATGGTGACCCAGGGTAGAGTTTATGCTGGACTTCGTAAGCATGAAGAAAAAGAAGCCACCGCGAGGGTAGCCTTGCTAGCTTGTCCCCCTCCTCCCCAGGGCTTTTTGTGCTGTCAAAGTCTTCGACACAAAGTAGCTTAAAAAAAACCTTATCCTGGGTATCAAAGGCCCAAATTCTAGTACTAACTATGCCACCACATCACCATGGCCTTTGTTTTCTGCTCTGGCAAAACAGAGCAAGTTAAAGCCACGTTGTATGGCGTGGGGCCCTGCATGCCTCCTTGGCCGTCTCATACCGGTGTGAATTGGGTGGGGTCACTCTCGCCTGAACCTCATTTTCTAGGTCTGGTGATGGGGCTGACTTACGACACTGCCTCATGGCATTGCGCAGGCCATTTCTGTACTCAAGGTACATAGACTGACCAGTTTGGACCAGGCGTGTAGTATTGTTCAGTAAATACTTTTTAGATTCATTAGCTAATTCATCTACAGGCATTTTGATTTACCATAAGAAAATGACTATATATTTTACTCCCAAAGATAGTCCTGTGCCCCCCCAAAAATAAATAAATAAAAAAGCTCAAAGAACAATAGCATTTCTCAGTCAAAAGAAAACCAAGCTCTAGAGCACCTGTTGCAGTGGATTTGACATCCCCCCCCCAGTCTTTGTGACCTGAAGGGGTTACTGACAAGAGAAGATACCAGTTCTGAGCCAGCCACAGTTCTGCCTGACCAGGGCAACCAGAGCCACCAGTTCCTCAGACATCTTGTTCTTCAGGCCTGTTTCTTCCCTGGGGTTAAGAATTGTCTCATCTACTGCACACCTGTAAGCTGACTTTCTTCAGCTGGGGGTGTCTTTGTCTTTTTTTATTCAAAAACTCTACATTTCCTCATTTTTAAAACGTACCATCCATTTAATAACAACTTTTCAGATGGGGGTAATAGATACTATCTGCTCAAAATGCATACAAGGGCTTAAGACACTTTCCAAGTTCAGACACATTAAAATATGAAAAGGAAAAGTAGTCTCGGATCCAGAATGTGGGGCACCTGTCTTCCTCCCGTACCTCTGCCACTCCCCCTTTCCTTCTGTGTTTCCCCGGCTCCCGTGTCAGTGTGCAGCTGCCTCAGTGGCGTCTCTGTAAAAAGCTCTTTCAGTTTCATCTCATGGCTGAACTATGGGGAGAAATAAGAAGTAGCTACTAATGAGCAGCAGCCTTGGGAAGTCACAGCTCACTCAAAACAGGGATCATTCGAGATGGGCCTCTCCAGATGCTGTTCCACCCCAAGTCACCATTAATGGACATATGTGCATTCACCAAGAAGCAGCCTTAAAAGATAAATTGACACAGCCTTTTTCACTGTTCCAAGGAAATAAAATACAGATTGTCAGTGAATAATGCATAGTAAGTTTGAGGCAGATTTTAGAATTCTGTGTGTGAGTGAGAGGGAGAAATATGGAGATGGGAGGGTGTGAGAGAGGGGGGTCGATTTGATGTCTTTCTCACAGGGAGGATTCTGTGAGGGTTTCCTGCAAAAAATTGCATCCTATTGTTGAACACAGCATCATCTATGTCTAGATCGATCCAGCAAATGCTTACTGAGCACATCCAGTACCAACAGAGGATAGCTAACATTTTGGAGCACTTAAGTATGAAGTCTATATTTAGTGTTTTATATTCTTAGTCCTTTATAATCCTCACACTAACCCGAGGAGGGAGATATTATTAATATCTCCATTTTCCAAATGAAGGCAATGAGGCACCAAAAGGTTGTCCAGAGTCACACACCTAGTAGGGTATTTGGATCCAGACGAATAGGATCTAGAACCTGTCTCTCAAAAATTTAAAAGCAGTAGGGAACTATTAAAAGACTGAACTGGTGGGCTTCCCCTGGTGGCGCAGCGGTTGAACACTGGGCTGCGAAGCTGCCCGCAGCCTCTGCAGCGCCGGTTCTATCCCCGGCCGCCGGCGAGGGTCCCACATGGCGTGCAGACCTCTCCTGCTGCCCGCTCCTCCCCTCAGCAGTGTACTTCAGTCCTTCTGCCTGTTCTGCTCCTCGCTCTGGCTCTGGTGAATTCTCTCACCCTCCCATGCTTCTGACTGTACCCAGTGCTTGTATAAATAAATTAATAAATCTTTAAAAAAATAAATAAAAGACTGGACTGGTCATGCTAGAAAAATTCACTATAACAGGTATCTGAAATGGAATAATGGAGACAGAGGCGAGGCAACAAGAGATGTAAGTGACAGTGACTTCTAACACAGTACCAGGCACATAAAACTAGGAGTAGCAATCATTTACATGACACTATATGCCAAATACTGTGCTCAGCTCTGCATATTGCTTCCTCCTACAAGGTAAGCATTCAGTTACCACCAGTATATAGATGATAACCAGAGGCCTGCATGGTTAAGGCGTTCACCTGACGTTTTAGAGCCAGGGCTTAAATCCAGGTGGTCAAAGTCCATACTTCTAACCTCTGTGCCTCTCACTGTAGGCACTTAGGAATTTGAGGAATTGTTCACTAACAGAGTGGTAAACCCTACATCCCTCAGCTGCAAGACCCCTGAGGAGGCCCATGATGAGGAGGCTAAGGGATGTATAGGGAAAGGCATGAGTTCTGACAAGAAGAGAGCATCTCTTCTCAGAAAACTGTGAGGGAAGGCCTTGGGCTATCCTTTTATTGAAGACAGGGGCAACACTGGAGGATGGTAAGACGCAGGGAGCACGGCACAGAAGCATAGACACTAGTTGTGTTTTAGAAGAGAACTTGGTGTGCATTTACAGCTGAAATTTATCCTTTTCTCTAAAAGTTAGCTAAAGATCTGAATGAAAATATTTTAATCAGATTTAGATTTCAAGATTGGATCTGTTTTCAAATCACTTCATATATATTATATCATTGTCAGAGATGTATGACAGTGATTTCAAATGAATATGTGTTTAGCATTCTATAAGTGATTTAAGGATCAGAGTTATTTTTACTTATTGTAATAAACATTGTGTTCATCAAGAGCCTTAAAAATGTTCAACCCTTTGCTGTAGTAATCCTGCTACTTGTTAGGAGTGCATTTTAACTAAATGACTTAAAATGAAGACACTGATTTATCAATAATGTATTTTTTTGTTAAGAAATTATTCACATACCATAAAATTCACCCCTCTAAAACATACAATTCAGTAGTTTTTAGTAAATTTACAAATTGTGCAACCATTACCCTATCTAGTTCTAGAAACTTTTTGTCACCCCCCCCCAAAAGAAGCCCAACACCCATTCACCCCTCACCTCCCCAGTCTATTCTCTGCCTGCGTGCATTGGTCTGTTCTGGACATTTCATATAAATGGATTCACTTCTGGCCATTAGTGTCTGATTTTTTTCACTTGACATAAAATTTATGGTGTTACTTGTGATTTTTAAAAACTGGAAACAGTCAGAGTATCCATTTTAGCCTTGGTTAAATAAGTAATAGTATTTCCATACAACGGAATACTATACAGTCATTAAAAAACTACCAGGAAAGAAGAAATGTTAATTATTCAACATGACTGAGGTGCTAATTATTGCTACCACAGCAATCAGATGACAGTACATGCGTTTATTTGACAAGCATGTTGTACACCTTAACTTTACACAAATATATTGCAATAAAAGTTTAAAAAACATTCAACAATATAGTACAATGATCAGTGAAAGTATTTTAAGCTTTAAATATACTAGGAAATATCCTAAAACCTAGGGATATGCCAAAATATTTAAAATGGATTCCTTATGCACAGACACGAACATAATGTTACATGTCAGTTATACTTCAATAAGAGCAATATAAAATGACTCACTTTGTGTATGGAGATGATGGATGATCTCCCTATATTTTCCCAGTTTTCTTCAATGCCAGTGTTTGATAGTCAGAAAAGTAAGCACGTAAAAGCCATGCCACTCCCTCTGCTGTCCACACACCTCCCGCCACCCTCACCCGCTGAGCAGTCTGTCCCTCTCCTCTCCCCAGACCAGGTCCGCAACAGCTACTACATTGGGGCCGATGGCTCCCTGCGGCTGCTGCTGGCCAATGGAATGGAGGTGGCGCTGCAAACCGAGCCCCACCTGCTGGCGGGCACCGTCAACCCCACCGTGGGCAAGAGGAACGTCACGCTACCCATTGACAACGGCCTCAACCTGGTGGAGTGGCGGCAACGCAAGGAGCAGGCTCGGGGCCAGGTCACCGTCTTCGGGCGCCGGCTGCGGGTGAGCAAGGGCCTCACCCAGAGGGTCTCAATCTCTGGAGGTGGCGGGGTCTCAGGACAGAATGGGAAGGAATCTGGAGCATTGGGTTCAGATTTTGAAAGTGTTGTGGGAGGAGGAAGATTTCGTTGGGCCCTCAGTGTCCTCATCTGCCAAAGGAGAAAAGTAAAGTTGGCAACCACATGTAAAATGTCTCGTTGAGCTCGCTGCTACTGGTGGAAAGATCGCTGACTTTGGTGTAGTCAGGCCTGGGGTGGATTTTCCATTTCTATTCTCTGAATGAATTTGGGCAAATTGACAATCTTGTAAAATCTTGATTTCACTAGCCACAAAATGAGGAGATAAAAGTTGCTTTTTTAATGAGTTGCTACAGGGATTAGGAAAAACATAAAGTGCCTCAGACAGAAGCTAGTACATAGAAAGTGGCCAGGAATGCCACTTCTTGCTCCCCTTGTCGTCATTGGTGTTCTCATTGCTTTTGTTATTACGGATGCTAACATGTCCCAAATGCTGTTTGGCTGTTTGGAACTGCAGTCTCCGCTCTTCCGAGGCAGAGCTGTCCTTCCTAAACAAGCAAAACGACCCTCCCACACATACACCGTAGCTGTAACTGACACGTTGGCATGCATTCAGAGTGCTGTCCGGCGTTCAGATGCCCTGAACCAGCCCTTTCTCAGCCTCACTGCCGGTGTTTCTAATAAAATGTGGCCTGACCCTAGGGCCTGACTGTCCTCCTTTTCTCTCCAGCTTGAGGAAGGAAGGGGATGGAAAACTAAAAGCAAAGAAACTAGCCCTGGCATTCAGCGCCACACCTTGCAGACCACGGGTACTCTGCAGAGACCTGCCGAGCTGCAGGGGATCGCAGAACTGAGCCAGATGTTCCTGACTAAAACCACAGAAGCATCCTGATGCAACACAGCTGGGTTGTCTTGAGCCCCCTCCCTTCAGCAAAGTTTCCTCTAAGCTGCTCATTCACACATGGGACAGAGAGAGGAGGGACTTTTCCAGGCTCACGTACCTAGACAGTGGTAAAGACTAGGAAAAAAAAAAAAAAAACACCTTGTCAACCTCCCACAACAGACAAAGAAATGTTAAGTGACTTATCCAATATCATACAACTCGAACCCGGAAGGCTGGGCTTCCTGTGTTCCCACAAAACCAGGAACTCTAGCAAAAATGCTGAAAACAGTCTTCCATTCGTTCCCTGAGGAACACCCCACCAACTTTGTTCTCTGTGGCCACACAGGGCCCCCCTGTCTGAATTCTCTGAGAGCCTCTCATCCCCATCTCAGGCAGTGTGTTAAGTAGAAAGTGTGAGGTGAGCTTGATGCCTGCCAGGGCTGTGTGCAGAGCCTTAAGGGACTCCTCTAAGTCTCAGATTCCTCTGCAGAAACTAGATAATATATTCAAAGCACCTAGCCCAGTGCTGGTAGATCCCGGGTGCTCAATAAACAGCAGCGATTAGTACTATTAGGATTTCCTCTCTGCCGTGTGAACTGGACCAAAAGTTTCCCAAGCTTTAATTGGTCCCTCTCCAGCCCGAGATTAATGGCGCTCCAGTCGGTGGCCGCATCTCTGCATCCTCCCAAAATAAATGACCACCCATGGTGGCAGCATGTGGAATTAGAATGTTAGCCGGGTGCACCTCTCCATAATGGAGCTCATTTTTTATACAGCTGGGAACTTTTTTAATAAAGAAAGATGTAAAATAATCTCATTGCCACCACTGTGGAGCACAGGAAGCAGTTCCCCAGTGAGCTGCTTAATTCAATTTTATTAATTTTGCCATAGAGGTATAGCTCCCCTTCACTAGAGGCCCTCCAGGGCATGAGGGGGCAGCTAGCTGGATCACACCACCTTGTGGGGAGCCACAGGGCACCTTCCAAAAGGTGATTTCAAGAGGCTCCCATCATTGGTGGTCCCAACCCCGCATCCTTCTTTGCCCTTTCTGCAAAGAACACAGCTTCAGCCTGCAACACCTCTGATTTTTCATGGGAATTGTCTGCCACACAGTTTTTGCTTCTGCAATTGTGTTTGATTACCCCTGGGAAAGCAACCTTATTATAACCAGGCCATTCACAGCTAAAGTCGTCTCAGCATCATCATTATAAATCCTTATTTTCAAGGCTTTAGAATTTGTTTGGGGAGTTGGGAGAGACACACATCTCTGCTTCCTCTGAAAATGACCATGATCATTTGCTGCCATTTAATGGAAATAATTGCAACCATTTATTCGGTTCCTGCTATGTTTCTCCAGGCCTCACACAGGTCTGTTGTTTTATAGAAATAGGAATTGAGACTCAGAGAGGGAAAGGCACTTGCCCAAGGTCACACAGAATAGTTTGGCTACAGACTTCAAATAGGAGTCCTGGCCTTTGTTCCTAGACCTGAGCCCTTTCACCACAGAGGGTACCAGATCCTTCCATTACTCAGTCCATGTGTGTGGTTTACTACATGTGACCTCCCTTGTCTGTTTTCCTCTGGGTCCTCCTTGCTCCTTGTCAAACATAACCAGTGACTAATGGAAGAGATAGAGTATGCCCCAGTGCCCCATAAGGCCAGGCACCAATTAGAGGGAGCCAGCATTTTAGCTTCAGAGTACCTGGCAATCTTTCAGGGGCAACTGGAACCTAAGGGGTGAATCCAAATATAGAATTGGGCCTCTGACCTATATTTCTTCATTAAAGTATGAAAAACCCTGACTTATTGCTGCCCCATAAGACCCTATGTTCCTGACATTGAAGAGAAATTTTGTGCTGACCTAGCAGCCCAGGTAGGGGTGAGATGATGCAGGGGACTCCTGATCCTGCGGGCACACCAAAATGTTGCAAAGCTAAGACAGTGTCCCCAGGAGGCCCGCAGCCAGAGTTGCCACCCCAGACTCAAACACACACTGTCCCCAGGGCCTCCAGGAAGACCAAGGTGACTGAGAAGCCCGGCATGTGGTGACAGAGCATGAGAGATCCCAGCGGAGATGGGAAATTGAGACCCCCAAGGAGGGCAGGACCCAGCCAGAGATCCGCTGAGCATTTGTCAGCACATTGTAGTGGTGAGAGGCAAACCCAGACTCACTCACCCACCACTAGACCCAGAGCACAGCCCTTCTGCTCCCTGACCCCGGTCACCTCAGTGCCGAGCACTAGTACAAGCAGGGCATGGAGCAGATGGCCACGTGATAGTAGGTGGGCCCGCCTCATCTCTCCTCTCCAGGAAGCTGAGATAGATTGGCCTTTTTGCTGTGTCCTCATGAGAAGAATCACATTAGGAAGTGACATGGGTGGTCTTTGGTAACAGCTGCTATTGCTCAGAGTTTGCTTCTCCTCACAGCAGCCCTCTGTGTTAGCATCACCATGCCCACGTTACAGAAGAGAAAACCTCCCAAATGCCCGGCGCTGGCCAGGACCCACACCCTTGTCTGTTGTCCCTGAGGACCATGCTGCCTCCTCCACTCGGGAGCTTCTCAGACCCAAGTTCTCAATGTCCAGATTAACTGACTTCACCTGCCTCCCCCTTCTCTAGGTGCACAACAGAAACCTCCTGTCCCTGGACTTTGACCGTGTGACACGCACGGAGAAGATCTATGATGACCACCGCAAGTTCACCCTGCGGATCCTGTATGACCAGGCAGGGCGGCCCAGCCTCTGGTCCCCCAGCAGCAGGTTGAATGGTGTCAACGTGACCTACTCTCCAGGGGGGCACATTGCGGGCATACAAAGGGGCATCATGTCCGAAAGGATGGAGTATGACCAGGCGGGCCGCATCACATCCAGGATCTTCGCTGATGGGAAGACATGGAGCTACACGTACTTAGAGAAGGCAGGTGTCTGTCTCCCTCCTTCGATAGCCTTACCATGTTGTCAGTCCTTGTGGCTCAATCCCTGGCCAGACCCAGGCTGCTGGCCTTAATGGAACAGATCTCATTCCTGAGGCCTTCTTGTAAATCTGCCACAGAAGCCAGGGCAGCCCTAAGAGGCATCTCAGTGGGGCAGGAGCATGTGAAAGTCCCACATGATAATCGAGCCCAGGCCCCAGTCCAAACAGCAAGTGGACTTCCGGAGCAGGACTCAGTGTCACATGCAGGCAGGAGTCTGCTCCAGGGTCTAGAGCACAATGTGGTCCGATCCCAGGAATGAGGCAGAAGTCTGGGGATCATCATTCAGGAGGAAGGTGCTACATCCTGATTTTCAAGTGCTGGGTGTTGCCTTCATAAATTTCTCAGGTCAGGATTCATTTCATCCCAGGGGCTAGGATTCAGAAAAGGCCTGAAATCAAAAATTAATCCCAAATGAGAAAAGCTGGTTGCTTTGATACCTATGTGCTTCTGGTACTGTTGCCTGCTGGCTCTTCTCTGAGACAGAATTTGCACTTCCTGCCCCAGTTCTGGCACCCAAATCCCTTCTCTGTTTCCTGTGCCTCACACCTGACCAGAATCCAGGCTCTGCCTGCTTTGTGGTCAGACTCCCCAGCCCTGTGCTGGGTGAGCATCTCCAAGAGCCATGTTCTGTGGTGGTGCTTGGAGGTCATCCAATGTGCAGAAAGCCAAACCCAAAAGAGAAAGAATGTTCCCAGGGCCACACAGTGAGTCTGTTGTTAGAAGCCAGGTTTTCTATTCCCATCACACCCCAACCCAGGGTGGGCTCTGACCTGTTACCACATAAACAATGTGCAAAGCCTTAAATGCCCTTCTCAGACATGCTCTTTATCCTGTAGGCCACAGGGAGTCAGCAGAAGTTGTTTAGCAGGCAGCTGACATAGTCAGCTCGTGCTTTAGGAAAATCATTCCCGCTTGAATAGGAAGATTGATTAGGAAAGAATCTGGAGCAAGAAATCCAGGAGAGAGCCTGCTACAAATACTTTAGGCCAGAGCTCCCAACCTTTCTCACATCCCATCATATGCTAAAATCACATTGCTTGTTTCTTTTTTTAAAAAAAAAATTATTTATTTATGCATACAAGAGCAGCAGGGTACAGGCCAGAGGTGTGGGGGGTGAGAGGATTCACCAGAGACAGAGTGGGGAACAGAACAGGCAGACTGACTGAAATACACTGCTGAGGGGAGCAGCGGGAGAGATAGGAGAGGTCTGCCACGCCATGTGTGTTAGCTTCCTGGCCGGGGATCGAACTCACGCTGCAGTAGCTACAGATAGCTTCATAGTGCTGACACTTAACCCCTTGCACCACCAGGAAGGCCCCTAAAATCACCATTGTTTGCACCACACAAAGGAGTAAACAGAGGAGGCTACTCCCCATAAGAAGGCAAAGGGCTTGAGTATCCTGGGGCCTCAGGCACTTCTAGGACCAAGGGTTGGAAGAAGCCTTTTTCTTACCACAAACATACCCCATCTGCAGTATCCTGAGGCATGGTGGTTGGAAAGCTCTGTTTGGGTATAATTTGGCAGAATCACCAAGTTTCTGGACCTTTCATTCCTCTCCTTTAAGCCTTAGGCACACAGACCTAGTTGGCGTCCCCCTCCCCCACCTCTGGCGCACCCACTTCCTCCGCCCCATCCCACTTATCTCTTGCTTTTTCTCTCCTCCAGTCCATGGTGCTGCTCCTCCACAGCCAGAGGCAGTATATCTTTGAGTTTGACAAAAACGACCGCCTCTCATCCGTGACAATGCCCAACGTGGCCCGGCAGACCCTGGAGACCATCCGCTCAGTGGGCTACTACAGGAACATCTACCAGCCCCCCGAGGGCAATGCCTCGGTCATCCAGGACTTCACTGAGGACGGGCACCTCCTCCACACCTTCTACTTGGGCACTGGCCGTAGGGTGATCTACAAGTATGGCAAGTTGTCCAAGCTGGCCGAAATGCTGTACGACACCACAAAGGTGAGCTTCACTTACGACGAGACCGCGGGCATGCTGAAGACCATCAACCTGCAGAACGAGGGCTTCACCTGCACCATCCGCTACCGTCAGATCGGGCCCCTGATTGACCGGCAGATCTTCCGCTTCACCGAGGAAGGCATGGTCAATGCGCGCTTTGACTACAACTATGACAACAGTTTCCGCGTGACCAGCATGCAGGCCGTGATCAATGAGACTCCGCTGCCCATCGATCTCTATCGCTATGACGACGTGTCAGGCAAGACAGAGCAGTTTGGAAAGTTTGGTGTCATCTACTATGACATTAACCAGATCATCACCACTGCTGTCATGACCCACACGAAGCACTTTGATGCGTATGGTCGGATGAAGGAAGTGCAGTATGAGATTTTCCGCTCACTCATGTACTGGATGACCGTCCAGTATGACAACATGGGGCGCGTTGTAAAGAAGGAATTGAAGGTGGGCCCCTATGCCAACACCACGCGGTACTCCTATGAATACGATGCTGATGGGCAGCTGCAGACAGTCTCCATCAATGACAAGCCACTCTGGAGATACAGCTACGACCTCAATGGGAACCTCCACTTACTGAGCCCCGGGAACAGTGCGCGGCTCACCCCACTGAGGTACGACCTCCGTGACCGCATCACTCGGCTGGGTGACGTGCAGTACAAGATGGACGAGGATGGCTTCCTGAGGCAGCGGGGCAGTGACGTCTTTGAGTACAACTCAGCCGGCCTGCTCATCAAGGCCTACAACCGGGCCGGCGGCTGGAGTGTCAGGTACCGCTATGATGGCCTGGGGCGCCGGGTCTCCAGCAAGAGCAGCCAAGGCCACCACCTGCAGTTCTTCTATGCGGACCTGACCAACCCCACCAAGGTCACCCACCTCTACAACCACTCCAGCTCTGAGATCACCTCCCTCTACTACGACCTGCAAGGGCACCTCTTTGCCATGGAGCTGAGCAGCGGCGACGAGTTTTACATAGCCTGTGACAACATCGGGACCCCTCTGGCCGTCTTCAGTGGGACGGGCTTGATGATCAAGCAAGTCCTGTACACTGCCTATGGGGAGATCTACATGGACACAAACCCCAACTTCCAGATCATCATCGGCTACCATGGTGGCCTTTACGACCCGCTCACCAAGCTCGTCCACATGGGCCGGCGGGACTATGATGTGCTGGCAGGCCGCTGGACTAGCCCAGACCACGAGCTGTGGAAGCACCTTAGTGGCAGCAGCATCATGCCGTTTAATCTCTACATGTTTAAAAACAACAACCCCATCAGCAACTCTCAGGACATCAAGTGCTTCATGACAGGTGAGGCCCGGGACACTCTCGGAGGGCAACCCCCACTTTGCTCTGGCCTCTGACGAGACAGTCTTCTTTAAGTAAGTTGAAATGGGTCTATGGAGACAGACACTTCTTAGAGCAGCAGTCCCCCAAAGTAGATTTGAATCACCACTCATTTAGAAAAACACCTTGGAAAAATTGGTTCAGGCATAAAATCAAACTGACAGACAACCACTGTTCTTCAATTTTCATAATGCCTTTCAGCTTATGAAAAGCTGTGAGAAGTCCCGTAGTTAAAGAGAAGTGTTATTTACTCACTATTTCTAAAACTTATTTGACCATGAAACCCCCTTTTCACTGTGAAATCTCACCGGATGAATCCCTTAAGAATGTACTTGGGGAGTTTCTGACCCAGAGACCAGGCTGGCTATGAGTGTCCCCCCAGTCAGTTGGGTGGGAATGAAAAAGAATTCAGTTCTCTCACTTGGGATAATGGAGTGGAAAATTCAGACTCCAAGACAGAACTGGGTGAAGTACCCACCATATCTAAGTTACGACATCACAAAAATCACTTCCCTGAATTCCAATTTCCTGATCGGTAACTTGCAGTTAGAATACCTCCCCTGACTCTGATCAGTTAAATGTGCATATTGTAAACTCTCAAGCAACCACTAAAAAAATAAAAGAATGATCTAAGTCAATAGTGGAGATGAAGTGGAAGGCTAAGAAATAGCCAATCTGTTAAACAGGGCAGGAAAAGGGGGCAAAGAATAGGTGCACAAAGAGGAAAAAAAACAAAACTCTATTGCCAAGGTGAAATAAAATACACTTTATTTCTTTTTTTTTTAATTTATTTATTTATGTATACAAGCACTGGGTACAGTCAGAAGCGCGGGAGGGTGAGAGAATTCACCAGAGCCAGAGCGGGGAACAAAACAGGCAGACTGATGAAGTGCACTGCTGAGGGGAGCAGCAGGTGGCAGGAGAGGTCTGCACGCCATGTGGGACCCTCACCCCATGGCCGGGGATCGAACCATCGCTGCAGAGGCTGCGGGCAGCTTCGCAACCCAGCACTCAACCGCTGCGCCACCGGGGAGGCCCCACTTTATATCTTTTATAACAATGATTTTATTCTAAGTAAGCACAATGGATCTGTGAAGTAATACTGTGGAGTAATGGATGATAAAGCGAGTCCCTGAAATTAAACTCTCCCCCATCCTACCTTTCCCTCCTGCTTTCCTTCCTTCCTTCCTCGTAAGGTAACTTTGGCTTTTGACTCTGTATGTGATTGACAGGTACAGGGGCACATCTTTTCAGATACGTTACCACACCACACCCACCACCAAGGCCCTCACAGTCCACCACGCTCCACTGTGCTCCCGCTACATCCTACTCTCCACTTTCCCCTGCTCTCTCCCCTCTGATAGGTTCAATTTTACAGTCAGATTTCTAGTGTTTGTTATTGGGTTGGTTTTGTCTGACCCTTTATTTTGCATCTCTATATTCCACATGTAAGTGGATCCAGGAAATGAGCCACATTGTATAGCCTGCCTCCCACGCTGCCTGGCTGGCGTTGGTTCCCTTCCCTGTACCCTCTGGTTTGCAAAGTGGGCTTTGCCTTTCCCTCCCATGAAACCAACTGGAGTAGAAAGTGTCCCTGAACTCGCAAACCTGTTGTCTCTCTGCTTTTGTTGGAGACAGATCCTCCCACCCCCAAGATAGTCTCACAATTTCAGTATGTGCCTCCTTTGTGCAGAAGGGATGCTAGCAAGGCAACCAAAACATGTCTAGCACAGACACACCCCGTATACACTATTGCACTTGTAGACAGCGAGATGGGCTTCAGTGACCCCCTTTACAGAGGAGGAAAGTGAAGGTTGGAGATTAGAGAAACTGGCTTCCTAAGAGGAGCCAGGGCTGGGGTTAGAAGTCTGACTCCACACCCTCATCTTGGATTCGAGTCCACTTTGTCAAGTGCAAGGTTGTGCAGCCGTCCTGGGCAGCCACCCCAAATGGGCGAGTAGAATAGAGTTTTAACTTGAGGGAAGTAGGTAGTTCTGATAGCCTAAGAAGTGAGAGTAAATTCCCAACTCTTCAGAAATGCACTGCAGAAAAAAAGCAATGAATAAATAAATTTTCAGTATTTTTCCTAAAGGCATAATGGGAACAATTCCCACCATCCATCGCTTATAATTAAGGCCCAGCCCTCTTGTCAGGCCCCTGGTTTCCTGGGAATTTTCAGTACTCCTCATAGCAGCTTTCCTTTGCAACTACAAATTCAGAAGCAAATTCTCAGCCTCAGGCAAAATAGCTTTGTAGGGTTCCTCCTTCCCCCATTCTGTTTTAATTTCCCAAAGAACCATCTGCCAAGATTCATAGAATCAGAGATTCTTAGAAACTTAGTGAAGAAAGGGACTTTGAAAAAAGCTGGCCCCAGCACCTCATGCTATAAATGAAGGAAGTGGCAGTCCGGAGATCTGGAGGCTTGAGTTGGAGGAAACACAGAAAACTCTGTGAGGTAGAAACTGAGCTGGACACTTTAATACATACGGACACATCCCAGAAATATTGTGGCTTCGGATCAGACCACCACAATAAAAGCGAGTATCTCAAAACAGCAAATGTTTTGGTTTCACACGAGTGTTTTGGTTTCCCAGTGCATATAAAAGTAACGCTTACACTCTACCCTATACTGATGAGTGTGTAATAGCATCATGTTTTAAAAAACAATGTAGATGACTTAACTAAATGTGACACAGAGTCACAAAGTGAGCGGGCGCTATTGGAAAAATGGTGTAGGCGGACCTGCTGGAGGTGTCCCTGTGTAATTTATGTAACAAACTTCAAACAGTCCCTGCTCGACCACAGCTGCCCCCATGTGCTAATACTGTTAGCATTCCTCTCCATGACCTGGTGAAAACCATTTCTACCACCAATTTGCAGATAAAGGGACTGTTCAGTTGCCTCCAGTTTTTAAGTTGGGGAGCCAGAATTCGGAGGGGTGGGGGTTGCCTTGCCTCCATGTGCCTTTTTTCTAGAAGCAGAACCTGGACTTCAAAGCTTCCTTTTCACTGCAACTCCACCTCAATGCCAGCAGATTTCCCAGGAGAGGGGGCACCTAAAATCCAAAGCAAAACGAGGTTTCTGAATGGAAATGTTCCATGACATGCAGTGGTGATAGGGACACAGTGGTTGACCCCCAGAGGTCATTACCATCACTGGGATGAATGAGCTCAGTGGTGGCAGGAAAAGACAGTCCCAACTGTGCCTGGAACCCACAAAGCTTCTCTCCAGGGATCTACTCCTTAAAAAAAAAAAAGCCAAAAGCAGGCCTGGATGCCACCTGCCCAGAGCTGCTGGCTCTCAGGTTCAGCTCTAAATCCTGCCTTCCCCAGACCTTAGATTGAGTCTCAGGTCAACAACTGGTTTAGCTTCTTCCACTGCCCATTCCCAAGGCAGGCTTAGCCGTACTGGGACACAGGTAGTTGGCCTCTCTCTCTCAGGCCCTAAATCACCTCCTACCTGCTCTTCCCCTCTAGACTCTTCCTGCTTCAGCCAGTTTTCCTTTCTGGCTTTCTCTCAGCTTTGCTGAGCTGCTGGCTGATTCCCCTGGGGTCTCCCTGCACACCGCTCCTCTCTCCAGGCCTTGCCTTGTACAAGGATCTTTGCCTGAAGTGCCCCCTTCATCTCTGTTGTAAGCTAATAAAGTTTACCCAGTTTTTAGTGTCTGGCTTAAACGCCACCATCCTTATGAAGAATTGTCATCCTATCCAAATGAGTGGCTTCTGCCCTTCTGTCTTCTTGTTTCTTGGGTCAACATTATGCACACCCAAGTCTCATCTCTTCTTCCAGGAGGGTACCTGGGAGGATCTGCGGGACACAGTGCTGGGCACATAAAAGGCACCTGGCACAGTGGCCAGGGAACCCATGACACATCCTCAACCCTCTCTTCTCCTTACCTGTTGACAGCTTGATTCCACTCTTCAAAGAGTGCAATGCTCAGGGCAAAATCCTACCCATCCCTAAACCTAATATTTATTTTGAAATATTAATCATAGTATTTTATGATTAATAACTCCCAAGGAATGTTATAAAATCAATAAGCCCCCAGATCCTCAAGCCCAATAGAAAGACTGGAAAATGAAGGCTCAGGAAGGGAAAGTGACTGCTGTAGGCAATCAGGGTGTGTGAAATGTGGGATGTGGGGAGCCTGCTCCCAGTGAAGGAAGAAAATCATGCCCCGAGGCTCTAATCTCTGCAGCTAGGGTGGGGAGAGGAAGGAGAGGGTGTTTTTTCTTTCTTTTTTGTGTTACTTTAATTAGGTGAATGATGTAACATATATGTGTGTGTGTGTGTGTGTGCGTGCGCGCGCGCGTGTGTGTGTGTGTGTGTGTATATATATATATATATATATATATGTAGTGAAATGAAATACCACAATAAATTTAGTTAACATCCATAACCTCCCATAGTTACCAAAAAATATTTTTTTGGGATGATAAATTTTTAACTCAGATGAAATGCGCTCTTAGCAGATTTCCAATATACTGTCAGGTCACAACAGATTAACTGTGGTCACCTTGTTTTACTTTACATTCTCAGAATTTATGACTGGAAGCCTATACCTTTTGACCACCTTCATCCCCTGGCAACCGCCAGTCAGCTTTTCTAGATTCCACATATAAGTGAGATCATCACACAGTGTTTATCTTTCGGTTTTTGATTTAGTCTTTCACTTAACATAATGCCCTCAGATCCATCCATATGTCGCCAGTGGCAGGATTTCTCCTTTTTTACAATTGAATAATATTCTGAAAGTTTGTTTCTTAAGTGAATTTTCTCTTTAAAAAAATCTATCATAAAAATCTCCTTTGGGCGTGGTGTTCTCTGCCACGGTTTCCTCTTGGTGTTGGGGGTGGCTGTGGAGGAGGCTTCATCTGTCACAGCTGCCCCCAGGTGTGAAGCTGAAGGTCCTGGGGGGTTGGAGTTGTCAGGAGGGAGGGAAGTCTGGGAACGAGGTTGCACTCAAGTTAAGTCTCTGCCTAGAAAGCAGGTGCTAGGTCCCAGGAGTGTGTTGGGCTCTGATGCCCTTAGCCATCTCCCAAAGCCCCGTACCAGCTGGCTCTGCCACTAGCACCCCTCATATCCTCACCCCACCTGCAACCTGACTCTAGGCTGCATTCTGGGACTAGGTGACATCTGAGGTCTGCTTACTCATTAGGGATATTTCTGCTTTCCTCCCACCCAGATGTCAACAGTTGGCTCCTCACCTTTGGATTCCAGCTGCACAATGTGATCCCGGGCTACCCCAAACCGGACATGGATGCCATGGAACCATCCTATGAGCTCGTCCACACGCAGATGAAAACTCAGGAGTGGGACAACAGCAAGGTAATTCACATACATGGCTGCCCAGCCCTTCCCCTGCTTTTCAGGAAAAATGGTATTCAAATGATGGAAACCCCTGTGTGCCTCCACCGTGCCTACCAGAAACTGTTCCGATAATACTCAGTACCTCCTACCAGCAAGCCATCTGGAGCAGCGCACAGACCCTCGTGGGCTGCATTAGGGGTTTTGTGTGTTACTCTGAATTTGGAGTTCACAAGAATGATGAGCCCTTATCATCACCCAGAACAGAAGTGCCGGGGGGAAGCTGTGTTCTAAAAGCACTTGCAATGTTTCTGAGCACCTCCATGGTACATGGCCTTGTGGGGCTATTCTGCTTAAGTCCCAAACATCCCCTGGTATTATTATTCTCATTGTATAGATTTAAAGCCTGAGGCTTTCCCAGTGCCACACAGCAAGGAAGAGGTGGAGCCGGGAGTCAACCCCAGGTCCTGTCTGGAGGTGCTCCAAAAAATGAGCATATTTTAGGTGCTCAAGAAAATCTTTCTCTTCTTCCTCTTATGACCCAGTTTCAAAGACTCATGGAACTATATAGCTGTAAAGGTTCTTAAAAACAGTCTCCTCCCACCCCCTCACTTCAGACATCCATTGCTCATTTCCTCTCCCCACTGTGTTCATACTATCTGTCCTCTGCCAGTGACTGCAGAGATGACACCAGACCTCCACCCGGAGCCAGGACAGGGGGACAGAAGACAGAGGAGGAAAACAGAGTTGACAAGCCCAGGCTGCTGTTAGAAACGTGTATGCCCACCCAGGTTCCTTTAAGCCTCAGCTCCAGCTCTGCAGCTGACACTCAGGGGTGCCCATATTTTCCTCTTTCAAAGCACTTACCTCACCACATTTTCATTCCTGTTCTCTTTCCTGCATCTTCACTAGACCATGAGCACCAAGAGGGCAAGAATAGTCATATTTAAGTACCCAGCAGCCCCAGAAGATACTTACATTGAATAAACTTATGTGGAAAACTTACGGTGAATAAACAAATGGTTGAAAGAAACAACAACCCTTTAAGTTAGCATCTCCCCCATTTCACAGAGGAGGAGAACGGGTTTCATCGAGAAACTTGCCCCAGGACACTAGGCTGGAAAGTTGTAGAAGGCCGTGCAAACCCAGGCCTGTGTGACCACACACCTGACCCCCTCCTGCTATCCTCAGCCTGCTCCTCTGCCCCCCCTCAGCCCCCACTGTCCCCCAAATCTGACCAGCTGCTCACAGCATTTGCGGTTCCTGAGGCTGATTCCCGCAGCTCAGCTACCCCCGCTAAGCCAGGTCCCTCCTCCACCCTGCAGTGTCTGGGTCTCTGACGGCCTGTTTGCCAGCCTTGCCTGTCAATGAATTATTGATTTCTGCCCTTGGCAAGCATTGGAGATCTTTGTTGTTGAGCACTCCAGCTTTCGTGAAACTCTAGGAAATAATTGTTCACAGACAGGGTTCTATTAATTATAAAGAGGACTTAATTTCAGTGAAGAAGCCGATGGGCTTGTTTCTAAAGCCATTTCCCTGAGTTGCTGATAAGGCCCTGGAGCCTGTCTGAACGTGACTTCGCCCAGCTCCCCAGCCACGAGACAGACAGGTAGGTGGTGTGCCAAAGAGACAGGACCCGATTGGTTCCCCAAAGCAGCCAAGAGGAGGGGCTCCTGAGGAGCCCCAAGGAAGCACTGTGAAGGCAGAGGCCTTCCTTGAAAATCATTTCTAAACACAGCCAAGAGCAATAAAGCAGGGTGAGAGGCTTTATATAAATCAGGACTTTCATCTTACCATACATTCTTGCCAAGAACGCATTTCTCGCCATTCTCCATCTCACATGCTGCCTCAACCTCAAGGCGTCACTCAAACCCGACATGGTCCTGAGCCCATCCTCCACCTCACTGCCCCACCTTCAGCTGAGATGTCCTGAGCGTGTTTGCCCCTCCTGACTCCAGCCACCCTTAAAACTGAGCCCCCAGAATCATGAATACCTGAGTATTTACGAATTGTTATCACTGTGGCCCAGTTACCACCTCTTAGAGCCTTAGTTTCTTCACCTCTAGCATCAGAATCATAACAGTACTGACTCCCTAAAATTATCGTTGAGATCAAATCAGTTAAACTGTGTAGCTCAGAGACCAAGAAACATTTCTGTTGCTCTTACTGTTACTTTGAACATCAGTTTCCATCTTCGACTGAGGTTATTTGTTGTCATGTTTGTCTTTCCCCACTACATGGTGAGTTCCCCAAAGGCAGGAATGATGTTTGATTCATCATAGTACCTCCAGGCCCAGAGAAAGATCTGGCACCAAGGACGTCCTCCTTGAATGGTTTTTGAACGAGTGGGTGGGTGCAGGATGGCTGGAAGTCCTAGTCGCCAGCTGCTGGCTGATAAATGTGTACAACTTCAACTTAGTCTTGTAAGAGGATCCTCCCAGTCTCTTGGGGGTTTTTCTCTTTGTCTCACTGTCTCTCTTCCCTCCATCAGTCTGTCCTCGGAGTGCAGTGTGAAGTGCAGAAGCAGCTCAAGGCCTTCGTCACCCTGGAACGCTTCGACCAGCTCTACGGCTCCACGATCACCAGCTGCCAGCAGCCCCCAGAGACAAAGAAGTTTGCATCGAGTGGCTCAGTCTTTGGCAAGGGGGTCAAGTTTGCCTTGAAGGACGGTCGAGTGACCACAGACATCATCAGCGTGGCCAACGAGGATGGGCGGAGGGTTGCTGCCATCCTGAACAACGCTCACTACCTGGAGAACCTGCACTTCACCATCGACGGGGTGGACACCCACTACTTCGTGAAGCCAGGGCCCTCCGAAGGCGACCTGGCCATCCTGGGTCTCAGTGGGGGGCGGCGGACCCTGGAGAACGGGGTCAACGTCACTGTGTCCCAGATCAACACGATGCTCAACGGCAGGACTAGACGCTACACAGACATCCAGCTCCAGTACGGGGCGCTGTGCTTGAACACTCGCTACGGAACCACGGTGGACGAGGAGAAGGCACGGGTGCTGGAGCTGGCGCGGCAGAGAGCTGTGCGCCAGGCCTGGGCCCGAGAGCAGCAGAGACTGCGGGAGGGGGAGGAGGGCCTGCGGGCCTGGACAGAGGGGGAGAAGCAGCAGGCGCTGAACACGGGGCGGGTGCAAGGCTACGATGGCTTCTTCGTGATCTCCGTCGAGCAGTACCCAGAACTGGCAGACAGCGCCAACAACATCCACTTCATGAGACAGAGCGAGATGGGCCGAAGGTGACAGAGAGGACCCCGGCCTGAACTTCTTGCCAAAGACAGCTACTCTTCTGTGGCCGCGTACCTGACTGTGTTGTACTTTAAAAAAAAAAAAAGAATAGAAAAGACAAAAAAAAAAAGGTTGTTTTTTAAACAAGTGCAGAAAACAAACAAAAAAAGTTGCATTGTAACTCATGCAACATCCTTTTTTTTAAGAAAAGAAAACCACAAATTTGGCCTTCACACATTTTTTGCAAAGAACAGAAGGTATTTTTTTTCTGTAGTGTGATCACAATGAAAACCTTATTGTCTTTTGTTCCCTTTTTCCCTTGAGGATTTTTCCTTGTTGTTTGGGGTACCTCTCTCCTCTGAGACTCATTCCCCGGGATGTGTCCTTGTCTGTCCCTAGGTACCCAGTGTGATGTGAGACATGAATGTCTGTGCTAACTTGTCTCATGTGCAGCCCTTTTTCCGACGGGGGGTTGGGCAGGAGTGACGGGTATGAAGAGAAACCGGTCAGAGCCAAACTTCCGAGGGGGCCTGGGAGGCGGGTCTGCAGGACTGAGGATCTCTGGCTAGGCGTCTGCCCACCGGTGGAAGTGGCTTGTAACTTGCCGTGTTCAGTGCACCTGGAGGGCCACCGATGGCTTCATCTTACTCCGGGGATTTCATGATGTCGTTCAGCACCTTTTTCAAGCTGCCCCAAACTCTTGTCCGAGCTTTACATTTTGAAGCTAAATGCACCCCCCACACCCCTTTTGCAAATCGTGTGTAGTTGTCAATGTCACCCCCATGCTGGATGGAGAAAGTGTCTCCCAGGCCCTTTCCCCAGGCTGGTGACATAGCATCCTGGGGCTGAGCGCCCGCCCTCCAAGAGGCAGAGGCCCCCAGGACGTCTGTGGTTGGTTGACCCTCCCATGGTGTTCCTCATTCATCTCCTCCTCTCTCCCAAAGTCCAATGTGAGAACCAGCATGCACAGCCAGCCGTCAGCGTGGGCGCCACGCCCAGGGAGGGAAGGCCACCCATGGCGAAGGGACGGCAGTGGTGGCCGGGATACCAGCCTGCCTTCCTAGGGGAAACCCTTTCCGTGACTTTGGGGGTCTTCCTTCCACTGCTCAGCTGCCACCACTGAGGAATGGGAGTGTGTAGGAGTGTGGTGCTTGGTGGCCTTTGATTCTGGAAAGATGCTTAACAGAAAGTCAGCCAAAGAGAGAAAGGCATGAGCCGAGTATGCTTCTAAGCGGCTCCCAGGCTCCTCTGCCCTGCCATCCACGGGCTAATTGCAGAGTCGGGAGGAAGCTGGATGGGCTTTCAAGAGATTTCCTTCAGTGAAGTTCTTCTAAAACTGCTTCCTCTCTAAAGAAGCCCAACCAGGGTTTTAAAGAAAGACTAAGGAGAAAGGAGGAAAGAACTCATTTGGTGCAGCTTGGCAGTGTCTTGCAACCCCACCAGGATTGGGGGACGCTCATCCTAGTACCCATGGATCCCGGAAGCCAGGCTCCATGTCCCCTGAAGACCCAGGCCTGAGGTCACCGGGAAGAGGCTTAAGCCCCCCCAGGAGTGGTACTGCCCACACCCGTGGGATGCCCTGGCCCAGATGGCAGCCCACAGGCCAGAGGAAGCCTTGCGGGAGGGAGAGTAGCAGCAAGAGCTAGCTCCTTGCTACTGTCTCATCTGCCCAATTACATTTCGTTACCACTCGCAGAGGCTCTGGGAGACCAGGAGGGGAAACCAAATGCTTCTTTTTGAGCTGGGCTTCTTAAAAAATGGGACTTTTATGGGTTGCATTTACATTAAGTGTGGAAAATGAATTCCGAGTCTGAGCTATTCCCCGTGGAAACCTTGTTGGACTGATAAGCTCATGGCACCTTTATAGCCTTACTCACAGAGTCTTCAGAATATTACCTGAGTTAATGAAACCAAGAAGGTCTCTTACTGCATGAGAATCGGAGCAGTGTGTGGTCTGGGTTCTGCCTGGCAGAGGGAGAAAAGGTTTCGCCTTACGTCATCCCACTGGGATTAGAGGATGTGTTTCGCTAAGTGCTCTTCCTGTTTCCACAAAAGTCACCCTGCTGCGACAGTGAGCCTCGCCTGCTCGTCCACGGGCTGCCCACTGCCTCCCGGCGCAGAGATCCACTGAGTCAGTGCAGCACCCTCGGGCCCACCATGCATGGCAGGAGCTGGCAGTGGGCTCCCATCGGCAGGATCTTCTCGGATGGGATGGAAAACGGTTTGGCCTGAAGAAACAAGTTTTTCACCCAAAACGGACTTATCGATATGTACTCTTGATAGAAGGGCAAAGCTCTCCTGTCCATGGACCTAGCTCATTGGTCCCACCCTGGCTGCCCGACATGAGTCACAGCTTCCAGGGAAAATGTCCTTAGAAGTCAGAGACCGCATGAGGGCCACAGGAAACATCCGCCTCCACCTCCTGAGCCCTCTGTCCCTCCTCCACCACCCCCACCAAAGTAACAATGTGAACTTCTAAAAGTCAAAAACAGAATGATTGAGCATTCCTTTTCTTTAAACAAATAATATTATATATATTTTTCCTGGGCTACATACCACCAGGGAGGCCCAGCTTCGGTGCAGGGAGAAGCTGAGCATCCCCAAGCTTTAGAGAAAGGGTCTTGGGTGTGGTCTGGCTTCTGCCTGGCAGTGGGTGCTGCTGCTCTGAGAGACGGTGCTGCAGTGTGGCCCTAGTAAGCTGGCTTCCGTGCATGCCTCCATGCTCAGTCTGTCTCCTGCTGACACCACAGTCCAGTATCACAGTAATAGTGAATCTGAGGCATAAGCCAGAGTTCCCTGGACCTGCTTAGTGGCATCCAGGCTGCAAATCCCATCCCTGAAGGTACCTGTTTGGCACTAACCCACCAACTTGTCTTCAGACCTTGGAACAAGTAGTCCTTTCTCATTGGTTCACAGTTCTGCAGGATGTCAGCCTCTGATCCAAAATAATGGTTTATTTTAGAATAATTCCTGCTTCTCCACTCCCCTCCACAGCTGCCACCAGCCCCTCATCCTCTGCCCATGTGCCATCAACTAAAATAGGACTTCAATGTCTCCTTGACTTTGCCTCTTAGAAGATGAGGTTTCCTTCTACCTATCCCCACATAGACCTTGTTGGAGGGCAGAGCGATGATAATGGGAGGGAAAAGAGGCAGTCCATGGTAATTTACACCTGTCTCAGCTTGAGCAGAATGGTTGGCTGAGCGTTAGCCCACGGAACAGACCAGCACCTGCTTTCTACGTAGAAATGGAAGATTTGAAGCAATTCCTGAGGAGATGAGCAGAGGTTGAGAAGGGCCAGGGTGTATGCTTTTAATGCACCAGGATGGGGTGGACCTGGAAGCAGATAATGGTGAGGCAAGGAAGGTGAGTATGACCAGGCAGTGTTTTCACAGATATATAACCAGGAATCAGGTCTATTTTTGTAAACGAGAATAAAGAACCTTTTCAGCTGTGACTTTTAAGTACCATCTTGTTAGATAGCTGGGCTGCTCGTTGTGCAAAGGCAAGGCTTGGGATGGACCAGCTTAGAAGGCAGTCTCACCACCTGCAGCCTTGCATTTGCACCTGCCATGTGGTAAGGGCAGTGAGCTTTGTGCCCCGAAGGAAGGCACATGCCTCAGCAGGTCCCAGGTTTTGGGGGTCTGCCTTCCCGGTCCTCAAAGTCAAATCCACCCTCCACTTCTCACAGGGCCGCCAACTGCTGGATCCCAGGAGGAACCCAGTCTGTCTTTTCCCTTGGGGTCCTCGTTAGGACTGAGAGCCTTCCATTGAAGGCTCATCATCCCCAGCTAGGTTTATACACTTGTCTATATTTTATTGGAAAGGAGGGGATTCAAAAAAAGAACTCTAGTTCAAGGCCCTTCCATTTAACCTTCAAATAACAGCAAACTCATTTTAAAGACTCATTGCTCAGGTGATAGAAACTTTATCCTCTCCAACCTTTACATTCTCAAAAACCAGCCTTGTGTACTTGATCGCCCCAGACAGCAGTGAGCTCTTAGGTTTGACATGCAATGTGGAAGATCAGATTGAGGGGAAGCCCAGGTTGGGCCGATGCTGTGTTTCTCACCCCCTCTGGAATGCCAAAGGCAACTAGCTGGGAGGCCTCGTGGTCCCCAAGAAAATGTGATCGATCCTGAGAGCAAACTGCCGAGGGAAGCCAACCTTTGGGCAGGCTCAGCTGTCCTGGCAGAAGCTGAGTCGCAGGTGCCTGGCCACGCCCGGCAACCTGGGTTCACCCACCGCCAGAATCCCACTTTTCTAAACCTGCCTGTTCTTGAAGACTTCTGAACCTGCAGCTTCGGCAAAAGGACTCTCCCAAGCTGCCTCTGGATGACCAACACTGGAGACTCTGGCCTTACCATGTGGAAATAGTTTTCCTGAAGTCTGGAACTAATTTTGAGAAGTTTTTTTCTCAACACTTTTGTGTTTCTAACACTGTATTCTTGACTGTGTAAATATCGACAAGGCTGTAAATAAATGCAGATGTAGATACCTTCTAGAAAAAAAAAAGGCATAAAAACAAAACCAGAAGTGATCCTGTGTAGCCTTCGTTGATAAATAAAAGAATATTTTGTGTTTAAAGGTGTCTGGTGACCTTTATCTGCAGACTGGTGCCTGCCTCTTGCCTGTCCCAGCCCTCAAGCAGTCCTCTGAGTTTGCTCTTTGAAATGTTGACTGTTCTTAGGATGATCTCCAGACAACTCAGATCTTAGGCCAGGATCTTAGGCCATAAAGTCCCTCTTAAGTTTTCCAGGTGATAGCTGTCATGGAAAGGCATTTCCAGAGGCCACAAAGGCCCAAGGGCTTAACCTCAGGCTGGATGAGGTACCTGGAAAGGCGACTCTGACATCAGCTATGCCCCACAGCGTCCCCAAGCCACAGGCCCCACTGTTGTCAATGCTGGCCTTGGACAGAAACCGCAAAAGGTGGGATAGTCCAACTGTCCCCACTGGGCAGCGAGCAATCCACTGGCCCACTGCATTCCACATGGGTGTCACTGGTTACACTTTCAAAAACAAATGCATATTCATCACACCAATGAGTCCAACCACATAACACAACATGGAAAAAGACCTTTCGTATTGTTGGTTTGTTTTCCTCTTCATGTTCTCAATGTGCCTTTTTTTAAAAGATCCCAGATAGTTGTGTTCACAGCATACAGGTAATTTTTCACCCTACTTTCCTTGTTTAACCTCTCGTTCAACCTATCAGCTCTAAAAGTGGGGGATGACAGCTGGTCACTTAGGAAAGTATATTTACTAAGCCCAGCACACCGATATGAATGCAAACCTGATGAAAATTTAAATAATGAGGACAGAAATCACAGCAGAAGGCCTCATTGCTCCCCTGAGAGCCTCAGGAGTGACCACCAGGAGGCCCTCTGGGAAAGCGCTTCAAGCTTTGGGCATCTCCTTCCACCCAGCAACCATGGGCTGTCAGGCGCCTCTACTCTACCCTGACTGTCACTCTCCTATGGCACCAGAGGCCACCCGCAGTGGTGGAAAAAAGTCACTTTTGGAGTCAGGCCAAATTGGGTGAAGACCTTGGCTCTAGCGCTCGTGGTGTGATCTCAGGCAAGTCCTCTCACTCCTGGGGTCTCCAATCTATTTTGAGGTGTGCCAGACACAGCCCTCCTGGGAAGGTCACACAGGGCTCCAGCCAAGTTCTCATGCCACCCTCCCCAACCCCGCCACCCCCCGCACACCTTCCTGCCAACATCAGCCAAGGGGCGGCCTCACTAGGTCCGGAGCAACTTTGACTTCAAGCAAGCCGCTGCTTTTTAATCCATCCATGTTGTAATAAAATGGGGTTATTCAAGTATCTGCTGTAGTCTTTCCTCTAAGCCAGTGGTTCTTGAACCCTGGGCTGTATCAGATGCACCCAGACGTCCTATCAAAACACATTGCTGGGCCCCCGCACAAATTTCCAATCGGGGTGTCTTGAATATGGAATCGCAAGCGTGTTACCAGGTGATGTTGATGTTGCAGCTCTAATATGTTCCCAGGTGATGCTGAGACCCGCTGCAAACTACAGCCTCCTGCAGCATGTCCCGGATCAGCTAGTCCGCACAGGGCCGCAGGCCTTGGGCTACAGACCCACCGCTTCAGCCAGTGGAGCCAGCGTATCAGGTCCTTCTCTGGCTCCGTGCCCCCCACCTCTTTCCACCACACTACACCCACCCCCCGCCCCTCATGGTCCCGTGGGCCTTTGCCCTTGTGGCCTTAGCACTCACTCTTTGCACAACCATGCTGGCTGAAAAGGTCAGCCTTAAATCCCTTTAGGGCTCATTCTCCACTCAGCAGGCGCTTGTTTCTCTGCAGGGCTAGTTCAGCATCGCCCTCCAGCCAGCACTTTCAAGACATTTCCTGGGGTGTGAGCGCCCCAAGCCTCTGAGTCTCCCCAAGTCTCTCTACTCCTCTGTATGTCCCAGGGCCAACAGTGCCCAGCGTGGGTCACCCTAAGTTCAGCTGTCCCTTTGCCATAGGGGCCCACTTTGGGATATTTGAGAGAGGTGGGGTTGTCTCCTGGCCTCTTTTGAATTAAGCCACCTGGAAGTTGTTGTTCTCCTTCCTGTGCACTCCTGGCAAATCTACTGCAGCTGCCCCGGGCGCAGGAAAGAGGAAGCGGCAAAAGCGCTTCGAGCAAGGGTGGGTCTTCTCCCAGCAGCCCCCAGTCCCGCTGCCTTCTGTAACCCACCCTCACGTCAGTACGTGTGATTCCGGCTTTCCTGATCCGTCAGACCTCAGGAAAACATTACAAAGAACAAGACTTCAGAAGTAAGTAGGAAAACACCTTTTCTCGAATCCTGAGGAGGCACGGCTTAGACAAACCTCTGACAGGGCTTTCTGCTTGGTAATCCCCCGCCCCAACCTTGGTCCTGGGCTCTTTGTGGGTGTCTTGACTCCTATACTGGAAGTCTCTCTCCATGCCTTAGGAAACTCCATCTCTCCTGGAAGACCCATCCCATCCCCCATCAGGTAATCCAGCATTTATTTCTCAAGCTTGAATTCATAAGTCTGGGGCAGCCCCAGGCTGGGCTCCATCCACCACCCCAGGCCACCCCCCACTTTCAAAGCAGTAGGAATTGCAGATACATTTGTAAGGGCAGGAATGGCACTGAGCAGGTTTTCTGACCCAGCAGACCAGGTAAAGGAGGTCAGAGTCCTCAGTGGCTTGTGCAGGTCTTTTATTTAGATTTACCAGGCTTGTGGCAGGCAGGGGTGCTGGGGGGCCGGAAGGCAGGCAGGCCTCTCAGCCCCCAGCAAATCCTCACTCTATCTGGGCTCTCTGGCGTTCTCTCTGCTTCTTTTCCACTTTCTCGGCTTCTGCTGGCGTCCCCGTGACGCCATCCTTAAAAGCCCAGTCTCAGCCCAGGTGAATCCCATCTACCTATGCCCACACCCTATTCCAGGTGCCCGCCATCAGGCATGCATTCAGGACAAGGATCCATCATCTATCCTGATGGCGGGAGGGCAGAATAGCCTGACACTTTTACCTTAGCCTACAGAGAGGAAGGAATCTGAGAAAATTTCCTGGAAGAGGCGGGTTTGGAGAAAGGATTAGATGAGCGTGGAAGACACTCCTGGTGGGAGGAAAGTGTGCTGCTCATGTGTCTGGGGGAGCCTGAGACTCCAAGCCCTACTCCTGGGAACTTAGTTCGGCAGAGACAAAGCCAATATTCCCAGGGATCCAATCCGATATGTCCCAACTGTTTTTCACACAGCAAAACACACGATGGCCTGTGTTTCCAGGCAGGAATCATAAACCTCCCCACAGGTTTGTGTAAGTTTGGTATAATATAGATGTAGGTCACGTGCAAACCCCCACAAGCAGGACACCCCCTCTTCTCTCCACTCATAGCAGAACAGAATGCAAGTAAGGGAGAGTGATCAGATTACAGGAATCCTTTTGAATGCACTCTGATAGCAAAAGGAATTACTTTGCAAAGCTGTACTTTAAATATCACCCATTATGACTTCTGACACGTTGCATCACTGGTTCTAGCAATATGAAGCCCAGACACAATTGCTACCTCCCTTTCTCTTCTCTTTCTGTCTTGAGTGGGGCAATTTCCCATAAGTCAGTCCTGAACAGGAATTTGTCTAAAAAAGTTGTTTATTAGGAAGCAGTCCCAAGAAAAACAGGTAGAGAAAAGAAAGGAAAGAGGACCAACAGGGTATGAGATCAAGCAAAGTCCCAGGAGTGTGATCCAGCTCAGTCCAGGGGGGAGTCATGGGAATGCTCTAAGTCACACCTGACAGTTGTCCCCATCAGGAAGGGGGCTGGAGGATTTACACCTCTGTATTTGTCAATCAGTGAAGGACTTCCCCTGGGGATGGCAATTCCCAGGAGCTCCAGCCACCTGGGGACAGCCCACCAACCTGGAGTTGCAGGTGTGAGCTGTTGGGGATGCAGGCACACAGCCTCATTCACTGCCGTCCCTGGTGGCAGGGGTGGGGTGGGGTGGGTGGGGGTGTTGAAGAGCTGGTGCACCTGCTACAGGCTCATTTCCTGCCTCAGAGTGGGCACCTAGTAAATTCTGGCTGACTGCCGGTTAGTGAGGGATACACCCCAGAGAACAGGACACCTGCATTCAGCTAACAGAGGGCAGGTTCCCACCTGTTGTGCTCACCACTGTACCCCCAACAGCTGGCATGGGAAGCCACACACACTCATTGGTTCAACGAAGACTAAATCCCCCATGGTGGTTCTGTGATCTAAGGACTTACCTAGGGTATCCCAAATTCTCCCTGGCTTTACTTTCATGACTCAGTTGGTGCTGCCAGACACCCCAGAGCTCTCAAGAGGGGTTCACTGGGCCCTCGTCTCCTCTCCCCAACTGTGAGGGCCATCGTCGGCCCTGTTCTCGCCCCACCAGATGCTCTGAGGACAAGCAGTCTGCCTCAGTCAGACATGGTAGATATTTTTACATTACATCTCAATTGCACTCACAGCAACACCCATGGCAGGAGTTATTACCTCCCATTTTGCAGATGAGGCCTATGAGGTGAGAAGATGCTCAAGATTTATGTTATTAAGTAATGGAACCACAATTCCAACCCAAGCTTGACTTACTCCAAGTTCTAGATTGTTCTGTTTATGTCTTAAAGCCGGGGGATAAGGGAACTTCCAGATTTTCACACACTGAAAGTCAGATAATGGCCAAACACCATTCAAGCAGCCAGTGGTCACCACCGGTCACTGTTCAACAGACACAAGACCTCCCAGAGATGATGCTCACTCCACTCCAGATACAAGTCTGTGTCACCTGGACCCAGGTGTCCACCTAGGCTGTATCACCTGCACTGCTCTCCATCTAATGCTCCGCTGTCACTATTTGAAATTCGTAAATTTTTAAATAAGTCTCCTGTATTCATTCTGCTCTGGGCTATGCAGATTACATAGCTTCCTCCCCACACTGCTTGCCTGGTGTGGGCCAACTCAGCATCCTAGGTCACTGTCAGTGTCCCAGAGCCCCAAGCAGTGCTGTGAGTCAGAAAGTCCTCAAGTATATTGGCTGCCACAGAACAGAACCAGCCTGACATTGTCCTCCCAACTCTTCAACACCTAGTCAGGAAATCCCCACTTCGTAGTAAACTTCTATGCCCACTGTCGTGGCAAAGACTTGGAAAAGAATGAGGTGAAGGGACAGTGCACGAGCCAGTTCTCTCTGAATTAGGGGAGGCTTCTGAGGGGTGGCAACCTAATGACTTAAAGAAAGGCTGCGGTGGTCAAAAGTCGTGGAGCAGTCAGCACAGAAAGATGTCTGCTCACACATCTGGGCAAGACAAACGAGGGGTCTCGGGAATCAGAACTGCTAGGTGGGGGGGCTACATAAAAGATAGGCTTGACTTTTCCTCCCCCTCCCCAGGCTTTGCGCGCCTAACCCCAGGGTCAGTCTCCATTTCCCCCAGATCTTACCAGATGACTGAGATTTCTTGAGATGCGGGGTTTGATTTTCTCCAGGTAGATGTTTGATCTGCTCTTGCGCACTATTGCAGAGGACGGCGGGGCCAGTCACTTTGATAGCACCACCTGGTGGTCACCTGTCAGGCTTTCCCGTCTCTCCAAATTGCTGAGCAGAAAAACATGGTGGGTGGGATTATGTAAGATGCTAAGCATCCCCTGTCCTGCTCCTGCACTGTCTGTGGTTCATATGAGCCTCATTCAGGAATTCTTTTGACCTGCATAACAGCCCCTATGCTGGTGGAGAGGTGGGCTGGAGTACTGACTCCCCAAAGCACCACACGACTGAAAGGAGACAGAGGCAGCATGAGCCCGGAGGCTCCTTCCTCCCAGGCCTCAGTGCCTTCAGATCCTTGGCCCACAGTGAGGAGGGTCGCTTGGTCCTGAATGTGCTTCTCTGCTAACATGCAGACAACTGCAGAGGCCACTGCAGAGCCTGAGGTTGGAAGAAGGTGGACAGAACCACAATGGTCATTCTTGGTGCTTAGAGACTTACCTTAGGCCTCTTCAATCAATAATGACAACATTGATAGCAAGAAGGAGGGGAGGAACAAAGAGAGGAGGAGCTAGAGGGCAAGCTGCTATTTCTAGAGACCTAACCCCGTGCCAGCCAGCCACACAAGGCTCTTCAGGTGTCTCTCTTGAATGCATTCTTGCAGCATGTTAAATCTTCCTCAGAGCAATGCAAGGTTCAAGTTCTGGGCACCTACTATGCCCATTTTGCAATGGGAGAAATTTAGGTACTTGTCCAAAAACACACACTTAGTAAGTTTTCGGTTTCAGGGCATGCCTCATTAGTCACTATCCAGGCTACCTCTTAGGCTGAATGACAAAAGGAAAATGCTTATATCCTGTCTCGGAGTTTGCTGGGGAAGAAGGGCAGGTAATTAGAGATCTATAAGGAATTTATCCATTCAACAAACGTTTCCTGAAGGATAACCACTGGGTGGATGCGTAGATGTAAATCCCCCCCCAGTCTGGTGGGGAAGAGAAGCAGAACCAGGTGAGAGTTGCACACGGGTGACTCGGCATGGGAGAGGAGGCACTGGGAGTTGAAACAAGCGGCCGGATCCGGGCATAATATTCGAACTCTGGCCTAATTGGGGCTGAGAAATACCTCTCCGCCGTGCAGACAATGAATCCTCAGCAAACTGCTCCTTGAATCCTGCTTATACTTTAAAAGCTCCACTGATCCTCTCGCTCGGCTTTATGCCTCCTTGGAAGAGAGGGGAACACTGGGATGAGCCAGGAGTCAAGTTCTTACAGTCAGACTAGCTCCTGCCTGGGGCCGGAGCTCCAGATGGACTGTCCTGAGCTGCCACCTACCGCCCAACTGGTCACACTGCAGCAGCTCTTCCAGGGACCCCGCCTTCCTGCCCGGATGCAGAGGAAAAGGAACCTAGGAGGGCTGAGTCTTTGGACTCCTCCGCAGCCCTGAGAGGGAGGCTGTGGTCTCCTGTGTTTTGCAAATTAAGAGAAGACTGGGACTCAGAAGTGACAAGAGGGAGTAAGAAGCTTTCATTAACCATTTGCCAGGCACTCTGCTAAGCACTTTACATTCATTATCTCCTTGATGCTTCTCAAAAATCCCATGAGATTTAGCCCCCTTTTACTGGTTATGTCTCCGAAGTCCATTTATTCTGTAATAGGCTTATCATCTTTTTGATGCCATTTACACATTGGCAACACCCAGTCATTTTTACTACAGAAAGTCTCATGCCTAGCTCTGGGGATAGTCTAAGAGCATCATTCCCCCTTAGACCTCCATCTCTCCACAAAATGGTGCAGTAAGTCCTCAATGTCATTTATAGGTTCTTGGGACTCGAAGTGAAACAACACATAATGAAAGCAGCTCCTCAAACAGGATCGTTTCATTCAACATTAGCCAGGATTGCTTCTTCTCATTGAGATTATAACAAAACAAGGCTGAACGAAATGACATGATTCAAGGACCTGCTGTAGGTAACTCTAGAGGCTTAATTAAATTCAGGTTCAATTGTTCCAAACAAGACTAATTCATTTGTGCTGTCCATTGCATCTCCTCAGAAAGCTCATACTGTTTGGTTGTCCCACTTCTGCTGATGTTAAGATATTGTGAAGTTAAAGCATTGCCAAAATACTGACTTTAAGTCTATTGCTCCTTTATAAAGTGGAACACTTCTTTTAAGAAAAACATTCAGGTTCTGGGTCCACTTGCGCAGCTTTAGAGCCTGAACATACAGGGCAGCTGTAAGAGAACTGAAAAGTAAATAGCAGAAGCCAGTTGGGGAGAAAGAAGAGAATTTGGAGTGCCCCTGCATTGGCAGTGAGGTTGCCTTTTTTATCTCCCTCTGGTGAAGGATGGGTCTCCCAAAGATGTTCAGAACAGGCCTTCCCAAGATGTGTCACTTGGTATGTAGACTATTTCAGTTTGAGGTCAGTTGCAGAGACTTGAGCTCACAAAAAACTTTTGCCACTCAACTTCCTAGAAGAATGAAAATTGAGGATGTTACCAGCATTCGGATTTTTATAAGAAATAACCTTTCTATCAGAGAAACTGTCTATAGGGCAGGGCAGACATATAGCAAAAACATCTGGTCTTCGTTGTATGAGTCCCCCTCCTCTCTTCTTGAAGCCCCAGACCCCTATCCCATTCCTTAGCTCTGGAGGGAGATATATATATAAATGTATATATATTTTAATTAAAATATATTTATATATAGAAATATATATTTATATATAGAAATATATATTTAAAATATATATAAATATATATTTATATATATTTATCACATATATATTTCTATATAAATATATTTAAATATATAAATATTTCTGTATATATATTATCACATATATATTTATATATAAATATAAATTTATTATATATATTTAAAATTATATATATTTAAAATTTATTATATATATTTAAAATTATATATATTTAAAATATTATATATATTTAAATTTATATATAAATATATATAATATATATATAATATAAAAATTATATATATTTAAAATTTATTATATATATTTAAAATATATAATAAATTTATTATATATATTTAAATATATTATATATATTTAAAATATATATTTTAAATATATATTCATATATATATATTTCAGTCTTGAGAGGGAGAAAGGAGTCTGCTAAAAGTGGCAGCAGAGACCCACATACACCTCAAGCTCTGAGGGAGGTAGAAAAGTCCTCTCTGATTACAGGAACAATGGAATGGGTGTGGTTGAACCCCTACCTACCTTTTCTTGATGTCCTCCCACTGAAGAGGCCCAGGTGCAGTTGCAGGAAGTGTATCAGAGGGGCTAAGTAAAGTCCCAGAATTTTGACTGGAAAACCGAAAGGAAAGTCTTAGGAAAACAGAACATACCAGGAGCAGGGGTTGCTCAGGACAGTGGACCCGTAAGTCATGTGTGAACTCCTGAACTCACATACAGAGATCTAACCTAATGAAGCAGTGTACCATAAACTCAGGGAACTGACCTCATGGCTCTGACAGGCCACTGGGCAGCACACACAGCAGATCCAAATAACCTGACAAAGTCTTTGAAAACAGGACACTGAAACCACAATCTTCAGAAGGTTGGTCACAATTTGTGGCCTGAACCCAATCTAGTAAAAGGCTTGTTTTTGAATTATTTTAATTCTTCATAGAACTTAAATAAGACTAGAGATTAATTACATAATATTCAAAGTCTTCAGCATACTTGGCTTATGACGAACCAGGAAAATCTCAATTCAGCCAATGTTAAGATGACACCAGAATTGAAATATCTAAAGACTCTAAAATTCCATGACTAAGTTTTCCATAAGTAAGAGTGAATACCTTTAAAGTTAATGGAAAGACAAGGCCTCAGAAAAGAAGTGAAATATATAATGAACGCAATGGAAAATTCACAACTGAAAATTCCTCTAACCAAAAGTTTAAAAATTCACTGGATGGACTTCATATGGCAAAATGGAGATGATAGGAAAAGAATCAGTGAAATTGAGGAGAAATTGATTAAAAGTGTCCAATTAAAACAACATGGAAGGGAAAATTGAAACAGAAGATGAATGAAATCTAGGGATCTGTAAGGCCACATGTGAACATCTAGTATTTGTGCCACTGGCGTCAGAGAAAGAGGAGAGACAATGTAGTGTAGAAAGCAGGCCTGGAAAACATGAGCTGAAAACTTCCTGAATATGGAGAAAAACAAACTTACATATTCAAGAAGTTTTGCAAATCCAAAATGTAAATTTGCCAGCAAAGGCTGTGGGCACTTGGCAAACTCCCTGTGAATCTGGGAAGGCGGTTGCTGATCAGGCATCCCAGCACTGATGTGATTCTAGACATGGGAACACAAGCCAAATGGAAGGAGCTGAGAACTCTCATCCTATGTCTAGTTTCCAATGTTCTGCTAATGATGAACAACTAAATTACATTGTTGTCAAAGTTGATCAGTTTTGTGATATGATTTTCCAATAATTAAGCAATTATTTGGACATTTCTTAAACTGAGTAATTTTTGTTGCTTAAAATCTCAAAGCAGTTTATCAATGAATAATTTAGTAAATGGGAATGTATTATATTGTTTAAAATAAATGAGCTAACAAGAGAGGGCCTGGTAAATACCAATATATAAATCAAGAATCATGATCAACCCAATGTGGCACACTTGCGTACAGTTGAAAAAATAAAATATAGTAATTTTAAAAGGGTAGAAGAAAATAAAGCGGGGGTTGGAGAGTAGTAGGAGCAGTGGAGCAATAAGGAGAGAAGAATATCTTTTCAACTTTCAGTAACTCTGGAACACACTTCATGTAGGAATGGCAGGACATAGCATTGATACTTTCTGCCCTTTGTTTATCAATTTCCAAATCAATTAATTGATGCCCTAGTTGTTGTATATAGAGAGATACAGATATATCCATATATATGTACATACATGTACATATATTTTAAAATAGGGGTTTTTAAAATAGGGGTTTTCTCAAGTATCACCATGAAGTAATTTTCATAATGTGATGTGTTTCTTTCACTGGATGGCATTTTGATGTGCAAATTGTCGTATTTTGGCCTATTGACTCCTGTGTCTGTTTGACATAACTTCATTAGTTTTATATAGCTTGTTTGATGACAGAATATCATGTCCCAAGCTCACTTTGTACATTTCATACCTCAGAATTGGAAAAAGTTATTTCTCAGAAGATCCCTGTTTCTTCTTATCAAGAAACTATTTACATGCCATTCTACATTATAGGAATTTTTTTAAGGCATCTAGATCTTAAGTATGAACAGAGCTAAAGGAATTATATTTTTAAAATGTGGAAGAAAATCTTAAATTTCTACTACATAAAAACATAGCAGATTGGTTGATATATAAAGATATATGATTTTTATCTGATTTTATACGTGATTTTCAAAGATGTCTTCATTTGTGTCCCTGCTACCTAAGTAGACGTCTTGTCCACAATAAACAGTTAGAACTTTCTAAGCAGGCTTCTGCATTCCTGCCCCCAAGGCGAGCTTCCTGGTGGGCTTTTGCATTCCGGCCTCCTGCATCGACCTTACACCCTATACTGTCACTTAGGTTGCTGGAGGCAGGTTACCAATTGTCCCTGTTTAGAATAGGTTAGGCTAAGACAAGTAAAAATGTATCCCATAAGCAACTATTCTACACAGAATAGTCTTTATCATCCACTTTCTGCTTGATTCAGTTTAACATTACATTAGACATTTACTTATGCAAGTTCCTTATGAACAGCTTGTTGTGAGAGTTAAGTATTAAAAGAAAGCCCATCTACTGAATACAAAGTAAATATCAGTAACAGTTATTATTATTATGCAAGCTTGGCCAGTTCTTCCTTTCCTTCCCAGACTTCCCAGGTCTCTGTGAGGGTCCCCAGCAAATGCTGAGCCCCCTAACCAGGCACAAGGGCTCATTAATTTGCTATAACTTGTTACTCTAAGATGACTCATGATCATTGCAAGCCTCAGCTCTCTCGATGCCAACTGAGCACATAACCTTTGCCTATCTCTCTTTATCACCAGGTTCTGAACCGGAACCATAAAATAGGGGTAGCTCTGATTTTGTATCTCTAGTTTTACTCCCACCTGATGGTTACTTTTCATTTGATTTTTTTTTTTTTTACGGAAAAAGGCTCCAGATTTCTTGAAAGGATCAGGCCCTTTTAGCTTCAGAACTTTCATAATATCAATATTTTCAAACTATCAAACTAAACAGGACAGATTTAAAGGAAGCTTACAGATTAGGATCTTTGCAATATGTTACAGTTAAATGTCAGGACTGGATAATGTCAACATTAATCAAAATGGCCAACTAAGAATGGAAATGATGTAGGAACTACTCAAGTCCCTAACATTCAGGAGATAATGTTGCATTAGCAGATGTCAAAGTTAACAAGGTTAGCCAACTTGACATGGAACTTCCTGAACATATGTTGGAAGTTAGCTGATCAGCACTGATGTTAATCATGCTTTGGACAATAGACAAACAATCTGTAAACACCCAATTAGCATCAAGGAAGAAAATTGGTTTTATTTTCTTCTGTTGCTATTGAAACCCTGTCCCTATTTCTCATCATACTTGAAATAAGTCCACTGAATATGTTCCATATATATCCTGTATGTATATATTTCTGTGGTTGGGATATACTGCCATGTATTCCAGTTATTTTTGTTCTTTCTGTCTCACTAGCCTGTAGATTCTTAAATTTCAATCCTGGCTCTAGAATATACTGTGCCATCATCATGGGCAAGTTTCTTAACTTCTCTGAGTTTCATACTAACGTTTAAAACAGGAATTCTAATACCTACCTAGAAGAGCCAATGAAGATTAAGTGATATAACTTACTTTATCAAAAAGATTATTTGCTTATAAAGAATGGCAAGATTATATCACTAAGATTCTTTAGTTATAAGCAACAGAGATAAGCTCTGGTTAACTTGAGAAAAAACTAAATGCGATACGATATGTAGGGTCCTGGGTCAAATGGGGAAGTGGATAGAAATGACACGATTGGGGCAATTAGGGTAATATAAAATATTGACTATGTTGTAAAATAGTACTAGTTAGTCTCAAATTTTCTGAATTTGATTGTTTTATTATGATTGTATAAAAGAATATCCCTATTTTAGAAAATAAGCAATGTAGGGTTTGAGGTAAAGGAGCATGATATCTACAATTCTGAAACAGCAGGAAAAATTATACCTGTCTAACTTAGACACATATGTGATGTATATATAATATACAGAGTATACACAAAGTATAAAAATATGGCAAAATGTTAACAACTAGTCAATTCAAGTAAAGGATATAGGAGTATGAGAGTTCTTGGAATTGTTCTTATTATTCTATATTATTAAAATCATTACATTTTTAATTAAAGGAAAAATAGGGGATTTATTGACATAATCATGGAATTCTCAAAATCAATGGGAAGCCTGAAAAACTAGGTTTGAAAGAGATTAAGTAAGGGGAATTTCCAGATCCCTGAATTTTAGGTGTTAAAATTCATGCAGTAGAATCAGTTTGCCATCCTTGTTCTAATATGCCTTTCACAAGTCTCTTCTACAAAAAGATCAAAATATTTTAGATTCCTCAATAATTATTTTTCCTGCTTGAAATACCAGGGCATAAGTTCATCTTCTTGTTTCTTTAACTACTTAATTAAACTCAGTTAAAACTAAGTCTATTAGTTTTAGACCAATGACAAATGTTGATAGCTGCATGGATTCCAGAAAATCTCTTTTCCAGATTCTGTGTCATAAAGGCAATTTTTTTCCTTAAGCTTAGAATTGCATATGTTAAGCAGAGGCTATTCTTTTTCTTTAAAAAAAAAATTTTTTTTATTAAAGGAATGGCCAAAATTTATTTTGCATCTGAAAGTATATTTGGCTATGTCCTCCAACCAAACTTACCACATCAAACTATAGAAAGGTCCAGGAGGAGGAAATGTCTCCAAATTACTGATACTGTATAAGCATTGATAACTGTAATCAACTCATTGTTTTCTCAGAGAAATGGATGTTCCCCAAATAACAGAACATTTTGCAGGGGTCCTTACTCAGATGCCTAATATTTCTTGGGTTTCTTAATCTTTAGGAGCCTGAAACATCTTTCACTTGAATTCACAGGACTATTTCCATATTTAGGAGGTGGGTTAACTCCAGGTCTGAGAGAGGCTATTCTTTTCCAAAGATGGCTCTCGTTATTCATGGCATTCTGTGCCTATATCTGATCATATCCTGGGGGTGGGCTTGGGGAGAAGTAATCCCTCAGGAGCAGCAGGGAACTTCATCTAAAGAGAAAGTACTTGCCAAAAGTCTACAGAGGGGCACCCAAGAAGAAGGAAATAGGGGGGTGCATGACTGTAGAAAATTTTAAAACAATAATAAATTGGGTTACAGTAATAAAATGATATGCTCTATGCAATGAAAATGAACAAAGCATAGCTATAGGCAATGGCAGTTGATTCTCACAAAAATAGTATTAAGCAAAGATATCATATACAAAATAACATATGCTGTATGATTCTGTTAATATCGTGGTCAAAACAGGCCAAACTAAATCATAATCTCTAGACCATAAGCTTCAGTGGTAAAAGTATGAAAATGATTACCAGAAAGGTCAGGAGAGGAAGCTGTGATTGTGAAGGCAAGGGGAAGGAAGCTCAAAGGGGAAAGGCCTAGCAATGCTTTCATTCTTGACCTGGATGGTGCTTCACAGACACTCACTTAATAAAGTCATTAGCTATACATTTATGTTTTGTACATTTCTCTGTTGTGCGCATCATTAAAAAAAATCTTATATCCTCAATAGTGAAAGTCAGGCAATTATTATATGCAAAATTACCCCAAATAATAAGGCATCAAAATTGGTATGCTTCACACAGTCACCTATTTGCAGAGGATGTTACAATTTACTTTCAACCCTATTTTAAGGAATGCAAGCATTTACTGATAAAACAGCCAATTAACAGTATAACACTCAGAATTAATTGTATAAAATCTGAATATATAGCAATCTAGTGGCAGGCTGTGTCTGCTCTATTTAAATTTTAAAGAGTGATAAAAGCTTAGCCATTCCTGGGGGTCCATTTTCCTTAATCTGCCATGTCGTCATGAGCATCATTGAAATCTATCTTCTGAGGGCCTCCCCGGTGGCGCAGCATTTGAACTCTGAGTTGCGAAGCTGCCCGCAGCCTCTGCAGCACCGGTTCGATCCCCGGTTCCTGCCGCCGCTGCTCCCCTCAGCGGTGTACTTCGGTCCTTCTGCCTGCTCTGCTCTGGCGAATTTTCTCACCCTCCCGCGCTTCTGTCAGTGCTTGTATGAATGAATGAATAAATAAATAAATAAATAAATAAATCTTAAAAAAAAAATCTATCTTCTGAAATTTCTAGAAAGTATCATAGTAAAACAACAGTGTAAGATTAACATCTCAAAGTAGGGAGTGAAGTGAGTAACTGAACATATAAAAATACATTAAATATATATCTTTAAAACATATTTTGTCTTATTTCTGGGAATTTATCCTATAGACATGTATATCCTATATGCATAATGTACGCACAAGATACTCAGTATATATTGCAAGAAAAAATTAAAAACTCAAATATCATGGTAAGAAAAATAGTTAAATTAAAGATAGCCATAAAATAGAGTATTCTTCCATTACAAATCTTAAAGATGTTCTATATTTAATTATTTGTAAAAATACATGGAGCAAAAAAAGGCAAAGTATACTAATTGTATCTTACATGCATATACATGTGTCTATACATAAAAACACAAGCACATATATGTGTAGTTTTATGTCTAGAAAATGTATGTGAAGATAAATAATAGCTATAACCAAGGGTGGTATGTAGAAACAGGGTGATTGTAGGGACTTTTTTATTTTAAATATTTTTCTTTATTTCTACATTATTTTTCATAAACATAGCAGTACTAAAAATTGTTTAAATTTTCAGGGAAACTTCAAAACCTGCAGTTTATAAAAATTTTGACAAGCATCTGTGTCCTTAACTAACCAGATTCTTCTGCTGGGGCTGAGACAGCAGCATTCCCTCCTCTCTCCCCCGTCCTCTTAGCAGTTTTCAAACTTTTTCTTACCCATCCACATTTGGAAATACATTTACATCTTGCATGGTAGAAGTTCCCAAACAGTACTTACTGTTATTACCTGAAATGTGCCTGGATTTTTAAAAATTCCCACCTATTTCGCTGGTCAAATCCACTAAACTGATTTTGTGAATCATAATTATGTGACGTTCATCTAAATATGCCGGCCTCCTGCATCATGACCACAGTTGGAAAACACTGGTTTAAGGGAGATTGGACTTCTCTCCCGTTTAATTCTAGCTCTTGTATCTAGAGAGGGTTGGGGTAAAATGCTCTTACCTAGGATGGGTGAGGTGTGGCTGGGGACAGTGGCACCCAGCACAGCCTGCTGAGGAAGGAAGGGGCTTCCCTGCTCCTGAGCTCAAGCTCCTCCCATTGCCACTGAAGTCTCCTCTAAACCTAGAAGACAGCAGGGTCCGAAGGTTGTTTTGTTACAGTTGTTTTGGGGTTTTTTTTGAAACTACATGAGAAGTTTAGAACAAATTTGAAAAAAATAATAGAAATATAGTAAGTAATAGAAGTTCTAATCTCAAAACTAAAGTCCTCTTCAAAGCCATGGTTAGAAAAATGAAAACAAGGAAAGGATGACTCTGACTAGAGAACAAGTGGTGTTTCTCAAAGTGAGACAGAATCATCAGGCAGGACATTGAGGAATCTGCGTTATGACAAGCGCTGCTGGTGGTTCTTATGTACACTAAAGGATTGTGCCTAAAAAGAAGTGAATACAAAATCGACAGAACTAATCTTGAGTCTTCCATTTGGGGATTTAGATGTATTTAGCTGATGAAACTTAAGGGACTCCCTAACTCTAAAATAAAACTCATGAACAATACAGAGTACTCAGCCAGATAAAACATACATTGCTCTATCACAAACTTCCAAAGTGCCTCAGTTAATATTGTCAATAGCCCAGAGAAGGAAGTTTAGAGTGGAAGTGACTTCCCAAGGATACCGTAGTTAGTGGGTCATAGAGATGAACTCTGAAACAGGACATCTGATTTTCACTGCTTCTTTCCATTTTGCTATTGAAAATGGTGGAGATTATGGTTGAATTGGACCTGTAAGGAATACAAAGGGAGCCAATCAATGCATGGACTCTAAAACGCTGAGATACTTTTTCCCACTAACATTGGTAAAAATTAGAATCTGACTCCATCAGTTCTCATTGAAGGTATGGAGCTCTGAGAACTCTTACAAGCCTAGTAGAGGGTGTAAAAACTGGAATCACCAGTTTGAAGAGCAAATTGGCAGGACCTAGTAAAGCTGAGGGTTCATATACCCTAGGCTGATGATTCTAAGAAATTTATTCGTATGTTTCCAGTGTATTTCTTCAGCATTCTTGTAATGAAGGGCAGATCCAACTTTGTGGAGCTTGACACATACATAATTTGGAAAGTTCTGCTTAAGAAAAATAACACAAAATTATAAATATTCACTACTCATTGAGTGAGTGAAGAAATTTCTAGAGCCTTGGAAATGCATATCACTTTATTCTAAGTTGCTTTAGAAATTCTTGATAGCTTCCTGTCACTCTGCAATCCCAGTGATCCCCAGCACTGCGATGAAGAGGGGAGTAATGGGGAGCGGGGTGGTGAGACCCACATGTAATAAGACACTCTGAGCTTAAAGTTCATTAACTTTATAAGTCCATAGGAAAACATTTAAAATACCCAAAATTCTAGCAGAATTAGGATGAATAATTAATCATATAATCATATAATGAAATGTTTAAAAAGAATAAGGCAGAGCTACATGGGTATATCTCAAAAACAAGGGCCTTCCTGGTGGTGCCAAGGGGTTAAGATGCAGCCACTGCAGCATGAGTTTGATCCCCGGCCAGGGAGCTACCCACATGGTGCAGCAGACCTCTCCTGACTGGCCCCGCAGCTTCCCTCAGCAGTGTACTTCTGTCAGTCTGCCTATTCTGCTCCCCACTCTGTCTCTGGTGAATCCTCTCATCCTCTCACCCCTCACACATCTGGCCTGTACCCCAGGTCTTGTATGCATAAAGAAATAAATCTTTAAAAAAACTAAGTTGTAAAATAAGACATAGAGCGAGGCACAATTTATTTAAAGTTTAAAAATATTTATAGAGGGCCTCCCCTCATGGCACAGCGGTGGAGCGCTGGGTTGCGAAGCTGCCCGCAGCCTCTGCAGCGCCGGTTCCATCCCCAGCCACCGGGCGAGGGTCCCACATGGCGCGCAGACCTCTCCTGCTGCCCTCTGCTCCCCTCAGCAGTGTACTTCAGTCCTGCCTGCTCTGCTCCCCGCTCTGACTCTGGTGAATTCTCTCACCTTCCCGCGCTTCTGACTGTACCCAGTGCTTGTATAAATAAATAAATAAATAAATCTTTTAAAAAAAATTTATAGATATATGTGTATACACACACATATATGTGTGTATAAAATTAAAATGTGGACATGATAAACACTAAACTCTGGATAGTGGTTACCTCTACCCAAGAGGAGGGAAGTGGGATTGCAGAAGGGTCCAAGAGAGATTCATTGTATCTGGTTTTTATTTTTATTTTTTGATAATAGGGGTCTGAAGGAAATATGACAAAGCATTAATATTTGGTTTGACAAATCTAGGTGTAGATACCAGGTTTTAAGGCATTGTTCTCTCTAAACTTTATGTAGAAAAGAGTTAATGTGCTTTACAGAGAAAAGTGTCTCTTGCACTAAACAGGGAGAAAGAATTCATTAATTCTAGCAACAGACCTCATTCTTCTATTTTCAATATATAATTTGTATTTTATTGAGGTGTATGCATAAGTAAAATGCACAAATCTTGAATTGACAGCTCCTGGAGTGTTTACAGATGTGATAGAGGTAAGCTCCTAGGACCACAGAACAGAATGTTTCTGACTTCCTTCAGCTTTGCATATTCATCCTCTGGCTTAGCATAGTGTCCCTTTCTTAGGAAAACTGCTTTGTTCCCCAAGATTTAGTTACTAATGCTCTTCTGTATTTATTTTTATTGATCATTTACTTGTCAGCGTCTCTTTCTAGATTATGAGTTCCAAACTACAAATGTGATTTCTTTTCTTGCTCTATTAATGTGCCTTTCCATTTTTCAAGATAAATTGCATTTACAATTGTTAGCTCCCTCAGAAAAACCCAAGATCCTTAATACTATTCATCCATCCCTTTTCTACATCTAATGTTTCCATAATTTCTGCATCAAATACTCTGAGGTCATGACCTTGAAATCAAGTTTGGGGTGTTGACAATTTCATAAGTAGATTCAAGTAGAATGATAACGCTAAATGCTGAGTTGTACCCCATCACAGGATGGAGTATCAGAACAGTGCTTGCCATTTATAATCCGTAAAGCTTTGCAAGTTAAGCTGAAACCTATCATGCTGAGCCTTCCCCAAAAGTTGAAGAGCATTGCTAACAGTGTATGTTGCACAGATCTGCAGCATCAAAAGGTAACCAAGACACTTTGAGGCATGCCATGGATTCCAGGAACCAGGTGGGCATGTGAAAGAAGGCAAGTGCTCTTCATATTGTAGGGGAAGCAGTGGAAGGGTTATTTCATGACTGGAGTTGCAAGTGGGTAAGAGCATGGACTCTGGAGAAAGACTGCCAGTGTAATGTGGTACAAACTTGAAATCTTTAGGAGCGTCAGTTTCTCTGAAAACTGGAGCTGATGATGCTAAGCTTACTTGAGAAGGCCATTGTGAGATTTAAATGAATTAATATGTGAAGGATTCCTAGAAGATAGTAAGCATTCTATAGCACTAGCCATCATTATTATCGACATGTTAATGTATTCATTTCAAACACCACTCTGGCTACTGCCTTCAAAGATGGTAAAATTTCGGAGGGGATGTGACATTCCTATATTAAAAATAATAGCATAAAAATGATATAATTTGACATAACAGAAGATACATGGAGTGGCTCGATCTTCCAGCAAACACATAAAGACTATTGTCAGTTTTCAATGGTATACATTTCTAGTTAATTGTTGCCAGTCTTCCATTACACTTGCTGGTTCCTTTGCCTTCAGCTTACTTGTGGGTAATGATCCCTACTTAGAAAATAATTAACCCTTTGACTTCACCACATGATGGCGGAGAGTGTAAAGGAATCACAGGGTCTTCACTCTGAGACTCAGAGTTCAGTTCTTAGGAAACACTTAAGGGAAAGGGGTGGAGAAAGGAGGCAAGACAGACCAATGGCCTGGGTAGCAAGTGGGCCAATTGTTCACTATTTTTGGTCAGGGTAGATATAGTCAAAGAGGAGGTTTGAATTGGGAAACAGATCGTTGCTATGTACCCCCAGATTGTCTTGTTCCCCAGATTTAGCAACTCATACTCCAAAGGTGAATTTATTTTTAAAAGTCCATAGCTACATCATTCTGAAGGCATTTGGCTGGAATTTTTCTTATTTCTTTCCTCAAGAAATGCCTGAGAACTATGGTATTTTCAAGAGAGATATTGACTTCCCAGTCTTGAGAACAAACTGCCTGCCCTCCTGCCCAACCTTCTAGCAAGAAATACTCTTTTTTCCATGCCAACCTAGCAAAATTCCAATCTTCCTCAAAAACTCAATTATCTCCACCTCTTCTAGATCACCATTCCACTTAGCTCACTTACTGGTTTTTGGTTTTTTTTTTTTTTGCAATGATCTATTTTCTTGTTAATCTCTACATCTAGACCATTAGCTCCCCCATAGAAGGGATCATGGTTTTATTTCACACCTTGAGACACCGTAGCATAACAGTTTAGTGCAAGGAGCTAGGATTTCTAGGTTTAAATCTCGCTCTTTCAGGAGCGAGATTTAAGCAAGTCATTCAATCTTTCTGTGCCCAAGTTCTCTTATGTGTAAAATAAGCATAATAGTAGTTACTTTAAATAACTAACCTTTACTTCCTTTAAACAGAAACCTTTTGTGTCAGAGTTACAAAAATAATTTTGCGGGAATGCATTGAAAAGGTAACCCCATGTATAAAAGGATTGTTGTTTCCAGGTCAAACAAATGCAGATCATTGTAGCAGGGAAGAAAGAAAGAGAGAGACTTGGAGACTCTGGAAGGCAAAGAAATGTTGCTCCAGTGGCTCGCCACCATCCTCACACCAGGCCTTCTCTGACTCCCATATCAAGATTTGTTCAGTTATTCTACTTTCCCATCGGATGCTACCTTATCCAGCCAGCCACCTCTGGCATGCCATGCTTAGACTCTGCCAGGGAACCCATCACCTTTTCATACACTTGTCACTTAGCTGTCTGGTACCACACAATGGCTAGCTCATTTTCCTCTGCTTAGAACTCGGGAATAACTGGTTGGTTTCCTTAGGCTAACACTGTCAATAATTCTCTTTCTGGTTACTGTTCCTCGGCATCTGTCACCCTTGCTTCTCAGTGTTCCTCGGCTTCACCTGGCAGCTTTAGAGAAACCTCACAGCCCTCCCCAAGTGGGCCCTGTGCTCGCTTCAGCGGTAAATCTTACTGCCATTGCTGACCCTGGCCCCGCCCCTCCATCGGCCCCGCCCCTCCATCGGCCCGCCCCCCCGTCCCGCCCCCTTCCCCTGCCTCTGCCCCGCCTCCTATGTTAACTAGGGTCAGAAATGCGCATGCTCCCTCTTAACCTCCTCGCGGCGTGGTGACGTTTGGCGGCGTGATGACGTGGTGACAGTGGCCGCGCGTGTTTCAGCGGGGTCTGGGGTCGACGTGTACTCTTAGCGCCGGCGCGGGGCCGCGGGGTGTCCGGGCGGGCCCCAGCGGGGTGTCTGCGCGGCGTGCGGGCTAGAAGTGTTTCTTGAGCGGAGGCGAGGTTCTCTGGGGCAGAGCCGCGGCCTGCGCGGGAAGGGAACAGCTGGGAGCGAAAAGGAGCGTCTGGGGGCGCGTGGGGAAGTGGGGCGGGTCCCGGCGCGGGGCGGGGGGCTGAGCGGAGGCGCCTGGGGCGGCGGCGCCATGTGGGGGGCCCGGGGCCTGCTGCGCGCCCTGCGCGCCTGCTCCACCGCCCCCTGCCCGAGGCACACGGCTGCGTCCAAGCTGAGCGTGCGGGAGGCGCTCGGGGCCCAGAACGCGAGTGGGGAGCGCGTTAAGGTCCAGGTTGGTGACCGGGAAGGGGGGTTTTTTTCTCTCTGGGGACTCACGCGGCTCCTTCGCCGCGAGGTTCGCCTGGACTGGCAGGTCAGACTGGCAGGGAAGCGTGACAACACGCAGGCCATCGTGTACTTAACACTTTTGTTAATTTGTGCAAAACTTGTTTGATGCTTATAAAGTGCAGGAAGTTTGCTTTCATATGAGGCCTTCACCTGTGCACTTGTTAATCACACAGGAAAATAAACGAATGAGTCCCCGATCCTTTATTCCTCAAATGCTTTTCCAGTTCTGTAGTGATGGTTTTGAGCTAAGGCCTTGAGAGTAGAAACGATGTTTCACCTAACTTGTTAGTCACACATAGCTAGACAGTAACTGTTTATTCATTAAACCTCACCTTTTATTCAACCTTATTAACTCTGTCTAAAGTGGGGCTTTCCATATAACTTTAATAAATTGAGGGAACGTAGAGTGTAGCAGTCTGAAAACACTCTGGAGTCAAGCTGCCTAGAATTAAATCTGAATTAATTATAGGCATGCTCTACACCTCGCTTTCCTCTTAATGTAAATGGAGGTGGTAATAGACCTCTCCTTCATAGAGTCCTAAAGATTAAATGAGTTGATAGGTGTAGACATTTAGAACAGTGACCCACAATAAATAAATGTTAGCTGCCATTAATTCTCTTGCTAATAATATTTGCAGCAACTTACATTTCCCCTTAAAGGAGCAGGACAGATAAGTTGGTTTGACTTAACTTTTAGACTGCTGAAAACACTGATCCAGTTATTTGTTGCCCTTTTATATCCTTATATTTTAGCAGTGATCAGTCGACCCCTTTAGATTTCTTTGGATTTCATATTCTTTAAAGGATCCAAATTAAAAGGAGTTTTTTTTTTTTTTGCATTGATCTTTTTGATATATTAATGATACCTTCTGTGCGCTAGTCAAGAGAGGATTTAAAGATGAAAAGAACAAAACTTACCTAGACTAGAGATTTCCGTTTTAGTGCTGTGAAGTCTAATATAGTAGCTATCAACCATTGTGGCACTAAACACTTTACATGTGGCTAGTTCAAATCAAAGAGACACTATTAATGTAAAATACACGCCAATTTTGAAGCACAAACAAGAATGCAGCATGTCTCAATGTATTTATTTTGATTACATGATAATGTTTTGGGCAAAATAGGTTAAATAAAATTTTAATCTATTTCTCTTTACTTTTAATGTGAACACTCCAATTATAAAATTACACAGGTGGCTCACATGTTTTGTTGGACAGCCCTGGTTTAATGTCTAAAACCAGTAATGGCAGCACTGTGATAAGAACAGGTGGTATAAATAAGGGACTGTGAGAAAACAGGGCTGTACTTAACTGCGTTAACAATGTCAGGGAAAACCTCAGGTGTGAAGTAACATTTCAAATAAGCCCTGAAAAGTTTGTTTCTCAGACAGAGGAAATAGGAGTAGAAGTAGCATTCTAAAAATCTCATTGATAAGAACATAAGCTTTAAAGTGAGAACTATATTTGACTTCCAGCTCTACTGGAACTTTGGTAACTTTGTGACCTTGACTATTTAGAGAGGTTATCCTAACTTGTTTAAGTATGTTTCTTCATCTCTAAAAATGATAATATTTACTTAACAAATTTCTTCGGAGGATTAAGGAGTATTAAAGAATTTAGAACAGAAACACATTAAAGAGTACTCCGTAAATGTTAACTTTTATTATCAAATAAAGAGAATGGTGCTTTGGAAAGTACTACTGATGGAGCTTGACCAAAGGGCCTTTGGGAAGCATGTGGTGAGATGAGATGAAACCAGAAAGATGGGCATGATCCAAATTACAGACGGCTGAGGCAATTTACACTTTATTCAGTGTAGCCCTAGAGAAAAATCAGGGGCTTCTAGTAAACCTGTGGTATCACCTTTAGTAAGTTAACTTCTCTGAATCTCAAGTTCTTCACTTGAAGATATGCCTGATGATAATTTATAGAGGTATTGTGATGAGGTGATGAGACAGTAGATAAAATTAGTCAAACACTTGTCCTATAGTAGAAGCTTAGCACATGGGAGATACCCTTTTATTGAAAACATTGATTACTATGTGCCTGACAGTAGCCTTCAAAACAGCAAAAGGGTGCTTTCTAGGCCCTCAAAATATTCTGGATATGTAAATTAGTAATAGGAGAGCTTTAATAACAGTTTCTAGAGGGTGTAATGGGAACACAAAGCAAAGATCAATACAATCATTCTAAATTGGATCATATATTCCCAAGCATATTTCCCAAGCATAATTAATTGTTTCACTGTTGGTCAGTGTCTACTAGAAGAATATTCTCTTTTTTAAACTAATTTATATTGGATGAGATCTGTGAAAGCTATTTTTGGCTTTATTGGTCTCCTTGATATATCTCGTGTACTCACACTAGCTGTTATTTTCATTTCAGTGTCTTTGAAAATCTGTTACCACTTCATATATGTTGAGAGCTCTTTTTGTATAATACATTGTAAAAGGAGGGAGAAAATCTCAGATGTTTCTAGTCTGTTTTCTAGTCTGTATCACATAACCTCCTTCTGGGAATTTGGTATAAAAGGACAAAGGTACGAAAATTTGTAGTTGTTGGGGAGGGAGCAGGAGCAGGAGGACATATCTAGGATAACCAATATTGGGGGATTGGGTATATGAATTAGTCTTATCAACCTGATAGAATATTAAGCATACATCAGATTTGAACTTTATTAACAAAACAAAAAGAAGGTGGGATGTCAAAACTATCTCACTGTGACAAGAAGTACGAAAATTATATATGCATAGGGGTGACTAAAAACAAATTGATTTATTAAGGTGGAATTACGAGTGCATTGGTTCTTTTTTAGTCTTCTATGTATGTGTAATGAAAATGTGAAGTGTTAACTCGTTTTAAATGCACATTTAGAAATATTCTCTTTGTTAGGGATGGATTCGTTCAGTCCGGTCCCAGAAGGAAGTCTTGTTCCTGCATGTAAATGATGGCTCGTGTTTGGAGAGCCTTCAGGTTGTAGCAGATTCAAGCTCTGACAATAGGTGAGGGTTTTTTTTTCCCTTTTCCTCTGCTTCCCACTTCCCTAGTCCACTGTTCACATCTCCTTTGTGATCTTTCTAAACAAATCTGCTTTGTGGCTCAAGTCTGAATACTTGGAATCAAGATCTTTCCAGTTTGAGCCTTTCTTCCTTGATGTAACATTTTCATATGACTGTATCTTCCACCTGTCCTTTGCTCTCTTAACCTGAAACTCTTAATCCAACTAAGGGTAAAAACTTGTGTCATTAAATAGTTTGATAGGGTCTCCCCGGTGGCACAGCGGTTGAGCGCTGGGTTGCGAAGCTGCCCGAAACCTCCGCGGCGCCGTTTCGATCCCCGGCTGCTCCCCAGCCACCGGAGGAAGGTCCCATATGGCGCGCAGACCTCTCCTGCCGCCTTCTGCTCCCCTCAGCAGTGTACTTTGGTCCTTCTGCCTGCTCTGCTCCCCGCTCTGGCTCTGGTGAATTCTCTCACCCTCCCGCGCTTCTGTCTGTACCCAGTGCTTGTATAAATAAATAAATAAATCTTAAAAAAAAAAAAAAAGTTTGATATTCTGAGAGCAAGGTTTGTATTAAAATGAAGGGTTACATATAATCATACCTTGTTTATGCTATGTTTTATTATTATAGAGAACTAGCTTTTGGGAGTTCTGTAGAAGTTCAAGGGCAGCTGGTAAAAAGTCCATCCAAAAGGCAAAATGTGGAACTGAAAGCAGAAAAAATTGAAGTTGTTGGAAATTGTGATGCCAAGGTATGCTTTCTTGACATTTTTCTGGAGGCTCTTTAAGCTTTAATTTAATACACTAGCAGTCTGTTATAAATGTGACTATTGTTAAGATGGCACTTAGAACATGTTTTGATTGTGACTTACCGGGTAATAGTATAGAGCCTGAAGAATATAGAGAGAGTGGCAAAAAGTATTGATGTAGATGGCTTTGTCTGATGAGAGAGAATGAAGTGTTAATCCCTACCTCTCAGTGGTGCCTGTCATAGTTGAAACTTGCCCACTTTTACTATCCAGCCCACTTACCCACAGTGACAGAGACATACATGGCAAAACACATTCTTAGGGATTCTCTGCCTAGAAATGACTTTGACTTTTGCATGATCTAGAATTCTACTGTCCAGTTTAGAAGCCCATAGGTCTATCTATGGCTGTTGAATAGTAAATCAATTGAACTTAAATTAAAAAATTCAGTTCCTCAGTGGCATTAGCTATTAATGCTAATGCTTAATTGTAGTGCTTGAATGAGCAAAGAAAGTCTACATGAAGACATGTTTATACCTTGTTTAATCTTGTTTTTGCAAGAATCTTCTATTAGTAGCTCTTTACCCCATGAAGAAGTTAGAGGTAATAAAAGCAAAGATTATCAGTACAGTTTCTTAAATTTAATCCAACCAGGTGAAATGATTTCCACAAACTTTTATTGCAGATTAGAAACACAGCTAAAATTTATATACTAACCATTTAATTCCCCTGTGTTTTTGCTATACTTGTCTTCATGTATTGAACAAAAAGGGAGGAGATATAGGGAAATTGCATCATTTAATTCATTTGGATAATTGAACTAAATTAACTGTAAGGTAATAAGAAATAACACAGGGTAAGTAAAACATGTCATTCTGAACAATTTTCTAAAAATACTAATTGACCTGTAAAATTAGAAATTAGGCTCCAAGACTTATGGGATCCAGCAAAAGTAGTAGTAAGAGGGGCATATAAAGCAATACAGACCCACATCAAGAAACAAGAAAGATCTCAAATAGATAACCATACACTCTAAGAAACTAGAAAAAGAAAAAGCCAAAAGCTATGAGAAGGAAGGAAATAATAAAAATTTGAGTGGAAATAAGTGAAACAGAAATTTAAAAGATATCACAAAAGATCAATGAAATAAAAAACTGGTTCTTTGAAAAGATACAGTAGACAAACCTAGTTAGGCTCACTGAGAAAAAAAAAGGAGAAAACACTAATAAATAGAATCAGAAATGAAAGGAGAAATTACAGCAGACATCTCAGAAATACAGAGCACCATAAGAGACTATTAGGAACATCTTTATGCCAATTAATTGTATAACTTAGAAGAAATGGAAAAGTTTTAGAAGCATCAAACCTTCCAGACTGAATTAGGAAGAAATAGAAAACCTGAACCAACCAATTACAGCAAGGAAATTGAAACAATATTCAAAAGTCTCCCAAAAGTAGAAGTCCAAGGCCAGATAGTTTATTAGTGAGTTCTTCCAAACCTTCAAGGACAAACTAATTCCTGTCCTTTTCAAATTCTTTCCCAAAATTGAAGGAGAGAATGCTTGAAAACTGGTTTAATGAGGCCAACATTACACTGATACCAAAAGCAGGCAAGGACATCACAGAAAAAGAAAACTGTGCACCAATATCCCTGATGAACATAGATGTAGACATCCTCAACAAAATCTTAGCGAACTGAATTCAAGTGTTCATTAAAAGGATCATACATCATGACCAAGTATGATTTATTCCAGGGACCAGGATGGTTCAACATATGAAAATCAATCAGGGTAATTCACCACATCAACAATAGGAAAGATAAAAATCATATGAGCATATCCATAGATGCAAAGAAAGCATTTGACAAGACTCAGCATCCACTCATGATAAAAAAAACTATCAATAAAATGGGGAAAGAAGGAATGTACCTAAACATAGTAAAGACAATGCATGACATTCCCATGACTAAGATCATACTCACTGGTAAAAAAACTGAAAACTTTTAAGTTAGGTATAAGGAAGAATGTCCACATTTACTATTACTATTCAACATAGTATTCGAGATTCTACCTAGAGCAATTAGACAATAGAAAGAAATAAAGAGTCCAAGTTAAAAAAGAAATAGAGCTATCATTATTTGCAGACAGTATGATAATATATATATAGAAAATCCTAAACTCCAATAAAAGCAGTAGAAACGATAAATTAGTACAGTGAAATGGCAGGCTACAAAATCAGTACAGAAAAATTTATGGCATTTAAAAATTTATGAAAGACCTATTTAATGAAAACTATAAGGCATTATTTAAAAAAGTAGAAGATACAAAGAAATGAAAAAATATTCCCTGCTCATAGATTGGAAGAAATCACATTGTTAAAAGAGTCATCTTACCCAAATCAATATATAGATTAAATGCACTACCTATCAAAGTGAAATTCTTCAAAGAAATAGAGCAAACATTACTGAAGTTTATATGGAATCACAAAAGCAATCCTGACGAAAAAAGGAGCATAAGGGGCCTCTCTGATGGCACAGTGCTGTTAGGCTATTGCCAGCCACTGCAGCACGAGTTCGATCCCTGGCCAGGGAGGTGGCCCACATGGTACAGCAGACCTCTCCTATCTCACCCGCTACTCCCCTCAGCAGTGTATTTCAGTCATTCTGCCTGTTCTGTTTCCCACTTTGTCTCTGGTGAATCCTCTCACCACCACACCTCTAGCCCATACCCCAGTTCTTGTATGCATAAATGAAAAAAAAAGAAGCATAATATCACATTCCCAGACTTTAAACTATACTACAAAGGTATAATATTAATGTAAACAGTATGGTATTGAGAAAAAAATAGACACATGTTATCAATGGAAGAGAATTGAGAGCCCAGAAATAAGCCCACCTTTACATGGACAGTTAATTTGTAACAAAGGACCCAAGAGTATACATTGGAGAAAAGAAAGTTGTTTTTTTTTTTTAAAGATTTATTTATTTATTTTACACAAGAACTGGGGTACAAGCCAGATGCGCAGGAGGGTGAGAGGATTCACCAGAGAGAGTGGGGAACAGAACAGAGAGACTGATGAAATACATTGCTGAGGGGAGCAGTGGGTGAGACAGGAGAGGTCTGCTGCGCCATGTGGGACCCTCGCTAGCCAGCTGGAATTGAACTGGCACTGCAGAGGCTGCGGACAGCTTTACAACATGGCACTCAACCGCCTGCACCACCAGGGGAGGCCTGAAAAGAGTATTTTTCACCAATATGTTGTGAAAGCTGGACCACTACCTCACACTATATACAAAAATTAACTCAAAATGGATTAAAGATATGGATGTAAGAGCTAAAACCATAAAACACATAGAAGAAAACATAGGCAAAGCTATCTGTGACATTTCTTCAGTGATATCTTTGGGAATTCTATTAGAATAGTAGAGGGAACAAAAATAAAAATAAATGGGCCTATAGCAAACTGAAACTAAAGATCCTACTGAATAGGAGAAAATATTTACACATTATAGATCTGACAAGATGCTAATATCCAAGTACTACAAAAAACTCACACTCATTAAGAAAACCCAAATAAAGAATGGGCAGTAGGACTAAATACATACTTCTCTGCAGAAGACATACAGATGGCCAATAAGGCACATAAAAAGATGTTCATTGTCACTTATCATTGGGGAAGTACAAATCAAAACCACAATGAAATATCATTTCATACCTGGCCCATATCAAAAAAGACCAGGAAAAAACAAGGGTTGTGAGGGTTTGAAGAAGAAGAAACCCCCTTACACTGTCGGGAATATCAGCCTTAAGAAAAATACTAGAGTTTTCTTAAAATAGTAAAAGACCCACATATAATCCAACAAGTTAACTCGGTGTTCAAAGAATACAAAAATGGTAATTAGAAAAGGATATATGCACTTAGGTTCATTGTAGTGCCCTTTACAATAGCCAAGCTATGGAAACAACCTCAGTCCCCAACAATAAGTGGATAAAGACGTGGTGTGCACACACAATGGTATACTGCTCAACTATTAAAAAAAAGATGAGCTTCTGCCATTTGGGACAAGATGGCTGGAACTGGAGAGGATTATGCTAACTGAAATAAGGAGAATGACAAAGACAGGATAATTTTATTCATTTTGAATGTAAAGAAACTAAACCAAAATGAATCTTAGAAATGACTGCAGAGCTGAGGCTAGCAGAAGGGGAAGAAGAGGTGTGGAGAGCAAAGTGGGGAGGGGGCTCAGTGGAGTATGGTGGAGGATTATTGGGGCTTTGGTGTGGACATGATATAGAAACATACACTTGAATAGGTGTGATCCTGTACCTCTAAATCATATACAGTGTTGTTAATCTGTATTACCTCAGTAAATATAATGCAATCTAAAAAAAAAATCAGATTTTAAAATTTCCAAAGAATAGATTATGAAACTAATTTGGAACTTAGATAAGAATGGAGATGGTAAACATTTTTGGTTTTGCTTTTTTAGAGGGATATATGATCATTTAATTTTTTTTAAGATTTATTTTTATTTATGCATACAAGAACTGGGGTATAGGCCAGAGGTATGGGGGTTGAGACGATTCACCAGAGACAGAGTGGGGAGCAGAGCAGGCAGATTTACTGAAATACACGGCTGAGGGGAGCAGCAGGTGAGACCAGAGAGGTCTACTGCACCATGTGGGTTACCTCCCCTGTCAGGGATGGAACTCATGCTGCAGTAGCTGGCCATAGCTTGAAGGTGCTGAGACTAAACCCTGTGCCACCAGGGAGTCCTGATCATTAAAATTATTTTTAATTTATTTTCTTTCATATGTTTTTACATAATTTTTCATTTTTATACAATGTATGCATTTTCATCTTGGTTATAGTCCCCATACAATTCCTACACCCCCTTATTTTGACCCTAATCCCCCCCCCAATAGTATGTCTCTGGTTTATAGTTGCTTGTTGAATTTGACTTTTACTTTATTATAATTAGTCTTTTCCCTGATTCCTTTATTTAGGTTTTCTAAATTCCTGCTATGAGTGAGACCGTTCGGTATTTTTCTTTTTCTTTCTGGCTTATTTCACTGAGCATGATCCATTCCAGCTCCATCCATGTTGCTGCAAATTGCATGGGTTTATTTTTTTTTTGATTGCCGAGTAATATTCCATTGTGTATATGTACCACATCTTGATCCACTCATCTATTTTTGGGCATTTGGGTTGTTTCCATAGCTTAGCTATTGTAAATAGGGCTGCTATAAACATAGGGGTGCAGGTGCCCTTTTGAATTAATGTTTCTGTGTCCTTTGGGTAAATACCTAGGAGTGGAATTGCTGTATCATATGGAAGCTCCATCTTTAGCAAGTTGAGGAATCTCCACACAGCTCTCCATAGTGGTTGGATCAGTTTGCACTCCCACCAGCAGTGCAGGAGAGTTCCTTTTTCTCCACATCCTTGCCAACATTTGTTGTAGCTAGTTTTTTTTTAATATGTGCCATTCTTACTGGTGTAAGATGGTATCTCATTGTAGTTTTGATTTGTGTTTCCCTGATTACAAGTGATGCTGAACATTTTTTTCATATGCCTGTTGGCCATTTGCATATCCTTTTTGGAGAAGTTTCTTTTTAGCTCTTTTACCCATTTTTTGACTGGACTATTTACTTTGTTTTTGTTGTGTCTCTTCAGCTCTTTGTAGATTTTTGTGATCAGCCCTTTATCATTAGTGTTGTGTGCAAAAATTTTCTCTCAGTTGGTGGGGTGTCTCTTTGTTTTGGTTACTTTGTCTTTTGCTGTACAGAAGCTCTTTAATTTGATGTAGTCCCAGCTGTTTAACTTTGCCTTCGCTATCACTGCTTTGGGTGATGAGTCTTTAAAGCTGTTACTGAGGTGTATGTCATGTAGTGTTTCACCTATATTTCCTTCTATATATTTTATGGTTTCAGGTCTTATATCTAGTTCTTTAATCCATTTGGAGTTGGTTTTTGTGCATGGTGTGAGGTAGTAGTCAAGCTTCATTCTTTGCATGTAGCGACCCAGTTTTCGAAGCACCATTTATTGAACAAACTTTCTTTGCTCCAGTGCATATTCATTGCTCCTTTGTCAAAAATTAGTTGACTGTAAATCTGTGGGTTTATTTTTGGATTTTCTATTCGGTTCCATTGGTCCACGTGTCTGTTCTTTTTCCAATACCATGTAGTTTTGATTATTATGGCTTTGTAGTATAGTTTGAAATCTAGGTGTGTGATGCCTCCATTCTCTTCTTTTTTTTTAGGAGAGCTTTGGCTATTTGGGGTTTTTGGTGGCTCCATATGAATTTCATCAATATTTGTTCTATTTCTTTGAAGAATGTCATTGAAATTTTTATTGGCATAGCATTGAATCCGTAAATTGCTTTTGGTAGGATGGCCATTTTAATAATGTTAATTCTTTCAATCCAGGAGCAGGGGATGTCTTTCCATTTCTTTGTGTCTTCTTCTATTTCTTTTAATAGTGTTGTATAGTTTTCTTTGTATGGGTCCTTTTCCTCTTTTGTTAGGTTTATTTCCAAGTATTTGATTTTTTTGTTTGTTTGTTTCAGTAATAAAAGGGATGGTTTTCTTGATTTCTTCTTCTTCAAATTTATTGTTTGTGTATAGGAAGGCTACTGATTTGTGTGTGTTTATTTTGTATCCTGCTACTTTACTAAACTGACTGATTAGTTTGATTGGTTTTTCTGTGGAGTGTTTGGGGTTCTCTATGTATATTATCATATCATCTGCAAATAGTGATAGTTTTTCTTCTTCCTTCCCTATTTGGATTCCTTATATGTCTTTCTCTTGTCTTATTGCTCTGGCTAGGACTGCCAGTATTAGATTGAAAAGCAGTGGTGAGAGTGGACATCCTTGTCTTGTTGCAGACCTTAAAGGAAATGCTTTCAGCTTTTCACCATTAAGAATGATATTGGCTATGGGCTTGTCATATATGGCCGTTATGATGTTAAGGTATGTTCCTTGTATCCTAAGAATTTTACTTTGTCAAAAGCTTTCTCAACATCTATTGATATTATCATATGGTTTTTATGTTTCTTTTTGTTGATGTGTTGGATAACATTGATTTTCGGATGTTGAACCATCCTTGTGTCCCTGGAATGGATCCTACTTGGTTGTGGTAAATTAACTTATGGATACATTGTTGGATTTTGATAGCTAAAATTTTATTGAGGATTTTTGCATCCATGTTCATTAGAGAGATTGGCCTGTACTTTTCTTTTTTTGGGTTGTCCTTGTTCGGTTTTGGTATTAGTGTAATGTTGGCTTCATAGAACATGTTTGGTATTACCCCTTCCTTCTCAACTTTTTGAAAGAGTTTATGAAGGATAGGCACTAATTCGTTTCTGAATGTTTGGTAGAATTCATTTAAATCCATCTGGTCCTGGGCTTTTGTTTTGGGGGAGGTTTTTGACTACCATTTCAATTTTGTTGCTTGTAATTGGTCTGTTTAGGTGTTCTATTTCTTCTTTATCTAGCTTTGGGTGATTGTAGAGTTGTAGGAATTTGTCCATCTCCTCTAGATTGTTGAGCTTGTTTGCATATAACTGTTCACAGTAGTTTCTGATTATTCTTTTGATTTCTGCTGTGTCTGTTGTGATTTCTCCTCTTTTATTTGTGCTTTCTCCCATTTTTCCTTTGTGAGTCTGGGTAGGGGTTTGTCTATTTTATCTATTTTTTTGAAGAACTAACTTTTGGTTTCATTGATCTTTTGGATTTTTTTTTTAATTTCTATTTCATTTATTTCTGCTTTGATTTTTATTGTTTCCACTGGTTTTAGGCTTTTTTGTTGTTGTTCTTTTTCTAGTTCTTTGAGATGTGAGATTAGGTTGTTTCTTTGTGTTCTTTCTTGTTTCTTGATGTGAGCCTGTATTGCTGTATATATTCCTCTTATTACTGCTTTTGCTGCATCCCATTCATTTAGGAAATTGGTGTCCTCCTTGTTATTCAACTCAAAGTATTTTTTAATTTCTTCTTTGATCTCCTCATTAGTCCAGTGGTCTTCCAGTAGTGTGGGTTTCAATCTCCATGAGGTAGGAGAGTTCCTTGTCTTCTTTTTATGGTTTATTTCTAGTTTGACACCTTCATGGTCAGAGAAAATGATTGGTATGATTTCAATCTTGGTGTATCTTGTTTGTCTTGTGTCCCAGTATGTGATCAATCCTGGAGAATGATCCGTGTGCACTTGAGAAACATGTGTACTCAGGTTTTATGGGGTCTAATGTTCTATAGATGTCTGTTAAGCCTATGGGGTCTAGATCCTTATTTAGAGCTTTAATGTCCTTACTTATTTTTTGTCTCATTGATCTATCCATTGTTGATAGCGGTGTGTTGAAGTTTTCTACTACATATGTGTTTTCTCTGATGTCTGTTTTCAGAGATGATAATAGTTGTCGCATATATTTTGGTGCTCCTTCATTTGGTGAATATATGTTAATGAGTGTTATTTCTTCTTGAAGTATTGTCCCCTTGATTATAATGTAGTGACCATCTAGGTCTCTTTTTACCTTTTTGATTTTGAAATCTGTTTTATCTGATATAAGTATAGCTGTTCCTGCCTTCTTTTTTGGCCCATTAGCTTGTAGGATTGTTTTCCATCCTTTTACTTTGTCTATTTTTATCTTTTGTATCTAATTGTGTTTCCTGAAGACAGCAAAAGGTTAGGTTTTGTTTCTTGATCCAGCCTGCGACTCCGTGTCTTTTTATTAAATAGTTTAGTCCTTTTTCATTTAGAGTTAATATTGATGTGTTAGCGTCTGTATTTGCCATTTGGTTGTCTTTTCTCTGGTTTTATTTTTTATCTTATTTATTTATTTATTTTGGTCTTGTTTCGTTCTTATTCATCCCTCTGTTGGTTCTGGCTTTAGGACTCCTTGAGTATTTTTTGGAGTGGGGTTTAGTCGTAATGAAATTCCAGAGTTTCTGTTTGTCTCGGAAGGTTTTTATTCTTTCTCCATAGAGGAAGGAAAGCTTTGCAGGATAGAGTATTCTTGGTTGGCATTTGTTGTCTTGGAGTTTGTTGACTATGTCCCTCCATTTTCTCCTTGCCTGTAGTGTTTCTTTAGAGAAGTCGATATCAGTCAGATTGGTTTTCCTTTGTATGTTATCTGTTTCTTCCCTCTTGTCAGCTTCATTATTTTTTCCTTCTCTTGGATTCTTGGGAGCTTTACTATTATGTGTCTTGCTGTATTTTTCCTTACATCATAGAAGTTTGGTGTTCTTCTTGCTTCTTGTATGTCTATTTTCAGTTCCTTCTTCATGTTTGGGAAGTCCTCTTCAATTATTTCCTTGAATATTTTCTCTGTTCTATGTCTCTCTCCTCTCCTTCTGGGATTCCTATAACTCTTATATTTCCTTTCCTCATGGAATCAGATAGTTCCTGAAGTCTTTCTTTATTCTTTTTCCTTTGTACTTCTCTTTCCTTTTCTGTTTTGGTTCTTTTTATTTCTCTGTCTTCAAGAGTACTTATTCATTCTTCCATTTCATCTATTCTGCTTTCACTGCTTTTCCCAGAGTTCTTTAGCTCCTCCATTAATCCTTTGATCTCCTGCATTTCTTTCACTTCCCTCTTTAGGGACTCAATTTCATTCTTCTGATCGTTGATTATTTTTCCCTTATCATTGTTTTCCTTTATGACTTCTGTCAGTTTTTTAATAATGGCAATTTTATTTTATTTTATTTTATTTTTTTTTTTAAAGATTTATTTATTTATTTATACAAGCACTGGGTACAGTCAGAAGCGCAGGAGGGTGAGAGAATTCACCAGAGCCAGAGCGGGGAGCAGAACAGGCAGAAGGACCGAAGTACACTGCTGAGGGGAGCAGCGGGCGGCAGGAGAGGTCTGTGCGCCATGCTGGACCCTCCTCCGGTGGCCGGGGAGCAACCGGGGATCGAACCGGCGCTGCAGAGGCCGCGGGCAGCTTCGCAACCCAGCGCTCAACCACTGCGCCACCGGGGAGGCCCAATAATGGCAATTTTAAATTCTCTTTCTGGAAGGCTCAGAAGTTCTTCTAAGTCCCTGTTGTTGCCATCTGGTGGGTGATTTTCTTTTTGTGGTATATCTTTTCCCTGAGGATTTGCTTGGTTGCTTGTAGTTTTTCTTCTCCCTACTGCTTGTTTTCTAATTTGTCCTATGTGTTGGGACACTGTGTCGCTGGTACTGGCTTGCATCTTTTTGGTGTGCTCTTTCTGGGATGTCAGAAAATGGTGGTCTGATCGAGTTAAATACTGTTATGCAGAAGTAAGTAGGGCAGTGGTATTATGAATATGTTAATGGTCGCTGTCACAGAAAATCTCCACCTTCTGTATTTGTTTAATTCCAGAGGTATGTCTTGGGGTCCCACAGACTGCCCTGGAGGTGGGGTGGCTGGATCCCCCTCTGGGCTCCGGCTCACTGCCAGGCGGGGCCTGGCTTTTGGGGACCTTCAGCTCACCTCTGGCTGTAGGGGCAGCCCTTTCCCAATTCCACAGTCTTGGTGGGTTCTGGACACAGTGATCCTGTTCTAGAGTGGCGAGACAGAAGGGCACCTACCTGCACCCACAGTCTGCCCTAGCAGTGGCTGGATCCCCCTCTGGGCTCTGACTGGTGGCCAGACAGGGCCTGACTTATGGGGGCTTTTCAGCTCACTTGTGGCTGTGGGGGCTGCCCTTTCCCGGTTCCAGGCAGTCTCAGCTGACGCAAGGATCCCTAATCTAAAATCCAATCGTTAAAAATTTACCTTGTGCTTTACTCTTCTTAAATTTTTCTCCTTTGGTTTCTGTTAATGTTGATGCCTTCGCCTTCTTTCCCCCATCATTTCAGTGTCATTTTTATGTATTCACACACTGAGGAATTCTGAACCCCTGTCTTTCTGATTCCTGTTAATGTGGTTATACTTTCATTTTGGCATGTATGTGTAAGTTTATGTCTATATAATATAAATCAGTATGCTCACAGGGCCTAAAGGGAACATACAAGACTAAAAGGAACAACCTAACAGTGATTCTTTTACTTGGTTTTTCTGTTATCTTTTTCCTTGAAACTTTAGTTTTTTCCTGAACATTTGTTTCTGTCTTCTTATTGTTGGAACACAAGTGTGGGCAGGTGGAAATATTTTTAGGGGGGGTTATAATTTACTTTAAAAGTGCTTTAAATATGCACTACTCTGTCAGATGAAGAGATAAAGGGAAGCTGCTGACCTTCCCTCGTGTTCTTAGACAGCAGTACATGTTGATAAACAGTAATAAAAAGTGCCAATTGATTATGAATGATTGTGTGCTTTCAAGACATTTGGGTGATTTAAAATTGAACACCAGCTATAGAAAACATAATGTGTGTATCCAGCTATAGAAAACATAATCTTTAATTTCTACAATATTCTGAACTCCTCTGTGCCAAACAGTGCACTGTTTTTGCATAATTATATCCTATTCTGTCTGCAAGTAGTGATTAATAACTAGCAGATAGAAATTTGATCAATAGCATTAACCTCTGTGATACTAAGTAACAACTTTGCCTAAAGCTCCACAGCTAACAAGTAAGTACATCTGGAGTCAAACCCACACATTTGTGATTGAACCCTGCCATCCCACTAACTTGGTGGAGTTAATGTGTGCTGCATTCAGTTATATTAATAAATGAAGGAAAACGTCATTTTGTTCTAAAGCACTATGTAACAAATGCCTTGGAAAACTGACTTATAAAAACAGTATCTTTTTTTAGCATTTATTTTGTTTTTTCCATTTATTGGCAGGCTTTCCCCTTTAAATATAAAGAGAGGCATCCTCTGGAGTATCTGAGACAATACCCTCACCTTAGATGTAGGACTAATGTCCTGGGTTCTATTTTGAGGGTTCGCAGTGAAGCCACAGCTGCCATTCATTCTTTTTTCAAGGTAAGGCCCTTTGTTTCTAAGTATTCTTTCTTGTGAAGGAGTCGAGTAATTGTGCTCTGGAATATTTTTCTGAAAGTAGTTATATATTATAAGCCCCTTTTACTTTTTCTTTGACTGTAAGTATGCAGTACTCTAGTTACATAAAGAGATGAAGGGAAGCTGCCGACCTTCCCTCATGTTTTTAGCAGTACATGTTGATAAACAGTGATAAAAAGTGCCAGTGGATTATGATGATTGTGTGCTTTTTATCACTGGTTTTGAGCAATTTATTATGATGTGCTTTGGTGCAATTTCTCGTGTTTGGAGTTTGTTGAGTTTTCTGGATCTATGTATAGATAAGTTTCATCCAGTTTTCCAGTCATTATTTCTTCAAATATTTTTTCTGTTACCTCCCTTTGAAGACTTCGTTACCCATGTATTAGGCTACTGGGTAATATCCTCACTGATGTTCTTTTCTTTCTTTTTTAAAGTTCTTTTTCTCTGTGTGTTTCTGTTGGTTAGTTTCTGTTGCTGTGTCTTACTTACAAGGCCTCATTTATTGTGCATTTTTTTGTTTCACACATTATAGGTTTGGATTGGGCCTTTTAAAAAAATATCTTCCATGTCTCTACTTAACTTTTTGAACATGTACATACAATTTTAATCGCTGTTTAATAACTTTCATATCCTTTTCTGATTCTAACATGTCTGTCAATCATGAATCAGCTTTGATTTATTGATTAATCTCATTATGGGTTATGTGTTCCTGCCTCTTTGCATACCTGCTAATCTTTGATTGAATGCCAGACATTATGAATATTATCCTGTTGGGTCCTGGATCTTTATAAAGCTTCTTAAGCTTTGTTCTGGTAAGCAGTTAAGTTACTTGAAAACTGCTTGATCCTGCTGGGTCTTGCTTTTAGGGTTTGTTAAGGTCTGGACCATTGCTCAGTCTAGGACTAATTATTCCCCACTACAGAGGTAAAGCCATCCTAATACTCCACCTATTGCCTGTGAATTACGAATTGTCTCAGTATGACTTATGGAAACAGGCATGTTTTCCAGCCACATGTAAGCACCATGCTCTGTTTCCTCTAATCTCTTTAGGTGGTCTTTCCCTGATGGTTAGTTTCCTCACACACAAGAACTGATCAGTCATCTACCTAAACTCCAATGTGACCCTCTACACATCTCTAGGCTTTTCTGTGTAGCTCTCTCCTCTCTGGCCCACTGTCCTATGAATTCTAGCTTCTTTGGTCTCCTCAGACTCTTAACTCTGTGTCCTTGACTTGGGGCACCCACTTTATTTCCCCTTTTTCATGCATTGGCTTGGGAAATCTCAAAGTAGTGAAAGTGGGCTGCTAGTTAAGTTCACAGGGTTTGTTTTCCCTGTCTCAAGGATGGCTGTCTCCGATATTCAGTGGCTGATGAATCATCTTTTCATGTGAATTGAGTATGGTCTTGTTTTGGTTTTTTGTTTGTTTGTCTGTTTTGGTGTTTGGTGGAAGGGTAAATCTGGTTCCTGTTTCTCCATCTTTGTCGTAGACATTTTACAGAGAGTAAGCACTAGTTTAAAAGTTACTGGTATTGATCAAGTAGATTGATATAATAACTAAGGGCATTTTTGTCTCATTTAGCTTTGCTTTCCAGCCTTCTCCCCCACCCAGGAAATTCACAGTGAAATACAGTTCTTAAATTGCTGAGGTTTGGGAGCCCTCCCTGCATGGGAAAGGGAGGGCCCAGAGACATGGAGTGGCCCTGCAGATAAAATTCAGTGTTGTTTCATGTAAGTTAGGAACCCTTCCTATGTGACTTCTCTAGATCAGCTAATTTGCAGAGATTGTATAACAGCTTAGCCTTTCCTTGGCCTGCATCTAAATCCATGAGTCGCAGCCCTGCGTTAGCACATGAAGAGAGTTTTCGCTTTTTGAAAAGTACCTTTTATAATAGCTAATTTCTGGTGAAGCAGCTAAAGAAGATCATGGCTTTAAGACATGCATTTTGAATAAGCAAAGGAAAATAAACCACATTATACAATTTCATCCCATTATAGTTTGAAAGGGTGCATTTACATATGTTCTCATAAAGTTCTTATGCAACTTCCATATGTCTTTTTGGTAGTGCCTGAATCACACAAATAGAAAATTTGTTCAGATCTAAAAAAATTTTTTTGCCCATATGACTTTAACATCTGATCTGTAGGTAAGAGGACCTGCTTTTATTCTGAAACAGCTTTATGGATTTCTGCCACTAGGTGGTGGTATTGACAATCCATTTGACAAGTGTCCTTTATTACTCAAAAATAAGAGAACAAGCTAGGAAATTTTCAAATAAAAAAAAAAAAACAAAATAAAGTAAAAATTTTAAGACATTTAAGAGGTTGAAATAACTGGATTTGCAGTACTGCCGCGTAATAAGTAGGTAATTTTAGTGCTGTAAATTCACTAATTATAAATCCCTGAAAATTACATTCTTGATACCTCCATCTATCATATTACCCACTTGTGTGTGTGACATAGTGGGATGAATTGCTTAAAGAAATCACTGGAGTACTATAGGAGTACTATAGGAGTACAAACCACCTAATATTTGGTACCATTTCTGTAACTTCTTACTTTAGGTTCCTTAAAAGATGTTAAAACTTAAAATATAAAATTTTCATAAATTTTAAATATATCAATACAAATATAGAGATGTAAGGAAAAATAGAAACTTAAATTGGTAACTTTTAGTTAGGCTTCCTGAAAGATCTAGAGTTATTTTTTGGTTTGAATTTCAAACATGTTGTGTATAACTCATAAAATTGACATATTTACCACGTCACATAAAGCATGACTATATAGAATGTTCATAGAATAACTGAGTTTCTTGAAAAACTGAAGATTATCTCTTTAGATACCAGTGTTTCCTAATTTATTTCTTTTTTATATAGTAATACTAGTAACCTTTATTACAGCACTTTCCCCAGGGGATGTAGGATGTGTATTCCTATCTCCCTGAAGTCAGGGTGTAAACTGAGTGCTGCAGTCAGATATACAGAGATGAAATTATCAGTAGGAAGAATGTAGCAACATTTTGGAGTTTTTTGTTGTTTTTCTAATTTCCAGCAGAGTGATTCCACACTACATTATATACTTTCCTGGCTTCCTAAATTGTGCCAGTAGAAAAGAGTTTTTCCCTTTCCTGATAAGTGAAGGTTCTTCCTTTTAGTATCACATTTTGCCCTTTTACATATAGCAGTGTCTTCAAAACCTCTGGTCAGGTGGCATATCGGTTGCGCCTGTGAGGAATGACCCCAGATTGTGAGGAATGACCCCAGATTGCCTTGCCTTTGAGTTCCTGTAACTGCTTTGTTTTTTATCTTCCCTTCCTGTGCCTGCGACTAGCAATTGCTAACATAGATGATTCTGATTAAATAATGATACCTATTTGGGGGGAGGGATGGACAAGAAAATTATAGTCCATGATTCTTTTAATGATGCGTATGGGCTTTAGTATGAGAATTTTCTAATTTTCAGAAAATTAGAAATCATTGCCTTATAAAATATCTACTCCTAGAATGTGTGTGTCAAAATACGTAGATACTTAGTGATGGTGGGTAGAATTTGAATAATTGGATGAAAGTATATGCTTTATTATTTTCGGCTCCGTCTCTGGTCTTCCTAGCTCTAATCAGGAACCCCTTCACTGTGGGAAGGGTTAAGTGCTGACCCAGAGCCCGTTGCAGGCGGCTCCTGACAGTACTGGACCACTCCTTGTTCTTCCTCTCCTCTTTCTCTCTCTATTTTCCTATCCACTTGCTCTTTTTTGGACTTTGTTCTCAGAGCTTCATTATTCTTTTGTACTTTCTCCTTTATAGCTCTTGGTGGTAATTTTGATTTGATAAACCTTGTTAGCAGCATTAAGGCTTAAAAAGCTGGTGACAACTTTTGAAGGAGCTGGCTTTAGTCAACTGTTAAGATAATTCCCACAACAGTGATTTTAAAAAAAATATAGTTGTTTTCATAAGATGTACAGTGTTATTTCTTGTGGCAGTTGCCCAGTTCTAACTTTGGCAATTAAGTTTAGCCGTTAAATTTTCTTCTCCCTCCTCCTTCCCCCTTGCCACCCTCATTTCCTTTGGATTTTTCACTTCCTTTCTTTGTTTACTGCACTCATGCATCACAGTTGCCTGCATTCATGTGGAATAAATGATTCATGTCCATAGTACTTGGCTCCTAGGAGATAAAAATTTTATGCAGTAATGTTATCGATTATATTTCACTTGTTCTCTATAATGTGCCCTGTGCACACCTCTAGGCATGTTGCTCCCAGATTAAGTATATATTTAAATACTTTGTGAGACTCTTAATTTATAACTTGAATATTTAATCAGTTTACATCATAAGGCAAGTTGTTGAATGAATACTTTGTATCTCAGCCAGAATACTTGAATTCAACCTTTTTAGGAAGGAAGGGACAAATATGGGAGGCACTGAAGACATTTTACATTCCTCTAAATGACAAGCAGAATTCAGCAGAGATGCATGTGTGTGAGTTTATTGTATTGGGTTCAATACCAAAAATTTTATGTTAAACACAACTTTATTGCAACATCATTCACTTTAGTTTCCTCTACCTCCATCCTGCAATGTGGGTGAAATAGAGATTTTTGCCTGCATCTGTAATCAAAATGAAACTAACATAATCTTGAAGTTGCTGGTTTATTTCACTCCCGCTCGATACATCTTTGTTATTCACTAATGGAAATAATCTCAGACTTTGGAAAGGAAGAATTACAGTTGGGCACCTCAGCAAAGGATGGATTTGCTACTCAGAATCTTCCTGAGACAAAAGCAGTGCACCCCTATGCCTTGTGCAGTATACTGTACCACCATCTATTTTTTAAATATTTTTTACATCATTTTTCATTTTTTATACAAAGTATGCATTTTCATCTTGGTTATAGTCCCCGTAAAATTCCCACCACCCTTGTTTTGATCCTACTCCCTTTTCCCGTGCTGTAGTGTATCTTTGGTTTATAGTTGCCTGTTGATTTTGATTTTTACTTTATCATAATTAGTCTTTTTCCTGATCCCTTATTTGGGTCTTCTAAATTCATTACCACCGTCTTAACGACAGACTTCCTAGAAACCATTTTTTTACCAGCCTTTCTCCTTTTTTAGTCATTTGTTAAAATTGAGGGTCTCATTCCAAAATAACTGAACTTCATATTGATCACTTTGTAATCCCTTAGCAATGTGGGCTATATCATTGGGCATTATCCTTGAGAGTGTGTGTGGGGTGGGGGAGGGGGATCACTACCGGTGTGTTAGATAAGTGGGGAAAAGAAATAGCACAGCAGAGAAAGGCTGACTCTGCAACTATGTGACTTACTGCACTTCATAAAATCTCTCTGGGCATCAGTTTCCTTATCTTTGAAGTAAAGAGATATGACTAAATAAGTCTGTTCCTGATGAAAAATTCTTGGGCATAGTAAAACACTCAAATGATCATTCAGTAGTTTTATTTGTGGGGTTAGGGAGAGATTTGATATGGTGTTATGATATAATAAGGTGTATGTTCTTGAAATTTCATATACAAGCATACTGAAAAAGTGCTGTTGTTTTTTTCCAGGACAGCGGCTTTGTGCATATCCACACTCCAATAATCACGTCCAATGATTGTGAGGGGGCTGGAGAACTTTTTCAAGTTGAAGTAAGTTGTACCTCCCATCTTGGGGGATATATTGCGCTGATAATTTTCATCTGAGGGTCTTATTTAAATTTAATAAGAATTGTGTGACTCCCTAAAGATGATTAACAATAGACAACAATTCTATAAGTGATGCATCCCTTCCCAAAAGAACACTTTATCAGTATAATTTCTGCACTGGCAAAAGGTAGCGCTTTCTGCCTGCCTGTGTCTCTAGCATCATCTTCTCCCTTTTCCCAATAAGCCTTTCCTTTTAAAAGTTAAAAGAAAAAGCTGTGTGACTAGGCTGTGACCGGAACATGGAATTTTGTCAATAGTAACACTTAAAAATATATAGGCATATAGCAAATTCAAACTTCTCTGATTTCCTGTCCTACTGGCTGTGTCGCTTACACTGTGCTAAAAAGAGTGAATTTTTCATTTCTTGTTTGCTTTGTATGAAATAGAGATATTTGAGAAGATTAATAAAATTTTAGGACATCTTTTGTGCAAATTCAACCGCCAGTTATATATAATACATTATATATACACATCATATAAATGTATACATATATAAATTATAATTGAATTTTATTTTATTATAAATAGAATAATTTATATAAATTAAAATAGAATGGTATACATGTGAGTATTTTCTTACTCAGAATCTTTTTAAAATATCTTTTTCTTAAGAAATCGATGTTCATGTGTCTCATGAATGCTCTAGTCTCTTCAACAATTAATATTTGAGCTCTTGGGCCTCCCAGTGGTGCATCGGTTGAGCGCTGGGTTGGGAAGCTGCCCGCAGCCTCTGCAGCGAGGGTGGGGGAGGGGCGGGGAAAGGAAGGACTAGTGTCAAAATAAGGGGGGGGGGGTGCAATTGTATGGGGAATATAACCAAAATGAAAATGCATACATAGAGCAAAGATGAAAAAAAGATATAAGAATTATATAAAATAAAATATTTAAATAAAAAAACAAAAAAAGGTGTAAAATGCTAAAAAAAAAAAAACATTTGAGCTCTTAGTATGTGTCACACATTGGCAGCCTGCCCTTGTTGCAAATAATATAATAGTTACCAGTTTTCTTAGTTATAGACATTTGAGAGTTTTTCATTTGCTAATTTGATTACTTTTTAAAAATCATTGGCTAGTAGCATAATAGTGGACAGGAAGAGCTGGGTTGGTAACAGGTGTTTTGTGTTTCTTTCATTTATTTTCTGATATCTGTATCTCTGAGAAGTGAAAAAAAAAATTTTATATGCTTTGAGTTATCCCATCGTGAGAAGACCTGTTTACAGGTCTGACTGCTATCTCTGATTCAGTACTTCCTGACTGTCAATAATGAACAAAATATTCACTGGGACAGATTGTCCTGTTATGTTGAAGTCATTATTCAAAATAATAATCAAATACTATTTTTCTTTATACATCGCTTAATGAAATCTTGATGATAGCCTTCTGCAAAATGTAGAATAAAAATGTGTGCTAAACTTTTAAAGTGAGAGGATTTACAGCAAATGATAAAATAACAATACGTATATTGTTACAATTTTCTCAAGGAATTTATTTTATTTTCTCCTTCACCTTAATATTCTTCTGAATGTTGAAGTAAAAAAAAAAAATTACACTTCTTTATTACATGTTTTTAATCCTTTATTTATTGTTTTGTTGCTCTGCCTATCATTGTAAGTGGATTATTATAATACACTGGTATTATTATTTGCCCTATTTCTCTTTAGCTCTGGTAGTAATTGTCATATATACCTTAGTATTTCATCATTGCAGCATATATATCTGAATGTTATCACTTCTTATTGTCTTAAGCTCTTAATTAGAATGCATTGTTCATCTCACTGACTTTTTTATTGGAAGTCTGTTTTATATGATAAAAGTACAACTGTTCCTTGATTCGTTTGTTTCTAGGATTGTCTTTCAGCCTTAAGTGTGTGCTTGTCTTTGCTGATGAGTTTCTTGTAAACAGTAGAAGGTTGGACTTTGTTTTGAAAGCCTTTCAGTCACTCTACACCTTTTGACTGATGAATTCAGATCATTTACTTAATTAAGTATTGCTCATTGCTATGTTGTCACTTTGGGGTTTATTTGGTTTGGGTTTTCTTTTTTGTCTTTTTCTTTTTTGACATTTTTATGTTTTGTTTGGTTTCATTTCCATTTTCTTATGTGTTACAACTATTGATTTTTGTTTGAAGGCTCTGCTGACGTTAGTGTAGGATGGATTATTTATGTAACTTATTGCACAGTCTGATCTCAGATTTGTTCTGTGGGCCAGTCTGATCCCACATTGTTACTCTTGTCCTCCTTTTTGTTATTTAAGTTAGGTGTCTGTTACCACTGAATTTGTTGCTCCCTTGCTTTATGGTAGACCCTTTAGTAGTTTTTTCATACCTGACTTGGTGTTAATAAATTCTTTTAGTTTTTGCTTTTCAGTGAAGGTCCTTACCCTTCTTTTTGTCTTGAGTGTTAATTTTCTAGGGTAAAAGATTTTTGTTGGAAATCTTTTTGAGTACTTTAAATATCTTCTGCCATTCCCTTCTTGCTTGTGGTGCTTCTACTGAAAAATCTGCTGACAGTCTAATTGGCATTCCCTTATAGTTACCCTTTTTTCTTTTGTTGTTTTCAGTATTCTGCTCTTGTCACTGGCTTTCGGCAGTTTTATGATGTGTCTTGAAGTTTGTGTCTCTGTTATCATTTCATTTACAACTGTTTGGGCTTTTTGGATCACAATGTTGGGTCCATTTCCCAGATTGAGATGATTCTTAGCCATTAGTTAAACACATTTTCTATGCCTTTCTCTTTTGCTTCTCTTTCTTGGATCCCCATGATATATAAGAACCCTTTAGTTATCCCAAAGGGCTTTACACTATTTTCACTTTTTATTTTTCTTTCTCTTTGTTGTTCTATTTCTGTTCTCCAACATTGTGCTTTTGATATAACTAATTCTCTTCATTGCTTTTTTTAAATCTGCTGTTAAGGAGTTCTGTTGGTTACAATTTTTTCAGATTTATTAGTTCTGATTGTAACTTTATAAATATCACTAATTTTCTGTCTTTATTCTGTCCCTGTTTTATATCATCCATTGCTTTTTTTTTAGATTTATTATGCATACAAGAGCTGGGGTACAGGACAGAGATACTGGGGGTGAGAGGATTCACCAGCGACAGAGCGGGGAGCAGAACAGGCAGACTGACAGAAATACACTGCTGAGGGGAGCAGCAGGTGAGTTAGGAGAGGTCTGCTGTGCCATGTGGGTTGCTCCCTGGCTGCCCAGGGATCAAACTCGTGCTTCAGAGGCTGTGGATTGCTTCACAGTGTGGTGCTTAACCCGTTGCGCCACCAGGGAGGCCCTATATCATCCATTGCTTTTTGAGTTCTGTGAGCATTGTTAGAACTGTTACTACGAACTTTTCTTCAAGTGTATCACACAGTTCTGCTGGATTGAGACTCCTCTCCAGATTTGTTTGCTCCAGCATTTGGGATAGGGATAGGCTTAGACTGCTGCCTTTGCACTAGTTGAAGTGACTGGAGAACTGGTAATAGAAATGACCCAGGGCAGTAGCACAGAGTTTATGGTTGAGAAAGGGTCACAAACTGGGAGTTGTTATCTTTTCCATTACAGACCTTTATCCTGGCGGTTGGTTTGTGGTTTGTGCCTTGTGTTAACAGGTGTTAAACTCTGATTAGTAAAAGTATTCAGTTGTCTCAGTTTTAGCTGAGGGAGGAGGTGTGGCAGGTATTTTGAATATCCAAGTCTCAGGCTGCAATTATTAGCCTCCTCTGAGGAGAAAAAGGTAATCTGACCTGGTTCTCCCCACAGGTTCCCTACTGAGAACTGTTCTGTATTAGAAGCTTCAGGCTCAAAGCATTAACCATTACTTTGCACCCCTGCTCCTATAGTTCTCCAAAGTGCACCCTCTGTCCTGGACACTAACTCTGTGTACCCCCCTATCCTGCATAGTCCAGGGTCGCCAATGTCCTATGTGTGGGTATGTGCAACTATAGGGACATTCCATACAGTAGCCACCCCTCCCTCTCATGGGTTGTACTGCCCTGGTATCCCTGCAAACACAGTTCATTGCAAGTTGTTCTGGGCCTCCCTGGTGGCACAAGGGGCTAAGCACAGCACTATGAAGCTATCCGCACTCTCTGCAGCACGCGTTCCATTCCCGGCCTGCCAGGGAGCTACCCACATGGCACAGCAGACCTCTTTGTCTTGCCCACTGCTCCCCTCAGCAGTGTATTTCAGTTGGTCTGCCTATTCTCTTCCCTGCTCTGTCTCTGGTGAATCCTCTGACACCCTGCACCTCTGGCCTGTACTCCAGTTCTTGTATGAATAAATAAATAAATCTTAAAAAAAAACCCAAAACTTCAAAATAATAAAAGAAAGTTGTTCTTACTCCTTTCTGCTGGACCTTTGCTCCTGAAGTGTGCTGTAGGATTGTCCATTTATCTTTCAGGGAGTGGTTGATTTTGTTCTGCTATAATTGAGTTGTGAGTACATGGCAATGAGCCCAGCATCATCACTCTGCAGCCTTCATGCCAGACTCGCTATAGTCCATTAATCTAAACCTCTGCAAATTAAAAAATAAATGACAGAGAAGGAAAGATATAATTTTAAAAAGTTTTATGAATAAAGAAATTATTAGCGACTCAAACAAGCAAAAATATCTGTAACAAGCATAAAAAATAACTGCTTTGCTATCAGGGAAATCCCATAAAGCAGGTCTGAATGAATATAATGTGTGTATTTTGACCTCTGAACACCATAAGGCAAATTACAAATAAGTATAAATACATAGGAAGAGAGAAATATATTTCTGAAGCTAAACAAATGAGTAGTAGTCTGTATTCCTAGTATTTCAGGGCCAGGAAGAGTAATTTTATATGGTGGAGTTAAACTCATCTGTTTAAAGTGCCAGAAAGAGATGCTTTTGAATTCACTGATCCTAAGCCCCTGCAGTCAGAGTCTCAATCAGATTTGAGCAGTGTGTGGCTTTTATGCTGTGGCCTGCTCTTTTTGTTGCTTTTAAAAAATGTTCCGCTCCTGAGACTTGATTTCTGCTTCTCCCAGTGCTCTGTCCTTTGAAAGCAAGCTTCCTTATTCCCGCCTTACACACCTCTGTACTGCCAAGTTCCAAGGCATTTCCTCTTGACTGCCTCTGGAGCCATCGGGGTTTGAATCTTGGCACCTCACTTTTAGGAGAAATGGCATTTCATATTTAAGTTCTTCTCCTAATAGTTCTCTTTTATGCTCTGACAACAATGAAGTGTCAGTAACTATTTAAAGACAAGGATACAGGGGCCTCCCCGGTGGCACAAGGGGTTAAGGCGCAGCAATATGAAGCTACCTGCAGCCACTGCAGCATGAGTTCGATCCCAGCCAGGGAACTACCACATGGCGCAGCAGACCTCTCCTGCCTTTCCCTCTGCTCCCCTCAGCAGTGTATTTCAGTCAATCCGCCTGTTTCTTTCCCCACTCTGTTGCTGGTAAATCCTCTCACCCCCCACACCTCTGGCCTGTACCCCAGCTTTTGTATAAATAAATAAATCTTTAAAAAAATAAAGATAAGGATACATCCTACACCCTCAGGTTTAAGGGCAAAAGTATGAGGTCACCTTGAAATGCACAGTAAGAATATGCACCTATTAAAATGCTATTAAGAAGTAAATGTATGTCTCATCATTTTAGTTTTCTTTTTCCTTATTTCCATTCCTGCTTTAAAATTTTGGATATTTGTTACAATTTGGGAATTGCTGAATACATATGTAGAAAGTTGTGTTCAAGGCACTCATTTGTTATTCAGCGGAGATTTGGGTCCATCTGTGTTCAAAATGCTAAAATATAGTTGGGGTTCTGGCCTGTAAAGCTGGTGAGTTGGCAGGGGTTGAGAAAGGAATGCACATGCTTTTCTTCCACTCTTGATGTTATTTATCCTACAGTATGCCCTGATTGTACACATTTCCTTGTCTTAAGGCCCTAGCTGAGCTCCCACTATTATGTTTGGTCTTTACAATTCTGGAGTAAGTAGTTTGTCTCTGAGAATATAAAAGAGATTAAGGGCCAGAATTAAGGATTGTGGCAAAAACTAGGCATTGATAGGGAAAAGATAAAGCAGCTGTGATACTGTTTTAATAATATATTTGTATTCATTCTGACTTTTCGCACAAAGCTCCTAAAACCTGTGGGGTTTTTTAAGTGATGAGAGCTGTAAGTGTGTCTCCTATTATGTTAATGAGGTAACTTTTAGAAAGCACCTAAAGATGGGGGTCATTTCCAGTGGATCCTACCATTAGAGGGTTGGAACCTTCACTCCCATGCCCCCTGTTGGAGGTGGGGAGTAGAGATGGAGTGCTAAATCAATCACCAGATGAGTTGATCAGTCATACCTAACTAATGAAACCTCCAAAAAATAAAAATTAAAAAAGGACTAGGTTAAGCGAGCTTCTGAAATGGTCAACTCATGGAAATTTGGGGGAGAACGGCATGCCTAAAGAAAGCATAGACACCCATGCCCCCTCACACGTACCCTGACCTAGGCATCTCTTCCATTTGACTGTTCCTTATTATGTCCTTTTATAATAAACTAGTGATTATTAAGCAAAAATGTTTCTCTGAGTTCTGTAAGCTATACTATCTAGCAAATTAATTTAACTTAAGGGGGAGCCTCTTGATTTGTGGCCAGTAGATCAGAAGTACAGGTGACAACCTAGTCTTACAACTGGCTCTGAACGGTTGGAGTTAGTCTTATAGCACTGATGGACCCTGGTGCTGTCTCTGGGAGGATAGTGTCAGAAGTAAGTCAAATGGTAGGATACCCAGTTGGTGACCAGAGCAGTGTTTATTGTGTGTATGAAGAAGTCCTGCCCATCCGCCACTCCCCAAACCCCCACACTGGAAATTGGTCTCAGAACATCTATTTACTGCTTTCTGTGTACATTTGAAGTTGCAGTGTTACCAATGATGTAGTGTAGAATCTAGAGAAAAATGATGTCAGTGAGGATTGACTTAGTCAAAAAAAAAAAAAAAAAATTCAAAATGAATTTGTGACTTGAGTGTATCCTAGGAAAGTGTTCCAGCTAGCAAAATAAGGTGAGCAGAGTCAGGCCGTTGAAGTGAGCGAGGTTTCCACTCACTCTGGATGGGCAGATTAGGATATTCAAGTTGGTGAGTCATAGGAAATAATATTGAATAACTATAGGAATGAAGAAATGGCGCAGATCTTTTAAAAACAACTTTATTGAGATATATTTTACATGTTATAATTTTTGCTCATTGAAAGTGTGATGTTCCATAGTTTTTAGTATATTCATAGGGTTATCTACTGTTACTACAATCTAATTTTAGAATATTTCTATCAACTGAAATTGAAACCAGTGCCCATTAGTGGTCTCTTCCCATTCCTACCCCCAGTGCTCACCAGCCACTAAACTGCTCTGTAGGCTTACCTCTTCTAGAGCTGTTCATGTAAATGGCAGCACACAACATGTGCCCTTGTGTCCAGCCTCTTCTACTTAGCACAGAACTTTTGAGGTTCATCCCTGATGTAGCATATATCAGCACTTCATTCCTTTTTATATCCAGCTAGTATTCATCGTGTAGATATACAACATTTTATTTCTCCATTTAGCAGTTGAATGATAGCCAAAACCTTCAATTTGGCTATTATGAATAATGCTGCCATGTACATTTGTGAAAACATTTGGATAGGCATATGATTCATTTCTTTTGAGTGGAATTGCCAGTTCATATGATAACTGTGTTTGATATTTCGAGAACCTGCCAAACCAAAGTGACTACACCATTTTACATTCCTACCAGTAATGTACTAGGGTTCCAAAATCCACAGCATTGTCAACACTTATTATTGCCTGTCTTTTTTTTTTTTTTTAATTATAGCCATACCAGAGAGTGTGAAGTGGTATCATATTGTGGGTTTGCTTTTTGCATTTTGCTTGTGAATGCTGACAGTTTGTATGTAAATGTGTAATTCACATTTAAGCTTTTAATTACCATTCAACTTTGCCAAAGTATGACAGATAAATTGTCACACATTATGAGATTAAGTGAGACTAAGAAAATCTAGGAACAGTATTTCATGTAATAGGGTTACTATGCAAGTCTAGAATTTATAACTTTATTTTTTTTAAGATTTATTTATTTATTTATACAAGCACTGGGTACAGTCAGAAGCACGGGAGGGTGAGAGAATTCACCAGAGCCAGAGCAGGATGCAGAACAGGCAGAAGGGCCGAAGTACACTGCTGAGGGGAGCAGCGGGCAGCAGGAGAGGTCTGCGCGCTATGTGGGACCCTCTCCCGGTGGCTGGGGATCGAACCGGCGCTGCGGAGGCTGCAGGAAGCTTCGCAGCCCAGCGCTCAACCGCCGCGCCACCGGAGAGGCCCTAGAATTTATAACTTTAAAGGAAAGAATGAACTGAAAGAGTAAGCCTATTAAACAGAACCCAAGAAAGTGTATAATTTTATATCTGAATCTCATACTATGGGGAATCAAATACTGGGAGTCTCATACTGTGTACTAAAGTTTGGCATTATATTGTTTTTTTTTTTAATTATTGGATGAAACATAGATACAGATTTAGGTCATTTACTACATAACCTTTTGTAGTTGTACAATTCAATGCCATTAGTTATACTTCCAGTGTTGTACAGTCTTCACAACTGCTTCCAAAACTTTTTCATTACCCCAGCATAAACTCTATAGCAGACACTCAACATGTATTGATTTCCCTTCCCCCCAGCTGTTAGTAATCTCTAATCTGCTTTTTTGCCTTTATGAATTTTCCTACTCTAGGTATTTCATATAAATGAAATCATGCAATATGTTAGCTTTTGTATCTGGCTTCTGTTACAGCATATATCAGAAATTCACTTCTTTTTTATTGAATAATATTCCATTGTATGGCTATACCACCTTTTGTTTAGCCATTCATTTATTACTGAACATGGATTTTTTTTCACCTTTGGCTTTGGTTAATAATGCTACTATGAGCATACACATAATATTTTTGTTTGAATACCTGTTTTAATTTTTTTATTTTGAGTATGCACTTAGGAGTGGGCCTGTTGGGTCATGTAGTTATTCTCTGCCTAACTTATTGAGGAACTGACAAATTATTTTCCACAGTGACTGCACCAGATTACATTCCCAAATGCAGTGTTTCCCCATCAGTGCCTGCCATTTTTTATTTCTTTATTATGATAGCCATCCTCATGAATGTGAAGTATAAATAGGATGTCATTGTGGATTTGATTGGCATTTCCTAATGATTAAAGTTGTTGAGCCTCTTTTGTGTGATTATTGGCCATTTGTTTACCTTCCTTGGAGAAATAGCTATTTATAAAGTCCTTTGCCCATTTTTTAATTGGGTTATTTGGTTTTTTATTACTGAATTATAGGAGTCTTTTAATCTAGATACAAGTCTGTCCTTCCTCCCTCCAAAACACCCACAATATAAAGCCTCTGATGTTGCTTGTCAGGGGGTGCAGCCGTAGGTCTGTGTACAGCCACCCTGAGATGGCAGTGATTTTGGCAGCTCTCTTGGGCTTTCTCTTTCCTAACCATACACAACTCTTAACGTTCTACTCGTTGCAGGGTGATTGCTCTGTTTTTTTCCAACCATGTTCTGGAACATAAATTGCTTCATAGATTGAGCCAGTCAAATTCAGACTCCTTTGAAGAGATACTTCCCAAGGTCAATGGTTGAGATTAATTCTGACCCCAAAAGGACTCTTCCCAGCTGTCTTTCCCCTAGTTTTGCTTCAGAAAACCAGCAGGGTTAAATATAGCATTTATCTGCAATGAATCTGTCAATCTCCCAGTTGCCTTTCACCACAACCACCATTTTCAAGAGTACCCTTAGTTTTGAACTTCACACTCTTACAAAGGAAGTCAGTTCTTTTGGGGAAGAGATTTGGAAGTCTGTTTTATGGGCTACTTCTACCCCTAGGCAAAAATCTCTGAACTAAGATTGAAAGCTGAAGCAGGGACAATGGATACTTCTTTCTCAGTGACCTTCTGAGTAAGGAGGTGAGTGCTCAGTGGAGCTGGTGGCAGCAGCTTCAGATCTAGATCGCCTTTACTTGCCTCTTCCAAGATGGGATCCCCACCTCATCCCTAGTTAGCAATCCCCAGCTGGGGCAAGAGAAGCAGGCCTAGTATTCTAAGCAGTGCCTTGCCCAAGGCAGAGCCTCTAACTCACAAAAAGGGACTAAGAAGAAAAGGGAACCCCCATCTTTTGGCCACACCTGCCTGTAACTTAGCTTCTGCAACAAGTAGCTGTGGGCAAAATGGGAAATGCTGGTGTACTGCCCACTCAGTCCTCTGACTGAGACCTGGAGGTTGAGGGGATCTGTGTCTTTGGTTTTTTCTGTCATGTTGACCTGTGGTCCGTAAGGGAGCAAGAGGGTTGTTCAAACACTACAGATGTATAGATGTTTCTTCATTTGCTCTCTTCCCTTGGGACCAATTCCAGAGATTTTAGATGATGAGTGGTGGAGAGGAGGTATTCTTTTGTTTTTGATTAGAAAACTTTCATTTTCCTGAGGAGTAACTGCAAAACTCCTGATATGATCATGCCAAAAGTGAGGATTAAAAAAAAAAAGACTACGCTGGGCTACTTTTTACCACCGGAACCCTCAGTTCCTCACTTGTAAAATGTGAATAACCCTATGTCTATAAGTTGTAAGGATTAAGCGAAATGACATATGTGAAATTTAAAATTGCTTTTCAAAAATAAGAAAATCTTTAATGTGTAGAAACAGTCTGATCTAAGCAGCAATATTTCTCTGTTGCAAGCTGTTATGCATCTAGAAATGGTAACAAGAAGTTATTGGACTTCAGGATTTGGGAGTTTATGAATTTTTATGGTGTGATTTGTGACACAAATCATTTGGTTTTACTTGATGTTTTTACTCTTTAAGATTCTTTTCTGTGTTCTTTCAAACTTTCAGATGGTCTGTGGGCTAACCCCGGTCAAACCTTGTCTCAAAATAACTCTTCCAACTCCTGTTGTATTTGTAGTCAGTTTCTATAGCCTATTTTTTTAACATTCAGTTGTTCTTTAATGGTTTTTCTTTCTTTTTTTTTTTTAACATCAGTTTTTTTCTCGTCTAGATTGTAAGTTCCTTATAGGGAACTACATGCTAACTGACAAAGGTGAAATATTCGGATACTTGTTGATTATTTTTATGGGCTGTTTCAGTGTTATGGAACTTTCAGCCTGAAGACGCCGTTTTCCTCAAGTTGAATGTCTGTTTTTACTAGGAAGGTTCCACTTTCTGTATGTAAAAATGTCTGGAACATATCTAGGAAAATAAATAAGAGGCCGTCAATAGTGTTGCTTACAGCCATAGGAGCCATATTCTTTAAATCTTTGGTCATATACATATATTACTTAAGAAACAAAAAAGATAACATATATAAAAGGTACACAATTCCAGAGTTAACAAAGGAGCATAAAGTAAAAGTCACTCTACTTTCCATCCCTGATTCCCCTCTACCCAGTTCTTACCACAGGCAGTCACTGACCTAGTTCCCTCTGGAGACGTTGTGACTTTTATTTCAGCAAAATGTGTGGGTGTTTTCCTATGAATCAGCTGTCAGTGTATCAACAAATTTTTAAACTTGTTTTCCAATTTTGATTTGGTATGTTACTTTTTCAATTAAAGTAATTAAAAAGGGAAGGAAAGAAAATGTTCCACTAGATTTAGAGAATCAAATCTGTGTTCAAGGTCACTAAGAGGATGGCCCTAAGAACTTGGTGTGCTTCCACCCAGTGTCTTTTTACTGCTTTACTGTGCTATGAGGAGCTTGTGAATTAATACCATAGTGAAAGAAAATTACCTTAGATTGCAAACTGATCTGCTATAGCCTGCTGCTGCTGCTTGTTAGCTTCCATTCTGTAGTATCTACTAAGTGGAGTGCATTCTCAAAATGATGTGATCTCATCAGCTACACAGCTGGACTAAAATTGCACTATTTGATTCATCCTGTAAATATTTGTTAAGTCTTGTGTTTTTGTGAAAAGTCTGCACTCAGGCTATTTGACTTAGAGTTATTTCTGTTTTGCTACTCAGTATCATAAATTTGCAAGATATTTTTAAATGGGAAAAATGAAATTCTGTAATAATAAATGCCACCAAAATAATGAGAATTTGAAAGTGGCCATGTTAAAAGCAAGTTGAATATAGTACAAGTTTACATTTTAAATTGAATCATTAAGAATATTAAAGAAAATACTGTGAAATCTGAATACAGGTGTGCATGGGTTCTTAATTTAAAATGGTTTTAATTTGATACAGATGCCAGCATTTTAACCTGAAATGATCCAAATTAATAACATCTAATATTTATAGAGGATATTCATGAGTCAAGTAATATTTGTATAATACTTTACTGTCATATTGTCATTTTACTGGTGTTTTTGTGTAGTGTTAGATCACTAGGTAGGACTTGTAAAAGACATAATTAGCTTTAAATAATCCAAGCAGAAAAAGAAAGAAAATAGCACTTATTAAATACCAAGTATATTTCAGGTACTAGGTGACATTCCATTACATGTATCATCTTTTTAGCAACCTTTGAAAGAGCAATCAGTTTGCCTTCAGGAGGGCAGAAATCACGTTTCATGTACATTATTGTTTTGTACCTGGCATGCTCCCTGGCACATGGTAAATGCTCCATAAATATTTGTTGAATTAATAATTTTGTATTTTTTAACCCGGTATTAGGCAATAGTTAAGATTGAACACCACACTAAAATAAAGCATGCTTACCATTTCTTTTTGGCCTCTTTTTCAAGACAATCTTTTATTTTTCTGAGAGAAGGAGAATCATGAGTACTCCTCATTTGTGTAACTAGCCTATTAGTAATATGTAACCCTATTTATTAGAAATTGTATAGCTATCAAGAAATATAAGCTATGTAGATAGTGTAAGACATACACCTGTACTGTCTACTAAACTTGAGAAACATTATTTGTACCATTGATGCCCTACGTTGTGCCTTCCTCCCTTATACTCCACCCTTATCCCACTATTTTGTGGTTATTATTCTGTTTTGTCACATGAATGAGCCCTAAAGCAAAATATTGGAGGGTGTTTTTTGCATGTTTTTTTTTTCAATGTATACAATTACACTATTCTGTGATGAGCTCATTTTTCCTTTTTTTCCCTCAAATACTCTGTTCTACTTAAATCAGAATCTGTGGGAATTAGGACTAAAGCATTAGTGTTTTTACAGCTCTCTAAGAGATTCCAATATGCCTTCAAGGACATATATATAATGAAGAATAAATGCATGTTCATATCAATAACTTCAACTTCACTAAATAAATACCCATTTTTATGTGAAGAAAAGAATGAATTTAAACTCCCACCAGCAGGGTGTGCTGTTTCACATTCTTGCAGGCACCTGATTTTTTCAGTCTTAAAATTTTTTGCCATTTTTGCTGTGTTGTGTTTTTGTACTGTTATTTTTTACACTGATGTCTTATTTGGTTCCCCTGTATTCCTGCTATAAGTGAAAACCATCCGATATTTTTCTTTTTCCTTCTGGCTTATTTCACTGAGCATAATGCCTTCTAGTTCCATTCATGTTGCTGCGAATGGCATGAGTTTATCTTTTTTGATTGCTGAATGATATTCCATTGTGTATATATGCCACATCTTCTTGATCCAGTCATCTGTTTTGGGGCATTTAGGTTGTTTCCTGGTTTTACCTATTGTAAATAGTGCTGCAGTAAACATAGGTGTACAGAACACAACACAGCAAAAATGGACAATTATAAATCAGAGACATCCTGTAGGGAAGGTGGAGGGAGAGGGATCAGAGGGAGGGAGGAAGGAGCACAGGGGACTGAGGTGATGGTGCATGGGTGCATTGGGGAAGGAAATTCTATGGGGACTACACCTGAGGGGGTGAGGGGAAGCAAATATTGTTTAAAAATGAACAATGATGTAAAAAATAAAAAAATAAAAAAATTTAAAAATCTGAAATTTTTTTTACCAAGTTTATGTATATAAAATGAGGTCTTGATATGATTTTAATTTGTTTTTCCTCTGATAAGTAGTGAGGTTGGGAATCTTATTATTGGACACTTATTTTCTCTATATAATAGTTTCTACTGTGCTGTCTACTGTAGTGTTTTTATATTTTGGATAATACTAATCTTTTATTGAGTATATTATTGCAGATGACTTCTAGTTTGAAGCTTGCCTTTTCTTTTTCTTTATACTATCATCTGATGGCCTGAGTTCTTAATTTTAATATAGTCAAATTTCATTGTTTTCCTTCATGGTTTGTACTTTTATCAATATGTCTTGTTTAAGACTTCTAATTATCTCCTAATAGTTTTATAGTGTATTTCACATATGTGTTTAATCTACCTGGAACTGAGTTTTAAATGTAATGTAAGAGTCCAGTTTTTTTCCCCCAAATGGGTAGCTACTTACTTCAGTTACTATTTATATATTGAGTAATTTTTTTCTTGTAACTAAAATTACTAGCTCAATTATGAATCAGGTTTCCAAATATGTGCCTGTTTCTGTGTGCTCCATTCTATCCCACTGGATTATTAGAGCATCCCTGTGCCTTACTGTCTCAATTGCTATAATTCTTTGATAAATCTTAATATGTAGTAAAGCAAATTCATTTACCTTACTTTAGGAGTTTCTTGATTGTTTATCCTTTACTCTTCCATATCAACTTACAAATTATCTTGTCAAGCTGCACAATATCCTTGTTTGGCTTTTATTCAAAAATAGTATTGTTCTGGAATTGTACCTTCCCATCTCTGGACGTGCTATTAGCAGTCCTTATATTATAGGAGTTCCTTAATGTTCTTCAATAGAATTTAATAATCTTTTTTATAAAAATCGTGAAGCACCACTTAATTACATTTATTCCTAGATTCTTTATATTTTTATGTTATTATAAACATTCTGTGTATCTTTAGAAAATATATTTTTCAGTTACTTTCAGTGTGCAATGTGTGTCTATTAAGATAAAATTATTAATTGTATGATCAAATCTATAATATGCTTATTTACTAATACTTATATTTCTTTATCTGTCACTTACTGATGGATCTGATATATATTTTTGGTCATGTTATTGGATACACACAAATGTACAGTCATTTTTGGTGAAATCAAGTTTTACTTATGAAGTGGCCCCTACCTAACACAGCTTTTACAGCTTTTGTTTGCCTTTTGGTCTGCTTTTTCTGATATTAATATAACCATATCAACTTGGGTTTTTTTTTTTTTTTTTTTGCTATTTGGCATTTTTTTTTACTGTCATTTACCCTTTATTATCAACCCCTTTGTCTTATCTTTTTCTTGGAAACAGTGTACAACCTAGATATATTTTAAAATTTAACCACTAAGTCCTTGCTTTTTTATTGTTTAATTTAGTCATTTATGTTTATTGTGTTATTTGGCTTTTGGATTTTTTTAAATATTTTATGCTGTTTATGTTGTTTTGAAAAGTTTCCCCCTTTTCTGGAATAATTTTTTTTCTCATTTATTTTTCCTCCACTACAAGATTAGAATAGAATGAAGGGGATAAAGGAGAAGGATTAGTTTAAGACAATGATCCTCAATCTCAATCGCATACTGAATTCCTCTAGGAGCATTAGAAAGTTAGAAGCCCAGGAATTCAGGTTAATTGGTCTGGGATGCGTTCTGGAATGGGGAATATTTAAAGTTACCAAGTGATTCTAGTGAGCAGTCAATATTGTCTTGGGGAAACATTTATTATATATTACATTAAAGGTAGACATGAGCTAACAAAGCTAAGTGGTCATGGTCAACCCCCTACAAAACACGTGTAGTTGCTTTGCCTTTATCAGTTGGGAGAATTCACCAGCTAGCTCATTCCCCCCCCCCCCATTATATGATAGTATGCATAGGCTTGTAATGGGTCATATGTTGAGGATTTTTTTTAAAAGATTTATGTATTTATGCATACAAGAACTGGGGTACAGGCCAGAGGTGTGGGGGTGAGAGGATTCACCAGAGACAGAGTGGGAAAGAGAACAGGCAGATTGACTGAAATACACTGCTGAGGGGAGCAGCAGGCAAGTCAGGAGAGGTCTGCTGCGCCTTGTGGGTAGCTCCCTGGCTGGGGATAAAACTCAAGCTGCAGTGACTGCAGATAGCTTCATAGGTGCATCTTAAGCCCTTGCGCCACCAGGAAGGACCATATGTTGAGGATTTTGAATTAAGATTTGGTTTTCAAATTAAAACAAGTTGATCCTCAAGAAATGTAGTTTTTCTTTACCCAGAATGAAAAGCTTATACCGAAAATTGTAGACAAAGTAAAGAAATGTTTAATGTTAATAGTACTTTATATTTTATAAGGATAATTATATAGAAAAATTTATACAGAATTATTAAATATCAAATTATGGTTCACATTTTGTAAGTGTGAGAGGAGAGTTTCCTCATAAGGAAAAACTAGGTGTTTCAATGATCAGTGGTGCGATCCCACAGGGCAAAGCAAGCAGTTTGTAAATCTTTTTGATATTTCTATCTGATTTTTATTCCCAACTTTGTCTTTCATTATCTGCTTTTATTTTTTTTTAATTTTTTTAAATTTTTTTTATAATAAATTTTATTTTTATATTCCCCATACAATTTCAACCCCCCCCATTTTGACCCCAATCCCTCCACCCACCCCCCCAAAGTGTCTCTGGTTCATAGATTTTTGTTGATTTTGATTTTCACTTTCTTATAGTTATTCATTTTCCTGGTCCCTTACCAGATCCATCCCAGTTCCCTTTCCAGAAAGTTAAATTTGTAGCATTTTGGATAAGGGAGAGCCCATGATAAAAACCAGCATGTAGAATGAATTATGTGCACCACTTACCGAAGGCAGTAATTAATTTTTTTTCTAATTAAGGAGTATATAACGTGCTAATAAGGAGTATCATGGTAAAAAATACACAGGACTCTTTTTTCCTTATGGAATGTATATCCTCATAGAAAGGGAAACACTGATATATAAAAGTGTATTGTATGGTAGGAATTTTAGTAACTGTCTCTAAAGAGAACTAACCCCCTGGTGTATTCTTCTTCTGCTTCCCAGTATTCATCCTCTCTGTTGTCCCCTTCAGCACTTCGCTGGGCTGGTTCTGTTGACCAGTAGAGCATGGTAGACGTAAAGCTTCCTTGGGCAGGTCATTAGTTCAGAGCTTCTGCCCTTTGTATTTTGGAAGGTGAGCTCTGGAGGAAGCCATCTGTAGATGAAGATGACTACTGGGCTAGCTGAATTAGACCTGAGGGAAGGTAGAGTGGTGAGACATAGATTCCTGGCCAGCATCCAACTGTCTATCTGAGCCTTTTCATCTATGACACTAAACTTGTGGGGCAGAAAGTCATCTTGTATGTCTAGCTCAGTTAAGCCTGTAATGACTTCACTCCCAGCTGCCATTTGACTGTAACCACACAAGAGACACCCAGGCAAGAACCATCCAGCTGAACCCAGGCAACCCACAAAACTGTAAAAGATAGTAAGAGATGATTATTTTAAGTTACTGTGATTTAGAGTGATTTTTTGCTCATCCATAAATAATAGAATGGTTGGTTATAAGTACTGTGGAGAAATTAATATAGCAAAAAGAGCTGAGGGAATGCCAGAGATAAATTTTCAGATTTAATTTGGGCAGTCAGGGAAAGCCCCCCTGAGAAGATATTCAAACAAGAACATCATAGATGTGAAGCTTGTTACTACCTAGAGGAGGAACATTCTGTCAGAAGGAACAGCAAACACAGAGGCCAGTAGCTAGCACTGCTTGAGGTTTTCAAGAAAGCCACAATGGCCAATATGATGGAGCGTGATGAGTGGGGAGAGGAATAGCGGGAGCCAAGGCTGCACCTGCTGTACGAAGTGAGCAGTCAGTACAGACTGTGAAAGGCAGCAGTGTGCAGCCTCATAGGGTACAACACTTTCTTCAGAATGACAAATACAATGTAATAGTCTCTCTGCTCTCTTGAAATAAAATACAAATAACAAACTTTTTATATACATTTAATTTAGTGTTCCCATCCTAATATATAATAGGTATAAATGAAAGTAATATAATTACTGTATTTCATTATATTAATACTAGAGTATGACAAGTGCAGAAGATCACAATTAGCCTTTATACAGAGTTGCTGACTGTGTATCCTGTTATATTGGGTATTCAAATACCATTAATCATGTTGATTACAGTGATGGGATCGGAGAAATCCTGAATAATTCTGGACAGAGTTCTACATCAAAGTACCTCTTTCCTTTGATTGATATTGAGGATGTATTCTGAAAAATTCAGAGTATATTGAATAAAATTCACGTAATTTACTAAGTTCTATAGGGTATTTGAAACAGGTAATACCCACTAAATTTTAGTGCCTTTCTCTAATCATTGTGATAACAGAAATATCCTATTAGGAACCTCAGATACAGAACTTTGTAGGCCATTATGAGAACTTTCATACTGAGTGAGATAGGAAATACTTTGAGAGCTCTAAGCAAAGGAGTAACATAACTCACTTGTGTTTTCTCAGATCATTTTGGCTGTTATATGGAGAATAAAAGTGGGTGGGGAACTATGAAGAAGAAGAACCGGTTAGGAATATAATGCCATAATCCAGGTGGACAGATGAAAGTGGATTAGACAAGAATTGAAATGGTAGATCCTAAGATGTGGCTGGATTGTGGCTATATTTAGAAAGTAGTTCATGTATGTCAATACCAGGTCACGTCCACTTGCATTATCTCTATCCCTAGCCTGCCTTTTCCCAGAAGTGGTTGTGTTGACTAGTTTTACTTCTGACAGAAACCTTTGAGCTTTCAATATAGAGGGGACTTTTTTCCTACAAATGGCTGTTTCCATTGTTAAATCAGAAAGTGGATTTTTCCCTGTTTTTTTACATGACCTTTCATGTTGCTAATGTGGACATTAGAATTCAGTTAATCATAAATGAAAAGAAAATGTCAGCTTTGTAAACACTGGAAAGCTTTTTCAACTTAACTCTTTAGGGCCTGTACCATTTTATCGTTTGGGAGAATGGGTTTTGTTGGATATTGTACATTTATTTTATGAATGCCTTTTGAAAGAAGCATTCCATAGCATTGTTGACTTCAGGAGACATTTTGATTCCTGAAAAAGATATGACTATTTTTTGGATTATTTTTAAATTGCATCAAAATGATGAAATTCATAGCAATGTGCTTTATAATAATAGCTTATCTGTAGCATCTCAGAACATATACACACAAACACACACACATACTCACACACTAATACTGATGCAAATATCAGTAACTTGCCTTCCTCCATTTAGCAGCTGCTAGAAAATATATATATCTTACTAATTATTGATGGGTTTAAATTTTTATATTTGAAGGGGATTTGGGAAATAAGGCACTAACATTCATAGAAGGAATTTTTTTCTTTTATAATTTTTTATTCCATCACACATATATATATATCGATATACACACATCATACACACGCACACACACACACATCTTCCTAATCTACTCCTCAGTCATTGGCTGGTAGGTTCTTTCCCTCACTTGGCTGCTATAAACAGTGCTACCACAAGCACAGGACTCCACATGACCCTTCGAATTAGTGTTTTCTCGTCTTTGGGTAGATATGTGGGAATGTGAATTGCTGGTTCGTATGGAAGATCTATTTTTAATTTTTTTTTTTTTGGTATTTATATATATTTTTTACTTCATTGTTCATTTTTGTACAGTGTTTGATGTCTCCTCTGGTGTAGTTCCCCCACCAAGACACTGTGAACCATCACCATCATCCCTTGTCCTCTTCCCCCTCTTTTAATCCCTCTCCCTTCTCATCCCCCTCCCCTGTTGAATGTCTCCAATTTATACTTGCCTGCTAGTTTTGTCTTTTTGTTTTTCCTGATCTTTATTTGGCTCCCCTACATTCCTCCTATAAGTGAAACCAGCCAATATTTTTCTTTTTCCTCATAGAAGGAATTTTTGATAGAAGGATTCAGTATGCTTAGTGCAGCTTTGTTTATTAAGTATTTATTGATCACTTACTCTGCTGGTGGTAACCAACTTCTTTTAGGGGGATAAAAGAAATACGAAATAGTCCCTGCTCAAAAAGAGCTTGTTGTATGTTGAAGAGACAGATACATATAAGGGTGAATAACATTATAAAGCAGTATATTATTAAGTGCTAAGAAGTTGCTAAAGCAGTATTTCTCAGGGCAGGTGCATTCATGGGGGTGAACAGCAGTAGCAAACTCTCAGAGTAGGAATGACTAAGCCAGCATTTGGGAGACAAGATCTATTGGGTTTGAAAATTATGATTATGTGATTTTCTTTTTTCTCTTTCACGTGCGTGTCTTTAATGCAGAATAATGGAAAATCAGCCCAGAAAGGTAAAGTAGGTTAGGAGAGAGAAGAGGACACACTAAAGAACCAGTGAGAATCTGTAAATATGGACAAGACTGAAGGAAAGAAGCAGGAAGACTAGATTAAAAGGAGAGATAAGAGGAGATCGTAGGCCATTTGGACAAAACCTAGATGTAAAGTGATATGTGCCAGGACTGGGTACAAGCGGTAGAAATAGAAAAGAGGGAATAAAAGAAAAGTTTTCATGTGTTAAAGATGAAGAAAAGGTTTGGAATCCTCTTCATGATCAGAAGGGACTAAAGGGGGAATTTTTCTGACAAGTAATATTCCTAAGTTGCCTTTATTACTTGTATGTTTCCCTCTCACTTCATCTTCCCAAGAGTCTAACTTTTTCCTTTTCCTCGGCAAGTGGGAGGACACGTTCATTTAGTTAATATATACATGTGGTTTGGAGACTTACCTCTAGACAGTAAATTTCCCTTCTCAGGGAAGGCACTATGAAATGGGATGAAGACATAGTGGGCTGGGACCATGTCTATCCATCTATAGCCCCAATCTGGCATCTAAATAGCAATTATTAGTATTTTTTTAATAGTAGTGAAGAAAACGTTTGATACAGTTTCCCAGCCACATTTGGGAGCAAATCTTTTGAACAATTTTGTGTTGTGTTCCTTTCCTGGGGAAGAAAATGGGGGTGGGGAGGAGGAGGATGGGCAGCATTGTTTATTCATCTTTTTGTTTGTTTTCCCCAACCTCACCCTCTGATCTTACAGACTCCAGACCTCTTCTTTATTCCTTCTTTCTCAGGCTGCTCAGCAGGAAAGCAGCCTATTTACAAACAGTCTGAGCTAACGGATTCCTTTCCTGCTGATCAAATAGATGCCAAAATGAAACCTTTTCTCAAGGCTGAGTGTGGGTGTTCTAGTTAGTGGGTGTCCTGGAATTTCAATGGATGCCTATTTTAAGAAAGATTATTTTTATACTAGAAATTCAGTGTACACTAAGATGCACACATATTTGTAGCAATTAGGAAGTATGGCAACAGCTGGGTTTATTGGAAATTATTAGGTCAGTGAAAGACTTATTTCCCTGACTGGTTAATAATAGGTGACTCTTGAAGCTTACATAACCAACATGTAGAATACAGGTGATTGAGCCTGGTTCCTTGGCTTTAGTTTTTACACATAGGATGCAGCCTGCTGAAACGCGAGGGCAATTCCTGTAGAAATGCAAGCAGTCCCTGCTGTGACACAGCTTGATGGGGAACAAAATTACCGAACCATAGATCATTGGGCACTGTACAACTGATTAGTGCTTATGTTTTGTTTTATATGATCAGAATTCCATACTTTGGCATTATCGATATATATTTTTAAAGCATTTTGAATCCCGCAGTGGCTTTTTTACTATACAGGAGGGAAAAAGCCACCTGATATATTAGAAAGATGATTATTTGCAAAGTTGAGAAGTTTGGCTTCTAGTACTATTCTTGCACAAAACTGGTTACGTATGACTCTTGGTTTAACATGTAGCAAAACAATTTTTAATTTTTAATTTTCTTCTTTTGTAAAAGGGAAGTAGTAGTAAGGTCTCCTCTAACTCAGAGATTCTTTGTTTCTTTATTATCTGTTTTGTGAAAGGCACAGCCTCTTTACAGTACCTTAATTGGGAAAAAGAAAAAAATAGAATATTCACTGGTTATGTGGAGCTTCCAGTTGGTGAATACTCTCTTACCTTCCTGTTCTTTAAAGGAAATTGCAGGTGAGGATAAATAGGGCATGCTGTTTTGATTTAGACCTTATGGGTTTCCATGTCACGTGTTCTCTTTATATAGTCTTTCTCAGCTGTCCCTTTCTGGGACTCTGAAGAAATGGAATAGGGAAGAGTATGGGGGTTGTGAGAACAAGTAGAAGATGGAAAAAGAGTTAAAGGAGATAAAGTACTCCTTTAGGAGATAAGGGCACTTCAGTAACTGTGGAGGTCAAATAAATTTTCCATTGTTGACTAAATTCCTTGTCACTATTCAGTCATCTGCTGCTTACCCTCTCCTTGCTACATGTTTACATGGAGGCGGAGTCAGACTTTTGTGGGGTTTTCTATTTCATTCCCTTGAGATTTTAAAACGACTCAGCTATATTTGTTCTGCTGTGAGAACAGATAACTGGAGAGCAATTCAAAATATTTATTTAATATTTTCTTAGAAATCCTCAAAGAAACAGAGAGGCTGTTAGGCCCTCATGATATGAAAGTCACTGGTATACACTGTTAAGTTTTTGGTAGTTCTTACTTTCCCAGTTCTTGGCTCTACAGTTTTCTGTCTTTCAGTGGTAGAATAACCTAGCAGATTTTCTTCTTTTGTACAGAAAGGCTGGGTTAAATAATAAACTTTATATGATCAGGAAAGGTTGGTTGAATCATAGAATATTAGGGTAGAAGGCACCTTAAAAATCACCCATTGCTCAAACATCTTTTCCAAACAAAACCTCATACTAATACCTAACATGAAGTTGGTAAAAGTAATGACCATGTGTACCAGGCAACTCAAATCTGGATTGTTTGGTTGATAATTTTATACCAGTAACCATGTGAATGCCTAGTAAAGCATTAGTCTATTGGGAGATTGCAGGAATCTTTTTTGCAAGACTTCTTGGCTTACTGCCGACTCAGTGCCCCTACACATTTCCAAAACATTTGCTAGAGAACATCACCACTGAGAGTACTAATCTATAATCTCTCCCCAGTGGTCTTATCAGTTCCAAGACTGTGTGCCATCTACATACTGATGCCTACCAACTTCAGCCCCAGCCTCTCTTTCTGAACCCACTTGTCTTTTTTCCTGTAATGTTTCATATACATTCAAACATTGTCTTAAGTTTAACTTGATTTCTTCCCTCAAAGCCTCTTAAACTCCTAGTCCTCCCATCTCAGCAAGTTACTACTGTCCACACAGTTGCTTAAGTGAAAAATGTAATAGTGGACTTAATTCATGCTTCCCCTGCCTGTATCCCCAACTCCACATCTAATTGATCAGTAAATTCTGGTGCCTGTCTTCTACAGAAATATTCAGTCTCTCCAGTTTTGTTTCCAGTGTCATCTAATTCAAGTCATTGGGTCCTTGCTTTGTCTTCCTACCTATACTCCTACCGCCGCCCCCCCACCCCCACCTCACCATTATCTATTCTGCATTCAGACACCAGCAAGTCTTAATTCATCATTAACATATCATACCACAACCCTGCCTAAAACATTTCAGTGGTTACTCCAAATTTTAAAAATGAACTCTAACCTCCTTATCTTGATCTATCAAGGCACCACAGTGATCTCTCTCACTTCGTCCTACTCCAAACAAAGTTTTTAGCACTGAATCTCATTCTTGATCTTAAGTTACAGTAACCCACCTTCTACTTCTTGAATATATAAAGCCCCTTCTCACTGCCTGATTTGTCCACTGGCTGCCTTGTGCCTGGACTAGTCTTCCCAATTTAGAGTGTAGTAAAAAAGCAGGTCCTTGCTTGCATGTTACTGCTTCAGAATAACACCCCCTTTACCCCTACCCAACCCTGACTTGCTTATCCCAACTTGTAATTATCCTGTTTCTTTAGTATTTGCATGTTCATTTTCTTTCTTTCCATTAGGTGATCTTATTCATTGCTCTATTTCCTCAGTCTGGCACAGTGCCTGATAAATGAATGAGTTGTCTCTATAGATTACTATGGAAGTACATAGGAGGGTTATCTTCCCTAGCCTAGGCAAGTGATTTATCAGCTGACTCTTGAAGGACAAGTTAGAGTTGGTCATTTGAATGAAGGACTTCTGGGTAGAGGGAATACTGTGTGCAAAGATCCATTTAGTGACAATTTACATTCAAACTTACCTGTATGGGCCTCCCTGGTGGCGCAAAGGGTTAATAAGTACTGCACTGTGAAGCGATTTGCAGCCTCTGCAGCATGAGTTGTATCCCCAGCGGCCAGGGAGCAACCCACATGGCACGGCAGACCTCTCCTGTCTTGCCCACTGCTCCCCTAAGCAGTGTATTTCAGTCAGTCTGCCTGCTCTGTTCCCCACTCTGTTTCTGGTGAGTCCTCTCACCCCCTGCATCTCTGGACTGTACCCCAGCTCTTGTATGCATAAATAAATAAATCTTAAAAAAAAACTTGCATGTATAATAAATGTATAATGTGAGTGCGAATTAAAGAGAGATTGTTTTAGAAAGGTAAATATCAGAAAATGAAGGTTTTAGGTTTTTTGTTTTTTAAAGATTTATTTTATTTTTCTGCATACAAGAGCAGGGGCACAGGACAGAGGTATGGGGGTGAGAGGAGTCACCAGAGTCAGAGTGGGGAACAGAATGGGCAGATTGACTGAAATACACTGCTGAGGGAAGCAGCAGGTGAGTCAGGAGAGGTCTGCTGCAACATCTGGGTAGTTCCCTTGCTGGGGATTGAACAGTGCCTGCGGTCAGCTTCATAGGTTGCATCTTAACCCCTTGTGCCACCAGGGAGGCCCTTTTAGTTTTTTTTAATGCTAGTTCAAGAGAGGATATAGCGAACCATCCAAGGAATTTTGTACTATTTTCAGAGTAATCAGAATTTCAGTTTTATAAGGATTATTCTGGCAGAAGACTTGAGGTTTGATTTGGAGGTTTTCAGTACTGCAAACAGTGAGGCTTCTGCCTGTAATTTCTCCCACGTGGACATACTCTATTGAGGCTTTGTTTTAGGCCTTGATTATATTAAATAACTAGCTTTGCTTCCTATTGTGGGAGACAGATTGTTGCAGTGCTGCAGTTCCCTACACCCCTTAATACTAAAAGAGTTATGGAGGACCCCAAAGAGCTTTTGTTTATGTGATTCATATTTTCTTGATATTTGCCATATTTGAAATGAGAGCTTAGAGAAATATTTATTACTTTGTTTAAAATGAGCTATAATAAAACTATTAGCTTTTAACACAAATAAAATATTTCTATGAAAAGTAATTATATTTTCTATCAACAAAACCAAGAGAAAGAATGAAAAAATGGTACTGTTCTATATATTTGTATATCTCACTAATGTCTAACATACAAAACATCTAGTTCCTCTAATTTGTGTCTTCATTCAGCCTGTTACAATGTGTTGTTTTGGTTGAAGTTGTATTAAGAAAATCTAGCCTTGGGCCTCCCCTGGTGGCGCAGTGGTTGAGCGCTGGGCTGCGAAGCTGCCCACAGCCTCTGTAGCGTTGGTTTGATCCCTGGCCACCGGCGAGGGTCCCCCATGGAGTGCAGACCTCTTCTGCCGCGCCTGATGCTCCCCTCAGCAGTGTATTTCATCAGTCTGCCTGTTCTGTTCCCTGCTCTGGCTCTGGTGAATTCTCTCACCCTCCTGCACTTCTGACTGTACCCAGTGCTTGTATGAATAAATAAATAAATCTTTTAAAAAAAAAAGAAAGAAACTCTAGCCTCGAATAGATATAAAAAAGGATATTTTATATATATTCCAATATTTCCAATAGCCCTTTCAAATTATTGTGGCTATCCTTGTTTGACACTATACCATAACTCAACAAATGGTAACTCCTTAAAGATTAGTTACAGTATAAAATCTATAGTCATAGTGTACTAATATTTCTACTGGATATTGCTTGTGCTTGAAGTATTCTTCCTTGTTCATGCTATAACATATATTTTCATCCTTTCATACCCTGTTACACTGAAATCCTTTGGTCTATCTTACACTTTGAGTAGATCTTTTACTCATGCATATTTTATAGCATTACATATTTGTTATATTTGGAAATAGTGATTTTTCTGAGTTTTACAGACACTGATTTTTCATTATAGAATATAAAAAATTGAATTTATTATGCAATTTTTTCAGTTTTATTGAGTTAATTTTGGTTTACAGCACTGTTTATGTTTCAAAAGAGTCATAGGATCATCTCTTCACATGCATGTTACCATATCACAGCCCACCCTCAAGGAATCCATAGTCCTCTACAACAGTCCAATGGTCCCCCTCCATACTTTGCTCTCCATCCTCATCCTCCATCTCTGGTAGCATAAATTCCACAAACACATTTCTAGGGTTTGTTATTGGTTTGGTTTTGACTGATCCTTTGTTTTGTTTCTTTATATCCTATATATGTAAAACCAAGTGATACTTGACTTTCTCCTTCTCAGTTACTACTTAGCATTTCCCCTTCCAGTTCCATCCATGTTACTGCAAATGGCAAGAGTTCATCTTTTTTATAATCACTGTATTCCACTGTGTGGGTGTTTGTGTATATCACATCTTCTTAATTCACTTATCTCTCACTGGACACTTGGGTTGTTTCCACAACTGGGCTATTGTAAGTAGTGCTGCAGTAAACACAGGAGTGCATATATACCATTTAACTGTTTTGGCATTCTTTGGGTAGATACCTAAGAGTGGAATTGCTGGATCATATGGTAGAACTATATTTAATTTTTGAGAAACTTTACACTGTTTCCTTAAGGGCTGAACCAGTTTACATTCCCACCGACAATGTACAAGGGTTCCTTTTTTCTCCACCACAGATGTGAGGGAGAAATAAAGGTCTTTCCAAACAAGCAGAAGCTGAGGGGTTTGCCAGAATGTTGCAAAGGGCACTCCTATCTCAACTGAAGAGAAATGAAAATTTCATTTTCATGAAATGAAAATCTGAAAAAGAATATAGAACCAGAAAACGAAATACAAAATAACAGAGCAAATACTCATATATCAATAATCACCCTAAATGTAAATGGACTGAATTCATCAATCAAAAGGCAGAGAATGGCTGGTTAGATCAGAAAACAAAACCTAATTTTCTTCTGTCTCTAGGAGACCCATCTAAGTTCCAAAGATAAAGATAGGTTCAAAGTAAAAAGCTGGAAAACAATCATACAAACAAATGGGACCACTACGACCTCCCACCCCCAAAATAAAAGAAGGGAATCCATACTTATCAAGTAAAATAGACTTCCCTTTAAAAATGATAACAAGGGGCCTCCCTGGTGGTGCAGCGGTTGAGCGCTGGGTTGCGAAGCTGCCCGCAGCCTCTGCAGCGCCGGTTCAATCCCCGGCTGCTCCCCAGCCACTGGAGGAGGGTCCCACATGGCGTGCAGACCTCTCCTGCCGCCTGCTGCTCCCCTCATAAGTGTACTTCAGTCTGCCTGCTCTGCTCCCCACTCTGGCTCTGGTGAATTCTCTCACCCTCCTGCACTTCTGACTGTACCCAGTGCTTGTATAAATAAATAAAAATAAATCTTTAAAAAAAAATGATAACAAGAGACGAAGTCCCAAACTCTTGGAAGTTTCTCCACTATATGTCTTGGTGTCAGTCTTCTTTTGTTTAGGCATGCTAGGTTCTTTTAGCTTCCTGGATTTGTACATTTATTCCCTTCTCTAGGTTTGGCAAGTTTTCCTCCATTATTTCTTTAGATACATATTCTGTTTCTTTCTCTCTGTCTTCCCCCTCTGATATTTCCAGTATTCTGTATTGCCTTGTCTCATGGAGTGAGATAGTTCTTAGGGTGTTTTTTCATTTTTATTAATTTTGTTTCTCTCTACTTCTACTTTCTCCTGAGTTTTTCATCTCCTGTATTTTTCTTTTGAAATCCTGAAACTCCATTTTTATCTTACTTTGTGCTTCATTTTCTATCTTCAGTTCATTGATTGTAAGGATATTCATTTGTTCTTCCAAGTTTTCTTCCATTTCTTTGCATTTCTTTATCATTGCAATCCTAAACTCTGTATCTAATAGGAGAGCATAGCTTCCATGTCTATGAATTGGGTTCTGGCAATTTGTGCTGTCTCTTGTGTTGTACTTGGAGATTCATATTCCCCTTTGTTGTTTTTTGTCTTTTTTTTTCCCCTGCCCATTGTTAGCTTTGGAATCCAGCTGCTATATGTGGGGTTTCCTCTGGGCATGGCTCCTCCTGTTGTCTGCTTTCTTATAATTTGGCTGTGAATATGTGAAGGAGGCAAGCCGACCATCTTCACTCTGCCACAGCCTTGCCAGAGCCCCAGCTGCACCATTATATGTTTCTAGTTTTATTATATTATGGTCAAATAAGATAACTTGAATGATTTCAATATTTTTAAGTTAATTGAGACTTGGTTTATGTCCTAGCATATAATCTATCCTACAGTGTTTCATGTGCACTTGAAAGAAATGTTTGTCTGCTGCTGTTGGGTGGAGTCTACTAGTTTTTAGTTTCCTCCTTTTTGATTCAGAATTTGTTTGGATGCTGTAAACCTTGGACTGTTTTCCAGAGTTCCCACAGTCAATTCTGACAGTTTTTGCTCTTTTTTTCTATGGAGGGCAGAGCTTATGGTGCTATCTTTCCTGCAATTTTTGATGACTTTTAGTAATTACTATTTAAAACAAATGTCATAATGTCCCTTTAATATCTTTTTTTTAATAATAAATTTTATTTTTATATTCCCCATACAATTGCAACCCCCCCCATTCTGACCCCAATCCCTCCCCTCCCGCCCCTCACCCCCGAAAAAGTGTCTCTGGTTTATAGTTTTTTGTTGATTTTGATTTTCGCTTTCTTATAGTTATTCATTTTTCTGGTCCCTTATTTAAGTTTTCTAGATTCCTGCTATGAGTGAGACCATCCGGTATTTTTCTTTTTCTTTTTGGCTTATTTCGCTGAGCATGATCCCTTCCAGTGCCATCCATGTTGCTGCAAATTGCATGTGTTTATCTTTTTTGAATGCTGAGTAATATTCCATTGTGTATATGTACCACATCTTCTTAATCCAGTCATCTATTTTTGGGCATTTGGGCTGTTTCCAAAGCTTAGCTATTGTAAATAGTGCTGCTATAAACATAGGGGTGCAGGTGTTCTTTGGAATTGATGTTTCTGTGTCCTTTGGGTAAATACCTAGGAGTGGAATTGCTGGATCATATGGAAGCTCTATGTTTAGTAGGTCCAGAAATCTCCACACAGCTCTCCATAGTGATTGGACCAGTTTGCACTCCCACCAACAGTGCAGAAGAGTTCCTTTTTCTCCACACCCTCGCCAACACTTGTTGTTGCTAGTTTTTTTAATATGTGCCATTCTCACTGGTGTAAGATGGTATCTCATGGTAGTTTTGATTTGCATTTCCCTGATTACAAGTGATGTTGAACATTTTTTCATATGCCTGTTGGCCATTTGCATTTCCTCTTCAGAGAAGTTTCTTTTTAGCTCTTCTGCCCATTTTTTGACGGGATTATTTTCTTTGTTGTTGTTGAGTCTCATCAGCTCTTTGCAGATTTTTGTGATCAGTCCTTTATCATTAGTGTTGTGTGCAAAAATGTTCTCCCAGTTGGTGGGGTTTCTCTTTGTTTTTGTTATTGTCTCTTTTGCTGTACAGAAGCTCTTTAATTTGATGTAGTCCCAGCTGTTTATCTTTGCCTTCACTATCACTGCTTTGGGTGATGTGTCTGTAAAGATGTCTTTGATGTGCAAATCACGTAGTGTTTCGCCTATATTTCCTTCTATATATTTTATGGTTTCAGGTCTTATGTCTAGTTCCTTAATCCATTTTGAGTTGATTTTTGTGTAGGGTGTGAGGTAGTGGTCAAGCTTCATTCTTTTGCATGTAGCGACCCAATTTTCCCAGCACCATTTATTGAACAAACTTTCTTTGCTCCAATGCATAGTCTTTGCTCCTTTGTCAAAGATTAGTTGACCATAAATCTGTGGGTTTATTTCTGGATTTTCTATTCGATTCCATTGGTCTGTGTGTCTGTTCTTGTTCCAATACCATGCAGTTTTGATGATTATGGCTTTGTAGTAGAGTTTGAAGTCTGGGAGTGTGATGCCTCCATTCCCTTCTTTTTTTTTCAGGAGAGCTTTGGCTATTCGGAGTTTTTTGTGATTCCATATGAATTTCATCAATAATTGTTCTATTTCTTTGAAGAATGACATTGAAATTTTGATTGGAATAGCATTGAATCTGTAGATTGCTTTTGGTAGGATGGCCATTTTAATAATGTTTATTCTTCCAATCCATGAGCAGGGGATGTCTTTCCATTTCTTTGTGTCTTCTTCTATTTCTTTTAACAGTGTTTTATAGTTTTCTTTGTATAGGTCCTTTACCTCTTTTGTTAGATTTATTCCCAAATATTTGATTTTTTTTGTTTCAATAATAAAAGGGATGGTTTTTTTTATTTCTTCTTCTCAGATTTATTGTTTGTGTATAGGAAGGCTACTGACTTTTGCGTGTTGATTTTGTATCCTGCCACTTTACTGAACTGATTGATGAGTTGAATTAGTTTTTCTGTGGAGTTTTTGGGGTTCTCTATGTATATTATATCATCTGCAAATAGTGATAGTTTGACTTCTTCTTTTCCTATTTGGATTCCTTGCATGTCTTTCTCTTGTCTTATTGCTCTGGCTAGGACTTCCAGTATTATATTGAAGAGCAGTGGTGAGAGTGGACATCCTTGTCTTGTTCCAGATCTTAATGGAATTGCTTTCAGCTTTTCACCATTGAGAATGATACTGGCTGTTGGCTTGTCATAGATGGCCTTTATGATGTTGAGGTATGTTCCTTGTATCCGAAGAATTTCAAGGGCTTTTATCATGAATGCATGTTGCACTTTGTTGAAAGCTTTCTCAGCATCTATTGATATTATCATATGGTTTTTTATATTTCTTTTTGTTGATGTGTTGGATAACGTTGATTGATTTTCGGATGTTGAACCATCCTTGTGTCCCTGGAATGAATCCTACTTGGTCATGGTGAATTATCTTATGGACACATTGTTGGATTCTGATAGCTAAAATTTTATTGAGGATTTTTGCATCAGTGTTCATTAGGGAGATTGGCCTGTAGTTTTCCTTGTTTGGTTTTGTTATTAGTGTAATGTTGGCTTCATAGAACGTGTTTGGTATTGTCCCTTCCTTCTCAATTTTTTGGAAGAGTTTGTGAAGGATAGGCACTAATTCATCTCTGAATGTTTGGTAGAATTCATTTGTAAATCCATCAGGTCCTGGGCTTTTGTTTTTGGGGAGGTTTTTGATTACCATTTCAATTTCGCTAATTGTAATTGGTCTGTTTAGGTGTTCTGTTTCTTCTTTATCTAGCTTTGGGTGATTGTAGAGTTGTAGGAATTTGTCCATCTCCTCTAGATTGTTGAACTTGTTTCCATATAACTGTTCATAGTAGTTACTGATTATTCTTTTGATTTCTGCTGTGTCCGTTGTGATTTCTCCTCTTTCATTTGTGATCCTGTTTATTTGTGCTTTCTCCCTTTTTTCCTTTGTGAGCCTGGCTAGGGGTTTGTCTATTTTATTGATTTTTCAAAGAACCAGCTCTTGGTTTCATTGATCTTTTGGATTGTTTTTTAGTTTCAATTTCATTTATTTCTGCTTTGGTTTTTATTATTTCTTTTCTTCTACTGGTTTTGGGGTTTTTTTGTTGTTCTTTTTCTAGATCTTTGAGCTTCGAGATTAGGTTGTTTCTTTGAGTTCTTTCTTGTTTCTTGATGTGAGCTTCTATTGCTATATATTTTCCTCTTATTACTGCTTTCGCTGCATCCCATACATTTAGGATATTGGTGTCCTCCTTGTCATTCAATTCAAAGAATTTTTTAGTTTCTTCTTTGATCTCCTCATTAGTCCAGTGGTCTTCCAGTAGTGTGGTTTTTAATCTCCATGAGGTAGGAAAGTTCCTTGTCTTCTTTTTATGGTTTTTTTCTATTTTGATGCCTTCATGGTCAGAAAAGATGGTTGATATGATTTCAATCTTGGTGTATCTGTTGATGTTTGTCTTGTGCCCCGGTATGTGATCGATCCTGGAGAATGATCCATGTGCGCTTGAGAAAAAAGTGTACTCCGTTTTTTTGGGGTTTAGTGTTCTATAGATGTCTGTTAAGCCCAAATGCTCTAGGTCCTTATTTAGAGCTTTAGTTTCTTTACTTATTTTTTGTCTTGTTGATCTATCCATTGTTGATAGTGGTGTGTTGAAGTCTCCCACTACGTATGTGTTTTCTCTGATGTCTGTTTTCAGAGAGGACAACAGTTGTCTGATATATTTTGCTGCTCTTTCGTTTGGTGAGTATATGTTAATGAGTGTTATTTCTTCTTGAAGTATTGTCCCCTTGATCATGATGTAGTGACCATTTGGGTCTCTTTTTATTTTTTTGAGTTTGAAGTCTGTTTTATCTGATATAAGTATAGCTGTTCCTGCTTTCTTTTTTGGTCCATTTGCTTGTAGGATTGTTTTCCATCCTTTAACTTTGAGCCTATTTTTATCTTTTGTAGCTAAATGTGTTTCCTGGAGACAGCAAAAGGTTGGGTTTTGTTTCTTAATCCAGGCTGCAACTCTGTGTCTTTTTTTTGAAGAGTTTAGTCCATTTACATTTAGAGTTTATATTGATATGTTAGCATTTGTATTTGCCATTGTGTTTGTCTTTCCTTTGATTTTATTTATTCTTTTAATAGCTTTTTTTTTTTTTTTGGCCTTTCGTTGTTATTCGTCCTTCTGAGGTTCTGGCTTTAGGATTCCTTGTAGTATTTTTGGAGTGGGGGTTTAGTCGTAATGAAATTCCAGAGTTTCTCTTTGTCTGGGAAGGTCCTTATTCTTTCTTCATAGAGGAAGGAGAGCTTTGCGGGATAGAGTATTCTTGGTTGGCATCTGTTTTCTTGGAGTCTGTTGACTATGTCCCTCCACTCTCTCCTTACCCGTAGTGTTTCTTCAGAGAAGTCTGATGTCAGTCTGATTGGTTTTCCTTTGAATGTTATCTGTTTCTTCCCTCTTGTCAGCTTCATTATTTTTTCCTTGTCCTGGATTCTTGGGAGCTTTACTATTATGTGTCTTGCTGTATTTTTCCTTTTGTCGTGGAAGTTTGGTGTTCTTCTTGCTTCTTGTATATCAATTTTCAGCTCCTTCTTCGCGTTTGGGAAGTTCTCTTCAATTATCTCCTGGAATATTTTCTCTGTTCCTACATCTCTCTCCTCTCCTTCTGGAATTCCTATAACTCTTATATTTCCTTTCCTCATGGAGTCAGATAGTTCCCGAAGTCTTTCTTCGTTCTTTTTCCTTCGTACTTCTCTTTCCTTTTCTGTTTTGGTTCTTTTTATTTCTGTGTCTTCAAGAGTACTTATTCGTTCTTCCATTTCATCTATTCTGCTTTCACTGCTTTTCCCAGAGTTCTTTAGTTCCTCCATTAATTCTTTGATCTCCTGTGTTTCTTTTGCTTCCCTCTTTAGGGACTCAATTTCCTTCTTCTGATCATTGATTTCCTTTATGAGTTCTGTCATTTTTTTAATCATGGCAATTTTAAATTCTCTTTCTGGAAGGCTCAGAAGTTCTTCCAAGTTACTGTCGTTGCAATCTAGGGGGTGGTTTTCTTTTTGTGGTGTGCTTTTTTCCTGAGGAGTTGCTAGGTTGTGTGTGGTTCTTCTACTCCCTACTGTCTGTTTTCTAATTTGTCGTATGCATTGGGACACTGTGTTGCTTGGACTGGCCGGCATCTTGGGTGAACTTCTCCGCTCCCCTCTGGCTCCTCCAGGAGCCATCTCTGGCTTCTGAGGGAGCTTTCTGCTGGTTTCAGGAAGACTTTACTGAAGAAATGTCCCTGTTCTAAAATGGCAACGCGGGACTCAGTCCCTGAGCATCCGGTCTCAGGCACACTCTTCTGAGCGCCCTGTCTGCCCCGGCCGTGGGTGCCTGTTCCGTCTGTGGGCTCAGACTGCTGGTCGGAAGGGGCCTGGCATGGGCTAACTTCCCAGCTGGCCACTGTCTCCTCCGGGAGCCTTCTGCCCTTTTCAAGCCGACTTAAGAAATTTCCCTGTTCTATGGAGTGTTAGTGACTTTTTTTTTCTGGTCGCTAGGTGGCGCCAGAGATCTCTCCTATTTTCCTTGGGGGGCTGTTTTTTGCCCCCCCACCCCGTGGGACAGGGAACAGAGTGGGAATGGTAGGGTATACCTCAACGGCTTTGGGGTGCTGTGTCTGCCTTGTGCCCCACCGTCGTGGAGAACCCACGCCCCGAACTTCGTGCCCCGGGTCTCAGTTCAAAGCCCTCAGGTCCAGGACGCGGGCTGTAGCCCAGTTCAGTGGTGCGGGAATGGCGCCTTTTGCACCCGCTCCCGTGCCTGGGCGCCTGGTTCCTGCTTACTCAGTGAGGGACTTTCACCTCAGTGAGGGCCTCCGCGCGTCTCCCTGCAAGCCTAGGTCGCAGGCGCAGGGACCTGGGCAGCCGCGATCCCGATCCGCATTTGCTTTTCCGTGCAAGCTTACCGGCCGTCCCGGGGCTGTGTGCGTGTCTCCAGAGTCTCTTTGTTCTTCTCTAATGGCGCCGGGAGCCGTTCGCTCACTGCCGCGGCGAATCCTGCAGGATTCTCCACAGCTCCCGTTCACGGGGTGTGGTGGCTGCAATAGTTCCTTTCCACTCACAGTCCCGCTTGCTGCGTCGTTTGTTCTTGTTGTTTTTTTTAGTGTGTTTTTTTCCTCCTCTCTGTTGGTCGGAGAGTGCCAACTCTGTGGGCGGGGGAGGGGAGCAGGGTTCTGCGCTTTCCTCCCTTCTAGTCCTCTTTTATGGCAACTTTCTTCTTCGGGTAGTTTGCTGGAGTCGTCCGTTTATCTTCCGTGTCCCAGTTCTCACTGGGACGTGCCGCTTTCCCTCCCTATTAACTTTTTTTTAATGGGAGATCTTACTCGCAGCGTCTCCTAGCCGCCATGTTGCTCCGCCCACCGATCTCCCTTTAATATCTTAAAATAAAACAAAATATTGTGTTTAAAAATTTGGAATCTGTTTTTAAAAATCTTTTTTGAAAGCATTGCTATTATTATGACAACAAATATTCTGGAGGCTATTCCCTTCAGAAAATTAAACCTCAATCATGAGTCAAAATTTAAGAAATTATGTAATTTCCACAATTAAACATTTTAATTCATAATCTCTTGCCTTGAGTTTCCAGTCAATCAAAATCACTTTTTATGGAGAATTGTGACAAATGTACTTTGTCTTTTGGTTGTTGTATGTTTTGAAAATATGTAGCTAAATTTCTGGTCCTTAGCACTTTCCAAGTAGACATTTTCTCATATATATAAAAGAGAAAATGTATATATATATATATATAATATATATATAGATAATTACCTTTATTTTCATGAGTATCACCTGTCCTCAAATAAATTTAATCACATGATTCTTAGTTGTGGCACATATGTGAATGTGGAAAGCAGAAAAAAATGTAATAGCTTCTCGTGGCTTGTGTTTTTCATTTGCAGCCTTCAAGCAAAATAAAGGTACCTGAAGAGAATTTCTTCAATGTTCCTGCTTTCTTAACTGTCTCAGGACAACTTCACCTAGAAGTGATGTCAGGGTACAGAATTTCCTTTTCTCTTTTGTCTTAATGCATTATTGATTATGACTTGGGTAGAGTGAAATAGTAACACTTCCTTTACCAGAGTTCAAATCTAAAAATTGAAATCAGCATGTACAATTAGTCCACTTGAATTCACCAAAAGTAAACTTAAATTGACAATTTGAGAATAGTCCAATGTCTTGCTAAAATATGATCATATTAATCTAGACTTTTAATGAAAAATATGACAATGGAAGTATGAATTTATGTTTTTTTACTAATCACTTTTTTGCTTAAATCTCAAAATATGCAATCAGAATTTAATTAATCATGTTTATGGAAGTAAAGGCAGTTTAGGTTCACTGCTGAATCAGGTTTAACCCATTTCATTTTAAAAAGAGAGGTACCTGGAACCTCTCCTGGAAGGTGGGATGATGAGGAAAAGTTTCTTTAATCATTAGTTTAAAGAAAGAAAAATACTGAATGGTCTTACTCATAGCAGGAATTTAGAAAACTTAAATAAGAGACCAGGAAAAAGACTAATCAATACAAAGTAAAAGTCAAAATCAACAAGCAACTATAACCAGAGACACACTACTGGATGGGGTGGGGGTGGGGGCGGGGAGAGGAAGGACTAGAGTCAAAATAAGTGGGGGGGGGCGCAACTGTATGGAGAATATAACCATAATGAAAATGCACACATTGTGCAAAGATGAAAAATGATGTAAGAATTATATAAAATAAAATATTAAAAAAAAAGAAAGAAAATTAGCCCACAATACTCTCAGGAGAGACCTGTACCAAACTAGAAAGTCTTAGCATTAAATTTTAGCCACTCTGAGACTGCTGGGAAGTCATTAATCCTTTAGGCTCAACTTTCTTTTTCTTTGAAACAGGGATTGGGCAAGAAGATCTTGAAAGACTTGTGAAAGTCTTCTGTGATTCTGCGGGTAATTTCTTATGCTCGCTCAACAAGTACTGAGTCCCCTTTCTACATCTTTGTTTTCTCGTATAGATGAGACTTTAAAATCTCTCTAGGAAATAGCAGTTGTACTGTGTATTGCTCAGTGTTGATAAAATGCACAGGTGGGAAAACTGAGGGGAAACAGAATAGAGCTCATGGTTTTTTTTATATATACTTTACTGGAATACCTTATAGGAATGTCAATTGTGGAAGAAAGTTTTGAAAATAACATTTACCTTACTTAGGTGCCTTTGATTAATCTTTGATACAGAAAGATGTTATTTGATGATTCTAATAACCAAATAATTGACATTATTATTGGAATACTGGGCAGAAAAAATATAATCATAATAGCCCTGTGAGATTGTAGGGTTTACAGAGCTGAATGTGGGAAAGACCATGTCAAGCATGTCATGGAAAATTTCTTATGCCAGTAAAAGTATATTTTTAAAAATTTAAAAATGTGACTCATACAAATATGAACATGTATGAGACACTTTATTCGATTCATTAATTACTGAAGGACAAGTAAAAGAGTAAGACTAGTTCAAAGAACATTAGAGAGCTGTGTATTCGTTTTTTTTAATAAAAGAATTTTAGAATAAATTTGCTAGGTTAACTATAAACTGATTAATATCTTATAGCCCAATAAACACTAACCTTAGGGATTTTCTCTTTTACCTGACAGAAATTATTTGCAGTTGGATAAAAAATCTGCAAGTTAATATGCAAGTTCACTTAATCTGGGATATTTAATTCAAGAGTATACAGAATAATGGGCTAAAGTAAAATTCCCTGTGTAATTAAGTAACCTTTGAATGGGCCTTTGTCCCCATATTGCACCAAAAGGGCATCCGGTCTTCCGTTTGGCGTTTTCTTCCAAGTTTTGAATAGCCTCTAATTAACAGCGTTTCAGTCTACATTTCCTTTATATATAAAGTTAGAATCAGTTATGACGCAAAAGTGGCATAATGTATAAGGTTTACCAAATATTTGGTTTTTTCATAATACCACTGCTATATTAATTATGTCCCTTTTTTCTCAGTACAGTGAACCACAGAACATAGTGTACAGTGAAACTTGACAGAGATGAAATTGGCAAAATTGAGATTCTGTATTTTTTAATGTGTTGTGAAGAACTTCTAATAATGTCAGTCAAATGTTCCTAGCTTAAATATGCATAGTTCTTAGATTAATAATATACAGCACATTGAGTTTCAGATTACTGCATAATTTAATATACAATAAGAAATTTTTAGTCTTCTTTCCCTCAGCTTTATTTTCATTTAATTTTATTTAACAGACTTTTAAAATGGAATAAATTGTAGTTACTTTTAGAATGTTAGCATTTTCCAAAAGGATGTCTTTGTTGGCTTAGTGGGTTTATGACTCCATTTTTAAGTTGAATTTTGTTTTTGTCTTTAAATAAAATTTCTAATCTTATATGTCTCTTGCCCAGTTTCCCCCATTGTTAACACGTTACCCTGGTTCATTTGTGAAAAACTAAGAACCCAGTATTAGTATATTACTATTAGCTAAATTCTAAACTTTATTTGGATTGCACCTGTTTTCTTTTTTTTAAGAGAGAAAATTTTATTATCACCATATTTTTATTTTAATAAGTATTTTCAACTCATGTTGCCTAGGCACATACATACACCCACACAGTTAAAACTTTCCAAAATTGCTTTGACAGTACTCATCGTTTATATCATATATATCTAAAATGTCAAGATTACTATCTGTTCCGTTTAAAATGTTTTTATCGTATATTAATTGTATTAGTCATTCTCCTAATGAATTTTTTTACTTAACCTTTTCTGCTGAAGTAGCATTACATTATAACAGTATGTAAGTTTCAGGTGTGCATCTACATCATTAAAAATCAACACATGTATATATACTACATTAAGTCCACCACTGAAAGTCCAATTTTACTCTTCACCATACAACAGACCCCTTTTACTTGTTTGTCCACTCCCATCCCTTATGATAATCACTAATTGGTCTTATCATCTAAAAGTTTGTTTTTGTTTTATTTAGTTCATTCACTTAATTTGTTCTGTCTTTATACTACACATGACATTTCACTAGTTTTCCATCAATGACTTCTTTCTTTATTCAGGAACCAATTCAGCATTGCATTCATTGTCATGTTTCCCAGTCTATTCTAGTCTATAAAAGTTCTTCAGTCTTTCCTTGTTTTTTATGATTTGTACAGTATACCCCCATCTGGATTTATCTCATGTTTTTCTCAAGATTAGGATAGAGTTATATGCATTTTTTGGAAAGAATACCCCAGAGGCAAAGTGTTGTTCTTATCATGTCATTTTAGAGGGTATATGGCTTCCATGTAGTGACAATAACTTTCATTGTGTGACTAAGGTAGTGTTTGCCATGATTTTTCCCTGAAATTTTACAGTTTTTCCCTTTCTCTATTCTTTGGAAGTGAGTCACTAGATCTAGCCCACCCACTCAGAGGTGGGAGTGGTGGATTGGGATATAGGTAATAGACTTAAGGGAGAATTCTGAATTCTTCTGTATGGACAATTTGTTGTCTCTTTGTCCTTGTTTTTGTAATCATTTATATCTGAATGGACTTAGGTGTGTGTATTTTATAGTTCAGATGTTACTTTAATTGTATGTTAATTATTTCTTGTTCCTCGAACTGTTTTAATTTTTAAAAAGCTGTTTTAACTACTGGGAATCAAATTGACTCCTATATCCCTTTGGCATGCTCCTATCATCTTTTCATGAGTGCGCGTGTGTAGGTGTTTTGTTTTTGTCTGTCTTTAGTACTTCCTTATTCTTTGGGACTATAAAGTACCCCAGACTTACTTGCCTTCTTTCTTTTTTTTCTTTCTTACTCCCTTATATCCTTTCTTTTCTCTCCTTCTTAAAATCAATCTCTTCCTACTAAACCAACATTGACACATTATTATCATTCAGAGTATATATGGTATACATTCTATAGCTATACATTCTATAGGTTTGGACAAATTTATAATGGCATATATTCATAGTTATATTATTATAGCATTTCATTGTTCAGAAAATCCTTTGTGCTCCTCCTATTCACCCTTCCCTTTCTCCTAATCCCTAGCAACTGCTCGTCTTTTTATTGTCTCCAAAGTTTTGCCTTTTCCAAAATATCACATAGTTGTAATCATACAGTATGTAGACTTTTCGGATTGGCTTATTTCATTTAGTAATATGCATTTAAGTTTCCTCCATGTCTTCTCATGACTTGACAGCTTATTTCTTGTTGGCACTGAATAATATTCCAGTATTTGGATGTGCTAATTGATTTAGTTAATTGATTCACCCACTAAAGGTCCTCTTGGTTGCTTTCTAGTTTTGACAGTTATCCCAGACTTATTTTTTTCATTTTCTTTTACCCTAGTCCTAAAATTAACCATTTCTCCTAGTATCTTTCATAAGAATCTGATATTTAAAAACCAAGATTTAATCCCGGGGTATCTTGCTACTAGCAGATTATTGCTTCTAAGCCCTCTCATCAGAGCTATAAATATGTTTTTTTAAATAAGGGAAACAAGGGCCTCCCTGGTGATGCAGTGGGTTGAATGCAGTGCTGTGAAGCTGTCCACAGCTTCTGAAGCACGGGTTTGTGTACCAGCCAGCCAGGGAGATACCCACATGGCACGACAGACCTCTCCTGTCTTGCCCACTGCTCCCCTCAGCAGTGCTTTTGGCCCGTCTGCCTGTTCTGCTCCCTGCTGTATCTCTGGTGAATCCTCTCACCCTCCCACGCCTCTAGAGAAATCAAAGTGTTTTCATTACATTCATTTCTTTACATTCTACCTATAAATATAATTTATAAGTAGTGTGTTCATTTTGAGAGCCTTAGAAGTATTCTATTCTACAAATCTACAATTTAAAAATGTCATGTTAATAAAATTTCCCACTTTTTGTCCATTACAGTCAGAATTGGAGGAAGGTTCAGCCTAATGTGTTTGAAAAGGTTTTTTGATAATTATTGTTTTTTCTTTTTTGTTCATTTTTTGCTTGTTTTGGTGTCTGATTACAGGTCTTTTTTTCTGATCATAATTTCTTTAACGAAGCTATGAAGTGAAGCATACTTTAGAATAAAACTGATGCTTTTCTTTTGATATTGATATGGGTAGTATAAATTGGCAAAACTTCTCTGGAGAATACCCTATCACCCAGAATTTCGTATCTATAAAAATTTTTCTTAAGGAAATTATATGACGTCTTTGTAAAGATGCATAAACAAAAAAAGGCAATTTTATTTATGCTAGTGAAAAACAGAAGCCCAAAGGTCCATTTGAGAATATTAATTAGCCCTCAGTATACCAAGAAAATGCTCACCACCTTTTAATATCAGGGAACAGTAGACTTTACTTTTAATAATTATTTTGAAGCCATTTTTGGCATAATTTGCAGAATTAAAAATAAGGGGATACAGGTTTCCCCCACTATCCAAAAATAGATCATTCCTATTTAGGATGATTTGGTAGGTTATTTTTGTGGTCTGGGAATGCTAAAAAATTTTTCCATAATAGTATTCACTGATCCAAAAAGTAGCTACCAAATCATACAAAACAGGAACATTCTACTTTTGGACCTTGAGGAAAATAAAAAATAAAACTAAAGCTAAAAATTCTTTTTTATTACCATATTATATGGGTTTATGACATTTATTCAGCAGGTAATGGACATTTGTTTTTGTTTTTTTCTGTTTTGGCTATTATGAGTGTTACTATGAACATTTGAGTATAATTATTATGTAAGCATTTTTTTTCCCCATCTCTTTTTGGATAAATAGTTAGAAATGGAATTGCTGGCTCACATGGTAAGTTTAACTGTGTAAGGGACTGCTGGGCTGTTTTCCACAGTGAGTGCACCATTTTATACTCTTACCAGCAATGTATAAAGGTTACAATTACTCCACATACTTGCTAACATTTATTATTATTTGTCTTTTCTGTTACGCCATTTTAGTATATATAAAGTAGCATCTCATTATGGTTTTTTTTAATATTTTATATAATTCTTACATTTTTCATTTTTGCATAATGTATGCATTTTCATTTTAGTTATATTCCCCATACAATTACACCCTCCCCCTTATTTTTTTTTTGTTTGTTTTTGTTTTCAAAAGTTATTTATTTATTTATACAAGTACTGGGTACAGTCAGAAGCACGGAAGGGCGAGAGAATTCACCAGAGCCAGAGCTGGGAGCAGAACAGGCAGAGTGATGAAATACACTGCTGAGGGGAGCAGCGGGCACAGCAGGAGAGGTCTGTCATGCCATATGGGACCCTCGCCGGTGGCCGGGGATTGAACCAGCGCTTCAGAGCCTGCGGGCAGCTTCGCAGCCCAGCGCTCAACCGCTGCACCACCAGAGGAGGCCCCCTCCCCCTTGCTTTGACCCTAGTCCTTCCTCTCCCCTCCCTCCTCCTCCTCTCCACCCCCATAATGTTATGGTTTTGATTTATATTTTCTTTCCATGAGCCTATTGGCCATTTGGACATCTCCTTTGGAGAAATTAAATCTTTGGTTCATTTTACAGTTGGGTTGCCTTGTTATTATTATTTAGTTATGAGTTCTGTGTGCATTCTATATGTAAGTCCCTTATCAAAGACATGATTCACAAATATTTTTCCCCTATATTGTGGGTTGTCTTTTCCTGACGATGGTAGCAAACCCAGATTTTTATTCTCACTCTTCTGGATTTGGAAGTACCTCAAATGGACTTACAGGCCTTTAAACAGAGCTAACTCAACTGCCATGTGTGAGCCTGGAAAGTACCTACACTTTAAAGGCAGTTCTGGATTTCAAATGCATCTTTAATCTTTAATGCATCTTTAATAATATTAATACCTCTGGTTCTTATACATCCTCAAAAAGTAATACTTTTGAGAAGTTTTATGATGACTCATCATTATATTGACAAGAGGGTAGTCATCCTTTTTGTTCCATTATTGCTAAACATTTTTATTTTTAGATACATAAACACCAATTAGAATGACCAAATTGATGAAGTTTTTCATTTCTTCCATACACCTTTGTATATGCGCTTACCTTCAACATTTGCCTACTTCTTAACTATACTGAGTAAATATCATGAATGATGGAAGAATATTGTCATGTTCCTTTAGCATATAATGGTATGGTCCAAGTTCTCACAGATTACTGCATGACGCAGTAGAGTGGCTAATTAAATGAAAATATCTTATTTCCTTTTTATTCTTAGAATGTATTATGCACTTACCAGTTTTTGAATTTGAGAAAATTCATTTAGGATATCCTTATCTGAAGGCTCATAGTCTGAGATTTCACTTATACAGTCAGTTTTACCATCAGCATTAAAGTCTAGATTGTTACTGTCTGTCTCTTTGCATTTATTTTCTGGCTTATCTGATACTTATCAGGCATCTTTATCATGTTTTTTTCTCTTTGTCTTTATGAGTGAAAAATAAAGATCTCAACTTTAAACTGTAGACTGTGTAAACTACAAAAAAAAAAAGACTGTAATAATAGTATCTCCAAGGTTTCCTTGTACCTTCTTGAAAGACGACACAATACTTTGTATTGCAATGAGAAAACTGAAGCTCATATAATATGGTTTATCTTCTTAGGCACTATGCATCTTAGACATTCATCGTTTTTCTGTTTTCATAATATTTTTCTCTCTTTTAACTTAATTAGAATTAATTGATGAGTAATGGTATAATAGCAAGATGTTTCAAGATACAGGAAAAATAAGATTACTAAAACCCCATATGTATCTTAGATACATGAAAGGATTCAATAGGTTTTTTTCTGTATGAAAAAAGTAGTAGAAATTGCTGGGTTTTGGATGACTTTTTTAATGACTTGAATAGTGGCCCCATAAAAGACAAGCATATGAATGCAACCTTATTTGGAAATAAGGTTTTTCAGATATAATCAAGTTAAAAAGTATGGGTTAGGGATGGGCCCTAAATCTAACCACTAGCATCTTTATAAGAGAAAGGAGAAGGAGACTTGTATACAAAGACAAGAGACACTTATAGAGGAATATGCCATGTGAAGACTGGGGCAGAGATTGGAATGATGCTGAGGAATGCTCAGGATTGCTGAACTACCAGAAATTATGCAGAGGCAGTGATTCTTCCCTAGAACCGTCGGAGGGAGCTTGGCTCTGCCAACAGTTCGATTTCAGGTTCCTAACCTCCATAGACTGTGACAGGAATTTCTGTTGTTTTTAAGTCACCCAGTTTGTGGTAATTTTTCCCACATCATCTGTTATATTTTTTATAACAGGCAATATGTTATAACACCAGACTTAGGAAACTAATACAATGTCTATAGAAGTATGAAAGTTATGAAATGTTAATTTGTAGAAATAGTGAAAACTGGGCCTCCCCTGGTGGCACAGGCAGTTGAGTGCAGCGCTGTGAAGCTGTCCACAGCCTCTGCAGCGCAGGTTCCATCCCAACCGGCTGGCGAGATACCCACATGGTGCAGCAGACATCTCCTTTCTCGCTCACTGCTCCCCTCAACAGTGTATTTCAGTCAGTCTGCCTGTTCTGTTCCCCACTCTGTCTCTGGTGAATTCTCTCACCCTCCCACACCTCTGGCCTGTACCCCAGTTCTTGTATAAATAAAAGTAAATAAATATTTAAAAAAAATAGTGAAAACTGCTCAACAAAGAAACTCAAAAATTAAAACTGGGTTTAATGAGGAAGTAAACTGAGGGTTAAATTTTGACTCATCTAAACAGTGGATTACTGTACAGCCATTAAAAATGATAATAAAGCTTTACAGGCTCTTGTTAAAAGAAAAAAATGAAGTGGTTGTGAAACAGGCAGTAGAATGTTCCCCTTTTTACAATGTGTCTTTATGTACATGTAAAAGAAAAGCTGGAAGAATACATACCAATATTCAACTCTAAGTACTAACAGTCTCCACTAATTATATTCTTCCTTAAACTTGCCTTTTTTCAGATTTGAAAAGCTAATGTCTGTCTTTTATAATGAGAAAAAATTAGCTGTTTCCATGGTGGGGGGGATCAGTTTTGGACTTTGAGCTGATTTCATTTCTTTTTGATTAATTGGTTGCTTTGTGATTAGTCTGAGTAATCCTAAACACATTCCCTTAGGTTATCTCATCAGTTCAGATGTAGAGCTCAGAAGCCATGAAACATTCATTCTCAGGATGAGCTCATCCAGTTAAGTGGCTGTGGTAAGAATGCTAACGTGAGAACCTGAGTTAAACTGAGGCACTCTATATCTGAGTGAGAAACTTTCTTCCCTCCCAGATGACTTTCTCATTCTTTATCCACTCGATATTTAGGGTACTTTTCTGAACTTTGTTAATTTATACTTATCTGATTTTTAAGCTCTTTTTGGTCATGACTTTTTTATTCCATGCATTTTCATGAATCTCTGGGTTTCTAATGTTTGTCTCTATAGCATAAGACTGCTTTTTCTATATCTGCTCATTCCTCAAGGCTAAACTGAGATATGGTTTTCTTCTTGACTCTGTCCCTGTTTTTTCTCAATAGAAATTATTTTATATATTCTCTTCTCATTGAGTACTCACCTATTTTTTTAATATTTTATTTTAAATAATTCTTACATCATTTTTCATTTTTGCACAATGTATGCATTTTCATTTTGGTTATATTCCACATACAATTGCACCCCACCCCCTTATTTTACCCTAATCCTTACTCTCCTCCAGACCCCCTAGTGTGTCTCTGGTTTATAGTTGTTTGTTGATTTTGACTCATAGCAGGAATTTAGAAAACCTAAATAAGGGACCAGGAAAAAACTAATAAAAGTACTCACCTATTTCATATCTTAAAGAAAATAAAGGAAAAAAAATCCTTTTTTAAAAAAATATTTAGCCGGCCTCCCTTGGTGGCACAGCAGTTGAGCACTGGGCTGCGAAGCTGCCCACAGCCTCTGCAGTGCCGGTTCGATCCCTGGGCACCAGCGAGGGTCCCACATGGCATGACAGACCTCTCTGCCATGCCCGCCGCTCCCCTCAGCAGTGTATTTCTTAGTCAGTCTCCTGTTCTGTTCCCCGCTCTGGCTCTGGTGAATTCTCTCACCCTCCCATGCTTCTGACTGTACCCAGTGCTTGTATAAATAAATAAATAAATCTTTAAAAAATAAAAATAAAAGATAAATAAAAAAATATTTAGCCAGTTTGAAGTACACTTCACATATGTTTAGCTCATAGATTGTAAATTCCTTGAAGACAGGAACCATGTATCTGTGTTGCCATAATTTCTTGAAAGTAATAGTGATATTCAGTAAATATTGTATTTGTAAAGCATCAATTATCATTCCTCTAAAATTTTTCTCTGTTGCTTCTATAAAGTTGATCCCACAACAGGAATATATGTTAATCACCTTTTGGCCTTATTTCATGTGAATGATATCACCATAAAACTTTGACATCTGCTTTATTGTTTCCTGAATGTAAATAAATGGTTGTAAATAAATGTAAATAAATGATGATGGTTCTTTATAATATGCTCTTGATGGTGGGATCTTAAAACACAGTATTATTTCTTCTTTTACTCTATATTAAAAATTGTAGAAATATGAATTAACAGACCATTAGTATAAATGACTCAGGAATTTCATTCATTAGTGACACAGTAATTTCATTATTTGTATAATTTAGCCAGGGATGAGCATTTCCGACACATTGAAGAGCAGATGCTGAGACTTTTTAGTAGGAATATTTAGTTTGCCTGGGTACAGTACAGAAAATGTGAATATTTGGGTTAATCAGGGTTTGGGTATTGCCAAGTGAATTTCTTGTAAGTTAATATGTATAGAATGTTATAATGATGGATCATGGAATCTGTGCTTTGGTTAGGACAGAAGTAAGGAAATTGAGATAAAGGGTGATGATGAAAAATAGTGGTGAACTTAAAGAAATGAAGGTCTTATGAATTGTTGGTGTGTTTAGAATAAAAACCTGGATTAATAGGATGTGATAGCCAAAGTGTTGAGAAATTCAAGTCTCTAGCTGGGACTCTCCTCAGTTCCCCATCTGTAAACTAAACTGCAATTTGTCTTCTCCGCTTGGCTGTTGTATACCGTATCAGCATGTTCAAAATTAAACTCAATTCTCAAGTGTTTTTTCTTTCTGAATTCCCATTCTCAGAAAATGGCCCCTTCATCCGTTCATTTTATCAAAGCAAATTTATGTATTGATATATCATCCCAAATTCTTGTTGCACACCTTTGCTTCTTATTTGTTTTCACTTTCCTTTGCTTCTACTGCCCTTGACTGCTTATAACCACAGATTTCTTGTTTCACATGTTTGTGTTTCTTTGCCTATATTATTTTTCTAGCTAGAATGTCCTTCCCCAGGTCTTTGTCTAACTACTACTCATCAGTCTACATTGCTTAAAACTGATCTCACCCAGAGCTCCACTATCACCCGTACATCTTTCTTGTTTCAATAACCTTCTTTAATATGCCCTTGTTGCTTTATTCTTAGCTATTTTATAATACCGGAATAATTTATTTCTATATAGCCTAAAATACAGAGCTTTCAAAGTTAGGGACTTTAATTTTATAACTATTAATACAAAATTAAGATTTAAATACTATTTACTAAAATATTGAAATTGTCTGTGTATGTGCTTATCTTCCCCTTAGCCTATAAATGCCTCACACTATATATTGTTCTTCTTTGTTTTCTTAGTTTCTATTATTAGCACTTTACCTGATCCAAAAATCAATCTTGATTTTATTGAACATTTATTGACAGCCAACTGTGTGCCTAACACTAGGTTAGATGCTAGGATACAGAGTTGAACAAGACAGATATGTTCCCAGCCTTCATAACTGCCTTCATGAATCCATACAGTCTGATGCACAAGATAAGCGTTAAATAATAAATTAGGGGAAAAAAAGATTGTCCTGGAGGCAAGAAGATCAAGATGGCAAGGGGATATCACCTTGTCTAGATTAAATTGAATTTAGAGGACACCTTATCAGTAGAATGATTACATGAGAATGCATTTTAAAATGTCATTTATATTTAATAAATTAGCTGTTATATATTGTTTAAATACTAGTGTTTTTCAGTCTTAGAACAACAGAAACCCATTTGCAAAAGTTCTTCTTTTCATCATGATAGAGCATTTTATGGTGTATAATCTTTTAGTTACCCCAATACTTGTTATCTATATTTGGCTATGAAACATCTTTTGGTACTTTTTTGTCATGTTTGGTATATTTGAATGACTTATTTAGCTGAATATTATGATTTATCCAAATAATCAAAAGCTAGGAAATTATCTGTCTTTTCTCACCTGTTCCTTTATCAGCTTATAATAATTTGAATCTTTTATTAAACTTTATGTCATAAGTTATGACTTTGTAACTTACCTGACTTAGGATGAGTTGGATCAGTCAAGATGAGTCGGATCTGGTCATCATGATCTGAAGGAGTGGTTAACGAAGCTGAACATGGTTAGCATAGGAAAGACAAAAAGGAGATATGATATGATAGTTGTTTGAATCTATTTTGTGAGCTTCTGTGAGAACCCTGTGTGGAGATACGTAAATGGTTTTTGAAAAAACAACTTTATTGAAGTCCACCATAAAGTCACCCTTTAAATACATATAATCAGTAGTTTTTACTCTATTCACAAAGTTTTGAAACCAGCACTACTTTTTTTTTTTTTAAAGATTTATTTATTTATTTATACAAGCTCTGGGTACAGTCAGAAGCGCGGGAGGGTAAGAGAATTCACCAGAGCCAGAGCTGGGAGCAGAACAGGCAGACTGACGAAATACACTGCTGAGGGGAGCAGCGGGCGCGGCAGAAGAGGTCTGCGCGCCATGTGGGACTCTCGCCCAGCGGCCGGAGATCAAACCGGCACTGCAGAGGTTGTGGACAGCTTCGCAACCCAGCACTCAACCGCTGCGCCACCGGGGAGGCCCCATCACTACTATTTTTGTCATGTTTTCATCACTTCAGAAAGAAACCCTATAAGCATTAGTCACTTCCATTCCTCTTTTATCCTAGCCCCTGACAAACACCATTGAAACAGAAACACTGGGAGTGGGGTCCAGCAGTCCATGCCACAGCAAACCTAGCAGATGATGTGATGCTGAGGAACACTGCTGTACAGCAAGACCTTCTGTTCTGTGGTTGGTGGGGACATTTGTCTTCTAGCCATTTGGGAAAGGGTTGACAGTTCCACATGCAAACTCTCAGCGAATCTCCATTTTTCCCCTCCCCAAGCTCACCAAAGTCACATTTTCCCTGCTCGAGTGCACACTCACCCTGGATTCCAGGGAATGACTTTTTGCTTTGAACCATTGGTCATCACTCAACCATCTGTTTTCTGTCCTCCAAAAATTTGTTGAGATCTCTTGTCCACTGAAGGCTCCCTTCTTATTTCTTCCTTTTAATATTTTTATTAATATCTTTAGACTGTCTCAGAGAGTAATGAATATAAATATTTGTGTTTAATTCATTATTTGAATGTCAGTTGTGCCAGCATGACTGATAATAATTTGCTTTTCTTTAATTGCTAGTTAGGCTGTGCATATTTGCATGATGACTTTGTGTCTCTGTCTAATGTGTCAATTCTACAGTATCTGTATACTGCCTTGGAAATCTAAACATTGTATTCTCTGCTTATTTCTAGTATTTATGCCTTCTGTGGGAGATAACTAACCTGGTTTTTTCTCCACTTCAAGTGTATGGGAGAATAGCACCATTCTTCTGTTAGCTGGCTCACTGAGATCGGGCTAAGCACACAAAATAACAAAGGAATGAATGTCTTTGAAATGAACAAATTTGGTGTGAGTTTGAAAAAAATTCCCAGTCAGTCCTTTGAGTAATAATACAAATACAACTCGTGAATGAAATGCAATTCCTGTTCACATCCTCTAAAAACAAATGCAAGTTATTATAGTGAGACATCAAATTAATTCTTAGTAATTAGACCAATATGTATGTAATTGGAACTATAAAAAGCAAAACCAATGTTGTTACTTCTTCCAATTACTGTTTAATCTTGTTCAAATTCTCGTGACTTTAATTAGTTTTTTGGGGGAAGTAGGGGATATCTCTATTGTATGTTTGCAGAATTTAGGTTGGGCTGGGAACAGAGAATTTGCAATTGTTTGGACTTTTTTTCCCTAGTTTGTTCTCCCTAAAAATAACTATGGTTACTCATTTATTCGACAATAATTTTTGTGTTCACCCAAATGGTATGTAGCTGTGTTGGACAACAAAGAGGATGTTAAAAATATGGAATTGTTGATTGACATGTGCAGGGTTACCAGTGCTGTTAGAGTTAAGCAGCTAAAGATAATGTTATTCCTGTCCAAATGTGCTGAATTCTTTCAAGTAAATGCTTCCATTAATTGAAGGAAAATACAGTCAGAGAGATTTGGAATTCAAGAAATTGGAATTCAAGCTTATTTATGTACTAGTTTCATAAACTTGATGTCTGAGCCTCCATTATAAAGATAATTCTGCACTATAAAGATAAATTATAATGGCCGTTTGCAGGGCTGTTATGAAAGCTAGATATTGTTTAAAGCCCAGTGTTTATGATGGTCTGCACTGAAATGGTAGTGCTGATGGTCGTATTGTGTTGATGGTAGCAGTGATAACTGGGATCTGGAGAACTCAGGGTGATTATTCAGGACTAACTAAAGAAAGAGTAAAGGTAGTATAACCAGGAAGAATAGCTGGCAGCAAGCAGTCAAGTTCTTTTACAACAGTAACAGAACTGGGGTTTACGTAAAGCAGAGGATTGGAACAAATAATCATTCAGCCAGGATTCAAGACTCACAACACAGGTTAGAGTGTTAAACTAAACCAGTGCCTGGAATGAAGGATGAAATTAAACACAGATACCAGATACCTGTCAGAATTTGAAGAACAAACCAGAAATAAACTGAGAGCAGATTAGATTATGGTCTGCCTTAGGAACAGTGCTCAGTTATGTTAACTGGGATGTGTCACTATGTTATGGATTCTTTTGTTCATAAGGGCTGTGTGCCTACTGTGGTTCCAAGAGGCTGACATTCCGCTATTTATACCATAGTTGGGACAATATTATAATTTAGTTAGGTAACAGGATAAGCCAGTGTATGAATAAGCTTTTTGTCACTGTTGCTTCTCAGTCAACTTTATTGACTATACTTTACATATAATAAAAATGTACCCATTTTAAGTGTACAGTTCAATTTATGTTGACAAGTTTTTAAACCTTTGTGATCTCTACTGTGATAAAAATATCCTTCATTTCCCTTTACATTCAGTCTGTCTCCCAGCTTCAGGCCATAGGCAACCATTGACCCATTTTCTGTCATGATAGATTAAATTTTCCTTTTCTAGAAATCATGAGAATGATATTTATAGTAATGTAGTAATTAATATTTATGTTTATTTTTATATAAATAATATCATAGGATATTCGCTCTTTTGTATCTGATTTTTTTCACTCAACATAATGCTTAGGAGATTCATCCAATACTTGTTCCTTTTCATTATTAAATATAATTCCATTGCATGGATAGGCAATTTGTTAAATCCTTATTTTTTCATAGACATTAAGGCTTTTTTCATTTTAGAGCTATTACGAATGAAGCTTTTTGAAAATTCATGGACAAGTCTTTGCACATATGTTTTCATTTTCTTTGAGAGAATACCTAGGATTTGCTGGGTATGATAAATGTATGATCTTTTATAAGAACCTGCCACAAAGTTTTATGAAGTCCTTTTGAATGTACTATTTTATATCCTCAGCAACAATAGATGCAAGTTCTGTTTGCTCTACATCTTTGACAAAAATTAATGTTTGCAGTATTTTGTAGTCATTTTTGTATCTGATATACTACTATGGCTTTAATTTGTATGTCTATTATTGACTAATCCTGTTAGACATTTTTCTTCTCGTGTACTTAAGGCCATTCATACATATTCTTTTGTAACTTTTTCAACTATTTTTTTAAGGATTTATTTGAAAATAATATTTTTCAATTATTTTTAAGGATTATTTATGCATACAAGAACTGGGTACAGGCCAGAAGTGTGGGGGGTGAGAGGATTCACCAGGGACAGAGTGGAGAACAGAACAGGCAGATTGACTGAAGCACACTGCTGAGGGGAGCAGCAGGCGAGTCAGGAGAGGTCTGCTGGACCATGTGGGTAGGTCACTGGCCGGGGATCAAATTCATGCTGCAGTGACTGCAGATTGTTTCATAGGTTGCGTCTTAACCCCTTGTGCCACCAGGGAGTTCCCTCTTTTCAATTCTTATGTCCATTTTTATTAGGGTTGTTTGCCTTCTTGTTGAGTAATTAGTTCTTTTTATATTATAGATACTAGACCTTTATCAGATATGTGTATTGTAAATACTTTCTCCCAGTCTGCCTTTCCTTTCCTTATTTTCAACTGTGTCTTAAAGATCAGAGTTTTTTTATTTTGTTGGTGTACACTTTATCAAGTTTTCTTCTTATATGGTTCATAAATTCTGTATCCTGTTCAAGAGTTTACACAGATTTTCTCCCCCCCCCACACTACCCTTAAGGAATTTTATCGTTGTAACTTGTGCATTTATGTCTATGGTTTCCCCTACTAGTCTATAAGCTCCTTGATGGTAAAGGTCTTGCCTGATTTATGTCTATATTTTCCATGGTGGTTAATAGTTCTAATAAATATTTATTGAATGAAGAAATAAATCAATATGACTTTATGGTAGATAAATGTTTATTGTATGATAAGGACAGATAACTAGGCCTTTCACTGCTGTGTTTTGGCTTCTTGATTGCTATGGTCTTTAGGCTTGAATCATTTGAATTGCTTCTGTGCTTCTGACTTATTTAATCAGTCTGTTCTAGTTAGGGGGGGAAATAACTCCATCAGAAAGTGCTTTAACAAACTTGGAATACTATATTGGATCTACTTAAATATTTTAAAGTACCCTTATTATATTTATATAACCATGATGTTGGTATAAATTCTTTACCATATGAAATCAGAAAAATTTAGTGTCTTTAAAAAATCAAAAATTAAATAATTCACCTGTAAACTAAGTTCTTGAATTATAGAAATCACTGTAGCACATCTGTATATTCTACTTTACTAAAATAGAGATTTGCTTCACCTTATACAAAATAAAAGGAAATTTCATCTTTGCTCCTCTGGAGGGAATTCCTAACCAAGAAGCTCAGTTATGAGTTTCTCTCACCAGTAGAAATTGGTGACAAATAAGCTTAGTCACATATATTGGTTGATATTCACATTATTTGTATTTCACTTGATATCATTCCCCACTTTATTGCCTGATGTGCCTTCTACTAAAAAATAAAACCCATCTTTCCCCACTTAAATTAGGTGCAGAAAGTAGACATGTCACATATATCTCCATGGTTTGGAGATTATGCAAAACCTGAGCCAGTCTTATTTCACATTTAACTGGCAGATTTCAATTTAAAGTATGTGATTTATAATAGAGTTAGAAAAAGGATTAAGACTTAAATGCTTTTTTTTTTTCTTTTTGGAAGTTCAGTTAGTGATTTTTACTTAGTTTCTTCAAGTGGGTAATTATTCTATGTTTTCCTCCTGATTCAACTTCAGAACAGTTAGTGTGAGACTTATTGAGAACATTTGAACTCTAGGAAGATGGTACTTTTGGGCCTACTGTTTAAAGAATTATCTCAAAAATTGTTATGCATCCCCCCTCACAACCAAAATATGTGCTTGATTTGATAATACTGGTTCTTCATATTTAGCATTGAGGGTGGGTATGACATGGGGATTTGAAGATAAGTGCTCAATTAGTTCAATTGAAAGTCTCTCTACATTTAGTGTAGCTCATACCATGATCCACAACAAGAATATTTGTTTTCAGTAACTATCGAGCACTCACTGTTCGGTAGTGACATTAGAGACATAAGTGAAGTCAAATCAAAAAATAGAGACACAAGCCATATCATCATTTACTGTTTTGGGTGTTCCCACTCAGTGAACCAGGACCTTTCAAGAAAATTGTCACATCCTCATCACTAGAGGTTGATGAACAAGATCACTTATAGTTAACCTAAGGTAGAGTTAAGGACCTAAAAAGGCCTCATTCTGACACTTAGGTCTGCACATAGATGCAAAGCTAACAAAGCTGTAAGCATGGCTTACTAAATAACTCTTAGAGTTTGCATCAATGCCTTTCAAAAAGATAACCATTTTACCAAAAGAGGAGCTATGCCTCCAAACATGAAGAAGTAGGGCATTCATTTTATTAAACAGATATGTGATAAGGGAAAGGAAAGCTACAGAGGCCTGGCCTGGCAGAGTATAGCTGTGGGAAAAATACAGTGTGTATGACCAGGTACTGACACAAATTTAGAAGTCCAACAACTCTGTCCTCCACTGATCTCTTTCCTCGGGTCACATTATCTGAATGCACACTTTTCCCAGCTAATTATTTTCTGCGTTTGTTGAGATTTCAGCCATCTACTTCAGTACTGGACAGTAGAACTTACTGTAGCAATGGAATGTTTTATAGCCTCACTGTCCAGCATGGTAGCCATTACCTGCATGTGAGTATTAAACACTTGAAATGTGGCAAGTGTGACAGGAATTAATTAAATTTTTTTTTTTTTTTTCCCGCACAGGGAACTGCTCTCCAGTTTCTTTTCTTTTTTTAGGGTATCTTTTTATTTATTTTTTTTATAATAAATTTTATTTTTATATTCCCCATACAATTGCAACCCCCTTATTTTGACCCCAATCCACCCCCCGCCCTCTACCCCCCATAGAGTGTCTCTGGTTCATAGTTTTTTGTTGATTTTGATTTTCACTTTCTTATAGGCCTCTGTCTAGACTGTAAAGCATTGAAGTCACCCATGTTGTATGCTATGTGGAGTTTTCTATTATCCTTTGTGTAGGAATAATCCTGGGAAAATGTAGGTATTCAGTATGTATTAATATTTGTTGAGCTAAATTGAATGGACAGAGGGGGAAAGTAGGAAATTTGAAGAACTCAGTGTTGTCCTACTATGTGTTTTCGGCACCAATACCGATGCGCACCTTCTCCCCCCTTTAGTTTTAGTGTAACTCCGTTGCTTTACTTTTTCACTGTATTCCATTAAATTGCCCATCCTGATGCCTTTCTTCATGTCCAAATATTGCATAGACACAAATAAATTTTTAACATAGATGTATGGGTAAAATGTAAAGAATAATGATACACTCAACACTTTGGTCCCCCCCCCCAAATTTTCATTTTTTTAATTTCCTGTATGTACTTTTCTAATCAGACCCCCTTCCCTGCCCATGAGAACTAGCCACACGTCTCAATTTTGTGTTTATCATTCCTTTTATTTATAGTTCCACCACATGTTTGTATTTATAAACATTGTAATGCATTGTTTAGTTTTACAAGCTTTTGAATTTTGTATAATTGGAATCATCTTTATTTTTGTGTGACTTTATTAACTTTATAATCATAACAATATTCATGTTCTTACATTGTATTCCTAAATTATACACATGTTGTATAATTATTCATTTTCATTACTGTAGGGTGTCCCTTCAAATGAAGTTGCCACAGATTACCTATTTTATTACTGATAGATTTTTTTTCCCTTGTGTTTTGTAGTGCATGCAGTGTAACATGAAATCTCTCTCTATATATATATCACTTGCTATATGTGTGAAAGATCTACTGCAGATTCCAAAGGAACATTGCTCTTCTCTGCTCTGCTCTGCTCTTTCTTCTTCTGTCTTTGTGTGTGTGTGTGTGAGGGGGTGTGTATTTTCTTTGTCCTCTTCTCCCTCCCCAGCTTTCCTCCTCATTCTCTCCATTCTCCCCCTCTTCCTCTTTTAGGATTCAGGAGAAATGAATGCAGAGCCATAGAAACTCCTGCATTATTTCTATAGGCTAAGTGTTCCTTTAAAAGCGTTTTGCCCCTGGTGTTTCTTATCTTCCTTGGTCCCTTTGTGCTTTTGTGTTCATAGACCAAGCTCTGATTTGGAGACTGTCACAAATACTAGAAATATTTTATTTCATTCATATTCTTATAGCTTTTAAGACATAAGGGTACATACAAATGATACCCTTTTTGTGAAATAACACCTTTTGTACCTATTATTTGTGCCTTTTGCTTTCAGTCACATTTGGTAATTAGAAATCTTAGATAAATAGTAAAAAAAAAAGTTTGGTAATTAGGTCAGTGGTTCTCAACTCTAGCTATACATTAGACTGTCTGAGAAGCTTTTATTGTTTATAGGTGATAATGTTTCAGCTCATCCTACCCATATCAGCTCACTACCCCCAGAAGAACAGATTTACTTGGTTTAGGGTGGGACTGGGCATCAAGATATTTTTAATGCTGTATAATTGACAAATAACATCATATTAGTTTTAGGTATACAACATGATGATTCATTATTTCTATATATTATGAAATGATACCACATAAGTCTAGTTAACATCTATTATCACACACTGTTACAAATGTTTCCCCTTGTGATGAGAATTTTTAAGCTACTCTCTTAGCAATTTAAAAATATGCATTATTTGGGGCCTCCCTGGTGGCACAAGGGGTTAAGACCCAGCACTATGAAGCTATCCACAGCCACTGCAGCATGAGTTTGATCCCTAGCCAGAAAGGTGACCCACATGGCACAGCAGACCTCTCCTGACTAGCCTGCTGCTCCCCTCAGCAGTGTATTTCAGTTGATCTGCCTGTTCTGCTCCCCACTCTGTCTCTGGTGAATCCTCTCACCCCCCACACCTCTGGCCTGTACTCCAGTTCTTGTATGCATAAATAAATCGTAAAAAAAATGCATTCCAGTATTATTATTAACTATAATTGTCATACTGTATATTATATCCCTATGAACCTAGGAAAATATTTTTTAACTACATGATTGTACCTTTTAACTTTGTTCACCTATTTTGCCAACCCCGCACTTCCTGCCTCTGGTCACCCTAGTCTGTCCTCTGTACCTATTAGTTTGGGGGGTTTTTGTTGTGGGATTTTTGGCCTTGTTTTTCAGATTCCACATTTAAATGAGACCATATGGTGCAAGACAGTTTTTTAAAACACCATAATTTATTCTGTAGTGCAGCCAAATTAAGAACTACTCTAGATCAGTGGTTCTTAAAGTGTGTTGTCTTAGAGCAGCAGCATCAATACCACCTGGTGGAACTTGTAGAAATGTAAACTCTTGCCTACCCTAAGAAAACTGAAGCAGAAACTCTTGAGTGTGGATCCAGTAAGCTGTGTGTTAACAGGTCCCAGGTGGTTATGAAGCATGCTAAAGTTTTAGTGCCACACTAAATCATGTAAGCATTTATAGCAAATCCACATTTTACTCAAGTTTAACCTTTTAAGATGCACAAAATAACTCTGTTCCAAAATAACTCTGGACCTGAAAGTAGCTAAAGGAAGTGTGGAAAAAGAAACATAGTACAGGAGAAGTCTTTGTTGGTGAATTTCTGATCATGAGTAAAAGTGGCCATAGCAAAAAGAACTGAGAATAATCGGATGTGTTATCATTTTTTGTAACCTAAAATGTGTTATGAAAATGTATCAGTGTTTATAAATGACCATCCATTTCCACTAAGAACAGGCTATAAATGGAGGAAAGCAGAAGACAAAAGGAGCAGTATGAGTAGTAGGAAATGGCCATTGCAGAGATAGCAAGTGTAAGAAACGTGAGTCAGGAATAACCACTAAGAGTGCAATAGCCATGTTGGACAAAGAGGCAAAATCTACTCAGATAGCAGTGACATTAAAGGTATAGACCTCTTTAGAACATGTAGTGGTTTGTGGAGCTATGGAACAACTGATCATCTACAATTCCCTGCCTTAGATTTGACGAGTTCAGAAGTGCAGTGCAACAGAGAGTGGGCCATGGAGTCAGACTGCTTTGGTTAAAGCCAGTTTTACCATGATACTCTGGACTATTAACTTAACTCAGCTAAGCCTTTGTTTCTTCAGTTGGGAAATCACCTGTCTTAGGGTTGCCTAGATGAAACAAAACATGTGTAAGGTGCCTGATGGACAATTAGTTTCAGTAAACTTTACAAAAATTTTACTGTGATAAAAATACACATAAATTTTTCTATTTGTGATACTGTGCAACCAATAGCACTCTCTGGTTTCAGAACATTTTTAACACTTCAGAAGGAAATCCCGTGCCTATGAAGCAGTCACTCTCCATTTCACCTTCTTCCTAGCTCTTGCCAATCAATCTTCTGCTTTCTGTCTCTGTGGATGTGCCTATTTTGAAAATTCCATAAAAATGAAATAATATAATATGTGACCTTTCATATATGGCTTTTTTCGCTTATAATATTTCCAAGATTCATCCATATTATTACAGTAATGCATGGTTTAACAATGTTTCAGTCAGTATGGACACAGCCTGGGCATGTAATAGACATTATTGAGTAGGTTTGTGTATTTACACTATATCACCTTCACACACAAAAAAGAAGTTACCTAACCATGCATTTTTCAGAACTTTTTCCCACAGTTAAGTAATATATGATTGTACTTACTCACTTTTTATGACTGAATAATATTCCATTGTACAGATATACCACATTTTGTTGATTCGTTAATCCATTGGGTTCTTTCTTCTTTTTGGCTATTTTGAAAAATGTTGCTATGGAATTTCATATACACATTTTTGTTTCAACACCTGTTCTCATTTTTGGGGTTACATACTCACAGAAGTGGAATTGCTGAGTCATTTGATAATTCTCTTTTAACATTTTTTAGCAAATATCAGACTTTTCCACAACAGCTGCACAATTTTACATTCTCACCATCATTGTATGAGGAGGACTTTAACTACATCTTCACCAACACAAAGTTTAATGACCACTTTTTAAATTTTATGCATCAAGTAACTTTAAAAATTATATTGATTAGGGACATAGACTTTTTTAGGGTAATGGTTCTTCATCAGATGTTCACATAATAATAATTACTGTGACATTCTAAATATACTCACAGCCAGGAACGTCCCTACATTTCCTGAATGGAAGTCTCCAGAGGTTAAAACAAATACAGAAATAATATTCCTCTTTAAGGAAACCATTGCCTAAGATAGTGGTGCTCAACATTTGGTCTGAGGATCCCTAAAACCCCCTTCATCCTTTCAGGGGAATCCCTTGAAATTAAAACTATTTTCATAATAGTACTAAAATAGTGTTTGTCATTTCATTCTCTTCTAAGTGAACAGTGAAGTTTTCCAAAGCTTTCATGATGTGATAACACAGCAGATTGAATGCATAAGCAGGTATGAGAATCCAGCTACCTTCTATTAAGCCAAATAGCAAAGAGATTTATAAAAATGTAAAACAGTGCCACTCCTTTTTGTGAATTTATTTTAAAATATTATTTAGGAGATATGATGGGCTTATTGTTATTTTTGAATGATTAAGTGTTTTAAAATGTCTTTGTTTCAGTAGTAAATATTGGTAGATATGATCTACATAAACAAAATCTCTTTGAGATCTATAATAATTGAAAGTATAAAAAGGCTTTGAGACTAACCAAACAAGCACTGTAGATCTTTGGAAAGGAAGGAGACAAAAGAATGTATCCATTTGTTGAATGCTTACCATACACTTACCATAAAGCTAAGCTTTTTATATCTTTTGTTTCAATTTATCTTTGCAGTCACCCCACAATATATGTATACTTAACTCCATTTTCACATGGTAAAATTTAGTCTCTAAGAAGTTAACTTTGCTAGCTCATAAGTGGAGGTGGCAGAATTTCAGTTTAGGTCTTTAGAAAACAATCTCTTAACCACTTGCCACACCTTAAAAAAGTAAGGGTCATGTGTACAGAAAATGAGCCCAGGAAATTATTGGAAGTTCAATGCCATAATGACTCATCTACCTCTATAGTATCAGACTTCAGAAAAGATAACCCTTGGTATCTTTGTAGACACAAATACCATATAAATACCATGGTGCATATCCATGAAAAAATACTCACATGTTATTCTCTTTTAGAGATCCTCTGCACAAAGACTAGTAAATATGAGAACTATAAAGAGGGATAATCTAGGCGTGACTATAGATGCAGCTGACAAAATATACACTTTTTTTCCATATTTCCTACTGCCTTGCTTTTTATTTATTTTTAAAATATTAATTATTTTTTTCTTACATTGTTGTAGTTCCCATAGTTCTCCCACCATCATATCACCCATGACCCATCATATATATTCCCTGTGTTCTTCCCTCCCGTTTTCCCCCCCCCACCACCCCATCATTTGCTGTATGCCTCCATAGTCAGCTTACTAGTTTTGACTTTCTCTTGACCTTTCATTTGGTTTCTTTATATTCCACATATAAGTGAACCATCTAGTATTTATCTTTTTCCTTCTGACTAATTTCAGCTAGTATAATCCCTTCCAGTGCCATCCATGTACCTGCAAATGTCATTTTTTGATAGCTGAGGCCTTTTTGATAGCTAAATAATATTCCATTGTATAAATATACCACAACTTTTTGATCCATTCATCTATTATGGGGCATTTAGGTTGTTTCCATATCTTGGCTATTATAGATAGTGCTGCAATAAACATAGGAGTGCAGGTTTCCCTTCAAATTAGTGTTTTTGTGTCCTTTGGATATATTCCTAGGAGTGGAGTTGCTGGATCATATGGTAAATCCATTTTAGTGTTCCAAGGAACCTCCACACAGCTTTCCATAGTGGCTTGACCAGTTTATATTCCTACCAGCAGTGTAAGAGGGTTCCTTTATCTCCACATCCTTCCCAGCATTTGGTGACAAAGCATACACTTATTTTGAGAGGTGATTTTAGTGTCTTGCTAAGGACAAGGATACATATTCAGGTAGAATTATCAGCAAATTGTGACTGTATAAAAAAAAGTTATTTTTTAAGACCTCATTTCCAGTCAGTCTGTCCTCTGAAGAGTCTATACACTGCAGGAATGCTGATGTAGCAATAGTTGTAAGTTGCTGGGATCTACCCTAACAGAAGCCAAAGAATCAGGTGCTGCTTTGTTTACATAGAATAAGACTTCAGGCAACTTCTTTCATGTGGTAATATTGTAGTTTCTCAAAAAATAAAATTTTGCTGGTTAGAGAAGTTTGCCTGATTTAGTCATTTTCAAAGATTTGCTTATTGCTACAGTAATAAGAACTATAATATGTGGGGAGTCACTTTTTAAAAAGCTGATTCTGTTATTTCCTGCTGCATTCTGTGAAAAAAATTGTTTTGGAGAATAGCTTAACTTTTGCTTAGTAATTAATACTCTGTTTATCATGTTCCTCTTCTTACTCCTCTGTCCTCACCCCTGTCCCAGTGCTGTTTCAAAGATTCAGTTTGGGAATCAGCACATTTTACAGAAAATAAGTTATTTGCTTGATTGACAAATATTAATTGCCTACTGTGTATTGAGCACTGGATTAAGGCTGAGGATACTATAATGAACAAAAATGATAAGGTCGTTTTCATAAACGCATGACATTTACAATCTAATGAAAGAGATGGACATTAAACAAATCATCACATCCATAACTGTGAGCTGTTTTATTTTGAATGGTGCTGTGAACAGAAGTGCATAGTGTTATTAAAGGGCCTAACTGGAGAATGGCTCTAGGAAGGTTAGTAGAAGACTCAACTAAAGTGGAGTAGGGGAGGTATGAGTTGTTTGTAACTAGTGTAAGGTTGACCAAGGTGATAGATCTGTTTCTAGAGCTAAGAGAAGTCTAGGCAGGAGAAATAAATTTGTGAATTGTATGCCAGTAGTTAGTTAATTGAAATTGTTGGCTGAGAGGAGATCATTTAGAGAGAGTATACAATGAGAAAAGAAGAGGATTTAGAAGTTTTAAGGAATTACTAATGTTTAATGAACTAAAATAGAATGTAGCAGAGCAAGCTAAAAAGAAGGAAAACTAGGAGAATCAGCATTAAATGCTTGAAGAGAGCATTACAAGGTGTATCTAGTAAATCTAGACACCATACCATGGCTTACAAGGAAGTCCTTATGTGTTCTGATCCCCTCTTACTTCTTTAACTTTATCTCTTACTGTCATCTTGCTGCTGGCCTACTTTTGTTCTTTAAACCCATCAGTCTCTTTCCTACTTCAGATCACAAGTGCTTGGTGTTCCTTTCACTAGAATGTTGTTCCCACAGTTCAAATGTCATTTCCTTTGGGATTTCTGTCAGATGCCATCAAACTTTGAATTTTATTATATGGTTAAGAATAAATTTTGCTTGAGCTTCACATTCAAATTCAAATGAAATATTAAGATTGTTAAAATTAATTTTGGGCCTCCCCTGGTGGCGCAGCGGTTGAGCGCTGGGCTGCTAGGCTGCCCACAGCCTCTGCAGCGCCCGGTTCATTCCCCGGCTGCCGGCGAGGGCCCCCCCCCCAAAAAAAAAAGAAGAAAATTAATTTTGCAGAAATGTTCAGCAATAACAGTAAAGAAGAATTTTTAGATTTTAGAGTCCATCCTTCCTAGGAGATTTTGATATAAGTTGATATACTGCTGGGAGCTATGTCTCTTTCATACCCTTCCTCTGAGTATATTGCAAGGTGGCTAGAGGTTAGGGGGAGCTAAAAGGAGGAACCAGGAGTGTACTCTCTTAGGCATAATGAATGACAAATATCACAGCATAATGATAATTTCATGGGTACAAAGCACTAGAAAAGTAAATCGCCATTTTTAACAATTTGAAAACTGCTTGACAAAGACTGTTTTAAAACTCAGTTTAAAGCTATCTGTGAGTTCACATCTGTCCACTGAACATTTACTGGACTAACAGTATAGAAGTGTTAGGAGGGTGGAAGAGTTTGGAGAAAGAGGCTGATGCACCTCATGCTGAATAAGTTCTTCCCCAGCTAAAGAACAGCAACTCTTCTGTCAAAATATCAAGACTAGCTCCTAAATTTCAGGACCAGAAAGAATAAATAGCCCAGCACCAGTGACCATTTTATATTAATCCACTTGCCAACTCAGGGCTTCATAAAATCCCCACACAAGGAAGAAAATGACCTTCATAGAACTTTTTTTTTTTTTTGGTAACTTTACTTTTTCATTTTTTAAAAAAGCCATTTTTGTAGCTATCTTGGCTGAAGTGTATTGAATGTACTTTTGTTATCTTAAACATCAACTACAAGCTCATGAACTTTCCTTATATAGCTTTCCCCTCTCCATAATTTGGCACAAGAATGCTTTTTACTGCTGAGTGTTTTCCTTTTCTGCTGGTCTCTTCTCACAGCAGTACTGGCCTTTCACCTGATTTTGTATCTTATTTTAGAAATGGCCATATTCTCAGATCTTATTTATAATGTTGGTTGGTCTAAGCCTTGCTGCAAATGGCTTTTATATCTGAGAGTAAAAGGAGAAATCAGCATATATTAAAATAAGAGTCATTTCACATGGATCTAGACACAAAGTTATTATTTAAAAAAAAATACTAGAGTTATTGCCAAGTTGTCTTACTTCCCCCTCCTATAAGAATTTGAAGACCAGGCAGGCTATATGGCTTGCTAAAAGTTACAAAATAATGATGAGAATTTACTCTCATTATTTACATTGAGGCAAAATATCCTAAAGAGCTGTGATTTTAACACAAAGTAAATAAGCTTATGGAAAGGAAATACACCAACTACTTACCCTAGTTATGCTTGAGAAGGGGACATGTATTACAAACTTTTCTTACAATTTTGGGGGTCTGTCAATATTTAATTATGAGCATCATTATTTGTCTCTGATCATCAAAGTCAGATCCAGATTTTAATCTCGATTGCACCACTTACTAGGCTATGACTCTTTGACTTTTGGGGAAATTTTTTAACCTCCCCAAACTTCCATTTCTACCCTGAAAAATAGATGTAACAGTACATAGCTTGTTAATGTATGTGTAGTTCTTATATCTAATCCCTGGCCCCCAAGGAACACTTGCTAATGATAACCACTATCAATGCTACTACTACTGCCACAGATTAATTCCTAATAAAACACTGGACACTGAAACTGGGGCATCATTATTGAATGACTGAAATATTCATCTACTTAAATACAGGATGCTAAGTTAGGTCTTTCAGCGTACCTTCCAACTCATTTTATCTTTGTTATTTTTTAATGATAGCCTTTTGTTTAATACAAGTTGTCTGACAGTACTTGTGTATGTGTTTAATATTTTTTCAATTGAGATAACATTGATTTACAGCACTGTATATGATATATGGGTACAGGTACATACTTCTTTAGATGTATGTTTTACCCACCACCAAGGCATAAATTTCTAGGGTTTGTTTTGGTTTAGTTTTGCCTCTTCCTTTCTTTTGTTTATTTATATTATACATAGAAGTGAAGTCATCCAGTATTTGTCTTTGTCCTTATGACGTATTTCACTTAGCATAAACCTCCCCCCACCATCCATCCATGTTATAGCAAATGGCAAAATGTCATCTCTTTTAACAGCTGAATAGTATTCCATTGGGTATGTATGCCACATCATTTTTATCCACGCATCTGTGGTTGGACACTTGGATTGTTTCTGTAACTTGGCTATTGTAAATAGTGCTGCATTAAATACAGGGAACACTAATTCCTTTTGAATTAAGTGTTTTTTCATTCTTTGGATAAATACCAAACAGTGGAATTGCTGGATCATATCATGTATTTATTTTTAACATTTTTGAGAAAATTCCATACTGTTTTCCACAGGAAGCACCATGGCCATAATTTTTACTTATCCCATTAGAATAGTACTTATTTTTAGGGTAACCTCACCTAGAACCTGATGCTTACTATAATCAAAATGAAAATCCCTGATCCCCCTCTCTGTTTTATACTTGGAAGCTTGTCCTGCACTGCTAGGAAAATTATTCATCATTATTAAATTCAAAAATCCCTATTGTTACTCATCTTGGCACACCCAGCAGAATCGCCATGGGAAAAACAGGTACTTTGTGACTTGAATTTGTAGGGGTTTTTTTAAGAAATTGTCACCTTTTTTCCCCTTACTTAGTACCTTGATACAAATAACATGTCTCTTTCAAATAGCAATCCCATTAGTCTCCCTTGTACTTCAGGAAGATAATGGCCCATTTCTTGGAAGTCTCCCTCAGAGCCCCCGAAATAAATTCCATTTATACCAATAGTTTCTGTTTATGCCCTGGAAAAAATCTCAGTAAAATATATGTGTATAAATTCTTGTATTTATCATATTCGTATATCATATATATTATATAATATAGCATATAATGTACATTATATATCATAATTCATATATCATATATATGTGATATCTTGTGATGCAGTACCAGAAATAAATATGACTTTATTGTAAACTCAAGGTTTTGTAATTTTCAGACCTTTTGTTTGGGACACACCCAAGTTGTTTGGCCTGTTTTAGGTACTAAGGACCACTGTAAGATATATATGAGTATTTTTCTGTACTTTATTTGTAATGTTACTATTTGTGAGGATGTTGTGCTTTTCTAGTTTGCAACTGAGGAAGCCTGTCATCATCATTAGTACTCATTCATTCAACATGCGCACCTGTTTTAGCTTAGGCACTGGATCTGCAAATATGAATAAAACATGATCCCTGCTCTGGAAAACTTCATGGTTTATTGAGGGAAAAAGATACTGTAATACATAATTATACTTCAAAGTGATACATTGTATATAATATATATAAATATATGAGCAAACTGTTATGTATAAAAGGGGGTGCAAGAAATTTGGACTATATGGTAAGGTTACAAAGAGAAAGTGACTTTTGAGCCAAATCTTGAAGGATAGATGGGGATTGCCATTTAGAGAAAAAGGAACAGGGAATGGACATTACAGAGAAGGGAACTGCCTATGCAAAGACCTAAAGGCATGAGGAAGCATGTAGAGTAAGAGGGGTATCTTCAGTCTAGCTGGAGAAAAAGCCTGTGTGAAGGACATTTATCAAAATTAAGAATTAGAGTTTATGCCCTGGGAGCTTGTCCTTGAGTAGTGGGTAATCATTAAAGATTTATATTTATATATATATATATATATTTTTTTTTTTTAAGATTTATTTTTATTTATTTATTTATACAAGCACTGGGTAGTCAGAAGTGCGGGAGGGTGAGAGAATTCACCAGAGCCAGAGCAGGGAGCAGAGCAGGCAGAAGGATGGAAGTACACTGCTGAGGGGAGCAGAGGGCGGCAGGAGAGGTCTGCGCTCCATGTGGGACCCTCCTCTGGTGGCCGGGGAGCATCCAGGGATCGAACCAGTGCCACAGAGGCTGCGGGCAGCCTCGCAACCCAGCGTTCAACCGCTGCGCCACCGGGGAGGCCCAATCATTAAAGATTTTTAACCTCATAATCAGATTTAAGTTCCGATTGAGTTTGAAAATCATAGTAGTTTGGGATTGAAGGAAGAAAGATAAGTGACAGACACAGTTAAAAAACTGCTCTACAAAAAAGTTGCCAGAGGGGAAAGGTGATGGGAAGTGAAAAATTCCACTGGTTCCAGATGGAAACTAGACTGTTGGTGGAGATGATATTGTTGTGGTGTGAAAAAAATAATCCTGCTCCCCTCTGTGTTCTTCTAGGCTAACAAATAGTCAAATATACATTAGGCAGATGGATAAGAAGAAATGCCAAGGAAAAGTTGAAAAATGACATGTATATGTTCTGTATATAGGAGAAAGACCCAACGTGACTTAGTAATTCACCTACGTGGCCTTGATGCCATCTTAAATAGCTTAGCTAAGACAAGACAGGTTAGTGGTCAGAAAGAGGAAGTTAGAGCATTTATCTGGAAAACAAAAGCATGCTGATTAAAGTTCTGCCTTCTCACCTAAAGATATGAGGAAAGAAGTTTACACATATATTTCAAAAGCAGCATCCACCCAGTCTTAAGAGCCTCTCCTATGAAATAAACCTCTTGCCAGAGAGACAGGTTTTGCTCCCCTATAATATACAGATATCAAATTATAATGCTGTACAACTGAAATCTATATAATACTGTAAATCAGTCCTTCAATTAAAAAAAATGACCTTGTTTTCCAAGAAATTCGCAGCAGTTTATGCTAAGACAGCAGCTGTGGAGATAAAGAGAAATCTCTGGACTTGAGAGTTTTGCTAGGTATGAACAATAGATTATTGTGATCATGTGATAGGGTAATGGGGACTGTTGAGGGCTGGGAGATCTTTTCAGGAACACTCTAGTAGGTAGGCAATCTGGATCTGAATCTTGGGAGGGAGGTCACCATAAGTAATATTTTTTTAGTTCTTACTGTTTATTTTTCCATGAAAAGCAAAGATTCTCAAAGGTTAACTGATCATGGTCTCAGGAAGATGACTGTATGCCCCAAACAAATTCCTGAGCTTCTTAACTAGATCTTAACTAAAATGGCCTTTTGAAGGAAAAAAATAAATTTCTTGATTTCCACTATAGTTTACTATTTCATTTCCTAGAGTATCTTCACTTAAAAGTAAAAAAAAACTAGTATATGTCTCCACAGTACATATATTTTCTGATCTCAATGTTATTTGACTGGCGATAGACAAATGAAGACTACTCAGAATAATAGTAGAGCTCCCAAACGTCTTATTTTATTCTAGTAAAACCTTAAAATTCAAAGATTAGGGAGTTCTTAAGAAAGATTTGTTAATATATGTTTGATCTAACTCATTTGTTGCCCTTCTTCCATGTGAAAGAGACTACAGGTGTTCCAGAATGAAGGTGTGATAGCCATTTCTCTGCAGGAATTTGTCTATCTGCCTGTATAATTTAAGCCTTGCTAGTGTTCAATGGTCCATTGGGTTGTTTGAAACTATATTTAATTTCAAACCATGCTGATTTCTAGTTGTCTTTTGTTATTCACTTCTAGTTTAATGGCATTGTTGTCAGAGATGATATACTTCATAATTTTTTTTGAAATTTTGAATTTTTTTGTTGATAACTTGTTTATTACCCAGTATATGTTTGATTTTTTTTTAAACTTTTTTTTAAAGATTTATTTATTTATACAAGCACTGGGTACAGTCAGAAGCGTGGGAGGGTGAGAGAATTCATCAGAGCCAGAGCGGGGAGCAGAGCAGGCAGAAAGACCAAAGCATACTGCTGAGGGGAGCAGCGGGCGGCAGGAGGGGTCTGCGCGCCATGTGGGACTCTCCTCCGGTGGCGGGGGAGCAGCCGGGCATCGAACCAGTGCCGCAGAGGCTGCAGGCAGCTTCACAACCCAGCGCTCAACCCCTGCGCCACCGGGGAGGCCTCCTATATGTTTGATTTTTATAAATGTTCTATATATTAAAATATATTCTGTAGTTCTATATATGTTCAATTAGTAAAATCAATTAATTGTGCTATTCAAATTTCTATATCCTTACTGAATTTTTGTCTGCTTGTTCTATCAATTACTGACAGAAATGTGTTAAATATCTTCCAATGTTTGTGGAATTGTTTATTTCTCCTTCTAGCCTTGTGAAGAGTTTGCTTTAAAGATTTGTTTGTTTTTTTATTTAAAAAGTAATCCTGCAGTAATTTAGAAATGTTTTCCATTTGGATGATTGGTTGGTAATCCTTGAAAATGAAGAATAAAATAGATAATTCTTCAAAATCTACCTTTAACCTCAGATTTCAGGGGTCTGTCAGCATGAACCACTTGGTGGGTAGGAAGGATTTGAGTAGACTTTGAACAAGGCAAATTACCATCCATATGGAATAATCTTTTTTCACACATATAAAAAAAATTAACACACCCTATTCACAAGAAATTCTTGTTTTAACTGATACTATTTAGAGTCTCCAGGTGACTGTGGTCTTTCTCCTTACTCTTTTCCTGATTGCCATGAAATGTAGTTCCCTGCTATTTATGGCAGCTGCAGTAGAATGAACCAGAAGTGATTATAATTCTATATTTAGTAAGCCATAGGGTTTGTAAAGCATCTGCAAATTCCTTTAGGATAAAATGGTTTCTATAAATGTGACATTTTTATTGAAACTGTTATCATCACCCGTTAGAGAAATGTATGTGTGGATTTGTGGACAAGACAGAGGCACAAAACTTTTTCTTAAGAGCTCGTTGAGTAGTTTAAATACTTAAAATTAATCATGTGAATCCTGTTTTTTACACTCTTACTCTTGAATTGCAGAGCTTTTACCCAAGTGTTTACCTTTGGTCCAACATTCCGAGCAGAGAATTCTCAGAGCCGGAGACACCTGGCAGAGTTTTATATGGTGGAAGCAGAAATTTCTTTTGTTGAGAGCCTTGGCGATCTCATGCAGGTAGGTACACAAGTTTTAAAGTACTTTCTAAGTATCAGGCATCTGTGACATTAAAATACTTCAGTCTACATTTTCACCTCAGACATCTATGCATGACAGATGTCCATAGAATGAAGAAAGTGGAGAACTATTTACTTAATAAACATCTGAAATAAAATAGTCTGAATGCCTTTAGTGTAATAGTTTAAAGGACAAGAGTCAGACAGATTTAAATTCACATCCTACCTCTGCCATTAACTTAGTTAAGATGTTACCTAACCTTAGTTTATTCAGCTTCCTTACCTGTAATGAGAATACCAACACCTATTTCATATGTAACATAAAACACCTTGTATGGAATCTGACACATAGCGGACTCAATAAACAGTAGTTCGTGTTATGTGCTAGACAAATAAATAGAACGTCTTTCTAGTGAGAGAAACATCTGTATAGCTGTATTAGAAAGAGCCACAGAAACTGTCAGAGCTCTGTTTGGGGGCACGGGGTAAGGCTAGCGAGGAAGGAGGATCTTGTATTTAAATGCCATGCTAGGGAGTTTGAACTTTATCTGAAAGATAATGGAGAAAGAGTTCTCAGTTGGGAAAGGTCATGGTCAGAGTTACATTTTAGAAATGCTCTCTAGCAGCAGTATGAAGAATGATTTAGAGGAAGATAAAAATAGGAGCTGCGGCCCTTATAGGAGGCTCTGGTCATAATCCAAATAGAGCACACAGCTCTGGAGTTGGCTGGACCATAATTTAATTCTCAGCTCTACCGCTTACTCATTATGTGACCTTTGGCGCTGGACTTAATGGGAATAGTAATTCCTACTTCATAGGGTAGGGTAGTTCAGAGCATTGGAAATAATATATATAGTGCCTAGGGCATACTCCACATTATTTAGTAAATACTCAGAAATTATTAACTCTTGTTATTAATTTTCTATCCAATACCATTTTGGTTAGTATCTTAGTTTCAGTTTGTAATTGATGTTTATCTTAGCAGTTCTCAACTTTCTTTTCTATTAATTTATGTATCATACCACTCTTATTTACCCAGTAAATGAATCTATTCCACCCAAAATATAAATGTCACATATGTACCAACTAGAATGGACTGTTTATTTTATTATCCTCATTGGGTTGACTTTCCTAATAAATAAACCTTAAAGGAAAGTTATGTGCAAAGGACTATGAGGACATGTTCTCGAGAACAACACCTCTAAGAAAAGGAAGAAATCAGCATTCGGCTAAGGGAAAAGTTGAACTGTGATATATTTACAAAGGCTTTAGGAAGTTCTTTGAGAAATTTTGGAGCTGGGATGGGCCTTCACAGTTATCCCATAGGAAGGCATAATTCTTCATTTCTCGGGAATAAATGCCCAATAGTATTCTTCCTGGGTCATATGATAGTTACATACTGAGTTTTATAAGAATCCATTAAGCTATTTTCCCTAGACTGTTCCACCAGCAATGTCTGAGGGACCCAGTTTTGGCACATCCTCATCAGTATTTGGTGTTTTCACTTTTTTATTTCAGTCTGACAAAGTATCTAGTAGTATCTCATGGTTTTAATTTGCATTTCCTTGCTAGCTTATGATGTTGAACATCTTTTCACTCATTTGTCATCTGTATATCCTCTTCAGTGAAATATCAGCCCATGTCTTTTGTTCATTTCCTATATGGATACAAATCCCATATCAAATATATGATTTGTAAAAGTATTCTGACATGCTGTGACTATTTTTTCATGTCCTGATGGTGTCCTTTGAAGTACGAAAGTGTTAAATTTTGATAAGCTTACCTGTACTTATTTTGGGATCACTTTTATTTTGGGTATCATGGGTAAGAAAATATTGCCTACCCAAGGGTCACAAAGATTCAGTCTTATATTTTCTTATATTTTCTCTAAGAGCTTCATAGTTTAGCTCTTTCATGTAGGTATATGATTCATTTTAAGTTAATGTTTGTGCATGATACGTGGCAAGAATGTCATTACATCTTCTGCATATGAATATCAAGTTGTTCCAGCACTATTTGTTGTAAAAACTGTTGTATTCCATTTAATTGTCTTGGCACACTTGTTGAAAATCAACTCTTGACAAATGTAATTATTTCTGCACTCTCAGTTTTGTTATGCTAGTATCACAGTTTTGATCACTGTATCTTTTCATATCTGTTTAATTTTATTAATGATATTTTCTGTGTGGTTGTTTCATTAATGATAACCATATGGTTAGATTAATATTATTTGACCTTTATAATATTATAATATTATTTAACCATCACAGTATCTTTTCATATCTGTGTAATTTTATTAATGATATTTTCTGTATGGGTGTTTCATTAATGATAATCATATGGTTAGATTAATATTATTTGACCTTTATAATATTATAATAATATTATTTGACCATATAATTTGGCTTTTGGCTTCTATCTCTGAGTTTTTTTGTTTTGTTTTTCTTTTTAGTGCTTGCTTTTGGAATTGTGTATATAACATTTCATACTCCACTTAATATTTTACCACTTCAAGTAAAAGAAAGGCTTTGCCATTATGTTTTTCTGTCTATCTTGCAGGTGTATTACCTCATACAGTTTACATACACTGTGTGTAATACATTGATTATTACATCATGTATTAGTTTCCTGTAGCTGCCATAGCAAATTACCATAAACTAGTGTCTTAAAGCAACACCAATTTACTATCAGATAATTCTGGAGGTTAGAAATCTAAAATTGGCTTTACTGGACTAAAATTAATGTCACCAAGGTTGCAATCCTTCCAGACACTCCAGGAGAGAGTTCAGTTCCTGGCCTTTTCCTTGTCTTGGGGACCCATAAGACCAACAATGTATCATTTTCACATCTCCCTGTTTCTTTCACTCATGCCTCCCTCTTTCACTTAAAAGGATCCTATAGTTAAATTATTCCCACCCAATTAATGGGGAAGAATCTCCCCATCCCAAGATCCTTAACGTGTTACACCTGCAAAGTTTCTTTTGCCATATAAGGTAACATCTTCCCGGTTCTGGGACTTAAAACATGACATTTTGGGGGAAGAGGGTATTATTCAGTCTATCACAGTCCACATATCACTGAAAACTTCTTGGACAATGTTTTAATTTTTGCTTTAAAAATCATAAATATTTAAAGAATTTGAGGAGAGGAAAATTGTCTATTATCATTATCTACATAGTTACTATTTCTATTACTCTTCCTTCCACTTCCAGTTCCCCTCTGGTATCATTTTCCTTCAGCCTAAAGAATTTTCTTAAGTATTTGTTTTATGATCATTTGGGCTGGCAATAAATTCTTTTAGATTTTCTTCATCTGGGAATTTTTTTTTTTAAGATTTTTTTATTTATTTATACAAGTACTGGGTACAGTCAGAGCACGGGAAGGTGAGAGAATTCACCAGAGCCAGAGTGGGGAACAGAACAGGCAGACTGACGAAGTACACTGCTGAGGGGAGCAGTGGGCGCAACAGGAGAGGTCTGCACGCCATGTGGGACCCTCACCTGGCGGCGGGGATCAAACAGGCACTGTAGAGGCTGCTGGCAGCTTCGCAACCCAGCGCTCAACTGCTGCACCACCGGGGAGGCCCTGAGAATTTTTAAAAAATTTTATTATCATTCCTAAAAGTTATTTCCACTGGATATATAATTTGGGATTAATAGTTCTTTTCTTTCAGTACATTGAAGATATTCTGCCATTTTTTGGGGGGACCTTCATGGGGTTTGTGGATAAATTCACTGTCTTTTGAATTGTTCCTCTATATGTAATGGGTCATTTTTCTCCATTTAAGAATATTTTCTGTGGGGGCCTTCCTACTGGTGCAAGGGGTTAAGACTCAAACTATGAAGCTGTCCGTAGCCACTGCAGCACCAGTTCAATCCCCGGCCAGGGAGCTACCCACATGGCACAGCAGACCTCTCCTGACTCGCCCGCTGCTCCCCTCAGCAGTGTATTTCAGTCAATCAGCCTATTCTGTTCCCCACTCTGTCTCTGGTGAATCCTCTCACCCCACCCCCACCCCCATCTCTGGCCTATATCCCGGTTCTTGTATGCATAAATAAATCTTTTTTTAAAAAAAGAATTTTTTTCTGTATCTTTGTTTATTGGCAATTGAATCATGATGTGTCTAGGTATGATTTTCTTGGGTTTATCCAATTTGTGATTTAGTAAACTCTTTAATGTATCTTTAGCCAATTTGAAGGAATTTTTAGCCATTACTTCTTTCACATTTCTTGTGTGCCAATCTTTGTCTTTTCTGCTTCTGGTACTCCATAACACAGGTTAGGTTTTTTGATATTGTACCATAGCTCTCTGGTGCTCTGTTCATTATTTATCACTCTTTTTTCTCTATGTAATTCAAAATGAATCATTTCAACTTACCTGTCTTTAAATCCACTAGTTCCATTTGTTATTATCTCCATTCTGCTCATGTGCCCATTCTGTGGTTTTTATTTAGTTATTATACTTTTCAATTCTAAAATTTTAAGCTTCTTTTCTAATTTATGTTTCTCTTTTGAGAAGGTCTAACTTTATGTTTGCCATTACCTTGTGGAGGATGGTTATGATACCTGCTTTCGTTGTCAGATACTTTCAACATCTGGGTCATCCAGGCAATTGCATGTCTTCGTTGTCTTGTCTCTTGAGGATTATCAGATTTTCCTTGCTCTTTCTATGTCCAGTAATTTGGGACAAAATGTCATGTTATATGACATTGTAATAGAGCCCTGTTAAAATTCCCTGGAAATGGTGTGTGTTGGTGTTGTTGATGTTTAACTAGTCATTAAATCTGTTTAGATTCCGACGTAAGTTCTTTGTCACTTTCTGTTGGTGTTGGCTTCTATGTCAGTTAAGTTTTCAAAGCCTCTCCTATGCTGTTTGGGACTGGTCGATGCACATGCCACTCAGCCATTAGTTTGGAAATTGCACAGTGGTTTATGTTATAATGTATTGCTTAAAGTTTGCACTTGCTTCTCTAGGCCTGGTCCTCACATGACTATTTAGGGATCAGTCCTTCTCTTAGGTCTGTTCATGCACAGAAATAGGGGGTCATCTCCTGCTCTTTGGAACTTCTCCCAAACTGGCTCTCTAAAGCGAGTTAATCTGTTCCTTGGACCAGAAAGACAGGTTTCTCTTAATTTGTCATTCCATCTAGGTGACTGTGGCCATTTTTGGGTCAAAGTGGCAGGAGCAAACAAAAAAAATAATGGGGCTTCCCCAGGTACACACTCTTCAGACAGAAAGGCCCTTTTCACAGCTCCTCTTGTTGGAGGAATGAAATTTTCTTGGAGCTTTGGGTGGTTAGGCTTCTTTCTGTTGCCCTGACAGCTCTGCTTCACCATTGGGGCTGCCTTTGGGGCAGGACCAAAAAGGAAGGGCGAAAAACATGACCCCGGGATTTCCCTACAAACACTATTCAGTCCACAGGGACTTTTTCCCAGTTCTGTGGCTAGTAACACATATCTCCCAGAATTTTTTCTTCCTGAGCCTGCTGCACAGTTTGACCTTTGAACCTTACATCAAAGCCAAGAGACAGGAAGAAACAGGAACTGAACTATAGCTCCATTATAGGTTATTTTGTAAGTATGCCAGTTCCAGTCTGCTTGCAATTGTTTACTTTTTAAGAGTCCTTAGATAGTGGCTCTTTGTATTCCGTACAGATCTTTTAGTTGTGGTTTGGTTAGAAAGACAGGTAGTTGTCAGCTTAGTCCATCTTGGCCAGCTAGAGAAGTAAAGTGGCTTATTAATATTTTACTATTCACTCTTGAAAGTATCCCAGTTGGGGGCCTCCCCTGGTGGCGCAGGCAATTGAGCGCCATGCTGTGAAGCTTCCGCAGCCTCTGCAGCCCCAGTTCAATATTGCCAGCCGACGAGGGTCCCACATGGTGCGGCAGACCTCTCCTGTCGTGCCTGCTGCTCCCCTCAGCAGTGTATTTCTGTCACTCTGGCTGTTCTGTTCCCCACTCTGTCTCTGGTGAATCCTCTCACCCTCCCGCGCATCTGGCCCATACCCCAGTTTTTGTATAAAATAGATAAATAAATCTTTAAAAAAAAAAAAAAGTATCCCAGTTGGACAATCCATTACATAGCTACACAGGGAAGACTAATTTTTGAGTTTTAATGTTAACCTCCATGAAGATGAGTAGGCCCTTACCTCAGATAAGAAGAATATTCAAATTTTGGTGTCAGTGGATTTGCTATTTACATTTTTATTTATTTGATACTCCACTGAGGAGTACTCAGGGCATACACTGTTGAAGGATTCAATTAATTGAAACATGAACTTTTCCCCTAAAAACGGGGGAAGTACCTTCCCCCAAGAGTAATCTGCTTTTCTTAACTTCCTCCCTTTTATAACATTTTGTGGAAATTATTATCTTAATGAAGAGCAATCTCTTAAATATTAAATAAGAATATTGTGGCAAGGGATAAGGTATAAGTAATTAAATATTACTGTTTTTGGTATCATTTAATATACTTTAAAATGTCAGAGGGTAATTCTAATACTTTAGTTAAGGTTCTGTTTTCTTCAAATATATTTATAGAATATAGTCTGTAGGTCAAGGTAAGAGAAGCCTATGATTTTCTCTTCACATGAAAATTTACTGCTCACAAAAGACACCAATTTAACAACCACAGTGGTCAAAGTCTTCATCGTACAGAAAGGTATATTGTCTCCCTCTACAGTGAAGGCACACTGTCCAGTCTACCTGTTCTTTATTCCTCCCAATATGCATTGGTTGGTTTTTTTTTTTTTTTTAGCAATTGAAGTCTATGACCCTTCATTAATCATTCAGTTGCTTAGTGATCTCTGTATTTTACTGCTAGGTTAAAGATGATACAACCTTAAGGTAAAAAAGTCTTTAGTCTCCTTTTGCTCATCTTTCAAGGTGTTCCTTACTACTATACAAAGTATATTTATAAATATGAAGTTTGTTCACTTAATAAATTTATTATTATATAATATAATACACATATAAATGTCTTTTATATAATATATAAATTTATTATATAAACATGAACATATTTATATATGAATATTATCTATATGAAGTTTATTTATTTAAAATAAATGTCAGTTAAATTTTTTATATATAAATATAAATATGGTTGTCAGTAATTAAGTACTATCCTATATGTGATCATGTTAAATTACTTCAGCAGACATTTATGCCCCATATTTCCAGCCTTGATAAGATATCCCAGTGATGCAGAGAACAAAGGAAGAGCTCCGGCTCTGAGGCGGTCTGTGCCTATTGAATGTGTGTATCTTCAGGAGGCCAAATATGATCACAGTAAATCCAAACGAAAAATTCTAGTCATGATTAAAAATGTCTTAGAAATATTTTCTACTTCAATCACTTACTTCTTCTAAGAATAAATTTGTCCCAAAAAAAAAAAAAAGTTTTTTCCAATGAGACTTCTGTGGATACCACTGGTATCCACAGCTTCTCTTATTTTAGGTCACAGCTTCTCTAATTTTAAAGTTTACTTTCATTTATCAATAACTAAATGAAGCATTTATCAAAGTGTCTTACTCTTCACAACCGCTAAGATTTGTTGTATGCTTCTGTGATATAAGTACCAAGCTAAGTCTTATATACATGGATTATTTTATTTTATTTTCACACCAATCCCATAATCTAGGTACTGTTATTGTACTGATTCCTTGAGTCTGATGAAATTTAGAAAGGCATCGGTTGGTGTGACCTCTTCATTTGATATCCAATTTCAATACCGTATTACAACTGTTAACAAAAGGTTCAAAGATTTTTTCTTTTTCTTTTTTACTCACTCTGAGAAGAAGTTTTGCTGCCTCCTGTAATCAGTCTGCAAAAATGAACTGACTTGCTATAGTACATTTAGGGCATAAGAAACCTGATGGTTTATAATTGCTGAATCCCAGAGAGCAACATAACTGGGACCTGAACAGTTTTTTCATATCAAGTAACTTGCCAGGCAATTCTGTGTCATTTCTCGTAGGTGATGGAGGGGCTCTTCAAGACTGCCACAATGTCGGTTCTCTCAAATTGTCCTGAAGATATTGAACTCTGTCACAAATTCATAGCTCCTGGCCAAAAGGTAATTAGTTTTCTGGATAAAGCCTAATACACCTAATCTAAATATGTTAGTTATATATGATAATTATAATTACATTTAGTAAATTTTCTTTTTTCTCTTTTCTTCCCAAGGACAGACTAGAACATATTCTAAAAAACAACTTTTTAATGTAAGTAAGGATTATACTTCTTCTGAACATTTTCATGCTTTGTCATATTTTTCACACTGTTTTGTAAATTTGTTGTTTATCACATTATACCTGTTTATATCACATTATACCTGTTTATCACATTCCCCAGACTTGAAGAAAGTCCACGTTTTAATGACTTGTATAGTTATTGTATCTGGTTCATAGTTGATAATCAATGTTTCATGAATAAATCATACCAGGAAAAATGAACATAGCTATTGTTAGCTGTATTAATATAATTCAAAGTAATACTAACTTTAGCGATCAAAATTTAGCTTGATTAAAAAACAAACTTTTAAAATGAGCACATTATGTCTGCCCCTCAGTTTTCCTTAGTTTCTGTTTTCTTGTATTTTCTTCCTTTACCTTCACTTGCTAATGTCTGATAATATATTCTAACAGTTTTTAACTACTTTAAAAAAAAAAACCTAAAGGTCATTTAAGTATAACACAGAATTTATTGCTTTATTTCCACTATAATCCTATTCAACCAGTACTTGATATTGGACTGATTATTCATTCCAGCACCAATGTTAATCATTAAAGCTATTCCTTTTCACAATTTATTATAAATCAATAAATCCTTGATGTGGAAAAAGAACAGTAAGCAACCTCTTCATATATGGTATAAACAATTCACATAGTACAAACAATTCAAATTTGGCAAACTTTTCTGAGCTAAGAATTTCCAGTATCAGCCAAGACCTTTGGGCTACAAGTTAAAAGTGATGAGTTGCTGAGCTTGAATGAATAGTATGATGCAGACATGGGCCCAGAAAAATGGGAGTCAGGAGCCTTGTGACAGACAATCAGAAGGCAATGAAGTATAGTAAAGGTTTTTGAGGCTTATCTTCTTTCACTTAGATGTATATTGAATATTTGCTATGTGCCAGGTATTGTTCTACAATCTAGAAACTATCTTAAAGCAGTGAACAGAGCAAATAACATTCCCCATCTTCCTTGAGCTTATATTTCCGGCACAATTAATCATAGACATATCATCTGTGAGAATAAAACAGAAGACAAAAGAAGAGTGAGAAAGTAAAAATTTTAGACAGTGGCAGGGAGGATCTCACTGAGGTAATTTTTGAGTAAAAACCTAAAGAAAGCAAGATAACTAAAGTAAGGATATGTGGGAAAAGAATAATTCAGGCATGGGAAATAGCAAGTTCCAAGGCCCTGATGTGAGAGCATCCCTGGCATGTTCACCAGGAATGAATAGGGAAAAGGATAAAGGATAATAAAAGGTAAAGAAAGAAACTTGTAAGTAGGAGTTGGAAAATCGTGTGTATTCTTGTTGAACACTGTGAAAACATTGAGGGTTTTGCTTGGGTGAGGTGGGAAAGCTGTTAAAGTTTTCTGTGCATAGGGCTGACTAGTTCTGGATTGTGTTTAAGGGGATCACTGGCTACTTGCTGAGGATAACTTGTAGTAGGACAAGAGTGAGAGTAGAAAACCAGGTAAGAGATGATTACAGTCATCTCAGTGAGTGTAAATGGTGGCGTGGACCATGTAATCCCAGCGTTTTCCAGAGAAAAAAGTCCAACATGATATGTATATGGAGAGAAAGATTTATTTAAGGAATTAATTTACGCAGTTGTGAAGGCTTGGCAAATTCCCCTAAATCTAATAGAGTAGTCCAGTAAGCTAGAGACTCAGAGAATAGTTGTAGTTCAAATCCAAAGGCATTCTGCTAACAATTCCATCTTTGCTCAGGAAAATCATTCTTTATTCTGTTAAGGCTTCCAACTGGATGTGGCCCATCTATGTTATTCAGTAATCTGCTTTACTGAGTCCACTGATTTAAATGTTAATCTCATTCAAAAAATACCTTCACAGAAATATACTAGTGTTTGGCCAAACATCTGACACATAAAATTACTCATAAAGGATGATGGCAACAGGTAGAGAGAAGTGAGTATCCTAATGTGGTATATTTTAAAGATAAAGCAAATAAGATTGAGGAAGAAAAAGTGAGTCAAAGGTGACTTAAAGACTTTTTTTTTTTAATTTTTTAATGATTTTTTTTTTTTTTTTTTTTAAGATTTATTTATACAAGCACTAGGTATAGTCAGAAGCGCGGGAGGGTGAGAGAATTCACCAGAGCCAGAGCGGGGAGCAGAGCAGGCAGAAGGACCGAAGGACACTGCTGAGGGGAGCAGCGGGCGGCAGGAGAGGTCTGCGTGCCATGTGGGACCCTCCTCCGGCGGCCGGGTAGCAGCCGGGGATTGAACAGGCACTGCAGAGGCTGCGGGCAGCTTCGCAACCCAGGGCTCAACCGCTGCGCCACCGGGGAGGCCCGACTTAAAGACTTTTATCTTAACTCTTAACTGAGGTTGGGAAAAGCATGAAAGTAAGCAAGATTTTTGTCAGAAGAGGGGGAGTGGTATCAGGATCATCATCATCAGGGGTCATGTTAAGACTGGATAACTTTCAGACATTCAGTTACAGGTGTCAGGCAGGCACTTTGAGTGTACAGATAAGGAACTTATAGGAGAGTTCTGGGCATAGCATATTGATAAAAGTAATAATTAAGTAGATAAGGAAAGAAGTAATTTGGGCATCCCTGGGAATCTGCTGATGACAGAAAACCAGAGAGATCTTAAGTTATCCAACTCCTATCTAATGAATAAGACCTAAGGGGGTGGTGGTGGATAATCACCATTTATTGAATATATACTATGTGGCAGACAGTGATAAGCTTTACATTCATGAACAGTTCATTTATTTTCACAATTCTAATTAAGTATTAGTCCCATGGTACAGATGAAGGATCAGGTCATAGAGATTAAGCAAGTAAATAAAAAGGGATTGAAGTTCATTCATTTGATTTCAAAACATATGCATTCAACCACTACATTCAGTATTTGAAAGGACACTAAAATTAATGCTAGAATAGTTATAGCTCCCCAGCTATCCTTTTGACTCTTTCCTTATCCTTATAAACATACTTTCCTTATCCTTATAACACCTATGTATCAGTAAACTCATGTACTTCGGAATCTATATCTATAAAATACAGAAGCAGGGAAATCAGTAGAGAATATAAATAATTGTGACTATATCAAATTAAAAAACCTCTATACAGCAAAAGAGACAGTAATCAAAACAAGGAGGCACCCTATTGAATGGGAAAAAATGTTTGTACACCATACATCTGACAAAGGACTGTTATCAAAGATCTAAAAAGAACTAATGAAACTCAACAAAAGGAAAAACAACCCAATCAAAAACTGGGCAGAAGACCCTCAACAGTCACCTCTCCAGAGAGGACATATAGTTGACCAACAGGCACATGGAAAAATGTTCATCATCACTTCTCACCAGGAAAATGCAAATCAAACCACAGTGAAATACCACCTCACATGAGTGAGAATTACTGCTGGAGAGGCTTTGGAGAAAAAGGAACCCTCTTATACTGTTGGGAATGCAGACTGGTTCAACTTCTGTGGAAAGCTGTGTGGAGGTTCCTCAAGACACTAAAAATGGATCAGCCATATGACCCAGCTATTCCACTCCTAGGTATCTACCCAAACGTACCTAACTAATTCAAAAGGAAACCTGCACTCCTATGTTGGTTGTAGCTCTATTTACAATAGCCGAGATATGGAAACAAAATAAATGCCCAAAATCAGATGAGTGGCTCAAGAAGACTTAGTATATATACACAGTAGTATCCAGCCATCAAGAGAAGATAAGCTCATGTCATTTGTGGCAATATGGATAGAACTGATAAGGATTATGTTAAGGAGGTGAGCCAGGAGAAAGGGAAATATTGGATGAAATAATGGAAATAATGCTTTAAGTTTTATGCCAGACTAGATAACTTGAAAGCATTCCTGCTACATCCAGAGCATCTAAAAATGCTAATTAAAATATAATAGCCTTTTAAATGCATTGCATTGTTGAGTTCATTAAAAAAAAAGTAAGAGAAGTTCCACCAGCTAGAAATGAAGGGGAAACTGAACAGGGGTGTATCTAAGTGACAAGGCGCTGCAGAGTCTTAAAAAGTGGAGGACATGGGAGATGGCAGGTGGTTTGCCAGTCCTTGAAACCAGAGATTTTAACAGCCACTAGAAGACTTAAGAGTAGATACAAGTGTGATCTATTAGAATTGAGATAATCCCCAAAATACATGCATGCACAAACACACATGCATGTACAAAAGATACCATATGACTTGTAATCTTTTGAATACATAGATTTCAGTGTATTCTTGAATACTAACTATAATTGTTTCATATGAAGATATGTTTTTGAAAATATTTTGAATAGTAATTGAATTAAGTATTTATCAAGCAAAAATAGAATTCTGTTATTTTTCATTTCCTTTATAGTGTTAAGATTTTTAAAATATAAAGTAGTTTTTATTTTCTGATCATATATGTAGTAATAATTTCTTTAGCTTAGCAATTTTACTCCAATAGCTTCAGAATAATTTTCTTTACATTTAACAGTAAAAATTTTGAAATATAAAGGTAATTTGATACTGTACCATACAGTAGTACAATGGCCTTCTCTATGTTTGCACTTTGGAAATAATTTCTGGGAAAGAGAAGAATTATTATTTTCTATATGTTCAATATGCCAGGAAAAATTAGCAGAAAGAATTAGCAAAAGTCACTAAGTATATCCAGTGTCAGAACTGTAATTTGAACTTAAAAACTCTGCTTCAAATTAGTGTTAGGGGGAGAAGGCCACAACCAGAATAACCAGAGATATTTAGAGTTGAGAGTCATTTTTCCTAATAATGTAACAGTAACTTATCAAAATCCCAGTGCTTCTCATTTGACTGCTCTAGTATTGCTTGGTATAACGAGTAGATCATATCAAGTAATTGATAGAATAGAACAATAGAATGCCTAGGCAGAAGAGAATTCAGACAGTGTAACCCAATCTTCGTATTTTACAAAGGCAAATAGTTGCTTTTTTTAATGTCTTACAGTACATTATAAAAATTTATAAAATCACTTCATTAAGGTGAAGTGATTTATGTAGCTAGTAAGTGGTAGAGTCAGGAAGAACCCAGAGCCCATTATCCGTTGTGACTGAACGTGTCAAACTCCAAATGGTTTAGGCATTATCTAAGCCATTAAAAACTTAGACTACTCTGGAATCAGTATCTCAGGTTTTACTCTTTGATTATCTGAGTGATTTTTTGATGAGTTACTAATCTCCTGGCTTTAGATTCCCTTCTATAAAATGCTTGTTATAAAATTATTGCTACTTTCAATTTCACTACCATTCTTACCTGAGAAATGTTCTGTTATTTAATACTAAAATTTAAATGCAATTTTTATCTTTCAAAACATAGCTTTGGGGCCTTTATTTGTACTATTAAGATGCAACTCTTTCTAGTTAATTTGTACTATAAGATACAACTCTTTTAGCAAAAATGCAATTCACTTTTGCTTCAGAGAAGTTTGTGCTGAGTAAGTTATTTTTTGAACACAGAGTTCTTTGGAAACAGAAGACATAAATTTCAGAATACATAAAAATTGCAAATGCAAATACCCTTTGATCCTATAATTCTATTTTTTCCATGTACAAAATTAGTATGTAAGAACTGTTTATAAAAGCATAAAGTAGGTATATGTAGTCATGATTTATAACAAAGTTTGGAAATAGCTGGAATATCCATCAGCAGATGACTGGTTAAACTATTTAGGATACATTCATATCATAGATTTTGTGTAATAGCTTAAAAATGAAGAAATTCTTATACTGGTACTAAAAAATCTGCAAGGTATATTTTGAGTAAAAAAATATTCAAGGAGTGCCATCTGCTAAAATAAATGAAAAAGGCACATACTGTATATTAATAAGAACTTACAAATGTATAAAATTCTGGAAGGAAATACAAGAAACCAGTAAGAGTGATTATGTGCGAGAAGAAACAGGTAGCTATGGGACAGGGATGGAAGGGACATGTATATAACTTTTTAAAACCTGTGTGCACATTATTACCTATTCAGTTAAATTAAAATAAACCCTAGAGAAATGTAAATCAAAACCACAATGAGATACCACCTTACACCAGTGAAAATGGCACATATTAAAAAAATTAGCAACAACAAATCTTGGTAAGGATGTAGAGAAAAAGGAACTCTCCTACACAGCTGGTGGGAATGCAAACTGGTCCAACCACTATGGAAAGCTGTGTGGAGGTTCCTCAAACTACTAAAAATGGAGCTTCAACACAATCCAGTAATTCCACTCCTAGGAATCTATCCAAAGGACACAAAAACATTAATTCAGGAGGACACTTGCACCCCTATGTTTATTGCAGCACTTTTTACAATAGGTAAAAAGCTATGGAAACAACACAAATGTCCCAAAATAGATGACTGGATCAAGAAGATATATGTGTGTGAGTGTAGATATATATATATATATATCTATATCTATATAGATATAGATATAGATATATATAGATATATATGTATACATATGTATGTGTATATATATGTAGATATATATACACACACAATGGAACATTACTCAGCAATCAAAAAAGACAAACTCGTGCCATTCACAGCAATATGGATGGAGCTGGAAAGGATCATACTCAGTGAAATATGCCAGAAAAAAAAAGAAAAATATCTGATGGTTTCACTTATAGGAGGAATGTAGAGGAAACAAATAAGGGATCGGGGGAAAAATAATCATAATAAATTAAAAATCAAAATCAACAGGCAACTATAAATCAGAGACATTCTGCAGGGGAGGAGGAAGGTGAAGGTGAAGGATCAAAACGGGTGGGAAGAGCACATGTGGACTATGATGATGGGACACTGGTGAACTGGTGGTGGGAATTCCACGGGGGCTACACCTGAGAGGAGAAAGCATACATTGTACAGGAACAATGTAAAATATATATAAAATTTTTAAAAAATTTAACTAGATTTAGGCTTGCCTAAAGCCTCTTACTAAGGTAACCAGTAATATTTTTCCTAAAGTCTTAAAATGCTTAGAATATATATAAGCCTTTAATATGACCTGGAATACTTCCCTCTCAGATATTTATGTGGCTCAACTCCTGACTTCATGCAGTTTTCTGCTTAAATATTGTCAACTCAGTGAGGCTTTCTTGACCATCTTACCTAACCCTCTGACTTCTTACCTCATTTTTTTAATTGCCCCAATAGTGCCCTGCCATTATATTATTTCTGTTTGTTTATCTTTCTCCCTACTCCCCACTCCCTACCCTATCTTCCCACCCCCCCCCACACACACACAAACACATCAGCTCTATAAGGTAGGGACTTTGTTTTTATTTACTGTACCTCCCAAACCTATACTAATACCTAGCACACAGCAGTTGCTCAGTATGTTGAATAAATGAATGGTGACTTCAAGGAAAGACTTTTGCTCTTTTGGTCTCAATATTTCATACCTTTTTTTAGGACATTGGTATAGCATGAATTGAGAGAAAATCTCTATTTGCCAAAGTGACTGGCTCCTCTGTATGCTTTGCAAGTAGATCAGAATGGAGTTATCAAGTGGCCACTTCTCTGCTTGCAGATCACTTTCCTAGGATTAACTCAACCTTAATTCCTAATTATTCAATAACCACTTACATGTAAGCATCTTAATTACTTAGTAACCATTTAATACTCATTTATGACTGCAAAGAGTATTTGGACATTGCCTTTGTAGATGTACTAGTTAACAGCAGCCTGGTGAACTAACCCTTCTCTGCTTTTATCCCAGCATTTCTTATACTGAAGCAGTGGAGATCTTAAAGCAGGCATCCCAGAACTTCACTTTCACCCCAGAGGTAATGCAATATGTTTCCCACTTGTCCTTATTTATTTCATTACGAATCATTTAAAATAATTAGATTTATTTTATTAGCAATGTGCATATTTCTTCATATGCATTAGCTTTTGGTTGTTGTTTGCTCAACCCTGTTGAAATATTTAGAATGAGCAGTAATTTTAAAGTAGAATCCTATCACTGGAATAGTGGTGACTAAAAGATTATGAAGACATTTCCCACATTAGAAAAATAAAAAACCTAAAAAAGAATGGTCAGTGGTCATCATAGAAATCAATTAGGTATGGGGCCTCCCTGGTGGTGCAAGGCGTTAAGACACAACCTATGAAACAATCTGCAGCCACTGCAGTGCGAGTTTGATCCCCAGTCAGGGAGCTACCCACATGGTGCAGCAGACCTCTCGACTCACTCGCTGCTCCCCTCAGCAATGTACTTCAGTCAGTCTGCCTGTTCGTTTTCCACTCTGTCTCTGGTGAATCCTCTCACCCCCCACACCTCTGGCCTGTACCTCTGTTTTTGTATGCATAAATAAATAAATCTTCTTAAAAAAAAGAAAAATCAGTTAGGTATGTTTTTTCCAAAGTATATACTGAATGATGTTAAAACGTGGCAGACAGAAGAGATTTTGTGATCAAATAAATTTGGGCAACACATTAAACAGGTTTGTTTTTCTGTTGAACTCTAGAGAGCCTTCTTGTTTGTTATCCACTTTGGGACCAAACAAAGGATCAGACAAATTGTAAGAATGACTTTTGAAATCATACCATAGATCTGAAAAACACTGATATTTTAAAAAAAGAAATCCTTTATTTCATTGGCAAAGATATAGGTAGAGAGGTGACATGATTTAATGGTGGGAATGCAAAATGTTAGATAGAGGCCAGTCTCTTTTCTATGCCTGTGCTTCATTCCTATAAGTAGGATATGTCATGGGATTAATAAGATACTATTAGCAGTTTAATACCTTTGTCTTCAAATTATTCTTTATACTAGTCCCATCTCTAGTCAGATGCCCTTATAAGTTATAATAATATCCAATAATTCTGTGTATAATCAATCAATTTCTTCATGTAATTGGTTTTTTAATGTTTGTCTCTTATCCTAGAAGCGTCATGAAACCCAGAATTTTATTTCTTACCACTATATTCATTGCCAGATACATTTCATGATACCTGCAATCTAATAGGCACATTAGTATTTGCTGAATAAACAGATGAATCGATAGTGTTATTAAATATTCATCAAAGAGCATCTGATATGTGAGTTGACTCTTTTATTAAAATATAATTCACTGAGAAAAGCATTTAGCCAAAGATTTAATATTAGGGATATTATCTTTCATCATTTAATTTCCTGAGATTTAGGAACAGTAACTGTGGAAGAAGCTGTAGGCAATATTAATAAAACTATGATTCTGAAGTCAGTTTTTATACTGTGGAATGTGCACTTTGTTTTCCTGCAGATGGCTATTCATCTGCTAGAAGCTGCTCCTGAGATGGGGACAGAAAGCATAGTGTTTATCTGCTATTTCAGGCTCTATCTTTCCAAGCCTTTGGATGGTCTTGTTAACACATTTCTGCCTAGTTTAGTCATTTGTGTAATCTCAGCAGACAGTTCCACACAACATTGAATCTCAGGGAGAGGAAGACCTTAAAACTGATACAGTTTCTTTTTCAGATGCTGCATTGTATGTTTCAGCTCTGTCTTCTCCTTTGCTAATTTCTTTTTTCTCATTACAGTGGGGTGTGGATCTACACACTGAACATGAAAAGTATCTGGTGAAGCACTGTGGCAACATACCAGTCTTTGTTGTTAATTATCCATTAACACTCAAGCCTTTCTACATGAGGGATAATGAAGATGGCCCTCTGCACACAGTAAGAAAAGAAATTAAATCTTAAAGCCTGGGTTTTTCTCTTGGTTTACTCTTTGGCATATTTTCTTAAGTTATATCTGTCACCCTTTTACTTCTTAACACGATAAACATTTCTCAAAGCACCTCTTAAAAATCACTCACTAAGAAGATCTCAGTGTTATATAAATATACTCCCTCATTTCTATCACAAGGTGTTCTCCTTAGTTAGCAGATGCAAATGGAGATGTCTTTTGTTTTGCTTTAAAAAAAAAAAAAAACTGAGAGGAAGTAGCCTAGAGCACTGTTTATTAATACCAGTCTATCCAATTAAATACTGGCTAGGAGACTCTGGGATCTGGATGGAGAAAGTATGCTGGGCAAGAGATGATAGTGGCATGACCGGTCAGAGAAAGAAGTAGCATGACAGAGTAGGAGGCTTAGAGTACTTTGTTCTGGCTATCAGATAGAAATAGTGAGGGGCGGGCTGTGAGGGAAGAGGTCTGCTGTCAGCTATCCTCTGTCTCCCTGTCTTATCTCTGCTCTCTTTAGCCTTTCTGATTCTGTTGTTTTTACCCCTTAGTTGATTTTTCATTCTTCTGGTTACTTTTTTTTTTGTCTTCTCTACTTTAAAAAATTATCAATAACAAATGGTAAGAGTATATTTGACTCTTTAAATATTAATTGCATAGTTATACACTTAATATCATTAATTATAAAAGTCTATGAGACAAGTATGTTTATTTCAAAATATTTCCAGAAGCTAAGCTTTGCTACTGGTCCTTTTCACTTGTCTCTAGGTAAATACTAGTAGAAAAATGTTTATCAGAAACCTCTAGTAAATAAAAATGTCCTCATCTTAGATATATAAGGTTATCTCTTTGAACATATTTCCTGTTTTCTCTTAATGGTATCACTAAAACAATACAAGCCAACATCTGGTAGACTCCTATGAGTCAAAGCATGAACATCTCATCTCTAAATCCCAAAACAACCTTTTCAAGAAACCTACTATTTCTCCCATTTTACAGATAAAAAAACTGGGTACAAAGGGATTGATGGCATTTCCTAAGGCTACATAGATAGTGACAGTGCTGGTATTCAAACCTCATCCCCTCTGCCTCTGATGTCTGTGTCATTTTCCAGTCTATCTCTAGCTCTACTGCCTCAAAATCGCAAATAATATAAAATTACATTGCAGCTATTTAGGTTCTTATCCTACCTTCCACGCAGTATTATTAAAAACCAATGAGCAGGGCCTCCCCCGTGGCGCAGCGGTTGAGCGCTGGGTTGCGAAGCTGCCCGCGGCCTCTGCGGCGCCGGTTTGATCCCCGGCTGCTCCCCGGCCACTGGAGGAGGGTCCCACATGGCACGCAGACCTCTCCTGCTGCCCGCTGCTCCCCTCAGCAGTGTACTTCAATCCTTCTGCCTGCTCTGCTCCCTGCTCTGGCTCTGGTGAATTCTCTCACCCTCCCGCGCTTCTGACTGTACCCAGTGCATGTATAAAAACAAAACAAACAAACAAATAAATAAATAAATAAAAACCATGCCTCTATTAAAAAAAAAAAAAAAACATGAGCAATAAGTTGATTTTTTTAGCTAAATTATTGTAACTTTTTTTCCTCCACTGTATTGTTTTATTTTATATTAGATACACTTAATCTTGGAATTTAACAAGATTCTTTTTTTTTTCTTGAGGTAACATAGGTGTATGTGATTCAGAGGTATAGGATCACCCCTTCAGAGGCATGGCACCACATCACACCTGCCATCAAGCACCCATAGTGCTCCACCACAGTCCCTCGGGCTCTATCCAAGCTTCGCTCTGCACCCTTTAATTCAACAGACATATTTCTAGGCTTGTTATTGGATTTGTTTTGATTGACCCTTTGTTTCATTTCTTTGTATTCCACAGGTCAGTGTAACTGTGCCATATCTGTGTTTCTTCTTCTGACCTGTTTTGCCTAGTTACCCCCCTAGTTCCATCCCTGTTGTCACTAAAGGCAAGAGTTTATCTTTTTTTTTTTTCAATCACTGAGTAGCATTCCATTAACACATTGATTTATGATTATCACTTTATCATTCTCATCCTCTTCCCTATAAACCCTCTGGTGTAACTGATTATGAGAAATCAATTAGCTCAAAGGTTAGCAACAGATGATGAGGAGCAATCAGAGCATAGATTGTCCAACCTTAAATAATTCGATATTGACCCTCCAACATGCCGTGGAATACCATGATCCAAAGAAGAGTCCAGTGGCTTTCAAACAAGCACTCTCATATTTTTGTATAATAAACAATGTGTTCTTAGATAAACCACCTAATTTCTTTGAGTCTTAATTTCCCATTTGCTAAAAATGAGATGATAGTGTCCAAAATTATAAAGATTGAATTAGATAATGTATGAAAAATATTTAACAAAATATTTAAGTGGTAGGTAGCCAATAAGTGTGAAGCCCTCCTTTCTAGATTTTGTTAAGATCTTTATTGTGACGAAGCACATATGTTACAGTATCTGTGTATGTGTATTATCATATCATAACATGCTATTTACATAAGGTTCCTTAAAAGGCATAAAGTGCACTCACATATATCTCTTACCTTTAGAAGTACTAGGAAACCTTCACTGTGGCAAGTCCCTCTACTAATGTGATCTCACAGCTTGAAACTGACAACATTATAATGGGGCTTTAGTGTACTTCCATAATTTATGCAGTACCATAGCCTATAGCTTCTCAGACCTAAATTATTAAAATATAATTTACTTAAACTATACACATTAGAAATAGATTGTAATGTTGATTCATTAGCAACCTAGAATTACTTTCAATCTACTTGTATAAGATGCCTGCTTCCACGCTTAATTTTATTGGTGGTAAATGAATGGACTTTGATCCAGATAACTAAATCTTGTGTTACTTCTAAAAGGGCCGTGATCAGAGGTTGCAGGTAGAATTGCAAGAGTTTCTGCAGTGGGTGTCATCTGAAAAATGAAAGTGTTGGTTTCACATGTGCCTCTGTAAGAAATCAAAAGAAAAGGGCAGGAAAATGATTAACTTACATTTATAACATTTGACCAGAGGTAATAAATAGTAAAATGGTATCTGTTTTTTCCCCATCCCTGCCCTAAAATGGTATCTTTTTATAGTTATAGTTTCTTTTCTTCCCTCCCCCTCTCCCTCAACCACATCCCTTCCAAGAAAAAAAAAAGAAAATGAGAAAAATGAAGGTAATGCACTGTGGTATAGTTTAAAGTATGCTGGATTAAGAAATTAGTGGTGCTGGATTTGAAATCCAATGCTCATACTAGTTAACTATATGATATTAGGCAAATCTTTCCAAATGCTTAGCCTTAATTTTACCCCCATAAAATCAGAGAATTAGTTATATGACTGCTTAGGTACTCAACCAGCTCTAAGATTTTGTAAATTTATCCTCATTTGGTATCAAAGAATAATGAACAAACACATTTGATAATTTGAAGGGAGCAGATCATGGACCTCAATAAAATGGATCTAAGCAAACATGCATATGTCATATGTCCCTGAGCCCCTGAGTAAATCCCCAAAAGGCTGGTGACAAATTATTTGGCTATGAAAATGGCTCCATGGGGAATATCCATTCATTCCAGCCCTGTGTGATGAGGAAAAATTGACTGCTCAGCGGTCCATGATGAGATACCAATAGCATCAGATAATGTTCTAATTTAAAAATTGTATCAATATTACTTAGCAAATCAGAAAAATTTAAGCAATAGTGTATATTTAATAAATTACATCTTTGGCAAGGCATCTTAGAAGGCAGAATACTCAATCAAGGGTGTTATATGGATTTCCATGGATTAGCGCTTATTAACTGACCTGTATCAAAATAGCTTGAGCTTCAGGCTAACAGAAATAGTGATAAAGAGTATTGCCAATTTTCCCCATATTTAGGACTATTGATAATCCTGGGACTTTATGTCAGAGTTGAAAGTATACATTTCAGTCCATCTCAAATGTTCCCAGACGAGCCAAAGCCCAGCCACAGCTACCGTAGCCCATCTGCACCTTCACAATGTCACATCTGGAAGGCCCTCTTTCCTAGTGGCACCTTGTTGTTTTCAGCACACAGACTGCCATCTGTGTCAGCAGTTAGAGCAAAGGCTCAGAGAGGCTGAAACCACAAACATGTTTCCTATGGTTTGTGGAACATTTCTCTTCTTTTGATAGTGTATAATGTTGCTTCACTGTTTGTAGCAGCCTGTGAGAAACCAAATTGGGAGGCATTCAATTTATGTTTTTCATCAATATTTAAAAACACTGAGATAGATAGGGGAGAGATAGCACAGGGACATTAAACTCTCTTTGAAGTTAGCATAGAAAATGTATTAAAGGCCTTGTTCCTATCTAGCCTAACTGTTTTTTAATTCAAAGTCTTAGCTTTATTTTCAGTACATTGTTTGGAATCAAAGGGTTAGAGTCAAAAGGGAGTGTCATAAATAGAGTCCAGCGTTTGTTCAGCTAGAATACCAGCACAAACTATTTCTAGACGGTATGCCTCTGCAGCTGTGTGACTTGGGCAAAATCAAAACTTATACACGTTGTAGGAAGATAGTCCAGGCAACATTCTGGTCTACAAGATGTGCCCAGAGTGAAATACATATTGTTATAAACAAGTGAAGTTAGCAAAGAACGTAGTAAAATTTGTAGCCTTCATTGTTACCTGTGTAGGAACAGGAAAGAACAGCAGAACTAAAGTCCTCCCACTTACTTGGAAGTCTCCCAAAGATTCGTAGGAGCATTCAGGTACAAAAGTGATCAGATTTGGTCAACTTTGAATTATGAGGGTGTTTCATTGTGTAGCCAGCGAATTCTCACTCTCCCTGATAAGGGGCAGGATTTCTTAACCCTGGGCTTTTTAAGCCAGCCTCAGACTCCCACACACTGCAAACCTGCCAGCCCATACAAGCAAGTCATAGTTACCAACTAATGTTCTGCGCAACTTGCATGCTCTTCCTTCATCACACATCAGTTAGAAAGCACACAACCAAGTTTTTGTCACTACTTCTTTAAAAGTGTGGGTGATTCATTTCATATTTTGCATTTTGTGCACACTTGTGTCATAGTTTGTATTATATTTGTATGTGTCTTTTATCTCCACTAGAGCCGTGGGAAAATAGGCAGTTTATGTAATAATTAGCCTAGTAGTTACCAGGGGGAGACACAAGATAGGAGATTCCTACCCTGAATCTCAACCCTAACTAAAAGATAAGGAAGTTGAGGGGTTTTTCTAGTGACCTTTAGAAAATGCAGTAATTTTTGTATCATGTCAGAGGAAAGTACAGCTCTGTTAAGTTTGTAAATATGAAAGTCTTAATTTATGGTTAATATTTTATTGTTAGAGCTTCTCAGAAAGTGTACCAAATCTCTCGACAGACTAGAGAATATCGTTATTTTTAAAAAACCAGGAAGTATAAAATCTGATATGGTTGAAGAGAAACTAAACCTAAAGTAAAAGGAAAGAAAAGACAGTTTGTGGAAGAAGAAAAGAGAAACAAGTCCTTTGTGAGCCTTTCTTCACAGCAGACAAATTCTTTCCTTGATAAGAAAAAGAGTACCATTTAGTCATGGAACATTTATGAGGCATTGTAAACGAATCCCTTACTCAAAAGGTACAAATCTCTTAAGTGGGGAGCAAATTTATTCTCTACTTAAAAAAAGAGACAGAAATTCACTGAGAGTGTAAATTTTCAGACCATCCAGACAAAGCCAGTACATAGCTAATATACGTGTTTCTTCTGCACATATATCACAGAATTACAATAATCACAAAAATCTGCAAAGAGCTGATGAGACTCAACAACAACAAAGAAAATAATCCCGTCAAAAAATGGGCAGAAGAGCTAAAAAGAAACTTCTCTGAAGAGGAAATGCAAATGGCCAACAGGCATATGAAAAAATGTTCAACATCACTTGTAATCAGGGAAATGCAAATCAAAACTACCATGAGATACCATCTTACACCAGTGAGAATGGCACATATTAAAAAAACTAGCAACAACAAGTGTTGGTGAGGGTGTGGAGAAAAAGGAACTCTTCTGCACTGTTGGTGGGAGTGCAAACTGGTCCAACCACTATGGAGAGCTGTGTGGAGATTTCTGGACCTACTAAACATAGAGCTTCCATATGATCCAGCAATTCCACTCCTAGGTATTTACCCAAAGGACACAGAAACATCAATTCCAAAGAACACCTGCACCCCTATGTTTATAGCAGCACTATTTACAATAGCTAAGCTTTGGAAACAGCCCAAATGCCCAAAAATAGATGACTGGATTAAGAAGATGTGGTACATATACACCATGGAATATTACTCAGCATTCAAAAAAGATAAACACATGCAATTTGCAGCAACATGGATGGCGCTGGAAGGGATCATGCTCAGCGAAATAAGCCAAGAAGAAAAAGAAAAATACCGGATGGTCTCACTCATAGCAGGAATCTAGAAAACTTAAATAAGGGACCAGAAAAATGAATAACTATAAGAAAGCGAAAATCAAAATCAACAAAAAACTATGAACCAGAGACACTTTTTGGGGGGTGAGGGGCGGGAGGGGAGGGATTGGGGTCAGAATGGGGGATTGCAATTGTATGGGGAATATAAAAATAAAATTTATTATTAAAAAAATAATAAAAATGTCAAGGTCAAGAAAAATAAGAATATACTAAGGAAATATTGTAAAAAAAAAAAATAGTGATAGGGAACTTTATCCAGATGTCTTCTAAAACTTTTATTAATGAAAATTGACTATTTTGATTGGTAATTTCTTTCCTGTTAATAAGTTCCTCTCCAGTACACAGAGGAAGAAAACAGGGAAACTACTATTTTAGACCTTAATTCTTTTTTTTTTTAAGATTTATTTATTTTTATACAAGAGCCAGGGTACAGACCAGATGCGCAGGAGGGTGAGAGGATCCACCCGAGACAGAGTGGGGAACAGAACAGGCAGACTGATGAAATGTACTGCTGAGGGGAGCAGCGGGCGAGTGAGGAGAGGTCTATCGCGCCATGTGGGATTCTCACCGGCTGACCAGGATCGAACCCGCACTGCAGAGGCTGCGGACAGCTTCACAGTGCGGCGCTCAACCACCTGCGCCACTGGGGAGGCCCTTAATTCTTTTTTAAAAAATATATTTATATATATTTTTTACGTTGTTCATTTTGTACAATGTTTGATTTCCCTTTCAGGTGTAATCCTCATAAAAATCCCACCACTAAGTCACCCATGAACTGTCACCATAGTCTCTTGTACTTTTCCCTCCTGTTTTGATCCTTCTTCCTCCCTCTCCCTTGCTGTATGTCTCTAATTTATAGTTTGTCTGCTATTTTTGTCTCTTTTTTACCCCTGACTATTCTGGTCTTAATTCTGATTAACAATGAAAAGTTGGTTGGGAGAGTGGAGGTGTAAGAGTTCAGGATGTGAGGAGCATTGTTAACTGGCTTATTGCACAGAAATAACTTGGCACTCCTTCCTCAGGGGGTATTATTATACATTCATGCCTCATTGACATGAGCTTAGTCTTGTAACTTCCATTGGCCAAAGAAATATGAGAAGACAGGGGCCTCCCTGGTGGCGCAAGGGGTTAAGACACAACCTGAGAAGCTATCCGCAGCCATTGCGGCACTAGTTCGATCTCTGGCCAGGGAGGTGACTCACATGGAGCAGCAGACCTTTCCTGACTCACCCGCTGCTCCCCTCAGCAGTGTATTTCAGTCAGTCTGTCTGTTCTGTTCCCCACTCTGTCTCTGGTGAATCCTCTCACCCCCCACACCTCTGGCCTGTACCCCAGTTCTTGTATGCATAAATAAATATTTTTTTAAAAAAAGAAATATGAGAAGACATAACTTAGATATATTACTTCTGGACAAATGTACATAGTCATCCATGCTTTTTCTTTTTCCATCTGCCACAAGATTAGAAAAATCTTTTTCATCAGCTTTAAATCAGTATCGACATGCAACACAAATTCAATGAAGCCAATTCTCTGTTATAAGACAGTGGTTCCAAGTTAGGTTTCATTTGTCCCTCCCCCCCCCCCCCGAGGAGACATTCAGCAATGTCATTTAACATAAAAATGTTGGTGACAATTTTAATTTTCACAACTAGGGGAATACAGCTGGCATCTAGGGAGTAGAGGCCTGATATGCTGCTGAAACTATCCTATAGTGCAAAGGCTAAGCCCTCAAAACTTAAGTATTACCTGGCCAGAAATGTCATTAATACTGAGATTGGGACACCCTGTAGTAAGCTTCTGGGTTGTTTATGACTACAGCGTAGCCTTACCTGACTAACACAGCAACGACCATGTTGTAGCCAATGTGGAAACAGTTGAAATTATTAACTGTGGTTATTGGGAAAACAGGTTTGAAAGAATGCCTGGGGGAAAATATAGGTATTGTTTATGGCATAAGATTTTGAAGGTAACTCAACAGATTCAAGAGCTTCCAGTTCCACAACTATAGTTGTACAGTTGCAAATATTCCAGATAAACAAAAAACAGACAGAAAGGTGTAAAACCAATGTGGCTGCACACTGAATTCTCTAGTGAACTCAAATATTAACATAAAGGAGGTTTGTAGTAAAAGATATACATGAGTCTTCTATAGTCCTCTAAAAACAGCATTTAAAAAAAAAACCACCGGGCCTCCCCGGTGTCGCAGCGGTTGAGCGTTGGGTTGAGAAGCTGCCCGCGGCCTCTGGGGCGCCGGTTCGATCCCCGGCTGCTCCCCGGCCACCGGAGGAGGGTCCCACATGGCGCGCAGACCTCTCCTGCCGCCCGCTGCCCCCTCAGCAGTGTACTTCAGTCCTTCTGCCTGCTCTGCTCCCTGCTCTGGCTCTGGTGAATTCTCTCACCCTCCCGCGCTTCTGACTGTACCCAGTGCTTGTATAAACAAAACAAACAAACAAACAAATAAATAAAAAATGCCTCTATTAAAAAAAAAAAAAAAACACCAAGGTCCAAAATTAACATAATTTAAGACCTGCAAAAAGTGCCAAGACCCCCAAAAGGTTTTCTCTTGTTTTAGTTTTGTTAGCAACAAGATCAAGCAAAAACTGGAATTTTTATTTGATGCTTATTAACTCCATTATAGAGATAATAGAGGAAGCATAAAGCCCAACAGAATTGCCTGAGCTCTCATCACAGGCCACTAGGCACCAGCCTTAACTGGACTACCTACTTCCTATTGTTCCTAGGAAGATGTGAGGATAGTATCTCATTGTGGGTTTGATTTGCATTTCCCTGATTGTAAGTGATGTTGAACATTTTTTCATTTACCTATTGGCCATTTGCATTTCCTCTTTGGAAAAGTGTCTTTTTAGATCTTCTGCCCATATTTTGACTGGATTGTTTACTTTGTTTTTGTTGAGTCGTGTGAGCTCTCAAGGAGGAATTTTCACTGCCACATTATTTATAAGAAGGAAAAAGCCACACAACTAAATGTTCAACAAAAGGAAAGCAGTTAAATAATACTTATAAATAATATAAGTATTACTTATATGTGATACTTATATGTGATACTTATAAATAATGTACTTCTAAACTATGCAGCTATTAAAACATTAAGTATATGAAGTATTTTTACTGACATAGAAAAAAACTAATTATGTAATGTTAGATTATTTAGAATGGTAAATTTTATATGTAATTTGATCTCTACCATACTGTTTAGATATATAAGAAAAATCACCTGAAAGAAAACATGCCAAAATATAATTGCTTCTGCATGAGAGGTGATAATAATTTTAATATTTTCCACATTATAATTAACATATGATATTTGTGAAGAAAACACGTTTTTGTTAAGTACACTGCGTAACTGGTACAAGAGGGGAGGGGAAACTATCCACCTGCAATTTGTGTAGCACATATTCTACAGATTATAATAAATATTTGATATTGAAACAGCAATGTTGAACAGATAATATATGTAAGATTCTGGTAATCAGTTAAACAACCACTTGTCAAAATGTTAAAAGTTCCCCATGCTTGAGAAGTGACAATTGTAGAATCACCTGAAGATATTTTTATAATTTGTTTTCTTTTTTAGGTTGCTGCTGTTGATCTTCTGGTTCCTGGAGTTGGAGAACTCTTTGGAGGAAGCCTTAGAGAAGAACGGTACCATTTCTTAGAGCAGCGACTGGCAAGGTATGGGACAGACCTAAAAGAAATAAAATTCAGAAATTGGGATGAGGTACTCAAACGCAGTCATGACAAAGTAACAGGAAACTGTGCATGGACCTCAGCATCTGACAGACCTGGATCTCAGGTTCTATGTGACCTTTAGCAAGTTGTCACTTAACCTTTCCAGCTTCCCTTTGTTAAAGACTGGAACTGTTATATGAAAAAAGGCCACAATGATATTTGCCACTTACTATTTGAAATAGCTTTAGAAATGGTTTTTTGAAGTTAGTGATAAAAGAAGGGAGATTTATCTCTTAACGATTGTCCTTCACGTTTCCCTTCTCTGTGATCTTTTTTTATTTACTTTAAATAAATAATGTCTTTATGTCCTCACAGGGACATAAACACAGACTCTGACCCCAAGAAAGAATGAAAATGGAAAAAGAAAGATACTAAAAATACCCACTAAGTTAGCATTTAGCAAGCAGTTTTCCCTTCCTCCTGCTATGTAAGGGTCTTGATTTAGCTATTTGAATAACTATGTAGACTCACTGTTTGAGACCCAGGAAACAAATTAATAAATAAGAAGCAGGGACTCATGTTTCTAATTGAACTGCCACTCCTGTATGTATATACACAATCTGTCAACAAGCTACAATAACTTCCCAAACTAACCAGGGATACAAACCTGTTTACATGGTTTCCACTTTACTCTGCCAGGCAAAAGACTTTCCCATGTTGAAGGCTTAATCCTTCTTTCCAGATAATACTGGGTTTCATAGTAACCTGGAAAAGCCATAATTGTTTAAAAATGTCCTATTAAATTAGCCCATTTGTAAGGCCTTCTTTTCCTAAGGAGAAATGCTTCAAAAGTTGATGCTTTTCCAAGATCCCAACCCGTAAATCTCTGGGTAACTTGGTTTTGTTAATCCAAATCATTTGGATTAACTGCTGTCTTTGGTGAGCATCCAGAAGAAAAAGGATAAATAAGTTCAGGGAGGACTCTTTATCAGTTAGCCTCCTAGCTTCTTACTATTACTATAGTATTAGAAAGTCCTGGGAAAATCATGGACTTGAAGGTCAAACTCCTTAAATGGAAAGAATTTGAAGATTCTCTGACTTTTTTTTTTTAAGCACAATAAAAATCACACATGGCAAGAAACTCATCTGTTGAAAGATTAATTGGTCTGTTTTCTTTGCTTGCTTCCTTCCGTCAGGAAATCTTTCCTCATAACATTAAATGTTTACCTAATATTTAATAATATCCAAATTTGTCTCTCCTCATGAAATGGATATATGTGTTCCCCTGTCTCAGTGATCTGTCTGTGATTTCTGTTCATGTTTTATTTTTTTTACATATTTGAGTTTTTCATAGTCACCTCAGATACACTGTAGTTCCAAACATTTTTTTGAAAGGTTGAAATTAGTTTTGATGAGAACTAATGAGTTTAAAATTTTATTAATGTTTCTCACATTGGCTAAAGCAAATTGGAAGTCATATAATGAAGGCAGCCTTAGAATCTCTTTTGGTTTTTAAAAAAATTTTAAGTTCTTTTTTTTTTTAATTGCCTCCACCAAACCATCCATGCCCATACCCCATCTGCTTCTGTACTCCATCCTCTATACCCTTTCCCCTACTCCCTCTGGTAATCATGATCTTCTATTTTGCTGAGTTCAAATTTTATTTCTTCTATGATTTGTGTATAATTTTTTTGGGGGGGAGGGAGGTATTTATATTCCGCAGATGAGTGAAATTATCTGCTATCTGTCTTTTGCTTTTAGGCTAATTTGACTCAACATAATCATCTCAAGGTCCATCAATTTTATGCTAAATGCCACCACTTCATCTTTTTTCACAGCTGCATGATATTCCATTGAATATAAGTTCCATGGTTTCTCTATCCATTCACCTGTTGAGGGGTACTTGGGTTGGTTCCATGATTTGGCAATTGTAAATAGTGCTGCTATGTACATAGGTGTAGATAGATCTTTTCATGTTAAGTTTTTCATATTATTTGTATAAACACCTAATAGCATTATTAGTGGGTCAAATAGGATTTCTATTTTTATTTTCTTGAGACAGCTTCATACCACAGGGTCTATAACAGTTTGTATTCCCAATGAATGAGAATTCCTTTTTCACCGCAACCTCACTAACTTTTTTTTATATGTGGCCATTCTCACAGGGGTGGGGTAGTATCTCAGCATGGTTTTAGTTTGCATTTCTCTTATAAGTGAGGAGGAACATTTTTTCATATGCCTATAGGCCACCCTAATGTCTTCCTTAGAGAAGGGTCTATTAAGGTCCTTTGTCCATTTTTTAATTGGGTCATTTGTTTCTTTCTTGATGGACTATGTAAGTACTTTGTACGTTATAGAGATTAACCCTTTGTCAGGTATCTGATATACAAATATTTTTTCCCATTCTGTAGGTGTCATTTGTTTTTGTGATGGTTTCTTTTGAGGTACAAAAGATTTTAAGTTTGATATAGTACCACTTGTTTATTTTTGCTTTTGTTTCCCTTGCTGCTGGGGTTGTATTCCCAAATACATCTTTGTGGTAGGTGTCCTATAGTGTGTCCCCTACATTTTCTTTCGGGTACTTCATGGTTTCGTTATTACATCCAAATCTTTAATCCATTTTGAGTGAATCTTCACGCATGGTGTTTAAATAGGGGTCTTGCTTTATTTTTTTGCACATGGCTATCCATATTTCCAGCACCGTTTATTTTTTTTCAAGATTTAGATATCTAATCTTATTTTTTATATATATTTTATTTTATATATATATTTTTTATTTTTTACATCATTGTTCATTTTTAAACAATATTTGCTTCCCCCCACCCCCTCAGGTGTAGTCCCCATAGTTTCCTTCACCAGTGCACCCGTGCACCATCACCTCAGTCCCCTGTGCTCCTCCTCCCTCCCTCTGATCCCTCTCCCTCCTCCTCCCCTGCAGGATGTCTCGGATTTATAATTGTCTGTTTTTGTTTTGCTGTGTTTTGTACTGTTACCATATTTTTTACACTGATGTCTTATTTGGTTCCCCTATATAAGTGAAACAATCTGATATTTTTCTTTTTCCTTCTGGCTTATTTCACTGAGCATAATTCCTTCTAGCTCCATTCACGTTGCTGTGAATGGCATGAGTTTATCTTTTTTTGATTGCTGAGTAATATTCCATTGTGTGTATGTACCACATCTTCCTGATCCAGTCATCTATTTTTGGGAATTTGGGTTTTTTTCCAGGTTTTACCTATTGTAAATAGTGCTGCAATAAACATAGGGGTACAGGTGTTCTTTTGCATCAATGTTTTTGTGTCCTTTGGGTAGATCCCTAGGAGTGGCATTGCTGGGTCATATGATAGCTCCATTTTTAGTAGACTGAGGAACCTCCAGAGAGCTTTTCATAGTGGTTAGACCAGTTTGCACTCCCACCAGCAATGTAGGAGAGTTCTTTTTTCACCACATTCTGCCAACATTTCTTGTTGCTGGTTTTTTTGATATGTGCCATTCTTATTGGTGTAAGGTGGTATCTCAGTGTGGTTTTAATTTGCATTTCCTGATTATAATGGATGAGCATTTTTTCGTCTGCCTGTTGGCCATGTGCATTTACATTTTGGAGAAATGTCTTTTAAGTTCTTCTGCCCATTTCTTGACTAGATTGTTTATTTTGTTTTTGTTGAGTTGTGAGTTCTTTGTATATCTTTGTAATCAGTCCCTTATCAGTTGACTGGAGTGCAAAGATTTTTTCTCAATCAGTTGGTGTCTCTCTGTTTTGGTTAATGTCTCTTTTGCTGTGCAGAAGCTTTTCAGTTTGATGTAATTCCAGGTGTTTATCTTTTCCTTGACTTTCTTTGCTTTGGGTGATGAATCTTTAAAGATGTTATTGTGATGTATGTTTTGTAGTGTTTTACCTCTATTTTCTTCTATATATTTTATGATTTCAGGTCTTATGTCCAGTTCTTTTCTCCATTTTGAGTTGATTTTTGTGCATGGTGAAAGGTAGTGGTCTAGTTTCATTTTTTTGCATGTGGTGGCCCAGTTTTCCCAGCACCATTTATTGAACAAACTGCCCATGTTCTATTGCATATTCTCTGCTCCTTTGTCAAAGATCAGTTGTCCATATAAGTGTGGTTTTATTTCTGGGCTCTCTGTTCAGTTCCATTGGCTTGTGTGTCTGATTTTGTTCCAATACCAAACTGTTTTAATTATTATGGCTTGGTAGTATAGCTTGAAGTTTGGAAGTATGATACCCCTTTTCTCCTTTGTTTTCATTAGTAAGGCTTTGGATATTTGTGGTTTTTTTGTGGTTCCATATGAATTTCATCAGTATTTGTTCTATTTCTTTGAAGAATGTCATTGAGATTTTTATTGGAATAGCATTGAATCTGTATATTGCTTTTGGTAGGATGGACATTTTAATAATGTTAATTCTTGAGATCCATGAGCAGGGGATGTCTTGCATTTCTTTGTGTCTTCTTTTTTTTTTTTTTAAGATTATTTATTTATACAAGCACTGAGTACAGTCAGAAGCGTGGGAGGGTGAGAGAATTCACCAGAGCCAGAGCGAGGAGCAGAACAGGCAGACTGATGAAGTACACTGCTGAGGGGAGCAGCGGGCGGCAGGAGAGGTCTGCGCGCCATGTGGGACTGTCGCCGGGAATCGAATCGGCGCTGCAGAGGTGCAGGCAGCTTCGCAACCCAGCGCTCAACCGCTGCGCCACCAGGGGAGGCCCTTCTCTTTCTTTTAACAGTGTTTTATAATTTTCTTTGTATAGGCCTTTCACCTTTTTTGATAGGTTTATTCCCAAGTATTTGATTTTTTTTGTTTCAATTATAAAAGGGATGGTTTCCTTGATTTCTTCTTCTTCAGATTGATTGTTTGTCCAGCACCATTTGTTAAAAGGCTATCTTTTCTCCACTGTATGGTTTAATTCCTTTGTCAAAAATTAGTTGTCCATATTCATTTGGACTTATCTCTAGATTTTCAATTCTGTTTCACTGAAATTCTGAATATCTGTTTTCGTTCCAATACCATACCATTTTGATTCCTGTTGCTGTGTAATATTGTTTGAAATCAGGAAGCATGATGTCTCCATTTTTCTTCCTTTCTCTCAAGATTATTGTAACTATCCAGGGCCTTTTGTGGCGCTATATAAATTTGGTCATTGCTTGTTCTATTTCCTTTAAAAAAAATCTTTGGTTTTGATAGTTACTGCATTTGTTCTGTAAATTGCTTGGGTAATATGGACATTTTTTTTTTAAACTTTTTTTTTAAAGATTTATTTATTTATTTATACAAGCACTGGGTATAGTCAGAAGCGTGGGAGGGTGAGAGGATTCACCAGTCCAGAGTGGAGAACAGAACAGGCAGACTGACGAAATACACTGCTGAGGGGAGCAGCGGGAGCAGCAGGAGAGGTTTGTTGCGCCATGTGGGACCCTCGCCAGAGTCTGGGGATAGAACCGGTGCTGCAGAGGTTGCGGGCAGCTTCGCAGCCCAGCTCTCAACCCCTGCGCCACTGGGGAGGCCCTAATATGGACATTTTAATGATGTTAATTCTTCCTACCCATGAGCGGGGGATAACTTCCCTTTTCTTTGTGTCTTCTTTTAGTTCCTTTACTAGAATTTCATAATTTTCACTATGTAAGTCCTTCACCTCCTTCATTAGGTTTATTTATAGATATTTTATTCTTTTTGCTGTGATTATAAATGGAACTATATTCCTTTTTTCCCTTTCCTCTGATATTTTGTTCGCATATAGAAATGCCATTCATTTGTGTATTGATTTTTGCGTCCTGCCACCTTATTATGTTCATTTATTATTTCTGGAAGTTTTTTTTTATAGACTCTTTTAGTTTCACTAAGTATATTGGCATGTCATCTGCAAATAGTGACAGTTTCACTTCTTTTCCAATTTGGATTCCTTTTATGTATTTTTCTTGCCTAGTTGCTTCAGCTAGGACTTCCAGGGCTATGCTGAATAACAGTGGTGATAGTGGACATCTCTGTCTTGTTCCCGATCTTAGTGAAAATGCTTTCAGCTTTTCAACATTGAATATGATGATTATTGGTTGCAGGGTTGTCATATATATATATGGCTTTTATAATATTTAGAAAGGTTCCATTTATTCCCCCTTTTTTGGAGGGTTTTTAATCATAAAATGGGTCTAATCTTGTCTGATTTTTTTTTTGGCATTTATTGAGATGATCATCTGATTTTTTTCTTCCTTTTTGTTGATCTGATGGATTACATTGGTTGATTTATGTGTGTTGAATCAGCCCTCACATCCTTAGGATAAAGCCTACTTGATCATGCCTACTTGACTGTCTTGATATGTTTCTGTATTCAGTTTGGTAGGATTTTGTTGAGAATTTTTGCATTCTACATTCATCAGAGATAGTGGTCTATAATTTTCTTTTTCTGTACTGTCTTTGGTTTGGGGATCAGGGTAATGTAGAATGTACTGGGGAGATTTTCACCATCTTCAATATTTTTTTTTTTTGAAGAGTGTATATAAGATACGCATTAGATCTTCTTTATAGATTTGGTAGAATTTGCTGGTGAAGCCATCTGCTCCTGGGCTTTTGTCCTTGGGGAGACTTTTTATTACTGTTTCAATTCCATCATTTGTGATTGGACAGTTTAGGCTGTCTATTTCATGCTGGTTCAGTCTTGGAAGGTTATAGGAGTCTAAGAATTTGTCCATTTCTTCTAGGTTTTCCAATTTGTTTGCACAGAGACTTTTATAATAGCTTCTTATGACCCTGTGTCTTTCTGCTATATCTCTGAATCATTTTAATGTTAGAGAACGTAAGCTGTGTTTGTGTCCCTTGCCTGTGTCTGCCTCCTGACAACCTTAAGTAGTAATAATAGAGCATTTCTAATGTCACAGGACAGTAAGCTGGTGTTATAGGAACCCCTTCTTTTGGACTCTGGAATATACCATTTATTTGATTATCCCTTGGATTATTGGTTAACTTACCTTTCTTATTATGTAGTAAAAGTTCAGCTCTTCAACTAGATAGCATGTTACTTGAAAGCATAGGATTCAGTGTGTGTTTGTTTATAAAGAATGTTTTACATACCACCCAGAATAAATGTTAGTTATTAGTATATTTATTTTAATGCTATTCTCTGAAGGAAATTTACTATTTTTCTTTTACAGATTAGGACTAACGGAAATATACCAGTGGTAAGTCTGAGGCCCTTAATGATTCTTAGAGTTCACAGAGTTATTGTGAGGATGAAATGAAACAATATAGGTAAAGTACCTACATAGAGTAGAAGTTAAGTAAGTGCTCATTTCTCTACCCTTTCCTTTATTCTGAGTTTTACTATTGATTCTGATTGAGCAAGTCTATGCATCCTACCTCGGGTGTCTTTCCATCTATAAGATTATATTGATAGTGTATAAAAACTAGCTAATATAAATTTTAATTATTGGTTAAGTAAATTTAGGCCTTTTCTGGTCTTTATCATGTCAATACTATTCTTTCCCAAGTAAAGATCTCTGACCATAAAGATTTATTATTTGAGTATGCCTCATTTTATATGGCAGTCATAATATTCTAAAGGTAGTTGAAAACTTAGAAATTGTCAAGTCTGTGATCTTCCAAGTGTTCCCCTACATAGTGAAGAGCCACACCAGGTGTCTAAGAATTTACTCACTTCCCGTTTCTCTAAAACCTGAAACTAGTTCTACAAAATTTGTACAATCTCTTTTATAATCTGCCTTCCCTAGAATCAGTTTAACAACGGTCAAATACATATTCATTAGAAAGCTTGTTTCTCTGAAGATTTTTCCATTTTTCAAAGCAAAGATAAGAAAAAGGCTACAGACTGAATCCTTCTGCTGAATTCAGTTACCAGACATTTATGCCAATGTTTTGACATCAGTGCATGAGAAATTTAGAGCCATCTAAAACTATTGCTGGACTTCCGGCACTCAGCTCAGATCCAGCAGGTGTTTGTGGCAGGTGGCTTGATATGCCCTTCATCTCATTTTTCTCATTAAATCAAAGTATGCCCTGCCCCCAATTAAGCTGCAAGCATTTCAATTACTCAACACTGTGTTACTTCCATTATCCCTGATAGTTCTAACTAATCTGAAGTTTTATATTAGATACTCCAATTATATTGATCTCTCACTTGGGTGTAATTCATCTGCTTGCAATTCATCTTTTCTTTTAGAAAATACAAATACTTAACTGGTTACAATATCATACAGTTAGCCATTATTATAATAGTGGGTAAATAGATGATTGCCTTTATCCTTGCAGGACCAAATGACTACCAACAAAGGCACTTAAATTTTATTTTAGAATTGGTTTAACAAATCATTTAAGAAGCTATAAATTTGTGTCAGTCAATGTTATACAGCTTAAGAATTCTCCAGAAATGGACACCCACAAAAAAATACATATAGAGTCTTTCTCCTCGGCTTCCTATCTTAAAAATTATTTTATCCCAAGTTGGTGTATCTTAACTATTACATTTTCTAGCCCTGGGGTCTTAAGTGGAATTAGAATATATAGGGATGGGCTTCTGAGGCTTGCTAGCCTTTCAGAAAATGACTCTGGACATCTTCTACTAGGCATGCAACAGAGAACTGGAAGTTCGCTCCAGCATTCATGAGTATATTTCTGTGCCTTCAAATAGCATTCATGAGTATATTTCTGTGCCTTCAAATATCTTCATGTAAAGCACCTATTTTACTGCAAGTACTAGAAATAAAATGTTGAATAAGACACAGTCCCTGTCTCTAATAGGTGATATCTTTTTGGAGAGTGTGTGTGTGTGTGTGTGTGTGTGTGTGTGTGTGTGTGTGTGTGTGTATCAGGCAAGAATCTTCACTTTTCTCTGTTTATTGAGCAGTATGATTTTGGTAACAAAAAGAGCATTATTATTAACACACTAAGAACTAGAAGAAGACTATATTTTCAAGAAAACTGGTAAAGATATTAGAAAATTTTTCTGTAGCCTTCTGAAGCAAAGAATGTTTTACATTCTTTGTGTATGAATTATGTATGAATACATTCATACATTCATTATGTATGAATACATAAATAAAGAGAAAGGGATCAGGTGACCCAAGTTCATGATTGCATGATAGGATTTGCTGCTGTTTGTCTGGGCAACCTTGGATAGATCACTTTAACTTCTCTGTTTCCTCATCTGTCTGGTATAGCACAATGATGTAGATGATAACAAATGATTACAAAATATGTTTGAAACATTAAAAAATGATATCATCATGTCTGATCTCATACAGCATTTATAGGTGATGATTCTTTTTTTTCCAAAATCAGGTATCTGGACCTCCGCCGATTTGGATCTGTGCCACATGGAGGTTTTGGGATGGGATTTGAACGCTATCTGCAGTGTATCTTGGGAATTGACAATATCAAAGATGTTATCCCTTTTCCAAGATTTACCCATTCATGTCTTTTATAGCTGGAAGACTGGTTTAAGAAAATCACCCCATGCCAGAGGTATGAATGAACATATAGGAAAATGCATGCTTGATTTTTAGAAATGCAAATATGGAATGGTCATACCATAAGGTACAACATATGAAAAATGGAAGTGATCATGATTTTCTTTAAAAATTGAGTACATTTCATGGAACAATGTCTTCCTTCAAGTAAAGGTTCCTATGGCAAGTAGAATCTCTCAAATCTGTTATGTCAATAAGAAATGGAACTAGATGGTCTCAAAGGTCCTTTCAAACACTAACACAGGATGAGATAGTACATTTACTTTGTCTTTAGTCATTAGATCACTGCCATGTGTGATCTTTGAGAAACAACAAGCAGCTACAGATAAAATGTTATTTGGCTCTTTTTTCCCTTGCCATTTAACCTATGATAAATGCCCATCTTATTCCTGGTGCGTTCTAAATATTACAGAAGAAAATACTCGTTTTTCAGGTCTTAATTGAGTGAATAAAGTTAGTATCTGAACTGAAATCTTCTTTCATCAGACCAGCTGAAGGAATTGTATTTATAATTTTTGATCTTTAGTTACAAATGCTAATGAGATGTAATCATTCACTGCTGTGTTGTAATTAGTTTATATTGAATGTTTCTACCTTCTTTAATAATCAAAATAGATTTTTGATACCTATGAAAGAAAAAAATTTTGTATTTCAAAATTCCATTGACCTTTTTCCAGAGAAATTTGGAAGATATTTTCAATCCAAGAGGAGGATGGAAATATGGTTACTCTTAAAGGTTCAGTGATTCTGGAGTCAAAAAGTAATATATTCTGTGAGCATTTACATGTGATTTTGAATAGGCCATTAATTCTGTAGAAATTTGTGCATCATTTTCCTCAGAGTTGATACAATAATTACATGAAAGTGTGTCTGTGTATGTGCATGCACATATGTGTGTTTAAAACTGAAATGCTACACACAATTTTTCATTCTTTGAGACTTGAGTTACATTATGTGTGGAATTATAGAAAATTGTCTACTCAGTGGAATTTGTATGCATCAAATAGTTGTAAAAGGGCATACATTCCTAAATCATCAATTCTCTTAAGTTTCATTAGATGACTTTCTTAGTATTTCCTTAGAAGTTTATTTTATTTACTTATTTAACCTAACTCAAAGTCAAACAGCAGAAAATAACTACAGTAACTTACAATTGGAAAACACTGAGAGATTGTCAAGGTTGAACTTCTGCCTAATGCAGAGATCTTATATACCTAGGTATCCTCTTGGCAAGGAGCTCAATATACCATAACATAACTCATTCCATTTCTGAATCTCTGATTGGTAACTTTTGCTAAGTTAAAAATCTCTGCCAAAATCTATTTCCTTGGAACATTAATCCCTTGGTCTTAGGTATCAAGTTTAGAACAGTTTAAGACTTGTCTTCATCAGATGCGTAAGAGATAAATTCATTTGTTTATTCAACAAATACTATTTGAACTTATTCTCTATGCTAAGAACTGTACTATTGCTGGATAAACAGTAGTGAACACCATAGAAATGATCGCTGCCATCACAGAATTTGCATACAGAGAAGATAAACAATCAGTAATCAAATGTATTATTTCAAAATATGACATGCTATAAAATTATATAAAGAACAGGACAAGCATCAGTAAACTAAAGAAAACATTTGCAACACTAGTTAATATTGACTTGGCATTGAGGGTTACTTGATACTATATTTTATAGAGCAAAAATCACGAACATTCACAGGCTTTAAAACTGGAGGCACTAATGTCCAAGCTATCAGAAATCAGTGACTCTTGAGGAACTGGATAGATTTTTAATATTAACATGATTGCTGGACATCAAAGTTTACAGTAATAGTAAAGAACTGAATTGAAGAAACTAGATTCTGGTTCCAACACCACCATTAATTTAGCTGTGGAGCATTCAGGAACTAAAATCATCTTTGTGGCCTCATTATTTCATCTGCAGAACTACCATTTCAAGTAGTGAACGCTAAGGATTCTTCTGTCTCTTGATCTTCTATGATTTTGATCTTCTATGATTATGAGTAACTTTTTCTATTGATTTAGAGTAACTTTTAGATGTCCAAAAATGTATGGTAAAATCAAATCACTGAAAGTTTAACTAATGATTGACTGAAATGTGTGCAACAAGAGTGTATGTGATATACAGGAAAGTCCTTCACAAGGAGTCAAATATATACTGCTCCTGACCTTTATCATAATCTTCAGCAATATATTTTCAAAGCTTTATTATACTTATTCACTTATTTCCTTCACAATCGATCACACAATGAGTATCTGGTTGATGTCACAGCCTCCCACTTGTAACAAACCTAATAGTTTCCATTTTTGGCTCTAATACTTATGTTTTGCCAAAAATGGAAGAAAAGCAAATACTGGTATCAAAGATGATGAAAATGCCAAAATTAAACTATTGCTTGCAAGTAGCATCAACAAGAAAGACCTTTAAAATGTCCACTTGTCAGCTGATCTCTGAATATACAAATTCCACATACAAGCATCATTCTAAAAGTCTATGTATAATGAATAAAACCATGGATTTATAGTTGAGGATTGTACTATTGTAATATTCTTCTAGGATTTAATTTTTAAGTTCAAAGATGATTTGAAGGTGTTAATTATTTATTTAGTAACTAATTTCCAGTGGAGGGAAAGTCAGAATCTGTTCTCCCAAGATTTCCAAACACCCCCTCAAAATAGAACCTCAGCTACGCAAATAAGAGTGTATTCTAAAATTTAGAAATATTTTTTCCACCATTAATTCCCATTCTTATTTCAAATTTTGAGGTAGGTGTAGAAAAATGGTCACTTTCCATCCGATTGTCCTCTTTCTTGGGTAAGTTGTGCTGTGTGTGTCTTTTTTTTTTTTTCTTTCTGTTTTTGTTTTTTTTTTTTTTTTTTGACTGACAAGAACTTAATTGTGTGAGTGATCCATTCCAGAACTAGACATAATTCCACCCTCTGACCCAGCCCAGAGACTCTTTAACTGTCACAAAACAGCAAAGGAACTGTTTGACCTTTTGTCCCTTTCAGACAGGATCTGCCAGAAGCATCCCTCTACAATGTTACACATTCATATTTTCTATAAATTGAATCTAGACATTCAAGCATGACTGAACAGGCATTGAAGATGCAATTTGGTGAAATGAATTACTCTACCCTTCTTTAAATCTCTTGATTCAGATAATTATAGATGAAAGATGCTTATTTGGATTGGATTCTGTTTATTCATATATTTATTTTAGTAAGTGGTGAGGGCAGAACATAAAAATGCAGCGTTGAAAGACAGATTGACTTGGATTGAATTGGTAAGAAATGTGTGGGGCTTTTTGGCTTTGGATCAATATTTGTATTCAGTCTGCAATCTAAAGTATGTATAATAAAAAGAAAACAGGTGGGAGTAATATCTGATTATAGCTTCTTCCCAGTTTATATTCTAAATTAAAAGATTAAAAGCACTAAAAGCAGAAAGCAACCTTAATCACCCTCGCTGAAATGATTCAGTAGGACTTCCATAATGATGCCAGTTTATTAGGTTTCGGTCATCATCCTTCCAGACATTTCTGCTATTGCAAGGTCCTTGACAGCCTGATCATCTAAGCCCCACTTAGCTCATGAGCAGTTTGGTTTGGACTCCAGTGAATTTACATCCATTATTAGCTCCCTGTGTGACAACTTCTGGGAGACCTTTGTGAAGTCAGATATTAAAGTGGTTCTTCAGCTGTCATTCATGCAGCTGATCATTGAATTAACATAACTCATGACTCTTAAGTAACTTTCTGCTACATCTTTGCTGTTCATAATTGTTATTAATGACTACCATTTGGACAATGTGTTATAGTTTATGAAAAAATGTTATTAAGTCACAATATATTGTGGCTCTTACTTGTATCTTATTGTACTGAATTCATTTGGTTTAATGAAAAATTAGTTCATTTATTGTCAAGATTAGTTATTAGGAATTCCTAATATTGAGAGAGAATAAAATTATAAAAATGAAGTTCACTGCTCTCAGCCTCCAGAGAAACTGCAAACACCTTTATAGTAGTCAAAGAATCTTGCATCTTAAGCCTCAGAGTTTTCTGGGCTTTTGTAAAATGAACACTTTGACCTCTAATTTCCTTCTTTGCATGGAAGAAGTGACTTAAGAATGCAAAAGAAAGTGATGATTGAGCTCAGAGACATCCTAGTAAAGAGAAACATTGAAAATGAAATAAAGGGTCCTGGACCCAGCAATATGTTCATTATGCCTCAATTTGTTTCATGAGATTATAGTCATATTATAGTCAAATTTCAGTGACTTTTAGAATCAACCTAGAAAGCACATAGGTAGATAAAGGAACTTTGGTAAGAATGATTAATATCCTTCCCAATGTGCTTAACTTTTGATATTGCAAGATGGTGTTCTAAGAACAGAAACTCGTTGGACCCATTTAGCAAAAGAAATTTCATGCTACAAATATACATGTATACAGCTAGAACTATATTTTGCAGAGCCAGGGCCATTTACAACTGTGACTCTCACTCTGACTTATAACCTTCTCTGCCTGCCCACTGGCTCAACAAGAACTGCTGGTTTGCTGTTTAACTAGATTGGAAAAATCACTTAGAGATCCCTTCCCCTGTTTATGATGTATAAACCACCCTCTGGATTGCACAAGTTCCTAGTAATTTACACACTATCCACTCAATGAGCGGGAAATCTATGCCTAAGTAAGAACTCTGATAGTAACAAGAGGGGCCCCTCCATAGCATGTAAATACAATAAATTAAAAACACAGCAAGCAACACATTTTCTTCTCCCCAGCCATCTCGTCTCCAGAATAGAATCTCTGTAGCACTCATGTAGATAATCTGTCCTTCTCTGAGGACAGCTCCCCACTCAGTTATTCATCAGTCAGTGTGTCTTTAAAAAGGGCCTTCCTCTTAGTAGAGGAGTGGTTTTCTCCACTCTCCATTCAGCTGCTACCCAGTGTCCTATAATAACCATCAATATTAGAAGGGTTTTTAAGTCTTTAGTGGCTCCCTTCTATCTGTCTTAGAGGCCATAGTAGTTGTTCCTTTTCCTCTGTGTATAAACTGCTAGAGAATCTTAATAATTACCACTTCAGAATGTTAGGCCAATCCCATCCCCTTCACTTTTGAGAAATTCAAAAATAAGCTTGGGACATACTGTTTTTGAAGAACATCAGTTCATTCACTAAAGAGTTCCACTAATATACACATTTTCTTTGCAGCCCCTCAAAAGGTGGCAACTAATTCCTCTGCTGTTAGGATATGGCTGACGAGTTACCGCTCTATGTCAGCCTGATGCTGTACTTACAAGTTGCAGAAGCTTGGGCAAGTTATTTGTCTCTGAGTCTGTATATGCATCTGTAAAATGAGGATTATACTTGGCCTACAGAGTATTGAGAACTATAAGATGGTTTTGTAAACTGAACAGTAAGGTCTGAGGGAAACTTTCTCAAAACAAAAAAAGAAATCTGTGTAAACTAAGGTATGTATTACATGTTGAATGAAATATCTTGCAGCCATTGACTATTATAAAAGCAAATGTGTTGAAAAAGATTTTTATTGCAGTTTGATTGTAACAGTATAAAAGCTAGGTACATAGAAGCATAGATAGAAAAATGAAATCAGCTGGTTTAGGGCAGTGGAATCACGTGGCTTTTTCTTTAACAATTTCCTTGGTGTCTTCAGTTCAGTTCAATAAATTTATTGAGCACTCACTTTGCCAGCTCAGTGCTGTACTCCAGATGCAGAGAGAACTAGGACAAGCTCTTTTGTCTCGGGGACAGTTGTTGTCAAAGTTTATTGTGTATAAGAACCATCTGGGGAGCTAATTAAAAATTCAGATAACCCTAGCCCCACCCTAGAAAAGCTGATTGTGTGAGTCTGGGATGAAACATTTACAATTTGCATTTCTTGATCAGTCACCCTGGATGATTGTAACGTAGGTAGTTTGAGTCTACACTACATTGTAAGAGCCTTCATTGAGGTTTTAGTATTTTTACAGTAAGATAAGTAACAATTACACAAATCTGATCATTGAAGATTTGTGTTTGATTGTTCTCTTTGCACTCTTGAGTTGTTTCTTATGCCTCTTTGTCAGGGATGAGAAAGCCAGCCTGCAGAATGGTTGTTCTCTGGAAGCCATGCAACATAGCCATGCAACATTCTCCACCTTTATCTCTTCCTCACACCCTCTCTCTTCTACCACATATCTGATTTCTCCTATGCCTAGTAATATATCGGCATCCAGGTGCTTCCCTTTCCTTTCTCCATCCCATTCCCTAACCATATATGCCAATTTTATTGAGGGGTGGGGCTTATATCTAGTTTACTAACTTGTACTGGAAGGCTTTTGTACATGGTTCTCAAAAAACTTAGCATCAACAACCACAAAAATATATGTTGAAATATTCATGCCTTTATGTTTGTCATTTAGCTCTTGATTTTTTTTCCCAGTGGGTCAGTAGTTCTCAGCAGATTCCTGTCCTGCCCTTTGAGTTAGCCTCTACCCTGCACCCTGAGTCAGTACTGCTCGTCTCCACATGCCTGTGAATGGGCTTGGGTGGCTTTCTCAGGCTACACGCCTGTCACCTCTTAGTCACCACGAGTCAAAAATATTAACAACTCTAATCACAGTGTCTGAGGCTCCGGGGCTTTGTTTCAAACATAGTGATGCTCAAAAATGCAACTAGGCTTCATACACTTCCGCATATTTATATTATAGTGTTAGCGTTTATATTACTTGTACTTCAAGATATCAAGGGTTGGACAAGAGCTTCCAGACTCCCTGCTTTCATTATGCTCCTGCTAAACCTTATGCAAATACCAGTACCCCTCTGCTCCTTTATCTTTTCCACCTCAACAACAGCTCCATAAGAACAGAGAGAACCCTTTCATATTTGTAACTGCAGTGTCATGGAGAGTATCTGGCACACAGTGGGTACTCATTAAATAACTCTTGAATTAATTAGCTATCATTGAGGCATCTAAAAAGAGAAAATATGTCCATCAGACAAAAGGGAAATGCTCCTTAAAAAAGTAGTTTCCAGGGCCTCCCCGGTGGCGCAGCGGTTGAGTGCTGGGTTGCGAAGCTGCCCGCGGTCTCTGCAGCGCCAGTTCAATCCCCGGCTGCTCCCCGGCCACAGGAGGAGGGTCCCACATGGTGCGCAGACCTCTCCTGCCACCCGCTGCTCCCCTCAGCAGTGTACTTTGGTCCTTCTGTCTGCTCTGCTCCCCGCTCTGGCTCTGGTGAATTCGTTCACCTTCCAGTGCTTCTGACTGTACCCAGTGCTTGCATGAATAATAAATAAATAAAATTTAAAAAAAAAAAAAAAAAGTAGTTTCCAAACTGGATTTTCCCTCTATATGTCTGAAATATTTCATACATTTTAAAACTGGCCCTTTCAGCATAAACTCAAGTTTAAAGGCTTTGCCTGAACATAGAACAAAAAGTCAGGAATCAAAAATAATTATGAGTTCAGCTGGTAATTTGTCTTTATGATGTTTCTGAAAGTAGGTCTCCTAGTAAAGCATCGCTCCTGGTTTTGCTTCTGAAATATAGTGACTTAATAGATGTCTCAAGAGCTGTTCTTCATTACAAAACCAGTACCTAATTGTGTGCCTTGCACTCAGTATGTGCTTGGTAGTTACTGAATGTTTTAGATAAAAGAAAGGCAGAAGTCCCAGATGAACTTAGTTGTAATTGTGCAGATTTCCTCCACCTTGCTCTCTAATTCTAGACAGATTTCTTGCCTTTACATCATCTAATTCAGATGTTGATAGATGCCTGTTCTTGAGGAACCTATCACTGTGGGGCACCACAAAACAAGTCCAACCTAAACTCTTGCAGTTTCAGTCCTCATAACAATTAATTGATAATTCCTTGTGCTCCCATGATCCTTTGAACATAACTCTATTACTGCCTGCAAATTATTCTCAGCATCTGCCAATCTGTCTCTCCCCAAAGAGACCCTGAACTTAAGGTTTTTGTCATACTCATTTTTACATTCCTGTGCTGAACTTGAGGTAATAATTTCCCAGAAAATCCTTGCTGAGAATTTAATGAAAAGTATATAAATAAGTATATAAATAACCATCCCTAAGTAACATGTATTTGAATTTAAATATAATTCATATTTGACTAGAAATATATGCCTTTCTAAGTGTTTTCAAAGTTACGAATTATAGATACTGGGTGTGTCCTAAAAGAAACCAAATTGGGTTTTCTATATCTTAAGCACTTTTTATTTATTTTTTTAATATTATATATATTTTTACATCATTTTTCATTTTTGCACAATGTATGCGTTTTCATCTTGGTTATAGTCCCCATACAATTTCCACCCCCCTTGTTTTGATCCTACTCCCTTCTCCCCCCTACCCCCACCCATAGTGTGTCTGTGGTTTATAGTTGCTTGTTGATTTTGATTTTTACTTATTATAATTAGTCTTCTTCCTGGTCCCTTATTTAGGTTTTCTAGATTCCTGCTATGAGTGAGACCATCCAGTGTTTTTCTTTTTCTCTCTGGCTTATTTCACTGAGCATGATCCCTTCCAGCTCCATCCATGTTGTTGCAAATTGCATGAGTTTATCTTTTTGATTGCTGAGTAATAATTCCATTGTGTATATGTACCACATCCTCTTGATCCAATTATCTATTTTTGGACATTTGTGTTGTTTCCATAGCTTACCTATTGTAAATAGTGCTGCTATAAACATAGGGGTGTAGGTGCTCTTTTGAATTAATGTTTCTGGGTCCTTTGGGTAAATACCCAGGAGTGGAATTGCTGGATCATATGGAAGCTCCATCTTTAGCAGACTGAGGAATCTCCACACAGCTCTCCATAGTGGTTGGACCAGTTTGCACTCCCACCAGCAGTGCAGGAGAGTTACTTTTTCTCCACAACCTCGCCAACATTTGTTGTTGCTAGTTTTTTTAATATGTGCCATTCTCACTAGTGTGAGATGGTATTCATTGTAGTTTTGATTTGCATTTCCCTGATTACAGTGATGTTGAACATTTGTTCATATGCCTGTTGGCCATCTGCATTTCCTCTTTGGAGAAGTTCCTTTTTAGCTCTTCTGCCCATTTTTTGACTGGGTTATTTACTTTGTTTTTGTTGAGTCTTGTCAGCTCTTTGTAGTTTTTTACGATCAGTCCCTTATCATTAGTGTTAAACACTTTTTAACTTCTATTTAGTTATCAAATCTATCCTCCTTCCTAATTCCCTCCCAAACATCCTATCCTGCTGGATCTGGGGCAGACATACTGGAACTTCTCTTGCTAATTGGACTAGGGGTGGAAACCTGATCCAAAATGGGCCAGCATAAACAAATAAATCTTAAAAAAAATTATTTTCTAAAAAAAAAAAAAGATGAAATAAGATAATCTGAATGGCTCTATATCCAGCAAGGATTTGGATCCAAGTTTAAAAACCTCTAACAAAGCAAACCTGATATGCAAATAGTTTTACTGGATCATGCTTTTGGCATGATATCTAATAAAACTTTGCACACAAAAGGTCAAGAAAAAAAAATGGACCAGTCTCTTGGAAAACTGGAGTAAAGAACACTAGTGTCTGGACTGGTTGCTTGAACAGGAAACATATAAACTAAAGAGTGGTGTAAACAACCATGTACTCAAGAGACAGAGAAAGCAGATAGAAAAAAGTAAAAGCAAAATGCCCAGAGATGGAAAACAATATGTCCTCCAAGAGAGACTGTCTACCTATATTTTGCTATATGTAGCCCTGGGCTGTTGCTCTTCCTGAGGTCAGATTAGTCAACTTTCCTTGGGCTCTGTGGGATAGAACTAGTTTTCTTATAGCTATGTTCCTTATAGCTATGTTCCTTAAGCAAATTTTAAATGGAATCTGCTTTTGCGACTAAAAGAAGACAAATTAATTAGACTGGTTTTTAGAAAAAAAAAAATTTTTTTGGTCTCACTAGCTTTTAGTCACACCTACTTATTATCCAAGAATATATGTTAATCATGAAATAATTTAGATGAGGGATTCCTGATAAACAAGATGTAATAGGGTAAGAGGTTCCTTTGCTTTACAAGTTTCTTATTATATACCTGAGTCACAAAACCAGAAAGCAAATGAATGAAGGTTTAAATTCACAGGGGATTGGACATGTATGAGACCTTTTATGAACTACAAAATTGGATAAGAGAGGTTCTAACGAACCAACACAGTTGGCATCTTCCCAAGGCATCTATTTTTGAAGACTCTGCTTTCCAGAACTGGATAAGAATGGCTTTTGTCATTCAAACACATCGCTGTGTTTCAGATGAGCCAAAACTGAAAACTGGAAGAAACTAAAAAGTATGTGTGCCTAAAGCAGCCCAGACCCTGCTGCTGAGCTGGCCGTAAACAATGACAGTCAAATCTATGAAATTACAGAGCATTTTGCTGTCCAGAAATGGTTTCAGATGTGTGTAGGGCTTTGTGTACCATATTCATTCAACCCTGGCATGCCATACCCTGAATTTAGTTCTCAGTTAAAATAATCATTTTAAAAAGATGCATGGGAAATGTGCACTGCTAAAATCATTATGTGACTGGTTCAAGAAAATTTCAGAGGGAAATCTTAGGACTTTTTCCTAGAATGTTAAAAAAAAACATTAAGTTATAATGATTGCTGCCAACATGTTCCAAACCACTGTAGGAAAACAACAACAAAGTTTCCTGCTCTCATTCTGAGTGGACATTCAGGACCTTGGAGAAACTTGCATGTAATTCAACTGTAGCTACTTTCTTTTTTTAAGTTAATTGTGTTAAATGTGCCTCATAATTTCTAATCCCAGTAGGGCTGTCATTTAGAAGGGGGTGGGCGTGGGGGGGGGGGAAGCTGTTTTAATTCTGGCTTTTGTTTCACCCACTAAATGTAATGCCACATGATTGTTGACCCAACAGTAATCCAGTTAAAAAACAGTCTTCAGAGTTACTGCATCATGGAAATTAACCCTGATTACATCAAATTATGTTGAAACAGACCACAGCTGTTTGCCCTGTTGAAGCAACTGTTTGAGAGCTCATCCAGAAGATACATCTGGGTGTCAGGAAGATACATTTTGGTTTTTATTTTTGTTTCTCAACACAAATGTAGGAGGGAAACACTCAGTTCTGCCCAGAGTACTTGATGGGAGCAGAAAACCATGTGATTTTCCAGAATCAAAATTCTTCCTAATTCCAAAAGAGTAGAAAACCTGAGACCCTTTGTTTCAGTTTTCTATAGGAAGGATGTAAGAAGAAGGAAATTCAAATCTGTTGAGTATTGTTCTTGTCAGCAAAAGGAAGTGGAACTGACTGACTATAGAGAAGGATGGTGGATTGTCTCTGGTAGGCTGTACACAGTAGTGTGCTAAGGCTCCCTCAGGCCAGCCCAGAAGTAGATTGTTAAATTGTGAAAAAAAAAAAAAAAAATGCAAACTGGTTGTTAAAAAAAAAGTATTATAAGGAAAATAACAAGTACTGGAGAAGATGTAGACAGATTGGAGCCCTCAGACATTGCTGTTGGGAATGTAAAATGATGTAACCAATATAGGAAATAGTTCAACAGGTCTGTGAAAAGTTAAACAGAGTCACAATATGATCCAGCAATTACACTCGTCAGTATATACCCGAGAATTGAAAATGTGGGTTCATACAAAGACTTGTATACAGATGTTCACAGCAACATTATTTATAATAGCCCCAAAATGGAAACAGCTGAACTGTTCATCAACTGATGAATGGATAAATGTGCTATATCCATATAATGGAGTATTTGCCCATAAAAAGAGAATGAAAAAGAAATTGCAAAAAGGACGAAAGTAGAAAACATACAAAATTAAAGCTGGCATACATGAGACCGTGTATCATATGATTTCAAATCCAGAATTGGCAAATCCATAGATACATAAAATAGATTAGCAGTTGCAAAGGTGGGGAGTGGGGTTGGAGATGAGGAATAACTACTAATATATATGGATTTTCTTGGGGGGTACGGTGATAGAAATGGTCTCAAATTAGAAACAATGATGGTTGCACAACTTGGTGGATATACTAAATTGTATACTTCCAATGGGTGATTTTTATGGTATGTGAATAATACCCTAAAAAAATTAGGTCATATAAACTTAAAACTAAATTATATCAAAAACTAAGTGAATAAATAACTAGTTACTAATTATTTTGTCATAATCTCTACTCATGGTATGATTTACGTGTGTCGTATATGTTGGAAACACTAAATGATGGTTTGTTACTGTGCATTTCTTATGTCTATAGTCAAAGACGGGGAGTTGCTAGCTTTAAATTGGCCAGAGGGTAGTATTCACACCACCAAAACTGGCATATACTATAATTCAAGGCTATCACCATCAGAGAACTACTGTTTAAACTTTATCAGTGGCTGTGTGGGTCAGTCATCTTGGATAACTGGTAGATTGAGAATTAGAGGAGGCCTTTGAAAGCCCAGCAAAAAAAAGACTAGCCAATCTGCACACTTTCTTCAGTGCAGAAGAAAATGGCATTTCAAATCATCTGTTGGCTGAGACCCGCTTGGAGTCAGAGGACATGCTTTCACCAACTTTGCTAGTATTTCGTGTGGGTTCAAGGGATTAAGTGCTAGAGCCCCTTTAGGACTGTCACAGTGAAGCCAGATATCAAATAAACCACAGAGAGATTTAATTCTTAGTCCCAGAGAAGAGGATATCTGGGGTATCTACAACAACAGCCTCAGAATTTGGAAAGCAAAGGTTAACATAGCTCTCTGGAGCCAGGGGGTAGAAGTCAAAGGCTTAAGAAGCCATTGTTTTTTTTTTTAACTACTCAAGGATTAAAGCCACCTTTAAAAGTGGACCTGCATAGGATTGCTTCCAGCTACTTAGTTCTTCCTACCCGGCCAGTCCCAGTGGGGTTAAACATTCTAACCACTTGTAAATATCTTCACAGTTATTATTATCTGGTGTGGATAGATCAGAGCGTTCTGGATGCTCTGGGTCCGTAGCTCCCACTTGTCATGCTTTAAAGTTTAGTTCCTTCATTCTCACAACAAACATTTAATGAGCCTCTCTGTGCCTGGCCCCAAGTTGGGGGACTCTAGGGATACAAAAAATGAGGAAAAACACCCTTGCCCTTAAAGAACTCAGTTCCTGGACTAGTAAATATTTGCACTACACCGTGATAATATATATAGATGCAGTGTGAATCCAAGAATAAACATCTGTGCTGAGGAGTGGGAACAGTGAATTTTAGGGTAAGTTCTTCTTAATCTAATTCAAGGCAGGGGTTCTTTTTGTGAAGGAAGAGGCGAAAGTGGAAAGTGGAGTACCAAGGCACTTCTCCCAGGGAATTTGACAGTCGTCACTCTTGGGAGATGATGAGAAGTGATTCTGCCGCATCATGTCTGTGAACAAGGTGATGTTACCACTGCCCTGGTGTCCTCAGAAACGCCCCGGGGGCCAAACTGCCCAAAGCTGTTATCACAGATTCTGGTTCTTCACAAAGGCACAGTTGGGAAATAGGACTTGCTCAAACTCTGTAACAAAGTCATTTCCAAAATGTTTCCCACTGGGTGTAATGTCAAGCAAATCAGATGGTTCCGAAGCCGCAGACAGGGAGGAAACCCAATTAGGTCTTCAGCCACACCCCAAGCCCACTTTCACATCTCAGTCCCAACCAGATGCCCAAAGTTGATTTGAGTAAATCAGAGTTATTTGGTGGAAGGAACCAAGGGTTAAAGAGGCGCACACCTCAACATGCCTAAGAGACCAGCTGCAGTGGCTCAGCTGGTCACTCTGACTTTGGCAAGCGCTGTTAAGCTCTGAAATTAACCTGTCAACTAAATTGAAGGGAAAAAAAGCAGAAGGGCTAGGACACAAACATCCATCCCTGCCCCCCCCCCCAATTCCTGACGTCAGACCTGGCGTGGGTGGTATTAATCACACCAGCCTGGTGTGCAGTTGAGGACATCTCTCCTTCCAGCACTTCTAACCCATTCCTGGGAGCGTTCCACTAGCCATGCACCTGCCACTGGCCACAAACCCTCAACTCCCAGATAGGCACGGATACAAGCTGGCGCTGACGACACACAAAGCCACCCATTAGAACCAGGCCTGGGCGGGGGAGGAAGGGAGGTGGGAGTGTTAGTGAACAAATTGTGATAACCATGCTTTCCTCCCAGGTGTGCATTTCTCTAATCTCTCCAATGTTCCCTCCTGAGGAACCCGTCCCATAAAATGGTCATTTCCTGGGGACTTAATGAGAATATAGAATTAATGACCCGAAGCTCTCCTTGCAACCGGTCATTAATTCCCCCAGGAAATACTCTTGGCCTTTAATCAAAATTGCCTAAATTATAGACTAGTGATGCATGACCTCTGGGGAGGGGAGGAGGAGGCTGTCATCCCAACTGGTTCCAATAGATGGCGCCTACCTTCATGTAAATAAATCACTCAATTTGTTTTCCATTTCTCCCAAGTGAAAAAAACAGGGAGCTTTAAAACACACACACAGCAGGGAGTGGAGAGGACTTAGTAAAGACCCGGACAGGAACGTTCTGTCCGAGGGCTGTTTCCAGGCCTGGCACGCTCCTCGGGCTCAGACTAAGTCACACCCCGGTGCAACCAGGGACCACAGCAGCAGTCCTGCCTCCCAAGTGCAGCTTAATGACCTTCTGAGTGGGGGTCCTTTCTCTAACATTTGATAAAGGTGGGATATGTTCAGAGAAGACTTCCTGAGGCTGATTCTTCCTAAGTCTTGCATTTCAGGGCGCCTTTTCATGGTTGGCCACGGAACATCAAACTTCTGTTTCCACGTGGAATTAGAAATAACAAGGGGTGGTGAAGGGTCTTTCTGCTAAACAAAATTAAGAACCTCAAGAGTTTCTGACCCAGCCCCAATTAACCATTGCGAACAATCTGCCTTGAATCACTTATCTATCAGAGATATGTAATGGAAGACTACTCTTCTAGGGAAAGCTAGGGCATATGTATGTCTGATGTGCATCACAAACCGCAGCTGCAAACAAACCATGCAGATTGCTCAGGCTGCAAACACTGAGACTTGGCACCATGACTCAGATGTGAATGAAGTCAGAAGAATTGCTTTATTTTGGTTGGGAGTCACTGCCTCCTGATTGATTTGGCACACTATGAGTATTTTGATTTTTGTCTCACGTGGTTTTAAGGTATTTAAAGCCAGAGGTTAAAATGGTCATTATTCCTAAGGATCCCTAAATTGGAAGGCTAAGGGCGCTCTGGTCCCAGCTATTGCCTGATAATTCTGGGCTCGCATTCAATCCAGCTGCATTGCAAGTGGGCAGTGAAGAAAGTGAGTGAAATGTTGGGCCAAGGGGAGCCCATCTCTAAACCTCCCACTGAACCTTAAAGAGCTAAATAAGTGTGCAGTAAAGTCTTGGCTCTTACAGACAGAGCAAAGTGGATGACCTTTCCTCAAACCAAGCAAGATCTATAAAGCAAGAGGGATATCCAACAGCTAAACACAACTAGCTTTACTGCACCGAGACAGGGAAATGAATAAAACAGAGCCTTAGTCTAAACTTGTACTGGAAGTGCAAGACACAACTCCCCCTCGTCTGCCACAGGACATTCCCTATTGATATGATGGGTTATTACTCATTTCCCAAATAAGTTAGAATGCTCACCTTTTAATGCAACCTGTAAAGGCACTTTGTCAGTTGAAAAGAACCCCCAACAAAGGTTTCTTTCCCTCCACTCTTCCTGCAGTGCTGGGGTTGTAAGGTGAGGGCTTCTGCTTACTTTTTACCTTCTAAGCCTCACCTGCAGGCAATGAAAGCGGCATCATTATCTCCCAATTTTCGTATAAGCCTCAGAGAGGTCTTATAACCTGTGTCAATGAGTCGGATCCTTGGAAAATTTTGGCTGCAATTTTTCTTTGACGCCACCTTGACTTGCAATTCACCATAAAATACATTGACTCATTTTGACTTCCTTGATTCTGCAACGCATACAAATCTTCTCAATTGTTTTTCCCAGAGGCAGTGTGGGAATCAGCTGGACTTTATTTCTTGGGAAGAAGAGGCCCCTGAGTTGTCCGCACACATGAAAGCAATTCTCCCACTTTAAATAGCAGATGAACAAGACCACAACCACCCCCGGGCCCCGAATTAGAAACTTGGCTCTGCTTTGCCATCTTAAGCTATCTGTAAAATGGGAGTAACACCGCCCTCCCCACTTGCAGATTCGCGAAGAGTCCTGTGGACTAGAAGGGTGAAGGCGCCCTGCACCTATCAGCCCGCGTCCTCCCCCGCCCAGGGGCTGCGAGAGTTAATGCAACTCTCTCTGGGGAGCGGATCGCCAAAGCAGCCACAACCTGGCCCCCCGAAACCTGAACCTCTGGGAACAGATAGGAAAGGCCAGCAGCCCCGGGGCCCCTCCCTGCCAACCCTCAGTGAAAAATCGATCCCGAGCGAGCGAGCGCGCGCAGCCCCGGCCTCTCCCCACCCCACCCCCACCCCACCCCCACCCCGCGGGCGCGGCTGCCTCCACGCCCTTCCCGGCCAGCCGCTTGCAGCTTCAGGAAAAAAGCCGGAGCGGGGGGCGCGGCCGGCGCTGCCTTCCGCGTCCTTGCGAATCCCGACTCCAAAGACGCGAGGCGGGGTTTGCGCCCTCGCGAGCGGCCGGCGGGGGGCGCGGCGGGCCGTGGGCGTGGCGGGCGCGCGCCGCCTTCCTGCCGAGGCGCCCCCGCCGCGGCCGGGCTGGAGCCGGGCGCGCGCGGGCGAGCGGGGGCGCGCGGGCGAGCGGGCGCGCGCGGCTGCCTGGTCCTCGCCCCGCGGCCGGCGGCCGCCCGGGCCCCTCCCCTCCCCGCGAGCTGCGCACGGCGGGCGGACCGGCCCGCGCCCGCGCCCTCGTCCGCCCACCCGGCGGGCCCGGCGGCCGGCAGCATGAGCGGCGGCGGCGACGTGGTGTGCACCGGCTGGCTGAGGAAATCGCCCCCCGAGAAGAAGTTGAGGCGCTATGTGAGTGCGGGCGGCGGGCGGGCGGGCCGGGGCCCCCGACGGCCGGCCGAGGGGCCGGGGGCGCCTGGGGGGGACCGCGCCGACGGGGAGGGCGGGCCCGCGGGGTGCGCCGGGGGCGAGGAGGGCCCGCGCCCCGCGGCCGGGGCTGTGCGGGCACCTGCACACCTGTCACAGGTGCGCCGCCGAGGGGCGGGGCCCCGCGCGGCCGGCCGGCAGGTTGGGGTGCGGCGCCTCGGCTGTGGGGCGCGGGCGGCGGCGCCTCCCCACCAGCCGCCCTGGAAACTAAATGCCGAATTGAAGTTTGTATTGATTGTTTCTGGAGACCCGGAGAGTTGATTCCCGGGGCGGGGGGCAGTGGTCACCCTGAGCGGCTTCAGCCTGCACGGTGGGGGGGGGGCGGGGGGCAGAGGGGGGACTAGGCTGTGGGGCCGCGCGGCCCGGCCCCCACAAAGGGCGAGCGCCCCACACCCTCCCCCCTCCCCGCCCGCCCCTCCCGGGCGGCCCCGGCCTCCTCCGGCCTCTGCATCGCGGCGGCGTCAGCGGCATGTGCAGCCCCTGTATTAAGTGACTCATTTGTTTGTCCCCTTCTGTCCCCGCATTCTGCCTGCCCCTCGCTTGCAGCCCCTCCGCCCCGTGGTGACACTGCAGTTTGCTCGCTGAACCTGGCCTGGGTTTTGTGCGGTTCAGTCCCTGGCGTCTGGGGTCGGGAGAGATCAAGGCGCGCAGTTGCCAGGTGGTGCCAACCGACAGTGTTTACTGGGAGTGTTGGGACAGCCGCTCCCCTCGGGGAGGAACTGGCAGCATCAAGGGGAAGGTGGTACAGTCTGGCACTGAGCGGCCAGGAGTGCTGGCTCCCCTTTCCCCAGGACGCTGGCTTTGCCTGATGCGGCCACAGTGCAAGGTGGTGCCAATTACTGAGATTTGGTTGCAATCAGCTGTGGTCGTGGCAGGAGTTTGGAAACCGAAGGAAGGTCGCTCAGAGGCGTCAAGGTCTCCCCTCCTCTGCTCCTTCACTTCCTATGAAATGCCCTTGCTAAGCTGACTTGTGATTGTGGACTCTGGAGTCGTCCTCGGTGTAGAAGGGAGCCGCTGCCTTCCAGCTGCAGCGCATCAAGGGAGCTCTGCACAGACCCTGCCCTCTGTCAGCTGCGCTAGTGGCTCTCCAGGGGGGAGAGGCAGAAGCTTACCAGAGTTTCCTGTCTTGGCTCCCCAGATCAGAACTAAAGGACTTCTGGCCTCTGGATTGAGGAAGTGACATTCTGTTTTTCAAAGGAAGTGTTGTTGTTGGGGAGTGCAAGAGTGTGTGTGTGTGTGTGTGTGTGTGTGTGTGTAAATGAAATCTGCTCTTAGATCATTTGTTGGGAAAAATATCAGGATTGAGCGCTTAACTTTTGAAAGTAGACACAGATTTAAAATGTAGTAGGGAGGAAGCAATGAAATAGCCATCTCAGTTTTAAAATTCATTCAGTGAGGTCCATGTAGCCAACATATTATAATTGCTAGAAAAGCGACTTTTGCCCTCTGCACTCATCAGTTCATTAGAAAAGGTGAAATTTCATATTAGGTTAAGGAAGAGCCATTTGCTTTAATGTTTTTATAAATATAAAAAATAAAAATTCGGGGCCCAACGAGCTACTGAAAACTAGTGCTAAAAAAAAAAAAAAAAAAAAAAAAGTGTTACCATACCAGCTAGTAGACTAGCATGTCAAGTAAAAATGTTACCAGTAATTGTCAAATTAGACAGTACCCTAAAGAACCTTGAAACTTGGCTTTTGAAACAATTTGATACTGTATCTACATGGCTTCTTCACCTTTATCACCCAGATTCTCTTTTTGACCCATTTCTTAGATATTTTTGTTCCCAAGCAACTTCAGATCAAAATAAGCAAGTTTGGGGGCTTTTGAGTCAAGCACCTTTTTTATTCATTTGAGCTACCTGGCACCCTTCTAGTCCACATGATGAACTAAACCTCCTTCCCAGCTTCCTTGCAGCTCCAGCCCATAAGCATCTGACCAAACCAGTAATTATTTTTCTAAGCTGAGGGATGACTGGACGTCTCCCCCACTGGGGAACTGGGTTCCCTTAGTTGAAACTGAGTTAATCCATGTAACTGAGCACCTGGGGAGCAGTCTGCCTTTAAGCTTTTCTTTCTGGGAATTTCTGCACACCGTTTTTAAGTTAGAATTCTGCCAGTTCTCTGTTCATGACACAGAAGTATTCCCCAGCCACATTGCTAAACACCTCAAAATAGCTATTCTGGTAGATACGATAGCTCTGTGGTATTATAGATTGGTAAATCTTCATTGTAAAAATGTATTAAGCATCTGAGATAAGGAAGTAAAGTAGTTTGTGAAATAGATTACAATTATTTCTATTTTTTTTCAAAACCTATCTCTTATTTATCTTGGGGAGAGGAATAGATGGGGGGAATAATTTCAAAGACACTGTGGCAAGTGTTGTAAGGGATTAAATTTAGGGGCTTTTTAAAATCAGCCTTTTCTAGCTTATTAATTAGAACAAAGTGCAAAAGGTGTTCAGTATTTGCTGTGTGCCCTGGGAGAATAGTAAAAAGTGACCTCTGGGAATGTTAAGTGTTGCCTCTGGGGCATCATAATACCGTTACAGTGGGAGGTTTGTAGATGTGACAGTGTATGTATGTATGTGAATGCGTGTGTGTGTGTACATGCACATATTTATACATATACATAAAGTTGAAATGGGATTTTCTTATGGAAAACATTTTATGGCATACTCTGCTCTATAATTTTCTAATTTCATAGGTTAAAAGATTTAGAGGAACAGATTGGCGGCAGCATTGCCCCCTAGTGGCCAACTTGGAGAAAGTTGTGTATTGATTATAAGGAAAACTTGCATTCAGGAAACTAGTTGCTTATTTTTTTTTTTTATAGAGGCATGTTTTATTTATTTATTTATTCATTTGTTTGTTTATACATACACTGGGTACAGTCAGAAGCGCGGGAGGGTGAGAGAATTCACCAGAGCCAGAGCGGGGAGCAGAGCAGGCAGAAGGACCGAAGTACACTGCTGAGGGGAGCAGCGGGCGGCAGGAGAGGTCTGCGCGCCATGTGGGACCCTCCTCCAGTGGCCCGGGAGCAGCCGGGGATCGAACAGGCGCTGCAGAGGCTGCGGGCAGCTTCGCAACCCAGCGCTCAACCGCTGTGCCACCGGGGAGGCCTTAATTGCTTATTTTTGTTTTACTTATTAAACATATCTATTAAGTGTCTGTATCCCACTTGTTGGGATAGATGGAAAATGAAAATCCAGCCTGCCCTTCCATCTTTCTAGATGACCTTGCCTTCTCCTTCACAGGGAAAATTAAAGCTTTCAGGGAGTAACTGTTTACACATACTGGGACCAAATTTCCCCACCTGCTTGTATTTGCATGCTGCCTTTGCTTTCTCTCCTCTTCTTAGAGTAGACGATGTGCCCTTTCAACTGAACTAAACCTGCTGCCTGTACTCTGTGTCATAGCCTCTCCTGTCTGGTCAGATCCTCTGTAATTATTCTGTCTTAAATCTTCAACTTCTTTGCCTCTTCCTCTCTGCCTATTCCCTTCCCTTAAAATTAACTTCCTTTTAATGGATTTATCCCTCTGGTACACCCCTTCTGTCTCACTGTGCCACCTCCTTTTCTTTAGTACTAAGTAAACTTGTTAATGGTGGTTTATATTTTGTTTTTTCCTCCTGTGGCTCTGATCTTAAACCTACGTGTCACTTCACCACAGCAACTCTGGTAAAGACACCGGTGACACCCATGTCACTGTATTCATTTTCACTTTTAACTGCTTGGCCAGAGTGGAGACTCTTGCTTTCTTGAAACATCTTCTTGTCTTGCACCACACCCTGTCAGCCTGGTTTTTCGCCTTTTCTGGCTACTCTTCATCTGCTTTGCTAGACTGAAACTCTTTACCCCATCCTGAAAAACTGAAGCTCCTTTACAGTCACAGTCACCATGGTGTAGGCTCTTTCTTCTCTTCAGAAATCACATCCAGGGGCCTCCCTGGTGGCATAAGGGGTTAAGTCGCAGCACTATGAAGCTATCCACACACCCTCTGCAGCAGGGCACAAGTTTGATGCTGGCCAGCCCAGGAGGTGACCCACATGGCACAGCAGACCTCTCCTGGCTCGCCCGCTGCTCTCCTCAGCAGTGTACTTCGGTCATTCTGCCTGTTCTGCTCCCTGCTCTGTCTCTGGTGAATCCTCCTAACCCCCACACCTCTGGCCCATACCTCAGTTCTTGTATGCATAAATAAATAAATCTTTAAAAGAGAAAAAAGAAATCACATCCATTCTCCTGGCTTCAGTTGTCTCTCATATACTTGGGGCTATCAAGTTAAATTTATATCCCAAAGTTGTGTTCTGAAACCCAGACTTGCATATGCAGTTGTTAACTGGGTATCTATACTTAAATGTGTCCCAGTCAATATAAACTAGGTGCTTCCTCGTTCCTCTTTTCCTCTGGACGTGTTGCTTCCTAAGTGGTGCCAATGACCACCTGCTAGCTCAAGATACTGGGAACTGTCCTCTGCTCCCTGTCGCCCACTATCCCACATCCAGTCTATCACCAAAACCCGTTAGTGTTTTTATCTAAATATCCTTTTCTATACACTTCTCCGTCCTCACTGCCATGGCTCTTTAGGTTATCATATTAGTAGCCACCTTCTGAGTACTTACTCTGTGCCCAGCGCTATGCTTAGACCATTGAACTCTTAATTTAATCCTCTTAGCCCCATGAAAAGAGAAGAGACTTGTCCAATGTCACTGCCCCCAAAGCTTGAGCTATTTTAAAAATTAAGCTTTTTTTATTTTGAGGTAATTGTAGGTGTATATCTAGTTGTAAGAAAGAGTAAGGAGAAAACCCGTGTATCCTTTGTACAGTTTCTCCTAAATGTGACGTCTTGGGATACGGCACCATGGTATCACAATAGGATGCTGACAGTGATGCAGTCAAGACGCAGGATATTTCCATCCTCACATGATCCCTTTTGTTCTCTTTTATAGTCACATTACTCCTTTCCTGCTCCCACTGTGTTCTTAACCCATGACAAACACTAATCTCTTCCATTTCTATAATTTTGTCCTTCCAAGTGTGTTTTATAAATGGATTCATGTAATATATAACTTTTGAGGACTGGCTTTTTCTTTCAGCATAATTCATTGGAAATTTATCTAAGTTGTTGCATTTATTACTTTTTTATTGCTGAGTAGTATTCCCCGATATGGTTGTACCACAATTTGTTTAATGGTTCACCCATTGCTTTAATTCACATTTCCCTTTATGCTCATGATGTTGAACATCTGTTCATGTGATTATTTGCCATCTGTGTATCCTCTAGTCGAATGCCTCCCTTTAAGTATTCATCCATTTTCTGTATTCATTGTTTGGGGTTTTGCCATTGAGTTTTGGAAGTTCTTTGTATATTCAAGACACTGATCTTTGTCAAATAATGGGGTTTGCAAATATTTTCTCTCAGTCTGTAGCTTGTAGCTTTTCATCCACTTCAGATATTTCTCAGGGCAAGAATTTTTAACTTGGATGAATCCAGTTTATCAGCCTTTCCTTTTATGGGTGGGTTATACTTTCTTGATCAAGTCTAAGAACTCTGCTTAATCCTACATCACAGAGATTTTTCTCATTTTTTTCCTGAACAATTTATGTATTTTTTTTTCATTTCAGTCCATGATCTGTTTTAAGTTTTATGTAAGGTATGAGACTTAGATTGAGATTTTTTTTTTGACAATGGATATCCAATTACTCTAGAGCCATTTATTGACAAGGCCTACATCCTTCATTGAATTGCTTTTATGTCTTTGTCATGAATCACTTAGGCATATTTGTCTGAGTCTATTTCTGGGTTCTATTTTCTAGTCCATTGTTACATGTGTCCATCCCTCTGCTGATATTATTTAGTCTTAAAAACTATAGCTATATTGGGCCTCCCTGGTGGCGCAAGCGGTTAAGCACTGCATTATGAAGCAATCCACAGCCTCTGCAGCATGAGTTCGATCCCTGGTCGGCCAGGGAGAAACCCACATGGTGCAGCAGACCTCTCCTGCCTCGCCCACTGCTCCCCTCAGCAGTGTATATCAGTCAATCTGCCTGTTCTGTTCCCCGCTCTCTTTCTGGTGGATCTTCTCACCCCCCACATCTCTGGCCTGTACCCCAGCTCTTGTATGCATAAATAAATAAATCTTTTTTAAAAAACCAACTATAGCTGTATTATAAGTCTTAAAATCTGCTAGGCTGTTTCCTCCACTATATTCTTGATCAGATTATTCTTAAATTTTTCTAAAAGGTAAATTTAAAACATCAGTTGATTAAAAAAATAGAACAGTATTAAACTATGAATAAAAATTACCTGTAATCCCATTAACCTTTATTTATCCTCAAACTAGTCTTCTCAACAGAGAATGTAAATGTACCAAATATAATTTAGCTCAGTGATTTATCAAACAGCCCTTAAGTGCCAACCACTCAAATTTTTGGAGTGCAAAGAAGAAAAAGAAAAGGCTTCCTAGAGAGGTGATACTAACTAGAAGTAAGCTAAGAGAAGAAAGCTTTCCAGCAACAGAGAAGTGGGGCCAGGTGGCAAGGATGTACAGTGTGTGAGGGAGATTAAAAACAGTTTGGTGCTGCTGGGCCATCAGCATGATAATGGAAGTAGTAGACTATGGAGTGTGGTACAAAGTAAAAATCAAAATCAACAAGCAACTATAAACCAGAGACACACTATGGGGTGGGGGGGTGGGCAGAAAGAGGAAGGATTAGGGTCAAAATAAGGGGGGGGTGCAATTGTATGGGGAATATAACCAAAATGAAAATGCATACATTGTGCAAAAATGAAAAATGATGTAAGAATTATATAAAATAAAATATTAAAAAATAAGCAATACATATAAGAAAAGCCAAAAAAAAAAATAGGAGAGGGATAAAAGGCCAGCAGGTACATGAAAAGATGTTCGCATAACTGATCATCAGGGAAATGCAAATCCAAACCACAGTGAACTAACACCTCACACCTGTTAGAATGGCTATTACAAGGAAGATTAGAGATAACAAGCATTGGTGAGATGTGGAGAAAAGGGAGCCCTTGTGCCTTGATGGTGGGAATGCAAATTGGCAGAGCTGCTGTGAAAGACAGCAGAGAGGTTTCTCAGAATATTAAAAATAGAACTATCATGTTCAGCAATTCCACTTCTGGGTATATATCCAAAGTAAATTAACACAGCATATCAAAGAGATAATGCTCCCCAATGTTCATGTAGCATATTCACAATAGTGAACACATGACGCCAAGATGACTGTCCTGTGTGTAGGTCAGCAGGTCTAGATGTGATATACACACACACGTGCATGCACACTCTTTGGAATATTATTCAGCCATGAGAAGGAAGGAAATCCTGTCATTTATGACAACATGGATGAAACTTGAGGATATTATGCTAAAAGAAATGTCAGAGGAAATTACTGTGTAATGTCACTTATGTGCGGAATCTGAAAAAGTCGGGTGCATAGAAATAGGGAGTAGAATGGTAGTTGCCAGAATCTGGGTGATGTGGGAATTGAGGAGATATTGGTCAAAGGATATAAACATCTAGTTAGAAGCTAAAGATGTTTTGGAAATCAAATGCATAACATTATGATTATAGTTAACATTACCATGTGGTCTACTTGAAAATTGTTCAGAATGTAGATATTAAATATTCTCAGCACTATAAGAAAATAATTATGAGATGTGGTGGAGGTTTTAGCTAAGGTATGGTGCTAATCATATTGCAGTACATAAGTGTATCAAATCAACACATACACCTTAAACTTACACAATATTATATGTCAATTATAACTTAATCAAATTGGGGAGAGAGAGAATGGGGTGAGTGAGAGCTTCAGAAAGTAGAGTGAATTCAAGATATGTTTCTAGACCATCTTAAGCAACAGAGCTTTATTCCAACAAACCATTCAAGTATTGAAATAAATGTTCTATCTGGTCCCAGTCCTGAGATGGATAACTAGATAGAAATTCCTCTTAGCAGCTTTCTGTTCTGTGGTCCTAATATCTGGACTGAGTCTTTGATTGTGTTCAAAACATCTAAGAGATGGCTCTCACCCAAGGCCAGCCACCTGAGCTTCTTGTCGCTAGTATTTGATCAGAATTCCTCATTTAGAGGTAACCCATGTGTTAACAATAAATGAATGAATAGACAAAATGTGGCATATGTGTACAATGGAATAGTCTTCAGCATTAAATAGGAAGGAAATTTTGATACATGGGACATGCTACAACATGGGTCAACCTTAATGACATTATGCTGAGTAAAATAAGTCAGTCACATAAGGACAAATACTTTATGATTCCACTCATATGGTATACCTAGAGTAGTCAAACTCATAGAGACAGGAAGTAGAAAGGAGCATTTATGGGGTATGTTGAGAGAGGATATTGGGGAAATATTGTTTTTGTTTTTTTTTTTAAGGTTTATTTATTTATTTATTTATACAAGCACTGGGTATAGTCAGAAGCGCGGGAGGGTGAGAGAATTCACCAGAGTCAGAGCAGGATGCAGAACAGGCAGAAGGACCGAAGTACACTGCTGAGGGGAGCAGCGGGTGGCAGGAGAGGTCCAGCGCGCCATGTGGGACCCTCCTCCGGTGGCCGGGGAGCAGCCGGGGATCGAACCGGCACGGCAGAGGCTGCGGGCAGCTTCGCAACCCAGCGCTCAACCGCTGCGCCACCGGGGAGGCCCGGGGAAATATTGTTTAATGAATGCAGAGTTACAGTTTTGCAGATGAAAAGAGTCTGGCAACAGATGGTAGTGATAATAGCACAACAGTTAAACCGTACTGAACGCCCCTGAACTCTACACTTAAACGTGGCTAAGATGGTAACTTTCATGTATGTTTTACCACAATTAAAAAAAAAAAAGCCTCATTTCCTGAGAGTGAATAGTTGGCCCAGCTAGTATTTCTAATCCAAGGGAAAAGAAAGAATGGAATCTTCATAGCCTTCAGTAATTATAGAATGTTCTCTGAGGGATATCTGAGGACCAAGGGCTGTGAAGTTGTACAAAGCACTAATGAATGCCTGCTGTTTGCTTATGAAACAACTTTGATGTTGCTTTCTACCTCTAGCTGGCCTTTCTGTAGCTAGAAGGGCATAGTGGACTATGATAACCTCAAGTTTATGAGAAATACAGTTTTGCCTGCATCCAAAATAATGTTTACAATGTAATTTGTATCTTTTGCCTTCCCAAGGGACTAAATCAATTGCCAACCCTGCCTTCAAGGAAATTTGCAGGCTAAGGAGACTAGAAGTTTATATGTAAAACAGAGTGATGCTCTTTTATGGAGTGAATTGCCTCAAGGCAAGAGCTCCAACCATGGGAAAAAGATGGAAGGGCTTCCTGGAGTAGGAGGTTGAGGATATGAGTTGAACTCAAAAGATTAGGACCTGGGGGAAAAAATGGTAATTAAATTGAGGAAGGGGGAGTGCGCATAGTAGAGGAGGAGAATACTGAAAATCCATTCAGAGTGGAGGAGACTATAATGGAAAGCAAAAGAGATTTGAAGAGTAAGTGGAAAGCTGAGAGGGATAGTTCATAAAAGGCTTTAGCTGGTAGGATTACATTTATTAATGAAGAGCTTCATTCTAACTTAGTAGGTTTTTGCATCTCTCATAGCCAGTCCTTCCCTGCTAAATGTCAAGGGTATGTGGACATTGATTATCTTCAAACCTCTGTCTTGTGTCTCAAGGACCTTTGGATCCTTGAGAAAAAATGACTGGGTTCTGTTTCCTTTGGATAAATACCTAGGAGTGGAATTGCTGGATCATATGGGAGCTCCGTCTTTAGCAAACTGAGGAATCTCCACACAGCTCTCCATAGTGGTTTTACACCAGCTCTCCATAGACCAGTTTGCACTCCCACCAAGAGCACCTGCACCCCTGTGTTTACAGCAGCACTATTTACAATAGCTAAGCTATGACAACAACCCAAATGCCCAAAAATAGATGACTGGATCAAGAAGATGTGGTACATATACACAATGGAATATTACTCAGCATTCAAAAAAGATAAACTCATGCAACTTGCAGCAACATGGATGGAGCTGGAAGGGATCATGCTCAGTGAAATAAGCCAGAAAGAAAAAGAAAAACACTGGATGGTCTCACTCATAGCAGGAATCTAGAAAAACTAAATAAGGGACCAGGAAAAAGACTAATTATAATAAAGCAAAAATCTAAATCAACAAGCAACTATAAACTATGGGGGGGGAGAGAAGAGAGTAGGATCAAAACAAGGGGGGATGGGAATTGTATGGGGACTATAACCAAGATGAAAATGCATACATTGTGCAAAAATGAAAAATGATGTAAAAAATATATATATAATTAAAAAATAAATAAAAGGACTGAGTTCTCTGAACCTATTCCTTATAAAATTGAGTAGTACTTCTTATTTCACTGGTCTTGAAAATTTGCTAGGATAACAAATGAAAATAATCTTAGCCAGGGTAGGTGTTGAATGATGAGGGATGTGACATTGGGAACTGAAGTTGATTTATATTTGTTAACCCTTTCATAAGAATTTTAAACATGAGCACAGGATTCTTCATATCCCATCCAAATCTGGGCCAGACTTGAAGTTGGTAAGTGGAATTCCCAAGTTAGATGTTAAAATGAGTTGTAGGGAATTAATTTTTTTCAGAAAGGAACATCTCAAGGGTCTCCTGATCTCAGGGAAGGGAAATGAAACCACATGGGAATATGTGTTACGCCATAACTTTGACCATTCCATGGGAAAAATGTTTGTGCTAGGAATGTAAAGAGCATTATTGGGGTTCTGAAGAAAATGGGTCGAAATGCAGAATTTCCCAGTAAGTGGTAACTCTTCAAAATATCAGGTAGCACCTCAGGCCCCTCCAGAGTGACCCCACTTCTGGGCTGGTTCCCAAGGCACATATTTTGTTTCCATTTCAGCATTCTCATATTGGGCTTCTGTCTGTCCCTTTGCTAGACTGTGAGATATGATAGTGCAAGCATCTCAGGTAGAGCTTGGTGCAGGTGCGGTGCCACTTGCCAGGCACCAGCGATGAGCAAGGCATTTTCAGACATTGGTATTTATTTTTTACAACTCCCCCCACTCCTGCTTTTTGCTGGCTGCTTTGTATTTATCTACCGGTTGTGAAATAATGACTGGTTCTTTAGTATCCTTCAGAGTGATCAATTAGAGTATTTTTAGTATCATTTTAGTATTTAGTTGTTATCCTTGTTGATGCTCAGATTGTACTACCTTAGCCAGTGGAGCCTATTCAGTTTCGCTTCTGTGTCCTTTCGATATGACCTTAGTTGCGTTTGATTGTGTTTGTTGTCTTGTATGACAAGATATCCCAGGTTTGTTTTGCACATTTCCTGATCCAGACCTGCAATTAACCTTTTCCTCAGAGTTCTTTTAGTAAAAGTGGTTTTCTATAAACCCAAGTGGTCACTGAGTGGTAATTTTTCACTATTGGGTGGATCACATACTTATTTTTTAAATGGCTATAATCAACATGAACTATCACTTTGTATTCTACTCCCCACTCCCCGTGCAATAAAGATCATTGTGAATATTTTCATTTCCCTCTACACAGTATTTTTTATTATGAAGAATTTTGGGCATACACAAAAATAGAGAAAATGATCTAATGCACACCAGTGCATACAGCTTCAAATAGTACTGAGATTTTATCACATTTGTTTCATCTATCCCTTTTACTGTTCCTCTGGTGGAATATTTTAATTTTTAATGTTATTGGGTAACACTGGTTTACATTGTTTGTGTTTTAGTGTTACAGGCACTCCCCTTCCGGGTGGTGTTACACTCCACACCAACAAACTAGTTGCCCACAGTCCAGCACCATAATCCACTGTGCTCCTCCCCACTCTGTTCTTGAGCCACCCCATGCCTTTCTTTCTGGTAGCCTCAGTTTTCCAGGGCTTGTTGTTAGTTTGGCTTCAGCTGAACCTCTGTTTGATTTCTCTGTATTCCACATGTAAAGGACGCCATCCGATATTTGTCTTTCTCTGGCTGTCTTATTTTGCTTCACATAATCCCCTCCAGATCCGTTAATGGAATGTTTTAAAGCAAATCCGAGGCATGTACATAAGCCTTATAACTATCATCCAAGTAAATGCACCATACTTATGTACACATTTCCCCTGGTAAACATTCATGTTACTTCCAGTTATTCACTATTTACACAATACAGGCTGTTCCTTCACACTAGTGGGACATCTTTGAGTTTCACCCTAGCTGAAGAGTCACAGCATTTAGGTATCATTAACTATCACCACAGGTCACTTGGAAGATTTTCTTGGATAGGCAGCCAGTGTATTTTGCCTTATCCTGCCTTGGAAGGATAAGGCATAACATGCCATGCAGTATGCCATTAACGTGCCATATTGACTCTACTGACTACAAAAGCAAAAGAAAGTGGTCAGTCATATATAATAGAGATTCTTCTAAGGAGTATAGAAATGAGTCTTTTACTTTTTCAGTTGGATGTAATTTTCTAGAGGAAAAAATAGGCAGAAATATATATGTGTACTAATTGAGGCTACAATATGTTGCATATAATGCCCGTTAGAAGTCTTTATCTGAAGATACTGTCTTTAACAAATTGTGAGTCTGCAGTGCACATTTATCCCCCTCTGAATTTACAGACTTGTTCGGGAAGTGAGTTGAATTATAACAGCAATCAGTACAAATGGCAAATGCTGTAGGAGCCCAGGAGAGGCTGACCCAATGTGGGCAGTGTGTTCAGTGTCACAAGACCAATGCTTGACTTTGACTTGCTGGGTAGTCGGCCATTTCACCTTTCTCTACCTACTTCCTCAAGCATTCTTAGGACTCTTGTTCCTCTTCTGCAATCTTTCCTGCCCATCCTCTCCATCAGAATGAGTTATGGAGCCCCTTCTCCATGCTCCTTTGACATTGTCATCCCTTCCACCCACCGGCTATATGTTAATAGTGGGCTTCCCCCAGACAGGTGTCCTCAAGAGTGCATCATGTTCTCTGCTCATCTTTGCATTCCTGGTAACTAAATACAATAAGTGATTGCTTGACTAGTATTTCGCACGCTTATACATTCTGAATAAATATTACTTTAGGGTTGATGTGTTTCTTTGGAGAAGAAAGTTTGAGTTGGACTTTAACAAAAAGTACCATTTTTTGGCAGCAGATTTTGGCAATTTTCATAGGATATGCTTTTAGACTGAAATTTTTTGGTAATAATTTTGCCCATAATAAAGTTTTTGTAAACACAAATTATCAAAAAAAAAATAGCAATATCAATCAGGAACACCTGGAATGTTCCTACTGTGGCATAAACATTGTTAACATTTCAGTGTATTTCTTACTCTCTTTCCTACGTTTATATGTACTTTGTATATATTTTTTAAGATTTATTCATTTATGCATACAAGAGCTGGGGTGCAGGCCAGAGGTGTGGGGGGGGAGCATTCACCAGAGACAGAGTGGGGAGCAGAACAGACTGACTGACTGAAATGCACTGCTGAGGGGAGCAGCAGGTGAGGCAAGAGAGGTCTGCTGCTCATGCCGGTCACCTCCCTGGCCAAGGATCCAACTCATGCTGCAGAGGCTGCCAGTAGTTTCATAGTGCTGTGCTTAACCCCTTACACCACCAGAGAGGCCCCTGCTTTGTATATTTTATAAAATTAGAGCAAACTGTGTTATCTATTGAATGTTTTAAGTCAATAAAATGGAAATATCTCCTGGTGTCGCAAATAGCCTTTTAAGACATGACTTTAAATAGCTGCTTAGACAGAATGCCATAATACAGAGCTTCTCAAGCATGTGTGATATAAGGATACTTTCAACATTTTTATATGTTCTCGATGTTAAATTATTATTATGTTACAAATATCTCTGAAACAAAACAGCTCTTCAACAATGATAACACCAAAATAAATTAACAAATTAAATGTAAAAGCTCAGAACTAATATAATGCATATTAGCAATAGTGGATATTTTCCCAAAACTAAATTGCTGCTGAAAGTATAAAACAGCCCTTATTCCTATGGAGTCTGTTGTGTCCCATTTTTCTCTCCCACTACATTTCTATGTTTGAACTACAGTGAAACTTTGACTTATATAGCAAGCCATTTGGGTTTTAATTCATGTGATCACATTGTTTGTTTATAGTCACCTCTGTCCTCCTTCATTAGTCTTTAGTGTGGTGATGACTAGCTAGAGATTACCAGCAAGGACTAGTAATCAAGGAGCAGCATTCACTTGTGTGATGATCATCAGATGATCAAGACTATACTTATGTATTTAAGATAAGTATTTTGTATTTTGTATACTTATGTATTTAAGATAAGTATTTTGTATTTTGAAGAAAATCCAATATTGAAAAAAAATTTTAAGTAAATTTGCAGAATTCTAGAGATGTCTTTGGACCTTCTATTGAAAAATTCCTGATGTGAATGTAAAAGGCATGAGCTCTGAGTTTAGCTCTGGGTTGGTAGCTAAACTGAGCTTCCCACATACTTTGTGGGTTTGAGCAAGTTTCTTAATCTTTCAAAACCTTAATTTCCTAATCTGTGAAGTGGAGACAATGGTAATTTAACCATTTACTTGGACAGTTTTAACTTAGAAGTGTGCAAACATGGATGAGTTTATTTTTCTCTAGCTGGAACACCCAACTCTGCATGTCGAGATGGCTTCTCTAGGGGACAGATCCCTTGATGATACCTTGGGCAGAGTCTACAACCTTCTGGTGACTCTGGGGTATTGGAAGTCCACTATTTTAATATGTCAGTATATCTAATTGAAAGCTTTCCCTACTCCTGTTTCTCACTAAACGTGTGGCTTTGGAGATACGAAGTGAGAAAAGGTGGATTCAGTTTATTTTTCTACTGATCTTCCCCATCTCTCACCTTAGAGAATGTGTGAGTGGGAGTGTATCTGGCACTTCTCCCCTGCTCTCTTCTACACCCTGGTGGTTCTGGTGTGTGCAGCTGGGCAGTAGGAAGTGATTCAGGGATAATTATCTTTTCAGCAGCTGCCTTCAGTCTTCCTGGATGATATAAGTTACCTGACTGGCACTGCCTGTGTGTACACTCCCCATGCTTGTGAGTTCTTTGGAGGGTAAGTTTTGTCAAGGTGTTGTCTCCAGACCTGGAGAGAAAGCTGGTACTAAGCTCTTTGGGCCTATTTCAGGCCAACTCCTCCCTCTCTTTTTACCCCATAGCTGGGGTTTACTTGCTCAATGGGCAATCCTCTTAGAAAGGGAACTGGCAAAAGGGGTTAAGGCTAGCAATTTCCACCTGACTGCTTGACCTAAGGGACCCACAGCCATGCCAAACAGTGGGGTAACAACAACATTGCTTCTCCTTCTCTCTAGTTCCCCTTCCCCTGTCCAGAATGGTTCAGGGAAGAGCTGCAGGACAACTGCCTGAGCATATATTCACTCTACCTCCCACTTTTTAAAAATTCCTGCCCAAGGAAGAACTAATTTTTTGTTCACCTATAATCTCCGTAACTGATTGTCTTGGAGGAGCCCCTTGGGGGTTGTAGGAATGGTAATACCCACTAGATCAAGGGATCTGAGGTTTTCCCTAACCTCTGTGATCTGCTTTTGTGGAGTGGGACAGGCAGTGCAGGGCATAGGGCTAGATTTTATGCTAAAGCTTCTTATTAATTTCTTGATTAAGCCCAGCCCCCAATTATTGACTGCTCTCTATCCTTAGCTATTGGTTGTATTTACAGTTTTGAGGTAACTGGAAAAGTCTCAGTCAACATTCACTTACATACCTACCTTACGGTTTACTGTGGTATTGAATACAGTAATGCTAGGCGTAGAGTAGTAAATGCTCTATAGATTGGAACTGTTAAAATTGTTGCAGTGCCACATTTACGTGCCTCCTCTGCAATTGGACATTTAGGTAGCTTGCTTTTTTCCCCACTATTTTAAATATTGCTGTGATAATCATTATAGTAAAGATTTTTATCTTTAGGACAAATAACTAATGGAATTTCTATGCCAAAAATAGCAGTTAATTGCAAGACTTGGGTATATTATACCAAATTACCTCTCAGTAAGGATAGAGTTATGATTTCCCTGATTCTTTTTTCATACCAGATACTTATTTTTAAAATACTTGACAATCTGACAGGTAAAAAAGTAGTCTCTTAGCTTAACTTGGGTTTCTTTGCTACTGATTTGCATATATTTTCATGTATTATTGACTCATTTTATGACATGTTGTTCAAATGGTAGGTGCTCTTTGATATAAATAATTGATGTGACTGGGGAGACTGAGTAGCCTTGGACAGTCTAAAAAGGAAAGTTGGGATAAAGTGAATAGGGACTCTCCAGAAGTAGGGAGGGAAAATATTGACCCTACCTGACCAGATGTTCCTCTTTAGTGATTCCCTTTTGAGACCCTTTTAGCTTCAATTCCGCAGATAGTCCCGATGCAGCATCCTGGTTTTCGGTCTCAAGGCCCACCTCAAATGTCACCAGCTCTGCACCACTTCCTGATTTCTTCCTGAAGGACACGCCTTACCTCTTCCCCATCATCCTGCCATTCCTCTGTGCAGCGCTTAGGACATTGCAACATGACTCTGTGTTTGGATGTTTCTCCCCTTTGTTATACAGGTTCCTCAAAGGCAGCAACTTCTTTTTTGACCTAATATTTGGTGCATAGACACTCAAGCAGGAGATCGTGATGAATAGGGACTCCTCCTTGCTCTCTGATAACTCATAGTTTATCATGGAAAGAAGATATCTAATGATTCAATCTAAGGGAGCGCATTCTGCAGTAGTAAAGATTATGGGGAAATATTGCAGGAGAGTGGGATGAAGTGATTAATTCCACTCGGAGTGGGACAGTGTCAGAGAAAGCTGCAGAGAAAATGACAGTTGAGCTGGACTTTGAAGAATGAATAGGAGTTCATCAGGCAGATTGGAAAAAGAGCATTTCAGGTAATGAAGCACCTTAACTGAAGGCCTAAAGATATGTGCACATGAATGTTGAGGGAAAGTAGATGGATGGGGAAGGATGAAGAAAGAGGTCTAAGTGTCCCTTTCTGGCATCCCTAGTATCTCATATTCATTTTCTTTATTAACCGTGATCCTTTGTTTGTAATATCTTCTCTCTCCCCTGACTCCTCAGACCTTGTTAATCATTCTTCACAATTCCCAAGTGTCTATTATATACCATGCACCAAGGGGAAGGGCAGAGATAGGTCCGTGGACAGCTCTGAATGGCATTATAGGAATGCAAGCAGGAACGTATTAGGGAAGTTATGGAACTACACATTTGTCTCAAAGGCTCTGTACACTGAGCACTTTTTGCTCCAATTATAGACCTCACTGGTGCAACAGTCTCTTAGCAAATTCTGGATGGCCTGCATGCCTTGCCTAGGCTTTAGGAAATGAGCATACTGTCCAAAGGTCATCTTCCTGGCCTCCTCCTGGTGCTGCATCCAAGCTGCCCTCATACCATCTACTGGCACAGAGCTGAAGAGCCAACTGTAATATCCTCAAGTCTACCCCCATGTTATCTCTGGAAAAACTGCTCCCCGAGTTGAACCCACTTTGGAGGGAAGGATGAGTCTGTATGTGAATGAGGACCATGTCTTTCTTTGCCTGTTCTATGCCTTTCCTTTCCCAGAGGGCAGAAAGGGCATTACAAAGCATTTTAAAAATATAGTAACAATTATTCTCCATTACATTGAGGCTAATGTACAATGACCTAAACAAGCTCCTTTCTGTCAAAACACATTTTCACAGCTCTACTCCTGCCATTCCTCTGTGCAGCGCTTAGGACATTGCAACATGACTCTGTGTTTGGATGTTTCTCCCCTTTGTTATACAGGTTCCTCAAAGGCAGCAACTTCTTTTTTGACCTAATATTTGGTGCATAGACACTCAAGCAGGAGATCGTGATGAATAGGGACTCCTCCTTGCTCTCTGATAACTCATAGTTTATCATGGAAAGAAGATATCTAATGATTCAATCTAAGGGAGCGCATTCTGCAGTAGTAAAGATTATGGGGAAATATACCGAGAAGTATACCGAGAAGATGTGGCCACATGGTTAGAACTTTGAGTGTTGTCGCATCCTTATTGCTGACTTTAAGGGATGAATCCTTGGGTCTTAGTTTTCTCTTCAGTGAAATTAGGATATATGACCAGTTTGATGACTGGCACCTATTGTAACTTTAATGTGATTGGTAGATGAATGGTTGGATGATTTGCATGGAACCATTTTCCCATCACGTTCTTCCTAAAGGTTCCTAACACTGTTTCTGAATGACCTGGGAACTTTAAATATACAAATGCTAGCTGGTCTGGTTTAAGTAAACAATAACCACTGAGGAGTGAGCAGGTGGTTGTGTGTGAAAAAGTTAATTGGTGTTACTTTGTGTACCTCAGATTAAAACCTCTAAAAAAAAAAAGACAAGAAATACAGCATTGTGGTGGTCTGCTAGTGTTTTATGAACCTATCTAAGGCCTCTGTTTGAGGTGGACTTCACCTAGTTGCAAATCACTTATTTACTGCTTGCTGTTGTGAACTCCAAAGTAATGGCCTTGCCATGTCCAGTTTCACTTAAGCTAACTCCTTTATAAATCAGAGAGAATGATGCAAAGTGCCTCCTTGTTTGCATGAATGTCCATATCAGGATTTTCTATTAACTGGGTTATTGTTGGTGAGTTTTGATTCAGTAAGTGCTGTGTGCTCTTGTGTTTGTTGTACTCAGTGTGTATGGTGCCCATGTAAATTGTACCTCTAAAGCCGCCTGATCCTGAACTAATGAATTTGTGTGATGGCGGATACAAATGTATCTATGTTACCTGAGGAGAACAAAGCAGTGTTACTTTATCCTTGTGTAAAGTTATTTGCAACAGTGTTTAAAATGCCTACTGTGTGTGCGAAGGCCTCTGCTAAGCACTGTGAGGATGAAGAGCATTATAACAAGAAATCATACTAAACCGCTGATATTGGTTACCTGTAGGTAGTCACAGGGCAGTCATCTTTTGTAGTGTCAATGCTTTTGTATTGTTAGTTTTATTGATACAAAATTCACATAACAAAAATTCACCATTTTAAAGTATACATTGTTTTTATTTTATTCACACTTTTGTGTGACAACCACTGTTCTCTGATTCCAGACATTCTCACCTCAAAAGGAACTCCATTCCCATTAAGCAGTCACTTTCCAACTTCCATAGACAGGAGTCTATGGATTTGCCTATTCTGGACCTTCCATAGAGATGGAATCACGTAATCTGTGGTCCTTTGTGACTGGCAGCTTTTGCTTAGCATGTTTTCCAGGCTCATGTGTGTTGTAGCATGTATGTACTTCATTCCTTCTTATGTATGAAAAGTCCACTCTGTCAGTATATTATGTTTTGTTTAACAAGTTTGATGTAATTAATAAATGTTTGGATAATTTGCTTGGATTGGAAACCAGTTTTCCATCTCATTCTTTCTAGAGGATCTAGAAAGGGATCCTCTAAGGAACTTTTTAGGGAACTGAAAAACTATTTGTCTCCCTTTTTTCATAAGAAGAACATATTTGTATAATGTTTTTGTTCTTATGAATCAAGTTTTAATTATTAAAAAAAAAACAAGTCTTAGAGGGGATGCTAAGAAAACTGTGTTCCTCTTTCCGATCGTATTCCCTGAAACTTGCTAAGTTATGTTGCCTATTAATTTTTGATAAAGCTAGAGATTCAGAACAGTGGAGGGGCCATTGCCCTTCTATCAGAGTCTCCGAAAGAAAAGACGGAAAGAACATGGACATGTTCTTCATGTCAGTCTTCAAACGTGAGACCCAGTAAGATGTTACCTTCTCTGTTCTGACCTCAGAGTATGGTGATAGAAACTCTGTCCTGGTTTAGGACACATTTTGCCAAGGAGCTAGTAGTGTATATGTCTCTGCTGCTAGATTACGAGGACCTTGAGAGTGAAGACAAAGTCTTGGGCTCATGTTTATATTGCCTGTAGAGCATATACGTAATGTACACCCATTGCATATTTTTTTTAAAAGATTTATTTATTTATACAAGAACTGGGGTACAGGCTAGATGTGTGGGAGGGTGAGAGGATTCACCAGAGACAGAGCGGGGAACAGAACAGGCAGAATGACTGAAATACACTGCTGAGGGGAGCAGCGGGCGAGACAGGAGAGGTCTACCGCGCCATATGAGACCCTCGCCGGCTGGCCGGCCAGGATCGAACCCACGCTGCAGAGGCTGCGGACAGTTTCACAGCGTGGCGCTCAACTGCCTGCACCACCAGGGGAAGCCCACCCATTGCATATTGATGTGAATTTATATTAACATTCTTAGGTTTTTCAAGTTGATATCAAGAGGAAAATTCTTTTCTAACCAAGACATCCCAAGTTCCCTTCTCTGTGGAATTTCTTATTCTCCTGTTTCTACCCAAAGAAGTGTGGTTTAAAGCAAGGTAGAAGTTCACGTCTTTCTCCTTTTTAACAAAACAGCAGTAAGAAGAACAAGTGGCAGGAATAGGATCATTGCTTTTCATGTTATGAAGCTGTGTCCTCTAAGGAAACCTACAGCTCTGAGGGTAGACGTTCTACAGGGAGCATTATTCCAGAGAACATAAGAAATTATTTTCTAAGACTATATTATGAGCCATGTATATGTATATGTGTGGTTATGTGTATATTCATAAGTATATGAATATAGATACTCATAAATATATAGGAATGTATAGAATACATGCATGTTTTGTATATGTAATATATATATATGGATTTACCAGTCCATGTGGAGAGGGAGAGATAGATTTGTCTATTACATATATAGTTGACCTTGAACAACACAGGGGTTAGGGACGCTGATCCCTGCCCAATAGAAAATCTGCATATACCTTACATTTGGCCCCCCACATACAGGGTTTCCTCATCTGTGGATTCAACCAAACAGCACCAGGCAGCTGTTGTTGGTTGAATTGGTGAATGTGGAACCCTTGGATAGAACAAAATTCGCATAGGAACTCATAAAGTTCAAGCCCCTGTTGTTCAAGGGTCAACCGTGTGTGGAAAACAGTTCTGAGTACTTCTTGTGTATTATTTCATTTAATTTTCACAACAGCCCTAAGAGAGAAGCATTTTTATTTTCTCCATTTGACTGGTAAGGAACTGAGGAACAGCAAATTTAGGAAATTTGCTAAATTTCTCTGTTAGAAAAGGAAGAAAATAGGTTTTGACTCTAAGCAATCTTCACCAATGCCTAACTGGCTTCTTTATATATAGAAAAAGGATATGTTTTTGTTGGATAAATTTGAGTTTGAATTCTGGGTCCACTGTTTAATAAGAATATGAACTTGGAGTAGTTATTAAATCTCATTGAGCCTCATTAGCAATGATGTAAGAAAATCAATAAATAAATTTAAAGTTAACAGACACTAAATGAATAAATCTCATTGAGCCTCCTTTCTACCTGGGGTAGTTGGCAAATAGTGACTAAAGTTCCTCATTCCATTGTAATACCCTTTGCCTCTCCTGCAGATAAGTCTTTTCTAACATTCCACAACCTGACAGCAGCAGTGTATGAGAGTAATGGCAGACTTCAGCTTAAATTTTTTAGAGTATGGTTGTATAACAAGTAAGCTATGCAACATGTCCTGTTTTTGCTTTGTTGACAACTTTACCTTCTCAACCACTGAGAGACTACTGTTACTATGACCCAGTGGGAAATATTTGATAATATGAGCTTGAGGAGAGCTTAGGAATGTGAAGGTCAATTTAGTTTGCTATCAGTGAAAAGAGAGAATATTGTACCCCACACTTTAGAAATACATATTTTTGAAAGTGTGTATTCTAAAAATTCCTGGTCAGTGCAAGTACAGCTAGGGGATTTGTGGGTTGTCCAAAAAGGATTAGTTAGAGCCTCAGAGCCCATATGAAAGAAGTATGTTTATTTTCTTCTAAGTATGATATATCTTATGCTTTGATGTTTGAATTAATAAGTTCTGTATTGTTTTCTTACTTCTCATAGAAATTGTACTGTTTCCTACATGATTTACTGCCTTTTCTGGAAGTCAACTTCTAAAGTCAGACCAAAGTTACATTAAATACATTTTTTGAGAGACAGAGAATCTGAGAGGCAGGAAACTTTCACTAAGATTAGAGGAATCATATCTCATCGCCACTATTTTCAATCTCATACCATTGATTCTTTTAGAATTCCTTGTTATTAATAGACTAAATAAATAAAAAATATTTTCTGCTCCCAGACCTACAGTGATTCTATTAAAATTGGTGGAACACTGTTTTCCAGTGCTTTGAACTATTAGAAAATATAGACGTTGTTATAGCTATATTTAAAGGGGCTCATGATTACAATTGACTGAGAAAAAGTAAGAATGAATCCATTTTCATGTATGTTGACTTAATTTTTTGTAGAGTCCTATGCAATATACATAGGCTTATATAATGCAGTTCTTAAAAGATTCATTTAGCATATAAATATGAGTATCCCTGTTGTTAACAGTGCCAAAGGAAAAAGCATCACTTGAACCTTCCCTTTTGTGGAGCTGGGAAAGCTTTGTTTTGGATTATGGTAGCCCCAGCAAAGGAGAGGTAAGGAAATGTAGGCTTTACCAAGTGCCTACAAGATGGCTCTCATAGGGGATTTGAAGGATATGGTGCTTGGCTTTCATGAGCCCAAACTAAAAGTAAATTGATCAATCCTTCAGTAACTCAGAGCAATGCAGAGAAGTCATGCGATACAGACATAAATGAAGTACCAGGAAAGCATAGAGGAAGGTATGTTTGCCTGGGAAGGATCACAGAAGACGTCAGTGAAGTGTTATGTGAACAGGTCTGGAAGGACCAGGAAAAGTTGGGTTGGATAAGAAGAAATGTTATGTCTTGTGAGCACCTTGTGAAACTGGGTGAAATGGTCAGAATGAAGCTGAAGCAAGAGATGAATAGTGAAATTTATAAGGGAGGTGGGGTGGGGGTCAAGCTATAAAGACTCTTTTATGTTATGTTATAGAGTTACAAGTTTATTCTTTAGAGAGCTGGGAACCATGTAGGTTTTAGTGGTCTGATCTCTGGTTCCTTGGTTAAATAAATTAGGAAATGGTCCATACTATATTTCTCTTTCTTAGAAACTACTTATATGTAATCACATTGAAGACTTTGAAAATATAAAACGCATTTTCTTAATACATGGTCAAATGCATTCAAACATGGTATTTTTTTATCTCAACTTTCAGTATCATGTTTAGTACATCTGATATAGAGAAAGGAAGAGGAGGAAGAAATGAGTTCTGGGAAAATAGAAGAACATTGCTCATCAATCTGTCAGTATCAGATATCTATCACTATCTGTTCCCACGTGATCTACAATATACAACATGCTCAAAATATCATTTAGGCTATAGGAAATGATACCAGATGGAAAGTTAATTCTCTAGAAAGGGAGGAAGTATAGGAATGTGAAATAAGTAGGTGGCTAAATCTAAAAATGTCTTTCTATTTGTCAGTTTTTAAAAAGACAATTGATTAAATGACAGGTAGTAACAATGTAGTGTTGGGTTTATACATATACATATTGTACTTTTATGTATGTGGAAGTAAAATATGACAGCAAAAAAAAAAATATATATATATGAGATAGCACAAAGGATGAAATGGGATATAAATGGAATTTGAAGGTTCTTACATTATAATTTAAAATGATATCACAGTATACCTTGGATTAATATTATGAATTCAGGATGGATATTTACTCTCCAGAACAACCACAAATAATTAACTGTAACCAACATTTGTGAAGGGCCCATTATCTTCAAGGCTACATGGGACATTTAGCAAGGTAGACCCTATATGCTCATCTATAAAACAAGTTTCACTGATATTTCAGCTTAACCATACCCACAGCCCTCGGACCAACTTTCACTGATATTTCAAAGCATGAAAATTATACAAAGTATATATACTTTGACAAGAATGGATTTAAGTAAGAAATCATTAACAATGAGAAGTTTAGAAAATCCCAAATATTTGGAAATGAAATGACATGATTTAAAATAAGCCATGCAGGCCTCACCTGGTGGCACAGCGATTGAGCCCTGGGCTGCGAAGCTTCCCGCAGCCTCTGCAGTGCCAGTTCGATCCCTGGCTGCCAGCGAGGGTCCCACATGGCATGACAGACCACTCCTGCCGCCCGCTGCTCCCCTCAGCAGTATATTTCTTCGTTAGTCTGTCTGCTGTGCTCTCCCCTCTGGCTCTGGTGAATTCTCTCACCCTCCCGCACTTCTGACTGTACCCAGTGCTTGTATAAATAAATAAATAAATCTTTAAAATAACTAAATAAATAAGCCATGGGATGAAAAAAGTTACAAGAAGAATTAGTACTTTTTACTGAAGAACAACAAAAATATAACAGATCGAAATTTATGAAATGCAGTTAAAGCAATGCTAATAGCTAAATTCATAGCATAGAAAAAAATAAGATTTGAGATCAGTGATCTTAGCTGTAAACTCAAAAACAAAGATGAAACTAAAGTCTATATAGAAGGAAAAAAATAATAGTTGAGCAGAACTAATGTAAAAGAAAATATACAATTGAGGGCCTCCCCGGTGGTGCAGCGGTTGAGCGCTGGGTTGCGAAGCTGCCCGCAGCCTCTGCAGTGCCAGTTGGATCCCCGGCTGCTCCCCGGCCACTGGAGGAGGGTCCCACATGGTGAGCAGCTCTCTCCTGCCGCCTGCTGCTCCCCTCAGCAGTGTACTTCGGTCCTTCTGCCTGCTCTGCTCCCCGCTCTGGCTCTGGTGAGTTCTCTCACCCTCCCACACTTCTGACTGTACCCAGTGCTTGTATAAATAAATAAATAAATCTTTGAAAAAAACGTTAAAAAAAAAAATATATATATATATATATACACAATTGAGAAAAATTAACAAGGCTTAAAGTTGGCTTTTTGAAAAGAATAATAAAAATGGCAAAAACTATCAAACCGAAGGGAAAGAAGAAAAAGAGAGGAAACAAATACTGATTGTACACATAAACTAAGAAACCTACCTAAAAATTTCCCTACCAGAAATAATAAGTGAATTTCACAAGATCACACAATTTAAGGTCAGTATACAAACTTCATTACCAGTATATGGGTATACAGTAAAATAACTAGGAAAACAAAGTTAAATAACACTGCTTACAGTAGCATAAAAAAATGAAATATTTGGGAATAAAATTTAAAAATTTTACTGTCTGCACTGAAAACACTCAGATTTTACTCAGAAGACCTAAATAGAGAGATGTACCCCACTGATGGAACACTGATGGGGTGAAAGACTTAATATCATTAATATATAAATCCTCCCCAAATTCAGCTATAAGTTCAATGCAATCTAAATCAAAATCTTAGAACTTTTTGTCAGAATTTATATCCAACTTTCAGCATTTGGAACAGCTGAAACAGTGGCTTTTGGGGGGAAAAAAAAAAGTCTGAGGATTCCAAAACTAAAGTTCCAGTAATCAAACAGGGTGCTGTTGGCATAAGAATAGACAAATAGAAACAAGGTACAAAATAAAGAATCTAATAAATCAATTCTTTTTTAAAATCTAGCTTCATAAATTTACTCATTTATTATAGGCTAGCAATATTCACAGGGCAGAGCTTCCACTAGTGTTTCAATCCCTGCTGTCCTCTCATGGTAGATGTGACTGTGGCAGCAAAAGTGGTGGTGATGCAGGTCCAGACACTGCCAGCTACCGTTTTCTTTTTTTTTTTCCCTCTTCATGATTCTTTTATTTTTTAAAAAAAATTATATTTTAAATTATTGTTAATTTTTGTACAGTGTTTGCTTTCTCCTCTCAGATATAGTCCCTGTAAAACTCCAGCCACCAAATCACCCCCGCATGCACCATCCCCTTAGTTCCTATGCTCTTCCCTCCCCTTTTGATTCCTCTTCTTCCCTCTCCCCTGCTGAATGTCTCTGATTTATAGTTGCCTGTTAATTTTGTTTTATTTTTATTTTTTTCCCCTGATCCCTTTTTTGGTTCCCCTATATTCCTTCTCTAAGTGAAACCATCTGATTTTTTTCCTTTTCCTTCTGGCTTATTTCACCGAGCATAATCCCTTCCAGCTCCATTCATGTTGCTGCAAATGGCATGAGTTTGTCTTTTTTTGATTGCTGAGTAATATTCCATGGTGTATATGTACCACATCTTCTTGATCCAGTCATCTATTTTGGGGCATTTGGGTTGTTTATGTAGCTTAGCTATTGTAAATAGTGCTGCAGTAAACATAGGGGTGCAGGTGTCCTTTTGAATTAATGTTTTTGTGTCCTTTGGGTAGATTCCTAGGAGTGGAATTGCTGGGTCACATGGTGGTAGTTTGAGGAGCCTCCACACAGCTTTCCATAGTGGATGGACCAGTTTGCTCTCTCACCAGCCGTGTAGGAGAGTTCCTTTTTCTCCACCTCCTTGCCAACATTTGTGGCTAGTTTTTTGTTTGTTTTAATGTGTGCCATTCTCACTGATGTAAGGTGGTATCTCATTGTGGTTTTGTATCACATTTCCCTGATTATAAGTGATTGTAGCTACCATTTTCATGTAGGACCCAGTGCCAGATCCTCATAGCTCATCTATTCATCTTGGTTTTGCCCTGGAAGGAGCAAGTATACTTGCAAAGGCTGATTTCAGTTTTCTTCACCATTTTTCTGAGGGAGTCACCATAACAGCCCCTCATTTACTCATGATTCTGACTTTCTTGGTACAGTTAGCCATGTCTCTGCAAACTCTAAGCTCAGAGAGAATATATCACCTCTTATATGGTCAATAAATTTGCAACAAAGGTGCTAAGGAAATTCAATGGGAGATAGAAAGCTTTTTCAACAGGCAATGCTGGAACAACTGGATAACCATATTGGGGAAAAAAATGAATCTCAGAACCATAATTAGATACTAAGAACACCAACTTCCACAAGCATGAGGATGACTAAAATTAGAAAGTCTGACAGTACCAGATTTTGGTAAAGATGCGGACAAATAAAAATCTTATACTTTGATGGTGGGAAGGTTAAATGGGGGGAAAAATTGTGTCTAAAGATGGGTGGGGTAGCTCTTGTTTTGAATCTATTTGATTTATTACTACATGTTAGTATTGATAAAAAAAACTTTCATTAAAAATAATATATTTTGGAATAAAAGACAATAATAATAGAAATGCAGTAACAGTAACACCAATGTCTATCACTTACCTTCCATAAAATATTTATCTCTTTGTTAACTAGGACTAATTTTCAGTTCTACAGGTATGGCATCAACTCAAACAGGTAAAGGAAAAGCTTTAAACTAAACTACTAAAGGTGAGAGCTGCTATGAAGCCAAATGATTTCTTCCCCCTTTAAAAATATTTGCACCTCACCCAATGACTCAGCAGTTCTATTCATAGGTGTGTACTAAGGAAAAAGAAAACAGGCTCGCAGAGATAAACACAAAAATGTTATTGCCAGCAGCTTCATTAACAATGTGAATTTTCTTGTCAAAAAAACTAGAAATAAATGTCCATCAGTAGGCAAAATGATGAATTGTGATATAGACATGCAATGGAATGCTACGCAGCAATAAAAAGGAATGCGCTGACATAGGACAGCATGAACTGAGGGATCATAAAATTATCCTGAGAGAAACCAAACATGGTAGTACATTCTGTAAGATTTCAGTTATGAATTCTTAGAACAGGCAAAACAAACCCACAGTGCCCATCCCTCAGGGCAAAGAGGAAGGTATTTTGGTAAAGAGTAGGAGGGAACTTTACAAGCGTATGATGGGAATGACTATTCTTTATCTTGAGTAGTGGTTACTTACATTGAGGTATACAGTTTTTGAAACCAATCTGCACACTGCAAGTATGCATTTTATCATATGTTAAGCATGCCTCAACTCTTTTCAACTCTTTTAAGCATGCCTTATATAATAATTGCTGTAAGTTTATAGCAACTTTATTCGTAATTGCCAAAACCAGAAATAATCCAGGTAGGCACTGTGTTATTCCCCAGCTGCAGAATTCATATTCCATTAAATAATTTATATTCAGGTAATACATTTGAGTCACAGCTAACCTTTACTTAATCCTCTTATCAGTCTAATGAGGTAGATTGAAGCAATTTTTATAAGTCAGGAAATGAAGCTTTACAGGAAGAGTGGTCTTGCGGAAGATGGTAGTCACAATGAGACATCTCGCCGTGAAGGTCAACATTGCACATCTGTTCAACTCTAAAACCCAGTTCTTTCTAATCAAGAGCTCTGAGTGACAAAGTATTGGATATAGGAGCCTAGTCTCCTGAACATCAGTCTAGCGCTAGAAACCTGTATCAATTCTCATTGCATTCCAACAGAAATTTCTGTTAAACCAAAAAACAAAAAAACAACTATTTGCTCACTGTTATCAATCCAGCCATTGGGGAATCTGTTTCTTTGGTTAACTAGATGATCAAACCCCTTGCTAAAAAGCACCTTACTTTTTTTATTTTCCCGCTGTTTAGAGTTTATGCTTACCCAGGAGGAAGCCAGACAAGGAAACAGCCAGAGACATTTTAATTGTATCAAGTGGGACATGCTTTTAATCAGGTGTTCAGTGTTAGAGCTTCTGGAAAGTGCCTTGAGATCTCCTAATAACCTTGGCAAATCAGCATTTCAATTTGGTACTGATGAGTGTTTAGAGAGTTATTGATAAACTAACTAGCTTCCCTGTGGAGAGAGCTGTGGCCTCTGGAGGACAGCAGTCTTAAATGAAGCTGAAAAGGTGTGAGATCTCAATAGACAGTAATGTGAGCAGAAGGACTTCTTGCTCCTATGATTCAGAAATCTAGACTATCTTAAAAATGTGTTTATTCCTTCTGAGTGTGACGTAAACATTTGTTGAATGCTTCCCCTGAATCCATTTCCCCCTTTTCTCCGTTTTAGCAAGACCTTAATTTCTGTTAAGACACTTGTGTGTTCCGGGGAAACTGACTCCATTTAACCTTAGGTTTGGCCAGCTAGTGTGTCCCTACCCCGACCACCCTCATCATTAGGGCTCAGGCCTGTGACTCAAGCAGGTCTAATCTGAGTAAACTGTTGGTGAGATGTGTGGGTGGGTTTCCATGATGCAAGGAGTTACTCCTGATCCTGTTTCTGATCTCAGGTTTATAAAGGTTCACACTAACATATATCAGCAGTTGGAGTGAAGGGGGAGCAAGAACCAGTGCATTCCCCCCAGAGCTGCTGCTGTGACGTTTAATGGAGTTTTGTGCAGGAAGCACCTTACAGAAGGTCTGACGTAACGTGTAAATGCACGTTTTAAGGGCTTTTAAAAATTAATGATAAAAGCAAACTCAAACTTAAGCATAAAATGGAAATGTATTGGAATGACACTAAGGAAATTCAGGTAATTGAAGGAAATGTTCTGGGTACCAGGCAACTTTGGTGACTTTGGACACCAGATTTGTATTTCAGTGCCCCCAGGGCCTTTTGTGCCTCATCTCTGCTTGTCTGTAGCTGGATTTCCCTTTCTCTAGGTGATAGGAAAGAAGGTCATGAACAGCCTCCAGTTTTCTCATCTCTGTGACCCAAAAAGCAAACCCCATACTTCCCGAACTCTAAATTGAAAAATTTGGGGGAAAGACAAGGACAACTTCTGCCCTAATTCCACCCTTGGGCCAATCTCTGTGGCTGGGGGATTGGAAAACTTGGTGGATCAGAGGGCCACATGTTCGTCATGTATTTTAAGGTAATTTTTTCCTTGAATAATTTACATAAAGTCCCTGTTTTGAGTATTTGAGGTGACATCACTTTTCTCAGTATCTTTCCAAGTAGCAAACCTGTTATGAAATATATGGGAATTAATCATATTAACGAGCTGTATTAATCTGTTGATTGACCAAATAGCAAGGCAGTTGCTGTTTATATAGAGTTTCTGGTTAAAGAAAGAGGTCTTGTCGGTCTTTGCAAGGAAATAACCTAAGCAAGTCAACATATCAAAATAGCCAGTGAGTCCTGTAAGAAATAAAATGAGAGAATTAAGAACTAAAATATTATGGGATGTTTTCTAAAGGAGGCAAAACTTCAAGGTCCAAGCTAAATGATTTTACCTCCTTGATTCCTATCAGATCCACTGAGCTACGTACTGGTTTCTCCTCAAGTCCAGTAGCACTTACATTATAACACTTATATAGTAACTGTGTCTCTAAACCAAAAATTATATAGCAGTTGTAAGACAGAGATCATAACTTGGTATCTGGCCAGAATTTGATCCACAGAATATTTTGTTTGGCCTGCAGAGTTTTAAACAAGTTTAATTAGTAGGTTATTAGAGGCAGAGAGATTTTACATAATATCCATAAAATTTCCAGCTTCCATATCTGGGAACACTGGGCCCAGATTTTTGCTTAGCAACAATTACTTAGAACTTGTGGAACTAGTTGCTCATTTTAGACAGATGATATGCTTTCCAGTTCTCTATATTCTCACCCCCAGCTCAACGGAATCACACAGATGTATATGAGTTCTTCTCATCTCAAGAACATAGGCTGTTTAAGGCAGGCTTTCTTCCATTTTATTCATTGTCTTTTCCTCATAACCAGATGTAGACTGGCACACAGATTAAAGAATATTATTTGCTGGGTAGAATGAACTTGTGATTGTTGTTTTTTCTTTTTTTCAAAAATACTATATTACTTACAAAATATATGTGGGGTGATTTTGATAACATATTAACAAAACTTACTGCCTGGGAAAAAATATCTAGTTGGTGTAATGATTTTATACAGTGTAACAAGCAATAACTTACTAATGTGATACTCTCATTGTGCTTTCTCACTTTATTCTTCATGCTCATTTTCTTAGGTCATCATAATTTATACTTCATTTCTTAAATTTTTATGGCACTAGCATTGCATTATATCAATTACAGGCTTTAGGTGTACATCATAAATCAACATCTTTATAAACTACATTATGTTCACCACTAAAAGTCTAATTCCATCCTTCACCACACTATTGATCCCTTTTACCCCACTTACCCATCTACCCACCCCCCTTTGGTCTAAGTTTATGGGGAAAGTAAGATGGAATTTTTTTACCTTGAACTCTTCCAGAAGTAGGATAAGGTTTTCCTTTATCCTTGAAGCATTATATATGGCTTAACATTATAATCTTCATTTATGACTTATTCATCCTTGTTGGATGATAAACTCATAGGGGTCAGATCTGTCTTGTAATGTTTTGTATGCTTCATGTAATACCTGGCATATGCTAACTGATTAAATATTCCTTGAATAAGCAGCAGAACTTTAAAATTTCTCATAAAAAAGAGCTTTGAAAATAAGGCAAAAGGATGTTAATACATTGTAGTAGGGGGTCATCAGATGGCCCATTTGAATTTCTTCTACAACTAACTTTTCTTCATAACTCAATCTCAGTGATATTCAGTTCACCATCAAGTCATAGAAGAATTTTGACAATTCTCTCCTCCATTCTTTAGTACCATGATAAATTACTCCACTTTCCTCAATTTGTGCATACGCCTTTTTAGAAGTCATCATAATTATAATATAGAGCTTAGCTCCTCCTACACTGGTTTGTGATTTCCACATAGGTTAAAAAAATCTCTTTGATTTGTTATTGTGTATCTAACAGCTAATTTTTATGTTTGTGTGCCAGCTCTGCACAGGTACCTTTCTAGGAACTCAGTAAAGGTTGGAATTTAATTGAGTTTATAATAGGAGTTGTATTAAAGCTTTTACATTACTTTGTATTTTATAAAACATTTGTATATTGTTTTATATAAAACAATATATAAAACATTTGTATATTGTCTCATTCAATCTTGAAATCAACTCTGAGAACTGCACGTGAGAAGACCAAGACCAAAGAAGCTCTGGCTTAACATCTGATTGAATTTTGCCAGTTGGTGGCTGAACCTTCACCTTGTTATGCCTAGATAGGAAGGGATAGAATTATGGAGTATGTGCCATTCGTGGCCTAACAATTTGGACCTCTGTCTTGAAACAAGGAAAAGAAAGGGAAATGTTTCTTGATAACTTATTTTCAGAGGCTTTATCCCTCAGTGTGGATGACAATAACATTCCTTACAGGCGTGAGAAAGATGATGTGGAGTCATTAGATTGCTTGCCTCACCCAGATTCCATTCCTACCTCCCAGAATTTTCCCTGTTTCCACCCAGCTCTTCAGTAACAATCAATCCCTACTGTGGCTGTAATTCAGTTTGGATCAAGGAATACCCCTCCCTTCTCTTCCTCCTTCGGGCTTTGGATAGGAGCCCTTTAATTGCTGTTGACTGAAGAACTGGAGGCCTGCCCCTGCATACCGGGAATGCCAGTGGCTTTGTTAGCTGAATAGGGCACTGCATTAGCACTGCCCTCTAAATCCCAGAGCAGGTGCAGGAAATCTAATTAGCACTCAGTGAGCCAAGGCCCCTTGGGGAATTTCTGATAAAGAAAAGGTCAGTGCAAAAGGAGTCGGGGAGCCCTGATAGAGAGACTTTGTTTTCTTAGTGGGAACTTTCTGAATCAAATGAGCTGGATTCTAATCCTTGCCCTACTGGTGACTTTTTGGCCACTGGCAAGTCCCTCTCCTTACCAAGGTTTCATTTATCTTGACTGTGTCTACTTCTTTGCTAAACCCCCTTCCCTAAACAAGTATTTATTTGTAAGATTGAAAGGGATCTCAGACCATCAATTGTCTATCACCTGGGAAGCTTTTCACAGCATTCACACATCCAAGTCTCACTCTGCATCTCAGTTGACATTTAGTAAAGATATATGGTATGGGGAATGCTTCCTAAAGAAATTTTATAATATCCTGCTTTATGCTTTTCAGAAAATGTAGCCACATATAGCAAACTCGCAGCTAAGCAGAGTGTTTCCTCTACACACAGTAATTGCTCAGTAATATGATTGAAGGGGGCTTTTCTTGGGCTGTCAAATGAGGACCTAGATGCAGAATTCCAGTTGGGAGAAGAAACACAGACCATCACAAACAATAAGCATTTTATTTATTGAGGCTGAGAGCTCTTCGTGAGGTGTAAAAGTGGTAGAGTGTTGGGAGCAGCATTGCAAAAAATGAAATAGAATATCAAGGAGCATTACGTTTAGTAAGGTTATTTTGTGAAACCTGTAAGTCAGATTTATGGGTCTACTTTCAACTATTTTCTGCTTCTTATATATTATCTTGTAAAATTGCAGACAAAATCCACTGATCTAGACAGGGATCAATCTTGGAATAAATAAGGTCCTGGGGAGAAGGAGTTCCGAGGAACGATGTGGAGAAGACACGGGGATGTAGGGTCTAGTCTCTACCCAAACTGCTCAATTTTGAGCAAATCACATTTTCTCCTGAACCTCATAGTCTTCTCTCTCATTACCCTAACGATCCATTAGACCTGACTTCACCCCACCTCTGCTTGGTAAGACTTAAAGCAGATATCCCTTCAGATATCCCTAGCTGATTTGTAAGTAGGTACCTTGAAGTATATATTAAATGTGAACTTTCATCTGTGCAGCTACTTTCTCTGGGCTTTGTTTTCTGTCTTTGCATCCGATGCTTTTTTGTAGCATTTTAAAATCTATTTCTGTGAACTTACTATAGTTATACACATGTTGGTTTTCAGTGATGGGCACCTGATTATAATACTACAACTCATATGGTGTTATAGCACAGTGTTGTGTGTGTGTGTTGGGGGTGTGTGTTGGGGGTGGGGGTTTCTCTTCTGCTAGGGTTTGGGCCCCTGGAGAACAGACACTGTTTTATTCATGTGTGTCCTCACATTGTCTGGTACATAGTAGGTGCTTCATTAATATTAAAAGAAATATTTTTAAAAGGGGTGTGTTTGATTCATTAAAACACTTATTGAGCATTTATTATATTGCAAGCTTGTGGTAGATCCTGGTAAAGATACAAATATGTGTAAGGGAGCAGTATTTTCCATTGAGGATTTTAGAGATTAAGAAATTAAAGCATAAGACATAGAGTTGCTGACAAAGCTACTAGGGTTCATGTCTAGCTATATGCTTGCTCTGCAGGGAATGCTTGACTTCCCATTTGTGTGTTTTAATATTGGTCACCAAAACCAGACAGGAAACATGTCTTTCTATGCTGATTTATTTTCTCAGAAATTAAATGAAAAACATTGTTTCTGATGTGATGATCTAGCAACTCCAAAGTGGGTTAATTTGAGATGGGGAAAGTAGGCTCACCCTTTTTATATAAATTACTGAGAGGATATTTCAAATTTCCCATTATGATAGTGGGCTTAACAGTTTCTACTTGCAGTGATTAACAATGCTTGCTTTATATATTTTGAGGCCGTGTTTTAGAATTATATGTCTTTCTGGACCTTTGACCTTCATCTCCTGCCTTTGTAAACTGGCCCTCTTTACCGCCACTTTTAATATCTCTTTGCTTGATGGTCACAGACATACAGTAGCATCCTTTTGAGTAGTATATATGCAGCCTATAATTTTTTCCATCCATTGACTTTGAACCTTTCTGTGCGCCTATATTTTAAGTCTGTCTTTTAAGCAGACTTAAATAAGTGCTTTATTGAATCATACACACCCCTTTTAAACTTACTTATTCATTTTAATATTAATGAAGTACCTACTATGTACCAGACAATATGAATAAAAGACAGCCTGTAGCTAAACTTGTTTTTGTTTATTCTGAAAGTTAGTTCTTCAATTGAGGAGTTTGGTTAATTCACATGTATAGTGGTTGATGCAGTGAGACAATCTTTGTCTTTTAATTGCTTGGTTTACTTGATATATATTTACTGTGCTTATGGAAATATTTAGTCCATTTCAACCATCTAATGTTGTTCCTTTTGTTTTCGGGGTATTTTTTTTCTCATTTTACTTTTTAGTAATTTGGGAGTTACTTGTTTAGTTTGTTGTCCTAGTTATTCTATTATGCATATGTATTAAAAATTGCAAGTATATAATATATAACAAATTCATGATTCCAATAACAAATATTTGAAAAATACACCATAAAAAGTCTCTATTCTATCCTTTTGCTCCTCTCTGTTCCAATCCCCTGATATATCTCTGTCAATAATATGTATTAACCTATATATTCCAATCCAAATGCTAAATGTAGATATGGGAATATAGATAGTCTGTTTAATGATTTCATATAGATAGTATCAAGCGCAACTTTCTCTATGCAGGGCTTTTTTCACTAGTGTGTAGTGTATGTTGATATTCCATATCAATACATGAAGAGTTTCCTTACCCATTCCTTTAAAAAAAAATGGTATTCCATCAATTGATGGAACCATTGCTATATATCTTTATCATGGATATTTTTGTTTTCAATGTTATTCTTTTAAATAGATCTGCAAAAGCTACATGTCATTGCACACATGTGTTAATTTATCTCTAGGATAAATTTCTGGAAAAGAATTCCTAGGTAAAAGATATATGCTACTGTACTTTTGAAAAACTGTACATAATTTTGCCACATTATGCTCCAGAGAACCTGTAACTATTTTCATTCCCATCACCAATGTATGAGAACACCTATTTCCCCATTGTTTTGCCAACATAGTTATCAAACTTCTGGATTTTCACTAATTTAATGGGTGGATGATAGTATTTCAGTGTAGTTTTAATTTGCATTCCTTTTGGTAGTCAGCATTTTTACATATTCAGATACCTTTTATCTTTTTCTGTGAATAATCCATTCATACTCTGCTCATTTTCTACAGGGTTGTGGGTACCTTGTAGGAGTTCAAGAGATTAACCTTTCATAATGGAAACTACAAAATATTTATGACTTCTAACACAGAAGTTTTTTCTCCTTTGCTCACAAGGGTGTATGTGTATTATGTGTATTATGTGTATTATGTGTGTGTGCTTGCACATGCTTGTTTCTGTTGCATGTTTTTATGTAGTCACTATAACAATATTATCTTTTTTATGATTTCTAGATATCATAAAATAGAAAAACATTCCCACTCAGAAGTTATAAAAGCAATGTCCTATTACTTTTTATAGTATCATTTTATATTGCATTTAAATCTGATCCATTTGGAACTTATCTTGATCTATGCTTACAGGTACAGATTCAGCTTTGTCACAGTGTCATTAAAATCCCTAATCTCAAGTCTTTTTCTCAAAATATGAGATGCCATCAGTGTATAACCTAGTTTTTTGTGTTTTAGTACCCATTTTTGGACTTCTCATAAAGTTCTATTGCTTGGTCTGCCTGTACATTGCAACATACTTTGTTTTAACTGATGAAGCTTTATAATATATATTTATCATATGCTTGCCTAAATCTTGTTTTACTGCTGTTCATGTTAATTTTCCTGATTGAGCCATGAAGTTACCTTTTTCCTAGAAAATAAAAGTTGGTGGTTTTATTTATTTTTTTGAAAAGATTTATTTATGCATACAAGAGCTGGGGTACAGGCCAGAGATGTGAGGGGTGAGAGACTCACCAGAGACAGAGCAGGGAACAGAAAAGGCAGACTGAGTGAAATACACTGCTGAGGGGAGCAGCAGGCAAGACAGGAGAGGTCTGCTGCACCATGTGGGTTGCTCCCTGGCCGGCTGGGGATGGAACTCGTGCTGCAGAGTGCTGCAGAGGCTGCAGACTGCTTCATAGTGCAGTGCTTAACCCCTTGCACCACCAGGGGGGCCCCAAAAGTTGGTGGTTTTACTGCATTCATGTTATTTTACAGATTTGCTTAGGGAGATGAGCTCTTTATTAGCATACATATTTTCATTTGCCCTACAATGATGTTTCTACCTTCTGTATTAGTTTCCTGTGATTATTGTATAAAATCACTACAAATAGGTTGATTTAAAACAACAGAAATGCATTCCCTGGAGGCCTGAAGTTCAAAGTCAAGGTGTCACAGGGCTGAACTTCCTCTGAAGGCTCTAGGGGAGAGTCTTTTCCTTGCTCTTCCCAGCTTGTTGGCTCTAGATGTTCCTTGGCTTCTGGCAGCATTACTCGCTTCTCTCCCCCCAGGGTCACATGGTCTCCTTTCTTTCTGGGCCTTTGCTGTGTCTCTTCTCCTTTTCTCTTTCTCATAAAGGTATGTGTGACTGATTTAGGGCTCACCCATATTATTCAGGATAAGTGCCTCCTTTCCAAATCCTTAGTCACATTTTTTGCCATACAAGATCATACTCAGTTTCCAGGAATTAGAATATGCACATATCATCTCGGGGGATCCACCATTCAACCACACCCTCTTCGGAATTTTATGGTAATCTTTGAATATTTAAATATGGTCATTTCTCTCAACTAGTGTGGTTATTATCCAATGCTGTAGTTCCATCTTATTTCCCACCATAAAAATTAAGTAGTATTCTTGTTTTACCCTGGCAGTGTTCAGATTTTTCCGCTTTTTATCTTCGCTCATCTTTGTTGCCTTTTATATCAGAACTTCCATCTGGGATAATTTTCATCTTCCTGAAGTACATCATTTAGAATTGCCTAGTGAACATTTGTCTGTGGCAATCTCTGTATTTTTGTCTGAAAATATTTTTGCTTTCATTGTTAAAAGAGTTTTATTAGCTATTTTTTAAGACTTTTTTCACAGCCATTTTAGCTTCAAAGGAAAATTAGGGAAACATACAGGGATTCCCTTATATTCCTTGCCCCCACACATTAATAGCCTCTCCCATCATCAACATCCCCTCTAGAGTGGTTTATTTGTTACACTTCAGGAGCCTCCATTGACATACCATAATTACCTAAAGTCTGTAGTGTACATTATGGTTCACTCTTGATGTTGTATATTCTATAGGTTTGGACAAATGTATAATGACATATATCCATTATTTTGGAATCATACAGATCATTTTCACTGCAGTAAAAATCCTCTGTCCTCTCCCTGTTCATCCCTTCCTCACACCCCCAGCCCCTGGCAATTTTTTGCTCTTTTTACTCGCTCCATAATTTTGCTTTTACCAGAATGTCTTATCATTGGAGTCATACACTATGTAGCCTTTTCAGGCTGGTTTCTTTCACTTAGTAATATACATTTAGGGTTCTTCTATGTCTTTTCATGACTTGAGTTCATAACTTTTAGCACTAAATAATATTGCATTGCCTGGGCATATCACAGTTTATTCACGTGTTGAAGGACATATGTTTGCTTCCAAGTTTTGCCAATTATGAACAAAGTTGCTTTATATAAAAAAGTATTTAAAACAAATTTGCACATTGGTGTATAAGTTTTTATGTAGCCATAAGTTTTCAATCCTTTGGTTAAATATAAAGGAACTCAATGACAGGATTATATACAAAGAGTATGTTTCATTTTGTAGAAAACCACAAAACTGTCTTCCAAAGTGACTTTACTATTTGCATTCCCACCAATCATGACTTGCATTCTTGGTGACACATCCTTACCAGCATTTGGTGTTGTAAGTATTCTGGATTCTGGCCACTCTAGTAGATGTGTAGTGGTATCATTTTAAATTGTATTTCCCTGATGACATAATTTTTATATGCTTATTTGCCATCTGTATATCTTCTTTAGTGAGGTATCTGTTAAGATCTTTGACCCATTTTTAAATTAGGTTTATTTTCTTATTGAGTAGTGAGGGCTCTCTATATTTTGGCTAATAGGCCTTCATCAGATATGTCTCTTGCAAATATTTTTTCCCCACTCTGTAATTTTCTTCTCCTTGTCTTGAGAATAATTTTTTCTCAGCACACTGAAAATATTAGTCTGTGATCTTCTGGTTCATATTGTTGCTGAGAAGTCAGCTAATAATCTAATTGTTTTTCTTTTGTAGTGTTATTTCCACTTTTTAAATATCTTTTTTTGTTGTCTTTGGTGTTCTTTGGTTTCAGTACAATATGACTTTTTATATATTTTATCCCACTTGACATTTTTGAACTTCCTCACTCTGAAGTGTGGTATTCTACCAAATGATTCTGGAAAAATTCTCAGCCTTTAGCTGAGACTTGAGCTTTCTCTTTCATCTCATCCTTGAATTTTAGTTACAAGATTAGACACATGTTAGATACTGTTTCTCTATCATCCGTGTCTCTTAAACACTCGTATTTCTCACATCTTTATTTCTTGGTCACATTCTATGGAATTTCTTAGGATCGCCCTTCCGGTTCATGAATTATTTCTTCAACTATATCTAATCTGTTTAACCTTGCCATTTTTTTTTTTAATTTCAATTATAATTTTCATTTTGGGGGTCCGGTGTGGTTGTTTTCTTTTGTAATACTCAGTTGTTCCATTCTAATTTTAAGTTGTAAAATATAATAATCATAGACATACTATATTCTGTTTCTAATTCCAGTATCTAATAACGTGGAAGATCTGATTCTGTTGTCTGTTTTTCCTGGGTGTCACTAATATGGCTCATTGGGGTAGCTTTCTTGTTTTGTTTTTGTTATAAGATAAAATGTTCCTTAGGACTTTATCAGCAGAAGTTGAGGCCTGGGTTAAACTTTCAGTCCACAAGAAAGGATTAGGGATTGCATATGGACTTTTACATCTTCACTTGGGGTCTCATGGATTTGGTCATGAACCTGCACTAGAGGCAGCTTTTGGTTATGAATTCTTAGGAGAGACATTTCTCCATCTCTCCTGGTCAATATACCACAGTTTCTTTGTGCCCCCTTTTAGTACTACAGATTTAATTATGGTTCATCTCGACACTGAGGCTATAGTCTTTTGGTGTCCCTACTTTATAAAGGGGTTTTATATAAGACTCCCCACCTAACGTGGGGTCTAGGCTTCATCTTCAGTTTCCCACACTCCAGTCATCACAGAGGTTGCTAGTGTTTATTACATAGTTGCAGAGCAAAAGCTGCCTTCAGTGCTCTCTTTCCAGGATTACTGCTTTCATTTAATTCCTTTTTATCTGGTAAAATGTACATAACATAAAACATACTATTTCAATCATCTGTACCTGTGCAATTCAGAGGCTTTAAATATATTGTTGTACAACCATCACTGTCATCCATCTCTAAAACTTTTTCATATTCACAAAGTGAAATTCTATATCCATTAAATAAAAACTGCCTACTACCCCTACCCCAAGTTCCTGCTAACCACTCTTCTACTTTTGGTCTCCATGACTTTTTTTTTTTTAAGATTTTTTTATTTATGTATACAAGAGCTGGGGTGTAGGCCAGAGGTGCGGGGTGGTGGGGTAGTTTGAGAGGATCACCAGAGACAGAGTGGGGAGCAGAACAGGCAGATCTACTTAAATACACTGCTGGCAGGAGCAGCAGGAGAGACAGGAGAGGTCTGGTGCCCCATATGTGGATTAGCTCCCTGGCCAAAGATTGAGCTCACGTTGCTGTGGTTGATGATAGCTTCGTAGTACTGAGACTTAACACCTTGTGCCACCAGGGAGGCCCCTCTATGACTTTAAAGTCTCAATATACTTCATGTAAGTAGATTCATGGAAAATATACCCTTTCGTGTCTAACTTCATTTAGTATAACGTCTTCAAAATTCATCCATCTTATAACATGTCACAATTTTCCTATTTTTTAAGACCAAATGATATTTTACTATACGCATATATCACATTTTATTAATCCTTTAATCACTGATGGATATTTAGGTTGTCTCCACCTCCTTTCATTTAATTTTTGTTCTCTGTACATTCCTTTCTTGACAACTCAACATGACACAACTTAAACAATAAATGTTCAGCAGCATCTTATTTAGCTTTTTAAAGAGTTTTCTTTGGGGTCAGCATAACTAGACTGTCTTACTGCTGGAAATCAAGACTTATACCTTCTTTGTGAAGACTGGAAGACAACTACAGAGAACACATTTTTATAGCCTTGCTTTTAGGCATTAGAAAGGGAAGATTCTGAGATATGCAACAATTATATATAATTTTATATGTTCTAATTCCTTGAGATCTGTTAGGTGATATTTTTCCCTTTCTGTGAGAACACCTTTAGAATATAAGAAAGTTCATCTCTGTCTTACAGGATTTGGTATTCTTAGCATGGGGTGTGTGCCAACCTCCACCCATCCCAATAGGCCCCCTAATATCCAGGAGTAGCATTTGAAACTTGTACAGAGATATCAACATAGTAGACTCTTTGAGTTTAAAGAGTCTAAAAGTGTCTTAAAGATGAGTTGACCAGCTTTAAGTGACTGACTCAGGCTTATAGAAGGAGACTGTGACAGCTAGAACTTCAGCAGTCTCTTTCATATGCCTCCTTGTACTTCTTGTTTCCTTTGGGGGAACTTTCTGTTAATGAATTCTGAGCTTGGTCTTTTGAAGAATTGCAGCGGATGTTGATGAAGGTGATCTAACACTGTTATATGTGTCAGAGTAGAGTCAAAAGTCCTTATTGACTTAACCCCTAGAAGACCAAATAGAATTGGCTTTCCCTATTTTTACCACTTCTGACTGCCCTGTTTGTGGAGCGATTTATATAATAAAATCTTAGAGATAGGGGAACGCTGATGTTCAGTAAGTACAACCCAAAATTGCTTACAGGGACATTTGGGGATCCCCTGCTAGGAGCTTTGCTATTCTTTATAGATGAGGCAACGAAACCTAAAAGATGCAAATGACATCCCCAAGGTCACATAGATGTGGTGTTCATAGCAAAGCCAAAGCAACACTCCAACTCCTATCCGGTGGAGTTACCCATCACACTGTTGCATTAACATCCCTCCTGGTCTTCAACTAAACTCGACCTCCATAGTCTCTGTTATAAGATTGTGAAATGTTCTAAGGTGATTTGCCTTTGTGAATAAGCCAGAACCCGATGGGTTAATAGACACTGAACAGTGAATTGGGAGGCCTTTTCCTCCTCTCCTAAACTGGGGAGCCTGCTGGACTGTTCCACTTGCGCCACATGTGTTCCATTATGGTCTAATGATGTAATTACCAGTAATGCTGCTGCTGCTGGAGTGTGGTGGAGAGGCAGCATTAAGGAAAAGACTAGCCTCAGTTCTCTCCTAAGAGCCATTTCAGCCCACTTCAGTCTATTAGATTGAAGATGCTGGAAGGTGAATGGCTTCAGCAGAGGAAAAGGTCAGATTTAAAAGCTTTTCTGGGCATGGTATTTATTGTTGCTTTTTTGACCTTCATAAAAGTCCCCTGTGTGTATGTCCTTGATTCCTGCTTTCCCCATTAATGCTTTAAAGCTGAGTTGCTGGCCAGGCCAGGTCTTGGCATGGATGGTTTCCTGTGTTGCATTATTTGAGAAGACATAGGCCCCTGTGCAGGTTACCAGACCTGTTGCATTTCATACCATCTTTGTAGTGTTGAAAATATTTTTTTGACTCTTCAATAGGTTTGTTTTTAGCAATTCTGCAACATACATTTCTACAAATACACTTAAATATGAACACTTCATGAGGTAATATTTTAAAACATAGAAGAATAAGGAACAGAACCTAGTACACTAGGCAAATCACTCAACCTTTCTGTGCACCTCTGCCAAGCACACAGGCTGCCACCAAAGGTTATGAGGCGGTAATCATGGTCTCTGGAACATGGTAGATACTTCCAAAGGTTTTTCTCTGTTAGAAGATGGGCATAATTCTTTCAGTAACATCAAGTACCTGCTGGAGCCAGGTCACTGGGCTGGTCTGTACAGAGTCAGAAGGCAAAACAAGATTTGCTTACCTCAGGGTTTCTCACTGTGCCATTCCAGAACCAGCAGTGTAAGCATCACATAGGAACCTGTTAGACGTGCAGATTCCCAGGTCTGAAGCCAGAACTACTCAATCATAAATTTGGGGGGTGAGGACTTAGAATCTGTGTTTTACCATGCCCTTTTGTGATTCTGATACATTCAGAAGTTCTCAAACTTCTGACTTATTATGTGACTTAGGACTAGGAGCCATTTGTTAATAGAAATGACATAGAGACTCATAGTGTCAATACTGTAACCACTAGCCATGACTCCACACAGCTATTTAAATTTAAAAAAATTAAACAAAATAAAATTTAAAATCTGTTTCTTTGTTGTGTTAGCCACATTGCAGGTACTCATGAGACACATGTGGCTAGTGGCTACCATGCTAGGCAGCACAGATAGGAATATTTCTGACATCACAGAAATTGAATATTGCTTGGTTCAGAGTGAGAGTCCTCAAATTTTAGCTTGCTGGACCCCATCACAAGAATTTCTGGTTCAGTAGTTGTAGAGGCAGGATGGCACAGGGCAGGATCCCTATGATCCAATCAGATGGATAAAGGAGGAGTCCTGGAGCCCTTAGTGGCTTTTTCAGGCTTTTATTGAGTTTACCAGTACCAGGTACACGGCAGGAAGGGGTGCCAGCCCCCAGCACTTCACTCTTTCTGGGCTCTCTGCTTCTCTGCTGGTTCTGTTCCAGTCCTTCCGTTCTGCTCTCTTGCTTGTTCTCCTGGTGGTTCCATTCCACAATGCTGCCCTTATAAGCCCCATCTCAGCCAAAGTGAATCCCACCTATATATGCCCACACCCTACTCCAGGTTTCTGCCATCAGGCATGCATTCAGTACCGCAGGGATCCATCATCTATCCTAATGACAGAAGGGCAGAAAAGCCTGACAAACATTTACCCTAGAGTGGTTCTGGGTTTAGGTTGGAAAAATTACACTTAAATTCCCAGGAAATGCTCTGCTGCTGGTCCAGGAAGCACACTTGGAGAACCAGTGTCCTGGAGTAAGAATTCTTTTTTTCCTGGTGAAGAGGAGGCACTTATACTATTTGTTCTACTTTTGTTTTCGAAATTTTTCTTTTCTTGATTATTATTTTTTATAATTGAGGTAACTTTGGTTTACATTGTTGTTTGTATTTTGGAAGTGTAGGATCTTCCCTTCTGGTGACATTAACCAGAGCTCTCCTGCACCAAGGCACCCATAGTCCTCCATGTATAGTCTTCTACTGTAGTCCTCATCTGTAGTCCTCCAACATAGTACATGTGCTCCCTCCCTACTTTGAGCTGCCCCCTGCCCCTTTACCTCCTCCTCAATTTTCAAGGACTAGTTTTTGAGTTTGGCTTTATCTGACCCTTTTTCTGGTTTCTCTGTAGTCCACATAAGTGACATCATTCTGTATTTGTCTTTCGCTTTCTGACTTATTTTGCTCAGCATAATCCCTTCCAGTTCCATCCATGTTGTCACAAATGACATGAGTTTCTCCTTTTTGATCACTGAGTAGTATTCCATATATACCACCCCTTCATCTTTTATTCATCTGTTTTTGGGTACTTGGGTTGTTTCCATAGTTTGGTTATTGTAAATAGTGCTGCAGTCGACGTGAGGGTGCAAGTTTACCTTCAAATTAATGTATATGTGTTCTTCTGATAGATACCTAGGAGTAGAATTGCTGGGTCATATGGTAGATCCATTTTTAAATGGGGGTAAGAATTCTTGACCTAAAATCTCTAAACTCCCAAAAATTGAATGCAAACTATTTTATATATCCACATAGTAAAGCTTACAGAGTATATAGAGCTGTGCTTTTAATATAATTCTGAAAAGGGTCAGCAGATTAGTCAGGAAAACTTAGCTTCATTAATATAAAATCTGAATTAAATCACAAGGACACTGATGTACATTTAGCAAAGTAAGAGCAAGCATGTCAGCAAGAAAATCAGGGATGTTCCCTCCCTAGAAAATGCCTTATTTTGATGGGGGTGAGGGGTCAGAACTAAATTACATGCCCACTTCTAGATACTTTTTCTTATAATTTTTTAAAAATTTTATATATTTTCATATATCATTCATCATTTTTTGTACAATGCATGCTTTGTCATCTCAGTTATAGTCCCCATGAAATTCCCATCACCAATTCACCTGTGTACCATCACCATAGTCCCTTGTGCTCTTCCTACCCCCTACTCCTTTCTCCCTTCCACCCCTGCAGAATGTCTCTGGTTTATAGTTGCCTGTTGATTTTGATTTTTACTTTATGATAATTACTTTTTTTTCCTGATCCCTTATTTGGATCCTCTACATTCCTCCTATAAATGAATCCATCCAGTATTTTTCTTTTTCTTTCTGGCTTATTTCACTGAGTACCATCCCTCCCAGCCTTATCCATGTTGCTGCGAATGGCATCAGTTTATCTTTTTTGATTGCTGAGTAATATTCCATTATGTATACATACCACATCTTCTTGATACAGTCATCTATTTTGGGGCATTTGGATGGTTTCCATATCTTACCTATTGTAAATAGTGCTGCAGTAAACATAGGGTTGCAGGTGCCCTTTTGAATTAATGTTTCTGTGTCCTTTGGGTAGTTATCTAGGAGTGGAATTGCTGGATCATATGGAAGCTCCATCTTTAGCAGACTGAGGAATCTCCACACAGCTCTCCATAGTAGTTGGACTAGTTTGCACTCCCACCAGCAGTGCAGGAGAGTTCCTTTTTCTCCACATCCTCGCCAACATTTGTTGTTGCTAGTTTTTTTGATGCGTGCCATTCTCATTGGTGTAAGATGGTATCTCATTGTGGTTTTAATTTGCATTTCCCTGATTATGAATGATGTTGAACATTTTTTCATATGCCTGTTGGCCATTTGCATTTCCTCTTTTGAGAAGTATCTTTAACTCTTCTGCCCCTTTTTTGACTGGGTTGTTTCCTTTGTTTTTGTTGAGTTTCATCAGCTCTTTGTAGATCTTTGTAATCAGTCCCTAATCATTAGTATTGTGTGCAAAAATTTTCTCCCAATCAGTGAGGTGTCCCTTTATTTTGGTTAATGTCTCTTTTGCTGTACAGAAGCTTTTTAGTTTGATGTAATTCCAGCTGTTTATCCTTTCCTTCACTTTCTTTGTTTTGGGTGATGTATCTTTAAAGATGTTACTGTATGTCATGTGGTGTTTTACCTATTTTTTCTTCTATACATTTTATCCACCTCTAGATCCTTAATGGAAAAGGTGATTGGGATTTTCATCATTGCTTAGACCAATTGTAATTCAACCCCTATGTTTAGCGGAGAGAATCTACCTTCCGTAGACTATGGGTCTCTGCTAGCCCTCTGAACAACATATTAGTTCTGTACCAGGCATAAAAAGAAAACTGACTGTTGACTTACTAAGTTTTATATCTATCTCATGGAGTGACCTGAACAAAGTTAGAACCATGCTTTCAACTTGCTAGACACGAAGGGCCTGGGCATGCTCAGCTGTGAAGATGTACTTGGTTTTGTCCTCGCAAACCTTTTGACAGATCTGTGAGGCGGTTATACTCATAAAGGGTGTGAGGTGGGATAGGATTTAAGGAACTGACCCAGGCCTCAAGGAGTCAGCATCAAGCCTTAAAGTTAATCCTTCTGTGACTTTGGCCCCCAACTTTAAAAACGATTCTTGCTTGTTTCCTTTTGGCCACGTCCCTACCTTGTACTTTGATTATTTATGGATCTCCATTATTTTTTTCCTCTCTAGTTTTCTCATTTTCTCACTAGTTCTAGTTCTCACTAGAACTAGAGTCCTGGTCCTGAATTTTTGAACCAAACACTTGGATTCTGTTATTAGATTTCGATGTACCTGAAACCTAGCAGTATGCTTTAGAGTCTCTGCTATGTAGAGAGATCATGTCTTAATATGTACAATTTGAGTCTCCCATTTAGAAATGGTGAGGGAAACCTGGAGTTAATGAGATAATTGAAGGAAAGATGTAAGTAAAACTGAGAGCAGTCAGCCTAATCAAATTAAGGTCTTTGTTATCTACATATTTTTCTGTAGACTCCACACATCAGCCCTGCCAATCACACCCAAATCAGTGCTCATCAGTAGACCTAAGAATGTTCCTTGTGGCCCTGAAATTCCAGAGAAGTGGTTGATTAAAGGGGCGATGGCAGCTGAACTGGCAGAACTATCTGCCTTTGGCCTCCTACCCCCACCAGAGGTTCTGATTTTATTTGCTTTTAGATACTATGGTTTTGCATAAAATTTTGTATGTAAAAATGAAGGGCTCCACTTCTTTTGAAAAATAGGGAACTGGGGCCTCCCTGGTGGCACAAGCTTCATAAGACGCAACCTATGAAGCTATTGGTAGCCACTGTGGTACGAGTTCAATCCTTGGCCAGGGAGCAACCCACATGGTGCAGCAGACCTCTCCTGACTCACCCCCTGCTCTCCTCAGCAGTGTATTTCAGTTAATCTGCCTGTTCTGCTCCCTACTCTGTCTCTGGTGAATCCTCTCATCCCCATACTTCTAGCCTGTACCCCAGTTCTTGTATGAATAAATAAAGCTTTAAAAAATAAAAAAATAGGGGACCATTAGCTAGATGATGTGAAAGGTATCTTTAACACTGACATTGAGCTTTATTAAATTAGAATATAGGTACTTGACTATAATATGCGAAACAGAGTATAGTATCTTCCTGTTTTAGGAGTAAGAACTCTGACCCCCTCGTTCTCCCATGGTTTCGAACTGACTATTGCCTCAGTCAACAGCTGGATACACTACTCAATTGTTTGAGCAAAAATCCTACAAGTCTGTTTCCTCTAAAAGCTTCTTCCACAACTTCCCTCCCTCTACCACCCACCCATCCTCCCAGTACAGAAGTGGACACAAGGGGGAATGTTTCAGTTCCTCTCACACCCTTGTCAGAACGTCTAGGGAATTTTTATTTTCCAGAGTTGCTTACCAGAAACAATTTGGCAGAGCATAGTTTGGGGGAGGAGGCTCTAGTTAAATGAGCACAAAAGCACATGTCCCTGTGGTGAATTCTTAACTGTGTGAAGAGGGAGCAAAGGAGCCTTACTTAGTAAAATTGCAATTCAAGCTAAATCATGAATGGCAATGAGGAACCAGAAACACTACAACTTGTGATAGAGCATTTAATTCCAACTCTCAGTAACACACATGATTTTCACAAAATTTCAGTACATATTTATATATACTTCTAAAAAGTTTTTATTTGCTATTATAATTTATAATGAAACAATAAAAGGCCTGTTTTTATAGCACAGATTGCAGAAAGGAAAACTTGGCTGCTGGGGAATAAACAGCAGAGCAATCTTCAAAGAGGAAGTGCATGAGAATCTTGAGGGCTTAGGAGAAAGATTATTTTTGGTTATAAATGAAGGACCTTTGTTAAAAGTTGAAAAACATGATCAATCTAATCTTTTGAGGCTCTGAGGGGGGATGTGGCTTGCCAAAGTCTCATGGATGATTATACAGTTAATCCTGGAGCCCAGGTCTTATTCTGTCCACTGTTGGTCCCTATCCTAAACCACCACCACCCCCAGATTCTAGATCCCCCTGATTTCTCTGGCCCACTTCTTGATGCCTAGGCATGGGTTCAGGGGAGATGAGCTACATCTGGTCTGAAATAAGAAGACTATAAATTTACTTAAACTTACAACATGACCCATTTGCCTCACTTATTCTACAGTGATAAATGCAACAAATATTTGCAACAAATATATGCAACAAATTATTTCACAAAATGGACAACTCAAAGAGACTAAGGAAAAATACAGAACAAATTTGTTTTTGCTTGTTAAAAGAAGCTTATTACAGAACGTCTTGGATTTTATTTATTTTTTTTTTTTACCTTTGTCATCTGTGACCCATTTGCCTATTCAGCCAAAATATTTTTTGGCTTTTTGTCTCTGGGAAACCAGTGGGTGGGTAAATATGAAGAAGCCAAGTGTTAACAAAATACCAGCAGATGCTGGAGTTGAGCAAAAGGACTCATCTTGGCCTCCCAAGCAGTGGAGCACCCTGCTTCCAACCTGCCAGAATCCTTTGAAAAGGACTGCTAAAACTCCCCAAGTTAGGAGATTTCCCAGTTTGATGAAGGGAATCTCCAGAAATACTGTCTCTGGCCATCAGAGGTTGCTGTTCTGAGGATACCCATACACTATAGGAAATCCTAGCATTGTCTTTGATGCCAGGCTTACCTGGTTTGATTCCAGATCCAGCATTGAATTCAAATCTACTGTTTACTATCTGGGTGGCTTTTGATGAGTTCCTTAAACTTTCTGAGTCAGACGTGTCTCATATGGCTTATGACTTATGCATAAATTCTGTTTTTCTCTCTAACTGTATTCAGAGTATTTTAATTCTCCAACTGAGAAAATGAGATTAGTTTTATCCTATTTTCAGGTATATATATATTGTATGACTAATAACATTTACATTGAGATCTATAAAATAAGTCTTATGTTTTACCTGTGGGTTGAGTCTAAGAATTAAAAAACCAACAGAAGTTCTTTGCAATATTATAATGATGTAAATATTCATAGCAGATCTGAGTTGCATAAATGACCCATGTGAGAAAAATTAAGTTCTGAGTCTAAACCTGTGTCACTTAAAGGGTAATGTTCTAAACACCAAGATCAAATTGATTCTATATGCCATCACTTGCCATGTTATCTTTACTTCATGTTTATATCTTGTCTTTACTTTTTGTTTTCCTTGGAGTTTCTAATTGCCTTTATTTTTCTGATTAAAGGAAGAAGCATCTGACTGCCTTATAACTAATATCATTTAGCTTCTTAATCACATTTTTTTTTTTAGGTACTGTGAGTTTACATTACTGTTGGTATTTTATAAGTATAGGGTCCCCCCCTCCTCCTTCAAGTATAGTTACCAAAGTGCATCAACCACCAAATCACATAGTCTGCCACCATAATGTGTTCACTGTGCTCCCTCTCCTATTTGTCCTCATCACTGTCCCATCTCCTCTTACTCTGGATGCTTCATTTCATTAGTCAGCTTTCAAAGGTTAGTTTTTAAGCTTATCTTTATCTGATCCTTTGTTTGGTTTCACTATAGTCTACATATAAGTGACACCATCCAGTATTTATCTTTCTCCTGATTTATTTTACTGCACATAATCCCTCCAGCTTCATCCATGTTGCTGCAAATGGCATGAGTTTATCTTTTTTTTGATTGTTGAGTTGTGTTCCATTGTGTACATATACCACATCTTGATCCACTCATCTGTTAGTTTGTTTCAGTAGTTTGGACATTGTAAATAGTGCTGCAGTAAACAGGGAAGTGCGGGTTTCCATTCAAATAAGTGTTTCTTAATTTTGGAGGTAGATGCCTAGAAGTGGAATTACTGGGTCATGTGGAAGATCCGTTTAATCTACTGAGAAACATCCATACTGCTTTCCATAGGGGCTGGAACAGTCTACCTCTCCACCAACATAATTTCTTTACACCCTCACCAGCACTTCCTGTTCCAGTCTTTTCCAAGTGGAGTCCATGTCTACAAATAATGATAGCTTTACTTCTTTCCCAATTCAGATTCATTTTTTATCCCTCTCTTTCCTGATTGCTTTAGGTAGGACTTCTAAAACTGTCTTGAATAGTTGTGGTAAAAGTGGACATTATTTTCTTGTACCAGATCTTCTGAAAAACTTCAGTTTTTCATTATTGAAAATGATGTTAACTATGGGTTCGTTGTATACAGCTTTTATTATGTTAACACTTGTTCCATTTATCCCCCAGTTTTTTGAGAGTTTTCATCATAAATGAATGCTGAATCTAATAAAATGCTTTATCAGCATCTATTGATATAATTATATGGTTTTTGTTTTTTTTTTTTTTGATGTGAATTTCATTGATTTTCATATGTCGAACCACCCTTGTGTCTCTCGCATGAATCCCACTAGGTTATGGTGTATTATCCTTTAATACATTATTGGATTCAGTTTGCTAGGATTTTATTGAAGATTTTTGCATTTGTATTCATTAGGGAAATTGGCCTAAAGTTTTCTTTTTCTGTGTTGTCTTTGTTTTTTATATTAGGATAGATAACATTGGTCTCATAAAATATGCTTGGAAGTATTCCTCTTTTTTTCAAATTTTTTTTTTTTTAGAGGCATGTTTTATTTATTTGTTTGTTTGTTTGTTTGTTTGTTTTGTTTATACATGCACTGGGTACAGTCCGCGGGAGGGTGAGAGAATTCACCAGAGCCAGAGCGGGGAGCAGAGCAGGCAGAAGGACTGAAGTACACTGCTGAGGGGAGCAGCGGGCGGCAGGAGAGGTCTGCACGCCAGGTGGGACCCTCCTCCGGTGGTCGGGGAGCAGCCGGGGATCGAACCGGCGCCACAGAGGCCGTGGGCAGCTTCGCAACCCAGCGCTCAACCACTGCGCCACCGGGGAGGCCCTTTTTTTCAATTTTTTGGGAAGAATTTGAGCAGGATAGGTATTTAGTTCAGCCTTTGGTAGAACTCACTTGTGAAGCCATCTGGTCCTGCACTTTAATTAATTTTTTTGGAGAGTTTTGATTATTTCAATTTTTTTGCTTGTGATTGGTTTGTTCAGGATTTTTGTTTCTTCTTCATTCAGTCTTAAATGATTGTTTAATTCCAAGAATTTACCTATATCTTCTAGATTATTTGATTTGGTAGTGTATAAATAACCACAGTAGTCTCTAATTATTCTCTGAATTTCTTCAGAGTCTGTTGTAATTTCTCCTCTTTCATTTTTGTTCCTATTTATTTGATATTTCTCCCTTACTTTCATAGTGAGTCTTGTAGAGGTTTGTCAATTTTGATTTATTTTTTTCAAAGAATCAGCTTTTGTCATTACTCTTTTATACTGCCTTTTTTATTTCTGTTTCATTTATTTCGGCTTTGATTTTTATTTCTGTTCTATTTGCTTGTTGGTTTTGTTTGTTCTTTCTAGTTCCTCAAGGTGTAAGAGGAGGTCATTTATTTAATCTCTTTCTTGTTTCTTGATGTGCCCTATATTGCTATTTACTTCCCTCTCATTACTGCTTTTGCTGCATTCCAGAAGTTCTGGAAGGTTGTGCCCTCATTATCAAATGAGGTATTGTTTTGATTTCTTCTTCAACTTAGTAGTCTTTCAATAGTGTGTTGTTCAGGATTTCTCTGCTTTCCTTTTGTGGTTGATTTCTAGTTTGATACCTTTATTTCAGAAGATGCTAAGGTATGATTTCAAACTTCGTGAATTTATTGATTTTTTTCTTGTGACCCAGTTTATGGTCCCTTCTGGAGAATGTGCCATGTGCACTTGAGAAAAAAGTATATGTTCTACTTTTGGGGGGGTGCAGTGCCTGTGCCCTGTAAATGTCTATAAGGTCCATGTGGTCTAATTCTTTCTTTAAGGCTATTGTGTCACTGTTTGTTTTCTGTCTAGTTGATCGATCCAATGCTGACAGTTGGTAATGAAATTCCCTACCACAAATGTGTTTTTTCAAATGTGTTCAGAGTTGATAGTAGTTGTCTAATGTATTCTGGTACTCCATCATTTGGTCTGTATACACTGATGAGTGGTATGTCTTTGTGATGTATTGTTGCCTTAATCATTATATAATATCACCCCCCTTCACTCCCCCATTACCTTTCTTTAACTAGAAATCTGATTTTATCTAGTATAAGTATGGCCCTCCCTTCCTTCTTTTGGGTCCCATTTGCTTGTAAGATTGTTTTCCAGCCTTTTTCTTTGAGCCTATGTTTGTCTTTGAAACTTAGGTGTGCTCCGGGAGGCAGCAGAAGGTTGGATTCTGTTTCCTAATCCAGCCATGTATATGACCTGTGTCTTTTAATTGGTGACATCAGTCCATTTACATTTATAGTGATTACTGATATATGAAAGTCTGTTTCTGTCATTTTATCCTTCATTGTGTGGTTCCATTACCTTGCTTAGTTCTTTGTGTATGTTCCTCTCTTTGGTTTAAATTTGAGTATTCCTTTCAATATTTCATGGAAGGATGGTTTAGTGTTTGCAGATTCCTCCAGTTTATATTTTTCTGAGAAGGCCTTCATTTCTCCCTCATATCTGAAGGAGAGTTTTTTAGGATAGAGTATTCTTGCTTGGTAATTTTTATCTTTAAGTATATTGATCACATCATTCCATTCTTTCCTTACTCGCAGTGTTTCTTCAGCGAAGTCCTATGTTATCCTGATTGAGGTTCCTTTATAGGTTACCTGCTTCTTCCCCTCTCCTGCTTCAATACTCTTTGTCTTGAATTCTTGGGATTTTTACTACTTTCTGTCTTGGTGTAGGTCTCATTTTATTTATGTAATTAATTCCTTTTCTGGGTTTGGGATGTTTTCCTTTATTATATCTTTCTATAACATTCTCTGTTCCTTTCTCTCTCTCTTACCTCATTATACTTATATTCTTATATTTCCTCATGGAGTCAGATTTTTTTTTACTTTCTTTCTTTTGCCTGGATTCTTTTTTCATTCCCATCTTCAAGATCACCGATTCACTCTTCTATTTGGTGATTATTCGACTTCCATAGCTTTCTCCAGAATTTTTCATCTCCTCCATTAATTTTTTTTATATCCTATGTCTCCCGTTCTTATCTAAAGCTTCAGTCTTGCTCTTCTATTTGTTGATTTTATTTCGAAGGACATTAATTTTTTTATTTTTCTTCCATTTTTTTTTTTAACTCCTTTATCATGGCAACTTTGAACTCTATATCTGATAAAGAGAACATATCTTGCATGTCTTTGTAGTTGGGTTCTGAAGATTTGTTCTCTCTGCTGGGTGGGGCGGACAGTTGCCTTGGCTTCTAGGACCTGGGGCTGCTCTGACTGTATCCCTGATGCTCGTCCAGGATTTTAATGGACTGGCCAGGTGGCTGGTGGGGCCTCTCAGAACATTGTGGGACCTGGGCTGGCTCCAGCGCCTCCCCAAGCAGTGCTCAAGCTCTTACTGGGTGGGCGGGGCCAGGTGGCTGTTGGGACTTTGCAGGATAATGTGGGACCTGAGCAGCTTGCAGTTGACCTTTATCTTCTCTAAATCCACAGAATCCCTGTTCTATCTTCAAGGCTTGCTATCACTTCATTAAAGTCCTGGATTAAATCTCCTTTCTTGTACCTCATGTCATGCTCTTTCTTAAAATGTTCTTAAATTTTGTTAAAGAGCATCTATTATAATTTTTTTTCAGAAGTTGTGTATAGAAGTTATACTTTTTAAGTCTTTGCATATCTAAAATGTTTTGCCTGTTTGCTCTCTAGACAGTTTTTCAATTGCTTCCTTGCTTTCTGCTCCTTTTCCTAATTTTCTTGTCCTCCTCTAATTATGCACTGTTGATTATGACAGCCTTGAGCCACATGCGAGTTATTGAGCACATGAAATCTGGCGCATCTGAATTGAAATGCACTATAAACGTGAAATACACAGCAGCTTTCAAAGACTTAGTACGAAAAGCAAGAGAATATCTCTTTTAATTGTTGAAATAATATATTTTATTATTTAAAATATATATATATTTTATATATATATATTTAAATATAAAATATATATATTATATATATAAATATAAAATATATATATTAAAATAATATATTATTAAAATTAATTTTACCTGTTTCTTTTTGCTTTTTTAAATGTAAAAATAAAATTTTAAATTAGATATATAGCTCCCATTACCTTTACATTTGTATTGAACAGTGTCACTGTAATATCCAACATGGCATTTTTCTAGGCCTCAATAAGGAGCAGCATTGACTATTTATACAGCTCTTCTCTATGTTCCTTTACCTAATTTCCTTCATTTGGGATTTCTGGAGTTACAGCTACCGTGTAGTTCTCCTACCAATGTAATCCCATCTCTTTTTATCTTGGATAGAAAAATGTCTGGGCTTTTTCCTTTTCTCCCTTTATTCCTCTGGCTCTACCCTAAACACAGCTATTACTTTTATTACCCCCATACTTCTTGTCACATTTTTGGAATTTAAAAGAGAGGAAAAATAAACATTTTCACTCTGTTAATTGGGAAACAAATTTTTTTCTGATTGGCCATCTTTATTCACAAGCCTTGATATTTACATCTCTTGATATTTTATAAAGATAGATTTCTAAAAGTAGACATGTTTCAAGTTATATGATTTTCTTTATGGTTTTTATATGTATAGCAACAAATTTATTCAGAAATGTACCAATTTATTATCTCAGTGAGTTCAATAAAATATGAGGAACTGTTATCTAAGAGGTACTCAGATTCCATCTAAACCCTCCTATCTAAGCTTTTTGTCTCAGCCTTTCTAGAAAGCATGGCCTGTTTTCTGAATCACTTAACTTTAATAAACCTTCATTTTCTTATTTCTAAAATAGGGGTAATCATGTCCTGAAATAATAGATATGAAAGCTCACTGAAAGTAATATATTCATTAATTCATTTTATTTGAGCACCTCCTAGTTAAATAAGTACGTGTGCTACTCTTGGAACTATAGGAGATGTCCAAATGTCTTATTAGTGAATAGAATGGGAGATAAGAAACAGTCATGAGAAACTGCCTCATAAGTCTTTTTGTGATTTGTAATAAGAGGTACAGATATGGCGTTAAAAGGGATAGGTAGGGAAAGTTTTATATTTTAAAAGATCAAAGAAAACCTGGTGGAGGTGGCATTTAATATGGGTGCTGAAGGATGAGATGATTTCAATGCAGAGGTGGGGGTACAGTGAAGTGTGAGGATGAGCTTGAGCTAAGGCACAGGGGTGAGGTCTAGACAGATCACCAGACTATAGCAATAGGCAAGGAAAATAAATTGTAAGTAGAAATTTTCGTTGCTGTGAATACATTTATTTGCATGTGTCACAGAATGAGGCACTCCTTATATTTATTCCTGCTGTGCTTTCATAGAGAAGATGGAGAAAAATCATTTCACTCAGTTTTGGCTCTGATCATAATTTACTAGGCAAAGTTTGCCTTGTCCTTATGAACAAGAATATGCTATATTTTACACTGACCTTTCTCTCCCTTTCACAGGGGTTTTAAATTGTGAGGCATTTTAAAGCATTTCTAAGGCTCTCACTTATTACACTTATCCAATCAAATGATATTTTATCAGAAATTTTGAGAGGTCGTCAAAGAAGATTCCTAGAAAGAAGTATAACTGAGACAAAGGATAGGCTGGAAGTAAACAGAAAATGGTGAGGGAATTAGATCTTTGCTATCATGAAAAAGAAGAATTTTGTGAAAAAAAGACAAAATTACTCTGCTTTCTGCCTCTTTCTGACCCTTCCCCTCTGACTTCTGGGAGTTCTTGACAGTCAAGCTATATATATAGTCATATATCTATATATAGTCATGTATATTTATAGTTGTATATATTTATATATGACTTGGATGCAGTTGACTAAAGAACAGATTGTCCTTCTAAACAGTAATTTGGTATCCAGGCTGTTCTTTAACAATCTAGAATCATTTTGGGCATCACTGTCCTCCCTACCACTATGCCCAAGATTTTTTCCCTCCCTAGCAACATCCAAGGTTCTCTTGTTCACTGTAAAATGAAGTCAAATCCCTATGCCTGGCATTCAAGGTGCCACCACCCATCTAGTGGCTTGCAGTTACCATGTTGTTTACATGACACCCAATTACTTTAACTGAGTATGTGGCTTAACATCCCTTATCCACCTCTAACAGCAGCATCTGATTCATTCATCAGCTTCAGGACTACTAATGGTTTCTTTAAATATATGGTTTACTGCCAGTTCTGATTAATCTCAGCAAAATGATCAACATTTTCACTGTAGATACATCTAATAGCATTCTGAGGGTCTCTCTCTCAGGAGTTTTTTGTTCTTTTTTTATTTATTTTTTTTTTTTAAAGATTTTATTATTTTTTATTTATTTATTTATACAAGGACTGGGTACAGTCAGAAGCGCGGAGGGTGAGAGAATTCACCAGAGCCAGAGTGGGGAGCAGAGCAGGCAGAAGGACTGAAGTACACTGCTGAGGGGAGCAGCGGGCGGCAGGAGAGGTCTGCGCGCCATGTGGGACCCTCCTCCGGTGGCCGGGGAGCAGCCGGGGATCGAACCGGCGCTGCAGAGGTGCGGGCAGCTTCGCAACCCAGTGCTCAACCGCTGCGCCACCGGGGAGGCCCATTTTTGTTCTTTTTTTAAATGGTGACCAAAGGGCAGATACTCAGATGCTGCTACACACCTGATCACAGTATTGGCCGAGTTCCCACTCCCTATGGGAACTTCCTTTCCTTCCTCAAGACCATTGCTCATTAGTGTGATGAGTAAAGAGATGATTTGGAGCTTGATCTGGGTTTGAGACCTAGAATTACTTCTTGTTTGCTTTGTAACCTTGGGCGTATTTCTCAGGCTGGTTAAACTTGCTGCGAGAATACTAATAATACCTGCCTTTCTCACAATCTCTAGCTGAGAATTTATAAGGTATAATGAGAATTTATGTGAAAATACTTAGCCTGGTATCTGTCACAAAGTACGTGTTCATTCCTTTCTTTCCTGAGGTAGTACCCCTTTTACTTCCGCCCCCATTTCTATTGAAATTCTGTCACCTTTTATTTTAGCGCTTAGATCTTCTCTGGGAAAACTTTTCCAGTGTCCCTACAAGAGATAAGGGCTTTCCCTCTTGTCTATAGATTGTTTGTGGGATATTAGACTTTTGAAGAAAGAGTTCTAAGTAGTAGAGGTAACAGCACAGGGAAGTATAGAAAGCTGGAAAAAAAAATCAGTGTATTTGGAAGCAGGAAAATAAGAATCAGTGAGAGAGAGTTTGCAAATGGTGTAAATAAGGATATCTTGTCACTGAGTAATTCTCAGCCAATCTCATCCTACTAATCCAAATAGAAGGTTGTCGCCTGTTCCTAATACTAACCACAAAAGAGCTACTTACACCTCTTTTTTTAGTAAGAACCACACATCAATCTTCCCTATAGGCCTGTATTTTTAGAATTTGGTGCTTTGTTTTGGTAAGAATTTGATAGGAATATAAAGATTTCTAGGAAGACCCTGCCTACCTTGGTCAGCAGATTAGAAAGCATCCAGAATGACATCAGCCTGGCAGGCTTTGATGGGAACAGCCAAAAATGGCCAACAAAACTATTTATTCTTTTATCTACCATTTCACACCTAGTACATTCAGGAGCTACATTTAAAAAAAAAATTTATCCTTTGAAAAAAAAATTCATCGTCGAGAAAGCACTCATTCATTGTGAAGGTGGAAGGATTCTGTTATTGGAGTTGATTGTTCACGTTTGTAGATTTTAGAATTTTGTAAATTGGAGGGGCCTTAGAGTGGAATAGAGTCTTCAAAGGGAAACAGAAGGCTCTTGCTTTCTTTCATGAATGGAGTTCATTCACAAGACGCTTTTTCTTGGTCTATGATAAGTGATTTCAGACAATTAACTAATTGGTTGAGGCAGGTGACCTATCTGCTCTGCAGAGAGAAGTCTGCTCTTAGGAATCCACATAAAGAACATATCTTAAGCTTTCGCTGACAGCCAAAAGCAGTACCATTAACCCTCCTATGTAATGGCCAGTAAAAACCACAGATGAGAACTGCATTTTACTTGAAGAGGAAAGCATGTAACCCTTACAGCTGCCGATAGCTGATCACTGTCATCAGTAACTCAGTGTTGTTTTAAGCTTTGAAATATTTTTGAATGATTTTCCCATTTTCTCTATTGTGAGAAAAGTGATCCTCCAGAAACAGCCTGCTGTTATATTTTTGAGTGTTGCCAAATGCTTAGTTTGTTGAAATGACACTTGTGTATCACATAGAAAACAAGGGCAGAACTCATTTGTGGCCATCTTGAAAGTTCAAATCGGTGCCAAAAAAAAAAAAAAAAAGAGAGAGAGGTAATGAAAAATGTCTATAGGATAATGTTATTTTTTTCTGGATTTCAAATGTGAAGGAAATTCAGAATAAAAGGAGAGGGCCACAGACTTATCAAGAGGGGAATCAGAAGATAAGCGATGTCAGTCAATAAGTTGAACCTGTTTGCCCTTAGATTGAGAACCAGCGAGATAGGTATCATTGGTTTAGGGAACATATTATTAAGATGTGCCCAGAATATAATGTTTCATGATGAGAATGTCTGTCACTTTCATGAAATAACTGGTTCCTCTAACCTAGACAACCACAGGACTCGTCATTGAGACCCAAGGTTTCACAGCATCGTTTGCTCTTGTGTTAGTGGTTAGGAGTCAGCTTTGAACCTGTCAGACATGGGTTTGAATTGTTTCTGTCTTCTACCCACTTTATCACCTTGGCTGAACACATGGGAGGTATTTACATCAAGAATATGATGATGGTGGTTTAAATAATATCACATCACAAGAAATAGAAAATAAATAGTTGCTTCCTTTGGTTTAGAGACAGCGTTGTGGTCAAGGATGTCTTTTTTTTAATATCTTGCCTTTCAGCCATCCATAATGTGTTGACTTTCAACTTCATAAAACTAAGTTAGATTCTACAAGAAAATCAGAAGTCTCCCCAGGATACCTCAGAAGACTTCTGCTTGTGTCTTATCATCCAGAACTGTGACACATGAATTCTTTCAATTCGAAGGAAGGCTAGGAAAGTAAATGGTGCTTGTCTAGACTACAGTGAAGAAAGACAGGGATTGCTACTGGGTGTGATGTTATCCAGCCAACAGTATGGTATGTTGCACAACATTCAGTTAATGTTAGATGTTGTGATACTGATAAGAGATAACCATGTCATAGTGCTTTTCTAAAGATTGAAGTGATAGCTGCTTACCATCTTGTACTCTACTTACATGTGTAAGGAATTTGTTGTATGTTTAGAAAGCCCTTTAGATCCAAAGACGATGGGCCAACCGGGAAGGATAGTGTAGTCCACGCCTTCATATTGACCTGGCCTGTGTCCAGTATTTTGCTTACAAAGCCTTCCTAACCACCCCAGAACCACCACACCTGCTCAGCCGCTCTAAATTCCTAGTATCACTTATGATTTATTTACTGCTTTGTATTTTAAAAATACACATGACTCCCTAGCTAATCTTGGAGCTCTTTAATTTCAGGTTCTGCATAGAATGTGCCCACTGGAATGTAGGGAGGCACTCAATTGCTATTTATTCACAGAACATTTTTTATTTCTCACATTAGCTGACTTTCAGGTAGTGTAGGGGAAAAGAGTGATTAGAATGATGATCTTCTATGGGGAGGAATTTTGTTTTCTTTTGCTCAAACCTCCATTATGTTTTTCTCATATTTCCCCCGTACTGATTATTTTCCTCCATATGATTTATTAGGAGATGAAATATTTCATTCCATTTTTTATTACTCTCCTGCCTCCTCTTAACATAGTGTGGGACTCTGACTTAGCTGTGATGAATTTTGCCCTACTTTCTAATAGAGCAAAAATTCCTGCCCTCCTCACTTCCATCTGTGAGACTGTAGCTAAAAAGAAACCCTTGCACTAGTTACTTTGATGACTTTTGCACACTCACCACCGTCCTAAGTGTTTTTGGAGAGTTGGCTATGAGACAAATAGTGTTAAAGAAATCAAATTCATTGACTAAATTCTATAATGATGTGTAATCCACTCTCTGATCTTTTGTCAAGATCAAATGGTAGGAATGTGTAGGAATCTTGGAACTTGAAGATATTAAGGTAAATGTTAGCAAGGAGTATTTCGTAGCGAAGTCAGCTAGATACCGTATTGACAGTCAAGATTTTTTCAATGTTGTCCTCTGCTAGTGCTAGGTCTTCCGAATCCATGGTGAAATGTAGATGCCAGAGTAATCACAGCCAGATTTCTGAGTGGGATAGAGTGGCACTCTTCTCTTTATGACTGTTTTTTAAGAAACAGAGAATATTTGCTAATGTATTTTGATTTTTATCACTTCTTAATTCACTAATCCAATTTGTGTTGCTTCTAACTATACAAAACCCCAAAATTTCCTAACCTCATTTCTCATGCCCTTTGACCACTTTATTTTTCCACACATTTTACTCCAATCCAGTTTGGATGATGGTTATTGTTTAAATGTAGCAAATGAGATGACAGCAGTGATACCTGTATTTCCAAGTTCTAAAATAAACTTCATGTGCAGATGTTCAAAGTCTGAACAAAACTCAAAATCTTTGTTCTTAAACTGTTCACTAAGGTCCAGGAAATTTGGGGGGTGCCAGTTAATTATTCTCCTCCTTCTGATTCAGAGACAAGAAAGGAGTCATACAGAGGTGAAGGTATTGACCCCACTCGTGGCTGCCCAGTAGCCCTGGAAGTATAATCTGGAGATGTAAGCCTCGGAATAGTCAGTGCAGTGAGAGAAATCCAAGTCACCAAGGGCTATTAGAATAAGAGAAGAGGAAGCTGGGGATGAATTCCTGGGAATCATAGACCTTAACAAGGATTGCCCATAAGGACTAAAAAGGAGGAGCACAGAGATGTGGAAAGTTGTGGTGCCAGGTAATTCAAAGGATTTGGGAGCAGTATCTAGGGAAGAAGGAATGCTCAACAGCTTCAGGTGCTGCCAGGAGAGCAGTGAAGTTGGGACCAGCAACAGCAGCCATATCCACAGGACGTTACCACAAAACCAGGCTTAGAGCATCAGTGCGACAACATCTTGCAGTTCTCCCAGCCCAGCCTCCCTAGATCATAATCACATAAAACCACCTATGTTTTGTTTTCCAGTGTACCATCACCCCTGGCTCCCATCAGGTATAAAAACATGACATTGAAGATCTTCGGCCTTAAATGGCTTGTTATAAACCTGGAAGAAAGGCTTAAAAGCACGTGTCTGTATGTTTGAGGGATTATTGGTAAAATAAATAAGATTTTCCTTTGTAGTGGGGGTCCAAAACCTCTGGGTCCTGCCAAGAACTATAAACAACTCAATGAGGAATGTACTAAGGCGATGACAGGGTGAAGGGCCCTTCAAACTTACACCAGGGGTACCAGCACTGCTCTCCTGACTTCTCATAGTTGAAGGAGAGGTCTTTCCTTATTAGATTTTATTGATCTCTTCTTGTTTGGTACTGTGGGTACGCTGATGTTTGGGCTCAATAAATGGTTGGCAAAATTAGGCTTACTGAAAGTACAGTAAGTCCTCACATAATGTTGTCAATAGGTTCTTGGAAACTGCTACTTGAAGTGAAACAACATGTCCTCGAGCTTGTTTGGTTCAGTGTCCACCTGGATTGTTTTTATCTCATCAATATTATACTGAAAAGACCTTGAATGAAACATTATCATTTACTGTATGAAACAAGCGGAGGAAACAAACTCACTCCACCTAACTCAACTTTCTTCTCAGGCATGCAGACTGGGAGGGAACTCTATAGGGAACTCCTTTCTTGTCTCTGGGATGCCCCCTTTTGCCTCCAAGCACCTTCAGAAAGTTTTTCTTAAAATCAGGGTCTCTTATTTATTTATTTATTTAAAGATTTATTTGTTTATACAAGAATTGGGGTATAGGCCAGAGGCATGGGAACGTGAGAGAATTCACCAGAGACAAAGTGGGGAGCAGAACAGGCAGATGTCTAAAAGCACTGCTGAGGGGAGCAGCGGGTGAGACAGGAGAGGTCTGCCACGCCATGTGGGTATCTCCCTGGTTGGCTGGGAATCGAACCCGTGCTGCAGAGGCTGCGGATAACACAACGCTGCACCACGGGGGGGGGGGGGGCCCAAATCAGGGTTTTTCACCAACACAGCCTAATAGCTACTTGTTGATCTCCTAAGGTTGCATTTTAGTTTTCCTGCTTTTCATGCCATGTTTTGATTTGTCATAACACATGCCTCTAGTGCAAATAAACTTCCCACATTCCATTGCTACTTCTATGAAGGTTTTCCAACCTTTTAAACCTTCCTAACTCCTAACTTGTGAGGTATATCCCTTGACAATCAAAATTCACTTAAACACAGAGTATCTTTTGTACCACCTTTCTACATCTTTCATCATTTCAGTCAAGCTATATGTGTATAATACACTGGGGCTTTGCCTTCTGTGCTGTAATGACTAATAAGCATAGAGAGCCTAGAACACAGTGAGAACTTGATGAATGTTAAATTGAAATTTAAATCGTGCCAGGTGCCTGATAAGCTTTTCTGGGGAATAAAGCCAATGCTAAATTAATCTCACTAGGTTGGTGGACAGGGAGTGTTCCAAGCCCAGTAGCTTTCTGAGACAGTTTTTAAGTAGAAGCCCTCACCACCAACTTGCAGCAGTCTGTGTATTTTTAGTCCTCGCTTTTCATGTAAGTTTCCCGTTAACTGCTTGCAGGAAATCTTTTCTTGAACATAATCTGCCCATTTCCTGAAGTCTTCCTCTCCGCATTGTGTCAGTTTGGGGATGAATCAAGTCAGCAGTTTTGGAGAGTGTGTTCTCTTCCCTGCTGCTACCTCCCCCCTTTGTGGAATACCAGAAAGCTGCCTTTCTTGTCTGTTTCTAGGGGTGAAGGAAGGAGGGGCAAACCCTTGGTGTGTGTCAGCCTCTCAGGCCGCCTGGCACAAATGTTCTTTTGTATGTGGAGGGGGCATGTGTGTGTTTTTCCCCTTCCCAATGGACACTTTCATTTATTAGGTCCGGATGGTGTCCTCTGAGCTATCAACAATGGTGTGGGAGATAAAGAGCTGCCTCAGTGAGAGGGTTGTGGTGGCAGCAACTGGTTTTCCTTCTCTGCCTCTGCCTCCCACCCCCTTTGTCCATTGTGAGTTTGGTCTGACTTGCGCCAGCCTAGGACCTCTCTAGGGCCAAATGGCGTGTTCCTCTTACCTTGACAACGTCAAACATGGAGAAAAGAGGTTTGCAATGATAACAGTTCCTCAAGTTTATCCAGTATTAGTTTTTACACACATTATGCCTTTTGAAGAACTGAAATTTTGACTTTGATATCCCTTATGAATGTAGTATTTGAATAAAAAGATATGAGCTTGTGTAGTGGTCCTGCTATTTAATAGCAGTGAGACCTCAGGCAAGTTCTGGAGCTTATGACAGTGCCTGCTTTCGAGGGTGTTCCAAAGTTTAAATAAATATATATATAAAGTACCACATAGGAAGCACCCAAATGTTAACTGCCCCCAAATGAGGGGTGGTAAGGAGTATGAAATAAGATATTAAAGGTGATTAAGCTATGCATAAAATGCTAGTCATTTCAGTTACTCTTTGGTACCACTGCCCTGAGGCCAGCCTCTAGTACAATGCTTGGCACAGGGGTCAACAGTTACTTGAATGGGTACCCACTGTGAGAAACTTCAAAATGTGACCCATTTCCATATGCAGAAACCTTCCCCTAGTTACTCAAACTACTTCCTTAATTTTTGTAGCTGGGGATCAATGCAAGAATGGAAACCACTCCAGATATTTTAAGCAGGAAGGAATTTAATACAAGGAATTAGCTTCTTATCAAATGGTAGGAAGAATTAAAGCTGTGTGTCCTGCTGAAGGACTCCATGAATGACACCCCCCTCACCCCCAGAATATCACTGATATAGTACTGAAATAGTACTAAACAGTGTCAAAGGACGGTGAGGACTGGTCACTGTCTGTGGGTTCTTAGCTGTGCGATAACAGTTGCAAGACCATGCAGGCTCGAGGTGCAACTGCAATGGGGTTTACTTAACACCCCAGAGGCTGAGGAAACAAAAGAATTTCTAAGGTCACAAGTGGCCAGCTCTTACTCCAGATACTGTCCACAGTGTTCAGTAGTCCCAAACAAAAGCTGCTCATGCAATATGGCACTGACTCATCAACAAGCATCTGTTGCTGGTGGCACACTAGTAAGCAGTAGACCAGGATTCAACTCACACTCGCCGGTGGAGGTGCTCTCAGGTGGGGCTGCCTAGGTGACACTGCAGCAACTCTCAGAGCAATAGTCTGAAGGCTGGGCTACACAGCACTGGACACCAGACCGGACAGCAATAGAAGCAACAGCACCAGCAGGCAATGCCAGACTATCAGAAGCGGTGACAGCTCTGAAAGGTGGCTGGACACAGAGTGCTAGTTACCTGTCAGCAGTGATGATTAGCACTGGTCAGTGCTGCCAGTCTCCACTGGTTACCAAAAGGCAGTGTCAGAGACATAGTATTACAGCTCGTTGTGAGCTGTTGGCATGAATCAACAGCAGCCAGCTCTTTGGAACACCTGACCACAGCCAACAGTGCTCCTTGCAGGCAACGTCAGAGGCAGGGCCAGAGGCAGGTGAAGTGGCCGAGTCTCTGCAAAGGCCTATGGAGGCCTGGAGCCCCACAGAGGTCTCAGAGTCTGCAGAGGTCTGCTGAATCCTGCAGAGGTTGTCTGTTCAATGCTTCTTCTTCAGAAACCATTTGCTGAGTCAATCAAGCTGACTTTCTTGTGCTTATGTCCTCCTCCAGGTCCCTAATCTACAAACCTGATTGGATTGTTTTTCAGTTAAACTCTTTTTTTTTTTTTTTTTTTTTTTTCAGTTAAACTCTTGATTGGTGCTGGTTAAGCACCAAGCAAACTCACTCCATTTTCAGTTTGTATAATAAATTCAAGCCCTTGATGGACAGCTGGAGAGCTCAAAGAACCTAATTAGTCCATTTATGAAGCTGACAAAAGGAAATACAAAAGGGAAAACCCACACCGCCTGCTCAGATTCAAACTGCACTGTAGCTAGGGCAGGCTCACAGGCCAGAGCCAGCCTCAGTGGGGCTGGAGGCACTGTATCTGGCTCCCCTCAGCATGGCCAGGTTTAACAATTCAGGACACCCTCTGGCAGTGCTGGGACTTGCGTTCTAGCAACTGTAGGGCGGGCTGCCTCTGGGCACCTGCCATGTTGTCCCTGTGCACTGCGAACCTCTCTGCCTGTGGCTCCATGAAGCCACAGCACCAGAGCTTCCCTGGTGGGGCCCAGTGTTCCTCCCTGCAGCCCTGAACCAATGGACACAGGGCTTGGGGCGGTCACTTCCACTGTTGGAGCACTGGGGCTGGTCTGGGGACTGTTGCTCTGTAGCCCAGGCCGGCCTGTGTAATTGGAGTGACCTGAGTGCGCCCCACAGGCAGCACTCTGAGGCAGGAGAGGGGCTGCTCGCAGGTGGGGGACTGAGGCTGGCTGGCTAGCCCAACTGCTAAAGCCCCAGCAGGGCTACTTCTGCTGGAGTCTGCAGGCAGTGAAAAGCCCACCTCTTCTCCACTTTCAGAGCAGCCTGCACCAGCCGGCCCACAAGCTGTGCTCACTGGTGGCTGTGGAGCCAACAGAGCCATCATGCCTTGCTGCTCAGGCCGAATGGAAAAGCTGATCATGCCCCAGGGCTTGTGCTGCAGGGATCCAGTTTCAGATCAGTTTAATACTTCACTCCCATACTCCATAGCTGTGATCTCAATTTGGGAGGTCACACCTGAGATGCTGCTGCTACAGTTGCACCATGGCCCTCAGGAAGCTGGAAAATGCCTCATCTGCATAAAACCCTTTCTTGTCTACACCCTTGCTTCCCTGAGAATCAAGAAGCAGCCGAAAGAGAGCAGGGAAATGGCCTTCACTTCCAGTTTACCAGTCTCATATGAATGCAAATAATTGACAGATTAACTACAAGAAATCAGATATCTGGTAAAGGTGATTTTTTTAGTGTTCCAGCAGTTCTAAGTAAGAGAGGAGGAGAGTGGAGGTTGAGTGGGCCAACCTGCAGTATACCACACAGGCTTCATCTACAAAGGATTTCAGGAAGCAATAGGACAAGGTAAAAGCTAAATGAGGAAATACAAACAGGTCCTTTTGCATCGCGTTATTCTCTTCCAAGCACATGGAATGCACTTTGGGTCATAGATCTCTTTGGGGCCCTTCCGTATTTCCCCATGTAGACTCTTCTGACTATCCCAGCCAACCCTCCTTGTAAGCCTTGGGAGTTAAGATTAGCATGAGTACCTTCTGTGCATGTTGGATATTGTGCTAGGCAAAGGGAACATAAATTATAGCCATCATCTAGATTCTACTATTGAAACCATCCAGACCTGGGGAATGTCAAAGTTCATGGGTCTTTATCTGTGCACTCACAGTTGCAAGACACAACTCAAACACAGAGTGCAACAACAACAGAACAACAGGGTTGAATTACAGGGGGGGATATTGGGAGAGCTAAAAAAAAAACAGGTTCTAAGGCCAATAATGGCCATTCATCCTACCCCAGATAGTGTCTGCTGTGTCCAGTAATCCAAACCATAAGCTGCTTGTGAAGAATGGTATTGGCCCTCTAATGAGAGCTGGGAGCTGGTGGGGCACCCATAAGCCATGGACCAGGACCCAACTCAGGGTGGCAGCTGGAGGTAGTCAAAGTGGCACTGGTAAGGGGGCACTGCAGCAGCCAGCAGCAGTGATCTAGAGGCAGTGCCAGGCAGCACCTCATGCAACAGCCACAGGAGACAACAGGAGATGGCTGGGCACAGGGCATGGTGCCAGTTCCAGTCAGCAGGTGATGTCAAGGATCAGACAGTGGTGGACAACTCTTAGAAGCGCTGGGCACAGACAGCAGCACTGGTCAAGCCTAAAGCAGAAGCAGCGATCAGGAGGCAGCGCTGGTCATGCCATAGGCAGAAGTGGCAATTGATAAGCCAAAGCAACAGGTTGGCCATCTGAAGTGGTCTTCCCAGTCAGGTGTGCGCAACTGTGTCTGCTGCCCTGTCTTTCATAGTTTTCAGGGTATCTTCATTCCTCCCCTTGCTCCCAATAGCAGCACAGGTTTCCAAGCTGATTGGCACGTTTTCAAAACTAGTGCAGGTTTCAAAACCCAGTTGCTGCCTTTACTGGTTAAAACCTGATTGGCAAAGGTTTCAAAACCCAAACCCCACTGGTAGGGGAAACCCCACCTATGCCAAGGTCAGCTGCATGGCACAGGGTGTGGAGCGTGCCCCAGAGCCAGGCATGCTCTGCTGTACCTGGTTGCTTGCTAAAGCAGGGCGCGGGGGGCACTGCAGAGGCAGACCCACGCTGCTCTGCCACAATATTGTACTTACTATAACAAGCATATGCATCTGTCCACCACTCGTTCATCCATTATGTATCTTACTTTTTAAAGCATTTAAAGTAAATTACAGGGGCCTCCCTGGTGGCACAAGGGGTTAAGATGCAGCACTATGAAGCAATCCACAGCCACTGCAGCACAAGTTTGATCCCCAGCCAGGGAACTGCCCACATAGCACAGCAGACCTCTCCTGACTCGCCCACTGCTCCCCTCAGCAGTGTATTTCAGTCGATATGCCTGTTCTGCTCCCCACTCTGTCTCTGGTGAATCCTCTCACCCCACACATCTCTGGCCTGTACCCCAGCTCTTGTATGCATAAATAAATAAATTTTTAAAAAATGAAATAAAAAATAAATTACAGATACCAGTATATTTCTCCCTAAATATTTAAGCATGTGTATCATTAACTAGAGTTCAGTATTTTTTCAATTTTTTTTTTCTATCAGGTAAAATTTACACGGAGTGAAATGCCCAAATCGTATGTAAGCATTCTCTGAGATGTGACAAATGCAGACACCTGTGTAAATCAAGTATCTATCGAGCTATAAAACATAACCATCATCCCAGAAAGTTTCCTCATAACCCTTCTTACACAATTCCCACATTCACCCTCTAGAAGTGACCACTGTTATTTTTTTCTACTATAGATTACTTTTATCTGCTTTAGAATTTGATTAAAAATGAATCTTACACATTTCCCTGGCAAGTGTGTCCAAATCTGTATAAACTTTCTTTTGTTTAAACCTTCCTTCACTTAGCATACTACTTTTGAAATCCTTCCATGGTGTTGATTGTATTCATAGTTTATTGCTGAGTAATATTCCATTGCATGAATATATTCATGTTTATCCATTGTTATATAGTTGGATACCTTGTTTTTGATTATTATGAATAAGTTCTCTTTGAGCCCATAGTGTACTTTTTGAAAGACACTTATTTTTTCAGTTTTATATTTACAGAAAAATTGAAGCATTTCCACATACATCACACCAATGTTCCCTATTGGTAACATCTTACACTTACTGTTCTTTTTAAAGACCCCGTCTTCCTTTGCTCTTTGGGCTTGGATTATGTCCTCATCTGCACTAACAAATGAACTCACTTTCTGTCTTTTGCTCTTCTAGACTTTCCTCTCACCTTCAACAAATCCTCAACAAGGTTGTAAGACTTTTCCCCAAAGCAGAGTTTATGATTATAACAACAATTAATATTTATGCTACTCTTGCCAATTTATAAAGCACCTTAACATCCATTTCTTCTTCCGTTGAATCTAGTAAGGTATATATTATACCCATAGAGGAAATGCAAAGCTCAAAGAGATTAAATTACTTCAAAGTCACACATGCTAGTGGTTTAGAATTTAGGATGTAAACCCAGTTCGGTCTTTCCTTAAATCCTGATTATTTTTCCTTTATATCATATTCTTTTTACTAAAAATGTGGACTTTATAATTCTTTTTTAGTACAAACTGTTGCCATTCAAAACATTAGATCTTATGTCAAGTAAGATCTCTGTGATTGGGATGTCATATGTTTTTTCATTGCTGTCTTTTCCTCAGATCTTCTGGGCTCTAGAAACAGTTGTATGTTGTTTTCTGGACACTTCCTGAGTATTGATACCTCCATGCATTTTGATGGTGCTGTCTTCCTCTTTACCTTTAAGAAGGTATTCATTAAGAATACCGTTTTTCTGTCTTTTTTCATCTGTTTTTCTTGGAATTTGCTTCTAGTGATATTTTTCATCCTTTAAGGTTAAACTCAGATATCGATACTTTCACATGACTCATGTTTGATCACTTACCTTCCCCCACCCTCTGATTCACAACATGAGATGCTTGGGTTGCTGTTGTGTTGATATGTTAGGCTTCTAATGCCTAACATTCCATATACAGGTAGAAAGATGATTAAAACACAGTCTCTTGAAGCTGCATACAGTTTGTTAGGGGAATCAGACCTGTGCAGAAGTGGGGTTGTTGTATGGTTGTTGTATACTTGACTCTCTCGGTAGGGCTTCAAAATTGGCCCAGATAGAGATGTATTGAGTTCCCGCTGTGTATCCAGCAAAGATGCACAACATATATTTGTAGAATTGTATTGCATAATAGACATTTGGATAAAGTAGGAATGATCTTGAGCATAGACAAAAATGGTGACCTCCTTGCTGTAGTTACAGAGCATAGAAGGAAACTCTGCCCAATAAATCTCTGTGCAGTTTCTCCTTAGTTATCCCACTGGGTAGGAACTGTGCCATCTGTGGACATGTTGGAGAGTAGAAAACTGCAAATTGAGTCAGTTTTTGAGTGATTTAAACTTTCTCTATAATGTAAATTTATATATTCAACCAAAGTTATTGAGGTCCTATTCCATATTGGTGTCTTTATCTATGACTGAGAATACAAAGGTGGGCAAGAAGCTCAGTCAATTCATAACAGAATGTAGACATCTTCACAGATTATAGTAAATAACCTGAATTTTTTTTTTTTTGGAACAAGATAGGACAAAAATAATTTAAAGTAACAATTTCTTACCGTATAAGAAAGCCCTTCAAAGTGGTCTCATGACCATAAGTTCAGTTATTTGCTCTCATTTTAACTCATTCTTGAACCCATAGGGAAAAAGAATTACTTTGATGCAGTACAGTTTACCATTATCAATGAGTGACCACTGTGTATCATTTAATTTTATAAGGACAGCCAAATAAATACAAAATTAAATCCCCTCCCCCAAAAGTTGATCAATCTAAACTTAATTTTCTCACTTGAACTGTGTGTTTGCTGGCCCTCCTCTGGCAACAAGTTGTGATGATTTTAAATAAGACACTTCTCTGAAAATAACATCTGTTCTGACTATCTCACAGGGTTGGAAACATCTAACAGAAAAGTTAATGAAGATGTTCTTTAGATGCTAATATGACATGCTTCACGATATAATGTAAGAGGGAAAAAACGAAGCTCACTTAGTATCATATGACACTGAATCATACATACTACGATTTGTGTAAAAAGAGGAAAGTGTGTACTTGTTGTCACACACATAAAATATCTGAAATGAAATATGAGAAAATAACAATGATTATTTCTACAAATAATCATTGGGTTAAGATGGAAGGAGACTTTACTGCTTGCCATTTTATACCTCTTGATTCTTCTTCAAAATGTTGTGTTTAAAAATAAATGAAGAAAAATATTTGAGCAGCTTACTACTAAAGTTTGTGGGAATCAGCTATCGTGAACTTTCTTTTTTATTCATGGTTTTATTTCATGATTTCTAGTATAATCTCTCTATCTTTTGACATATTACTGACCATGTAGTGGTTGTTAGGATGTCACTAAGTTCTTTAAAGTTCTTAGAAATCCCACACTTTAGATTGTTTGTAGTTTCTGTGGTCAGGAAGAAGACACATATGAACATAGATAAGAGTTCTTAGAAACCTAGATTCATAAACTCTCAGGGCTAGAAGAACCAGACATTATTCTAGTCTGCCCCTCACTGTATATTTGGATTTGTTTTTTGTTTATTTGTTTTATATATATTTTACATCATTCTTCTTTTTTTGTGCAATGCATTCTTCTCTCAGATGTAGTACCTGTAAAATTCCTACCACCAATTCACCTGTGACCCATCACCATAGTCCCTTGTATAAGAACACATTTCCTCCCCTGTTTTGATCCCTTCCCCTCGCCCCCTCCCTCCTTAGTGTCTCTGATTAATTAATAGTTGCCTATTAATTTTGTTTTTTAATTTGTTATCATTTTTAACATGTTATTTGGTTCCCCTATATTTCTCCTATAAGTGAAACCATCTGATATTTTTCTTTTTCTTTCTGGTTTATTTCACTGAGCATAATCCCTTCCAGCTCCATCCATGTTGCTGCGAATGGCATGAGTTTGTCGTTTTATTGCTGAATAGTATTCATTGTGTATATACACCACATCTTCTTGATCCAGTCATCTATTTTTGGGTATTTGGGTGGTTTCTATATCTTACCTATTGTAAATAGTGCTGCAGTAAACATAGGGATGCAGGTGTCCTTTTGAATTAATGTTTTTGTGTTCTTTGGGTCGGTTCCTAGGAGTGGAATTGCTGGGTCATATGGAAGCTCCATTTTAAGTAGTTTTGAGGAACCCCCACACAGATTTCCATAGTAGTTGGACCAGTTTGCACTCCCACCAGCAGTACAGGAAAGTTCCTTTTTCTGCATATCCTCACCAGCATTTGTCATTTCCTGTTGTTTTTTTTTTTTTAATATGTGCCATTCTCACTGGTGTAAGGTGGTATCTCATTGTGGTTTTGATTTGCATTTCCCTGATTGTGAGTGCTGTTGAACATTTTTTCATGCACCTGTTGGCCATTTACGTTTCCTCTTTGGAGAAGTGTCTTTTTAGCTCTTCTACCCATTTTTTGACTGGATTGTTTACTTTGTTTTTGTTGAGTCTCATTGGCCCTTTGTATATCTTTGTGCTCAGTCCCTTATCAGTAGTTTTAAGTGCAAAAATTTTCTCCCAGTCAGTAGGGTGTCTCTTTATTTTGGTTAATGTCTCTTTTGCTGTACAGAAGCTTTTTAGTTTGATGTAATTCCAGCTGTTCATCTTTTCCTTCACTTTCTTTGCTTTGGAGGAAGTGTCTTTAAATATGTTACTAAAACGTATGGTCATGTAGTGTTTTGCCTATATTTTCTTCTGTATATTTCAGGTCTTATGTCCAAGTCTTTTATCCATTTCGATTTTGGTTTTTGTGCATGGTGCCTCACTGTATATTTGTATGCCCTGTGTAACACTTCTGCTCAGTGGTCATGACTATGATGTTGCTCAATATCATTGAGATGCTAGCTTAGTCAGAGAGAGCCTCAACTCTGTGACCTCTGAGCTGTCCTGGAAAGATCAGTGGACTACACAGGAATCAGCTTATTTGATTTCTTACTTCAGCTCTGCTACTAATTCTCTGTTCAGCAGCAGGCAGATCACCTTCCTACTTTGGATCTCTGTTTCTTCAGCTCTAAAATTAGAGCATTGGACTATACCAGACATGGCTGCTAATACTTCCCCCTTCCCCACCTGGGACAGACATCACTTCTCAGTTTTGGCAGTTTCTTTGTAAGAGATAACTACAAATGAAGTCTTAGAATCCTTCTCAGCACAGTCTTCCAGGTAACTAGAACCAAGAGATAGGACTTGGCAAGTGAGGTGAAAATTATTCCCTTCTGTTTCTAACTTTGTCAAGCAGCAATGTGCTAATAAATATTTAATAGCAAATTCTCAGGGAAAAAGACAAAGAAGATGCCCTGATTTGTGCCATTTACCAGTTTCCCATGGCAAAAAAAAAAAAAAAAAATCCCATCATGACTGATTTCAAATTAGTAAGGTAAAGTTAAGTGCATTGCAAAATTTCTGAAAATTTAACATTCAGCATTCATGAGCTAGAGAAAGCTGACTATACACAACACTGCAAAATCATTGATTTTGGATAAACTAGCCACAGCCGTAAGTGAAAAATAGCCATCCTCCCTGGGGAATTTTATCTAAAGGTATAATTCCTACCTTATAGTATTTGGACTTCAGAAATACTTGAGGGTGGTGAGATCTTGGTGAAATTATTATATTTCCCTGAGCTTCAGTAATACTATTTGTTTTAAGTGGAAATAAAGATTCTTACTTGATAGAATTATAATCAGTAATTAGAAACTTCACATAAAGTGCTTAGTACTGTACCTAACATATCCTTTGACCTCGATTATTTCCCTTCCCTTATAGGTATGTGAAAAGCTTGCCTCTGCTTTCCCTCCATCCCTTCTTTTTTCCTAGCCATTATATTCCCTTGAGAGTCCATTCTCTCTTTCCTGTGCTCTATCTACGTAACTACATCTTACTTACCCTAACATTTTATCTGTATTTATCTTCTATCCAATCCTCTCTTGGTAGTCTGTGCATCAGACATTAGAGCCACACTTATAGGTAGATACCAATCCTGTGTCTCTTGAACTGCCTCCCATCATAACACCATGGGCAAATGGTACTAATTAGTCACTTATCTTGGAATCAAAGCTGTATCAGGGCTGTTTCCAAAAAGAGCTTCTCTTATGTGAGTGTCAAAGGAGCCTGTTGAAGAGCAGTCCAGAGCTTAGTGGCAGATACCTAGTATGTGCTCAAAACCAAAAATCTGACAGTGGGTAGAATTATTTTCACAATTTAAGAATATAACATTTATTCCTGCAAGTAGAGTATTTCTGAAAAGTTGTCCAAAATCAATGAAAGTTTGACTTCTGAGCAATCGCTGAGATGTTGATTCTAGTTTGTTTTATGTTTATAAAGAAGTGTTAGGGGAGATGTACCTCATGCCCTAATTTCAGCACCAGTTCTTAAAATACCAAACACACATATGATGCTCCAAACTTTCTTGTGAACTGGGAATAAAAAGATAATTGGACACGGCTCTTGCCTGCAGGGAACTTAGAATGTATAGGCAAGAGATAAATCAGCCCACAAATATAGCATAGGGGGTACACACAGTCAGTAACAGAGGTAAACAGGTATAGTGGTTCCATTAGCCTAAGATTGTGGGAGACACCTTGGAAGGAGTGATCTGGGAAAGCTCTCTCCTTTCTCACAGGACTTAGTACTTCACTAAACTTGTACGTCCTTGACACAAGGGTGATCACGTCTACTCCCATGGCTTCAGTTACCATCCTGATGTGCTGATAATGTCTCTGGTCCAGGTATGTACATTGAGCACCAAATTCATGACCGGTAGTTCAGCTTCACAAGGCTATCGTAAAGACTCTCTATTTAATTTTGAATGTCTAAAATTGAATTTAGTATCATCTGTCTAGTACAGGTTTCTGCATGCTCTAGGAAACCTACATCAGTAGATGTCACAGTTTGCTCAAGTCAAAAACCTATCAGTAATTCTTGATTGTGTGTGTTTGCACATTCCAGCAATCATTGAGATGCTGGGACTAGCTATTTTAACATCTCTCTTTTCTTTCTCTCCGCTGTCCCATCAGGACCAAAGCCCTCCACAATATTTTGCACATAATGAAGAGCCTCCCAGTTGATGTCTGAGGCTCCTCCAGCTTTTCACCTAGCCAACACAATCATCTTTCCAGAACACAAATCCAGCACTTGTTTTTAGAACTAATGTTTTCTGCTGTCCTTAGGGTGAAATCCAAAGTCCTTGACTTCTTCCTACTGGCTTTCTGTAACCCCATCTTTAATAAGGGGAAGACTCTCTTGCTCGTCATCTCCCCCGAGGACCCTACATTTCCCTTTCTCGTAATATTGATCATGATTTTATTATAATTACTTGTTTCTTGTTGGCATCTCTGCTAGACCCTAGGTTCTGAGATCAGGCCTGCATTGTTTACTCTTCAGCAGAGAGCCTGCTTCATGGTAGAATATTGCCTGTGTGAGTTCATATTTTAAATGAATTTTTAAGTAATCTGTACAACAAATGGGAAGTCTAATGTTTGTAACTCATTGGTAAATTTGGTTAGTCTTAAGGTTAAATTTTCTTATAGCAGATCATTGGTTGTGTGTACGGGGTAAAATAATTCCAGTTTCTGTCATTGTATCAGATGTCAAGAACCAGAGAGTTCACACTACGAAGCCCTTCAAACAAAAACTTTATCACTTTCTTTTCCTCTAGTGTTGCAATATGTACCTGCACACACATGTCATTTTCTTCCCTTTGAACTGTTCCTTTAGTCAGAAATGACAATTATTGGGTAAAGTAAGATGAATGTCATTAAGACCCTTGGAATACCGCCGACTGTTTTCCAAACACGTATCAACAAATATCTTTGAGTAAGAGACAGGGCGCCTGTTTAATCACACCTTTACCACCTCTGGAAAATGTCACTGAAATCTTTTTTGCTGGTTTAACAGAGTGTTGGTGGAGGGGGTCTTCCCCATTCCTTTTAGTGATAATTTGGGTTTTTGATGTGATTCTTCTTGCAGCTCTTTCTGAAGGAGCATGGTACCCCTCAAAGCCTTGTTCCAAGGGGGTGGGGCTCACAACCTCAGGGGCCTCTGGGGCACAGCATCTCCATTGTGCCATGGTGGGGAGGGCCAGAGATGGAAGGAAAACATAACACAAACCACACCATTGTTAGCAGATGAGACTGCTAGGATAATGCTGTGAGAAGGGATGAAAAGAATGATTCTTCATTCTCAATTGTTGTGATTTGCAAGGATGAGCCAACGGCTCCAGCACGGGAAGGGATGGGTCTTTACTACATCGCCAGATGCTCCTTTTTCTGGTTCTGCCCTCCATTATTTCTGGTGAGAAGGAGTCGGGGGGCCGGGGGCGGGGGCGGGTAGCCTAGCAGCTGAAACAGATTAACTTCTATGCCAGTTTCCTCCCTTTGAGTGATGCTCTGGACCCGAGGACATTCAAAATTAGCCAGAAACTGTTGAGAAATAAGAACATGGTTCAGGATCCACAGTGTAAAAGCCAACCTTCTGCCGTTTGCGCACCATTCCAGTCTTTATCTCTGCGAGCTGCTGGAGGCAAGTAGTGGTTTCTTTCCTCTGCTTCCCCACTGCCACTGCCCTCAGTCAGGTCCTCATCCTGTTTTGTCTGGGCTATGGCAATAGCTTCCTGTTTCCCTTCATCTATCCTCTTCCACGCTGTTGTTGAAGTGCACTTAGATCTTGTCACACTCCAATTTAAATTGTCCCCTCTTCAGGATAAAATCCAGGGTCCTTGTCCCAGTTTTTGCTTTTTGTTTTGTTAGTTTTTTGTTTTGTTTTGTTTTGTTTTTTGCATTTAGTAATCAAATCCCAAACTTTTTTTCCAAACTGACACCTGCCTCTCCTCTGTGCTCTGACTAGTGCATGAAAGGTATTTGTGTTGGTCCTTCTGCTCTGCTTCCTCTTCTGCCTGTTTGACCTGACATACTCTAAGCCCTTACATTGTTCCTCAAAATGCAGGGACTCCTGGTATATCACCTTTTTGGTGAATTTTTCCTGAATTTCCCTTAGCAATTAATGACTCTCTCCTGTTTCTGTAACCTTGCTATAGCAGATACATACACATTGTGAATTCTGTGCTATTTCTCCCCAATCAGGAATTATCATCTTCCTTTTGTAATTTATATTTGTAAATCACCAGCCCCTACCGCAATATTTTGCACCTAACAGATGCTCAAAAATGTTTCCTTTCCTTCCTTTTTTCCTTGCATATTCTTAATCCCTGTAACCTCCAGTGTGCTCTTATTTTTAAAGCTGAGAGTTTAATGAAGTTTAATCCTTTTTTTTCCTTTTTAAAAATGATTAACAAAATCAAAGCCCAATGAGGTAAAGAATTCCTCCCCTGAAATGTACAGCCAGCTTTAATGGCAGAGCTGGACAATCTGGGTGGGACTGAATTCCTTAGGTAAATTGCAAAGTCAGGGGGATAGGAAGGAACTAAGATTCATTGTCAGGTTTTTTGTTTTACATATATATATATATATATATATATATAAACTTATTTTTGGAAATTTTTTTAGGTTGTGATAAAAGACATAAAATTTACCATCTTGACCACTTTTAAGTGTTCAGTTCAGTGGCATTAAGGACATTCATATTGTTGTACAACACTCACCACTATCCATCTCCAGACCACTTTTCATCTTGCAAAACTAAAACTCTCCACCCATAGTGCAGTAACTCCCTACTCCCTTACTCCCCCATCCAGGGCAAAATTCTCAAGGTTCACTGATCTTTTGCATGTATCAGAATTTCTTTCCTTTTTAAAGCTAACTAATAGTCCATCATACGTGTGTACTGCATTTTGTTTACCCACCCATCCCCTGATAGACACTGGGTTGCTTCCCCCTTTTTGGCTATTGTGGATTACACTGCTGCAAGCACATATGTGCAAATCTTTATTTGTGTCCCTGATTTCAGTTCTTTTGGTTTATACCCAGAAGTAAAATTAACAAGTCATATGGTAATTCTATTTTTAAATTTTTGAGGAACCACCACCAAACTGTTTTCTAGAGTGGCTTCACCATTTTACAATCTCACTAACAGTACTCAGGAGTTCCCATTTTTCTATGTCCTCAACAGTGCTTGCTACCTTCTGATTTTTGATTGTAGTCATCCTAATGGAAGTGACTTTTTTTTTTAAGATTTATTTATTAATACAAGCATTGGGTACAGTTAGAAGCATGGGAGGGTAAGAGAATTCACCAGAGCGGGGAGCAGAACAGGCAGAAGGACTGAAGTACACTGCTGAGGGGAGCAGCGGGCAGCAGGAGAGGTCTGTGCGCCATGTGGGACCCTCACCGGTGACCAGGGATTGAACCGGCGCTGCAGAGGCTGGGGGCAGCTTCCCAGCCCAGTGTTCAACTGCTGCGCCACCAGGGGAGGCCCTGAAAGTGACTTTTATTTGTATTTTCCCTAATGATTAGTAATGTTGAACAGATTCTCCTGGTTTATTAGTGATTATGCCTTTTTTAGAGAAATGTCTTTTCAAATCCTTTGCCCATTTTAAAATCAGATTGTGTTGTTGTTGTGTTATCAGGGTTTTTCATATTTCCGGATATTAATTTCTTATATGATTTGCACGTTTTCTCCCATTCCATGGGTTGTCATTTTTTACCCTATTGACTGTATACTGTGACTCACAGTAGTTTCAAAATTTTTTGTAGTTCAGTTTATCTACTTTTTCTTCTGTTGCTTTGCTTTAGTGTTTATTGCAGAAATCCAGTATCATGAATCTTTTCCTCTTGTATTTTTTCCTAAGAGTTTTGTAGTTTTAGGTGTTATAGTTAAGCCTTTAATTCACTTAATTTTTGTACATGGTATGAAGGTCCTTTTTCATTCTTTTGCATGTAGATATCTAGTTTTCCTAGAACCATTTGTTGAAAAGATATATGTTACCTCATCTTCTGTACATTATAATCCTGAATGTGGTACGACTTTCATTGGTAAGAAAACAGACTTGAAATATCTCTGAGAAATTGTTGAAGCAGGTCCTTTGTAATTGTCACAGACCAGAAGCATAGAAGAAGGTGGGGTGGAATTTATGATACGAGTGAGAACAGGGAAATGGAGGGAGGGATTGGGGAAATGCAAAGGCAGCAAACCCTGAGCAGAACCTTGAAGCATGTTTAGAGTTCACTTGAGAGCCTTCTCTGTCCTTCTGCCCCCCTCCTTCCTCCTCTGACTGTTTCTCACGTCTTCAGTTTGCTGTCTCTTTTGAAATTCTTCGAAGAGGATCATTTAAAGCTTTGCCACAGTCTGTCCCAAACTGTTTTCAAGCTTTGTCGGGGGACTCTGACCCTATGCTCGAGCTGTGTTAGTTCCCATTGCTCTGGTGCCAAACCTTACCTTCACGCACCATGGTCACTTTATTCAGCTGCCTTTACTGAGGCCTCTTGAGGGTGGGGACACACATTCATCTCTGCATCTCCACAGCAGGTGGTACAATGCCAGCCAGAAAGGTGGATGCTCAGTAAATATGCTGAAAAGACAACTGGACAGTTTTTGTTCATCCTTAATTATTAATGTGTCATCATTATTATTATATTCTCATGTTCATAATGATTATGAATACATAATCATTCACGATCATTCAGTATATACAATGTAGTCTTACTTTTAGGGATTGTAAAAGTCATGTGATGTTGCCTCTGCCGTCCAGTGATTACAGTCCAGTTGGGACTAATAGTTACTTTTTTTACATGCACTTCACACTTCAAGATACTTTTACATGCACTTCACACTTCAAGCAAGACACTAAACCATTTTAGGCAACTTGGTTTGTTCATGCACAAAATGGAGATAAGAGCATTGCTTCCTAGGTGGCTGAGTATTGAAAATCAGACAGTGTACGGGAGTAAGGAATTCAGCACGGTGCTGGCATATCACATGGGCACTCAAATGTTAGCTATTTGACGTTTGTCTCCATCACTGATGTTTGTCCCTGTGGTAACACGCTGTTTATCACTTGGAGAAGGAGGCCCGCAAGTACCCTCGCAATCATTTTGCCGTGGTTTCTGGGGAATCTTAATAGCCACTCCCACTGCATATGAGTCCACAAAAAGCCCTCATGTGATCCTTGTCTGACTCGGCCACTCAGTGAATGGCTCCTTTACTTCCCCCTCCTGGCTTTGTGCTTTTATGAGTGAATTACATGGGACTTGATACTTCTAAGTCCAGAAGCAAAGGAATAATCCAGATAGGAATAGAACACAAACTCCCTCATCGATTCCAGATTGTGCATTCTTCTCAGTTACACTTTCTGCAGCCTTTTCTGTGACCGCCTCACATTTATTATGGCAGGTGAATTCAGGTTGATAGGATCACTGAGGCACAGTGGAATTTAATCTGTACTGATGCTTGCTTTTCAGTTTGTAGATGCTGCAGGGCACTTTGTGATAAATGATGCCTTGTAAATTAAAACACAACTAAGGGTCTCTTCAGTGTTTCTTGAATTAAGTTTATTATGTGTGGTAATTTGCACCTAGAGGCTTTTGTTGTTATTTGTTGTAGTGACTGTGGCAGTAATGAGCCTGCTTCCAACATAATTTGGCACATGCCCCATAGACAGTTCATTTGCATTTGGCAGGACTCCATGGTGTACCCTGAACAAATGAATCAGCCTATTTGGGATGTGGGGACACTGACTCATGGGGAGGCTGTGAGTCTTGCTCGTGATCCCCAGTGATTCTGAGATAGGGGAATACCAGAGTGCCGTGTTCTTTTCCTAACTGGATTATTCCTTAGCCTATGGAGTATCAAGTCCCATGTCATTCACCCATAAAATAACAAAGTCGGGGTGGGGATGGGAAGTGGAGGGTGGGGGCTGACAGTTGCGAGGGGTAAAGGAACCATTCCCTGAGTGCTTGAGTCAGACAGGAATCACACGAGGTGCTTTATATAGGACTCACATGTAAAGCGGGAGTAGCTATTAATATTCCCAGCAATCCTGGATTCTGGTCTGATCGCAGGACTAGCTGCTTTATTGTGGCAGGTAATACTTTTATCTTACAGCTGCATTGATCCAAACCCTTTGAGGAACTTAAAGCAAATATTTTGGAAAGACAAAATCTTGAGTGGTCCCAAAGCCAACATAGTAAAGCTTGTAAACCTCTGATTCTCACATCAGCCTTATAAGATACACAGAGCAGGTGATAATTTCTTCATGAGCCTTACACAGGTCGTGGAACTTTCCTGAGTTCACACAATAAACAGCAGACTGAGGTTGGAACCCCGGTTATCTGATAGGTCACTACTAAAGATCATCCAATTCTAAGATTCAACATGAAGCTAGAGCATGTAATAATTTATATACAGTTCCTTTTCCTCTACCGTAGTTGAGAGTCTTGATACTTAAGATCTAGAAAGTTCCAGATGTTCCTAGCCAAGAGATATAAAACAGGTCTGAGTTTAAGAGAGGGAGTCTTGGTGAGTAAAAAGAGCCTAAAAGACAATCACAAGTCCTTGCTTTGCCTGGAGGTGCCTCTAGGTGCTTCATGCCCCATTCCTTATCTTTCCAATGGGATAATAATAGAAATTTCTCACAAGATGAATGTATGGATGAAATGAATTACTATGTGTGAAATACTTATTTCCATGTCTGGCACAGAGTCAAAGTTACTATTAAGGTAAATACCACACAGCTTGGAGAAACCCCAAAATAATCTTCCTCTTGTTGTTCTCATTCTTTTTTTTTTTTTTTTTTTTGGCATTTTCTTTCTTTCTTTTTTTTTTTTAATTTTCTTATATCGTTGTTCATTTTTGTGCAGTATTTAATTTCTCCCCTCAGGGATAGTCCCTATAAATCTCTGATCACCACCTCACCCGTGAACCATCACCATAGCCCTTTGTGCTCTTCCCTCCCCTGTTTTGACCCCCTCCCCTGTTTTGACCCCCTCCCCCTGCCTCCCCTGCTGTATGTCTCAGAGCTATAATTTGCCCACGAGTTTTGTCTTTCTCATTGAAGACAGGCCTCCCAGCCTGGCTCAGAGATTACAGTAAACACCAGGGGGCATGCAGTTGGCTGTGACCTCAGCATAGGACATCTTGGGTAATATTCCACCATGTGACATGAACTTGGAAACAAGCCCTGGTGGTGGGTGTGGTGTGGTGACATAGATTTGGAGAAGTGTGATCCCATACCTCTTAATCGTACACCATGTTGTACGCCAGTGTTACTTCAATTTTTAAAAATTAAATTGAAAAAAAAATTGTCTCAGCCTGGAACTAGGGAAGAGGTTGATAATCTTAGTCATTTGTGGCAAGGCGTGAAGCTAATTTCTAGCAACAGATAAACTGGGTAGCATCACTTATTAGATAAAATTAGTCAGAACTTTCTGCTTCATCTTCCTTATTGCCTCCCCTCCACCCAGGAGCTCAAGTGTCTGGTCTCCAGGAGCTTCTAGGAGGCCCACCTGCTCCTGTCTGATCGCCTTTTCCCTAGGTCCAGTTTCCTCAGATTTTCTGGGTGTCTGGCCTTTTTGGTAAACTAGTCAGATCTTAGGTATTTGTAGAAAGACCTATCTTAGGTATTTGCAGAAAGAGCTAACAAACAAATGTCCTGAGGCAATAAGTCGATCACCAGCCACTGCTTGTTCCAGGGCCTGACACAAAGTAGTGACTCAATGAAAATTTGTTGACTGAATCACTTCTGATGTGAAACATTTACTGTCCCAATCAGGTGTTTGTTGAAATGCTTAGTTCAAATGCTTTGTTGTTAAACTGTTCCCATCTAATATATATTCTCTCATTTCTATACTCTGATAGAACTTTATAGGAAAGTTTGCATGTGTAATGTTTATGTTCTTTATTTAGGGACAGGGGAAAAAACAACCTTTCACTTTTGATTCACGCAACAAATCTGTCAGGACCATTATTTTCATTTTATAATTGAAGAAACTGAGGTTGAGGTTATTTGAAAGACCCTGGATTTATGTAGTTGATCAGTAACAAAGCTGATGCCAGAACTTACTATCAGCTATTAAATTCCTGTTGCAGTATTAATATAGGTGAATGTGTATTTTATTTAATTGTATCCACATTTTAATGTGACCAGTACAAAAGAAGCACTTTTAACCTCAGCACTGTCTTTTACTGCTATTTATGCTTCTCAGATACTGAATGCTTGACACTTAAAAGTTTTACCAGGGTTCTTCAGTGCTGGAATCAATAGGATGTAGTGGCAGAAATTCATACAAAATCAGTGGAGAGAGAGAATTTTTTTTAAAGATTTATTTATGCATAGAATAGCTGGGGTACAGGCCAGAGGTGTGGGAGGTGAGAGGATTTACCAGAGACAGAGTGGGGAACAGAACAGGCAGTCTGACTGAAATACACTGCTGAGGGAAGCAGCCTGCGAGACAGGAGAGGTCTGCTGCGCCATGTGGGTAGCTCCCTGGCCAGCCTGGGATGGAACTCACTGCAGAGGCTGCGGACAGCTTCACAGTGCTGTGCTTAACCCCTTGCACCACCAGGCAGGCCTGAAAGAATGTTTTAGGAGGAAGACAGATCAAACTTTTTTCCCAGTGTAGAGTGCTCCCTAATGGACCATCTTAACTTTTTAACGCTGGTCTGTAGGGCACACCCCTTTCTGATGGTTCATACCAGGTCTATAATACAGCCTTCATTCACTCTTTCCCATAGCTGAGACATAGTTCTAGCCCACAGCATGGGCTCAAGAGAACAGCGAGGTCGAGCACAAAAACTCCAGGGCCAAGGTCCTCCTCAGCTAACTGAAATTTGTCGCTATTAATATCTGGGTTTCTATTAATATTCTTTTTTCACTGTGAGCTAATTTAAATCTTATGTTCTCTAAGCTATTCTTAACCACACATTCTTGGGCCTGGGCCTGGTTCCCAATTAGCAGATCATAACTCTCCATTTTGGTCTGCATATTGCAGAAGTAATAGGAATTTTGCTCCTGTTAATGATTCTCAGAGGAGAGGTAGGGCTCTACTGGAATTTGAAATTTGGGGTGGGGCGATTCTTTGTTATGCAGGACTGTCCCATGCCTTGTTTGAGATTATTATCCCTGTCCCCTGTCTCTAATGCCTGCTCCAGTCTTTGTGACAGCTCAAACCCATCACATGCACACACATCTCCAGACATACTGAGGGTAGGCAATACTGCCTGTCCCTGCCACCTTGATCCATGTTAATTTAAGATCCTAACCAAATTAGAATGATGGGTGGGGCTTTTCCCTTCTGTGTCTTCAATAAAGAAGGTTTTCAGTTTCTAGAGAACTCCCATCTCTGTGAAGTGGGGGAGCAGATTAAGGCTCTTAAATAAGATCTCCTTGGGGGTTGGACTACAAAGACCAATTGAATTTCACTGTTAACCACAAGATTTATTATCTTAAAATGGCATGAAGGCTGTGGGGAGGGAGGCAGGGTAACAGGGGATGGGGAATGACTGTTAATGACAATGGGGTTTCTTTATGGGTGGAGTAAAAAGTACTCTTGAATTAGATAGCAGGGATGGTTGCACAATCTTGTGAATACACTGAAAGTCACTGAATTGTATATTTAAGGACTAAATTCTATGGTATATGTTTCATCTCAATTCTTTTTTAAATTGCAAAGCACTCTTGTCCTTAGTGTTTTCTCCAACTACCTTCCAGTTTCCTAAGCTTGAAACTTAAAAGTACATAGTCACTGCTGACTCTTTACTTCCCCTCAATTTCATTTCTAGCGGGTCATTATGACCTGATTTCCTGGCAATTTTGAAATGCCCTTTTTTTCCCTCTCTCTACTGTCAATGACCTTACTCACATTCTCTCCCTTGGCATCTACTAGTGTGACCAACTCTTAAATTCTCTCCCTGTTTCTAGTCTCTTCCCACCCTCATTATTTCTGGGATGCTGCCTTCCAGTGACTTCTTCCTCAGCATTTTATTGTGAATATAACACATCAAACATACATTTTTATACCAAAAATGTATAAAACTTACAATACAGTAAAGGACATGCCCGTGTTACTGCCACAAGGTCATATTGACAACACCTTGGAAACCCCTGTGTGTCCCTTCCCAGCCATACCCTTCTTACTCCATCCCACCCCACCCTTCCAAGTACAGTGGCTTTTGTTATGTAATCACTTCTTTCTTTTGTTTATAGTCTTTTATCATGATTATGTGTCTCCTGGAGCAGTATGCTTTGTTTTTGAGATCACATATTCAACCTCACTTCCTTCTGTCAACTTCATGTTTTTAAGATTCATCATATATGTGTTCTCAGTTACATTTTCTTAAAAAACCCAGATCTGGGCCTCCCTGGTGGTACAGGGAGCACTATGGAGCTATCAGAAGCATCTGCAGCATGAGTTCAGTCCCTGGTCAGGGAGCTGATCCGCATGGCACAGCAGACAGACCTCCCCTGTCATGCCCACTGCTCCCCACAACAGTGTATTTCAGTCAATCTGCCTGTTCTGCTTCCCACTCTGTCTGTGGTGAATCCTCTCACCCCGCCCCTCCTGCACCTCTGGCCTGTACCCCAGTTCTTGTATGCATAAATAAATAAATCTTTAAAAAAAAAAACAAAACAGGGCCTCCCCGGTGGCACAGTGGGTTGAGCACCGCGCTGTGAAGCTGTCCGCGGCCTCTGCGGTGCTGGTTCAATTCCCAGCCGGCCAGGGAGATACCCACATGGCGTGGCAGACCTCTCCTGCCTCGCCCACTGCTCCCCTCAGCAGTGTCTTCGGTCATTCTGCCTGTTCTGCTCTCTGCTCACTCTCTAGTGAATTCTCTCACCCTCCCGCACCTCTGGCTGTACCCCAGTTCTTATATAAATAAATAAATCTTAAAAAAAAAATAAAAACATCAAAAATAGGTTATCTGAAAATAACCTAGATCTGATCCAGTTTCTTCTGATTACATAGAAGATTAAATCATGCTCTTAATGGGGAGGCATTTAAGATCTTCCATGATCTAATTTAATCTGCTACTGCAGCCTCATCAGCTATGATCTCTGCCCCCACACCCTTTTCTGTAATCACACCACAGAACTTGACATCTCCAGAAGATGCCATGTATTTCTATGCTTCCTTGTGCTTAAAATCTGGAATCTCTCACAACCATTTCATCTTGGCATGTTCTTTGACTGCTTCGAGGTACAGTAAATTAGTTTTTTCCTGTGTTCTGAAAGTGTCCATGCCCACCGCTCTCTGCCTTTTAGCTCTCTGTGTCTGTATCAGGATAACATATAACCGTTAGTAAACATGGACAGTGAGCCAGGCATTGCAGTGGATGGATATCAAGTATTGGGTTGCTTGAAAAACAGAAAAAAATACACTGTGACTTTTCTGACATCTCAATAGATGCTCAATAAGTGTGATTTCTTCCCCGCTTTGCTTAGTAAATATTCACTTCTGTAGTTGTGTTTGATATTGGCACCAGATGACCTGAAGAGCCCCATGTTGGGTGCCTTATGATGTCATCTTTGGAGTTAGTGCAGTTTCCTTGGGTTCACTCTGGGAAAGCTTTCACCAAAGCTTCCGTTTCAGTGGCACACGGTGAGTTTCCCAGGCGAGTTTCTCTGTTTCTCCCAGGCGAGTTTCTTGTGCATAGACACAAGTGGGCAGGAAGAGCTGACCACGAAGGGACAGGTTTGCTGAGAGAGGCCTGCATGGTTGCAGGCAGGCGGCCCTGAGGAGAGCTGCCTCCACGGAGGGAGGTCAGTGAGAAGTCAAGCTGCTCCCTGCAGGAGAGAGTTGGTGAGAGGAAGCACCTGCATAGTCACAGGTGGGCGGAGGGAGGGCTGCCCCCTTGTGAGGGCTGTGTTAGGTTTATCATCATCAGGGAGGGGCTCATCTTTGTGGGTGGATGGTTTGTGCCCCTGACGCTCCCTGTAAGCAGTGCTATAGTTTCTGGGTGTTGCGCCTCCTGCTGTGGGCATTGTTGCCTAAGGGTCTTGGTTTCTATCACTGGGTTAATGGATTACGCTAATCCCTTCTACCCCCACCTCCTTGTGTGAGTCAGCTTCTTGTATCTCCTTTCCTCCATCAAATTCTTTAAACTGCCTTATCTACTCTGAAGCATCTTTCTGAAAACCTTTTCTGAAGGCCAAATTTCTGACTGATGTGAGCAAATCGATCAGGTATTTGGAACTTCCAAGAGACTTTAATGCCTAACGAGGAATACTGTCATCTAGGTATACTTTATTTGGTAGTGCATAATCTCAAAACTTTGAATAAAAAATAAATCTTGTACATTGAAGCATTAGTTTCAATTTTTAAAAATTCTCTTAATATAATTGCAGATACAAGTTTAATTTGACTGATTTTCTCAAGTACTTTTAAAACAAAACCTTAAATAGTAAGACATAGACAAATGAAAATGTTAAAGGTTTTGTATTCTTGTGCTTAATCTTATTCTAAAACATCAACATGTTGGATTTCATTAATTTCCTCAATATTTCTGTACTTGTTTGAATGCTTTCCTCAAGCACTGCTATACTCACTTCTATATCTTCCAAGATTTAAGTTCTAATTTTTATTTTCCCAGGGAAACAACTAGGGAATAACCTAATGAGAATGAAAAGTAAAAGGAACAAACTCAAATTGGCAAGGTCACAGTATCCAGATTATAAATGAATTGATACTTGCTTGAGACATTTGACTTGGTTGCTGTCTCACAGTGTTTCACACCCACTGCTTATTATGAGACTGAGTTTCTAAATAAGCTCCAGTTGCTTTATTAATGTCATTTTTAGTGCATGCCTTCCTTCTACATAGGTTTTGCTTTCTTATAATCAATTTCTCATCTTGAAATGTGGAACTTTTAGCCTCTCACTTTGCCAGGGTTGTGAAACACTCCATTATGATATAGCAACCTGAATGTTAACCAACACTCACTCACACTTATTTTCCATAATATACCATGTTAACCTGTGACTCATGTAGGACAGTGGTTCCCAAAGTGTGGCTCCAGGAACAGCAGCATCAGCATCTTCTGGAGAATTGTCAGAAATGTAGATTCTCAGATCCCCACCCCAAACCTTCTAAATCAGAAACTCTGGGGTAGGGCCCAGAGATCCTTGACATGTCCTCTAGGTAATTCCGATGCATGCTAAAGTTTGAGAATCACTGTGGAAGATAAGAAAATAGGAATTCATGAACTCAGTTCTCTATAAGCTGAAGTATTATCTTAGAATATATTGACTTCATGAAAGACTTATACAAAAACGTTCATAACTGCTTTATTCACAACAGTCCCAAATTGAAAACAACCCAATTCTCCGTCTATGGGTGAATGGATATACAAGTTATGGTTACCTCATACAATGGTATACCATCAGCAATTTTAAAATTACTGATACATGCACCAACATGGATGAATCATGAAACTTTATATTGTACATAACAAGTCAGGCACAAAAGTACATGTTATTATAAACTATCCCATTCCTGTAATAATCTAGAAAACACAGGTCTTGTTTATAGTTATAGACAACAGGTCAGTCTGGGGCTAAGGTTGGAAGTGGAGATTGACCTGGAAATGGCACAACGAAACTGTTTGGAGTAAAGGAAGTGTTCCGTCTTGATTTGTTATTAATATATGTTGGCCTTAAACAGATAAGCAGCCAGTTATTTCACCAGCAAAATGGGTTTATTTGAAAACAACAAAAAGCAACTCAGAACATGGGGTCTCATGGTGAAATTCTAGCAAACTACCCTAGAACTAAAGAAAGAAACAATCTTATAAAGAATCGAGAGGAGTTCATTAGAGGAAATCGAGAGCTTGAAGTATAGTGACTTTCCATTTGTTGGGTTCTGGCATTCTCATTGGCTGAGCCATTGCTTGGCAGGAAGAAGCCTTCTTCCTGTCTCTGGGGCAGCACAGCAGTATCACTTCCTCTTGGAGAAGCTAGTCTTCCGGTTGAATTCTGTAGTGTGCTCTGAGTGTCCGTGCATGAGAACTCTCTTTACCCTCCTGCCCTCAGTTAAGTGAGGTTTCTGTACATTAATTTTCATATATGATATATATATATTTGTCCAAACTCATTGATCCAAGATCTTAAAATTGGTGAATTTTATTGTATACAAATTGTCCCTCTGTAATGTCAACTTGGGCAATAAATATTAGCCCAGAGATCATTCCTCTAATGTTGTGTGCTACTTATACATTAACAAACGTTTTTGCAGTAGATCACATGGAGGCCATGGAGTAGTCCCTACATGGCATGTTTTTTAGCTATGCATACTTCAGGCAGTTGGACTGATATAAATTGTGTCCCCCAGGAGGCCAATAGGGCACTTAGTTGAGCACCTAAATTCGCCTTCAGAACTATATTCAATTTTTCCTCCCATCCCTTGAATTACTTCCCTGCATTTTTTGTTGTTGTTGAGTAGTGTGACTAGCGAAAAAAAATTAGACTCTAGCAGGTCCCCCATGCCCAGTTTATCTGGTACTTTAGAAGTAGCTTTTCATGATAGTTGCTTATGACCAGCAAATTCCAGAAAGCATTGGCTCTTGCGCTCCTGTTTGTGTATATCCACCATCTGAGTACCTCAGGAAGGTCAGACTAGTACAGTAGGGCAAGAAGTCCCACCTGCCATTCCCAACCCTTTTCTTCTCCTGTGGTCTTAAAATACAGGAAGTTGAAGTGAACTGAGGCTTGATAAATTCATTATAAATAAGAAAACCATGGCCCAGACCAGAAAAGTATTCGAGGTTCACATGCCCAGCTAAGTGACTACACAGGCCTGGAAGCACAACCAAGATCACCATGACCCACTGACTCCTCCTATGCAGCTTATTAAGTTGTAACCATATCTTATCGACCACTATTACAGTGTGGATCAGTGTTTCTCAAGGTGGGCTTTCCAGATGTTCTATAGTAGAGTCACTTGTGTTTATATCCCTGGAGCCACACAAGACCTACTGAGTCTGAATCTTTTGAGACTGGGGTCTGAGAACATTTGCTTTTGACAGTTGTCCCAGTGATTCTGATGTACACTGAAGTTTCCAGTTCCACAGTTGAAGCAAGGCAGTCACACAATTATATTTGTGTTTAAGAAAGTGTGAAATCAGGCCTTTGGGGAAGCTGAGGCCCATGAGTCCCGTATTCTCTTATTACTTGGAGCAGGGAAGCCAGTCAGAGAAGCCTTTGTCCTATAAAGAAGAAAAAATCAGTTTATCTGTATTCATGGGCATCATTTGTCTACCCTTCCCCCAACATTGCCCTGGTTTCACCTGGTAACCTTTGCTTAATTCAGTGCTTTAAATACAACTTAAATCAGAGCATTCAAGGATATAAAAGCAAGGCCTCACAATGGAATGACCTTTGTTTCTCCAGAATGCAAAGGGTTGGCAACAACTCATTTGTTGTTGTTTTTTTTCAATGGGAGAAGTAATTCCACTAATGCACTCCCTGAGTCCTGTGGAAAAAGGCTGACCTGGTCTTTGGGGAATCAGTCTCATAGAATTCAGTCTGTGTCATCACTCTTCGGTTTCCCAGATGTGACCCTCTCTCCCGCATACATGCCAAATTCATTTTAGCCCCTTGTCTTTGATACAGTACAGTCAAGGAAGTGGTAGTGCCCTGAGTGAGGCCTGTAAGATTGATGTGGCTGTGGTTCTCTTCCCCAGTTAGTAGTGACACAGCCCGTCTGCTTGCTCAAACTGGAAATCTTGGCATCTTTCTCCTTGCCCATATTCCGTCCTGCACCAAGGTCAGTCATTTCAAGATCTGAAATACATCTTGTATATGTGTGCTCCAACTCACTGTTATTTCTCCGACAGTTACCTAGCTGGGCTCCCTCCACTCCATTCCCACAAACAATAGTTCTTAGCGTAAATAGGTCTCTCCAGTCACTACTGTATCCATTTATTTATTTACCTCCCTATTGAGGGATCTTGTTCTAGGTAAGAATAAAATATAAATATCACAAAATGACCTACAAGGCTCCATTATGATCCATCTCTGCCTTAACCCTCATGCTTCTTTCCACGTTGCTCACTATTCCAGACTCTTCTTGCTAAAATCTCCGTGTAACCTCCACATCAGGACTGCCAGCGCCCTCATGGTCGGTCACAGACCATTCAGGGCCGTGAAAAATTTGAGTTTGAGCAAAATAACACTCTACTTTCTTGTTTCAGCTACCATACTGTCAACTACTGTTCTTTCTATTTAATGCCATGTTTTTCACATTTTTGTCCTTTTTGTTGGTGACTTCAGTGTTTAAAGTGTCCCCCAAGGATACTCCTGAAATGCTGTCTAATGTTCCTACAGCATTAGGCGTTATAGAGAAACACTTGTATTGATAAGCTTCGTTCAGACTTGAATTATAGTGCTCTTGGCCTCAAGTTCAATGTTACTGAATCAACAACAGATATTAAATAAAGTAGCTTTAAACAGAAACAATATTATGTTGATTGGTTGACAAAAATGTGACCAGAAGCTTGCAGAAATTAAACCTGTATTTCCCCCTAGGAAAAGTTGTTCAGTGTTCACTAATTCTGTGTTTATGATAACTTTGTAGACCATAACTACTATGAATAATGTTAGATATCATGTTATTCTCTGCCTGATAAGGTTCCCTCCAGCACATTTTTCTTCAACCGGCGAAACTTTCAAGACCCAATCCAAGTGTTACCTGTGACCCGCAGCTTTCCCTGACCCCTCCTGGGCAGAGTGGGTCTCCAGTCATGCTGCTATCAGAGCACTGACCTCAGTGTAGACAATTACCTGTTGTCAAAAAATGACTTAAGAGAAAATTTAGGTGATACAAATTTTATGTAATGTTTCATGAAGCAGATATTTTGGGTTCAGAGAAGTGCAAAATGGAGCAAAGGAGGAAGCCTTTATAGGATAAAGAATGAAGTATAGGAAGAGAAAAGGAGAAAATGAGAGTGAGTTACACCTGTGAGTTACACCTGCACATAGGGAGGAGCAAACATGTAACCCCAGAAATTAAAATCAAAATTATAAAAAATCTGACTGGGAACACAGAGTCAACCTCGTCGGATGAGAAGGAACATGGAAATGAGTATAGAGCCCAAAGTTGGCTTGGCATTTGGGTTTTGACTGACTGGATATACAGTGTTTCTGGGCAGGCTGACCATATGTAGGGAGACTACAGTTATCTAAGTTTTGGGTTACTTATGTGGCTCCCCAGGCAGGAATGGCTCCTTGTTGGATCTGGAAAGTTATTTCAACACTATGAAATCAACCTATCTGTCCTTTCCATAGATCATGAGATCCTAAAGACCTGGCATGACAATTGTTTGAGAATTGTCGAATGAATGGAGGAGGAAATCAGAAAGGGGAGTAAATACTAGTAGAAAAGAAATTAAAAGTGAAGGAAGCAAGCAATGGACTGAATAAAGAGTATGCCCAGAGCACATGGAAAGGACCCCTGAGTTACCCTTGGGGTACAAATGAGCTCTGAGTTTTAGTTTAGGCTGCATGTTTACAGCTTGGGTTGTTGAGATAGTGGCCTAGATTGCCTTACATGAAAAAGGAGTTTTATAGAGTCACCTAAGCCCAAAAGAGGGAAAACTGATTTCAGTAGCAATTTAATTTAGGATTCAGATTTCATCAGGATCCATCTTTTAACTCTAATTTCTCTGGACTGGCTGTTCTCAGACTCCAGATGGAATTCGCTGCATCCTCAGGCTCATATCCCACAATCTTGTATCCAGTGAAAGAGGTTCCTGCCCACTTTGAATAACACAAATAAAAGTCCTGGGTAGAATCTCAGGAATTGTTTGATCTAGCTCACATCATGTGCCCATCACCGAACCAGTCTAAAATTAATTGGCTCAGGGGCCTCCCCGGTGGCGCAGCGGTTGAGCGCTGGGTTGCAAAGCTGCCCGCGGCCTCTGTGGCGATGGTTCGATCCCCGGCTGCTCCCCGGCCACCAGAGGAGGGTCCCACATGGCGCGCAGACCTCTCCTGCCGCCCGCTGCTCCCCTCAGCAGTGTACTTTGGCCCTTCTGCCTGCTCTGCTCCCCACTCTGGCTCTGGTGAATTCTCTCACCCTCCCGCGCTTCTGACTGTACCCAGTGCATGTATAAACAAAAAACAAACAAACAAATAAATAAATAAAACATGCCTCTATTAAAAAAAAAATTAATTGGCTCAATGTAGGCTCCCATGAACTACCCCCTGAAGTCTAGGGTTAGTCAGCTTCACATAAATTGCTTGAGCCTTTGACCTGTGATCTTTTCCCAAGTGATCTTTTGTGTTTATGGTGTCTGTGCCATCTCTTGCTGGAGGGAGGTGATTACAAATCTGGAAGTGCTAATTAGATCATCAGAGGTTTTATCATTTTACGAGAAGAGGAGTAAATAGAGATTTTTGTTTGTTCCTTTGATGTACTTTTCATTGGAGATTTATGTAGTACATAGCGTTGTGTTCAGCACTGTGATAAGTGCTGGAGATATAAAAGCCATTGAATTCAAATGTAGTAGTCTTGTGGAAGATACAGTTTATTCTGTGCTCTAGGAACAAATAAGATTCGTTTGGAGTCAGATAGAAACTATATTACTCATATGACCTAGCCAAGGGCATAAAACTTTGCTGCCTCTTCCTAGAGGATTTGGATTTGAGGGGTGGAAACACTGAATTAGGAGCTGAGACCTATATTCTTACCCCCTGTTGCCATCAGCCATCACCAACCAACTATAAACTTGACCTTTCATTAACTCTGTGGCCAGTTTTTCTTACTGTGCAGTCAGCAGTATTATGCATTAGCATAATAATCTTCAAGTTCCTTCTGGATCCTCTGGCCCACCCTACTGGAAGAGCTAGGGCTGTGATCTCTGCACATAGGTTTACCTCTGTCAGTCTTATTTTCCTCACTTATGAAAAGGGACATTCATATTTACCCTGCAGCATTAGTTTGAAATTAAATGTGATAATGGTTATGAAGCACATGGCATGTAGCAGGAGTTCCGAAGTGGCACCTTTCCCCTCCTTCAGAGTGTTAAGTCTCTCTAGTTCAGAAAAGTCAAAGAATTCCTAGAGAAAGGACAGTAAGATGTTCTTCTTCCCTCAGTAAATATTGTTGCAAAAATGTGTGCCTGTTACATGACCTACTGGACTTTCTTACTGTTAGCTGTTAACTGCTATCAGACATAAGATAGTTCTAGAGTACTTCATGCTGTCATGTATTGGGAATTAGTTGCACATCATGTCATATGAAATTCTTCTCTGTCTTTGTGAGTGCTGGAGCTACAATTGAAACCATGTCACCATCAGGGAGTTTCACAAGAGAAAGGTGAGTGAGAGAGAGAGAGCAACAAATGTTGTTTTCTCCTTCAGCCCCAAAACCATATATCAAGAGATAACCTAGGCTATCTCTCTCTCTTAAAGAGTCAAGTATTGTTTTTAGTACCCATCACTCATAAATTTCACTAGTTAATATCGTCCAGTAACTTCAGTTAGATTCTGATTAACTCTAACCCTCACTTGACAGAATTCTCCTGGTTTGTTGACAGTTTTTGGCTATACCCTTTCCAGAAAGAGGGAAGAGGACACACCTATTTCTAGAAGTTACACAAAACCTTCTAAGAAATGTGTTGACCTTCCTACAACTTTAACCACAAGGCATCTGAGAATTGGTATCTGAAAAGACGGCTTGAAACTCTGAGAAGTCCTTAGGCACCAAATGAAAGTTCCGTTATCTTTGGTATAACACCTAAGGCAGGGCAGAAGACTTTGGAGTTTGGGAAATATTTTCAGCTGTCATGGTTGCAACTCAAAGGGCCCATAGTTAGCACTTGGTTATTCAGGAGAGCACAGTCTCCTGTTCTAGGATTCTAAGTTACCTGATTAAATAAGATATTACCATATCATATTGTCTTGGTTAAAAATACATAAGGTTCTCAAGGTTGCAACAGACTTTAGTCCCTTGTCTGAACACCGATCCACTGCTTGAGCCTCTGTTCTCTCTCCCTCCCCACCCACCCCCAGGATTCAATCTCAAGCTAATCTGGCCTCCCATCTCTTTTTTTAACAGTTCTGTTGGAGCACGGCCACTCTTGTTTGCTTAAAAATTACCTATGGCTTCTTCCATGCCACTGTAGATGTGAATAACTGTGACAGATGATATCACCTGCAAACTAAAATATTAGTATTTACTATCTGCCCTTAACGGAAAAAATTTGCCGACCCCTGGCCTAGGCAATCTGCTTTCAATATCTCCAGGCCTGAGTACTTCTTCAGTTTCTAAAAGACCTACTTTGGACTACTCTTTTAGAGAATTCTTACACTGAATTAAAATCTGCTTTTCTGCTTTCACTTGTTCAATTTTAATACAGCAGGTCCTTGAATAACTCATTCAACGTCATTTTGTTATGATGTTGTCACGAAAAAAGTCCCTATGGATGATGTTAAGTGAGGATTTACTGTATGTGGGGTCACCCAAAATAAGTCAAATTGTTCTTCCACATGTTAGCCCCTCCTATCTTAGAACACTACTGTCATGACTGCAAGAAGAACCTCACTGAATTCTGGTAGCAGAGGATTTCAAGTCCATCACTTCCAGAACTGAACTGTGTGATCAGGCCACTGTAAAACCAAATTGGGGCCCTCCTAAATTTTCTAGGTGCCAAGAGCAATAGGAAAAAGTCATGACCTCACTCTGCATGCTTTGAGTCCTTGGAATCAAATCCAGAAAACAGAAACAGACTCATGTGAGACATGCACTCTCTGGTCAGCAAGGAGGGGTGATGCAACATCTGGGTCATATGTACCCATGGTGCATGTCTGTGGTCTGGATGATTGTGAAATGGTTTGTTTTTGACAGGATTTGTGTGCAAAAGGAAATAGTCACTTCTATTTCACCAGAAAAGGTGCTGGCATTCTCTTAATATAGACACAAATGTACGCTTCTTTTTCAAGAGTAGACCTCTGTGCAATATGTTTCTTTAAGGTCCGTAATTGAATAAAGTGATTTGCATTGTCTTTTCCTCTCCTACTGCTTGCCATCTTAGCTTACTTTGCAACAGCTTCGAAATAATTTTCATGCTTCTTATTTTCCCTTCTTCTCATTGGCCTTCCTCATTTTGCCAGATCAGAGTACAAAAACAGTTATTTCTCTGCTGATCTGTACTCTTCAGTGCTTCATTCCTAACAAAAGGAAGATAGACCTTCTTAGGGTGGCATTCATAGCTTTCCAGACCATCAGACTCTTCAAAAGAGATTATTCAGCGTTGTCTGAACCCGTTGTGTATTTTCGCACACCCAGGCCTTCATCATACTGCATGCTCCAGAACAAATGTTGCTTTCTCCTTCCGTCCCGGAACCATATATCAAACCCTACCTTCTTCGCTGCTCATATTCAGTCATATTTATCTCTCTCTCTCTCTTTCTCCCTGACCATTCTCTCAACCGCACATGCTCTAAAAGTTTGATTCCCTGCTTCGGGGCTCTAATAGGTCTCTTTTTATGAGACTTCTAAAAACTACTTCATTTTAGGAGCTACCGTATGACCTGGCAATCCCACTCCTAGGGATCTACCCAAAGGACACAAAAACATTGATTCAAAAGAACACCTGCACCCCTATGTTTATTGCAGCACTGTTTACAATAGGTAAAACCTGGAAACAACCCAAATGCCCAGAAATAGATGACTGGATCAGGAAGACGTGGTATAGATACACAATGGAATATTACTCAGCAATCAAAAAAGATATACTCATGCCATTGGCAGCAACGTGGATGGAGCTAGAAGGAATTATGCTCAGTGAAATAAGCCAGAAGGAAAAAGAAAAACATCAGATTGTTTCACTTATAGTAGGAATATAGAGGAACCAAATAAGACATCAGTGTAAAAAAATAATAACAGTACAAAACACAACAAAGCAAAAACAGACAATTATAAACCAGAGACATCCTGCAGGGGCGGAGGAGGAAGAGGGATCAGAGGGAGGGAGGAGCACAGGGGACTGGGTGATGGTGCACGGGTGCATTGGGGAAGGAAACTTTATGGGGCCTACACCTGAGGGGGTGGGGGGAAGCAAATATTGTTTAAAAATGAATGATGTAAAAAATTTTTAAAATTAATATAAAAAATCTACTTCATGTTAAAGTGAATGTGTTCATATCTTATCTTCCTACAATATGTATATGGTGCCTAATAATTGAAAGGAGTGTTTGGATTTTGCCTCATTTTTCAGAAAATAAATTTATTGAATTTTTTAATTGAGGTAATATTAAGATTTTCTCCCCTCGGGTATTACCATTGTACCTGCCACTGAATCACCCATAATCCACCACCTTGTCCACTTGTGCTTCCTTCCCTCTTCCATCTCTAAGCTCCCCACCCCTCCCCCTCTGAATGCTTCCATTGTAGAGTCAGCTTTCCAGGGTGAGTTTTTATGCTTATCTTTATCTGTCTCTTAGTTTGGTTTCTCTGTATTCCACATATTAGTGACACCTCATCCAATATTTACCTTTCTCCTTCTGACTTATTCTACTTAGCATTATCATTTCAAGTTCCCTCCATTGGCAATAGTATCCTTTTGATTGCCGAGTAATATTCCATTGCGCTCATGTTCATTCAAAATTCTTTCTCTTTCCTCCGCACTATACTCTTAACCATACATTCTCTAAAACCTTGATTCCCTGCTTCTTGATCCACTCATCTGTTTGGGGACACTTAGGTTGTTTCCATAATTTAACTATTATAAATAGTACTGCAATAAACATGGGAGTCTTGCTTCTTTTATTTATCACTCAACGTATTTGTACTTGTTTTACTGAACACCACATAAGGAGTGCACTGATTTAACATGAACAGTGAAGTAGCAGAAAGAATTGAATGGGGGTAGTTGAATTTGAGTCTGAGAGACAAAAGGTATTACCAACCAAAAAAGGTAGAACTCGGAGGAGTTGCTGTTTGTTTGTTTTTGGGTTTTTTTTTTTTTTTATAAGATTTTCCCAGTAGGTTAAAAAAAAAAAAAAAATTATTTATTTATTTATACAAGCACTGGGTACAGTCAGAAGTGCAGGAGGGTGAGAGAATTCACCAGAGCCAGAGCGGAGAGCGGAGCAGAGCAGGCAGAAGGACCGAAATACACTGCTGAGGGGAGCAGCAGGTGGCAGGAGAGGTCTGCGCGCCATGTGGGACCCTGCTCCAGTGGCCGGGAGCAGCCGGGGATCGAACCAGCGCTGCAGAGGCAGCGGGCAGCTTCGTAACCCAGCGCTCAACTGCTGCGCCACCGGGGAGGCCGAGGAGTTGCTGTTTTATCATATGGGGCAAAGACAAAATAATGCTTCCTTAATGATGAGATAGTACAAAGAACACTAAATTGGAAATCTGATGTACCTTTCTTTTTTAACAGTAACTCTTTTGCCATTTATGGGATCTCAGAATCTCCTTGGGCAGCTTTAGACTTAGTAACTATGTACTTGACCCCTATCAGAGTTTGCCCCTAGGTACTTTCACATTTATTAATATTACTTAATTCTCAAAATAGTAGTATTGTGTATGTTCCCTTTTATGTGTTTGGTTATTGAGACTTAAAAATGGTTAAAATGGTAAATTTTATATTATGTATGTTTTACTACATTGAAAAGGTTTTTAATTTTTTTTTAAAGATTTATCCATTTATTTATACAAGCACTGGGTACAGTCAGAAGCGCGGGACGGTGAGAGGATTCACCAGAGCCAGAGCGGGGAGCAGAACAGGCAGAAGGATGAAATACACTGCTGAGGGGAGCAGCGGGCACCAGGAGAGGTCTGCGCGCCATGTGAGACCCTCACCTGTGGCTGGGGATGGAACCAGCGCTGCAGAGGCTGCAGGCAGCTTCGCAGCGCAGCGGTTGAGCGCTCAACCACTGCGCCACTGGGGAGGCCCAGGTTTTTAAATTTTTAATTAAAAAAGACCAAGCCACAGAGTTTGGACTTTGCTTTGCTGCGCCAGTGATAAGCAGGCATTAAGTTTTTAGATAGTGGGGAAATAACATGATCAGAATTTGCTTTAGGAGAATTAAATTGAAAACATAAATATTAAATTAGGATAACTGGTTAGGAAGCTCTGACAGTAGTCCAGACTATTGTTAACAAGTGCTTGAAATAGAGTCCAGGAAGGCAGGCACAATGTAGGTCACTATGAATAATGTTGTGATCAACATACCAATACTTACATTTTGATGAATATACATACGTAATTATTTTGGGTATATTATCAGGGTCCTAGGTATGTTCAGCTTTAGTAGATACTTCCAAAGTTTTCTAAATGAGACTTTCAGTTGTTCAATATCCTTCCCCCGATTATTATTGTCAGTCTGTTTCATTATAACCATTCTGGCAGCTGTCTAGTGGTTTTAATTTGCATTTCCCTAATGACTAATGAAATTGACATCTTTTTACATGCTTAATGTCATTTGGATGTGTTCTTTTGTGTAGCACCTATTCAAGTCTTTTGTCCATTTTTTCTATTGAACCATCTTTTTCTTGCTAATTTGTAGTTTTTTGTATTTTCTGAATATGAGTCCTTCATTCAAATATCTCCTGCCATTCTCATGACCTGACTTTTCATCTACTTAATGGTGTCTTTTGAGTACCAAAAATTAAATTTAATGTAATACAATTGATTACATTTTCTCTTATGCTAATGTCTTTTTTCTATTCAAGAAATCTTTGCCTCCCCCAAAGACATGAAGATATTTGCCTTTATTTTCCTCTAAATGCTTTATTGTTTTCACATACACATTTGGGCTTATAATGATCTGAAACTTTCACATATAGCATGAAATAGGATCGAGAATCTTTCCCCATGGTTGTGGAATTGACCTAGTTCCAATAAAAAAGACAATTATTTTCTCCACTGTACTTCTGTATCACTTCTTAACAAAAATCTAGTTACCATTTATGTATGTTTCTGGATTCTTCTTTTGGCCTGATAGTCTATCTTCTAATCTCTAGACAAGGCTTTCTTCCAAGTGTTATCATTGTTTACACTCACCTAGCCCTGGAAGTGGAACATGAAATTTATATATTTATTTATTGCAGCAAAATCAATTACCCCAAAATTTACTGGCTTAAACGAAAAATATTATTTCACATGGTTCCTGTGAATTAGAAATTCAGGAGCTGCTTAACTTATTGGGTCAAGGTCTCTCCTGAAATTGCATCAGAAAGTTGCCTACAGATGTAGTCATCCGAAGGCTTGACTGGGACTGAAAACTCTCTTTCTAAGAAGTCTGTCTCATTCACACAATTGGCAGGAGGCAATGTCTTCGCCTTGTGTAAGTCCTACTTAGTACTGCTTGAGTGTTCATATAATATGGCAGCTGACCCAAGAGACTAAGTCCCAAAGAAAGATGATGCAGTGTCAGGCCTCCCTGGTGGTGCAAGGGGTTAAACACCGCACTATGAAGCAATCTGCAACCTCTGCAGCACGAGTTCAATCTGTGGACGACCAGGGAGCAACCCACATGGCTCATCAGACCATTCCTGTCTCACCCGCTGCTCCCCTCAGCAGTGTATTTCAGAGATCTGCCTGTTCTGTTCCCCACTTTGTCTCTGGTGAGCCCTCTCACCTCCTGCATCTCTGGCCTGTACCCCAGCTCTTGTATGCATAGATAAATAAATCTTAAAAAAAAAAAAAAAGCTGCAGTGTCTTATAACTTAGCCTCAGGTGTCACACATTATACTTTATCCTGTTGTTCATTATGGTTCAGAATGGGAGGGGACTGCATAGACTAGCAAATGACTCATCATTGGCCGCTGTCTGGTATATAGATAAATGGCAGAAACTGACTGTCACATTATTTATATACTTTTTTTTCCTCTGGGAACTTCCTTTCCACACAGCGGAGAATCACACCTGCCTTTGCCTTTACCGCCAAGATTTCCTAGGTGATGGTAGCTTGGTAGGTTCATAACTACCAGTGACTCTTAATTCACTTCATTTTGTGCCCTCCTGCTCAGGAACCCGAGCTCTAAAGTTTATTCATATTTCCAATCCTGAGTGGGAAAGATTGTAGACAGCTGGACTTGGTTATAATCACTAGCCAACTGTTAACAACTCTTCTGTCATGATATTTACTTCTCAGAGAAATACTCATTTCTTCCTTAAGGTTTTCTTTAATACACTTCCTATCTATGAATGGTTGAATTCTTTGAATTACTGTTTTTTTAATTAAACTTTTTTATTTTGAGATCATTTTAGATTCACAGGCAGTTGTAAAAATAACAGAGATCCTATGTCCCCTCTGCCAGTTTACCCCCATGGTAACATCTTCCAAAACTATACTACGGTGTCACAACAAGGATGATAATAGTGATCCAGGCAAGATCTGTAGTGTTTCCACTGCTGTGAGGATTCTCACACCACCCTCTCATAGTCATACCTACTTCTGTTCCACTCCTAACGCCTCCTTAACCACTGGCAATCACTAATCTGCTAGCCATTCCTGAATTCTGTAATTTCAAGAATGTTACATAAGTGAAATCATCCAGTAGGTAACTTTGTGGAATTGGCTTTGTTCACTCAGCATAATTGTCAGGTCATTCATTCAGGATTTTGTATGTGTCAGTACATTGTTCCTTTATTGCTAAGTAGTATTTTTTTTTTAATTTTCAATGGGTGTTTGCTTTTTTTTATTATAAGTTTTATTTTTATATTCCCCATACAATTGCGACCCCCTTATTTTGACACCAATTCCTCCTCTCCCCGCCCTCCACCCTCCATAGTGTATCTCTGGTTCATAGTTGTTTGTTGATTTTGATTTTTACTTTCTTATAGTTATTCTTTTTCCTGGTCCCTTATTTAAGTTTTCTAGGTTCCTGCTATGAGTGAGACCATCCGGTATTTTTCTTTTTCTTTCTGGCTTATTTTGCTGAGCATGCTCCTTTCCAGCGCCATCCATGTTGCTGCAAATTGCATGTGTTTATCTTTTTTGAATGCTGAGTAATATTCCATGGTATATATGTACGACATCTTCTTGATCCAGTCATCTATTTTTGGGCATTTGGGCTGTTTCCAAAGCTTAGCTATTGTAAACAGTGCTGCTATAAACATAGGGGTGCAGGTGCCCTTTGGAATTGATGTTTCTGTGTCCTTTGGGTAAATACCTAGGAGTGAAATTGCTGGATCATGGAAGCTCTATGTTTAGTAGGTCCAGAAATCTCCACACAGCTCTCCATAGTGGTTGAACCAGTTTGCACTCCCACCAACAGTGCAGGAGAGTTCCTTTTTCTCCACATCCTCGCCAACATTTGCTGTTGCTAGTTTTTTTTAATATGTGCCATTCTCACTGGTGTAAGATGGTATCTCATGGTAGTTTTGATTTGCATTTCCCTCATTACAAGTGATGTTGAACATTTTCTGGATTTTCTATTCAATTCCATTGGTCTGTGTGTCTGTTCTTGTTCCAATATTGCTAAGTAGTATTCTATGGTAAGGATAATCCACAATTTAGTTCACCCATAGAACGCCTATATTACTCTAGGTTGTGGCTATTGTAAATAAAACTCACAGATATAAAATTTTTGTATAAATATGAATCTTTATTTTTATGGTATAAATTTTCAGGAGTGCAATTCCTAGGTCATGTAGTAGTTACGTTTAAAAAAAAAAAAGAAAAAGACCAGCTGTTTTACAGAATGGCTATATCATTTCTAGTTCTCATCAGCAATGCTTGAGTGCTGATTATATTTTTTTGGCCACATTGCCAACACTTTGTTTTGCTATAATTTTTGAAATTTTAACATGCTTTTATCTTTTTCAAAAATTGTCCCAATGATTATATTTTGTTTTCCTTTTCATATATATTATAGAATAATTTTGCCTACTTCTATGAAAACTCATGCTGGGGCTTTGATAGAAATTGTGTTAAACCTGGCATCAGTATGGGAAGGTGTATTTTGTTGAGTCTTCTAATATACCTCACCACTTATTTAGCTTTTTGCCCTTTCATCATTATTATGTAGTTTTGAACAATCCTGTCATGTGCTTGTTTCATTTTTAAAGTGACTATAAATGACACTGTGTTTTAATTTTCTGTGACCACATGTTCATTTGATAGTATATAGAAGCAAATTGATTTTTGTATGTTTAATCTCATATCCTATGACCTGCTGGACTCATTTATAAGACCCAGTAGTTTCTTTTGTAGATTCCTTAAGTTTTTCTGTGTAGACAATCACATCATCTGCAAATAGGGACTTTTTTTCTTCCTTTCCAGTCTCTCTGCCTTTTATAACCGTCCCTTGCTGTATTGCCCTGACTAGAACTTTTCAGCATTTTTATGGTGAAAACGGTGGTCCTTGTCTTTCTCCCCTGATCGTAGAGGAAAGGACTCAGTCTTTCAGTACAAAGTATAACGTGGGTGTTGGTCTTTTCATGATGCTCTTTATCAAATTGAGAAACTACCCCCGCCTCAGATTTTTTGAGAATTTTTATCTCAAAAAAATATGACTGAGTATTGAATTTTGTCCAATGTTTTTTCAACATTGATTTATATGACTGTATGGCTTTTTTCTTCTCTAGCCTGTTAATATGGTGGATTATTTTGATTGATTTTTAACTATTGAATGAGTTTTACATCTTTGGAATAAAAACCCACTTGGTTGTGCTATATAATTTTTTTAAATTTTGCTGAACTTTATTTGCATTTTACATTCAAATTCATGATCCATTTTGAGTTAGTAGTTGTTAAGAGATTTTGTATAGATATAAGAACAGTCCTGAAAAAGCTTTCTCCTTAATAACATTCAGCACTCATGTTCCCACATTCTCCTTGCATTATGTGTCAGTAATCCTACAATAATTTTTCATTTGTGTATTGTGGGACACTGTCAAGCTGAAGCGCCCAGACTTCCTTATAAATATTTATTACATGGACACTGCACTTAACAGAATGAAGGGAACAAGATGTTTAACAACTCATGTCCTAGAGAATCCATGCGTACCTTTATCTTTTTCTCTTCTCTGTCATCTCCTTGCTATCCTCCGTTCCTACTTCCTACTGTGGAAGCTTATATTTTTAGCTGCTTTTATAAATTAATGTATCTGTTGCCTAGGGGGAAAAAGTCAACAGATCTTTACCAAATTCCCATGTGAGCTAAGAAAGCTGCCAAGAAATTGCTGGTTAACAGGACCCTAACCTTAACATGCTTAGGGCTGAAAGGGAGGAAGACATAAACAATTGAAATGTCAAAGCAGAGGGAATAAATTCCAAGGAAAGTACAGCTTTTTAGGGAACACAAGAGAGGAGGACCAGCTCTTACTGGGGAAGTTAGTAAAGGACTTCCAGAAGTGATACCTGAGCCAGCGCTGGGAATACATGGGACTTTTCCAGATGGATGAGCTGAGGAGAAAGTCATTGAAGGAAAAAGCAACACCTTGTGCAAAGACATGTGCAAAGTCATGTAATTATGCGGCACCTTTGGAGAATAATAGCTGATTTGTTCTAGGAGACCATGAATTCATGCTGTATCCTCAACATCTAGAACAAGTGTAGCAAGGTAACCACTAAATAAATACTTGTTGGATAGATGGATGGAAGGAAGGGAACCTGGAAGATTTAAAAAAAAAAAAAAAGTGCCATGATAAAGAGTTCTGCTTAATAACATTTAACAAGTGTCTACCATGGAAACTCAAAGAGAATTAGGACGAGCTATTGTTCGTAGTTTAGTTGGCAAGAAGTAACAAAAAATATCTGTAATATGCCATAAAAAATAATATGCCATGAAAAGTGCGCTGAAAATGTTAGGAGCTATAGAGAATTTGTTCCATCTCAGTGAAGGAGACCAGGAAGGTTATCATGAGAGCCATATACTCTTTGGAGTTGCTTGGTTGTGAATTGTTTGGTTCCAAAAGCAAATGTGTGTGGAGTGGAAGAAAAGGTGGTGAGGCAGAAGAGAAATGTGACTTTGGGAGTAAACTTGACAACCTTGCCTGTTCAGAGCCATGAATTTATCAGCACTTTTAGGCAGCCATTTATCAGCCTGCACCACTTCCTTGCAAGCAGAACCTAACAGCTTTGATGTTTTCTCTAGCAAGCTCCTTTTTTTTTTTTTTTTTTTTTTTTTTGGTTCATGAGGAGGGGTGTGTGTGTGTTTGCTTGTACCTGCACAGTAGCGATTCAGAGGGGGTTCTTTCCACAGACAAGTACTAAAACACACACTATTAATAACTTTGTTTTTAAAGATTTATTTTTTTATGCATATAAGAACTGAGGTACAGGCCAGAGGTGTAGGGGGTGAGAGGATTCACCAGTAACAGAGTGGGGAGCAGAACATGCAGATGTACTGAAATACACTGCTGAGGGGAGCAGTGGGCAAGTCAGGAGAGGTCTGCTGCGCCATGTGAATACTCCCAGGGATCGAACTGTTGCTTCAGTGGCTGCGGATAGCTTCATAGGTTGCGTCTTAACCCCTTGCGCCACCAGGGAGGCCCTTAACAACTTTTAACAGTGTGTCTGGCTACCCACATACTTACATATGTATGCATGCACCGGCAGCATGTACACATAGAAGCACAGAGTCCTGTGAGTGGTGAGCTGGGCAACATTTCAGGTGATTGCAAATGAATAGTAGTCATTTTTAATTTTCTGAGGTCTATTCTGTCTGGCTATACCTTAATTATCATTTCAGTATGAGACTTATTAGGCACTAGTTATATCCTCATGACCTACTACATGCTAGAAAGAGTTCATGTAAGAAAATTATTGATTAATCCAGTACATACTTATTCATCATCAGCTGTGCACTAGGCACTATTCTAAATACTGAGGATGTGACATGGGAAAAAAAGAACCAATCCCTACCCTTGTAGAGTTTGCATTCTGGAAGGTGGGTGCAGACAAGCAACAAAAATGTGCTTTTTCAGCTGGTGTGTTCTAGTGAGACCATCATAGCAGGGTGAGGGGGAAAGAGAATGTGGGGGTTGAGTGATCAGGAAGACCTCTTCAATAGAGTGATGTTTGAATTGAGACTTGAAGGGAAGAGTAAGCAATGGAAATATCTGGGGGAGTATTCCAGGCAGAGATAACATCTGAAGCAAAGACCCTGAAGCAAGAATATGTTTGGTAGTGTTTAAGGCCAGTGTAGCTAGAGCAGAATGGGCAAGGTGAGGAGATGTGGCAGGAGATGAGGTGGGAGATGTAGGATGAAGGACCATTCTGTCAGGCCCATTGACCCTGATGAGGACTTTGGCTTTTACTCTGAGTGAGGTGGAAAGCCACTAGAAGTTTTATGCAGAGAATTGACATGTTCTGATTTGCATCGTGTTCTCTGGTCTCCGTGTTGAGAGTAGATTGCAGGATGAGAAGGTGGAAGCAGGAAAACTACACATGGTAGCCTCGACCAACTGAATAACATTTAGGTGCAGAGAAATGGTCAAAATGTAGATCTCTTTTGAATTGCTTGAATCCACAGGATTTGCTAATGGATTACTTGTAAAATGTGAAAGGAGTCAATGATGATGTCAAGATCTTTGGTCTATACAACTGGAAGTCTGGAGTTCTTAACAGCTGAGATGGAAAAGACTGCAGGAAGAACAGATTTGTAGGCTATCAAGAGTCAATTTTGAACCCATTAAGTTTGAGGTACCTATTAGTGAAGATTTGGATATAAGACACGAGTTTAGTAGATGGACCTAAGCTGGAGATATAAATTTGGGAATTGTAGTAGCAATTAGATGTCTTTTTAAGTTGTGAAACTACATAAAATAACTTAGGGCGTGGGAGTAGAAAGAGAAGGGAGAGCGCCTGAGAATTGAATGTTGGTGCAATCTAATGCTTAGAAATCAGGCAGATGAGAAGAAACCAATATGGGCGTGGAAAGATAGAGGCCAAGGAAATGAAAATGGAGAGGAAGCACTGAAGATTTTCTGAATAGAGAAAGTTCTTCAAATAGGAGAGAATAATAACTTTCTGAAAAATAAACTGCTGAATAAAGTTCTTCAAAGATGAGAGAATAATAAACTATTATCAGCTGTTGCTGAGAGGTCAAGCAAAGCCCTAGCATTGATTTAACAGGACTGAAGTCTTTGGCAATATTTGGGAGGGGGGGAGTAGTTGATCCCTGATTTAGACTATTCTTGGAGAAAAGAATAGGAAAAACTTTGAAGTTTTACTATAAAGAGCAGTAGAAAAACAGAGCCAAATGAAGGGGAATGTGGGATCAAACTTTTATTTTTTCCTGAGATGGGAGAAGTTGGTGTCCTGATGGGAATGATCCGACTATGGATAGAAAATGATGCAGCAATTCCAGAGAAGGGGAGCATTGTGCAGGTGGCATCCCATGGAGGTGGGAGGGTATGCACAAGGGAAGGAAGATGCCTTAGAGTGAGTGGACGAACTGTCCCTGCTTTCTAATAAAGAGTACTTGGCCACTGATGCAGGCAGGTTGGTAGATGTGATGCAGCATGTGTAGATTCTTTTTTGATTGCTTATATTTTCCTCATAAAATAAAGGGTGGTGGCAGGTGTGGGTTGATACATACAACTTCCGAGGTGAGAAACTATACAGCTGAGACCTATGCAGTATTGTAAACCAGTATTGTAAAGGGGGAGGTTGGAGGTGTAGGGAGTTTAAAGTACGTTCAAAGGTAGTTGCCAACGACTAGGAGAAAGTCATGGCTAGATGAAAGCAGTGGGATTGTCGGGCAACCTGAGGGCCCATCTGAATTTAAAATAAGATCATTCAACATAGCCAGACTGATTTTCTCCAGCTGTGTACAGCTGAGTGGAAATAGGCAGCGTAGGCAGAACATTGCTTGGCCGGGATTGTAGTTTTCCCAGATACATCAGAGGAATGGAGAGAGAAGCAAGGAAATGATTGTAATGATGAATCACAGAAATGCAGTAGGGTAGGGAGGGAAATAAGAGCAGAAAGAAGGGGGAAATGAGCAGTGGCAGGATTAAAGGAGTGGAGGTCCTAGGGGTCTAAAGAATTGTGATAATCAAATCCGTGCTTTTTTTAGTACTTCGGTGTTGGATACAAAGTGCCTTGAGTACATTTGCATAATAAAAACCCGTAAGATAGGTAGGGCAGATGGTGGTGGTGTTGATTTTTATTATAGAGATGAGGGAAAAATCTAAAGATCCAAAGAGGTAAATAGCTTAATCTAAATTCACGCAGCAAGTTAGTTGTAAAGCACAAACTCAACTGAGAGCTCTCCATTATATGCATTATCTTTTCACCACACTAATTGCTCAGTCTATTGAAGAGATGAAATGAAGAAGAGTACATAAGGGTTCTTTCATTCAATAATACATATTGAGCATTTAATATGTGTATATTCTGTTATAAATACTAGGAATATAGCAGAAAATGAAACAGAAAAAAGAAATGCTGAAGTTACATGTTGTGATTCTTCCAAGGCATCACGATTTGGTAAAAAGAATGTTATACTGAAAGTTAAGAAATTAGTTTTTCTGCTATTTGCTGTGTGATATTTTTGCTTCAACTCACCATGGAGTCTCTCTCCATAAACTGAAATGTTAAGGTTTTGCAAGTTCTACACAACTTAAGGATACTGTGGGTTTGTGTCTATTCTATCCTAACGGGCTAATTCCTCTACTGTGTTTTACTCTTTATCAAAATTCTTGATCTGAAAAGTGGGAATGCTATATCTCATTTCATTGTGGAAGACCCTGTTTCCATAGTGAAATGCTACACTAACGTTCCTTCTAATATCACCCTCCTTTTTTGAAATTCTGGGGAAATAATGAAAGGGAGAATAAGGGTGTGTTCAGCCTGCAGCACGAGAGTAACCAAGTGATGCTGAGGAAAGCTTTGAAATGACTAATGGCCTGTTTCCCTGTTCTTACCCCTTCCTGCTCAGGCTTGGAAGAAACGCTGGTTTATCCTGCGGAGCGGCAGGATGAGTGGCGACCCAGATGTTCTGGAGTACTACAAGAATGATCACTCCAAGAAGCCCCTGCGGATCATCAACCTGAACTTCTGTGAGCAGGTGGATGCAGGCCTGACTTTCAACAAGAAGGAGCTGCAGGACAGCTTCGTGTTTGACATCAAGACCAGCGAGCGCACCTTTTACCTGGTGGCCGAGACAGAGGAGGACATGAATAAGTGGGTCCAGAGCATCTGCCAGATCTGTGGCTTCAATCAGGCTGAGGAGAGTACAGGTAGGACAAAAATGGATCTTCCACCGAAGTAACAAGGTGCTTTGTAGAGGAGGCTTAGTAATTGGATACACTGAGCCCCTTGAGCAAGGAGAGCAGGCTGTAGTTAGAAGCATTCCTCTTTGGAGAGGAAGAATAGGCAAAGGGTCAGATATGAAAGGGTTGGCCAAATTCTAAAGGGACCCTTGGCCCCAATTAGGCTCAAATGGGAAAGGAGGAAATGTTGGAATTGTGGTGAAGCTGAAAGTACTTTGAGGTGTTCCTTCACCTACCTGTTCCTCAGCCCCACACCCTGCTCCCCTGTACTTTCCCTGCTGCAGCACCCTGTGCCCTGTTACCTACCAGCCATCCCATGGGGCAGTCACACCTTGGCACTTTCTTGAGTCCATCTTTGTCTGTTTAACCCATTTATTTCAGACCATCCTGTATAGTTACACTTGCCACTTTTAAAAAAAAAATTGAAATCTTTTATTATTGACGTACGCACCATTTATACACCAGTTCATTTATGTTCACTTGGCAGGGGAAATGGGTGAAAGATGGAAATACTGATTTATGTTCAGGCTTTGTTAACTTTCACAAGAGAGGAGCTCAACTTCTGAAATGAATTTTAAATTGCAGAAATGCTCTGTGATGCCAGTTTGGACTCACCCCCAACTCTGGGATGACTGTAGAGCAGGTCTTTTCAGAGGCAGGCAGAAAACCAAAACCAGTAGTTTTTAAACCTGATTTCACATCAGAATTAAAAAGAATTTTTAAAATAGTGATGTCAAGGCCCCAGGCCAATCAGTTAATATCGAATCTCTGAGAGGTGAGACCTGGACTGTGGTGTCTTAAGAGCTTCATTATGAGAAGCAAGAGTCTGGGGATCCGCAACCATTTTCTAGAAATATATTAGATGACTTACAGTCTCTGTTTCATAGTCCTGTTTTTATCCTTTTTTAACCCTTTTAAAAATATAAAAATCATTCATAACTCACCAGCAATACCAACATCATATGAGAACCCGTTAGGAAAATGCAAATTCTTGAACTCTATCCCAGACTTACTGAATCAGACACTCTGGGGATGGGGCCCAGCAATCTGTATTTTGAAAAACTCTCCAGGTGGGCTTCCCTGGTGGCCTTGGGGTTAAGTCTCAGTGCTATCACCACTAAAGCCTGAGTTCAATCCCCAGCCGGGAGCTCACCCACATATGGTACAGCAGACCTCTCCTGTCTCGCCCACCATTCCCCTTAGCAGTGTATTTCAGTAAAATCCACCTGTTGTGCTCCACACTCTGTCTCTGGTGAATTCTCTCACCCCCGTACCTCTTGCCTACACCCCAGTTCTTCTACAAATAATTAAACAAACAAACAAACCCTCCAGGTGACTGTGATTCAGGAATAAGATTAGCCTAGCATCTCATACTCAGTGGGATTTATGAACCAGCAGCATCAGGTTCTCCTGAAACGTATCAGAAAGACAGGACTTCTGCTCAGCCCTCAGGGTAAAAAATTGCATATTGTTAAAACTTCCTATTTTGAAACTTGAAATAATACTAGACTTACAGAAGAATTGCAAAAATGACATCCGGTTCCCATACATTATTCCTTCATCTTTCCCTAACATTAGCTGCTCACTTAACTATGGTACAGTTATAAAGAGCAAGCAGTTTAGTGTATCTCCTTTGCTTGCTTGGTTGGCTTCTTGTTTTTTATCAGTATCTTTATCTGTTCAAGGTCCGTCCAAGATGCCACATTACACTTAGTGGCCATGTCTCTGAGTCTCCGCCAGTGTGACGGTTTCTGCCTGTCTTGTCCTTCTTGACACTTTTAAAGAGGACTCATTAGGGACTTTGTAGACCATCCCTCAATTTGAGTTTGTCCTATTTTTTTCGTGACTATGATGAGGTTATTGGTTTGGGGGAGACTGCCACAAAGGTGATGTGCCTTTCCCAGTGTGTGGTATCAGGAAGTACATGATGTCACTATGTCTTATTAATGGTCATGTTAATCTTGATCACCTGGTTAAAATGGCATTTGTCTTCTTCTAGTGTAAAGCTACTATCTTTGCTTTTGTAATTAACAAGTATTTTGAAGGAAAATTTTATTTTTTTATTTAATATATTTTATTTTTTATAATTCTTACATCATTTTTCATTTTTGCACAATGTATACATTTTCATTTTGGTTATATTCCCCATACAATTCCACCCCCCTTATTTTGACCCTAATCCCTCCTCTCCTCCCGCCCCCACCCCCACCCCATAGTGTGTCTCTGGTTTATAGTTGCTTGTTGCTTGTTGATTTTGATTTTTTCTTTCTTATAGCTGTTCTTTTTCCTGGTCCCTTATTTAGGTTTTCTAAATTCCTGCTATGGGTGAGACCATCCAGTATTTTTCTTTTTCTTTCTGGCTTATTTTGCTGAGCATGATCCCTTCCAGCGCCATCCATGTTGCTGTAAATGGCATGAGTTTATCTTTTTTGATTTCTGAATAATATTCCATTGAATAATATTCCATTTGTGTATATCTGCCACATCTTCTTGATCCAGTCATCTATTTTTGGGCATTTGGGTTGTTTCCATAACTTACCTATTGTAAATAGTGCTGCTATAAACATAGGGGTGCAGGTGCCCTTTGGAATTAATGTTTCTGTGTCCTTTGGATAAATACCTAGGAGTGGAATTGCTGGATCATATGGAAGCTCTATCTTTAGTAGGTTGAGGAATCTCCACACAGCTCTCCATAGTGGTTGGACCAGTTTGCACTCCCACCAACAGTGCAGGAGAGTTCCTTTTTCTTCACATTCTCGCCAACATTTGTTGTTGCTAGTTTTTTTAATATGTGCCATTCTCACTGGTGTAAGATGGTATCTCATGGTAGTTTTGATTTGCATTTCCCTGACTACAAGTGATGCTGAACATTTTTTCATATGCCTGTTGGCCATTTGCATTTTGGAGGAAAATTTTATTGATGTGCAAGTATCCTATTCTCCTTAAACTTCTGCCCATTGATTGTAGTATTCATCAATGGGTCATGTTTACAACAGTTATTATGGTGGTATTCTAATGGTGATTTTCTGTTTCTATGGGAATCTGCACTTTATTAAGATTTCCTCATTATTTCTGTACCCATTAAAATTTGAAAAGCATCAATCTGTATTATTCATTCCCAAATATAGTGGATCATCATCTTATAGATATCAATTCAGTAGATCTGATTTAGGGCTAAGGAATTAATAGTTTTTTCAAGAGCACCTCCTACAGAATGGGAGAAAATTTTTCCAAACAAGAAGACACATGATCCCATTTTTTAAATGGACAAAGTATCTCAGTAGATAATTCTCCAGAGAAATTATACAAATGACCAATAAGCATGTGAAAAGATGCTGAACATCATCAACCCCTAGGGAAATGCAAGTCAAAAACACAGTGAGATACCACTTCATACACAGGGTGGCAATCAAAAGGATGGACTGTGATAAGTGTTGGCAAAGATGTGAGGAAATATTCATTGCTCATACATTGATGGTGGAAATATAAGATGATACAGCCGCTACAGAGAACAGTGGTAATTTTTCAAATTACCATTGGTAAACAACATTATGTGTGTATGGATATTTTTCAGGCAGAAAATAAGTAAAATACTGTTACATTCCATAAAATACTACATTAAGTGGAAGACATAAAGAATCACATAGTTTACAGTTTTATTTCCATAAAATGTCCAAAATGGCAAATTCGTGGAGACAGGAAGTAGATTGGTGGCTGAGAGTAGAGAATGGGAAGTAACTGCTAATAAGTATAGGGTCTCTTTGGGGGATGATAAAGTGTTCTGAAAATAGATAGTGGTGATGGTTATATAATTTTGAAAATATTGCTAAAACCACTTAATTTTTAATTTTAAAGTGTGAAAATTATGGTTGGTGAATAATCTCTTTTTTTAAGTTCTTCAAGTGGTTCTGACAACAAGCTGGGCTTGGGCTATCATGACTTAAGGCTAACTGCATGGGAATGTGACCTATGCAGTCTTATAGGGCCCCACCCTTAACCCCATATTTGGTTTCACTCTCTACTGTCGTCATCTTGAAGTTCTTAAATTTTTTTCTAGTTGTGTAAGGTACACATGATTTTTTCAATTGAATTTGATTTATATACATTAGTTTTAAGTATGCAATATAATGATTCAGTATTTGTTTATGTTGTGAGATTATCACCATATTAAGTCATATCCATCACCACACATGATTATCACAAAATTTTTTCTTGTGATGAGAACTTTTTACTCTCCTAGTAACTTTCAAATATGCAGTGAAGTGTCACTAAGTAGTCACTATACTGTATGTTATATCCCCAGAACTTACCCATCTTATAACTAGACACTTGTATCCTATGACCTTCACCCATTTCTCCCACCTCTGCTCCTGGCAACCACAAATCTACTCTCTGTTTCTAAGCTTGGTTTTATTAGATTCCACATATAAGTAAGATTATTACAGCATTTGTCTTTTCCTGTCTAACTTCATGTAGCGTAATTCCTCCTATGTTCATTCATATTGTTGTAACTTGAAGAATTTCTTCCTTTTTGTGACTAAATAATATCCCATTATTAATATTTAGATGTATGTGTATGTAAGTGTGATACATATTTGTGTATGATGTATGTGTACACACACATACATATCACATTTTCTTTATCCATTGAACACTTAGGTGGTTTCCATATTTTGGCTATTATAAGTAATACTGCAGTGAATCTAGGAGTGCAGGTTTGTTTTAGAGGTAGTGATTTTGTTCCCTCTAGATAAATATACAGAAGTAGAATTGCTGGATCATATGGTAGTTCTATTTTTAATTTTTTGCGGAATCTGTGCTATTTTCCATAGTGACTATACCAATTTAAATTTCCACTGACAGTACACAAGTGTTCTCTTTTCTCTACTTCCTCAACAGCAATAGTTGTCTCCCTTATTTGTTTTTATAATGGCCACTTAACAGGTGTGAGGTGATATCTTGCTGTGGTTTCAATTTGCATTTTGCTGATGATAGTGATGTTGAGCACCTGTTCATTTACCTGTTGGCTATTTGAATGTATTCTTTGGGAAAATGTCTATTCATGTCCTTTGCTCATTGGTTTATGGGTTTTTGGTTTTTTTTTTTTGCTATTGTGTTATATGAGTTCCTGATTTTTTATATTAACCCCTTATCAAATATATGGTTTGAAAATATTTTCTCCCATTTCTTAGTTTGCCTTTTTGGGTTTTTTAATTGTGGTAACACTGATTTACAATGTTGTGTTTTAGAGGTGTAGAACCTGCCATTTCCTGTGTTGTCACTACACCACACCCACCATAACAGCACCCATTAGAGTCCATTGTGTCCCCCTGATGCTTATCTTCTGGTGGCCTCATTTCTACCATCAGATTTCTAAGGTTTGTTATTAGTTTGTCTTTATCTGACACTTTATTTCTATATATTTCACGTATAAGTGGTATTTGGTATTTGTCTTTCTCCTTCTGACGTATTTCACTTATTGCACAATAACCCTCCAGTTCCATCTGTGTTGTCCCAAATGGAAAGAGTTTATTCTTTTTAATGACCAGACAGTATTCCATTGTCTGTATAAACCATACCTTGCTGATCTAGTCATCTATTTTGGGTTACCCTGGTAGTTTCCACAGTTTAGCTATTGTAAATAATGCTGCAGTGGACATAAGAGTTCGTATTGCCTTTGGAATTAGTGTTTTTGTATTCTTAGGGTAGATACCTAGGGATGGAATTGATGGGTAAGATGGTAGATCTATTCTTAGTCTTTTGAGAAATCTGCATACTGTTTTCCATAAAATCTGGACCTGTCTACATCCCCACCAACAGTGTATGAGGGATCCTTTTTCTGCACATCCTTAACAACACTTATTTGCAACACTTTATTTTTTTATTTTATGTATTTTTTTACATAATTTTTCATTTTTGCACAATAGATAAACTCATGCAATTTTCAGCAACATGGATGGAGCTGGAAGGGATCCTGCTAAGCTAAATAAGCCAGAAAGAAACACTTTTTTTTGATGTAAGCCATTCTTGCAGGTGTAAGGTGGTATCTTATTGTGATTTTGATTTGCATTTCCCTGATGATAAGTAAACATGAACATTATTTCATGTGTCTGTTGGCCATCTGTATGTCTTCTTTAGAGAAATAACCTACTTAGCTCTTCTGCCCATTTGTTGATTTGACCATTTGTTTTCATTATGTTGAGTTGTATGAGTTCTTTGTAGATCTTAGATATCAACCTTTTGTTAAATGTATGGTGTGAAAATATTTTTCCCCATTCATTTGGATGTCTTTGTTTTGAAGACAGTTTCTCTCACTGTGCAGCAGTGTTTTAGCTTGATGTAGTCCCAATTGTTTATATTCTCTTTTTTTTTCCTTACTGTTGAAGATGAATCCACAAAACATCTCTGAAGCCTATGTCATGGAGTGTTTTGCCTCTGTTGTCTTTTATAAATTTATAGCTTCAGGTCTTACATCCAAGTCTTTTTATCCATTTTAAGTTGACTTTTGTATGTGGCAACCTAGTTCCATTCTTTTGCCTATGGCTGTCAATTTTCCCAGTACCATTCATTGTTCCAGGTTATATTCTTGGCTTCTTTGTCATAGATTAATTGTCCAGATGGGGCTTATTTATGGGTTCTCAACTATATTCCATTGGTCTTTGTGTCTGTTTTTGCTCTTGTACCATGCTGTTTTGATTATTATAGCTTTGTAGCATAGTTTGAAGTCTGGGCACGTACTAACTACATTCTCTTTTTTTTTTTTTTTTTTTTTTTTTTTGGTCAGGGTTGCTTTAGCTATTCAGGGTGTTGTGGTTCCATATGAATTTCAGTAATGTATCTTCTATTTCTTTGAAGAATGCCATTGGAACTTGATAGGGATCACATTGAATCTGTACATTGCTTTTGGTAAGGTGGTGATTTTGATAATATTCATTCTTTAATCCATGAGCAGACAATATGTTTCCATTTCTTTGGGTCTTCTGTTTCATTTAACAATGTCCTATAGATTTCTTTGTAGAAGTCTTTTACCACCTTTGTTAAGCTTACTCCTCTTTAATTCTGTTTGATACAGTTGTAAGTGGGTTTTTTTTTCTTGATTTCTTCCTCTTTTAGCTCATTTTTGCTTTATAGGAAGGCTATTGATTTTTTGTGTATTGATTTTTTAACCAGCCACTTTGTTGTGCTTATTTATTATACTGGAATCTTTAGGATTTTTATGTTTATTATGTTGTCTGCAAATAATGATAGCTTTACTTCTTTCCCAATTTGAATTCTGTTTATATCCTTCTCTATGACTTCCAAGCTTGAAATAATTCCACTTGTTAGTTTAGTTTGCTTTTGTTGTCTTTGTTTCCATTGTCATATCCAAAAAAAAAAAAAAAAGTATTGTCAAGATCGGTATCCAGCAGTTTTATTTCTTATTTATTTCTTATTTTCTTCTGGGAGTTTTATGGTTTCAGCTCCTATACTTAAATTTTTAATTAATTGCAAATTAATTTCTGTGACTGGTGTAAGATAGAGATTCAATTTAATTCTTTTCCATATGGCTGTCAGTTTTCCCAGCACCATTTATTGAAGAGACTATCTTTTCCCCATTGAATAATGGCCCCCCTCATCAAATATTAGTTGACCACTTATGCATGGGTTTATTTCTGGATTCTAAATTCTATTTCCATTGGTCTACATGTCTGTTTTTATGCCACTGCCAAGCTGCATTTATTATTATAGCTTTGTAATGTAATATGAAATCAGGAAGCTTGATACCTCCAGTTTTGTTCATCTTTCTCAGGATTGTTTTTGGCTATTTGGAATCTTTTTGGTTCCATATGAATTTAGGATTGTTGCTCTATTTTTTTTTTAATGCAGTTAGACTCTTCATGGAGACTGCATCAGATCTATTGATTGCTCTTGGAAATATGAACATGTTAACAATATTAATTTTTCTAATCCACAAACACAAGGTATCTTCCATTTATTTGTGGTGATGTTCTTAATTTTTGAACAAAGAGACCTGCATTTTCACTGGGCTCTGCAAACTCTAGCCAGTCATGTCTGGACTAAATGTTCTGCCTAGGAATTCTGTGATTTTTATCTTTCTTGTGGAAGGATTATGAGCCCCCATTCCACTCTTAAGTTCTTTGGTATAATCTTTCCTTGCTGTGTGGAATTTCCTGTTTTCCCCAAATCTTTGTCATTTATACGCTTCATAGATTGTGTGTATTTTTTTCCCTTTATCTCATTCCTTATTAAATCTCAAAGCTATAACAGGTATCACCAGAGATGGAGACACCAGCCCACATACCACCACCAGCTCAGTGTCCAAAGAGTACCTCAGGTTTTTAGGGAAAAGGCGTGATTGGAGAAAAAAAATAACAAGAAAGAAATTGCTTCTAATTGAATCTTTTCTTTGTGGGATTAGAGGTATTCTTACCAAGAAAAAGACGAACAAGGGGACCTGCGTTTTCACTTTAAGATGGAGCAAAAATAATTCTTGGTGTAAATATATTTTTTCTTAATCACATATTTAGAAAATAGTTTATATTCTTATATTGTGTACTATACTTAGGTACTACTTACTCTGACTATGGGATTTAAGTACAATTCAGATACAAATATATAGAACCACATTCTCTGAGGTTGCTTTGTTTTGTTCACTCACACATTGTTCAGCCACTCATTTATTCAGCAAACATTTATTGAGCACTTATTCTTTTCCAGTCCCTGTCATAAACATGGAAGCTACAGAAGTGGGGTTTTAGTGCTCATACATCAGTCTGTGGTTAGGGACAGACATGTAGCCCTATAATGCAGGGAGTTGTAACAGGCATCAGCCAAGGATGGAGATGCCAGCTGCGTGCCAACAACTCTATGAGGAAAGGGAGAGGCAGCGTTAATGGGGTGGCAGATAATTGAGTTGGAGTTTAGACAACAGCCTTGTCTATTAAAGGATATATTTCCTTAACTCTTTAATTTTTTTTTTTTTTTTTTTGTCTAAAGGGTTAGGCAAGTTTTCCTTTTTTTTTTTTTTAATTTTATTTTTATATTCCCCATACAATTGCAACCCCCTTATTTTGACCCCAATCCCTCCCCTCCCCGTCCCCCACCCCCCAAAAAGTGTCTCTGGTTCATAGTTGTTTGTTGATTTTGATTTTCACTTTCTTATAGTTATTCATTTTCCTGGTCCCTTATTTAAGTTTTCTAGATTCCTGTTATGAATGAGACCATCCAGTATTTTTCTTTTTCTTTCTGGCTTATTTCGCTGAGCATGATCCCTTCCAGCGCCATCCATGTTGCTGCAAATTGCATGTGCTTATCTTTTTTGAATGCTGAGTAATATTCCATGGTGTATATGTACCACATCTTCTTGATCCAGTCATCTATTTTTGGGCATTTGGGCTGTTTCCAAAGCTTAGCTATTGTAAATAGTGCTGCTATAAACATAGGGGTGCAGGTGCCCTTTGGAATTGATGTTTCTGTGTCCTTTGGGTAAATACCTAGGAGTGGAATAGCTGGATCATATGGAAGCTCTATCTTTAGTAGGTTGAGGAATCTCCACACAGCTCTCCATAGTGGTTGGACCAGTTTGCACTCCCACCAACAGTGCAGGAGAGATCCTTTTTCTCCACACCCTCGCCAACATTTGTTGTTGCTAGTTTTTTTAATATGTGCCATTCTCACTGGTGTAAGATGGTATCTCATGGTAGTTTTGATTTGCATTTCCCTGATTACAAGTGATGTTGAACATTTTTTCATATGTCTGTTGGCCATTTGCATTTCCTTTTCAGAGAAGTTTCTTTTTAGCTCTTCTGCCCATTTTTTGACTGGATTATTTTCTTTGTTGTTGCTGAGTCTCATCAGCTCTTTGCAGATTTTTGTGATCAGTCCTTTATCATCAGTGTTGGGTGCAAAACTGTTCTCCCAGTCGGTGGGGTTTCTCTTTGTTTTTGTTATTGTCTCTTTTGCTGTGCAGAAGCTCTTTAATTTGATGTAGTCCCAGCTGTTTATCTTTGCCTTCACTATCACTGCTTTGGGTGATGTGTCTGTAAAGATGTCTTTGATGTGCATATCACGTATTGTTTCACCTATTTTACCTTCTATGTATTTTATGGTCTCAGGTCTTATGTCTAGTTCTTTAATCCATTTTGAGTTGATTTTTGTGTATGGTGTGAGGTAGTGGTCAAGCTTCATTCTTTTGCATGTAGCGACCCAGTTTTCCCAGCACATTTATTGAACAAACTTTCTTTGCTCCAGTGCATAGTCTTTGCTCCTTTGTCAAAGATTAGTTGACCATAAATCTGTGGGTTTATTTCTGGATTTTCTATTCGATTCCATTGGTCTGTATGTCTGTTCTTGTTCCAGTACCATGCAGTTTTGATGATTATGGCTTTGTAGTATAGTTTGAAGTCTGGGAGTGTGATGCCTCCATTCCCTTCTTTTTTTTTTTCAGGAGAGCTTTGGCTATTCGGGGTTTTTGGTGATTCCATATGAATTTCATCAATAATTGTTCTATTTGTTTGAAGAATGACATTAAAATTTTGATTGGAATAGCATTGAATCTGTATATTGCTTTTGGTAGGATGGCCATTTTAATAATGTTTATTCTTCAACCCATGAGCAGGGGATGTCTTTCCATTTCTTTGTGTCTTCTTCTATTTCTTTTAACAGTGTTTTATAGTTTTCTTTGTATAGGTCCTTTACCTCTTTTGTTAGATTTATTCCCAAGTATTTGATTTTTTTTGTTTCGATAATAAAAGGGATGGTTTTTTTCATTTCTTCTTCTTCAGATTTATTGTTTGTGTATAGGAAGGCAACTGACTTTTGCGTGTTGATTTTGTATCCTGCCACTTTACTGAACTGATTGATGAGTTGAATTAGTTTTTCTGTGGAATTTTTGGGGTTCTCTATGTATATTATCATATCATCTGCAAATAGTGATAGTTTGACTTCTTCTTTTCCTATTTGGATTCCTTGTATGTCTTTCTCTTGTCTTATTGCTCTGGCTAGGACTTCCAGTATTATATTGAAAAGCAGTGGTGAGAGTGGGCATCCTTGTCTTGTTCCAGATCTTAATGGAATTGCTTTCAGCTTTTCACCATTGAGAATGATACTGGCTGTTGGCTTGTCATAGATGGCCTTTATGATGTTGAGGTATGTTCCTTGTATCCCAAGAATTTCAAGGGCTTTTATCATGAATGGGTGTTGCACTTTGTCGAAAGCTTTCTCAGCATCTATTGATATTATCATATGGTTTTTATATTTCTTTTTGTTGATGTGTTGGATAACGTTGATTGATTTTCGGATGTTGAACCATCCTTGTGTCCCTGGAATGAATCCTACTTGGTCGTGGTGAATTATCTTATGGATACATTGTTGGATTGTGATAGCTAAAATTTTATTGAGGATTTTTGCATCAGTGTTCATTAGGGAAATTGGCCTGTAGTTTTCCTTTTTTGTGTTGTCCTTGTTTGGTTTTGGTATTAGTGTAATGTTGGCTTCATAGAACGTGTTTGGTATTGTCCCTTCCTTCTCAATTTTTTGGAAGAGTTTGTGAAGGATAGGCACTGATTCGCCTCTGAATGTTTGGTAGAATTCATTTGTAAATCCATCAGGTCCTGGGCTTTTGTTTTGGGGGAGGTTTTTGATTACCATTTCAATTTCGCTGCTTGTAATTGGTCTGTTTAGGTGTTCTATTTCTTCTTTATCTAGCTTTGGGTGATTGTAGAGTTATATGAATTTGTCCATCTCCTCTAGATTGTTGAACTTGTTTCCATATAACTGTTCATAGTAGTTACTGATTATTCTTTTGATTTCTGCTGTGTCCGTTGTGATTTCTCCTCTTTCATTTATGATCCTGTTTATTTGTGCTTTCTCCCTTTTTTCCTTTGTGAGCCTGGCTAGGGGTTTGTCTATTTTATTGATTTTTTCCGAAGAACCAGCTCTTGGTTTCATTGATCTTTTGGACTGTTTTTTTAGTTTCAATTTCATTTATTTCTGCTTTGGTTTTTATTATTTTTATTCTTCTACTGCTTTGAGGGGTTTTTTTGTTGTTCTGTTTCTAGATCTTTGAGCTTTGAGATTAGGTTGTTTCTTTGAGTTCTTTCTTGTTTCTTGATGTGAGCCTCTATTGCTATATATTTTCCTCTTATTACTGCTTTTGCTGCATCCCATACATTTAGGAAATTGGTGTCCTCATTGTCATTCAATTCAAAGAATTTTTTAATTTCTTCTTTGATCTCCTCGTTAGTCCAGTGGTCTTCCAGTAGTGTGGTTTTCAATCTCCATGAGGTAGGAGAGTTCCTTGCCTTCTTTTTATGGTTTATTTCTAGTTTGATGCCTTCATGGTCAGAAAAGATGGTTGGTATGATTTCAGTCTTGGTGTATCTCTTGATGTTTGTCTTGTGCCCCAGTATGTGATTGATCCTGGAGAATGATCCGTGTGTGCTTAAGAAAAATGTGTACTCTGTTTTTTTCGGGTTTAGTGTTCTATAGATGTCTGTTAAGCCCAAGCACTCTAGGTCCTTATTTAGAGCTTTAGTGTCTTTACTTATTTTTTGTCTTGTTGATCTATCCATTGTTGATAGTGGTGTGTTGAAGTCTCCCACTACGTGTGTGTTTTCTCTGATGTCTGTTTTCAGAGATGACAACAGTTGTGTGATATATTTTGGTGCTCCTTCATTTGGTGAATATATGTTAATGAGTGTTATTTCTTCTTGAAGTATTGTCCCCTTGATCATAATGTAGTGACCGTTGGGGTCTCTTTTTATCTTTTTGAGTTTGAAATCTGTTTTATCTGATATAAGTATAGCTGTTCCTGCTTTCTTTTTTGGTCCATTTGCTTGTAGGATTGTTTTCCATCCTTTTACTTTGAGTCTATTTTTATCTTTTGTAGCTAAATATGTTTCCTGGAGACAGCAAAAGGTTGGGTTTTGTTTCTTAATCCAGCCTGTGACTCTGTGTCTTTTTATTGAAGAGTTTAGTCCATTTACATTCAGAGTTAATATTGATATGTTAGCATCTGTATTTGCCATTGTGTTTGTCTTTCCTTTGATTTTATTTATTCTTTTAATAACTTTTTTTTTGGCCTTCTTTCGTTGTTATTCGTCCCTCTGAGGTTCTGGCTTTAGGATTCCTTGTAGTATTTTTTGGAGTGGGGGTTTAGTCATAATGAAATTCCAGAGTTTCTGTTTGTCTGGGAAGGTCCTTATTCTTTCTTCATAGAGGAAGGAGAGCTTTGCGGAATAGAGTATTCTTGGTTGGCATCTGTTTTCTTGGAGTCTGTTGACTATGTCCCTCCACTCTCTCCTTCCCCGTAGCGTTTCTTCGGAAAAGTCTGATGTCAGCCTGATTGGTTTTCCTTTGAATGTTATCTGTTTCTTCTCTCTTGTCAGCTTCATGATTTTTTCCTTGTCCTGGATTCTTGGGAGCTTTACTATTATGTGTCTTGCTGTATTTTTCCTTTCGTCATGGAAGTTTGGTGTTCTTCTTGCTTCTTGTATATCAATTTTCAGCTCCTTCTTCATGTTTGGGAAGTTCTCTTCAATTATCTCCTTAAATATTTTCTCTATTCCTACAGCTCTCTCCTCTCCTTCTGGTATTCCTATAACTCTTATATTTCCTTTCCTCATGGAGTCAGATAGTTCCCAAAGTCTTTCTTCGGTCTTTTTCCTTTGTAATTCTCTTTCCTTTTCTGTTTTGGTTCTTTTAATTTCTTTTTTAAGGGGATTATTTTATTGAAGGACTGGTGGCTTAATTACCAGGATATTGTCTATGATGGAAGTTTAGGATTCCTTGTGAAATCTCCATGTCTCCTCTCTCATGGAAGAATCCAGTGTGTTAAAAGATTCACCCACATAATTAAATGTGTTTAATTTGGAAATTTTCTTAAAAGTAGATTATATCTATAAAACCCCTAGACAAGGAATCACCCAAATCATTGTATTTTATTAGCTGTATTTTTCAGCATCTGAGGGAAGGCAGTAGGAAGCTAGCATTTGGCAACCTTCTCTCAGTTAAGTATCTTATTTCATTTAATTACTCTCTTGACTGTTATTTCCATTTTTTCCAAATAGTACTAGTTCTGCCTAGCTCTCCAGGATTGAAACTTTTCTTCAACAACACCCCTGCCTTGGCTGGGTTCAGACAGTTTACCCAACTGTCATCTGCACCTGAAACTTCCTTAAAGCAATGCCGCTCTGCCTTTGTGAATGATCCAGACACCTGGGTGTTAGTGTCACCACCTGCCTTAGGTGAACAGCACTCTGTATTAATACCGATGGGCCACAGAAAGAAGCAATGGGTACAATGTATTGAGCATCCACTCTGTGTAGAATAGGACATTAGTTAAATTCCCACAAAAAGATTCACAGTAATCCTCTGAGGTAGCAATGATTTTGACTCATAGTCTCATGACAAGAAAATGACAGGGTCAGGATTTTAGTCTAAGCCAGGTCTGACTTTGCATTATAACATGCTTTATCTCTGCCTCGACCTCCAGAAATACCAACATCTGCCAGAATTACCTGCCTGGTATTCTCCTTTGGACACTGTCTTGGACTGGAAGTTCTCCCTGACCCCTTTCCCAGGGTCCATGCTGACTTAGGTTTCCCCTCCTCCCCAGCCTGTATTGCTCAAGTCCCTGGGTTGGAATATTCTCAACTTAGTTACTAGTGCGACATCATCAGCATAGATGTTTGAAGGAGACAGCATACCTGAGTTCAGATCCCAACTCTGGGAGTCTCCTGATTGAAGTCTCACTCTCCTTTTGTTGAATAGCGATAAAATTCTCTTCGCACCCTATGCTTCTGCTTCTCTGAGTTTATCAAGGCAGACCTTAGGCCCAGTGGCACCACCTCAAGGTTTATATTTCTCAAACGACCATTTACATTGTATACAAGGTGGAGGCACTCTTTAGAACTGTGCAACTCTGCTTCCAAGTTGGTCCTGCAGAAATTTCTTCCTATGAGGAGCCGCCATCAAGCAGATGCTCCCTTTTCCTTTCTTTTTGTTTGCAGAGTTGTGATGAGTCCCATTAGAAAACTTCTGTTTTTTACTTTCAGCTGGAAGAGGTTCTATGGCAGATGGAATCTTTTTATAATCCCTCTTGCCACCCCCAGCTTCTTTCTACTGCCACCCTCCAATTCCTCACATTTTCCAGCCAAAAAATGCCTACGATAAAACTTGTCTAAGATCAAGACCAGATCAGGAGTGAAACTGAATCTGAATATTGACATCAGGGTGAAGGAAACAATCTCCTGAGAGGAAACACTTTCCAAAAGTAAAGCAGGGATGATACTCAAGAAGGAAAAGTGAATTCAAGGACAGGTACCAAGAGGAGTATATATCACATGTGTGTTTTGTTTTTGCTTGTCATGTGCTCTCAGTTGCCTTCCTCTGAAAATCAGACTAGCCTTAGTCCCAAGAGTGAGGGAGCAGAAAGCTGCTCTGAGCTGTGTTTACGAGCAGGCAGTCCAAGTCCTCACATTTGTGGCCCAGTCATAGGCAGCTGTCCCTGACCAGATGTACCCCACACAAAAAGAACCAGCTCTCAGCTCAGAGCTTTGATGAATTATTCATGGACCCCGGAGCCATCCACTGTTAGGAAAACCCTCATCTTCTTTGAATCCTAAAAGCTAAGGACTTCTTTCCTCTTATCTCCCCCTCCCCCTTCATTTATTCAGTAACTATTCCAGGGCCAGACAACCTCTGTCACAAGGACCCTGAAAGCAGGCTAGCTGCACTTAAGTCTCTGCCCTGCAATTCATTCTGTATAATGCTGAACAAAATACCTTTCCCTCTTTGAGGTTTTATCATCTGAAAAGTGGAGATGATTCCCCTCAGAGTTATTAGGAATCTTGCATATGTTGCACAGGTAAGGCTAGGAAAGTGTATAGTGACAGGTGAGCAAATGAACTGTAGCTGCTAGTTTCATTGTTTTCCCTATAATGGTTGAAGTGATGAATTGTTGAAGTGTTGAATTGGTTGAAGTGATGGTTGTATATCTGTAGGTAAAGATGAGCAGGGCATGATTTTAAGTATCTGGTGTTTTTAGAGAACTTTACAGTGTCCAAAACACTATGTAGTCTCCTTTGAATATGAAGAAACAAAGTCAGGCTGGCTGGGCTGCTAGCACTGCTGCTCTCATTGCAGAAGTAAGAAAGCTCAGGTTTCAAAGCCCTAAGTGACAATGCAGAAAGCAGTCTTGTGGGTTTAAAATCCAAGACTTAAAACTCCGTTCTGGGGCTGTCTGCTTAACTCCTTCTCATTTGCCCTAACCCCTTTTCACAGACCTGTTTGCCAAGGTTTCCTGTAACTAACAAAATCGCCAATAAGAAGGACAAACAAGAAGTTTGTAAATCGCTGAGAATTGCCTATCTGGACAGTAAAGTGCTGTGTATATATTTGTATTCATCTCTGAGGGATAAAGTCACAAGATAATGTAATTCATCTTAGATGAGCCAACAAACTGGTGTGAACTAGCGCTCAGGTCACCAGAACCCCATTTGTAACTCTGGAAGATTTTGAAATAAAGCCAGAACCTCCTCCATACCCTCTCTATTATTTCAGCTTTTTCCTTTCTTGAACTTGCTGGAAGGAATTTCATCGTTGTCACATGTCTTAACTCTGTGGAATGAAGACCTCCCCGAGTTCCAGAAAACTGTTCTTTATCTCTTCCCACCTATCTCTACTAAAATTATGGATGAGTTGCTCCCCCGCACCTTAAATATTTAGTAAATATTTAAATTTCGATTAATCCTTGAGTTTTCTGAGTAACTCAGTAGTGGAATTTAAGTCCTGGGTCAAACAATACCCACAGGAATGCTTTGGGGATATATTCAGCATCCATTGGAGGAGTGCTTTTGGGGGGGTCTTCAAACAGCTCCTTTCTCACTGGAGAGAATGATGGGTGTCTTAAAAGACGCATTGTTCCAGCTGGATTTCTGACAGCAGGAAGGGGTGCGAGTGAGCCAGGTGGTCAATTCAGAGGCCTCTGGTGATCTTGGGCCTTTCCCCGTGATGCAAAGAGCGGGAGACCCGGGGAGAAGCCAGGATGTAGGGTGGGGAGAAAAGAATCCTTTCGCAGATCCTCACCCTTCTCTCTTCTCAGTCCTTGGGAGGACATTTTCCTCTTGAGCATTTTGGTTTTTCTAATTGAGTTCAGACCTCTTAACTCCTCTGAGGGACCCTTGTTGGAAACTTAGAGCAAATGTGGGAGGTAATATGCAGCTTCTCCCCAGTCTGACAGAGGTCCCTCTTGGAGCAAAGAACAGAGTGGAGACTGGCCCAGGCCCCAGCCCAGAGGCGGAGGCTGCTGTCTGAACCACCCACCCTTTTTTCCACTGAGACAATGAGGAAAATAAACATCCAGACCAGATTCCAGCCAGATCTGAAATCCTCATGCCGTTAAGAAAAAAAAATGTTATTTTAACTGACCTTGGAATATCAGGCCTTCCTCCTCAATCTTTGTTTTCTGTTGTTTTTTGTCTACATCTGGAGCTGATCACCCCAAGAGTAGACCCTGGGTTGGGACGTGAACTCCATAAAATCCCATAGACACTTTGCACCATTCTGGAAAGGTTGCTGCCCTGCCCTCTAGGGAAGTGAGACCCTCTGGAGGAGGAAAAGGAGATAGGGAGAAGCCGGACCCTCTTCTCTTTGCTCTAAGTGTGGATCCTTCCTGCTGTCCCTCTCATACCAGACACGCCCCCTCACTAAACCAGTCAGCCGGCCAGCATGGAGTGAGTCTCGCGTTACCTGCCAAATTCAGACTGTTAAAAATGAGAACTTCCCATCCCAGCTCCTCAACACCAGAAGCTTTGGATGGTTCCCAAACACCTCATAGATGCCTCCCCCCACCTTTTTTTTTGTTTGTTTTTCTGGAGAGCTTCTGATATGTCTAGTAAAGAATTGGTCCCATAACAGATTCCAAAGTCCTGCCTAATTTTTAGCAAGAGATAGAATTAGGACTTTGTATTATGATAAGGTCAGCTCTGGCCTCTGAAGATTTTGATTACGATTAAACATCCTATGATAGGACCCCTACGTAGGTCTCTGAACTTGACAAAACCAGTAGTCATGGTCATATCTCTTAGGATCTGAATTAGCAGCCAAAGTGCTAGATTTTTAATTTCAGCTGTATTACTGATTCAGTATGTAGATAGACCTCAATCTCCTCAACAGTAAACAAGGAGTTTGGGGACCAAAATAGTGCTTTTCAAACTTTTTTTTTCTTTTGCAGGGGGCGAGGCATCATTTGTTAACCAAATCTTACAGGGAACACATTATGTGAAACCCGTGAGGAAGCTGCTTTGCATTTTGCAGGGGAGAGTCAAGTGCTGCAAGCTGGAGTAGCGCCCCATGGCTTGCCCCTCCTTCTCTCCCAAGGTGGCCTAGGGAGACTGAGACTCAGAGTTAAAATATTGGTCTTCAGCAGATAATCCAAGACAGGGGCCCCCAGACCAGTACCTTGCTATGAAAACTTCCTCAATCCGGAGTAACTGAGTAGCATCCAAAGAAGTAAATAACATAAGGCAGTTTTTATAAAACTAATTGTGGTCATATTTTAACTTTGCTTTATTCAGTCTCTTTGTTATGGGTGTGCATGTTTATTAAAGTGTGCGTGTGCGTGTATGTGTGTGTTGGTGTACATGAAAGGACAGTCATAGTAAATAAGATTTCCATAGCTGTTTGTCAGTTTTTGAAAATGTGCAAATGAATAAGTAGTTGGTGTTTTAACTCATCCATAAAATGGAAATGTGTGGGAAGCAGTCGTCTGGAGATTATGCTGTTGTCAGGACCACCTGCTCCGTAGACTCTATGTCTGCACTCCTGCCAGAGCCCTTCAAGTTCAGGCTCACCCTGCACCCCAGCCCAAAGTAGTTCCTCTCCGGTCCTTTGTCCCTTTGACTCCCTTATCTTGTGTGTGAGCTTAGTGCAGCTAAGTTCAGTGGGATTTGGCCAGCTTTTTCTGTTCTTAAGTCATTTCCCTGTTAACCTGCCTGTTGTCTCAAATTCTACCTAGGACTGGACCTTGTCCTGATTATATTTAGCTCCTTCTCAGAGACCAGGCTTACCCAAACCTTCCACCCACTGGTTGGAGCCACCTGCCCAGCAGCAGACTTCTGTGTTGCCAGTGGTCTATCTGCCTGAATTTCTGGAGAAAATCTACTTCTGCTTTCCCCAGACATGCTTCCTCCACCTCTTGGACTCTTCTGCCCACATTTCCAGCCAATGCTGTTTTGCTTCTGTGTCCACTCATTCAGCACACTAGGTACCTGTTTTTTTCAGGTCTGTTTGAGGAACAATTGCCAGAGATGAGCATGCGCCGTGAACCCACTCTCAATGAACTCATGAGCCTTGTCATGTTCTCCAGTTCATGTTCTCATCCCACACTACCCTTAGATTTCTTCTTAGTGACTCCCTGCTTCCTCTGTGTCGTTATAAGTCCCAGATCCCTCACTTTTCACAAAGATTTACCTGCTTCTAACTGAACCATGCTTGACTATGTGCCAAGGTATATCTAGCAGATCAAAAACTTGAGGTAAGCTCGTGTGAAAAGCAATTTTTTTTAAATACCTGGATTTAATATTAATATCAAGTCCACATCTAGCAGTGGTATAAATGAAAGTCTTAATCAACTTAGGATAAAACTGGTTAATAACAGGATTTTCTGTTAATTCCAATTTTTGTGTTGCTTTTTTTTTTTTGCATGAATGAAAATATGTCACATATTTATTTATCCCATCTCTATGGTGGTATAACTGACAAAATATATTTAAAGTGTTCATCATGGTGATTTTACATATGCATACATCATGAAGTGACTACAACAATTAGATTAATTAACACTTCCATCGCCTCAAAAAAAAGTAGCCATCTAATAAAATTTCTTTGTAAATAGTTTTAAAAATTAAAACTCATTTCCAAATATTGTCATTTTGAGAAATTTACTGTTGAGGGTGGGAAGAAGAAGTTTCATAAGCATTCTATCTTTAGTCACAGGATATAGATCTAAAATCCTGTACATTGAAGCAACAGTATAAAGTACAGTGAAAGACAAACCAGAAAAATGAAGACAAATACAAAGTGGATGCCTGATGTACTCACAGGGATAAAGAAACAGCATATGCCAGCCAACGACCTAAACCTTATTATACGTGTACATCATTTATCATTAGCTTTTCTTCCCTGCCTCTTTTGTGGATGAGGTTACTGAACAAAGCTTTTCACGGCTGGTGAATCATATTAGCTAAAACACTTAGCCAAGACAAAGAAGGGGATTGATTTCATAGAATGAGTAAGTTCTAAAATATGAGATCTTGAGGGATGCGTAGAGAGTGTATAGTTCCAAACTCATCAAATGATGAGTATCCAGAGGTCAGGAGAGGGGAGCTAATTTGCTCAGGATCACACAGCTACCTAGCAATGCTAGAACTGAAGCCCCTCTTTCTTGACTTTAAGCTAGTGTTCCTGATCATTTGGACGATAATACCACCTTGCGTTTGGATAAGGCTATAGGATTTATAAAGCACTTCCCTGTCTACTGGTTAATAAGTCAAACTTAGTATAAAGAGCATGGGTTTTAGAATGATATAAATACATGAACCAGCAAAATTGATGAGTTCAATCGTACCATGGTCTTGGGTAAGTTAATTAACTTTTCTGAGCCTCAATTTCTGCATCAGTGAATTAATCACAAGATTTTTTTTTAAAGATTTATTTTAGGCATACAAGAACTGGGGCACAGGCCAGCAGTGTGGAGGGTGAGAAGATTCGCCAGAGTAGGGAACAGAACTGGGAGATTGACTGAAATACACTGCTGAGGGGAGCGAAGCAGGAGAGGTCTGCTGCGCCATGTGGGTCACCTCCCTGGCTGGGGATCGAACTCATGCTGCAGTGGCTGTGGGTAGCTTCATAGTGCTGTGTCTTAACCCCTTGCACCACCAGGGAGGCCCAATCACAAGATTATTGTAAAGAGTAAGCAAGAATCGTATTGCACAGTGTTTGGTGCATAATAGGCATACAATAAATACCTGTTGAATGTATGGCCAACTTCATGTTGCTAATTTGGCTATGATGTTCACAGTAAGCCTTTGAGTATAGGTACCATGTTATTGAGGTATCCAAACACAAAGGGGACTTTTTAATGTACTGCTACTACTAATAAAAGCAATATTTACATAGAGCTTGCAGTGTGAGAGGCAGCGGTCTATCTAAGCATTTCTCAAATCTTAATTTATATAATCCTCTGAGGTAGGTGCCTATTATTATTCCCATTTTACAATGAGGAATGCCTGGAGAGGGTTAGTAACTCTCTTTAGTTCATACAATGATAAATAAGGGCTCTGGGATTCAAGCCAACACTTAGTCTGGCCCCAGAATTCATGCTATTAACTATCAAGTTATACCCTGAAATTCTAGATTTAGTTCCTTCCCTCAGGCTATCATGATACCTGTACACAGGCTTCAGTACATTAGAAAAACCTGGGGAAGACTCGCTGCTATCTCTGTCTTTTGTAATGACCTTTTCTAATGCTGCCAGTATGGTTACTCTCTTTAAATTCCCTTAAAAGGGCAGCACACAGAGTTCCAGCACCTTTAATTTCAACCCAAGTCAGTTTTTCTCCATGAGCCTGAACCATAACTTCAGTTTTGTCTGAATTAGGGCAGATGGTTTCACATCCACTGGAGTCCACATAATTATAGCAGACTAAAATGCTAGCTGTGGGACTTGACCATCAGCGAATACCTTTCCCCTCAAATTCATCAGAGTGATGACCTCTCACCAAAGGTAACAAGGACATATTTCTCAGATGACTGGCAATCTGAGCAGTAAACGACTTTGGACTGAGGGACCAGAGCTGGATCTGTGGTGTATTTGCAGTGTGAATCTGAGCCTGCTATTTGTTCAAGCACTGTTTTAGATACCGGGTGTGATACTTTAGATTTTCTAAGCAGTTGTCAGAATGAGTTTACGTGTACAAGAAACTTTTGGATGTGAGACACCATGAAGGATAATGGAAGAGAGCAGAAGGTAAAGCCTCAGTGGGGATGCAGGTCTGACACCTGTGAAGGAGAGAAGGTAGGCAGAGGATTAGACTGCAATGCAGTTCTAAGACAGCTTCAGCCAAGTCAGTAGAATTGCTTGAGCCAAGGTCTACCATTAAAGGAGTCCTGTGTTTCGCAAGAACTGACCTGTACCAGCACTCCTGCCATTGTCACTGGATGGGCACAGCCCATGGGAGTCGAGGGGCTGAGAGCCAGCAGCTGGGGTTGTCAGTCCGTTTCTACCTGCATCAGATCTGAGAGGCATTTTTTTATGGCCATAACACTGAAGTGTCAATGACAAAATTACAAGAGTCATGCTCTTAAAGGAGCTTTTAGTCAAATGGGAAGAGACAGATCAAAAACAAAATGTTGAAATGGTAGCAATAAGGGCTTTAAAGAAAATAAGACAGAGTAATGTGATAAGGAGTAACTGAAAAGCCATTGAGATCAGACGATCAGGAAAGATGTCTATGGGCCTTGATGTCTTATTAATCATGTTTAAATACTTCTGATTCCACTGGCTATTTGGGTAGCACTTGTAATCTATAAATGTAGTATATGCTTCTCATCTACTCTCACATACGTCTCCATAATAGAATGCACTCTCAACTTGATGTGAAAAAGGCTTGGATTTCACTCCTGGCTTGGGCATTTCCTAAGAACTCTATAATTAAGTCGTTTTATTTCATTTCATGTGTTGTGTGAATTTGCAATGATCACTGCCTCGCCAGCTTTTCAGGGTGTTACAAATGTCAAAGTTGTTGAGAGAAGCCTACAAATAGAAAGTAATTTTTTTAATTCCTATTATAATAAGATAAAAAATACAATAATTAGAATCAGTTTTTTTAAAAAAATGCAAGATCTTTATACAAAAAATGATAAAGCATTGCTGAGATAAATTAAAGAAGATCCAATAAATTGAGAGATCTATCTTGTGATGAAATAGAACATTTATATTGTTATATGTGAATTCTCCCCAAATTGACCAATAGATTAAGTGTAATCCCAGAAGGGTTTTTTCCTTTTATTAATTGATATCAAAGGAAATTAAAAAGGATTATATAACATATGGAAATGTTAGTATTTCATGAAGGGAAAATATTATAACTTCTGACCTTTTTTAATCACAGTGTTGGATTTTTCAGAGAACTTCAGGGAATCGTGTTAGATCATTAGATGAAAGGGCTTCTCATTTTCCACATTAGAAAAGTATAATCAGAGTTTATAATGTTTGTAGTTTCTCCAGTTAGATGTATTACTAGATAAAATACTGAATGGAGAAACAAGAGACTGCCACTCGGTCACTGGTAACAAAACCTATTGCCAAAGGCAACATGCCCCATTGATGGCTTGTTTTTAAAGATCACTCAAGGTTTTAACCACAAAAGTAGACCTCTTTTCTTTTTCAGGGTTTTTTTCTTTCTTATTGTATTAAAATACATAACATCAAGTGTACGGCCTTAACCATTTCTCAGTATACAGTTCAGTGGTAGGAACATACTCACCCTGCTCCCACCCCAGAATCTCGAAACTTGTGATTCTTCTTAATTATTTCAAAGGCTAAGTTTGGGATTCATTGGCCTTGGTTTCAGCTTACTTCCATCTCCTTCATGATGAACTAAATAAATTAGAGGCTAATATTTTGAAAGAGAATTGATTATACTAACTGGAATGAGAACACCTAGTCCAGGAGTTGGCAGACTTTTTCTGTAAAGGGTGAGATGGTAAATATTTTAGGCTTTACCATCCATATGTTCTCTGTAACAAGTGGTCAGCTTTGCTGTTGTAGTTTAGAAGCAGTTGTAAATAATATGTACATGAATAGGCCTAGCCATATTCCAATAAAAACAGGCAATGAGCTAGATTTGATTTATGGCCCGCAATTGTCAAACCTCTGTTCTAGTATAATATTTCTTGGTGGGTCTGCATACATATAGGGTCTTAGTGTGTTGGCCCTCTTAGGCTGTTTAAAAGACAATGCTCCCATTTGGACCCCAGTGGGAAAAACCTAGACTTGCTGAAATATCAAGACACAGAGCTGGAAGGAAAGTTAAGGAAGTTACAGAAATGAAGCCAGGTGAATGTTGGAGGCAGTTGCTGAAAAGGGCTGTTGGCTAGAAGTTGGGTTCTACCAGGTTCTCTGCCTCTGTAGTCCTTTCCTCACCACACAAAGGCCAATTGACTCTGCCCGCATCCTCTGGGACCAGTGCTGGATCTGATCAACTCTAAAGATCTGTGAGCACAAAGTTTAAGATCCTCTCCCACATCAGGTTACCTCTCACAACACTAATTTCTGTTTATGGAGCATTAATGTGCCCAGATTATAACATTTCATTACTTCCCAGGACAGCCCTACACACAGCTGTCTTACAAATTTTTCAAATTAGAACTCAGATACAATCCTTAGGTTTCACAGCAAGTAAGCTAAGATGCAGATTTCAAAATCCACATTCCTTTCCCTATACCATACTCGCTCCTCTGAAGTCAAAGTTCTACTTCAGTTAATTCTGCAGATCTTATAATCCCTTAGAAAATAGCACTTTTAAAATCCCAGCCTGCCTATCCAGTTTCAGGTATTGTTCTTGTGATTTATTGCACTGCTAATGATTCTTGATAAGCTGTCACCATTGTGATGTCTAAAACACCAGTTGTTTCTTAGTGAAAGTGAGTGAAAGAAAGAGGGGAAATTTAACGTGTTATAAAGTTGGTTAGCTTAAAAACACAGTGCCATGTTTTTTATATTTTTGTGGAACGGTCACAAAGGTCAAATGCATCAATGACATGCGAGCTTATGGTGCCCACTAGATGGACTGATTCCTCTGAGAATACTAATGGTTCTCCAGAGTTCCATGGGGGAAGGGAGAAGCACAGCCCTGAATAAAGATGTGTTCTTTCCGACTGCAGTCTCTGCTCTTAGACCAAAGACAAGGTCCACTCATTTGCTTATATTCCTAGTGTAGTCCCCACAGTAAGCACTTGTGACCCTAAGCAAATGACAAGAGTGCTTCATTCCAAATATTAATTAACTCTTTAGGGGGACTACCAACTCACCCAAGCACCACACAAATGAGCAAGAGGAAGGCTATCACCACTGAGGAGTGCAAGATATGCCCGATAAAGTGAAAACAAAGCTTATAATTGGATCTCTCTAAAATGAACAGGACACAATGCATAACTGAGTACAGACTGGCTGTCCAGAAATAGAAACACATACGACCCAGAAGTGCTCACTAAGTGACAGGACCTTCTCAGTTTACAGATGGATACTGGAGCTATTCATTCATACTCACCCAAAGAGGAAAGATTCTGACAAAACTTACTGCCATGTGTGTTTATTGAACACCTTCTTGTCATAATCTGGACATTGACAAGGCACAGAACATCAGACAAATAGCAATGGTCTAGATCCTGACTTCTAACAGCTCACAGTCTAATTTTGTATGACAGATTTGTGAATCTGCAACATAAAAAATTCACAAAATGAAGTAATATGAAAAGTTTAGGGAAAGGCAGGAATAATTTATGAAAGGCATGGCATTTGCTTTGGGCCTTAGTTTCCCGTCTCTATGATGAAGTACCACAGAGCAAAGAAAGTTACGTAAGATGTGTGATCAGAGACCGTGACATGCTCTAAGCTACAGCTGCCCTTTTGCCCATGCCCTTCACAGAATTGATTTCTGCTAAAGTATACCAAGAGATCATATGCATCAGGGTCAGAATGTTCTGACTTAACTCTCAAAGCTATGGGATGGTATTCTTTCTCAGCTCCTTCCTCAGAAAGTGGGGGGGGAGGGGGGGTGTTGGGAGCGGGGAGTGCAGCCCCTGCAAGGTCTCTTGGGGTCTCATGTTACCTTCTGTCTCTGCCTCCCCTGTTTTGTTCCTCTGCTTCACATTTTTTTGTAAACACTAAGAGATTTACATTTTTAAACTTGGGGATTATTTATACTAGATTTTGGTAGTTTGAGCCAGCAAATATTTACTGACCATGCAAATGTGAGTAACATTATAAACTCATAACAAAATAACAGTCCCACCAGCCAGCACCCTGGTGATCCTGACTTGATTGCTCCCCCACCACCACCGCCACACACACACAATATAGAAAATGCATCTTAATTCGCATTGATATATTTTTCTTTCCGGGCAGTGAAAGGACCTCTGGACTAGGAGATCTGAATTCTAACCTGCCTTGTGGCTTTGACAAATAATCTCACTTTCTGGGCCAGTTTCTCCAACTGTAACTGAGAGATTTGTGGGGTGGGGTGGTGAGGGGGTGAGGGGTGTAGGGGTGGGAAGGAGGTGAGACTAGCAATGATAAATGAGATTAGTCTCTGAGGTCCCTTCCAATTGCCCTATTGTATGAGTCTTTTTCTAACGTGGAGCCATATTTTTGGCCCTAAAATGACTTGCTCTTCTATTAAAGAAATATGCCAGTGGATGTTGAGGATTGTTTCTCCTTAAATTATTTGAGGCATGTAATTGTGAGTACCAGAGACCTGGAGCTATTGATCCACTCTTGCCCTTGGCACCTGTCTTTGTTTTTAGAGTCCTCCACCCATCTGATCTTGTTCAGTTACCTTTTTCACTGCAACCACTCACCCCATAGAATCCTGTACTATTCTGTTTTCGAAATTCTGTATCAATCATCTTCTCCCCAGTAGAACTCTTAGAATTTTACCATTATTCTGCTCTTGGAATGCATGATGGAATGAACAGTGGCAAGCCATGACCATCTATTGAGTGTTTCTATTTACTGTACACATATTTCATCTCTTCACATCCTCAAAAGAACCCTGTAAGATAGGTGTTGTGTTTAGCGTTTGACACCTGTGCTGGAAAACAAGATACAGAGAGATTAAAAGTGTTGCCCAAAACTCTGTGGTAAAATCGTTTCAGGGCTTGCCTATCTATGTTTCTCTTTTTGTGTGTGTGGGTAGATTTTGACCTTTTTTTTCTTTTTATTAAACTTTCTAATTTTCTTACATGGTGTTCACTTTCTATACAGCATTTGATTTCTCCCCTCAGGTGTAGTCCCCGTAAATCTCCCACCACCACAGCACCCAGGAGTCCTCACCATAGTCCTTTTTGCTCTTCGCTCCCCTGTTCTGACACCTCTCCCTCCACCTCCCCTGCTGTATGACTTAGATCTTTCTGTAGCCCATTGTTCCTTTCCAGCAGGCCATAGACAGATGATGTGAAGGGCCAGTGAGAACATGGTTTCCAATTTATAAGTTTGATGATACAAAGAAAGACTTTTGGAAGAATTTGTTCTTTTATTTGGATTTCAGCGCTTGCCCTTGATTTTTTAGTAATTACTGACCCTTGTACCTCTGCCGTGGATTGAGAACAGAGGTTGTTAAAAACCAAACCAGTGGCTCGTTCTCTAACTCTGTATGTAAATATGACTCCTTAGGTCTTAGGTGGAGCAGCTTTCTTTTCTTGAGTTTCCCGAAGATGATCTAACCTAAATTTTTCCTATTATAAATAGAGAAAATGAGGCCCAGGAAGATAAACAGCATGCTCGAGATCACTCAGCCAGTTGGCTGCAGAGCTAGGCGTAGACCCTCATTCTGTAATTTGACTCTGCCATCTATCAGGCTGATACCATGTAGCTCATAGAGATCTTGTGGCAACTCTTCCCTTAAATGGGTGAAAAGAATTAGCTTTGAAAACAATTAAATCTGTTTTGGATCTAAATCCTGCCACTTTCTACCTGTGTGACCCCAAGCTCATATCTCTGAATTTCAGTTTCTTCACCTAAAAAAAAACCAAAAAGGTAATAATATCCCCACATCACAGGGTGGACTAGAGTCACATAGTTAGTAAATGACAGCTGGGATTATTATAGTCAGTATTCATAGTTGTGACTGAAACAGTGACAATTACCTTCTAGGAATCTACTATAACTTCAAAAATAAGTCATACTTCTAGGCCAGTATCAAGGTGTCAGCCAGGTCCCCGTGTACTCAAGGAATAGGAGCAGTGAGTATGACAGCATTACTAGGTTAAATGCTTTTTATGAATGATCTTCATTCCTAACAGCCGCCCTACTAAGTGTTGATTTTCCCTGTTGAGCAAATGAGGATCACAGAGGTTTCTGTAACCTATAGCAAGGCTGCAGAGCCAGGCTTTGGATCCAGCCTGAGCTCCAGCATGAGCTTCAGTCTACCCTTTTATGGGTCCTGAGACCCACCGAGGCTTGTCAGGTTGCAGTTTGGGGGTGAGGGAGAGAATGATAAAGATATAAAGGGCATTGAGATAAAGGAATCGGTCATTATTTGGCCAGTCATCTTTTCCAGAAACACCCGCCAACCCCTTTCCTGCTCCTGTTATCACTACCATGTTGATGGCTGGGCTGGGCTCCTCTGCTGAAATCCTTCAGACCTTTCCTGTTCTAGAGTTTTGCAAGAAGGTGGGAGGAGTGTTTATATGTTGGGCAAGCTTCCCAGGGGTGATTGTGGAAAGGAAGGGGAGTGATTTTGTAGAGCCCTAAAAAGAAGCCAGGAAGGAGAGGAAAAAATAAAACCCTGCTTAAAAGAAACAAATTGACTCAAGCATTTTTTGGCATTATCTTTAGTCTAGACTTGAAGATAGAATCCCAGGCCAAGAGTCTGGAAGCATCCATTTTCTCCTTGCTGTATAACTGACCTTCCTAATGACTCAAGAGACTTAGTAGAACAACAGCCTTACAGCCAACACCAAAAACAGCCCAGCCACACATTGTTGAATGTTTTCCTTTACCTTTACTATTCTTTCCTTCCCTCAAGAGATACCCAGGCAATAAAAACAAACCCTATTAATGTTTTTTGGGTGTGTGTGTGTCTGTGTGTGTGTGTGTGTGTGGATTTGTTTTCACACTCTTATCTCATTCACCTGTGACAACAGTCTGGTGAAGTATATGGGCGGGCCAAGGATTAGCCTCCCAGCTTAATGGACATGGAACTAGGGCTCAGAGACCCACCTGTGACTGCACAGCGACTTAATGGCAGAACTGGATGGACCCCCAGACTCTCCCTGCCATCCAGTGTATCAGGTCCACTGTCTGAGGGGGACTTCAACCTCCTTGGATCTGTTGACCCCAAACTGTGTTCTTGCCATTTGTCTTGCTAGAATTCTTATTGTCTGGTTGTGATGATGAGGTAAGGGGCTGAATAATGGGGTTGAAGGGAACTGAAGGTGGGAAAGGGAAGGTGTTTCTCATTCTGGTGTATTTTAATAAGGACTTAGTAGTTAGCCAGTGGTCAGTTTTATCTTCAGAGAGGATATAAAGACTAAAAGGTCAGGTGTATTTGGCTCTAGTAATCTCTTGCATATACTTAACACTTTGTACTTTGCAAAGGCTCTTTTTGTACTTGTGCTCTGTGTGTGTGTGTGTGTATTTTACACTCACTAGCATGTAGCACCCGTTTAAAGTGTACACGTTGTTTTTAAATATATTCATGGGATTGTGCCACCATCACCACATTTTAATTTTAGAAATTTTTAATCACCCAAGAAAGAAACTTCATATCCATTTGCAATCACTTCCCTTCCCCATCCTCACCCCAACCCTAGGCAATCATTAATCTACTTTCTGTCTTTGTATATTGTTGAATTCTATATATTTTCCCATATTATGATAATTGAATGTCCCTTTCACTCAGCATAATTTTTTCAGGATTCATAATGTCATAATATATAAATACTTTATTCTTTTTTTAAGATTTATTTATGCATACAAGAGCTGGAGTACAGGCCAGAGGTGTGGGGGGTGAAACAGAGACAGAGTGGGGAACAGAACAGGCAGAATGACTGAAATACACTGCTGAGGGGAGCAGCGGGCGAGGCAGGAGAGGTCTGCTGCGCCATGTGGGTAGCTCCCTGGCCGGGGATCGAACCTGTGCTACAGTAGCTATGGATAGCTTCATAGGTTGCGTCTTAACCCCTTGTGCCACCAGGGAGGTCCTACTTTATTCTCTTTAATGCTGAATAACATTCCATGGTATGGATTTATCACATTTTGCTTATTTATTGATCAGCTTATAAGCATTTGAGTTGGTTTTGCTTTTGACTATTATGAATAAAGCTGCTGTGGACATTTGATTACAAATTTTTGTGTGGAAACAGGTTTTCGTTTCTCCTGGGTGTGTACCTAAGAGTAGACTTGCTATGTCACACGGTAACTCGATGTTCAACTTGTTGAAGGAACCGTCAAAGTGTGTATGTGTTTATAAATTCACTAAGCTCTATGTCCCATAAGATGAAATTCACCCATTTAAAGCACACAATTCGGTGGTTTAGGTATAGTGAGTACTGTGTAACCATCACTACAATCTAATTTTAGAAAATTTTCACCTCCCCAGAAAGAAACATACTCGTAGCAGTCACTCCATCTCTGCGCCACTCCCTCCCCCCAGGCAACCACTAGCCTACTTTCTGTCTTTATGGATTTGCCTATTCTAGAAATTTCACATAAATTGTACCATCTGTAGCCCTTTATCACTGCATACTTTCACTTAGCATAGTACTTTAAAGATCCATCCATGTTGTAGCATTGTGTCATTATTTCATTCATTTCTGTGGCTAATATTCCTTGTCATCATGTAGCATTCTCCTTGTGTGTTCCGTGTCTCTGTTTTCTCTTCTTGTAAGGACATCGCTCATTGGATTAGGCCCCACCTTAATCCAGTATGACTACATCTCAACTAATTACATCTGCAGAGCTCCTGTTTTTAATAAGGTCACAGTCTGAGGTTTAAGTTAGATATGAGTTGGGGGGGGCAGGGGGCACACTTCTCAACTCATTACAGGCACCATGGAATAATCACAAAATTCAGGTAGAAATCTTTCATATATATACACATATATGTATTTATTACATCATTCTTCTTATGTGTACAATGTATGATTTTCCCGGGAAATTCCCACCACCATTTCACCCGTGCACCATCCCCATGGTCCCTTGTGCTCTTCCCTCCTGTGCTGATCCTTCTCCCTCCTTCTCCCCTACAGAATGTCTCTGATCTAGAGTTGCCCGTTGGTTTTGCTTTTTACTTTATTGTAGTTGCTTTATTTTCCTGATCCCTTGTTTGGTTCCCAGGTAGAAATCTTTTAAAGTTGCAAGCATAAGTGGGATTTTGGCAAGATTTAGTGACAAAACAGCTTTGAAAGAATTTTTCTGGAACTGACTGCAGACCATAATGGAGCCAAATGGTTTCACAGACATGACTTTAAGTTAGTCAAATGAAATTCCAGGTGTCTGTGTACCCAAAGCATCCTAACCCAGACTTCATCATATTAACAGACCTTGAAAACGTCTCCAATTTTGTCCACAAAAAAAGCGTATTTGGTTTTTTGTGCTGGGGAAATTCTTTTATTTATTTAGCAAATACTATATTGACTACCCACTATGTGCTAGTACTGTTCTAGGCAGAAATGACTAGAATACAGAAGTGACTAGAATACACTTTGAATACTTATAACATGCATTTCATCCTTATAACCACCCTATGTCAATTTGTCAATAAGGAAGCTGAGACTCAGATGGGAGAAGTAACTACTCCATGTGCAGATGTCACAGATTTGACTCACAGTCTGGTCTGGAGGCAGAGGGCCTCAGAGTGAGGACAGGTCCACTTGTTTATACAGACCCAAGCCAAGCATTCAACATAGGAACGTGAAGGATGCGTTGGGTGATGAGGCAGGATAAGTAGGTTGAGACAAAATCTTTTCTTGTCACACTGAGGGATCTGAACTTTATTCTGAAAGCACTGAAGAGTGTTACTGAGGTAGTATGACTTACTATGCGATATAATCTGTTTAATCCATGCATAATTACTGAGTTGTGTCATATACATTGTAGATTTAAAACTTATAAAAGAGACAGAATCTCTATACTCCCTCAGTTTACAGTATGGAGTGTTGAGGGAGGTTGGCATGTTTCTGAAATTCTGTTTGAAGCACTGAGAAGTATAGGTAAGAAACAAGTTAGAAATAACCGAGAAAATGGTTTTAAAGAGACAGAAAGCTTCAAAGGGCATCTTGAAGATGACAGGGAGCCACTGAAGAATTTTTTTTTTTAAAGATTTATTTATTTATTTATTTATACAAGCACTGGGTACAGTCAGAAGCACGGGAGGGTGAGAGAATTCACCAGAGCCAGAGCGGGGAGCAGAGCAGGCAGAAGGACCGAAGTACACTGCTGAGGGGAGCAGCGGGCGGCAGGAGAGGTCTGCGCACCATGTGGGACCCTCCTCTGGTGGCCGGGGAGCAGCCGGGGATCGAACCGGTGCTGCAGAGGCTGCGGGCAGCTTCGCAACCCAGCGCTCAACCGCTGCGCCACCAGGGAGGCCTGCCACTGAAGAATTTTAAACAGGGCTGTGACATAATATCATGACATGGTTTTGGGAATTAGGAAACAGGAGAGAGTCATAGATCATTCCTAGGTTTCTGTCTTTGAGAATTGGCTAGATGGTGCTATTGATGTACTTCACTGACATAAGAGGCACAGGCTGAGGACGAGTACCATTCAGATTGTTGAGCTTAGCCTGCATCTGAATGGAGATGTCCAGCAGGTGGAGGGAAATACAACAGGGAGCCCAGAAAAGGGCACCAGAGGTTAAGATTCGAGAATTGTCATCACAGAGGTGGAAACTAAAGGAAAGATACTGGAGCTTATCCCAGGAGATTCTTCTGAGTTGGAGGGAAGCTATGGCAAATGGCAGGGTCTGGGGTGGAACCCTGAAGAAGCCCCCGTTAAAGCAGTGAGCAGAGGAGGAGAAGTCCAGAAAGACCACAGAGATATAGAATCACACCAGTGGTTTCTCTTTGCACCTTCCCTGTGTATTCTCAAGTAGCAACTTATATGCACTCCTGGCGCCACGGCCACTCCATCCCCTAGCACAAGCCCTCTTCCCTCTGCCATTAGAGAGTTCATCTTGCAAATCTAATGGAGTAATGAAGCCATCGATTCTGTTAACAAACATCCAGTTCACTACAAGACCCGTAATGGGAATTCATTTTGGAGGTCAATACAACTGTCAATGGGACGGTTCGTCCCTGGAGGCCAGTGGCTTTTTATCTGCTCTATACAGGCCCAAGTTGTCCTGCTTAGCATCAGAAAATACTGGAGAGTAATTAATTCTGCAGAGTATTAATGAGCTAGTGATCCTGCCTAGGGCCATGAGAAGGGCACAGCCTGAAATAGGTCAGACGACGGAGTGGAAAGAGAACGAACTTTCCCTTCTGAAATGACTTGAATAACCCTAAAAAGCCACCATCACCCCCACTAAAACATTATCCCTCTACTACTGATCATATCACCAGAGATTAATCTTTACACCTTTTTTTCTTTTGAATAAGAAGTTTCACTACTGGAATTATTGTACTAAATGAATATTTTTGCTTTTTCTGTAAGCACAGACAAGAACTTCGTATGTACTTGGTCTTTATAGAGAGGTGCTGGGACTACAGAGGTAATGACATTCGTTTCTACTCTTAGAAACCCTTGGACTAGGCAAGGAAGCATAAACCGTGTGCTATGGGCACCCAGAAGAATGGCCAAGCCTAGGAAGGTTTCAGAGACAATATGACACCCATGTAGGGTGTTCAGGTTTGCTTATTTGTGCAGAGTAGACGTGAAATCCAGGCAGAAGAAACAACCTAAGGCAAAACAGAGAATCATAAAAGGGGCTGGTGTGTTCAGGGATTGTTGATGCTTCCGTATGCCTTGGGTATGGGAGGAGCAAAGCAGGAAGTGGGTCAGACTGTGAAAGGCCTCGTATGTTTTGCTAAGGAATCTGGCTAAGCTTAGAGAACAAGCCACATGAATAAAGTCCTTGGCTTGGGGTCGAGCACACTAAACTATAATCTGTCTTTAATGCTTCACTTCCTTTCTAGTACAGCATAGCAGAGTTTAAGACCAGAGTTAAGAGGGGCGGAAGCAATAGACAGAGAGTGGTGGGTTCAGGAGTTGGGGAGTGGGGAATATGAACCTTACTGTCCTCAAAGGATTTCAAAGGGCAGGTGAAAGGAACTGAGGCCAATGGAGGACAGCTCCAAACATATCTGTGCTTTTATCATTATTGTAGTCAGGCATAGTCCAGTGTCCCAATTAATGAGTCTTTAGGAAACAAAACTTCTTTTAACCAGGCGAGCCCAGTCTCTGAGGGAGACAGTGGATACCCACCAGCAGGCACCATCAGAGAGAAGGGCTCAGCGCTCAGGAGGCTGGCCTTGCTTGAGGACCAGAGTCCACTGCTGGGGCATAGGCAGCCACACTTGCTGGAAGTGGGGAGACTCTGCTCAGGTGGTGATAGGGAATGGCCTCTGGGCAATGCCAGGAGCCATCAGAGGTTCCAAGCCAGGAGGCCTCAGCCCTCTTTTCCAGAAGGGCCGAGAAAAAGAGAATGCTCTGCTGAGTCATTGCCTCGGATCCTAATTATTTCTTCTTCCTCTCACCACCCACTTTGGGGTAGGGCCATCTTGCTTTCCTTTTTCATTCACAGAGTTTTTTCTCCTTCTCACAGATTCCCTGAGAAACCTCTCAGCCAGCCATGGCCCCCGCTCCTCTCCCGCCGAGCTCAGCAGCTCCAATCAGCACCTTCTCCGAGAACGAAAATCGTCTGCCCCCTCGCACTCCAGTCAGCCAACGTTGTTCACATTTGATCCCCCTGTGTCCAACCATGTGCAGCCCACCTTGTCCACCAGCGCGCCTCAGGAGTATCTCTACCTGCACCAGTGCATAAGCCGGAGAGCAGAAAATACAAGGTAGGAGACTGCTATAGGCAATTGTGGGTCGAATGGCCACTCACACGACCTAGTGCTTTTCAGTCTCTCTTTTTTGCTTAAAGAGCAGGAATTAAAAGATGTATCTTTAGGTGAACAAATACGTATGTGCTTTTTTTGCTTAGCTAATCTTCATATTTTATTGGTATCATCTATGGTGCTATACAGTGATAAGTGAATTCCAAAGAAAACTCTTCTTCATCAAAACTCTTCTTCAACTCAAATCATGCTATAAAAACTTTTTCCCTTTGTTTATTTGGGGGGGGAAGGAGTTAGGGGCAAGAGTTTCAGATTAAAATAAATAAAGTCAATTTACTTGTTGGCCATGAAAGTATAGCTATAAAACTGTAACATTATGAAATAAATCCTTACTTGACTTTTGCTCTACAGCTGCACTATTCCATCCAGAGCAATATCTGCATGTGGCTATTTAAGTGTGAATTAATTAAAATTAAATAAAGTTTAAAATTAAGTTCCGGGCCTCCCCGGTGGCGCAGCGGTTGAGCGCTGGGTTGCGAAGCTGCCCGCAGCCTCTGCAGCACCGGTTTGATCCCCGGCTGCTCCCCGGCCACCGGAGGGGGGTCCCACATGGCACGCAGACCTCTCCTGCCGCCCGCTGCTCCCCTCAGCAGTGTACTTCGGTCCTTCTGCCTGCTCTGCTCCCCGCTTTGGCTCTGGTGAATTCTCTCACCCTCCCGCGCTTCTGACTGTACCCAGTGCATGTATAAACAAAACAAACAAATAAATAAATAAATAAAACATGCCTCTATTAAAAAAATAAATAAATAAAAAAATAAAATTAAGTTCCTCAGTAGCACTAGCCACATTTCAAATGATCCGTAGTCACACGTAGCTAGTGGCTACCATACTGGAAAGCACCATAGAAGACATATCACTTGACAAAATGTTTTCATGCATAATCTCACTTGAGCCAATCAAATATATTGGAGATAGCCAGTACAGATTTATCTCAAGTTCATAGATGAAAAAACTGAGGCTTACAACTAATATATGACTGATGTAGGTCTAGAACTCAATTTCTTTTCATTTCTTTCTATACTCTATGCTAGTCTAGTCACTCTCACAAAACACTCAAATACCCATTTTCCTAAAGGAACCCACACAGGGTCCCAGTATGAATGGCTTTTCCTATGAAAAAAATTCTGTTAACATATTCAAGATGTTTTGTATATAATGAGAAATTGCTAGACACATGAAGAAACTAAAAGTTCACCCAAGTTGAAAGAACTCAAGTTTATAGAAACAAAACAAAATAAATCCATATTTTGTACCTAACATACAAAGATTTTTAAATTGCTTTACTATGTGGGAGAAATAGATAATGAGTGAAGAGATGATGAAATTTAGCAAAGAGATAAAATTCTGAAAAAAAAAATTTAGTAGTTCCATTTTCTCTATGGGGACAAATGCAGTTACACAAAGACTCTACAAAGCAAGTAAAAGGAGGCAGATACAGAGGTGAGAGAAGAAACTACACCGAGGTAACATTTCTATCTCTTATGGATTTTTCCTGAATATGGGCCCCACCACAGAGCAGCACAATGGTGCAGGGGGTTGAAACACCAATAGAAATTCATTTTTCTAGGTAGAGGAACTAGAAAGGGAGTCCTTGGGGATATTGAAAGGAGTGCAGTATCCCAGAATGGAGAAAGCTGGAGATGGGATTTCCTAATACTGGGGATAAAACCCCCAGAAACCTAAGGCCTACTTTGAGCTACACATATGTGGGACAGACCCAAACCAGCAAAGGCTTTGTGAACTAAATAATTGAAATTTGTGCTAATGCGCACAAGAGAAACAGAACGTGTAGGCTGAACCTAACCAGGTTGATTGCATGAAAAAAAAAAAACCAACAACATTCTCCTGAGAGTTATTACAGAACCCAGAGTCTACGCAACACTAAGGACATAATCCTAAATTTCTCCGCTTACAGAGAACTAGAAAAATGTAACCAATTCTCAAGGAAAAGCACAGATGCTAGCTCTAATACAACCCAGATGTTGGAATTATCAGACACAGATTTAAAAGTCTATACTTTAACAATAATAAAAGAAAGCACACTTGAAATTAGTGGAAAGAGGGGGGAAATTCTCTTATCAACCTAGAAGTCTATATCCTGCAAAATTATCTTTCAGGAATGAATACAAAATTAAAACATTCTTAGTGAAAGAAAAATAAGAGAATTGAGGCAGCTATCCTGCCTGACTGTGACTATGCAGGTATAACTCTTTTTCTATTTTACCTAATAAACTTGTCCTTTCAAAATATAAAAACAAAAATAAGAGAATTTCCAAGAGATCTAATTTGAAGGGATGATATGGAAGTTCTTTAGACTAAAGCAAGATAGTAAGATTTTCAGGAATGAAGGAAGAGCAACAAAAATAGTAAATATCTCCATAATTGTGAGATGCTATTTCTCCCCAAGTTCTTAAAAATATATGTGAGTGTTGAAAGCCAATATTAAACCTTGACTGATAGGGCATTGACCTGGCTTTATTTTTCTTCAGTCTGAAGAGCTTTCTTTTTTTTTATTAAGATTTATTTATTTATACAAGAGCGGGGGTACAGGCCAAAGGTGCAGGCGGGTGAGAGAATTCACCAGAGACAGAGTGGGGAGCAGAACAGGCAGATGGACCAAAGCAGTGGGGGAGACAGGAGAGTTCTGCTGCGCCATGTAGGTATCTCCCTGGCCGGCTGGGAAACGAACCCGTGCTGCAGAGGCTGCGGACAGCTTCACAGTGCGGCACTCAACCCGCTGTGCCACTGGGGAGGCCCTGAAGAGCTTTCTTTACCATTCTTACCATGTGCGTTCCCTCATGACAAGTTTTCCCAATGCTTATTTATCTAACAATATTTCAACTTCACCTTCAGTTTTTTTTGCTTTTAATCTTGTTACTTTTCCAAATTTATTTCCGTTACTTAACACATCATCCACAAAATGCCTTGCGGAAAGGAATCTTATGTTCCCCTGTAGGGTAAGCAAGAATACATATTCATCTGATTATAGATTCTGGTTCTGAAATTAATAATGCCTTATACTTCCTTTCACAAATTTATAATTTTTTTTACCCAAATATATAACTGTTTGATCTACTCCACTTTCACTTTCAGTTTTGAACAGTATAAAGGAATGGAATATCCCAGAATGGAGAAAGCTGGAAATGGGATTTCCTAATTCTGGGAATAAAGCCCCCAGAAATCTAAGGCCTACCTTGAGCTACACATTTTTTTGTTGGGTATAAAATTCTGAAATGATGACTTTATTTTTTTGTTAGAATTTTAAAGGATGCCATTTTAGGATCTTCTGACCCCCATTGTTTCTGATGAGAGGTTATTTTTGTTACCATTCTTCTACACATAATGTATCTTTCTTCCTGTGGTTTGGTTTTTTTCTCTTTTTGAAAAAAACTGGTATACTACATGCATAAAATTTACCATCTTAACCCCTTTTAAATACACAGTTCAGTAGTGTGAAGTACTTTCACATGCAACCAATCGCAAAACTCTTTTTGCCTTGCAAAACTCAACTTTCCACCCATTAAACACCATATTTCCTCTTACCACTAACCCCTGAAAACCTCTTTTCCACTAGATATAAATTTGACTTCTCTAAGTAACTTAGATGTGGAATCACACAGTACTTGTCTTATTGTGACTAGCTTGTTTCACTTAGCATCATGTCCTCATGACTCATCCATATTATCAAATATATCAGGATCTCTTTCCTTTTTAAGGCTGAATAATATCTCATTGTATATATATAAAAGTATATACCACAATTTTGTATTTATCCATCAGTAGACATTTTGCTTATTTCTACCTTTTGGCTGTTATTAATAATGCAGCTATCAACATGAGTGAACAAATACTCATCTTTGTACAACTTTGTGTTCACTTATTTGGGGTTATATACGCAGAGGTAGAATTGCTAGATTATTTGGTAATTGTTTCCGATTTTTTTTTTTAGTAACTGCTGTAATGTTTTCTATGGTGACTACATCATTTTACAACAGTGAACAGGGGTTCTAGTTTCTCCAGCTTCTTTTCAACCCTTATTATTTCCTGGTTTTATTTTTTATAGTAACCATCTTAATAAGTGTGAGTTAGTATCTCACTGTAGATTTTATTTGCATTTCCATGATTAGTGATGTTCATCATCTTCTTATGTATTTTTTGGCTATTTGTATAGCTTCTTTGAAGAAATCTCAATTCAGCCATTTTTTATTACTTTGTTGTTGGGCTGTCCTTTATGTATTCTGGATATTAACCCTTACCAGATACATGATTTGCAAATATTTCCCCCTTTCTGTAGGTCTCCTTTCCATTCTATTGGTTGTGTCACAATTAACAAAAGTTTTAATTTTTTCCTGTTATGTGCCATGTGACTTTTATTTATCTTTTTTAAATCTATCTCTTTTCTTTTAGTGGAAATTTAGGAGATAAATGTTACATGTACGCATACATGCTACTTGTGGGATAAAGCATAATTGTTTAAAATCTTCACTGTGTAGACAAAATTCTTGAATGGACTCTGATTTTTGCACAGAACATTTTTCTGCCATTTTCACTGAAGCATGGGCTTGATTTTTGATGTAAGACCATTCTCTTATTCACATTTCCCTCTGACACTTCCTATTCTTCTCCTGTCTGCTATCACTCTATCATCCCACTATGCCTTCCTGTTGATAGTGGACAGTGTGTTGACTTTTTGTTATGAACATGCTAGTTATTGTTTTAATGGTTTCTAACTTCTCTCAGGCAGTTGGTAAGCTACGTAAGTACTGCATAGCAGGTGGTGGCAACAGCATTATTATCACAAATGTGAATAACCACAACTCATTTGACTTGACTTCCTCAGATTACATTTAAGGGGGAATGACATAGGTAGGGTTTTATACTATCCACTCTAATGTACAAATATTTATCTGGTCAGTGGCCCTCTCGAGGCATAACACTGGTTTATATATGAAATTAAAATTGTTATGAATAGAGCTGAGCAATCCTAAGTGTCAATTTTGATGTAGTCCAATTTATCTAGATTTACTTTTATTGCCTGTGCTTTTCATGTTATATATAAAAAATCATTGCCAAATCCACTGTCCAGAAGCTACTCCTCCTATGTTTTCTTCTCAGAATTCTATAATTTTAGTGTCTATGTTTAGATTTTAGATCCATTTTGTGTTAACTTATAAATGATGCAGGAGTAAAGATTCAGCTTCATTTTTTTGCATGTGAATATCCAATTTCCATCACCATTTGTTAAAAAGATCCTTCTTTTCCCATTGAATAGTTTCTGACATCCTTATGTGCAAGGATTTATTTCTGGGCTCTGTATTCTATTCTGTTGGTTTATATATCTGTCTTTAGGCCAGTACCACACCACTTTAATTACTGTAGCTTTGTAATATGTTTTGAAATCAAGAAGCAGTTTGACTGTGGTATTCCTTGGTGTGTTCATCATTGTACTTACAAGGTATTCAGTGTTGTACTAGAAATCCTATCCAGTTCAGTAAGGGAACAAAAAGATATAAAAGAAGCAATTATTAGAAAGAAAGATATAACACCATCTATTTGCCAGTAACTTGATTGTTTATATAAAGATATCTGAAAGAATCTAGAAAAGTAGAATAAATAAGTGAATTTAGCAAATACACAGTATAAAAGATTATAATACAAAAATGAATTTTTACATAATAGCAGCAAGCAACTAGAAAGCTAACTTTTAAGAAATTATATAATGGTGCCCAAAAATCCGTGGCCTACTTAGGAACAAATTTAACAAAAGAAATGCACAAGGGCCTCCTCCTGAAATCACTATCTAACATTGCTAAGGAAAATTAAAGACCTGTTTATGAAGAGAGTGCTATGCTATAGTTTATAAATTAGAATACCCAATATTACTATGGTGGCAATGCTTTCCAAATTTATTTATAAATTCAACATAATCCTAATAAAAGTCCCAGCATGCTTTTCCATAGATACTGATGTGCTAATTCTAAAACTTAAATGAAAACACAAACAACCTAGAATAGCTAAAGTGATTTTAAAAAGAACAACAGTAAAGTTAGAGGATTTATGCTACCTAATTTCAACTTTTTATCATGCAAAAAGGGGTAAATATACCCCTGAAAACAGAGGGGGGTGTGTGTGTGTGTGTGCACACTTGCACGTGTACACACACATGTGCATCTGTACTGGTTTGCATGTTTACAAAGGTGCTGATAGAGAAATGAAATCTTTGCAACGCATGATACTGGATCAGTTGCATATCCATATAGGAATTTGAAAAGAAAAAGAATCCTTACTTCTTATCATACTACTCAAAAGCTAACTAAATTTGTAGGAGATCTAAATGCAAAGCCTAATACTATGAAATGTCTAGAAGAAAACATCTCTGTGATTTTCAGGTAAGCAAAGATTTTTTATATAGAATACAAGAAGCAAGAATCATAAAGGGAAAAGAATTGATAAAATTCTGTTTATCAAAATTGAAAGTTTTTTCCTTTAAAAGACACCATTAAAAAAGCAAAATGGCAATTCAGAAAATGTGAGAAAAAACACATATACTTACAAAGGATTTGTTTCTAGAATAAAGATCTATCACAACACAATACAAAGAGTCCACCCACTTTTTTTCAGTGGACAAAACATTTGAATAGACACTTCACAAAAAAGATATAGGAATGGCCAGTAAGCTCATGAAATATGCTGAATCATCAGGGAAAATGCAAAGTAACACCTCAGTGAGATTTTGCTTCATCTGCACTGAAATGGCTAAAATTAAAAAAAAAAAAAAAAAAAGACTAGCCATGCCAAGTGTTTTCAAGTATGCATAGGGGCTTTGAGCTTGCATTGTTTCTGACAGTCACATTATATTCTAGGTTCTCTGGCAAAAAGGAATAATTCTTTACAGTTTATGAAATACTTTTAGCTTAATTACCTCACTTGACCTCTAAAATAATCTCATGGGGTTATTTTTGAGTAGGGACTTTGAAGAGAGAACCAGTAATTCATCTCTGCCTGCTGTGCACATAAATACATATGACTGGGTTACTAAGGTATAATAGAGTTTACTGGGGCTAATCATACCTACCTGTGTCTATTCTTTTTTCCATTTATGAGGGAGCATGACATAAGGGTACAATAAATTAAGTACCTTAGAGGTAAAACCAAAAATTATTTGTTACTTTTACTACGGTACTAGCCACTGAATAATTGTATTCTGGCAAAAATGAGTGAAGGTCTCAAATTCTAGCTCTTCCACCTAGCCGGAGTGAGTAGCTCTTCAGAAGAGTAACTATTGCCAGTGAAAGGAGTTTTGAACTGACACTAGGAAGACAAAGTCCTGGTTTTTTTCTAAGACAAATTTGTTTTCATCGGGTTTATTTTTGCCCTTCAGTCTTTAAGGCCTCATTCCAGATTCCATGAGGCTGTTAAACCTGTAACAGATGATGCATTGAGGCAAGTCACACGCCCTATAAAGTCATTATTCTGGTGAGGGTTGCGGGAAGTGAAATTTCAAGCGAGGAGATGCAGAATGAAAGCGTCATTGACGCTGCAGCAGTATTTCACCTGCAGAAAAATAGTGGATGAAAATGCAGAAATATCAGTGGAGAACTTCCCTGTGATTAATCACTTCTACAGCTCTGACTCACTTGCCCAGCAGCTCTGATTGACCAGAGGCAGGACATACAACTTTTATTTTCATTTAGTTTCACAATGTACAGCTTTGCTCTGTAACCATAGAAAGTGAGCTCAAAATTGCTTCCAGAAGGGTTTAAGATACAAAGATTCCCCCATCTTTTAATGATTACAAAATAGAATTTTCTGAGTTTTCTTGCCTCACAGGAAGGATCCACGTGGAGGGAGTTAGATGCCGGAGCGTGGGCCACATGGCCCTTAAGATTGCCAGTGACAGTTACAGAATTCCAAATGGTGGTTGATTTACTTACAAGCATTTATTAGGCTTCCTTAAGTGGGAACATAGCCATTAAAAATCAAAGTGATCCCGTCATCATTAAGGTACTTAAGAGTCCGGTGGGGGGAAAGGAGTGGAATCAAGGTATAGTGTGGTGCACAGAAAAATTTGAAATGTGCAGAAGAACAAGGACAAAGCAAAGTCACTCGATAAACTAGGAAACCATTCCTGAAAGACAAGGGGGAGGCGGAGGGGTTGACATAAGACCCAAGTACGTGCAGGAGGTGGGGTGTGAGACACCCCCACACTAGCAGTCTCTGGAGCAGCTGGGAGCCGCGAAGGGGGAAGGAATGGCCTTGAGCTGCTGGCCAGAGCAGCCCAAGGGAGTGTTTTCTCCAAACTTTTCTCTCCTCCCAGACTCCCTACACACTTGCTTTCAAGTATCTGCCTGTGCCAGCCCTCCCACTGGCCATTTCCTTTGTCCCGCGCAGTAGAATAATGCCTGCCTCTCCCAACTGTTAGGGCCATTAAAAGGGAGATGGTGTGTGACGTGCCTGGCAGATTCCATGCTTATTCCATGAGACCTCTGGCAGCCTGTTGCCCTGGAAGAGAAGCTTTCAGAGAGCCACCCCAGGAAAGCAGCTCGGGACATTAGGGTGACATAAGCTTCAGTAAAAGTTTACATGAAAGTGGTAGAGGCCACAGGACTTCTGAGTGCTCCGTATCCCTGCCCACCCGCCCCCGCGGCCCGCCCCCCCCCCCCCCGCAGTGCTTCTTGCCCAAAGGGCGCAAACACGGGCTTCAACCAGGGAGTCCAGAGACCTGGGGTCCAGAAGAGGACCCCAGCATCTGAGCAGTTAACTTTGGGCAAACGTGTTTCCCTCTGTCGAGTCCTTCCTCCCCTGATCTCTGAATGACCTTCAGCCCCCCTAACAGGTATCAGCATCATCTGCCACATGCCGGGCGCTGTGCCAGGGTAGGAGACGCTCCTCTGCCTTCTGGGAGTGTCGGAGAGAAGTGACACGACACAGCCTCAAATAACTTTAACACAAGGCAGAGTGAGTGCTAAAATGGCAGCGCGGACTGCTGTGGGAGCACAAGGAAGGAGTGAGTGGAGTGAAAAGAATTAGAGGTCCTATAACACCCTGTGGAGCGAAACAGGCTTCTTTTGCACAGTCGTGTAAGATTTTGATGCATCAAAGGAGCATTCTGGAGAAAGGTAAATAATGCAAGTCCAGGGCTGAGACGTAGTCTACGAGGACATATTCGGGGCTGAGTAAGGAGTTGCAGGAGCTCGGGAGGAGGATGGCAGGAGCGGAGCTTGGGGCACAGGTAAGTGGGTTCCAAAGGGAAGTGTCCATCTGCTGACCCCAGGGAAAATAATGTAGCACCAATACTTCTCTTGATTCACTTATTTATACATGTATGTGCTTGGTCCTTCAACAAACATTCATTCCTTGTCATGTGAAAAACACTAATCTGCATCCTGAGAAGAAAAAATGATCAAGATGGAGTCTTTCCTTAAGAAAAGCGGGGTCTGGTGGAGGAAACAGGTAACCACGGTGCAGAGCCCTGATAGCAACTGCTCCCTGCGCCAAGCGCGGAACTGAGCAGATGACCGATTGTGCTCGGAGGGAGAGGACGTAGGAAACAACTTTAAGAGACGTGCTTTGAGCAGAGCTCGAAGGATAGATAGGAGCAGGCGCTTGTCTTTCAGACATAGCAAGCACAACCAAGGCGAGAGGCTTGCCTGCGAGGAGCATAGCGCGAACGAGGGATCCTGGAAAAGGAGCAAGGGAGAAGATACTGGAGAGGGGGAGACAATATTCACTCTTGAATATGGTTGCAACAAGTTTTTGTTTCAGGATACTACCTGTAATGCCTCACCCCACCCCCCACCTCCCTACCCCACCTTGAGATCCTTCAGGAGCTTCCTGTTCTCAGCAGCCCTGACCTGGCCCTCCACGGTCAGCCCTGCTTTCTGCTGCATTTGCTCCAACCTCAGCAACTTGCAGCTCCTTGAATATCAGATTGTGTCTGCCTCTTTGTGCCTCTCCTGGGATGCCATCCTCCTCCTCTCGCCCTTTGCCTGACTGCCTGCCAGACTCATTCAGAACTAACGCCTTTGAAGAAGCCTCCCCTCACGTTCTGAACCTCCACCACCCAGGACAGTTAGAATAACTCAGCAGCCTCGCACTCACCCACTTGTCGGTGAGGAACATGCATGTGTTCTCCAGTGCTGTGCCCCAACCCCCACCCCCCCGCAGGGCCGCGGCATCCCTGCATCCATTGTCCTGGCCTAGACCAAAAATTGGACATCGGTAATTGTTAAGTGAAGACTCCAAATGGGGGGCTCCAACAGACTTGGAAATCCTGAAGACAGGTGCGAGCAACATTAACACTTTATGTCTACGACTGGGTCCCCATCCTCTGCTCCAGGCACCCCAGTATAAAAGCTAGATGTTTGGTGATCTAGGCCATAGGTGCTGGGTTGGTTATGTGTGTGGAATGGGATAGGACAAGGGGACAAACAGAAACATGAAAGTCTAGAGAGAAGGGCCACCGAAGGTTCAGGACTAAAAGGGATACACGTTCACATAAGAGAGAACCTGGTCTAGACACCTGTTTCCCTTCTTGATAAATTGCTGGGCCCTATTTTCTACCACCATCTGCTGGCCACATCTGTAACAACAAGCTCCCCATGAGCTGAGAGATGTATGAGGTAGAAGGTTCATGGGTTGGTCTCTAAAGGTCAACACCCCTCCCCCATCCCTCTCACCTCCTATGCACATGAAGGTTTGCATATATATGAGATTTATTTCCTTTTTCTACTCAGAAGTTCCAAGAACATTTTATCAGATTGTTGAAGAAGCTTGTAGCCTGAAAAGGGCTAAGAATCGTTGTCATAAAGGATTGGTCTAGAAATAATGAATATTATTCTTTTCCCCAAAATGAAATCCTAAGAGAATCATCATGTAAGAGATGAAAAGCAGGTCTGGATCCCTGCTTGCTCAGAACCTTACCCTCCAGTTTCCCCTGACACCTACACAGAATCCAGTTTGAAAACCACACTTTAAAGACAAGGGCTTTTGGAGAGAGCTTCAGAACCTTTTGGGCCCATAACCATTGAGACCACTAGGTCACGCCTTAGACAGGGCAGCCTGGTGAAGCTCACGGGGCAAACCAGAGGCGGTGCCGGCACCTGACACAATCCTCCCGCTCTGAGATCTTCTTACCACGCAGTCTTGCCTTATTTCCCAAACACTTACATCTTTAAAAAAATCAGAACTATCCTGAATAGAGTTCCCACATAGAAAAATGTATTTCCTATGGATTTGTAGACTTCTGGAACAAGATACTCCCCCCTCTAAATGCCTCTCAACAACCATGGTGCATAGTAGAAAATAAAGCTATAACTTATGTTTAAATCGTTTATAACCTTTTGACATCGACTTCCATTACCCGATTTATTTAACAGCAGGGAAACAGGCTCAGATAAAATGATTTGCTTCTTATTTTCTGATACCAACTTAAAAATTCTTTCCACTGTCTCACAGCCTTTGTATGGAGTGTGTTATTCGGTGGCACCTGAAGCAGCTAATAAGTGGTTTGGCGGTAACTGTCGGGGGAGGAGAGAGAGCGGCCCCTGCTAATCGCAGCCATTTGAGGGAAGAGGGAGAGATAAACACGAACGTTGAACATCTGTGTGGCGGATAGACGAGAATTTATTTTTTTTAAGTTTCTATGGTTTATTAGTAGCAAACAGTATTCATGGTCTTCAAAAATACGGCTTTCAGCATTCAGTAATGGAAAATCACTCAAAATAGAAACGAAACAATGACATGCTTAAAAGCAAATATGAAAAGAGTCAAGAGCAGAATGGACAACTCTTTTAACGAAGGGGGCTTGTTTATTAGGGTAAAATATACAGAACATAAAGTTTACCGTCTTAACCTTTTTTTTTTTTTAACTGATTCATTTTCTTTTCCTTTACTGAGGTAACACTGGTTTACAACAGCGTAGGATTTAGGGGACCAGGTTCACCAATCCTGTCAGATGTGCGTTTCCACCCCGCCCCCACCATGCAGCCATCTAGTCTGTGACCACAGATGGGGACGATGGTACTGGGCTGCCGCCCACCTTTGTCCCCAACCCCATCCTCCCTCCCTCCAGTAACCTCAATTCTGCAGTCATATTGAAGAACTTTAAATATCTCAATAAAGATCATGAAGCAAGATCTGAATAAATGGAACAATGACTACATGCTTGAGTGGAAACATTTGAAAACCCCAAAATGTTCATGTTCCGCAAATTATAAGCCAAAATCCAATTCCAATTTGAATTCAGTTCACAATTGCACATCGTACTCTATACACTCATCTGGAGATTAAGAAGTTTAAAAAGTGTTTTAAGAGAGCCAAAGTGAGCAATAGTGACGTAAGGACTTGCTTTACCAGATGCTAAACTTTTACAAAGCCATTGTAATCTGTAGGTGTGCTGCTGGTTTAAGAGCAGGCAAATAACTCAATGGGAAATAAGAGAAATTCTACTGATAGATCTCCATGTAAGTGAGAATTTAATAGCCTACAAAGCTGGCATTTCAACTCATTGGGAGAAGTAGTTTCCTTAATAAATGACATTAACAAAACTGGCTCTCGGTCAAGAAGAAATTTAAGTTGAACTTCTTCCTTGTGTCATATATAAAAAAAAATCACAGATGGATTCAAACTTAAATCTACACGATAAAATTCTTAGAAGTGTAGTCTCCTTTCTAAACAACCTTCGAACTATGTCTTTAATCTCCATTTTTGCAGACGGGTAAGGTGAAGCTCAGGAAGAAAGAGTCTTCCCCAAGGGCAGGCAGCTGGCAAACTGAGATAACCCTCAGGCCTCTGCCCCCTCAGCCTGTTTGTTCCGCAGGAGCCAGCCGCGTGGGGCCGGGCCCAGCCGACGCCACCCCTGGTGGTCAGGCCCGACTTCCTCTAAGCCCCCTGTCCTTCTCCGCTTTCTCTCTCCAGGAGTGCCAGCTTCTCTCAGGGCACCAGGGCCTCATTTCTGATGAGGAGCGACACCGCCGTGCAGAAGCTCGCCCAAGGCAACGGACACTGTGTCAACGGAGTCAGTGGGCAGGTCCACGGCTTCTACAGCCTTCCCAAGCCGAGCCGGCACAATGCAGAATTCAGAGACAGTACCTACGACCTCCCCCGGAGCCTGGCCGCCCACGGCCACACCAAGGGCAGCCTCACAGGCTCCGAGACGGATAACGAGGACGTGTACACCTTCAAGACGCCCAGCAACACCCTGTGCAGAGAGTTCGGAGACCTCCTGGTCGACAATCTGGATGTCCCAGGCACCCCCCTCTCAGCCTACCAGTTCCCCAGGACAGTGACGCTGGACAAGAACCACAACGCCATGGCAGTGGCCACTCCTGGGGACTCCGCCATGGCACCTCCACCACGACCCCCCAAGCCCAGCCAGGTAGAGACGCCTCGATGGGGCAGCCCTCAGCAGAGACCTCCAATCAGTGAAAGCAGCAGATCCGTCTCTGCTGCTGCCACCATCCCCAGGCGCAATACCCTCCCTGCGATGGACAACAGCCGGCTTCACCGAGGTCAGAATGAGCCCTAGCGGAGATCTGTGGGGAGGGGGAGGTCACCAGGGGGTCTCAGTAATTTGCTAATCTTCAGTCATCCATGACTGAGGGAGACTTAAGGCCCACCCAGGTCACTGACAGGGTTTAGGCATCTTCTGCCCAGAACCCTTAGTAGCTGGTCCTCCAGCACTAATGGCTGAGCCAACAGCCACAGTGGCAGGCGTGTAGCTGACCCTACCTCAGAGAAGTTGCTAAATTGTAGTAAGGGAGATAGAACATTCTGCTTAACCACAGCATAACAAATTGTAGGGCTTAGAAGCCCAAATCATACCATTTCATTCAGCTATCAATCAAACCAAAGATTTAAAGAATAAATGTAGAGGGCCAGCTCCAACTGGAGCCACGCCCATGTGAACTACAGATTACAACATTGCATCTTCAAAATAATTTCTAAACCACACTTGCATCTCTTTGGTTCAAGTCCAGACGTCCATCTGAGTCATTTAAATTCTGTTGTCACTTGTTTTCTACTGAGAGTATTCCCACTCTGCATAGAATCTGTTTGTTGAAAAAGTAAAATATTAGCTCCTTTCATTTTGCATCTTGCTTTGCTCTCGTGAAGCCTGTCCCGATCCACCCTGCTGCTGAAACCATGTAGTGCCCACGGAGCGCCTCCTTGTTTTCATTTCCCATGAGGCCCATGGTGGCTCGGAGACTATCCGGGTGGCAAAGTGGCAGAGCTGGGGCTGGAAGGGAGGTCCGGACAGTACTCTTTACAGTCTGTAAGTCCATCAGCTATGAGATGGGTCATCCTGTGCTTTGGGACTGAGATGAGAGACATGTATAAAGCCTGATCCTGCCCTTCAGAGAACTCACATCTAGTTAGGAAATAAAACCACATCACTCTTTCCTTAGTATCTGTATTGGTACGGGGTGAGGGGGCAGGAGTCAAGGAGGGACTCTGTAGATGCTGGACACAGTTTCTTAACTGAGGACACAGTTTGGAGTTGAGAGTAGTATCTTCTGGAGTATCAGTAAGACCCTGCGCGGCATTGGTGAGGCATGGAGAGGTGTCAGCACGTGACTCACTGTGCGTGCATATGAATGTTCCTTTCTCCATTGCAGCTTCTTCCTGTGAGACCTACGAGTACCCCCAGCGTAGTGGAGAGAGCGCAGGCCGGTCTGCCGAGTCCATGAGTGACGGAATCAGCTCTTTCCTGGTGAGTGGGGTTTATCCACGGGTCCTCAGGCCAGCTCAGGGTTAAAGGTCACAAAGAACTAATAGTTTACCCCAAAAGAGTGATGGTGTCTCCCTCTTAGGACCCTGCCTCACTTCTTGTCCCAGTCCAGACCCCTGGGTTGAGTTTTGGAAAAGCAGGATACAGGTACCCTGGTCTGGAAGAGATGGGCATACTTACACACACTAGGGCACAGGGCTCCCCACCCTGTGGTTAAGCAGGAGGGTGCAGGCTCTGAGCTGGTGGATCTCAGGCAGCATCCTTACCCATGAGGTCTCCAGTGGAAGCAGGTGCCACCCTGCAGTGCGAGACCCTGGGGCAGGAGGTGCTTGGAGGCGGCTCTTGGGTGCAGAATTATGGCTTGAGAGCAGAATCCCAGGCTGCCTCTGGAGGGACTAACCACAGTTCTCCAAGGTGGCAGGCCCACTGGAGAGGCTGAAAGTTAGATGACCAAGGCAGAAGCAGCTTGTTGCATGTCCGCACAGACAGGGCGGGCATCGAAGGCGAGCTGGATTGCCAGGGTTGCTGCACCACACAACCCTGTGTCTTCCCTGACCACAGCTTGGTGCTCACACTGAAAGCTGGGCTGGGAAAACACAACTGGCCCCAGGCCTCACCTGCCGAGGCCAAGGCTTCTCATATGTTCTTTCTGCTTCTCAGGGCCTGAGATGGTAGGTTTGAACTTGAAAGGGAGACTGGGTCCTGAGCCAAACCCATGAATCCATGGCCTGTGATACCCTCTGCCTTCGCTCAGGCATCCCGAGAAGCTTATGGGCCCAGCCACCAGGATATTTTATATTAAAGATTTATCACGAATTATAAGTGGCTCCCAAGGGATCTTGGAAGCTAGAAGGGACCCACAGATCTGATTTCCTCCTGTCTCCCACTCCGCTTTCTTCTTTGGTTCCCAGGACCTACCTTCTGACTTTCCAGGGCAGTGACTCAGTCAGATTTTACCCGCTGTGTATACAGATCTTCACCCCCTTTGTTTGTTCCTGCCGGTGACTGGTGTTTCTTTTACTCTTCCACCTAGCCAGGGAAAGCAGCTGTGGGCCGATCAGACAGCACCAACTCTGAAGACAACTACGTGCCCATGAACCCAGGTTCCTCCACGCTGCTGGCTATGGAGCGGGCAGCTGATCCTTCCCAGAGTGTCTACATCCCCATGAGCCCCGGGCCCCACCACTTCGACCCACTTGGCTACCCCTCTATGGCCCTTCCTTTGCACCGAGGCCCCAGTCGAGCAAGTGAGATCCAGCCACCCCCTGTCAACCGCAACCTCAAACCCGACCGGAAAGGTGAGACCTTCCCCGTCCCATCGTAGACAGTGACCAGGGACTAACTGCATGCATTTAGAGTTGAGGTGAATCCTGTACACTTCTTGCAAGGAAGGGGTACCTAAGCCACCGAAAACACACCCACACTCCAAATTCAGCCCAGTGGTCTGGCACCCTGGGAGCTGGCCGCTGGAGCAGTCTGAGGGGACAGATTCCGGTTCCAGCACTGCCGCCTGCCAACCTGTAACGGCAGACAGATCACGCCATGTCTCTGAATCTTGTTTCTTCACCTGTGAAATGGGAGGTATACTTACCTCCCAAAGGCAATGAGGGTCATAGATAGTATATTCAAAAGTGCCTTGTAGTGTATAAAACACACTCGAGGATGAGGGATTAGTGTTAGATCTGGGGCCGGCTGGGGAGAGCTGACAAAGTGGTATATTGAAAAAGACGCTCGAATGTAATAAAAAGACTTTAGCTTTCAAACCAAGTAGATGTAGGTTAGAATCCTTGTCCAGCACTTCCTTGGTGTGTGACTTGGGACAACAGTCTTTATTCTTAATATTTACATTAAGAGTTACATTCAATTTTTTTTAAAGATCTATTTATTCATACAAGAACTGGGGTACAGGTCAGAGGCACGGGAGTGTGAGAGAATTCACCAGAGACAGCGGGGAGCAGAACAGGCAGAAGGACCTAAATGCACTGCTGAGGGGAGCAGCGGGCGGCAGGAGAGGTTTGCCGTGTCATGTGGGAATCTCCCTGGCTGGCCGGGAATCGAACCCGCGCTGCAGAGGCTGCGGACAGCTTCACAGGGCTGCGCTCAACCTGCTGTGCCACCAGGGAGGCCCTACTCAAATTTTTTTTAATTTTTAATTTTAATTTATAAAAAATTACGTATTTTTAATTTTTAATTTAGGTTTTCTTAAAATGGGGACAGCAATTTCCCCTCCCCAGTTTAAGCATCCGGGACATGGACACTGCTGAGCAGTGGTCAGGGACATTGGCTCTGTGCCCTCCGCATCGAGGCCAGGGAGAAAGGGCTGACGTTCAGGTTCTAGCTCTGGCTTGGCCACCTCCTGATGGCACCTTCCTCCCCAGTGGGTCCCAGAGCTGGGTCCGTGAGCAGCAGCGGACACGCAGTGCCCAACTCCACCTCAGATGCCATCTCTCGTGGCCATAGCGGCTGTGCAAAGAATGTGTAATTTGGAGTCTGAAGGCTTGACCTCAAGGCCTGGCAACCTGAGCAAAGATTGTTTAACCTTATGAGCCTCAGTGTCCCTGTGTGAAGCTGGGGGCGACGACATGTAAGGACATGCTTGTACGCTGCGTGCAGCGCGGGGAGTGTGTGTGCTTTCTCCTCACCGGCTGATTATCAACTCTGTTCTGATCCAGCAAAGCCGACACCACTCGACCTGAGAAACAACACCGTCATTGATGAGCTCCCCTTCAAGTCACCTGTCACTAAGTCCTGGTCAAGGGCCATGTGAGTGTCACTCGGTGGAAGTGGGGGGAACAGGCCATCTGGGCTGTGAGGGCAAAGGTCACCAGGCAGTGGAGCCAGGGACGCCGAGTCCCGCTGCTAATGCTGACAGCAGCGAGGGCCAGCTCTGGTGCTGCTGGGAACCTGGTTCCCTCGTCTGTCAGGGGGACAGTATACCTGCTGTGGACCAGATCGTGGTCTGATAATGGCGTGTGCGGGTCAGGGCCAGCGAGAGGCTGAGAGCGTCCCCGGGATTGACCGTCTTCTCTCCACAACAGCCACAGCTTCAACTCCAGCTCCTCCTCCCAGTACTGCCGCCCCATCTCCACCCAGAGCATCACCAGCACGGACTCGGGAGACAGCGAGGAGAATTACGTCCCTATGGTGAGCCCCCCGGACCCCGGCTCGGCGAGTCCACGCTGATTCAGGGCTGCCCCAGCGCTGGGGATTTAATTCACTGCTGCAAATCCTTCTTGAGCACGCGTGTGTGGAGCATTCAGGGGTCATCCGAGGCAAGGATGAGGACTTGGTCCTAAGGGGCAGAGAAGACCTGCCTCACTGGCAGGGTCCATGCCCCGGGGAGGCGGTGCTGGAGGGCATGCACCTGCAGGACGGCAGCCATGCCAAGCTGGGGACAGGAGGGCAGTGAGGTGCAGATGAAGAGAATGATGGTGGGTGTGGGCGGGGGTGATGCGATCTTGGGAAGCCGGAACTTCCCCTGTGGGCAGACCAAGGCACTAGGCAGGCGTTTCAGAGTCATCACTGGTGACAAAAGCACCCTTCAGAGTTAACCTCCTCCTATTCTGTTAAAATGTTTTCAAAGTGGAAGATCTTTTCTGTTTCCTTAAACTGTTGTTCCCAAGCCCCGAGCGAATACTTGAGCGTAAGCGCTGAGTATGTGCTCCGCGATGGGAAACACTCGCGGATGACTCACTGTGGTAAAGGCCATAGCAGCAGCGTAAGCACAGGCAGCACACGGTGAGTCTCCTCTGAGATTTTCATTGAAAAGAAAACAGGTGCACTCAGCGCCTGGTAGTTGCCGCATAAAGAATGAACCATGAATTAGCCAAAAAAAAAAAAAAACAAAGTCGGTCCCCCGCCTTTCTCATTTAGAGTAAGATTTCAGAAAACTCTCGACAAGGTAGTCTTGGTACCTGAGTGGGGCCAGGACCCTAGAGCGGGTCGCTGGCAGAGCTGCTGGAGGAACTGGGGCTTTGTGCAAAGTAGCGACAGGACCCCTCAGGCACACGGGAACAAGCGGCCTGGGTGCGGCGGCCCCCCGGGGACCGTGGTGGGCTCCACAGAGACAGACCTGGTGCAGCAGGAGGCGGCCAAGGCCCCGCGCATGCTGGAAATGCCTTCGCATCTTAAAGGCCGGGAAGCAGAGGCTGGGTTTGTCTGGGAGGCTGGCTGGGATGGGGCCTGATGCCTTCGAAGGGAAGCGAGACGGTAGGGAGGAGCAGCACAGGTTTGGGAGTCAGAAAGCACCTGGTTCCCATCCCTGCTCACCAGCTGTACAACCACAGGCGATCACCGCCCTTCACCGCCCTTTGTTTTTAAAAAGACACATAATACATCACAGGATTGTTGCGAGGGTTGGATGAGAACATGGAAAGTCCTAGCATAGTGCGCGACTCAGTCAGCGAACAGCGCTTCCTTCCAGCAGTGTGTTTTTCTCATGGTGGGTGAGTCTGTTTCCTAAACTGACTGACTGGCTTTTCCTTCTCCGACAGCAAAACCCAGTGTCTGCATCTCCCATCCCCAGTGGCACGAACAGCCCAGCCCCGAAGAAGAGCACTGGCAACGTGGATTATCTGGCCTTGGACTTCCAGCCGAGTTCCCCCAGCCCCCACCGCAAGGTGCCTGGGGTGGGTGGGGTGAGGGTATGAGGGTTCTCGGAGTCCTGGGGTGGGATCCTGCAGGTGAGGGTGCCTTCAACACTAATCAGCAGTACTCGGCCTCTTAGGAGTCCACTGCGCGTCAGTCGGAGCACCCCGTTCCTTCTCTCAGGGCACCCGCAATCGCAAAGCGCTTCAGCTAGTCCCTCCCCCTGTTGCACACAGGAGCCAGTGACTACACACCAAGACAGCTGATCTGCTCAAGGTCACTGAGTGAATCAGGGCTAGATCCAGGAATCCCGTGCCCTGGTCCTGAGAACTCGCTGTCTGATACGGGGTCCCGTAGAGGGGATTTCTGGGCCTACGAAAGCCTTGGTAGGAAGCATGCTTAGCTGCCCAGGCCAGGAGCTCCCTGATGGAGGGCGGCTCCTCAAGGAACACACACGACGTCCTATGGCTGGTGCTGTGTTGTGCCCAGAAAATTCCTTCCCCCAGATGAGTGGCACAGGCTGGTGGTGAGAACAGAGCTGAAGGCCTGGATCCTTCCACCAGGCCAAGGAAGGCCCTGGGACTTCCAAAGAGCTGAGAAATCAGGCGGCCTGGCAGGGGCTATTGCCTTAAACAGGAGGGATGGTGCAATTTGGGGGTCAGGCTTTAAGACCACTTTCAGAGAAAGAAGACGGGCTCCTGCAGCTAGTCAACTGGCAGGCACAGCCCACCTGCTCCCCACCTTACTGACAGCTCACATACCCTGTCCCCTAGCCATCCACGTCATCCGTCACTTCCGACGAGAAGGTAGACTACGTTCAAGTGGACAAGGAGAAGACCCAGGCCCTGCAGAACACCATGCAGGAGTGGACAGATGTGCGACAGTCCTCGGAGCCTTCCAAGGGCGCCAAGCTGTGACTCGGGGGCTTGCCGCGCCTGGAGAGGGGCCAGGAGGCAGTGTTTCTGGAGCTGCCTCCACCCCAAACCCCTCTCTCGTCCCCATCACCTCCTCCAGCCTCCTCCTCTCTACTTTGCCACTCTGGCCTTCAAAGCACTTGACATCAGGGACCCTGAACCCTTCCCCTGGGAGGTAAGGGCCTGATTGAGGCACTTCCTCTCCCCACTCGACCCACCTTTGGTTTTATTAGTCATGGCTAAGCCTTGACCCACCTTAGTTAGAGCTATTGCCAAAAAACATCCTTCAGCCTCTTCCTGCCCTTTAGACCTGAATCTCTACCAGATGTTTGGAGGGAGGCGGTGGGGCTCTGAGCCAGATTCCAACCTCACATTCGGTCACAGCCCTCAGCCTCCTTCCCTTCAGCGACTGGGCTACCTCTCCTCCAGCCAAGTCATCTTGCTGACCCAGGGCGCCAAGGACCAGCAGACCAAAGTAGACGTGAACTTCTTCATCCCTATCTGTCTTGGCAAGGAAGGGGCAAGGCTGCCAGAAGATAAAAGGTTAGAGGTGGTCTTGAGGGTAAATGGCAGTAGATCCCCAGAGGCAGACAGCAGTTGTACCTGCAGTGACCCCCTGCTCTCAGCCCAAGCAGCAGGCAGGGCAGCTGTTGTGTGGGGGAGGTAGAAGGCTGCGGACAAAAGGGGAAACTGAGGCTGGGCAACCAAGAATAAGGAGCAGGGCTTGGCGCCCAGGAGATGGGGGTGGGCTATAGGCCCACTCTGTACCAGGATGGAATGTGCTCCTCTTCCAAGTCCCCACCCACTGAGAGCACCTGGCTGGAGGCTTGGGCCGTGCTGGGCACGGCAGCCTGCCACACGTGTGTGTGTGTGTGTGTGTGTGTGTGTGTGTGTGTGTGTGTGTGTAAGCACAGGGAGGGAGGCTGGTGGAGGTGTGGGAAGCAGTGCAGGGTGAGAAATGGAGTTGGGTGCAGGGAGCACAGAGGTGATACAGGGACTGAGGGGCAGCCCTGGTACAGGAACAAGCTGGGCAGAGGCACAGGACACTACAGGAGGGATTGTGCAGCACGTGAGTTTCTGCAGGCTGGGTGGTGCGAGACACTGATGCAGGGAGGGGAGATAGGTCCAGAGGACCTGATGGGGTCCCCAGGCAGTGCCAAGTGCAGGTGGAACAGAAAGTGAAGGAGTATTAGGTTACGTCAGGAGGGTGGCGTGATGAGGGCAGCTCCCAGGACAGATGGACACTGGGTGAAGCAAGCAGTACAAGGAGGAGGACACGTGGGGAATGGCCGGCTGCTTATGCCAGGGCCCTGGACAGGTGCGAGTGTGGCCTGGTGCTGGGCCTTCTGTTGCTCCCCCACATTCCAGGTGCCACAGTGGACTTAAATCTGTCTACAGGGAGGCCAGACCCCTCCTCCCATAGCTTGAAAGGCTATTAGATGAGCACCCAGAGGCAGGAGATGGGGCATCAATTTATACCACAACTTGATGCCCTGCCTAGGGGATCTGAATCTTCTATGCTGAAAGTTTCTTGACCAAATTCAAGGATTTCAAAGGCAACTGGGCTGACCTGGTGTCTCATCCTACCCGGGGGTGAACGGACCTTCCTCCTCCACAAAACAGCCTCTACCATGTTTATGGGAATGGCTGTTGCGTACCTTGCAGCTCCCGTGAGCACGTGCACACGCAGCCGGACCATTCTCGGGGACGTCCCATCTGGGAGGACCTCCTTTCTCAATAATTGCCCTTCTCCTAGTATTAGTTTCCAGCCCCCACCAACTAATGGCCACTGTAGCTGGGCTCTGGGCTAGGCACTACAGACACTGGAATGAATCAGACTTTGTCCCTGTACTTGAGGTCACAGTCAGTGAGAAGACGAAGACAAAACATTGGTGATGGACAGCAGAGTAGAGAGGGGTGAAGATCAGTGACAGTTTCTAGGAAAAGGCCCTGAGACAGGCCTTGGAGTGGAGGAAGGAGGCGTGACTTGGAAAGACTTGTGTTTTGAGAATAACTAATCTTAGAGAGGATGGGTCCGGCCACTTGGAAGCTATGGCGCCATGCACCTGTCTCCACGGGTGTAAGGACGGTGGTAGGTGCTGGGCAAGGCTTGCTGGTTCATTCTGCCCAGCCCTGTGTCCCATATGGCAGGGCCACATATGGCAGAGCTTTTAATGGGGTGTCATACCTGTACCCCCGGCAGCCTACAGGAGGGCCAGGTGTCCATACCCTCAGTTCCCAGCCCCAGTGGCCTCCCTGTGTGCCTGTGTTTCCTGAGTGTGCCGTGATGGAGCTCCTGAGATAGACAAGCAAAAGGAAGCATCGGAGAGGAGGAACTTGGCCTGTCAAAAGCAGAGGTGCTCACAAGCCCCAATCACCAGAGAGCCGGTACACACCTGCTGGACCAGTGTAAAAACCTTTGGTCTATCCGCGGGTCAGAGTCCACCACGCCTGTCGCCCTGGCAAGGACTGACACATCAGAACGGAGATCATTCTCAGCCAGCATAACTCAAACAAGGCCTCATCCTATCTGGGGACGCGCCAGAGCAGCAGCTGTCCTTATCCACTGGCGGCGCTAGAGTTCAACTAGAACAGGAACAGTGGGAGAAGAGGGCGGCCTCCGAGATGGGTGGTTAGCGGGGCTCTGGGGGAACGCCCTCTGCTCTGACTTTTCTCTCAAAGGTCTGGACCGCCAGGGACCAGAGCCTTAGCCCATTAACCCAGTCCCCTCCCTAGGCTGATTTCGGTAACTTCTACATTTGAAACCTCTCAGCTGTGCCCCCACTCCCAGCACCGAAGCACAACCATTCTGAAGTGACTGGAGCATGAGCTCAACTCCAGTCTGCCCTTTACCCTGAGGCTGAGGCCTCAGCCCAAGCCATGGCCAGCTAGCACCCCCCCACACCCCCCAGGGGTCTGGAAAAGGAATTCAGGGCAGGAGGGAGACGCTCACACCCTTCCCGCTCTGGGCCTTCATCCGCAAAGTGGGGGCGCAAGGCCGGCCACCTGAGCTCTAGAGCCCCTCCTAAGGGGCTGCTGTGCTGGGATTCTCGAGTTCTTTGGGGCCTGGGGCCATAGCGGGCTGCCTCTAGGGGCCCGCTGGAGCTTGAGGCTGTCACGCGGTATTCGGTGGTGTATGTGTTCTTGTGTGTTGGCTAAATGCGTCTTGAAACTTTAGAATCATTTCATACGGAGCTGTCACTGTCACTATTTGTTGGGACGAGAAAATGGGCTAGGAGAAGCCCAGCCTTGGGCTCTTTCCCTGTTGCCATTTAAAATTGACATTTAATTTTTTCAAATCACTGTTGGTGCCTAATCACTTAAGTTATTAATTTATTCTGTTTTCTGTTTTCTTTAAAACAAGATTTGTAACACCTATTTATCCTGTGCGTAGGTCTGGGGCGGGGTGGGGGCGTGTTTAGGTGGGTCCTGTTTTCTGCTGTGGTGACACACGGCGCAGGCCTGGCGCTCGCGGGGCCCTGTTTACTGTGGTGTTGGAGCAGGACAACAATAAAGTCCATTAGAAGCAACCAGCGAGGGCTGCTGAGTCTGCCTTGTCTGCGGAAGACGGACACGCCCACTCGCGCCAGCACGGGGGTGCCCTTGTGCAGGCTTCCACTTCTAAAGAAATCTGCTCACACTAGTTTCTCTCACAAGCCCAGGAAGGTTGGGCTGCCAGCCTGTTCCACCTTCATTGTAACAGAAAAGAATCAGGTAATTTTCTTGGCCGGGAACAAGAATGAATCCTCCTTACCTCAGAGTCTGTATTTCTGATGTATAAAATGGAAACTGCAGCAACATCTGCCAATTCATCTTTCTTAGCAGGCGCTGGACTGGAAGTACAGAGGTGGGTTTGGATTAGGCCGCTACCAGCCTGCCCTCAGGGGAGGCTGTCAGCTCCTTCACCTACAGGCGGGGCTCTGCCTTCCCACCACCTCTGTTCCCCAATGGGGATTGGCCCGGTGCGAAGGTTGATGCTGAACCCAAACACGGGGCACCACCTAGGCCTAGCCCCAGAGAGGCCACAGCCCCCAGGTTCTTGGAGGGAAAGCAGAAGGAATATGGTACCGGCTATAGCCATTTCTGGGAAACCCAGGGCTTTAGGAGGTCTGAACAGTCTCCAGATATTGGGGTTCCAACCCCTCCTGATGGACTGGGCCTGCCCAATGGGATGCTGTACAGGGGACTCACCTAGGTGCCTGCCCTTCCAGAGAGGGATGGTTCCCTTGCTTCTCAGGAATGCTCTGCTTCCTTCTGCCAGCACCTGCAGCTGCTTCTGTCCCAGCACTAGTCAGGCCCCCACCTTATTCACAGGGCACCTGAATGCAAGGTGCTGTCACCTCCCAGGGTATAGCGCACAAGTCAGTGGGGCCAGGGGACCTCGCCTCATTCCCCAAACACAGTAAGAAAGCAAGGGTGACCCGGACATCACAGCCCCTGAGGCGGGGAAGAAAGACGTCTTTAAAGGCTTCCGAGAACTATATTTATTCCTGTGAGGCCCTGGCACGCTCCATTTAGACGGGGCTACAGCAGTGTCAGGGCACGACGAGGTCAGTATCTGCTCCCCCCAGGCCGCTGCTCTAAAGACCCACCGCTGAGGAGCTGAGCCAGCAGCTTCCCTCAGAATGGACAATGGCTTCATGAGAAACATCTGCAGAAAAATAAGGCCCCTCTATCTTAACCAGAAAGGGGTACAAATGGTGGCATCTCAGGCACTGAGGCAGGCTGGGGGAGAGGGGCCGGGGTTGAGGGTCTCCCACTGTTGCTTGGTGTGGGGGAAACAGACCAGACGAGATTGTCTGAGTCTCTGCCCTGTGCCCTGCTGCTTCCCACCTACATTCATGTCAACAGGCCAAATGCTGCAGTACCCACAAAAGGCACCACGCACATTGCCCCTGCAGCCCTTCAGAGAAACAAGGAAGCCAGAGGTGAAACACAGCACCCCCTTCTTTGTGCAAGGACTAGGGTCCTGCTCTGCCGTTTATGCTATAGAGCAGTAGGATTGTCAAAGGAGCTGGAAGGAAATGCTACTTGATGGCAAAACACTAGAGCGGTGCACGTGAGCCCTCCTGGGTCCTAAGCAGATCAACACTCCAGTGCGGGCAACCTGCTGGGGGCGGGGGGCAGGGCCCAGCGCGTGTCCACCTCAGCTGCTTCAAGTTGACCAGGACACTTGGGTGTAAAATCTTAATGGGGCCAATCCCAGAGCCAGGCCCAAGGCCAGTGCAAAGAGCTTAGGTCTCACCTCTATAGCTGAGCCTCCGCGCACCCGTCAGGTTGAGGACTGCTGTCCCAGCAGCTCCCTCTCCACCTTTCTTGCCTTTGGAAGGGCCTGCCTTCAGGACTGGGCTGCCATCACAGCCCAGACCCACAGACCCCTGCCAGCAGAGCACCTCTCCTCGGGGCCTGGCCCCCACCCAGCTCCCAGAAGGAAGGGGTCAAGGCCTCCCCACAGATGGGAGCAGGTTGGGGAGGGCTCCCATCAGAAGACCAGTCTGTGGAAGTCGTCACCATTACCACCTGCAGGGTTGCAGCCCCCGGGAGAGCCTTCATCCTCATCCTTGTCTTCATCAAAGCCCCTGCCCCAGTGTGGAGATGGGAGTGCAGAGATGTAGGCCGCCCTGCTTCGAGCCTCCTTCTCCTGCTCCTGGAAGATGGGTGGGGGGTGGGGAGGAAACTTAAAATGCAAGCAATGAAATGGGAGTCCCCCTGCCTCCCCACGGCACCGCACTTCAGTTTCTCCTCAGTCCAGGCACAGAGAAGCCACAGCTCCTGCCCCAGCAAAGGGCATCCCAGCTCAGAAGGAGGGTGAGTGTAGATCTAGGGTCCAAAGAGGTCCTTCTCCTCCCAATAAAAACTCCCAGCCCTTTGGAGACGTGAACTTACTCGTACTAGATTGGGACCGACCAACAAGGCTAGTCCTGGCACGAGGAAGGAGGAGGTCCATGGACTTTGAGGGTCCCACCACGCTACACAGAGACCTTTTCCACGGCCTGTGGATGCTGCCCAGCTCACTGCTCTCAGGACGCTGGGCTCAGTCCCTGCCTGCCAGAAAGCTGTTCCTGCTGAGCTGAAACTGGCCTCACACCCCTCTCCGCTGGCCCCGCCTGCACCTGCACAGCCTGAGGGAGCACCCTGCACTGTTACTACTGCAGTCACCCCGTGTCTGTCCGGGCCACTGACGCACTCCCGCGAAAAGCAGCGGAGGAATGGCTGCGCAGGAAGACCCAGGGACGCCAGCAGCCGCTATCTAAGTCAGTGGTGGTGCGGGGTGCCCCCGCCCAGGTCAAAGGTCCCCCCGGGGCTGCTCACCTGCAGGTAAAGGATGTTGTCCTTGGAGATGGCTTCCATCAGGTCTTTGTGGAGGGTGGGCTCTGCCCGGACTCTGGGAGAGCCTGGCTCGGCCCCCTCGGCCCCCTCCTTGGGCCGCTGCCTGTAGAAGAGCACGTAGGCCGTGTCCTTGGGGAAGAAGGAGGTGACGTTGCTGACAGACTCGAAGGAGGAGAAGGACACGCGGGTGTCGTTGAACAGGTACCACTGGTGCTCGGGCTCCGGCCTGTCGGCGGCCGCGGCGGGGCGGGCGGCGCCCTCGCGCGCGTAGCAGTAGTAGTGGCCGCTCTCGGAGGACACGCCCGAGTGCACCACCACGCTGCACAGGTCGTAGGCCTGGCCCCGGCCCCCGGCCAGCGGCAGGCGCAGCAGCAGCGGGATGGCCACGTCGTCCAGGATCTTGCGGCGCCGCATGGTGCGCAGGTCGAAGGCGAAGCGGAGCAGCGTGAGGATGAGGTAGCGCGGCCCGCGGCTCAGCTCCACCGCCTTCTCGGCGTCCTGCAGCGACGCGCACGGCTCGCAGTAGTAGCGGTTCTCGGCGGTCAGCCGCTCGGGGGACAGGAAGTAGTTGACCAGGTCCAGGACGGAGCGCGAGGCCTCGGGGGCGCTCGGCGGCTCCCCGGCGGCGGGGGCGGCCGCCCTGCGGGGCCCTGGGCCCGGAGGGGCCTCTTCGTCCTCCACGCGCTTCCTGCCCTCGGCCGCCTTCTCCTCCGCCAGCCCCTTCTCCTGGGGCTCCTGGGGTTCCTCCTGGGGCCACGGCTCCTCGCCCTGCGTGCCTTCCTCCGCGCGCGCCCCCCGTGCGCCCTCCTCGCTGCGCACCTCCACCTCCAGGCTGCTCCCCGCCCCGGGCGCCTGGGCGTCCGGGCGGTCAATGTCCAGCACGGGGGGCGGGGTGTCCACCGCGATGCAGTGTTTTCTCTGGCGCTGGGGACCCGCCCTGCCTGGGGCCTGGGCCCGGGGGTCTGGGCTGCCCACGTCCTCGGGAGGGAGCATCACGGAGCCCAGGCGGCGCCGACGGCAGCGCTCGGGCGGGGGAAAGGCGAGGGAGAGGTCCGTGAAGTCCTCCTCCCGGGAGGAGACGTTGAGGCAGCGCAGACAGCAGATCCGGGTCACTATCTTGCCCCCAAACATCTTCTCCACCGAGGTCGACGTGGGGCGCGGGGGCTCCTCGGGCGGGGAGGGCGAGCGGGACTGCTTGAGCTTTTGGCAGATCCTGGTCCCGGTCTTCTCCTCCTCGTGCAGCCTGCGGCGGGAGCACAGGGTACTCATAGACACAAGATCCACTGCCAGGGACTGGCCCGGCTCACGCGTCTACGCTGCCCAGCTGGCCAGAAGCATCTTTACCTACCACAGGGACACGCTCACTCGCAGGCACACGTGCTACCCCGCCACCTGCACACAGGCCCACAAACTCACTCCACAGAGACAAGCCATGTGCACCCATGGCCACGAGCCCCGGAGCCACCGGCAGGCGCAGCACTGGGTGCCCGTGCACACGCTCCCCTCCCAGCGCACAGTTCAGGGCAGCACCTCACGCTCGGCCTGCCCCCCCCACTCATGGCACACACTGCACACCGACACGCTGCAAGGTGTGCTGCAATGCAGCACTCCACTCTCGTTTCCAGGAAGACACGCAGCCCAGAGCCTCCGCCTAAGCCAGGTCTGGCCTCCCTTACCGATCCAGCAGGTACTTAAGGTACTCCGAGCAGTCCTGCTGGGTGCCAGGGCTGAACCAGGGTGTCCAGGATGCCGAGAGGAAGTTCTCTGGAGAAATGGCAGGCCGCTAGGACCAAGGCAGGTGAAAGGCATAGTCAGGGGCTGTGTGCTCACCTGAGAGTCTTCCTGGCAACCATTTCCCAAGTTCCCAGCCTCCTCACCAAAGCCCTCCCCTTTCTCACTATTCCTCAGCCAGCCCATCCCGTCCCGGCAAGTCCGCAGCCTGTGATCAAGGCATCAGGGTCATGGAGAGGAACAAGCCCCAGCAATCTGCTCTTCCTGCCACACCTCATACTCTCCCTCCAGGTCCCTGCTCACGGCCATTCCCTCTACAAATACCCTTCTCCCCTAGCAAAAGCTTAGTAGAGAGTGCAAGTCTCAGAGCCAGTGTCACTGTCCCATGACATCTTCCGAATGTCCCCTTCCCCTGCAGTCCCTTCTGTTCCAGCACTAAGTGGAGACTCGCAGGCCCATCTTTCCAACAGACCCTGAGCTTCCTGCAGGCAGGACTGTTGCTTACTGATGTCTATGCCCCCACAGAGAACCTGGCATGGAACCTGGCCAAGGGATTTAGGTGCCATGCGGGCAGACAGAGAACAAAGCACAGCCCTCAGGGCACCTGGCAGTGCTGAGTGCTCACGAATCACAGCAGACACTGCAACACCTAATGCAATGGACTGAATTACCGATGGGCGACAGCACAGGTGAGGAGCTCGAGGAGACACTCCCTTTACTGCCCACTAGGGACACTGAGTCAGCTCCACGGGCTTTGGCCAGGAACCCATACCAATCGCAGACTGGGGCTCAACAGCTTATCACAGGAAGGAGGGGCTTGTAGCCAATGGAGGCAAGTCCTGGGGAAAGGGTGTCTAGATGAGAGCGACCCCCGCACTCACCTGGCTGTGCTCCAGGAAGGCGAAAAGCCACTGCAGCTTAGTCATCAAGGGCTGCGAGTTGTTCTCAGTCAAACGGAGCACACAGTGTCTGAAGCTTCAAAACAAAGCAGGAGCACCCAGGGTAAGCCAAGGGCATGAAAGGGGTCTCTACTTCACCCATACCACGGGCAACCCAGAGTCTCCTAGCTAAAGGCGAACACCTCTAGCTCACGTGGGTCAAAGGTCAGGGGCCGGGAAGGAGCAAGAGACAAACAACTCAGCACAACGAGGTGACCCCTGCAGTCCCTTCCAGCTCTCCAGTCTCTGATTCAAAGACTCGAAGACCGTCTGGCCCCATGGCTGTCATGGTAGAATGCTCAGTATCAGTCCTACTCACCCCCTCCGCCCTGCTTCCTCAGGAAAAGGCTCAACCTTGGCCCTCCAAATCTGCTCTTACAGCCCCTTCTCAGAACCCCCCTTGCCACTGCCCATTTGACTACCCTGAATTGTTCCCCTGCCTTCGAATGAGAAGCAAGGGTCACAGTGAGGAATACGCTAAAGAGGATACTTGAGGGTAGACTGGGTTCAGGGACAGAAGTCCAATCCCAGGGGAGACAGGAAGTAGCCCCTCCTGATAGAACAAGCTCATCTCTAGGCCCCAGCTTAGCTCCTGTTTCACGAAAGGTTCTAGGCAGATACAGCAGGCATTTCCCCAACCTGTAGCCACCATACAAAAAAACAGCACTACCAAAATGCAGACCCCTTAGCCAGCCTGCAACAAAATGCCAGTGGGCATTTAGAAACTTGCACGGTAATTTGACACAGTTATGACCAAACAAGCGCAGGATCATTTTTCTGGTAAGTCATGTCACTGTATTTTACAAGTGTAAACAGTCTGCAACAGGATGGAAATTTAAAAAATAAATAAAACCAGTCCTTCACCAAGCAGTTTGAGAAGCACAACCAGCAGCACCATAGAAAGTCTCGATGTCAGCTCCAATTCCTTCCTAGTAGACACAAAACTCAGAGAGAAGACACTCACTCAGGACATACCAGAAGCCAGAACCAAAGCTGACTTTCACGGCGACTTTTTAAAAAGATGCTTAAGTGTGATACTAGTGAAAAAACTAGTTGACTTAATAAATGGAAGAAAACAGAAAGCACAGAAATAGACCCCTCATATACAGTCAACTAATCTTTCACAAAGGAATGAAGGCAACACAATGAAGCAAGGACAGTCTGGTCAACAAATGGCGCTGGAATAAATGGACATGCAAAAATATCTAGTCACAAAACTTATATCCTTTACAAAAATTAACTCAAAATGGATCACAGACCTAAATGTAAAACACAAAACTATAAAACTCCTAGAAGACAACAAAGGGTAGATGGTAGTAATATAAGGGAAGATGATCTTAGGTATGGTGAAGATTTTCTAGATACATCAAGATACAATTCATGAGAAAAATGACAAGCTGGGCTTCATCAAAATTAATTCTGCTCTGCAAAAGAGTATAAAGAGGGCCTCCCCGGTGGCGCAGCAGTTGAGCGCTGGGTTGCGAAGCTGCCCGCAGCCGCTGCAGCGCCAGTTCGATCCCCGGCTGCTACCCGGCCACCAGAGGAGGGTCCCACATGGCGCGCAGACCTCTCCTGCCGCCCGCTGCTCCCCTCAGCAGTGTACTTCAGTCCTTCTGCCTGCTCTGCTCCCCGCTCTGGCTCTGGTGAATTCTCTCACCCTCCTGCACTTCTGACTGTACCCAGTGCTTATATAAATAAGTAAATAAATCTTTAAAAAAAAATAAAAATAAAAAAGAGTATGAAGAGAATTACAAGAAATGCCACTAACTGCAAGAAAATATTTTTGAAAGACACATATGATAAAGGAATGTTATCCAAAATATATTTTAAAAAGCTCTTAATACTCAACAATAATAAACAACCCAATTTTAAAATGTGCCAACATTTTAATAAGACACCTCACTAAAGATCAACAAAACTGAAATACCTCTGGCTGACCTACAAAACAAAGATTCAAATTTACAAAAATCAGAAATAAAAGTGGGGACTTACCGCCAATTCAACAGAAATAAAAAGATTATATGACAGTAACATGAACAGTCGCAAAGCAACTTAATAACCTATGTAAAACTGACAAATGCTGAGAAACAGAAAACCTCCCAAAAACAAAAGCTAAAGAAATAAGACCACCTGGATAGAGTTATAAATAGCTGGAAAAAATCTTCCAACAAAGAAAAACCCTGTAACTTTTGACTACTCTGGTAAATTCTATTCAACATTTAAAGAACCATTAGCAAGCCTTCTCTAATGTTTCCAAAAAACTGAAAGGAGGGATTATGTCTTAATTCATTCTATAAAGCCAGCATAATCCTGGCACCAAAGTCCAACAAAGACTACAAGAAAAGTACAGATCAATGTCCTTCAGGAACACCGATGCAACAATCCTCAACAAAATACCTGCAAACAGAACTGAGCAGCATATTGAAAGAATTAAATACCATAACCAAATGGGATTTCTCCCTGGAATGCAAGGACAGTCCAACATATAAAAATCAATTAGTGTGATATAACACATCAACAAAATGAAAATTAAAAAATAACATAATCACCTCAATTGATGCAGAAAAAGCATCTGAAAAAATTCAACACCCTTTCATGATAGACACTCAAAAAAATGGGAATAGAAAGAAACCACCTCCATGTAATAAAAACCATATATGAAAAACACAGCAAACATAATGCTAATTGGTGAAAAACTAAGTCTTTCCTCCCAGATCAGGAACAAAACAAGGATGCCTGCCTTCACCACCCTATTCTACAAAATACTGAAAGTCCTACCCAAAGCAACTAGGTGAAAAAAATAAATGATCCAAATTTGAAAGAACAAGTAAAACTGTGTTGCAGCTGATATGTTCTTAAATATAGAATAATCTAAATATAGAATAATCTAAAGACTTCACACAAAAGTTATAGACCTGAAATATGAGTTCAGCAAAGCAGCAAGATACAAAGTTGACAAAAATCAGTTGCCTTTCTGTACAATAATCATAAAAAACATGAAAAGGAAAAAAAAAAAAACTCCATGTACAAAAGCATCAAAAAATAAAATACATTCATACAATGAAAGCTATAAAATATTGAGAAAAGAAATTAAAAGATATAAATGGAAACATCCTGTGTTCATGGACTGAAGATTAAATATCAGTAAAATGTCAACATTACCCAATGTGAACTACAAATAAAAGACAATCTCTATCAAAATGATAAATGCATACTAAAATTCACATGAGATTTCAAGGGGACCCACACAACCAAAAAATTTTTTGAAAACAAAATTGGAGTATTCAAACTTCATGATTTCAAAACATATTACAAAGTTAATCAAAACAAGGTGGTATCATAACAACAGTTATATAGAACAATGGAACAGATTACAAACCCCCAAAATAAATCCTTGTATATACAGTCACATTACTTTTGACAAGGGTGCCAGACCACTGAATGGAGAATGATGGGTCTTTTCAACAAATGGTGTTCAGAAAACTAGATATCCACATGCAAAAGAATGAAGACAAACCTTAACTCAAAATGTATCAAAGACCTAACTGTACCATCTAAAAAAATAAAACTCTTGGAAGAAAACATTTAAAAAGAGCTTTACAACACTGGATTTGGTAATGATTTCTTGCACATAACATCAAAGACAAAGACAACAGAAGAAAAATAAATTAGACATCATGAAAATTAAACATTTTGTGCCTCAAAAGAGATTATCCAGTATTACAGTTAAAAATGGTGATGTAGAAGGCCTCCCTGGTGGCGCAAGGGGTTAAGACGCAACCTATGAAGCTAACCACAGCCACTGCAGCACGACTTTGATCCCTGGCCAGGGAGCCACCCACATGGCACAGCAGACCTCTCCTGAATCGCCTGCTGCTCCCCTCAGCAGTGTATTTCATCAGTCTGCCTGTTCTGTTCCCTGCTTTGTCTCTGGTGAATCCTCTTACCCTCCCGTGCATCTGGCCTGTACCCCGGCTCATGTATAAATAAAATAAATCTTTAAAAAAAAGGAAAAAAGAAATATATGAATGATTTAAAAAAAAAAAAATGGCAAGAGAGCCTGAAACACAATGTTACCATAAAGCCAGTGCAGCAATTCACAATCAGGAGGGAACTCACAATGCACAGCTTCTTGAGAAGCAAAGGGTTTGAACTCCACATTTGTAATCCCAAATTTTAAAACCTGCACTCGAAACAGCCCTCAAAACATCTGCTTTTGAAAGTCAGTAGGGCTTGCATCCATGACACCCAAAGGTCAGTAGAGAAATAGTTCCTAAAGGACTTGTGCAGATGCACCAAGGCTAACTCCCCAGTGCAGAGGTAACCAACTGAATCATGCCTCATCTTCCATAAAAGAGGCCTATTTTTTTATCTTAAAAGTTTCAGCTTGAAGGGCAGGCTTCTGATTTAACACACATCTAAGGTGCCTACTGAAATAATCTCCAAAGACAGCTGAAGTTGATGGAGCTATGGTCACATTCTCCCTTGGCCTCACTCCAGATCACTTGGAATTTATGCACCTCTAAAACCCTTGCTTTTTAGCTGCCACTCAGGAACAATCCTAGAATGCCTGGCTTGGTAGCAAGCAGGGCTTACATTCACAGTCCCACAGGGCTCTAAAAGAGAAAGAGATCTTAACCAGCGATCCCCAAGGGCACATTGCAGAAGCAGACAAATGCCCAGTCTTACAATGAAAGGAGCTTATTAGTTTATCTTTAAAACTGCTGCCTGAGGGGAAGACTTCTAAGAAAACATCCACGGACTAACTGCAATCCTCTTCAGACACCGGGCAGACTGGCAGGCACCTTTCCTGCTCTCCCTCTGCCCCCACACGAGATCACTGGAGTCTCTGTGAAAGGAGCCTGTGTTCACATCCGGGGCCATGGTTTCTGTGGCTGTTGCCCAGAGGACAGATCCACTGGCTCTGGGGGTCAATGAGGCTTATTTATATGGGTTCAACAGGATGTTAGAAGACAAATGAACAATTCTTACCTAGCTACACCACTCTACTCCAGGCTCAGTGTAAACATAAACGCACATCCCGTCTGATTCCCCTGAGGTTTTATATGCTATAAAAGCTGCTTTCCAAGGGTCTAGCTTCCAATAGGCAGCTACTAAGTGCTCACTGAGATCTCCCCCTTTAGGACTGTAACAGGCCTTGGCACACCCTCAACTATTGGAAGTCACTAAGAACAAAGTAGGCTACTTGGACAATCACAAAAGTATAAAAGACGAACAACAGCTAGGGCAGGGTTGAACAAGGTTCCTCTGTACAAGATACAAGGTAATTCCCTCAAGATTGGAAGAGGTCGTTGTTTTATTTAACACACAAAAACTAAGAGTCAAGGAAATGAAGAAACAGGATATATTCCAAATGAAAGGATAAGATAAAGCCTCAGAAAAAGATCTTAAAGAAACAGAAATAAGTGATTTATTGATAGAATTCAAAATAACAATCATGAAGCTGCTCACTGAGGTCAGTAGAATAAATGAGCAAAGTGACCATTTCAGCAGATGTAGAAAATATAAGAAATTATCAGCAGAGCTAAAAAAACAATAATTGAACTAAAAAATACAAAGTCAATTATCAGACTAAATGATGCAGAAATCAGATCAGCAAACTAACAGAAAATCAAAGCATCAACAAGAATGAGGATAGTTTAAGGGACTATGGGACATCAGATGGAACAATAGTCACATCATAGGGCACCCAGGGGGAGGAGAGAAAAGGGCAGAAAAGTAGCTGATGAAATAAAGGCTGCAAATTTCCCCAATGTGGGAAAGTAAAAACATTCAAATTCAGAAAGTTCAGACTTACAAGTAAGAAATACAAAAACAGACACACTGAGACAAGTTATGGAGATTTTTCTACAGAAAAAAATTTTTTTCTTTGTAGGCCAGATGGGACTGGTATAATATATTCAAAGTGCTGGGGGAAAAAAAAAACCTGCCAACCAAGAATATTCTCTCCAACAAAGTTGTTATTTAGAATTGAAGTTTTCCATACAAACAAAAGTTAAAGTAATTCATCACCATTAGATGAGTATTATAAAAAATGTTGAAGGAACTGTTTAAGGTTAAAGGGTTATAGCAAGTAACAGGAAAACATAAGAAGGTATAAATCTCACAAGTAAAAATAAATAATATAGTAAAATTCAGGCTAATGTAATGTTGTAAAACATGGTAGATTAAACACATGAAGGTAGTGTGCCAGATAAAAGACAAAAGTAGTAAAAAAGTAACAATAGTGAAAGGATACACAAGATAAAAAGATGTAAACTGTGACATTATAAAACAGGATGCAAGAATGGTTAACATCCACAAGTAAATTGATATGATGCACCATGTTAAAAAAATAAAGGATAAAAATCATATGACCATCTAAATAGTCAGAAAATTCAACAAAACCACCATTTATGAGAAAAGAGCTCAATAAATTAGCTTTATAGAGAGAATGTACCTGAACACAGTAAATGTCATATCTATAACAAGACAGCAGCTAATATAATCCTCAATGGTGAGATGCTGAAAGCTTTTCTTCTAAGATCACTGCTTAGCACTCCTGGACCCAACTGCAGTAAGTATGTGGAATCCTCCCCCATAACCACAAGCAATTCTTGGATACCAGTAGAGGTTCCAAAATTCGATTAAATTTGACACTTTCTGTGTGGAGACCAGTGTCAGATTCTACATGTGAAGAGCTCAGTCTCCCAAGACCATCCTCCAATTCAGATACCAGCTGCAAGCCCAGACTGTTATCTGTGCTTCTCACTGACTATAAAGTAGAGGTTCCCACAATTCCCTCCTCAGATTCTATTAATTTGCTAGAATGGTGAACTCAAGGAATTCATTTGTTTACTAGATCACCAATTTATTACAAAGGACATAACTCAATAACAGCCCAGTGGTACAGATACATAGGGCAAGGTATAGGGAAAGGGCATGGAGCTTCTAGGCCCTCTCCAGACATGCCATTCTCCCCAAACCTCCACTGTGTTCGCCAATCCAGAAACTCTCTGAAGACCCTCCTTTTGGATTTTTACAGAGGCTTCATTACTTAGGCATGATTAATTTAAACATTGGCCACTGGCAACTGAATGCAAATCTCCAGCTCTCTCCTCCCTGAAGGTCGAGGAGGTAGGACTAGAAGTTCCACCCTCCAATTACTTGGTTAGTTCTACTAGCAACCAGTCCTCATATTTAAGTGCTTCCCAAAATATTATATCATTCACAAAACAAAAATCATATCTGAAACTCTCAAAACTTAAGAAATTCCAAGGATTTTGGAAGCTGTGAGCCAGGAACTGTGAATAAAACCCAGATATGCATGAGAAATATATTTTGGTTATCTAAAGGACCATACATACATACACATACATATATACCAGGAACACATTATATGTATATCCTATAGATCAAAATATATGTCAATTAGAAACAAGATTAAGAATGTACACTCTTGTCTTGTCACTTTTGTTCAACATACTACCGAAAACCCTGGCCAGAGCAATGAGGGGGAAAAAAGAAACAAGAAAACTATAAAACACTGTTAAAAGAAATAGAAGAAGACACAAAGAAATGGAAAGACATCCCCTGCTCATGGATTGGAAGAATAAACATTATTAAAATGGCCATCCTACCAAAAGCAATATACAGATTCAATGCTATTCCAATCAAAATCTCAATGGCATTCTTCAAAGAAATAGAACAATTATTGATGAAATTCATATGGAATCACCAAAAACCCCGAATAGCCAAAGCTCTACTGAAAAAAAAAGAAGGAAATGGAGGCATCACACTCCCAGACTTCAAACTATACTACAAAGCCATAATCATCAAAACTGCATGGTATTGGAACAAGAACAGACATACAGACCAATGGAATCGAATAGAAAATCCAGAAATAAACCCACAGATTTATGGTCAACTAATCTTTGACAAAGGAGCAAAGACTATGCATTGGAGCAAAGAAAGTTTGTTCAATAAATGGTGCTGGGAAAACTGGGTCGCTACATGCAAAAGAATGAAGCTTGACCACTACCTCACACCATACACAAAAATCAACTCAAAATGGATTAAAGAACTAGACATAAGACCTGAAACCATAAAATACATAGAAGGAAATATAGGTGAAACACTACGGGATTTGCACATCAAAGACATCTTTACAGACACATCACCCAAAGCAGTGATAGTGAAGAGAAAGATAAACAGCTGGGACTACATCAAATTAAAGAGCTTCTGCACAGCAAAAGAGACAATAACAAAAACAAAGAGAAACCCCACCAACTGGGAGAACATTTTTGCACCCAACACTAATGATAAAGGACTGATCACAAAAATCTGCAAAGAGCTGATGAGACTCAGCAACAACAAAGAAAATAATCCAGTCAAAAAATGGGCAGAAGAGCTAAAAAGAAACTTCTCTGAAGAGGAAATGCAAATGGCCAACAGACATATGAAAAAATGTTCAACATCACTTGTAATCAGGGAAATGCAAATCAAAACTACCATGAGATACCATCTCACACCAGTGAGAATGGCACATATTAAAAAAACTAGCAACAACAAATGTTGGCGAGGATGTGGAGAAAAAGGAACTCTCCTGCACTGTTGGTGGGAGTGCAAACTGGTCCAACCACTATGGAGAGCTGTGTGGAGATTTCTGGACCTACTAAACATAGAGCTTCCATATGATCCAGCAATTCCACTCCTAGGTATTTACCCAAAGGACACAGAAACATCCATTCCAAAGAGCACCTGCACTCCTATGTTTATAGCAGCACTGTTTACAATAGCTAAGCTTTGGAAACAGCCCAAATGCCCAAAAATAGATGACTGGATCAAGAAGATGTGGTACATATATACCATGGAATATTACTCAGCATTCAAAAAAGATAAACACATGCAATTTGCAGCAACATGGATGGCACTGGAAGGGATCATGCTCAGTGAGATAAGCCAAAAAGAAAAGAAAAATACCGGATGGTCTCACTCATAGCAGGAATCTAGAAACTTAAATAAGGGACCAGGAAAATGAATATAAGAAAGTGAAAATCAAAATCAACAAAAACTATGAACCAGAGACACTTTTTGGGGGGGTGGGGGGCGGGAGGGGAGGATTGGGGTCAGAATGGGGCGTTTGCAATTGTATGGGGGAATATAAAAATAAAATTTAATATTTAAAAAAAAAAAAATAAAAAAATAAATAATTATAAAAAAAAATAAATAAATAAACTGTAATTCAATAAAAAAAAAAAAAATAAAAATAAAGAGCTTCTGCACAGCAAAAGAGACAATAACAAAAACAAGAGAAACCCCACCAACTGGGAGAAACATTTTGCACCCAACCACTAATGATAAAGGACTGATCACAAAAATCTGCAAAGAGCTGATGAGACTCAGCAACAACAAAGAAAATAATCCAGTCAAAAAATGGGCAGAAGAGCTAAAAAGAACTTCTCTGAAGAGGAAATGCAAATGGCCAACAGACATATGAAAAAATGTTCAACATCACTTGTCATCAGGGAAATGCAAATCAAAACTACCATGAGATTACCATCTCACACCAGTGAGAATGGCACATATTAAAAAAACTAGCAACAACAAAAATTTGGCGAGGGTGTGGAGAAAAAGGAACTCTCCTGCACTGTTGGTGGGAGTGCAAACTGGTCCAACCACTATGGAGAGCTGTGTGGAGATTTCTGGACCTACTAAACATAGAGCTTCCATATGATCCAGCAAATTCCACTCCTAGGTATTTACCCAAAGGACACAGAAACATCATTCCAAAGAGCACCTGCACCCCTATGTTTATAGCAGCACTGTTTACAATAGCTAAGCTTTGGAAACAACCCAAATGCCCAAAAGTAGATGACTGGATCAAGAAGATGTGGTACATAGATATACCATGGAATATTACTCAGCATTCAAAAAAGATAAACACATGCAATTTGCAGCAACATGGATGGCGCTGGAAGGGATCATGCTCAGCGAAATAAGCCAAAAAGAAAAAGAAAAATACCGGATGGTCTCACTCATAGCAGGAATCTAGAAAACTTAAATAAGGGACCAGGAAAATGAATATAAGAAAGTGAAAATCAAAATCAACAAAAAACTATGAACCAGTTTGGGGGGTGGGGGGCGGGAGGGGAAGGATTGGGGTCAGAATGGGGCGTTTGCAATTGTATGGGGGAATATAAAAATAAAATTTAAGATTAAAAAAAAAAAAAAAAAAAAGGCTTCCAGGGACCTCCCTGGTGGCCTAGGAGTTAAGTCTTGGAGCTACCACCATGAAGGCTCACCTCAAGGGCCTGAGTTCAACCCCTGGCCAGGAGGCTAACTCACATGGCACAGCAGGCCTCTCCTGCTCCCCTAAGCAGTGTATTTCAGTAGATCTGCCTATTCTGCTCCCCACTCTCTTTCTGGTGAATACTCTCACCCCCTGGAACCTCTGGCATGCACCCCAGTTCTTCCATACAAAAAAAAACTTTAAAAAAAAAAAAAGGCTTCCACATTGAAAAGAAGCAAAAATGTCCCTATTTGCAGATGACATGATATAACATGTACAAAAACCTACAGACCACCAAAATATTGTGAGAATCAATATTAGAATTCGTCAAGTTGCAGGGTATAAAAATCAAGATTAAATCTCGATTGCATTTCTATACACTAACAATGAGTTATCAGCAAGATGAATAAAGAAAACAATCCCATTTACAATTACATCAAAAAGAATGTAATAGGTAGGAATGTATTTAACCTGTGAAGTAAAAGGCCCGTTCAATGAAAACTGTAACATAATGATGAAAAAAATTGAAGAAAACACAAATGGAAAGGTAGATGATAGACATGGATTGAAAGAATATTGCTAAAATACCCATACTACCAAAAACAATCTACAGATTTACTGCAACCTCTAATCAAAATTCCAAAGACATTTTCCACAGAAGAAAAACCAATCCTTTTGATGTCAATCACAAAAGACTCCTAAAGTCAAAGCAATCTTGAGAAAGAAGAAACCTGGAAGTATCATATGTCCTATATGATACTATATTACAAAGCTATAATAATCAAAACAGCACAGAACTGGCATTAAAAAACAAACTTATACATCAATGGAACAGAATAGAGTCCAAAAATAAACCTACACATACATGGGTCAATTAATTTACAACAAATGAGGCAAGAATATATAATGGGAAAGAGAGTCTCTTCAATAAATGGTACTGAGAAAACTGGGCAGCCTCATGCAAAAGAATTAAACTGGGTCATTATCCTATACCATACACAAAAATCAACTTCAAATGGATACAAGAGTTGACCTGAAACAACTAGGAGAAAATATAGATAGAAAGCTCTTTGACATATATCTTACCAATGATTTTTTGCCAAGCAAAGGGAAGAAAAACAATCAAACTAAAAAGATTTTGTACAACTGGAGAAACAAAATGAAAAGGCAAACTAAGGAAAAGTGGGAGAAATATTTTCAAACCATACATATATGTGCATATATATCTGATAAGGAGTTACTATCCAAAACATACAAAGATTTTGCACAACTGTAGCAAAAAAAAAAAAATTAGAACACCAGGAATTGATTAGAAAATGGGCAGAGAATCTGAAAGGATATTTTCTCAGAGAAGGCATAAATAGCAGGTACATGAAAAGGTATTCAACTTCAACAATATCAGGGAAATTAAAATCAAAACCACAATGAGATTTTCACCTCACATCTCTCAGAATTGCTATTAACAAAAGGAAAAGCATTAACAAATGTTGGCAGAGATGTGGAGGAAAAGGTAGTCTTGTGCACTGCTGGTGGGAATGTAAATTGGTATGACCACCTTGGAAACCAGTATGGAGGTTCTCAAAAAATTAAAAATGGAATTACCATATGACCCAGCAATTCTATTTCTGCATATATAACCTAATAAAAGCAGGATCAAAGAGATATTTGTATACCCATCTTCATAGCAGCATAGCTAAAATAAAGAAGCAACCTAAGTGTCCATCAACTGATGAATGGATAAACAAAATGTGGTATATAGGCATGTGTTGCTTAACAACATTTTGACCAACATGACAGTGGTCACAACAAACTATACCCATATCACCTATGTGTGGAGTAGACTATCCCATCTAGGTTGTATATTTTAAGTTTATATATTTTTTACATCATTCTTCATTTTTGTACAATGTATGCTTTTGCATCTTGGTTATAGTCCCCATGAAATTCCCACCACCAATTCACCCATGTACCATCATCATAGTCCCTTATGCTCTTCCCACCCTGTTTTGATCCTACTCCCCTCTCCCTCCCTGTAGAATGTCTCTGGTTTATAGCTGTTGATTTTAATATTTACTTTATTATAATTACTTTTTTTTCCCTGATTCCTTATTTAGATCCTATACATTCCTCCTAAAAGTGAAACCATCCAGTATTTTTCTTTTTCTTTCTGACTTATTTCACTGAGCATGATCCCTTCCATGTTGCTGTGAATGGCATGATTTTATCTTTTTTGATTGCTGAGTAATATTCCATGGTGTATATGTACCACATCTTCTTGATCCAGTCAAGAAGCATTGGGCATTTGGGTTGTTTCCATAGCTTACCTATTGTAAATAGTGCTGCTATAAACATAGGGGTGCAGGTGTTCTTTTGAATTAATGTTTTTGTGTCCTTTGGGTAGATTAGGTTTGTATAGTTACAGTGAGCACATTTCTTAATGACTAGAATATATCCTAGTCATTAAGCAATGCATGACATACAATGGAATATTATTCAGTCTTAAAAAAGGAACAAAATTCTATAATGTGATACAACATGGTTGAATTTTGAGGGCATTTTCTAATAAAGAGGTCATAAAAAAAAAGAAAAAACAAACCAGTTGTAAAAAGACAAACATTGTATGATTCCACTTACATGAAGTACTTAGTCCAAATCATAGGACAGAAAGTAGAATGGTGGTTACCAGGGGCTAGGAGGAAGGGAGAATGGGAATATGGGAAGCAATTGCGTAATAGGTATAAAGTTTTAGAGTTACAAGATTAAAAAGGTTATGTGGGTCGATGGTGGTGATGGCTGCACAGCAATGTGAATGTATGGAATACCACTGAACTGTACACTCAAGATAGTTAAGATAGCAAAACATTTTGTTATATCTTATCACAGTAAAAACAATTTTTTTAAAGATGTCTACTTTTTTGGCCAAAACCTTGAGTGACTTTTAAGGAAGTCATATGTTGGATAGTCACTGACAATACAGACTTTTGTTTTATTAAAGTGGAGGGGGCTCTATTATCAGGGTCAGTGGGAGTTCAACTCTGAAAGACACAATCTACCTCCAGGGAAAAAAAGTCAGTGATGTCAACCAAATGAGCATAAATCCCCTTCCACTAACGCCCAATCTCTGAAGCCTCATCTCGAGTTCCCATCTAGTCTTGATCTACTGCCTTGGCAACAGCTTAAAGCCCCCTGGAGCAACTCATCTGCCCGACATGTTCCCACAAACCTCAGAGAACTATACAACAATGTAAAGCAGGATCCATCCTCTCCAAACTTCATCCCAACCCCCACATACTAGAGGAGGCAGATAAAGAATCAGAAAGTAGCACATACTCAGAAGCCATAAACAAGGCCTGAAGGATGCTATTCACATAGCATGTGTTGCCCAGATTGATTAAACCAATCTTCCCCGTGTCTGACTTGGCCATGAGTCGGGGATAGAAACCAGCCAGTTCACTCTTCTGTGAAGTCCAGGCATCCTGTCCCAGCAGTTGCTTGATACGGTCCTCATTGGGAACATGGAGGTCCTGAAAAGGGAAAAATCCAACAAGATGGTAGATAGCAGGATCAGCTCTAAAAATATCACCTCCTCTGGAAAGACTGCCAGGGCTGCAGCCTGACCCACATCATCCCAAGCACACCACCCAACAAATGTTCAAGAGATGTGTGTAAACAATCCCGAATGCCAAACTTACTGTAAATTCTTATCTTGACACATGGACCATCTACGTGATGTTTCATATCGCAACTGCCTGAAGGCGGTAAAGTCCCCATTTTGTAAATGAAGAAACTAAGAGAAAAGAATTTTCTGGAAACACAGATGTCCATATGTTCCTGGGACATCCAGAGTGTGATAGACTCAGCAATGATCACACTGGCCCACTAGCCAGATCAGCAGAGCCAGAACCTCAGCCCTTGTCCTGACTCCCAGCCTCACCAGCCATCGCTGTGGGCAGTGAGCCTCTCTGACTCAGCCGGTCATCCTCTCTGGGCCTCAGTTTCCTCATTGGTCAAGTGAGGATACTCCTATCTCTACCAGTTTGGCACTATACTTTCAAGGTGTTCACACACGATGATGCTCACATTTCACCTTCTCCTTTTAGGTTTGCAGAATCAATATTTTGAACTAGTCAGCCCCCCTGAAACTTGCCCCTACAGTCAGGAGGGTGGGAGGTTCCCAAGAGTCAGAGGTATCAGTTCTTGGTCAGAGGCTGAGTGCTTTCCCATTCACCATCCTTGTTCACATTAAACAGCTTCATCTAAAAGAATATTACCAAGACCTGGTTCTAACAACCATGCATTTTGCAGGAAAACATCTAAGCATAAGGCAGTCATTTAGATTTGTGGCATTTGTAACAGTTTCTCTCGCCCTGCTCTTCTTTCCAGGCCCTGGACACAGTCCCTAGATTTGTCCGAGGCTCTAGAACTTAAATATATATACACACACACACACACACACACACACACACACACACAGGGGCCTTCCCAGTGTTAAAGTCTCAGTGCTATCAAGCTATTGCCAGCCACTGTGGCATAAGCTTGATCCCTCTCCCCCCCCCCGCCAGGGGGCTAACCCACATGGCACAGCAGACCTCTCCCGTCTCACCCGCTGCTCCCCTCAGCAGTGTATTCAGTAGATCTGCCTGGTCTGCTCCCCACTTGTCTCTGGTGAGTCCTCACAATCCCCGTACCTCTGGCCTACACCCCAGTTCTTGTATGCATAAATAAAATAAATCTTAAAAAATCTTAAAAAAAAAAAAAACAACAACAGTGCACATCCTTTGCCACTGCAGATCTGGCCATGGTCTGACTTAACGCTTCTGCTTACTCATTTCCTAGGATCACTTATCAGGTAATTTATCAGATTAGTCATCTCTCACAGATGATTTCTTTTTAAATGCAGGGGCTGCCAAAGTTTAAGGTGATAATGGCTCAGTATTTTCTCTCTTAGTCACTTCTTTTTCCTTCTACTAAGCCCCTACCCAACCCCACACACACAACATGAACAAGCATGGACAAAAAGACCGAGAACCCCACACATGAGGACACCCATAATGGAAAAAAATACCCATAATGGAAAAAAAAAATCAAATACTAGTTTTTCCAAAGAAGGTAATTCTGTATTCATAGGAAAATAAATCAAAAACTTCCAAACACCTCTAAAAGCTCCTGTTATTGGAAATTTAACATACAATGGCTCTCATAGCAAGGACCACAGCTTCCAGAAAAAAACTTTCATAGCCAGACATAATGGCCTAAGAGAACTTTCCAGAACCTATAAAAGGACATAGATACAAAAAAGTATATACTCATAGAACACATGTGAAATGATTTCATAAACTGTAAAAACCTGTCACTTATTTGCTGCTGCCTTGTCCTTCAGACAGGCTTGTGCCAAAGGGTTGTTCAAAGCCAAAGGACAAATGTAGTTCCTCCTCCTGGAATGTATGCACTAATATTCAAGGAAAGTGTTTATATTAAAGTAACTTTTATAATTATGAAGTATATACTTGATTCTTGAGAGAAAATGAGTTTGTAGAGAAACTGCACTTGTTTTAGGCTGCTTGGGATAAGCTGCCTCCATGGATTAAGCAGAGTTGCTCAGCCTGGCATTCAAGGCACTCTAGTCTGCTGATCCCTCCCCTCCATCCCACCAACATTATCACCAAAGTGGGCTAGAACATTCCCACCCCCTCTCCTTTCCCCCCAAGTTGCATGAAGTGGACTCTCCTGGCAGTCCCATCCCTCAAGGTCTGAATCCTACATCCCTCCATGGGTGGCTTTCCAGCACCTTCAAGCTGGGACCCCACACAACCTATACCTGTCTCACAAGGCCTAACTCCTTATACCTAGTAGCACAGGTATCTGTACCCACCTCGTCCCATGGGTTAGACCAAAACCCCTAGGTTTCAGAGTCTGAGTCATACTCAGTACAAATTTCCCTCAGTGCCCAGCCAGGCCAGACTCCCTCCTCTGTTCACATCTCCATGATGGTATGCTTCACAATATGGTCACACCCGTTCACTCAGACATGTAGTGGGCACAGTGATCAAAACGACATAGTTCTTGCCCACAAGCAGCTCATAGTCTAACAGAAAACAGTAATAGTCACTTCCAAGAAGTGGAATCCTTTCTCCTCTGCCTCTCTACCTTAAATGAGAGGGGACAAGATAGGCTTCAGTAAGAAACTCTTTCTGATGTGAAATTAAAAAACCGACAAGAACTGTTAGAGGTTTTGTCTGTTGTGTCTATCAAGTCCTACTCACGGTGGAAGTTTCCCACCTGTGTTTTGTAATTTGGGGGGCTATACACTCATCTTCTGCACAATTCTCCTCTTCAGTTTGAAACAGTTACATTTGTTTCTACTAGACAACACTTAGATATTAGAGGTTTAGGACTACTTTAGTTTAGCATCCACCCCAAAAATGATTATGGGATTTGAACCCCTATGAGACAGGCCACCAATTACAAATTTCCCAGTCCAGAGCCAAGACAAAACAGAAAAGCTTACTTGATGTGTATTTTTTTTTCTAGATCACTCTTTTGCTAATAGTAAAACCTTACTTGCTTAGTGCTTAGTGCTTAGTTGTTGCTTAGTGCTAACTCCCCAGTAGGACCAGACTCCTGCGCCCACCGACTCCAGCCTCTTGGTGACAGCTGACCCATCTCACCCACCCTCCCTCTCCACCCCACGACAGAAAAGCATCATCTCTTGCCATTCTGGAATTCAGTTTTCTCTTCCTTTTTGGCCCTTAAGGAGTCCCTCTTACTTTCTTGCAAACTCAGCTATATACTTTAAAAAAGTTTGTTATATTTTAAAAGCATTTCTTGGTGTTTTGTGGTGGGTCATTTTTCAAGATTCCTCTCTGCCATGCTATAGAAACGCAAGTCTGATGGGCAGTTCACCTACATTTGGGCCTGCCCTCTGTATCAGGCAATGGGAAAGCATTCAGCACCCAGGACCCTGCTGTGGTTCTCACTACCTTTATGCCTCTGCCCAAGTTACCAAGTCTCTCCTAGTCTCATTTTCCTCAACTATGACACCGAAATTACAGTATCTGCTAGAGTTTTCATGAGCACATCAGAAGACAAAATACATAGGAAAACACTGGCAAATGTGGCACTGTCTACAGTGTTAGTTGTTATCCTAGCAATCCTTTGAGCCCAGCTCAGAAGCCCTTTCTTCCTTGCGGTCTCCTCCTTGAACTGGACACCTTTTCTTCCTCTGGTTCCTCACTACTCCCTGGCTCACCCTTTAGGCATTTTATAAGTCACTTTGATTAGTTACATACATACAAGTCTGTCACCCCACTAGGCTGCAAGCTCCTCAATAGAGGAGACCCTGTCTGCCTCATGCCTGTGTCCTGAGTTTCCAGCCTGGGCCGAGCATCAATAAAGTCACATTAACAATGGTAAACAATCCCTGCTCTAGAATGTTCACTGCCTGGGGGAGGAAACCTGGGAGAGACAGACACACAATGACGTCTGACAGAGTGATGTGTGAGAGAGGGCTGCTTCAAGCTGGGAGATCCTGGGGGTGGGAGGTGGGGAGTGATATTACCAGGGAAGGTTTCTTGAGGGAAGTTAACTTACACAGCGCATTAAAGGACACGTAGGTATCCAGGCAGAACAAGAAAAGGGTTTACAGTTTGAAAGAAGGGGATATGCAAAGGCTCAGAGCAATCACCAGGACAGCACACGTGGGAATGGCAGGTGACTTAGTGTGTCTAAAGCACAGGACGGGTAGGGAGAGTTGAGAGACAACCAAATGAGCACAGGGTGCCACCAATCTGTAGTATGGCCTTGTCAGAGCAGCGGGAGATTGTGACTCACCTTTATAGCCTCCATGACTGGCTCATACAGGTCTGGAAAGCCTGGGAAACGGAACACCATGCAGTGCACCAGTTCCGCCAGCTGCTCCAGGCAACTGGTCCCTGAGTTGGAATCCTCCTTGAGCAGAGAGGCCACCATGGGGGGGATGTGAGGGAGAAGCTGTGAAAGCAAAGCAGAGTTAGGCCCGGTACCAGGTGACCTACCTGAGATGTGGGATAATGGGTGGCATGCAGACACCCAGCGTGCCTGAAACAGAAGGTCTGCAACCTGACCACTGTCACCCTAACCCCCCTACACTGGGCTCTGAATTCTGTAGACCACTGACTCATTTTACAAGATATGTGAGCTTCGACCCCCTGCCTCAATCTTTTCACCTGTAAAATGGGATACACAATGACCTCTTCACAGTCGAGCCAGAGATGCAGCTGTTTTATCTTGGCCAAACAACCTGCCCAAACAGCCTGAAGGGCTGAGTGCTAGGGCGCTCTCCCACCCAGGGGTGAGAGTGACCAGCTGGTGGGCAGCCTGCATAGAGTAAGAGACACAGCCTCTAGAGGCAAATGCCACCACTCTTCAAGCATTTTTGTGTCAAGCACTTCACCTTCATGACTTTATGTGGCAGCAATTTTATAGATGAAATTGAAATTAGGCTACATAATTTGCCAAGAATTTCACCATGGGTTAGGACAGAAGTTGTTTCTTTCCTCTGTGCTACAAAGGGTGCTCTACCACAACATTCCAGGGGCATACAGGCTACAGGAACTGGAACCAAAAAATTCCAAGAGAAGGATGGAAAGAAATAAGACTGGCATCCCTAGACTGTGGCAGGCGCTCAACAATTATCATCTCTTCTAATCCTCTCCCACCATCCTAGAGGTTGACCCCTGTTCCATGCTCTGAGAGGTTAAGGGCTTGGTCCAAGGTCATCATCTAGCAAATGAGAGCTGGGACACAACCCCCCAGTATCCCAATCCCTGGTTCTGTGCTTTTCCTACTGCAGCAAATTGGGAAGCATGAAGTTTCTGCCCATCAGAATCTGGGCCCCCTTCTGCATGCCAGGGAAGTCAGGCAGAAGGAGTGCACTCCCCCAGCATTCCCTCCCTTCCCAAGGGAGGGCCCAGAAGACAGATCAGGCCCTGTGCTAGAGGCCAGGCCACCTGGGTTCTGGTGGTCAGAAAGATGTAGGAAGGGCACTGGGTCAGGAGTCAGATTAACTTGGCTAGAATCTTCCTTGTACTCTCACCAGCTTTGTCTAAGACAAGCGACTTTCCCTCCCTAAACTGCAGTTTCCTCAGCTGAAGAATGAAGAAAACGTAGAACCTCCTTCTCGAGCCTATTACAGGAATTAAGGGAGTGAACATACGTACAGCATTAGCGCTGTACTAGCACACATCTAGTACCCCCCCAAGGAACCTCAGTTGTCATCATCTTAGGGGGGGCACTTTAGACCACCCGGAGGCCATACAAATTCTCAGGCCTGCTTCCTATCTGTAAAATGGGGTCTCACATCTCTTCTAGCTCTGACATCAAGGGTGTAAAGGTCTTGAGGATCAAACCCGACCTCTTCAACCCCCAACAAAGTCAGCATGTCTGTGTCCAGCCAAACCAGTGGGGCTAACAGGGTTTCCCATCCTTGGGGCAGCAAGCAGGGGCCCTTACCAGGTGGAAGGCCTCGTGGGAGTGTTGGAAGGTTAGGAGCATGTACTTGAGGACAGACAAGGCGGCTCCCCGGACAATGGGGTATAGAAGCTTGGAGAAAACCTGGAAAAAAGTCCCTAAGTCAGGAATCCCCCAGGCCTGGACCACTTGAGGCTGAGTGTTCCCAAGGCCCTGAGGGGGTCATCAGAGACATGAGGTTGAAGCAGTGGCCCCATACAGAAGAACAGAGGTAAGCACAGCCCTGGGTGGACAGATGGTGAAACAGAGAGCAGGACAGATATCAGATGGATGCACAAACCCAGAGCAACAGACTCCATGCCCAAATGAGCAATCAGAGAAATGAATGAGGGGTAGAAACAGAGAGGGGTAGAGAAACATCCCAGGTGAGAGCGCTTCTGGACACCCCAATGCTCTGCACCACCCCTGGGAAGAGACCAGCAGAAGAGGCCAAAAGCTGGGGAGGACAGGGACCACCAACCTTTTCAATTTTGGCAAGTGAAACCTCGATCAAGATGCTGAACTTCTTAACAGCAGCGAGGCCCTTCAGCAGTGCGATGATCCACTTGTCAATGTTCTTCCCCAGGGGCCAGGACACCCAGTCGATCATTCTGCTTAGGGGAAAAGCGGTGATACAGGAACCAGGGAGGTCCAAACAGCAGGGTGGGACAATGCTGGGACAATGCCGAGACAAGCCCAAATGCCCCGAAGCCCCACACTGACTCACACCTGCGCAGGGCAGCCCTGGGCTCCGTGGGATGAACAAGACATCTCTGTGAATGACAAAGGAGCTCATAATAGGCACCTGGCAGAGCCTGGGGCTCCCAGTCCAGCAGGAAGGGAGCCAGGCCCTATCAGAACCCCAAACCTCACCCCTACAAACACTAGGCTGCAGTGGATCCAACAGTAGGAAGAGCACTGATCCCGCAGCAGCTCTAACTCCAGCAAACCCCTGCCTGAGGCTTGAAACAAGTCTTTTACTCTCTCTAGGACTAGGGTTTTTTTTTTTCTTTTTACATTTAAAAGGACAGGTTTACTAGGAAAAGGAGAAAAGAGGCACCTGCATAGTCACAGGTGGACTGGAGAGGCAAGGCCTATTTCTTCCTCTGTAAAATGGGGACAGTACCAGGGTGTTGCATGATTAAAAAAGATTTTAATAGTTAACAGTTATGTAGTATCCACTGTTTGCTTCTGTGCAGTAACACATCTGACCTCCACAGCACAAAGCCAGTGCCAATGAGCCGGAAGCTGCCACGTAGAGGGGCACAGGAAATCATCAGCACTATCATGATTTTTAATTTAATTTTTTTTTAAAGAGGCATGTATTATTTATTTGTTTGTTTGTTTATACATGCACTGGGTACAGTCAGAAGGGCGGGAGGGTGAGAGAACTCACCAGAGCCAGAGCGGGGAGCAGAGCAGGCAGAAGGACCGAAGCACACTGCTGAGGGGAGCAGCGGGCGGCAGGAGAGGTCTGCGCGCCATGTGGGACCCTCCTCCGGTGGCCGGGGAGAAGCCGGGGATCGAACCAGCGCTGCAGCGGCTGCAGGCAGCTTCGCAACCCAGCGCTCAACTGCTGCGCCCCCGGGGAGGCCCACTATCATGATTTTTATACTTAGTAGACTGTGCCCAAAAGAGGTAGAACAATGAGAACAAACAGTAATTCTGATAACAATAGCTTCTAGGCACTTTACATGAATTCTCATTTTATCTAATGTTAATCCTTGTAACAACCCTCTAAAATGGGTCCAATTATACATTTTATAAATGAAGAAGTGTAGTGGCAAGCCCGCAGGCTAGCAAGGCAGGGGACAGGGGTAGGGGGTGGGGAGAGGAGGGATAGAGGAGAAGAGTCACCCTCTCGCCCCTCCAGCAGGGGCTGGGAAGCTGGCAAGCCCCCCAGGCCTGAGGGAATCTTTACGCTTTCTCTGGGCCCTCTCTAGCGTTCTCTCTCATCCTCTCGTGGTCTTACCTCCTCTGTAGTCACACCACTAGTCCTCTTGCAGCCTTCCTGTCTGAGTGACGCTGCCTTATAGTCCTAACTTCGAGGCTCCAGTATGCACACTTACGCATGCCCACACCATACTCCAGGTATCCACAATCAGGCACCCGTGCCCCGTGCCCACGTCCCAAAGCACCTTTTGCATCAACAAGTCAAGGCCGCAGGTGATAACCACAGAGGCTAGTTGTGTAAAACGCCTGATTAATTCACTTACCCTCCAAGAAGCCAAAGCCTAGAGAAACTGAATAACTTGCCCACATTTACACAGGCAAGCAGCAGAAGAGCCAGGGTTTGAACTCAGGCATTGCACCCGAGTCCACACTCTTACCCACTAAAAACAAGGAATCCAGAAAGTAATGAGAGAAATGGTGGCTCTGCATACAGGTGTGCAAGGAATGGCAGGGAGAAGCACCCCAGGTGGATGGAGTCTGCATAGACAAAGGCCTGCAGGCATCACTGCATGGGCGGGTGTGGCTAGATCACGAGTGTGATGATATTCAAATGAGATGGGGGTGGTGCAAGAGCTCTATGAGCTGAAGGTACCCCAAACTGTTTATCATACTTGCCTAACTCAGAAAGCACTTTGTAAAGTACTTTTACCTGACATGAGCCCATGAAGGCCTGACGACCTCTTAATTATCGCCCCTCAGTTATCAGAGAGGGACGCTGAGGCTCAGATAGTTCACTGACCTGTCCAGCATCACACAGCCAGTACCCCGCCTCAGAGCATTATTGGGGCCAGGTTCTGTGTCTCCCACAACCAGCCCAGGTTCAGACACAGCGCAGGGCTCAAGAAAGAACAAATGAATGAACAAGTATGAGGGTCAAAGTCCTGGAACCCTAACCCTAGCCCAGCAACCAGTGGAAAGTGACCTAACGACACCCTACCTTCAACCCACCTGCTGATGGCGGTCAACATCTGGGCATCCGTCACACTGTCATCATTACTGAGGTTCCGGACAACACCATCCATGAGCTCCAATGGGAGGTGCTGCACCACACTGGCCAGGGCGCTAGACGGCGGCTCTTCTTCTGGAATAGGAGGCTGGACTGAGCTTAGCAGGGCAGATGGGCTCCTCACCTCCCCCACCACTCCAGACCCTCAAGCTGCCCAGGAACCAGGCTGGGCCTCTGCAAAAAGCAAGCGAGGCCACCTCCTAGCCTCCTACAGCATCACAGCCTCTGATTCCATATTAACTCATTCACTGGACAACCACTGGCACTACTTTGGGTCCAGCTCTGGGCCCAGAGAAAAGTACTGATCCCCAACTGTGTGTACAGGAAAGGCCTTTAGAAGGGATAACACTGGAGCTCACAAGAACAGGTAGGAGAGCTATGTGGACTTGGGGAAAGGGAGGACATTCCAGGTAGAACCACATGGACAAAGGCCTAGAGGTGAGAAAGAACATTTAGTTATCAAAATTGGGCACTTCTTCCTGCCAGGTGCATTCCCTCCCTTCCACCTGCACAGCACTAGAACCAAAGACAGCACAGACCTTATTTCAGTAGTTTATACTAGAGTCCAAACTCGGGTTGTCAATGTGAGGGAGGGGGGCAAAAATTGACACTTCGGGGTCGGCTCCTTCAGGCTCCATGGCCTCTCCAGACCTTCGCCTCAGCCTGCCCACAGCTCCTCAACCCTGCTACCCAGCTCTCAGGCCTGACTCAAAAGGCACCACGTCTATGAAACTCACCTAACCCAAAAGGCATGAGGACTCACCCCTCCCTGTGGTCTCTCTCAGCCCCCGCGGCCCCCGGCCTCTCTCTAACCAGACCGATTGCCTGCGTCCTTCTCCCTCGCCAGGCGACCGGCCCCCTCCTGCGCGCCCAGCACCCATCACAGAGCAGGCTTCCCAGTAGCTCAGCAGAGGCTTGCTAACTAAATGAAATCAGCCCCTTGCACCACGTGGGCACGCCGAGCAGAATGAGCACAAACCACCGCCTGCTCGTGTGTGTGTGTGTGTGTGTGTGTGTGCACAGCACCTGGCGTGCACGAGTTCCCGCCCGGCCCCCGGGGCACACGCACCTGTGCCGGAGATGACAGCGAACAGCTCCTTGAGACAGGGCAGGATGGTGGCGGGCTGCGACCGCCACAGCTGCGCCAGGAGCGCGCTCACCTGCTGGGCCTGCTCCAGGAACTCGACGGCGCCCTCCTCGCCCTCCGCGGGGCAGCGGAAGCGGCCGAGGCAGCGCACCAGCTGCTGGCAGAAGAGCAGGCGGTGCGGGCCGTCGGGCACGCAGCGCGGATGCCGCGCCAGCAGCCGAGCCACCTGCGCGCAGGCGGCGGGCCCCGGGCGCTCGCACACGGTGCGCAGCACCTCGCGCCGCAGCAGGGCGCACACCTCGTCGGCCGCCGGCCCCTCGGGCAGCAGCTGCAAGCCGAGCTGCACGCAAGCCAGCGCGCGGGGGCCCGGCGGCCCGGCGCCACCCTGCAGCAGCCGCAGCACCCGGCGCGCGCTGAAGAACTCGGCGAAGACCTCGGGGTGGTGGCGGCCCGCCACGTGCAGCAGCTGGCAGCCCACGCGGCGGGGCAGCTCCTCCGCGCCGCCCACGTAGAGGCGCGCGCCCAGCGCCAGCAGCGCCAGGCACTGGTCCCGCTCCAGCGGCTGCCGCGCCGCCTCCAGCACGCGCCGCACCAGCCCCTGCTTCACGCTGGCCGGGTAGGACGACGTCACCACCGCCTCCAGGATCTTGTCCATGGCGGCCGCGCTGCGGGGACAGGGACAAGGGTCAGCCTCCCTCCGACAGGCCCAGTTCCCCACCGGCCCTCTGCGTCCCGAGCCGTGGGCGAGCGACTCGGCCTTTGGGGCCCTCGGGATCCTCAATCTGTGCGGCCAGCAGCTGGGATGAAGTAAAGCGCAGTGACTGGCAGACAGACGCCAAGGAGTTGGAGTTACTGCTGATGAGCATCTGTGCTCGCACAAAGGCAGCACCTGAGCCTTCTCCCTCCTCCCGGCCCTGCGCCCTTCTCTCCCCAGCCTCCACTCTTGGGACAAGCAGGCTGGGGCTGCTGTCCAGAGTCATGGGAGAGTGGGGAGGCACATACATGGACACAAATCACAACTCTAGGAAGGGAGGGAGGGCTTGAGGTCCCGAGGAAAGACCCACAGGCTTCCCTGAGATCCCTTACAATTTATTGTGCCCCCAATCAACCTCTTGCTCTTTCTGCAATGCTCTACGCCTTCCCAGGACGCCAGTTCTTTGTGTATACTTTGTGTATGCCTTTTGCCTGAAACAGCCTATCCCCCAAGATGGCCACCACTGCACTCTCAAAATCAGGCAAACTCCTATTTTCCTTCCAAGCCCAACCCAGATCTCTCTTTAATGAAATCATCCCTTCACCCACAGGCATTACTCCCTCTTCATTCCTAGAGCCACGTGTGGCCTCTTCCTCCACTACAGATGATGCCCGATCACAGAATGGCAGGTTGCTCCAAGTCCAAATCCCTGCCACTGAAACAGCATCCACCCCAGAGCTTCAGCCCTGCACATCCAGAGCTTTGCCTGCCTCAGCCCACACTAGCCCCTCACTGCTTTTCCCACCCCTTCTTATTTAGCTCATCCTCAACCTCATTTCCTCAGGAAGCCTGCCCAATCTCCCTGTCTAGGTCTGAGGTCCCTGGTAACAATTTCAGAGCACCCTGTCCTCCTTTGAACACTTGTCATGATTACTTGTCTGGGGTCAGCCTCTTCCATGATATTATATAGGTTCCTGGGGGCAGGGACCATGTCAGAATTTGTTCACCACAGTATTCCCAGCTCTTATCACAGTCCCTGCACACAGTAGGTGTATGCTGAATGAGCAAATGCAGAATATGGTGTGAGTTACTGCTGCCTTATTCCCCTGCCTACAATAGCCTGCCTTCTGCCATTCCCCCCCATTGGGGCTATTTCCCAGAAGCCCTCATCCCTAATTGACCCACTTTGATTCCTGATTCTCAGGCTGGTTCACATAGGTACAGCTTGCTCTTAATATCCACCTCTCAGTGCCTAGGAGGCAGTGCCATGTGTCTGCTTTGTGTAGTCCCACTCTAGGCAGGACCTGATAGAAGATTCAGAATGCAGTAAGTATTGACTAATTGCCTCAACAAAAACTGCTCTAATCTTGAAACCTCAAGTTGGTGTGAAAACAAGCCAGAAACTTCATAGAAGAGGAGCAGGAAGCTTTTACTGAGAACAATATGTTGTGGGACCTCAACTAAGTTGCAGGCCCTATGGAGATGCTCTGCTCCATTCTACCTCTCTGGCAAGACCAAACTTCATTACTGCCTGTGTTACAAGCCTATGGGCCAGTTAAATAAACTTCTGTCTCCCACGGAGCAGTGCGCTCCTCCAAGCAGGCACCAGGAATTATTTTCCGTGGCTGGTATCTCCCAAGCCAGTCACTGCAGAGTGCCTCTGGAGAGCTTGCAGGCACATCTAATCTTACTGAGCTTCACTTTATTGTGCGTCACTGATTTTTTTTTTTTTTTTTTTAACAAATGGGAGGCTTGTGGCCCGCAGCGCTCAGCAGATCTATCGATGCCATTTTTCCATGAGCAGGTGCTCACTTTGAAATTCCCATTTTGTGTCCCATTTTAATAATTCCCACAATATTTCAGACTATTATTAAAACTGTGATCTGTGATCTTTCATGTTACTATTGTGATTATTTTTGGAAGTAACTCCAGCTGCGGAGGAAATAACACGCGAATGAGAAGTGCAGCCTGGAGATGTGACTGAATTGCTGCTGCCTCATGAGCAAACTCAAACGGAGGAGTTGCTTCTTGTGAATGAAAGTGGTTTCTTGAGGTACAGTCTACTCCTGGTAAGGTGCTGTGAACACTACTGAATGACAACAAAGAGTATTACATAAACTTAGTTGATAAAGCAGGGGGAGGGTTTGAGAGGATTGATTCTAGTTTTGAAAGAAGTTCTGTAGGTAAAATGCTATCGAACAGCATCACATGCTTCTTCAGAGAAATCTTTTGTGGGATGAAGAGTCAATCAATGCAGCAAACTTAAATCGCTCTGTTTGAGGAATTGCCACAGCCACCCCAGCCTTCAGCAACCACCACCTGCACCATCAGCAGTCATCACTATTGAGGTAAGACCCTCCAAGAGCAAAAGGATTATAACTGGCCGAAGATTCAGATAATGGTTAGCAGTTTTTAGTAATAAAGTATTTGGTTATCTAAGGTCTAGACATTGGTCATAAAGCCACTGCACACTTAACAGGCTACAGTACACTGTAAATATCACTGATATGCATGGGCATTTAATATGCTTTCTACCAAGAAATCCAGGTATTCAGGCAGCCAGGGAGAAACTCTCATCAATGAGTTACTGACATCATGCAGGGAGGAAGAGAGTATGGGGCAGGCAGAAATGGAGTTCTGGGACTAGGAAACCAAACTAGATAAGAAGAGTCCTGCATTCCAGAGTGACCTTGAGTTAATCTCATTGTGAGCCTCTTTTATGTAAAATGGGCATAAATGATATCAGGCTAGACCAATGAACATGAATAATCAGATGTTGGCTATTTCATATTGTTCTACCTAATACCTAGTACTCACAGTGGGGTTTGCGCGGGCAGCTGGAATGCAGTGCAGCCATTGTAGGGGGGCTCTGATCTCCGGAGCCAGCCCTGTAACCTCTGCAGTCCATGGCCTGGCACACCAAGCAAGTCCTGCCTACTTGCCCCCACTTCCATCCAGGCAATCTGAGATCAATTGTCACCATGGTCACCAACAAACCCACTCGATAATGTCTTGAATGCATTCATGAAAAAAAAAGGTTTTGCGTTTAGCCCTCACCTGACCCATCAGTGAAGGGAAGCAAGACAAGATCTGCTGCCCCACGCTCTCTTCCCCCCCACATGATGTCAGTAACTCACTGATGAGGGCTTCTTCCTGGCTGCCTGAATACCTGGATTTCTTGGCATCATGGTCGAAAGCATATTTTTTTAAAGATTTATTTAGCCATACAAGAACTGGGGTACAGGACAGAGGAGGGGGGATGAGAAGATTCACCAGAGACAGAGTGGAGAACAGAACAAGCAGATCGACTGAAATACACCGGCGAAGGGAGCAGCGGGCAAAGCAGGAGAGATCTGCCACGGCATGTGGGTAGCTCCCTGGCCAGGAATCGAACTCGTGCAGCAGTGACTGCGGATAGCTTCATAGGTTGCATCTTAACCCCTTGCACCACCAGGGAGGCCCTGGTAGAAAGCATATTAAATCCCCATGCATATAAGTGATATTTACAGAATGGGGGAACAGAGGCTCGGCTAGGGAGACATGGACTTGACAGGGTGGGTTTAGAACCTGCACTTGGCCTCTCTGAGGCCACCAGCGGTCCTCAGAGGAAGCTGGATTCCCCCTCTAGGTTCTGGATGAGGAGATGGCCTATTGATGCTGGCCCTGACCCAAAAGACAGCTGTCCAGCCAAACGCAGCAGCTGTGTCCTCCCTTGGAAGTGCCTGCACTAAAAGCATGAGAACCAGATTCTCTGTTTCAGAATCACCAAGTGACCTTGGACAAGTCCCTGGCACTCCTCAGCCTTCTCACCTAGAAAAGATGGAAATCATTTCAGGTCTACCACTATGGGGTTGGGGCAGTCACCATTCTATTCTTGGGCCAGAGGGTCCTAAGGTCCAAAACAGACACTGACAGGGAAGAAGACACACACTCCTGATACTACTAATTCTACAAATTCCATCCTAATATTAGCCCTCACTGGAAATGTAGCATTTCCACCAGCTCTCCAGCCCCACCCAAGATCAACTCCTCTTTATTTCTTTCCTGGTCTAGTATACAGGTGCCTCCCAGCCAATCTCCTCAATCCATGGAGGATGATTAGAGTCCAGGCTTCAAATCCAGCCGAGTCACCTCTCTCCACAGTGGCCACAGAGGTTGGTGCTTTCCCGTCTCTGACCCTCTGAACGCCCAAACAGGAGGTGAATACCTACCAGCCCTTCCTCCTTTCCCAGCCATGATGCTTGCTCCTCCCCACACCCTTGGCAGGAATAAACTTGTCACTGCTGGTGCGACAGCCTGGGAGTCCCAGCAACTCTCAGGGCACAGAGTAATGCACAGGAAAACCGTGATCCCTCCCCTACGGGGCACATAACCCTTTATCTATCCCTCTCAGATTACCCTCCGCATTGCCATTGCGTATTGACAGGTCTCTGACCCTGCATGGTGGAGCCTGACTCATCTTCATCACCCTAAAGCACTCAGAGAGAGAGAGAGAGAGAGAGAGAGAGAAAAGAGAGAGTGTGTGTGTGTGTGTGTGTGTGTGTGTGTGTGTGTGTGTGCAACAGCAATGCTCTGCCCTGGTCCCAGTTCAGGCTGCTTCTTCCTCCCTAGTAGCTCCCCCTGCAAACAGATTAACCTCATTAAACCAGTTCAATCCTGCCATACCCCCAGCTCAGGACTCGCAAGGTTTCCCTAACCCCTTCAGGATTAGGTCCAACGGGGTTACTGAGCTGGACATTTAAGCCCTTTCTGTGACACTAAGGCTGAGGTGGGGCAGGGGAGAGATGAACTTGAAAAACAATGTTCAGTGGTGAATCTACAGGAATTGGGGCAGAGGGTTTTTTCCTGCTTGCCAATTTGCAGTGATGCACTCTGCTGGGAAAGAGTTTCTCCCTCTTCTCTCCTGGAAAATTCTAATTTATCCTTCAGTGCCCAGGTCACATGCCCTCTCCTCTGGGAAGCCTTTCCTAATGCCCCTGCAATGCAAGTCTGAGTTCTGGCTTCCCAAGGCCTCCTATTTCCCCTCATTGCCCTGCAGTGTAACCAGAGTCTCTGTCTACCTCCCCCACCGGGCTGGCATCTCTTTTGATAGGAAGTGGCCCACACCCCCATCTGAGTCCAGTGCCCAGCGCAGGACCATGCACAGAAGTGAGGGAGTGCCAAGTGGCCGGTGAGAGATATGTGACAGCAAGTCCCTTCCAGGGACTGGTCTACCCACACTGGTCTTACGTAGCATAACCCTGAGAATCTCACACATAGAGCAAGAAAGCCCCTGGAAGGGACTGCGTGAGCCTTTAGCCATTCTAGAAGTGACTCAACCAACCAAAACTAAAGAAAAATCTAAAACAAGAACTGTTCTGGTAAATGCTCAGGTCAAAAGCTCGTTGAGCCTCATGAGGCAGGGAGTGGGCTTCAAGATCTCACCCGAACTCTCCCTAGCAGGGAGCAGAACCACTCCCCCAACCCCCGCCCCCAGCACCTAAGAGGGAGGAGCCCAATTCCTCTCCTCTGTGACCCTCACACCCATTCTCCCTCCCTGACCCCCCTGGGTGCTAGAGAGCCAGGGGACACCGGGGTGCGCCTCCACATACCCAGATGTGCCCTCCATTTCTGCCCACCACCCCAGGTCTCTAGACAAACTTCACTCCAGGAAGCCCTGGGTGGGTGTCTCTTGCACTGCTACTGGGAGGTCCTTGCAGGGTCACCAAACCCTCCTGGAAATTTAAGTAGGTAAAGGGGGCTTACTGGTTTAAAATTCAAAAAAAAAAGCAACTGTTCTTTTACTGAAGGGGACGGTGGAAGAGAAGGGAAGAGGGTGGGGACATATATTCCCTTCTTAGGGACACATCACACTCACCGGTCCCTGCTGGGGGCCGCCCCTCACACAGTCACCATCCGAGTCCCCACCCCCACCCCAGGCTTTCTGGAACGGGCACCCCCGTCTGACACATCAGGGGTTCCTGGTCGCCGGGACTCCTGCAGAGGAAGAGTGGCCAGGGATGCGGAGGAGAGCAGAAGCCCATTCCAAGTGTTGACAGCCCCTAGGTCTGCCCAGTTTTACCCCAGTCGGCCCCACCCCCTCCCTCGAGTTATCCCCGCGCACCGCCCAACCCAGGCTGGGGCTGCGGACCCCAAAGAAGCCAGCGAGCTTCTCAGTACCGGGTGCAGGTGCCCCCGCCTAGAATGGGACGGGGCGGAATCACCTCCCCACGCAATGGCGAAGAAGGGCACTGAGGTCCAGAGAGGGACAGCTACTCGCCCAAGGTCACACAGCGAGGGCCGGGCTGCGCCCACCCTCCGCCCCGGCCCGGCCTCCGCACGCCCCGGCGCTCCTCCCGGCTCTGCGGGCGCCGGGGTCGGACGCTCCGTCCTCCCAAGCCGCACACGCCCCCAGCCCCTTACCTCCGGCCCCGGGGGCCCCCGCCTCAACGCCGGTTCTGGGCGGGGCGCTCGGGTCCGGTAGAAATAGGCTGGGCCAGGCCGGGTCTGGGCGGGCCCTGGGCGCGCACCCGAGGGGGCCGCCCTCCGCGGGTCCCGGCGGCAAGGATGCTGCCGGCGGAGAAGCGCACCCCCTCTCCTGCTCTGCACAGCCTGCCCGGGGCAGAGCACTCAGCCGCGCGGCCGCCGGGCAGCGAGCCGAGGCCGGGGAGGGGGCGGGGTGCGGCGCGGGGCGCGGGGCGGGGCCGGCGCGGAGGCCACCCCGCAAACTGCCGCCCGGCAGCGTCCCCTTTAAGGGCCGCGGGCCCGGGCGCCGGCGGGGGCGCGGGCGGGGAGCGGCGCGGCCGGCGCGGTGCCCCCTGGGAGATGGAGTTCGCGTTGGGCGCCGCGCGCCTGACAAAGCCCGCGCAGGACTACAAGTCCCAAGTGCAGCGCGTGGAGCCGGGTGCCACGCCCCGGGGCTGAGCGCGGGTCCTCCGCCCCCTCGCCGAGCTGCGCTGGCCGCCCGCGGAGGGGAGGTTGCGGAGCGAGGGCAGGAGGTGGGTGCGGCGCGATCGGGGGCACGGGACCAGGGACGGCCGTCGAGGGGACGCGGCCCACCTGGGCAGGTGGCTTAGCACGAGAGGTGATTAGCCTAGAGCGCCCGCGCCGTTCTCACCTGTGCAATGCACGCGGCAGCGCCGGTGCCTGCAAGAGGGGGGCACGTATCGGGGGCTGGGGGCGGGGCCCCTAGGGGGTGGGGGCGTGGGGAGGAGCCAGGACGGATGGTGAGGGTAGGAAAAGCCCGGATTTAGAGGGTCGAGGCTGTGGGAGGAGTCTGGTTGGGTGGAGCACGGAGGGGCGGGGCCGCTAGGTGAGAGCGCGCTGGTGTCGGGTCGGGTGCAGAGAAGGCCCACGAGGCAACCTGGGTGGGGTTGGGTAGGGTGGACAGGGAAACCTTAGGGATGGAGGGGTGGCGGCCCAAAAATGAGAGAGACCCCGCCCAACTCTGAAAAGCCCCGTGTCGGCCGCTCTGGGCCTGGGGGAGGTCACGCGGGCAAGCACCTGTGGATGCGCAGAACCTCGTCCTTCCTGCGGCTGGAAATAAAGAGCCTATCCCTGGAACTCAGTGCGTCACACACATGATCTCATTCAACTCGCACCCTGTGCAGGTGTCACCGTTGCAGTACGTCCTCGATGTGGTAGATGGGTTCTGGAAGCCTCCTTGACCAAACGAATAAGGAAAGTCAGTCCTCTGGGTTCGTTCAATGGCAGCAAGGGTTTTATTTCTCAACGTCATAACAAAAGGCTGTTATTAGAGGACCTACTGCATCTATATGCAGATGAGGGACATGAGGCTCAGAGAAGTAACTTGCCCAAAATCACTCCTTGCTCCAAAAGCCCTGCTTTACCCCCACCCCACCCCACCCCGCCCCCGGCGCTGCAGGGACCCAGAGGTACAGGTTGGAAGGGCTGAGCTTCACAGATTGTGTGACAGGACCAACTTCCTTGACCCTTCTGAATGCCAACCTGTAAGGCAGGTTATTTTGAGGATGAACTAAGGAGATGGATTTGAAAATCTTTGTTTCTAAATTATAATTGCTGTGAAAAGCAGGAAGACCATAATGAGCAGGGTGGTTAAAATGGGGTCTTTGTGACTGAGGAAAAAAACCACATGGTGAAGCCTAGGCGTAAACTGAGAAAAAGGAAAACTCTGAAAAAAATGAGGAATGGTGGTGGTGGTTGGGTGTCTACCCCAGCTGAGAGAATACTTTGCTGAGCAAATGGGGAAGTTGTGCCAGGTCAGGTGGCTTCCCTCCTCCAGCCCACCTTTTCCTATCCCATGCCCTGTTGGGCAGGAGAAGATAGGAAATGAGCAAAATAGAGCTAAAGATACAGCTATTGAGTGTGAGGAGGCCAAAAAGGGAACGTGAAGGGCAGTGCCCCTACATAGTGCCCCAGGCAGGCTGTGAACCAGTCTTTGTCCTGTTGGACTGTGAGTAAAGTGAAGTGTCTGTATTACTGAGAGACATTATTCACTTGAGTATTGTCATTCTTGAGATTTACCCCCACGTCCTGTCCATCTACACAGTGGGAGTCCTTACTTTTTTTCCAAGTGGTCTCCTGGCCATTAGATTCCAGATTTAAAATTCAAGTGTGCTTTCAAACAAAAGTTGTTGTTGTTGTTGTTGAATTCACAAGAGGGTAATAAACCTCCCTATTGGTAGATGATAGTCTAGGATGGGGAAAATAAATCTGACTAAATGGGGAATATTACTTCCTCTTTCCCTACTTTGCTTCTGGGGCAGCAGACAAGGGGAGATTCCATCCTCAACATGGTGACCAGCCACCATTCTACTTAAGTAAAGTGGGCCTTGGTAGGAGTTAAGAATAAAATGCTTTGGAGATGCATAAGACACAATGAATTGCAGTCGAGGGGCCTGGCGGATGAATGGGATTTGCAGGCAAGGGAGAGGGCAGATGCAAACTGCACAGCTAGGAGAGGGCCTGGCATGGTTGGTCTATAAAGTAGGGACAATAACAGTAGTTATTTCATCCATGAAATTAACATGCATAAAGTGCCTAGTACAGTAGTAACTGCTCCATAAGTGCCAGTCGTTATTAACTTGTTATTATCATCATCATCGGCCCAGGAATTGGCGGAGGACCACACAACTAGTTAATGGCAAAGTCTGATTCAAATGTGAGGCCAGGTGACAAGTAGCCCATGCACTTTCCTCTTCCCCCAAAAAACCCTCTAACTTGTTCTGATCAGCCACAACATTTGTGAAGATCGAAGTGACCTCTGCGTGAATATTCTTCATTAGCTATAATAGGAATTTCCTTCCTGCGATAGAAGAGGAGATTCTGGGTTCAGGAGGAGGCAGGTGAAGCAAGCCTCTCACAGTCATTTTCTCCCAGCATGAGGCAGGCAGGCCTCGTGTTGTGGTTTCTGTGGGCGTGGGTCTACACAGAAAGACCATTCCAATTTAAATTCTAACCCCTCCACCAACTGTGGACTATTTTAATTTAACCTAGCTTGACTTCCTTATCCTCCAAAGCATGAGGACACCTATAGAGGAAAATTATGAGATTTTCATGATTCTTACTAGTAATAATAACGTCTGTTTACTGAATCTGGCTGTTTATAGGGGTCAAGCACTCAGGCTAGAACTTTACATTGGTTCCTATGAGGGAAGTGTACTTCCCCCTTATTTCAAAGTAAAGATATTTTTTGAATTTTCAAGCCTAATGAAAAAAAACATTTAAATGAAGCATCATTGTTTTACCTTCTTGTTAATTTTTATGGTATTTTGGAGGATTTCTCCCCTCAGGTGTAGTCACTGTAGCTCTCCCACCACCAAAGCACCCATAGCCCTCCACACTAATCCATTATGCTCCCCACCTCCCCTTCTGGATGCCTCAGATCTGTGGTCAGCTTTCAAGGGTTGGTTTTAATGTTTGTCTTTGACCCTTTTGCAATGTCTATATTCTACGCATAAGTGACCCCATCCAGTAATTTTTATTTCTCCTCCTGTCTCATTTTGCTTAGCATAATCCCTTTCAGATCAGTCCATGTTGCCGCAAATGGCATGAGTTTATCTTTCTTGATTGCTGAGTAGTATTCCATTGTGTATATACCATATCTTCTTGATCCACCTAAGTAGGCTGTTTCCATATCTTGGCTATTTTAAGTAGTGCTGCAATAAACATGGAGGTGCAGGTTTCCTTTCAAATTCATGTTTTTGTGTTCTTTGGGTAGATATTTAGCAGTGGAATTTCTAGGCATATAGAAGATTCATTTTCAGTCTTTTGAGGGCTGCTTTCCATGGGGGCTGGACCAGTCTACATTCCCACCGATAGTGTAAGAGGGTTTCCTTTTCTCTACACCCTCACTAGAACTTGTTATTTCTGGTCTTTTTGATATGGGTCATTCTCATTGGCGTGAGGTGATACCTTATTGTGGTTTTGACTTGCATTTCCCTGATAAGTGATGATGAACATTTTTTTCATGTACCTGTTTGCTATCTGCATGTCTTCTTTGAAGAATTGCCTATTTAGCATTTCTGCCCATTTTTGATCAGGTTGTTTTCTTTTTGTTGAGTTATATGTGCTATTTTACAGAAAAATTTAAATAGCCTTTCACTATTTAGATAGATGCAATATTCACTTTGCTCTTTTATATTTAGACCAACATTTTTTGCCAAACTATTTAAAAGCTATAGACATCTTGATTCCTAAATTCTTGATTCCTAAATTCTGAAATCTCATCATAACATTCTTTTTTTTTATTCATGCATACAAGCACAGGCCAGATGTGCGGGAGGGTGAGAGGATTCACCAGACACAGAGTAGGGAGCAGAACAGGCAGACTGATGGAAATACACTGCTGGAGAGAGCAGCAGGTAAGACAGGAGAGGTCTGCCACGCCATATGGGTATCTCCCCAGCCGGCCAGGATCAAACCCGTGCTGCAGAGGCTGCGGACAGCTTCACAGCGCTGCGCTCAACCGCCTGCGCCACCAGGGAGGCCCTCATCATAACATTCTTAATAACCACATACCACTAGCAGGAAGTTGATATTATCTAATAATAAACAGTTAATAGTCAAATTTTCCCAACTGCCAAAAAAATCTTAGTTTTTAAATAAATCAAAATCAAAAAGTCAAGACTCGTGCATTGCATTTACTTATATCTCTTTAAGTAACTTAATCTAGCTAGAGCACCTCCACCTGTTTACATTTGTTTGCTCATTTTGTCGGTGATTAGATGCAGGTTAGATTTTTTTTTCCCCCAGGCAATGCTGTGTACTGCATCACTTTCGAAGGCATGTATCAGGGTGCTGCTATCCATGAATGATTCTTTGAGATTGTCAAAACAGTGCATTCCTGATAACCTTCCACTCCACACCCATTGATGATTCTTGACTGAACTGCAGTATTCAGGGCTGCAAATGGTAATTATGCTATTCTTTCTGTATGTATTAGCTTCTATTCCTTGTTATAGAAATCTTTCCTCTGTATTAGCTGCTATTCCTTGTTATAGAAAACTTTCCTGTGTGTGTCTTTTTCACTGCCTCGCTTTTCTTTTTGGCATAACACAGACTCGTGTGTGTGTGTGTGTGTGTGTGTGTGTGTGTGAATTCATTATCATCATTAATCTTCTTGGTATTAATCTTTGCCAGTTATCTCAAATTTGGCCAGTGAGAATCCCTTCAGTCCATTTTTTTTGTGTTCTTTTTTATTTTTTTGTTGTTGTCTAGTTATAATTGACCTATAACATTGTGTTAGTTTTATAACTGGTGTATAACACATAGTTATATAACAATGTTATATAATATTGTGTATAACAATGTTGTACCATTTTACATTGTATATATTGCAAAATGATTGTAAGTTTAGTATCTATTTTTTTTTAGTCAATCAGTCTTTTCAAGGTACAAAATTCCTTCTTCCCTCTTTCATTTCTTTGAAATGTCATTGCTTTATTATCTGAGTTAATACATTACACCAAGATATCTACTCTTTTTCAGATATTCTTTCTGGTTATCATCAATTTTTCCAAACTAAGATTTTAATCTTTTTATACTATTTTGGATAAAAATACCATGGATTTTTATCCTATTCCAGGTTACTATCCTAATCTGGATTAGGATAATATAACAAATATTATTCATTTTAGAAGAACAACTTTAAGATATTTCATCTCCCTCTCAGAGGCATCACGGCACAGGCCTCTATCAAATTCTATTCGTGCTTCTTAATAAAATGTCATGGCTTGTGTTTCTGGAAGGGGACACAAGAGCCCTCACTTAGAATTCTTGCTCTGCTACCTCTTAGCTGTGTGATCTTATGCAGCTGCTTCACTACTCTGTATTTCAGTTTTATAACCCTAAATATTGGGATGATTAATACTACTTCACAGCATCGGCGTGGTATTTTTATGAAAAAATAATCAGGAAAATTCCTCACAGCACCCAAGGGATGTGCTCAGGAGACATTTCCAGTGTTCAGGAAATGTTGATTCTCTGCAACCTGACCTATATGTAGGTCAGAATCAGATTGAGGTAGCAGGTGTAAGAGCACCTGGTAAGAGGTAGGAGGGAGACAAGTGCTAGACCTTTCCATAGGTCTTGGCTGCCGACTGCCCAAAAAGAAATGTCATCCTTCAGAGCACAGACTAGATGGACTGAGGCTTAAATCTTGGTTCTGCTGCTTTGGGCAAATTACCTATCTCTTAGAGCTTTGGTTTGCATTGTTAAGTGCAGGTAATACTTTCCTTGAAGGAGTGTTAGGGGTCCTAAATCAGCTAATATGTATAGCACCTAGCACAGATTATGGGACATGGTAAGTTCTCACCAAGCATTACTAGCTTGTTTTCATCGTCAGACCTGCAGGGACTATGGCTGCCAGGGCAGAGTTTTAAAGTAGGACTCCAGAATATCCTGTCTGTCCTTCCTTACAAGACACCTCTCAAAAAGTTCTATTTTCAGTGTCACAATTACAGGTTGCTGCTGGTCCCAAACTGGAATTGCCGTTTGCATGGTTACAGACTGGGCCTTACCCCTCACATGTGGGCTCCAAACCCATCTGACAGAGGAGAAAATTCCAGCTACAACTCCTCGTTTCCAAGCCCCTGGTCTCCTTTCTCAGTCAGAAGGTCATCATCTCCTGATAACACCAGTGGTTTTCTCAGGGAAGAAAAAGCTGATCTTTTTCTTTTCAAGACAAGAGGGAAACTTGGAACATCCTTGCTTAAGACGTATTTATTCACACATAGCGGCGGGGTTTCTTCATCTTCTAATTCCTGGTTCAGTTTGCATTTCCATTCAGCTTTTCTCATCTAGCTTTTAAAAACCCAGTCTTCTGTGTTTCGGTGCTTTATCATGAGTTGCAGTTGAAATGGAAAGATCTAAAGATCGCTCAGTGGACTTGCCCTGTGTCAGGGATGCAGGAGCTCAGTTGCCCCATGTCAGCAGTGGGACTGGCTGCTGAAGGCCCTGCTGCTGCCTGGTGCTAACAGAGAATAAGGGAGCATGCCTCTGTCACTTCTTTGAGACCTCGTGGTGGGAAGGGAAAAGACTGGAAGTGTCCAACTTACACAAACCTGCATTTGGATCCCAGCCCCTCTACTGCCTAGCTGGGTGACCCTGAGCAGTCTCTTAGCCTTTCTGTGCCTCAGGTTCCTCTTATGTAAAATGGAGATAATAATAGCGTCTAGTTCACAGGATGCTATGAAGGTATCCAATGAGATAAAGTACATAAGGCGTTTAGCCCAGTAGCAACATCTCTGTAGTTCTCTACGTATTTTTGTTAAAAGTAAATAAAATGCTAGCAGGATGCTAACAGGCCTTGGATGTAGTAAAACGCTCAGTAAATGCGCCCTCCCTCTCAGTCCCTATCTGTGACCCCTCCCTCCCCATACCACCAGCGTCCACTGTGCTCTGGGCATTGAGTGTGTAGCAACTTAGACAAAAGATCTCCAAGATCTCCAAGAGACCACAAAATAGTTGGTGGTTTCAAAACAATTTTTATTACAACCATGGTAACAAAGATACATTTTATTTTATTTTATTTCATTTTATTTTATTTACAGTTTGCTTTTTTTTTTTAAGATTTATTTATTTATTTATACAAGCACTGGGTACAGTCAGAAGCATGGGAGGGTGAGAGAATTCACCAGAGCCAGAGTGGGGAGCAGAACAGGCAGAAGGACCGAAGTACACTGCTGAGGGGAGCAGCGGGCAGCAGGAGAGGTCTGCGCGCCATGCGGGACCCTCCTCCAGTAGCCAGGGATAGAACCGGCGCTGCAGAGGCTGCGGGCAGCTTCACAACCCAGCGCTCAACCGTTGCGTGACCAGGGAGGCCCACAAAGATACATTTTAAATCACAGTCAAGTTCATATACACACATCCACTGAAACAAAAGCTTCACAACTGTGATCACCACACCCTATAGTGGTTTCACGATTCATTAATTGGTCATGACCTTAGTTTTTTTCCAGTTTACTGAAGCATAATTTACATACATCTGCCCTTTTTAGGTGTTTAGTTACATGAGTTTTGACAATCTTTCTACACTCATTTGACCACTCATTTGACCACTGGACCAGGATATCGAGTATTTCCATCACTCCAGTGTACTCCTGGTATCTTTGTGTACCCAAACCCTTCTCCCCAACCCATTCCCTAGGAATCACTGATCTGATTCCTATCTCTATACTTTTGCCCTTTCCAGAATGTTATGTAAGTAGAATCATACACTATGTAGCCTTTTGAGGCTAGCTTCTTTCACGTAGCCTGATGCTTTTGAGATTCACTGTGATGTATCAGTAGCTACTTTCTTTTTAATAGCTGAATCATATTCCATTGTGTGGCTATACCACCAGTTGTTCACTTACATGACAGCTCTTTCCAGATTTTAGCTAATAATGAATAAAGCTGCTATAATGGTTCACATAGAAGGCTGTATATGGACATGTCTTCCTTCCCTGGGATTCTGGGTCATGTGGTAACTAGATGTCAGGCTTTTCCCCAGTGCTTCTACCGTGTTGCATTCTCGCCTGCAGTGTATGAATTTCAGTAGCTCTGTGTACTTGCCAGCTTCTATTTGAGCCAGTTTAATAGACATATAGTGCTAATTGCAGTTTTAATTTTCATGTCCCTAATGATGAATGCTGTTGAGCATCTTCTCATATATTGTTGCCCATATGTTTTCTTGGGCAGTGTTTGTTCAGATCTTTTGCCCATTTTTTAATGGGGTGGTTTGTTTTCTTCTGATTGAGTTTAGAGTTTTCTCCATTATTATAGTTAACAGTCCTTTACCAGGATAAAGGATTTATTTTCCAATTTTATCTCTTCCCGGTCTATCTTATATTCATTTTCTTAACAAGTGTCTTTCAAGGAGAAGATTTTCATTTGGGTGAAGACAAGTTTATCAATTTTTATGGTCTTTCACATCCTATTCAAGAAATATTTGCCTAACCCAAAGTCCATGAAGATTTTCTTTCTTTTTTTTAAGATTTATGTACACAAGAACCGGGGTACAGGTCAGAGTTGTGGGGGGGGTGGTGAGAAGATTCCCCAGAGACTGAGTGGGAAGCAGAACAGGCAGACTGACTGAAATACACTGCTGAGGGGAGCAGTGGGTGAGGTCTGCCGCGCCATGTGGGTTGCTCCACAGCTGGCGGGGATCCAACCAGCGCTACAGAGGCTGCGGACAGCTTCACAACGCTGTGCTCAACCGCCTGCGCCACCAGGGAGGCCCCACAATGATTTTCTTATAGAAGTTTTATAGTTTTGTGGGTTTTTTTAAAGATTTATTTATTTATTTATACACGCACTGGGTACAGTCTGAAGCACAGGAGGGTGAGAGAATTCACCAGGGCCAGAGCGGGGAGCAGAGCAGGCAAAAGGACCAAAGTACACTGCTGAGGGGAGCAGCGAGCAGCAGGAGAGGTCTGCGCGCCAAGGGGGACCTTCCTCCCATGGCCGGGGAGCAGCCGGGGATCGAACCGGTGCTGCAGAGGCTGCGGGCAGCTTCGCAACCCAGCACTCAACCACTGCGCCACCAGGGAGACCCAGAAGTTTTATAGTTTTAAGAAGATTTTACATTTTGGTCTGTTGTCCACTTTGAGTCAGTCTTCTGTATGTGTAGTGCCTAGCAAAGAGTGTGGCGAGGGCCAAAATTAGAGGTAAGATTGGAGGAGCAAGGTGGTTTGGGAAGGGGGTGTTTCAGGAAGATCAATGTGCAGAGTAAATGGAAAGTGGACAGAAGAAGACAGGAGCTATGTGGAACATAGCAGGAGGGGACATGAGGGCTGAGCCCTAGGAGTAGCTACAGGGTTCAAAGAGACAGAGTAGAGAAAAAATGAAGGGATGAGGAGTCAGGGTTGCCCTGACTCCAGGTATTGGGCTCAGGTAGTCGGGTGGCTGAGAAGAGTTCACAGCGGGTTTGCAGGAGAGGAACTCTGAGTCAGGCTTCAGTAACCATAGGACAGCAAAGTGTAATGTCTATGCTGGGGCTATAGCCCAGTGACATTCGTTCATTTCTCCAGACCACAAATGCTCCACCACTCACTGAAGCTACTCAGTACCCCAGAAGTACCAGTTCCTGCTCCCATGTCATTATGCCTTTCACCAAAGGACCTGTGATTGTGGGGGTGGATGCTGTGGCGCAGTTATTAGGAAATAGGGCTTAGAGGTCTGAGCTCTTGTGACTCATGCATTTGGGGAAAACACCTCAAGAGCACCCTAGAAGGGTGCTCTACCCTTCTAATGTTCCTCTGCTCCCACTGACCTGCTCTCCCCAGAGGAGTGATGGAGTGGGGGTGGGAGTGCAGAAAAGCTGTTGCTTTGCTGCTTTTGCGAGCAGAGAAATAGGAGCTGGATAACCCCCCCTCGCAAAGGCCTCTGGGTAGGCCCCGTGGCTCCTGACTGCCTCCCCCAACCTCAGTGTCCTGAGCTCCTCAGCACTAAAGCATGGAAGCCACATGGGGTCTGCAGCTCACAGGACCATCAGGAAAGGCAGAGCGCAGCTTCTCTGACACTATATCTGCTCTGTCCTTGGAGCTGAGCCACTTCACAGAGCCTGGGCTTTAAATCAACAAGAAAGACTGAAAACTAGATTATGCCAGTGACTACCTAGAAAGAAAGAGAGGAATGAAGAAAAAGAAGATTCTGGAATGAGGAAAGGCACATCCCACTCCTGGGTCCAGTTCCTGCCTAGACCCTTTAGCAAGAGTATCGGCCAGAGTTAGCCTTGTCCCCAGCTGCAGTTCCCCACACAGCTACCCCCTCCCCAAGCACCTCATGTCCCCGTCTCTGGTGGACCTCCCCATGGTTTGCAACCCATCTGTTCCAGGATTCTGCTGATAATTTTATACCTTTGTCATGGGTTTTTTCTCTTTGGACACTCCAGATGGTTAATGCCCTACTGCATTATCAAAGTGCCCCCAATTAGATGGGAAAAGAGCCACAAGGGAACAGCCCCACCCCCAGAGAGCTGGGTGAGACAGCTGTGCATCTCTCACACCTGGCATGGCCACCACCCTCCGGATGGGGGGAGGCTGCATTCTGTGTCCTCAGAAAACAGATCCATGGTAAGAAGTGCTCTGGCCGCTCACTACCCTGCTGGGTGACTTGGAGGACATCCCACCAAGGACCTCTGTTTTCCCATCTGGACAGTCAGTGTGCCAGGATTCACTCCCAACCTACCCCCACAGCCTGGGCACAGCACTCTTGCCACTGCACCCTCACAGCCTCTTGTTTCCACCTTCCCCACCAGCTGGCTCTTCTCCAGGGCTGCTCTGGGGTGATTCCTCTCTGTGGTCCCCCAACACCCAGCATCAGGGAAAGATTGCTAAACACATCCCACAGGTTGGTTTTTGGGAAAACCTTTGTTGGAAGCTGAAAGGGTACATCACCTGCTTTCTGACACCTTAAAGAGAATTTAGAATCCAGGACTTCAGGTTGAAGGAGACTTACGAACACTCAACACTAAAGACTATGTCGGGGCAGGGGGGTTAGGGGGGTATTTAAAGAACCCCCAGGAAGGGTGCTCAGCAGCAGAGTCTGATGTTTGCACTGACCCCACAGCAAGTTTCAGAGGAGGTGTGGCAGGAAGAAGTGGGCCACCAGGAGCCAAAAGTATCTTCACAGCAAAGCAGGGTGTTGTGGGAACATAAGAATTCAGGAAGGAGTGTCATTTGAAGTCCAGACAGCCAAGTGACCCATCAGGGGCCTGTTAGACAGATGGACCCAGCACTAATCATAGTCATTCACTGTAAATTCTTTGAGATAGAAAAATACAATCGTGTGTCACTGAACTACAGGGATACTTTCTAAGAAATATGTTGTTAGGCGATTTTGTTGTTGTGTGAACATCTTAAGTATTTACATAAACCTAGATGTAAAGCCTACTGCCTGCCTAGACTATATAAGGACCACAACCAAATATGCAGTCAGTTGTTGACTGAAATGTCATTATGCACAAATGACTACGAATAAATTCAGAGGCAAAAAGGGTAGAGCAGAAAGAGCACTGGGCTTGGAGACATAAATACTACGGCATTTCTTAAGGACTTGTGGGCATTTACAAGTATGCATTCACGCATTTTTCTCTCATGTAAAGAGACCTGGGAGGACTCCTGGCAAGGCCCTCCACCTCTCTGAGCGTGGGGATGGAGCCTCTCCTCTGCACAGCAGGGGTCAAGATGCTACTGTCTCTGCTCAAAGATGCATGGCTGTTGTATAAGCAAATGTCTGGGCTCACATATAACACAGCACAACATTCAGTCCAGGGACATCTTCCTCTCCTAAGACCGCTTGTTCTCTATCTTGACTGAACATTTAGAATCACTAAGGGAGAATTTTAAAAATACCAACACCGGGGCCACATTCCGGGGTAAGTAAAGCAATCTGAAGAGTGTGACCCAGGCTTTGAGAAATACATTGCTTAGGACAGTGTGGCAATTATCACCCATCCATTTGTTCATCAAATTTTAATTCATTTCCACCTCAAGGATGTAGGCTTGATCTACAATAGATGAGAAGTGTGGTTACCCAGATGTTACGGACTGAATGTTTGTGCCCCCCAAATTCCTAAGATGGAATCCTAATCCCCAATGTGATAGTATTAGGAAGGTGGGGACTTTATAAGGTGATTAGATCATGAGGGTGGAGCCTTTATAAGAGACCCAGAGAGTTCTCTTCCCATTTACCTGATAAAGACACAGCAAGATGTCCTTCCTTGAACCAGGAAGAGGTCCCTCACCAGACACCAAATCTGCCCACACCTTGATCTTCAACTTCCCAGCTTCCCAGCTATGAGAAATAAATGTTTGTTACAAAGCCACCCAGCCTATGGTATTCTACTATACCAGCCCCAGCAGACTAAAACAGCATACAGGGTTGGATAATGTTCATTTCTCACTTTCCTCCCTCTCTAGGACTACTTCTCAGCACCCCAGCCTCCTGCCATGTCTGACCCCATCACATTGAACGTTGGGGGGAAACTCTACACAACCTCACTGGCAACCCTGACGAGCTTCCCTGACTCCATGCTGGGCGCCATGTTCAGCGGAAAGATGCCCACCAAGAGGGACAGCCAGGGCAACTGCTTCATTGACCGTGATGGCAAAGTGTTCCGCTACATCCTCAACTTCCTGCGGACCTCCCACCTCGACCTGCCCGAGGACTTCCAGGAAATGGGCCTGCTCCGCCGGGAGGCTGACTTCTACCAGGTACAGCCCCTGATTGAGGCCCTGCAGGAGAAGGAAGTGGAGCTCTCCAAGGCGGAGAAGAACGCCATGCTCAACATCACCCTGAATCAGCGTGTGCAGACAGTCCACTTCACTGTGCGTGAGGCACCCCAGATCTACAGCCTCTCTTCCTCCAGCATGGAGGTCTTCAATGCCAACATCTTCAGCACCTCTTGCCTCTTCCTCAAGCTCCTTGGCTCCAAGCTCTTCTACTGCTCCAATGGCAATCTCTCCTCCATCACCAGCCACTTGCAGGACCCCAACCACCTGACTCTCGACTGGGTGGCCAACGTAGAGGGCCTGCCAGAGGAGGAGTACACCAAGCAGAACCTCAAGAGGCTCTGGGTGGTGCCAGCGAACAAGCAGATCAACAGCTTCCAGGTCTTTGTGGAGGAGGTACTGAAAATCGCTCTGAGTGACGGCTTCTGCATTGATTCTTCCCACCCCCATGCTCTGGATTTTATGAACAATAAGATTATCCGATTAATACGCTATAGGTAAAAAGATGCAGCCACATTGGTGGGGGCTTGCAAGGAGCTCCATGTCAGCCAAGATCTTGGAGAGCTTCTGGCTGCTGGTCTAAGGCAGGGCACTACACTAATTGGTATTAATCACGTAGCAGGACTTGACTCCCCTCATGATTAGTCCACCTTTAGGAATCCATGTGTCCTTTGAACAGAGCCAACTTTTTCTTGCCATTTTGAGCTGAAGGTGGGCAGTTCGTTATGACAAGAGTCTGCCAGTGTGTCCTAAAGGAGGCCACAAGAGGACTCTCTGGATGGACAAAGGAACAGCAAACAGTTTTTGCACAGGGTCCCTCTCTTTCTCCTGCTAGGCAGTACCTCATTCTGGGGCATTCAAAATACGAGCCCTTGAGGGAGGGATCCATCCTAACTGGGACAAACCTAGGCAGTTAGGGATTTCTAGGCTTCAGAAATGGGCTGCTGTCCCAGCAAATATTTGATCATCAGGAGCCAGTGCAATGAAAGGTCCCTGTCACCTTGCTCTTATAGTCCTACCCCCAGGAATTTGAGGTATCATTGAACAAAGTCATTTTTAACAAATACATTATAGACCCTCAGGATTAGAAAACAATTTCTCTTCCCACATCGCCAGCATAGTCTGGACACATCTGGGCTAAGAGCCTGTCCCAACACCTCCCAGTGATCACCCATCTATACCTGCTTGTTTACCTCCAGTGACAGGAAATTTGTTATCCCCAGGGGCAGCTCCTGCCTTGGTTGCCTGGTGCTGGCTGTTGGAAAGTTCTCTCCTACATTAAGCAAAATCTGTCCTTCCACTCCCATTTTATGATCGTGGTCTTGGTTCTAGACCTTCCTTCCCACCCAAATGTGTATTTTCTCCTTCAAATTAGTCACCTTGGGAGGCCAAATACTCATCCTGAAAATATTATACTACTCATAATTAGGGTTCCCCTTTGGAACCTATCTTCAGAAGCAAGGTTAGACCCCTTCCATTCCCTGTAAATCACTGCATCCTGTGACAGCTGTGCCTCATTTGTGACCCCACCCCCGCCCCATTTCACCTACCATGGTCATGGCTTACAGTCATGGCTCCGCAAACCCTCTGAGCATCTTCTGTGGGAGGGTGAACATTTGCTGCCCCTACAGAGGTGCTGCCAGAGAAAGATGACCCGGGTAGTGGGCGGCGAGGAGCCCAGAGGACAGTCCGAAGCACACATTGCCCATGGGGTAAGTGTTCAGTCTTCAAGACACTGCTCTGCAAGAAGTGAGCTTCCCCTGTGGTACTGTTCCTGGTCCTAAGCATCCCATGGACCTCCATGGGGTCAGATCAAGGACAAGATACTCCAAGCTAATACTTTCCTGGGAGTGATGAGCAGTGTGGGCGTCAAAGCTGCACATGATGATTCATTCCTGGACACATGTGGCCTTGAGAGTCCTAGAGTCTTCCCACTGGGGGTCCTCAGACCAAGCCAGGTAAACCTGGTGACAGGGTGTCCATGGAGGTGGGTCGAGGAAGGGGCTTTCCATAGTTACGCCCTGAGTGGGGAGCTTGTACTTGGTCAGGACAAGGCTGCCTCCCCCTTTGTGGGACCCAGGAGTCTGACAGCCGTCTCAAGCCACCAAGTCATTGGTACTCAGGGAAGCCACTCAGGAGGACTCGGTTCAGACTAGACAGCAGATGCTGTGACCACAACAAAATAGTCGAAGGACAAAATCTCATCAATCACTGCTGCCCTTCTTTCTGTTCCATAAAAATTCTTTCTCCGTCTCTTCGGTGCTTCTTAATTCAAGCAGCTTGACTTTAGAGAAAGTACAGGATCTGTGAAGCTACTAATGTGCTAAGTGACTCTCTACAAGTCACCTCACTGAGCCACTTCCGTTTCTTCATCTGTGAAATGGGCATAACAGTAATTCATAACCCTACCTACCTCACAGGGCTGTTGTGAGGATCAGATGAAACAATGTATGTGAGAATACAGTATAAACCATAAATGACTGGTATTATTTTGTGTCTGCTTTTAAGAGATAAAACCTTGGCCTTGGAGTCACACTGACCTTGTTTTAATTCTGGCTCCATTGCTTGCCACGTAACCGTGAACACGTCACTGGCCCCTGATTTGTTTCCTCGGTGGTGAACACCCCTTGCCTCCCTGTGTTATGTGATTTAAATTAGTTGGTGTGGGTAAAATTCCTAGCTAGCTGGCACACAGACGCTCTTTCAGGAAGTGATCATACTGGGCCGTTGTTTGAGGGACACGGTGACAGTACAATTTAACAAACACTCCCCCCACCTCTCCATCCCCCCAGTGCTTGGTGCTGAGGATAGAAACAACCACAGGTGAGTCCAGCTTGAAAACAGCTCATTGGTGCATACAATGTCCAGTGGCTACTTGGGAAAGACAACTCAGTTCTTGGGGTTTCTGGATGGTAGAGCAGGGCCTGGAAGGGTAGGTTAGATTTGACAGAATAAGCTAAGATGACGCCGTGGGCACAGGAAAGGCAGGAGCAGAGGCCCAGAAGCCCGGCTAGGAGGGTGGACTGGAAGGAGTACATGGGTACACCCACTTCGAGTACCTCCCAGTGAACTCACTGAGCATCGCAGGCAGCAGCAGCCCAGAGGAAGAGTGAGCTGGAGTGAGCGTGGACTCCCCCCAGCAGGTATGTGCTGCTTGTCAGGAGTCCCTCACTGCCCCGAGTGAGAACTAGGCTCAGTTTATTTGGCCTTTTGCACAGCCAAGAGCTTTGTGCCGGCTCAAGGGCAATTCCAGGCACACAGGAGCTGCTCAGCAACCTGTCCCTGCCCTGTGCATGGCGCCGGGCACGTGGGCGAGAGTCTGAAAGTGTGCTTCAGGGAAACTTAAGGTACCCTGGTATGGCCACTTTGTGTGTGGCCCGCCACCAAATGGCGCCACATGCTTGTAGGCCAGAGGGGGCACCACCTCAGGCTCATTTCCCTCAGCACCCTGTAAAGGCCTTTCCCTTTTATAAAGGGCAAGCCTGTGACCTTCTGTCTCTCCTGCAGGCCCACACCCCTGTGCAAAGGTAGTCATGGCTCACATCTCAATGCCCAGAGAGCCCAGCGGGCCAGGAGGCCGTCACTTTGCTTTGTAAACAGCTGTGTTGCCTAAAACAGCAATTGAGCAATTGTCCTGTAGTTCAGATGTCCAGCTTGCTCTGACATATTAATCCTAAAACAGGCTGCTGCGAGTGGGGGCTTGGCCAAGGCCAGCCTTCGAACGATATCTTGGCTCTAGTGTCCAGAGCACCACCCAGTCTCTTCCCTAAATTGTGGTCTTTTCACACTGACTGCCTGTGTCTGCCTGTGTCCCAAGGGTTCAGGGCTGATGGGGCATCTGGCAGGGAAATGAGGTCCCATGACCCGCACACAGAGCAGAACATTTGTGATAACTGTCCTACCAAACGGAGAGGCCGGGCTTGTTCGAGGCCCCTTGGGAGTCTGACTCTCGCAGCTGCATCTGTGCAGGCAGCCCAGTGACCTTGGTCTCCTTCAGAACCTTCAGGACAGTTTGGCACCAGGCAATGAGTTATGGAGACAGGGTGACATACTCACCCTAGTCCAGGACGCAGGGACCAAGGGGGACCCCGAAAAGAAAAATCAGCCCCGTGGAAGCCAGACTTTGGCCTCCCATAAGCACCTAGGCCCCCCAACACAAAGGACAACAAGACAAGGTCTGCAGGGCTACTGTCCAGCTTGGACTCCTCCGGACAAGAAGTACCTGTCAGCCAGGTGTGTCTGACCAGCACTGCCCTCTTCTGGCCCTACTTCCCACCAACTTCCCTGACCCTTCCCAACATACAAGGCATTTCAAAGCATTTGTCAACATTTATCAGCTGGCCGCCCTCCAGTGTTTGAGATCATTCTCATGCCAGGTTCCTGCACAAAGCCTAGGTTCCCTTTTACTGAGGGTATCGGCCCAGTTGAATCACATTTGAAATTTAGGGATCCTGGGGCCTCCCTGGTGGCCCAGGGGTTAAGTTTCAGAGCTACACCACCATGGCCTGAGTTCGATCCCTGTCAGAGAGCGACCCACATATGGCGCAGCAGACCTCTCCTGTCTCGTCCGCTGCTCCCCTCAGCAGTGTATTTCAGCCTGTTCTGTTCCCTGCTCTGTCTCAGGGTTGAATCCTCTCAACCCCCACCCCCGCACCTCTGGCCTACACCCTAGCTCTTCCATGCATAAATAAATCTTTGAAAAAAGAAAAAAAGGAAAGAAATTGAGGGATCCTGCCAGATACAGAAAAATTAATGTGTTGAGACATGGGCACGCCCTTCCCGATCACAATAAGTTCTTTATAAATTCAATATTGGATTTGCTTAATAAACACCCTTTTGTTTGGCTCTTCACAGGCTGGCAAGCCCCTTCACATCCATAGTTTCTTTCACAAATCACAGAATGAATATGCCATGCCCTTTCATCCTTCTGCAGGGGCTGCCATTTTCTACTCTGTCTTCATGATAAACATATGCTCATCCTTCAATACCCTGCTCACCGAGAGGGTGGAGTTGGTCCCGCCCTCTATGTGTTACTCTTTGCCTGGGGAGGACTTTTATCATTGGACTGCAGTCGTTCACAGTTGTGTTGTGCCGGTAAATATTTTACCACCAAGCTCTGTGTGAGGAAAGCCCTGGTTTGTAGATGGCCAATTTCCATTGTGTAAATACTCTCCCTGTTGTCAGTTTCAAGCTATGACTCTGATGCCACTGATAGTGAACAAAGAAAGGCACGTGATGGCCTTGGAGAGTGAGCGAGCGAGCCTGCTCCAGCCACCACCTGATCTCCCACTGAACCACATGCTCATCAGGCCAGGGGCTCTATCTTGCTCTTTTTATTACCACTGCCTGTCTCACAAAAGGTGTTCAATGTTTTTGAGAACTGACGCCTGTAAAGTAAGACATTTTTATTCCAGTAATGTCCTCTCTCTTGCTCAAAAGCTTTGCTCAAATCTTTTCTTATAGCACAAAAAAAAATGTGCCAGCTTCCTCTCTCTTTACAGACAGGATTCAACCTGCTCGAAGAGCACAGGTCAGCTGGAGCCAGACTGCCTGACATCAAATCACAGCTTTGCCACTTTGAGCAAGTTACTTAACCTCTCTGTTTCCTTGTCTGTAAAGTGGAGATAATACTGTCCACTTCAGAGGGTTGTGGCAAGAATCTGATGAGGTAATACAGCTATAGTTCTTTGAATAATGTCTTTGTAGTATAAGTGCTACACTTACTACCTTTATTATTATTTTTTTTCTGTGCTAATCTTTCATTGCTGGCTTACTTGCCCACTCCCTCAGTGTCCCCTCGATAATCCATAAGAATTTCCATCTCCTGGTGTTTGCCCAAGTGGGTGGAGTGCCCCACCCTTTCCTCTCCAGGGACCAAACCCTGTCCATCCACAGGGAAGCACTTCTCACCCTCTGTCACCCTCTCACTGCGCCCTTGCTCCTCTGCTCTTCCAGTGCCTTTCTTGTTGGTATCTCCATGGATCTGAGAATTGGCTCTTGCCACATGCTCTGTTTACCCATTCTCTGTTAAGCATCTGCCATATGCCAACTCCCAGGCTGGGCCCCAGGGAACCCTGCACATTCCTCCCCCAGGAACGTGGTGGGAGAGGGACAGTGCTCAATGGAAGTCAGCTCCAGGTGGGGTAGGCCACAAAGATGGGTCACAAGCTTTGGCAATTACCCCTCCACGAACCCACTTTACAGTTTACAAAGACCTTGCTTGCTTTTCCTCACTCAATCCATTCAACAAGCAACACAGAAGGGGCTTTTTTCATAGATGAGCACGTGCCTGTGACCACACTGCTTATAAGTACAGTGCCCCACACAGCGAGAGGCTCGTCCAAATTGTCCTTCAGGGTTATTTCCACTAAATTTTGAGGTCAAGGACACAGCCAGGTTTCCAAGCACCAGGACTCTGATCCAGGCTTTTCCACTAATGTTCCAGGGGATCGCAGGCAAATTATTTCACCTTCCTGGACTTGTAGCTGTATAAGCAGTGGCCTGAATATCCCTTGATGGGCCTGTCCAGCGGGCTTCAGGAAGGGGACTGGCTCCACATGACTTCACCTAGCTTTGTGTTGTGAATGTAATTCTCGGCGATAGAACGGTCCTGGGATGTTCATATTTTCCAGAATGAAATGTGACTCTATTTGAAGTGTCCCTGGGGTTAAAACAAGTCAGATTGGACAACTGGAGGCAACCCCCTTCTCTGTACCCTGTTGTAATCCTGAACACAAGAGAGGGGGCTCTCTTGGCTGCTAAGAGAGAGGACCGTCAGAATGTGACGTTCAATGGCTATTTTTTGGCATACATTCTAAGAATGTTGTGCTAAAAGGAAACTTGTGATTGTCCATCAAAGGTGAGGAGGAAGAACTGGCTTTGAGTCAGTCACACCAGTTCCAAATCCTGGTTCTGTTGTGTGACCTCGGCCAGTTCCATCTTTCTCAGTCTCAATGACTTCATCTATGAAGTGGGGATAAAACTATCTGCACTACCTACCTCCACAGTAATTGTAGGGATGACGTGAGAAGATGCATGGAAAATCCAGCTCCCTCCTCTGCTCTCTATACTCCTCACTCTCCACACTGGGCTAAACTTTCTCCCAAAGCACACTCCTATCTTGCCAGCCTTCGGTGCACTGCCTCCACCGGGAAGTCCTTAGTTCATGTTTGTTGAATGAATGACTAAACTCCCCTGCTTTGTCCATGAGGAAACAGTCCTGAGCAGTGGAGGGATCTGTCCCAGTTCCATACCCATGGAGGACGCTGGTCCTTGGTCATTTCCCTCGCACTGATTTGTACATGAAACGTTTGGCAAAACTTTCTTTACACTTTGCCGCTTTTCTTCTTCCAGCCTCTTGGTTGGTGAGTGGCACCTTAGAACCACATGCTCCAAAGTACTGAGTTCATTTTACGAGGTCTACCAACAGCTTTCTGAAGCTGTGTCCCCGTCATGGGAAAGCTAGTTCTGCAAGTGAGGAGCTTCAGCTGGAACGATGCCTCACCACCCAACTTCCCTGCACAAATCTGACATTTAACAACTGCCAAAATCTGAAGCCATAGGCCAATGGCCTCGCTTGCTCTCCTTCAGCAAATTTTTGTTGACAAAAGCAAACAGAGGACATATTCTTTTTCATAAATTCTAATACACAAATTTTTCCAATTCTAACATCTCTGAAATCAGACTGAGACTTAAGAGTGATCATATCTTACAATTATAGTTAAGAGCATTGATTCTTACGCGGTGGAACACATGATAAATTTGTGTCTTGAAACTGTCTTAAGTGAAATCCAGCATCAGCCAAGTGGGGTATTGTCTCTGCAGGTCTGTATGCAATTTCCCCTGGGCTATTTAAACACTGGAGGCTCACTTCCTTCTGAGTTCAGTGTTTCCTGATCCAACACCCTTATTTTCACTGATAGGGAAAATGACCAGGGTCACAGGGCAGGTGAATGACCACTGGAGTTGTACAACCCCCTAGCCCTACAAAGTTCCCCTTTACCCAACCTTCCAGTATTTCTAATCTAAGGCTATAGATACCATTTCCTAAGCCCCTATGGGGCCCCTGAGGGACCCTTAGGCACAGGCCTATCATCTTGGCTGGTATTGCCCATTGGGAAAGAGAGACAAGAAAACAAATGATTTCTACACTGCAAGGCCACTGCTTTGTTAAAAGGGAAAAGGAGAGCGGGGTGGGAGAGTTGAAAGGACTAGGGATCACAATAGAAAAGAAACAAAGATGCCTCGCGAAGGACACCCTTGTGAAGGGCATTAATGAACAAATAGAAGTTTCCTAGGCGGTCAAGGCAAGGAAGAACATTCCAGTCATAAAGGACAGCATATGCAAATAATAGCAGCTAACATAATTAAGCACTCATTACCTATCAGGCATGGTGCTGTGTTACCTCATCTAGTCCTCTCAACAACTCCTTGAGACAGGTATCACAACAGTTTCATGGATGATGGAACCGCGGTTGAGAGGTGGCTGACTTGCTCCAAGTCATAAAGCTTGGGTGGCAGAACCAGGATTCCTACCTGCTCTGCCATTTCAAGGCCTGAGCTCTCACCACAACCAAGTGAGAATTAGGAAAAGATTTTTAATATTTCCTTCTTAATTTCTTGGATTTCTCCAACTGTGATTAATGGTAATTAGCTCTTTCTCCAGCCTTTTCTGACCAGAGGGTGAGGGGAGTTCCACATCCTGGGACACAGTGGACTCATTTGGCAGCGAGATAGGCCAGGAGAGAATGTGCCCAGAGCTTGTTTACATTTGGAAGCTTCTAGGGCCTTGTGAAATTTTCTATATTTTTTTGCTTGGCCTAAAAGAAAATTCAAACAAACCGGAAAATATTTCCTTTCCAAAGGCCTCACCATTTTAAGAAAAAGGGAGGGAGGACCCATTTAGTGAATTCTGCCCAAGTTGACTTGGTGCCCTGCTGGCCAGAGGCCCCGGCTTGAGTCTGGAGTGCTTTGTTCTGTTGGGCTGGGAACAAAATACAACCCAGGGTTGTTTGTCTAGTTTTCCTTGTTGTCTCATGACTCCCAGGCGGGACTTGCCAAAACTCACTCTCCCACCAGCACTCTCAAAGGAGTCCCCTTTGGGGTGAGACCTAAGAGAATCAAGAAAAACCTGAAGATGCACAAATACTTTTCCAAATGTTCCATACATAGACAGCATGGTTGGTATATATACATGGCAGTCAAGAATCCTGGAGTCTGACCTTGACTCTCTCCCCCTTGCTATGAGATGTGGATAGTTCCTTCCACCATTTTTCTTGTGTGTCAAACAGCAGGGTACTCATTCAACAAATACGAAGGAAGGGCTTTCCACATATAGGCACTGTGCTGGGGAGAATGTGCTTGCTGTTTCAGAAGAGCTCCCTTCCTAGCAAAGAGAGCAAAGAGGAGAGAGAGGCAGCCTCCCTTCCTTGTTGGAGAGGTAGATGGGGTCAGGGAGGTAACATATGGGTTGGACTTTAAAGGACAAGTAGAGTGCTAGTGCCAAAAACTGAGGAATGCCATTCTAGCAGAGCCCAGGTTCAGCGACTGAAAAGAGCAAGGCCACCTGTGAAGCACAGGTGCTGGGGTAGCTGGGAATGGCTTCTCAGCCTACTCTCTTCATCAGAAAACTGAGATTGTACTTTCTTGAGAGGGTTCAAAAGTATTGCATGAGTTAATGCATGTAAAAGGTTTAGAGCCATGCATAGTACCTGTTCTACATCAATAAATTAACATTATTGATCTCAGTGTTATCCTGTGTAGTTAGTGGAGACCAGGAGGAGCTAGCACTCAGGCTAAGAGGTAGACTAACATGCTCATGGCAGCAAGACCAATGTCATAAAGGGGCTCTTGATACATAGCTTGGCTTGGTGAAATGAAACAATCTCCCCATTCTTATATATGAATTTCTCTTGTGTGGTTAAGGTGGTAGCCTTTATTTTAGTGAGGTTTGGCTCAAAGTGAAAAGAAACAGAGTCTGGTACAATACATGGTACTTCCTCATATTCTCCTCCAGACTCCAAGGAGTCAAATCTTCTCAAAAGGGACTCTTACTGAGGGAAAACATTTCTCCTGCAGACTCCTGCCACTGTGCCCACCCCATGCTCCACCCTGGACCTCAGATGCCAGTGCCGCAGTAGGTCCCTTTCAAGCAGAACTACTGGGCTTATTCCATGGCAGGACTGTCCATCTGTCCCCCACCCTCCTCCCGATGTTGGCCTACCACTGAGGCTTCTGCACGTCTTTTGGTCACACCCAGGAAGCTGTAAGAGTCTCTATATACGAAATTCTCTTTATTTACTCCAAAGTGCCAAATCTTCCCACTTCTTCAAGATCTAGCTCAAATGCCCCCTCCTCCAGGAAATTTTCCTTAGTTCTCCCCTCCAACTCCTATTACTATTATTATTAACAACAACAATTCATTAAATCCTTACAAAGAGCCAGGCACCATGCTGCTATTTATTGACATAACTATTCAACTGAATCCTCACTTACCTCTTGCAACTGCCCTGGCTCTGTACCTAGATTCTCTTGAGTTGGGAGAATTCCCTGAGCCCCTCCAACGCTGGCAGCCTAGGGCTCTGGGATCATCAGAGGGAGTGGTAGAGGCACCCCAGGGCCTTCCTACTCAGTGGCTCTCTAGGAAGTAGCGCCAAAGAACTCAGGGTGCCCAGTTCTTTTCTAAAGAAGTGTCCTCTCCCACTTAGCCCTTTATGCAGGGTACAGCTTGAGATTCCTGGACTCAGCTTCTGAATATCGATTGTTTGCAGGAGCAAGTCAGCAATTTGTGGTTTCCCGACAATGGCTCTGTGTTCTATTATAGAACTGGGCTTGTTTGCATTTTCATCTTCAAGCAGGGCACAGACCTGGGGTCTGGCCACCTTCTGTCAGGTGACCCTATGGGCAGGTCATCTGCCCAACCCTTCAGGACGGAGAACACAGGACAGAAGGTCCAGTTTTGCTATCAAAAAAGATAAAACCCAAACAAAACTATAGATTTTGCCCAAAGAAAGGATCTTTATAATGTTCTTTAATGTAGATTTTGTAACTTTAAAGGGAAAAATAAGTGGATTTAACTCCAGGGTGGCCAGGTTGATAGGGGGTGGAGAAACATGCACCCTCATATGGTGTTTGTGGGATGTAAACTAATGTGATCTCATTAAAGGACAAGTTGGATGCTATTTATTGACATTTTAGATATTTTAAATATGCAAACCATTTTTTCTTTTTACTGGGGTAACATTAGCTTACAAACCTTACAGGTTCCAGGAGCACATTTTCTCTCCTCTGCAACTGCATATATAACAGGGTGGTCCCCAGGACAAGGGGAGGTCCCAAAGGAGGGCAGAGCTGAGTAGGAGGAGAAGCTGGAGAGGAGACTGGGGAAGGAAGGAAGCAGGATGGAGAGCAAGAAGGAGACCTGGAGGAGGCACATGGAGCAGAGAGACATGTGAGGAAACTGTGCTTGCTTCTTGGCCCTGGACTGGCTGAAACAGATGTGGGCAAGAGACCCCTGGGGACGTTAATGTTTATCTTGGTTTTGATTTTGCTCTTTTCCTCCCAGACTTGTTAGACTGCTTCTATGGGTTTTCTATAGCTTTTCTATGGGTTCCCGCTGGAAGATGCTTTAGACTTGTGACAGGCTTTTGGGCCTTGATTTGGGCCAATACTGTGTGGCTGGACATTTACCCATGACAGGATGGGTAACTTTGGGTGTTAGATTTAAAACTATATATATTTTCTGTCTTTTCTATTTTGCACACTAACTGTATTAAAGTTCCTTTCCATTAAAGGTCTTACATGTTTTGTCCTGATGCGGTACATGGCAGGACCTATATAGAGCTGGCAGGTATGGGGGTTCTGGGGTGCCACTCTCCCGGCCCTCTAGCACATACATCTCACCATGCCCCCCCCCCACTACATGTCCACTCACTATCCACCACCAACAAATGATCCCCTCTGCCCAATCCTCTTTCCTCTTTGGTAACGACAATTCTGTTGTCTGTGTCTAAGGGTTTGTTTTGGGTTTGGTTTTGTTTATTTGCTTTTTTTCTTTATATTCCACAAATTAGTGAAATCATACAGTATCTGTTTTTCTCCTTCTGACTTATTTCACTTAGCATAGCCCCCTCAAAGTCCATCCATATTGTCACAAATGGCAAGATTTCATCTTTTTTTTTAATGGTTGAGTAGTATTCCAACATGTATATACAACACATCTTTATCCATTCATCTGTTGCCAAGCACTTGGGTTGTTCCCATGCTTGGCTATTGTGAACACTGTCTAGAGACTTCCAGTTCTAGAAAATTATCTTACAGCTTTCTTGCATATTCTACAAAGCTGTATATACAAAGATGCTTACTCTTGTGTTATTTATAAAAGCAAAAAGTGTTAGCAGTCTAAATGGCTACTATTTGGGGAATTATTAAATAAATGGTTTAACCATACAGTGGTTAACTTTGCAGCCATATTAAAAAAGAAGCAATTTTGTATATTCCAAAACATTTTCTAAGAGATACTGTTAAATTTTAAAAAGTGACATGTGTATATTGGGGGGAGGGGGAGGGAGAAGTGGATGTGAAAAAAAAGGAATGTGATCGTGTGTAAAGGACATAAAGAGTAAAATTCTAGAACAACAGTAGGAAATTATCAACAATGATCGCTTCTAAGTAAAGGGCCTGAGATTCTGAAGTAGGAGGAAGACTAACTATTCGGCGCCTATGACTACCAGTTTGTAATGATTTGACTTTTCCCCCCACGCAATTAAATTACTTTTATTAAAAGCTCCATTGACCGGACCCCCTTCCTACCACCCCAGCCCCACATAAAACAGCCATGAAACTAACAAACAGCATTGCAACACCACTCCATCCCTTCTTCCATCCTAAGAATGGTTAGTTTTTCTTGAAGAGCTTTCTCCTGAAAATCCTATGGGTGCCAGGTGACCCTATGGGCAGGTCATCTGCTCCAACCCTTCAGAATGGACAACACAGGACAGAAGGTCCAGCTTTGCTATCAAAAAAAGATAAAACCCAAACAAAATGATTTGAGTTTTGCTTATTTGCTTTTTCTCTCCCTCTTTGTTTTTATAGAGACATTTGTGTTTCTACATAGGTGCATTTAGCACATTTCTGCTGGTATTATGGTGATTTAAACACCTGCTAGTGTCTCCTCATCTGTAAGTTCCTTGAGGGTAGGGACAATAAATCAGTTATGTTGGTAATCCACACAGTGCCCATAAATAGTGTCCTGAATATATGTATTTCTTTGAGCAAATGTCTATGAGGCATTTTTTCTGTAGCAGATTTTATAAGGGTTGTTGGAAAAAAATACTACTTAAAAACACAACTGGAGAAAAAACACACAACTGGACTACATTTGCTTCAAATGGAATGCAAAATTCCTTCAGGAGCCACCAAGATAAGCATAACTAATTAACTAACAGCAACAAATCCAGAATCTGAACACAAAGAGCACACCCTGGAGGGTACAACCTTTGCTGTAGTGTGGCACCATCCTCCAGTGGTCAGAGCATAGAATATGGAATCCCACAAGTCTGGGTTCAAATTCCAACCCTGCCAATTCCTAGAGTATGCCCTTAGACAGTGTTACATCTCTCTACAACTGCAATATCCCACATCTATAAAGTGAACATACTATTTATATGTACCGCATAAGAGTGTGGTGAGAATTAAAATAGCTAATCCATGTAAAGTACCCAGCATAGTGCCTGGCACAGAGTAAATGTTAGGTAAATGTTTGTAATAATGTTTTCCAAAAAAGTTGTTTTGGAAGATAGAGATGGTATAAAATAAGAATTAAATTTTGCATGGAGAAGTAACATAGCAAAAGATAGGGGCTTTGAGGGGAAAAGTCAGCAGGTGAGAAATTCTGAATAATGTAACTAGCAGTTACGTAGTGCTTACCATGTACCAAGCAATTTTAGGTGTTTTCTTCATTGAGTAAATCAATCCTCAAACTGACATTGTGACACATACTATAATTTTCGTCATTTTAGAGATGAAGAAATTGAGTCACAGAGAGGATAAAACACTCCCAACCTTCAACAGTTAGTGACTGGTAGAGCCAAGATTAGACCCCGAAACCTCCAAGTCTATGCTAGGCCATAAAGGGTAACTGGGGGAGCCAAAAAATTCCAGGATTTAAGGAAATCATCCAAAATGGGAAACAAGATTTCTGCAGAAAGGTGTCCTATTGCAATATGACTTATTGAATGCTTGTTACGTGTGAAGAACTGCTTTTGGTGTTTACACATATCATTTTATCCTCACAAAAAGGATAGGAATATGAGATAGGAACAATCATTCCAATTTTCATATTATAAATTTGAGATTAAGAAATTTACCCAGGGCTACACAGCCAGTAAACACAACAAAGACTAGAACTAAAGTACCTGTGTCTCCATAAGCATCTACAAAGGATAAATTTGTAAAAAAAATACCCAATAATAGAAGAATATTTAAGTGAATTTTGCTTATTACACAGAATTCAGCTACTGAAAATTAGGACCAAGAGATTATAATGGCATGGAAAATCTTTCTCATGCTAAACAAATATTTAGCATATGTAGTGTGAGCTCAGCTAGGTTAAAATATGAACAGAAAAAATATTGGAAGGAAATGTCCCAGTTGCTTCTCGGTAGTAGATTTATAGATAATAATTTTTTCCATGTCTTTATACTTTTTTGTACTTTATAAATTTTCTTAAACTAGGCTTTATGTTTTATTTTACATTCTTGAGAGTCCAAAGTATGGCTTTGGTGGCAGAGATGTAACAGAAACTAAATACACAATGTAAGCAGTCTCCTATGTTAATGTCAAAGTTTTAACAGAAATTGAAAATGAAATCATAATACTTAGATGGGGACGTTTTGGCAGAGAATTCTTAAACTCCTGAATTCTGAGAAGAAGAAAAATACCGGATGGTTTCACTTATAGCAGGAATGTATAGGCTCCAAATAAGGGATCAGGAGAAAAAAAAAACTATTTATAATAAAGTAAAAATCAAAATCAACAGGCAACTATAAACCAGAGACATTCTGCGGGGGAAGGTGGGGAGGGAATGGGATCAAAACAAGGGTGGGAAGAGCACAAGGGACCATGGCAATAATTCACGGGTGAACGGGTGGTGGGGATTTAACCGGGACTATAACCAAGGTAAAAATGCATAGCTTGCACAAAAATGAAAAATAATGTAAAAATATATATAAAATAAAAAATAAATGGCTTTGGGTATAAAATTTCCCTTACGATCATGCTCAGTGAAATAAGCCAGAAAGAAAAAGAAAAATACCGGATGGTCTCACTCATAGCAGGAATCTAGAAAACTTAAATAAGGGACCAGGAAAATGAATAACTATAAGAAAGTGAAAATCAAAATCAACAAAAAACTATGAACCAGAGACACTCTATGGGAGGTGGGGGGCAGGGAGGGGAGGGAATGGGGTCAAAATAAGGGGGTTGCAATTGTATGGAGAATATAAAAATAAAATTTATTATTAAAAAATAAATACATAGGGCCTCCCTGGTGGCGCAGCGGTTGAGCACTGGGTTGCGAAGCTGTCTGCAGCCTCTGCAGCACCGGTTCCATCCCCGGCTGCTCCCTGGCCACCAGAGGAGGGTCCCACATGGCGCTCTGACCTCTCCTGCCACCCGCTGCTCCCCTCAGCAGTGTACTTCGGTCCTTCTGCCTGCTCTGCTCCCCGCTCTGGCTCTGGTGAATTCTCTCACCCTCCCGCGCTTCTGACTGTACCCAGTGCATGTATAAACAAAACAAACAAATAAATAAATAAAAAAACATGCCTCTATAAAAAATAAATAAATAAATAAATAAATAATAAAAATAAAAATAAAAAAAATAAAATTTATCAGGATACAAAACTAAATATACATTATGATCACAAGACTAAATAGCATGCATAGTTCAAATGTATATAAATATTGATTGTTTAAATACTGGAATTACAAAATATTGAGCAAGCTCTAGCAGTGTACTAATTCTACCCTCCCGTTCTGACTGTACCCAGTGCATGTATATATAAATAACATGCTCTATTATAAATAAATAAATAACTGGAATTACAAGCTATGTTTTCTCTTTTGCCTACACTTTATCTAGTAAATATGTTGCTCTAATAATTAAATAACATTTTTAACACTGAAAAAATAAAAATAAAAAAAAATAAAATTTCCCTTACAATCTGTTGAGTGAAGCAAACATCTTTAAAAAAAGAAAAAAAGCTCCTGAGTTCTGTGTTCCAGCAGAAGCAGACCCTTCTATCAATATTTGCCAGAAGAATGTAGCCTCTCGTTGTCTAGTGATGCTACAAAGCTCTAGCTGTTAGCTGCTTGTCTTCCTCCTCAAAATCTGACTCTCTCACCCCATCTGATGCCAGGCTCATAGCCAGTATCAAGCATCAGTCTGGATTGGAAAAAATAGGCCCTGCTCTAAAAGAAGGTGCAGTACACACCGAAAAATTGCAGACCATGGCTATGTGTATGGGAAGGAACCAGAGAAACACGTGGGAGTGGGTCTCGAAGGCATTAGATTTAAAGGAGTGAAGTATAGAATGGATAAGGGAGAAATGACTTTTCAGGATTGTTGGATATGAAGTGTGCGCTCACACTGATTACACCAGGAGACCCAAAACAACACTATGGTCCTCTGGTTAGAGTGGGTAATTATGGAAACCAAGTAATAAAAGGACTTCTAGCCCAAGTACAATTCACGATAGTGAAATGCATTCATAGACCCATCCTCTGATTAATCCCCCAGTTTCTGAAAACAGAAATATTTAGAAGATATGAGAATCCTTGCCTTGGTTTCCTAACCTGAGGAGTAAGAGCCTTTAAGTAAAAAAAGGCCAAGTAAGACTCCCTGATATCACCCAACCAGTCCACTGCCCACAACAAGCCAAGAGAGTAAATTAGAAGCAATACTGCATCCAGAAGGAACTGTAGAAATTAGCACTATTATAAAAGGCTTAAAGGATGCAGGCATGTTCATCCTTAGTATATCCCTTGTTTAAGTCATCTCTCTTGACTGCAAAAAGCAGTTAGACCCTGACAGATGATGGCAGACTATACCAACTTGTAACCTTAATTGTAGCTGCCATGTTAAATGAGCTACATTTACTGTAACACTTGAAATGTGACTACTGGTCTGACAAATATGCTCTTCTTGATCTCCATTCACGAAGAGAATCAAAAGCAGTTCATCTTTATCTGGAAAGGATATTAGACCATGTTACTGTCTCACCCCAAATTTACGTCAACTCTCTGGCTTTGTCACAGGGGAAATTACAGGGAGCTTGATCATCTGTCACTCCAGAGAACATCAACACTGATTAACTAGATTGACATCATGTTAGTGGGCCTGGTGAGCAAGAAACAATGGTCTGGTAACACATAATGACCCTGCAGGTGTTAGATAAACTGCATAAAGATTTGGGGGCTTGCCATGTTGAAGAAGTTTAGTAGTTCCATGGTCATGGTTTGTAGAACATCCCCTCTAAGGTAAAGGACAAGTTTTTGCACTAGCATTCCTTTCATTGAGAAAGACGACAGTGCTTGGTGGATTCTGGAAACAGCATATACTAGACTACAAATGCTGCTCTGATCCATTCATCTGATGACTCCGAAGGCTGCCTTTTTTGTTTGGGGTTCAAGGAGGGTTCTGCAACAGGTTTCGTCTGTAGTACAAGTTACCTTGACACTTAGGCATTTGACTCATGCGATTATGGAGCCTAAAGTACTGGTTAGTATCTCTGCTACATATAGATGGAAAATTCTAAAAGGATAGGTGCTAGGGTTCTGGTGCAGGACCCTTCCTTCAGTATCAAGGAATGACTTTAATTTGTGTCAAACAAATCCTGGCATACTGCGGGGTCTTAGTAGAGAGCAAACAACTTGATTTAGGGCCACGGAAGTATAGAAGACTGAAGAGCAGACCCTCAAAAGATATCTACGTCCTAATCCCTGAAATCTGTGAATGCACTTTACATAGAATAAAGGACTGTACAGAATCATTAAATTATTCATCTTGAGATGGGAGATTACACTGGATCATTCAAGGGGGCCCTAACTGCAATCACTTGTATCCTTCCGAGAGGTAATCAGAGAGATGTGACACACGCAGGGTAGGAGATGATGATGTGATCTGTGATTAGTATCTACTCCAGAGGCTGGAGTAGAGCATAAATCGAGACATGCTGGCAGGCACCAGAGGCTGGAAGAGACAGGAGACAGTCCCCCCTCAAGCCTCCAGAGGAAATATTGTCTTGATTTTAGCTCTGATTTGGAGTCTCTGGCTTACAGAACTGTGAAACAGTAAATTTTTCATTGTTTTAAGTCACAAAGTTTGTGCTAATTTGTTACAGCAGCCACATGAATCTAATGTACCAAGTCACTATAAAACTGAAGTTGCCCATCATGCCTAGTCTCAGATCCAGCAACCCAAAAGCACTGCAGCAGCAGTCAACTGTAGGATGGAAATGGTAATTTGCTATGAGCGCAAGCAGGCCCAGAAAACACAATTACAATGGCCCAGACTGCCATGTCACCGATTTGTGCTGTATTGACCCCTCTTCTCAACTCATGCCTATGGCCTTTGGGAGAAAAAGGGATTGGCCCATATAACCACTGACAGTGATAGAAAAACTCAAACCAACTCCAAAGAGGAGTTGGTGCAATTTGTTGGTACTAATCAACACGGGCTGCTACTACATGATTCAGGGGTTACCTTAAAGGATAGTGGGTTAAAGGACATCCTCCCAGTGGACAGAGCCACAAACACTTCACGAGGTGAGAAAAGCGACCTGAGATATATTTGTAGTTAGTCTCCTGAGCAATGGTGAACAAATTAAAGTGAGTGTCAGAGATTTGTCAGAGGCAATACTGGAAGACTGGACCAAGGAAATCTGGGCAAGACATATGCCAATGAACCTGTGAGAGGTGGTATGTGGGTCTTTGTATCCCAAGTTAGTGTCCACAGGAAAGCATCCACCACAGGCAAGATGCTCAACACCCAGGAAAGATGATCCACACTGTGGGTGTCAGTTAGCCTCTCTCCCCTGCATAACGGGCCCATGAGTGGAGTGGCTGTGAAGCCAAAGACGGAAGCTATGCTCGACAGGATGGCTTCCTTGCACCAAAGCTCACCAGGTTACTGGCTTTGCTAAGAGCCTTAAAAGCCAGTAGCAGAAAACAGTGCTGAGACTAGTCAGCCTCTTCAAGATAGACTGGTTACATTGGACCCTTTCAGTCCTGGAGGGAGCAGTGAAACGATGCCTGCTACAGATACAATTTTGCCTTCCCTGCCCTCAGTCCCTACACCAGAACCACCATCTGAGAGCTTCCAGGTATCTGAGCCCCAACAGTGACCCAAATAAGGGACCTACTCTCAGCAAAGTATCCCCTGATCATATTGTATACTGCACACATTAGGATTATTACCAGAATGGTGGAGTGTTCTGGTAAAGATCACTGACAGTGATGGGAAAACTTAAACCTACTCCAAAGGGGGGTCGTTGCAATTTGTTGCACCAGCAACAATGAGCAGGCAATTGTAGTAACTATGATTTGTCAAGGGTAAGGCAACTGTAAGAGTTTCAAGGATGAAGATATAGTCTCCCTGCTAAGCACGAAATGCAGAGCAGCCAAAGTACTGGCTGAGAATAAGGAAAATCTTGATTGGGTAGGAGACGAAGGTGATGAAGAATAGCTTTGGGACCAACTATAGCAGCTGGAATTGTAACTTGTTTCATGAATTTTCTTAGATTATTATGTGTTTGCAGAGACTGCAGTCAATGGCCACTCTGAAGAGGATTTCATGACCAGCTGGACTCAGAGGAGGGCCTGAATGGTGCAGAAGAACTATGTCAAACACCCCTTGTGTGCCACCAGTCTCAGCTCTTATACCAAGCCATTGTGCACAAGGCCTACCTCTACGCAGATGTAACCTCTCAGCACCTGGCCTCTGCCTGCCACATGCCTTTCATTTCAGGCTCCCAGCCTTTTTGAGCTGTCACAAGGGATGCCTGTGGGAATCCACTTAACACTCAGAAACCTAAATAGTCCCTACAGCCATTCTTTATCAATGGGAGACAGAAGCTGATGGATAAACATTTCCCCCTTTCTTCTCCTGAGCAAGACAGTCCTTAATGCATTTCATACAATTCTCAGAAGGTTTCACAGCTTGAGTAACCAACCAGTCGCCCTTAATGGTTGCCAACTCAGAATCTTATCTTCATATTTCATTCTCATCATCTTCCTCCTGCTTCTCGAACTCACCATAAATTAAGTCTTTGGCTCAGGTTCTGCTTTTGGAAGAATCTAAGCTAAGACTACTGCTTTGAGGCTTTAATCAGAATTGGAAAGCTATTTTGGATTTCTGCCTTTAGGGGCTGAGGATTAGAATCCATTATTTTCCTCCACTGTTCTCCAATGATTCAATGTACTCCAAGATCAAACAATACTATTGTTCTTAGAAAATCATCTGCACCAGGGTCACCTGGTGATAATCAGCAGTCCTCTTGCTCTTAGAATAGTTTGCTTCCATCTTTCTCCTGGTTGATAGCCAGGGTCTATAAAATGTTGACACTGGGCCTCCCGGGTGGCGCAGCGGTTGAGCGCTGGGTTGCAAAGCTGCCCGCAGCCTCTGCAGCACCGGTTCGATCCCCAGCTGCTCCCCTGCCACTGGAGGAGGGTCTCACATGGCGTGCAGACCTTTCCTGCCGCCCGCTGCTCCCCTCAGCAGTGTACTTCGGTCCTTCTGCCTGCTCTGCTCCCCACTCTGGCTCTTGTGAATTCTCTCACCCTCCCGCGCTTCTGACTGTACCCAGTGCTTGAATAAATAAATAATCTTTAAAAAAAAATGTTGACACTGATATCAGCTTCTAATGTGAATAAGGGGAAGCATCCAAACTTTGAGATGCTAGATGAAGTTGGCCTCCTCCAGGCTCACAGTCAGAGCACCACAAAGTACAGTGCATTGATGAAGGTAGGAAGAGACCTCATGACAAACCTGTCTAATTCAAGGGCAAAGGTCTAGAGGCTAATATGGGAAAAGACTTTTTTCTCTCCTTTACATAATTTTTTATAATATCAAATTGGAAGTGAGGAGAAACAAGTAGTGTAGTGTTTAGGAATGCAGATGCTGGCATCTGATGAACAGGTTATATCTATCTCTGCTTCATCACTTACCAGCTGTGGATATCCGATCAGACTCCTCCTGTTCAATGCGGCCTGCTCATAATATTTATATAAATGTAAATATTGTGTATGCTTGTGTATCACATTTAGCTTAATGTCTGGCATAGAAGTGTATGCTAATATTGGAATAATTGTTATTAGTCATATGCTAGTTCACAAGGAGCTCAGCAACAATCAAATCTTCTGAGATTCTGTGGGTTATACCTGTTTTTTGTCTTCTTTTAAGTTGCTCCAGAACCTAAGAGCAAAGATTATTGAAATGGGAGTCCTGGCACCAATAACAAGTTTTCTTGTAGGCGGGTCTCCCTGGTGGTGCAAGTGGCTAAGAAGCAACCTACGAAGTTATCTGCAGCCACTGTAGCACAAGCTCGATCCCAGCCAGGGAGGTACCCACATGGCACATCACACCTCTCCTGACTCGCCCGCTGCTCCCCTCAGCAGTGTATTTCAGTCAATTTGCCTGTTCTGTTCCCCACTCTGTCTCTGGTGGATCCTCTCACCGCCCTCCCCCCCACCACACCTCTGGCCTATACCCCAGTTCTTTTATGCATAAATACATAGATCTTTTTTGAAAAAAAAAAAAAGTTTTTTGTAGGAAAAGAGACATTGGATATCCTATGGCACTTAAAATATTAGTTGCTGGCGCAGGGGCATAGTGATATCAACAAGCTAGGAATGAATGAAAACTGATCAGTCAGTTCTTGTAACTCTTGCTTTTGATGATTCATGATGGGTTGCTCAAGCTGTAAGCCTCCAACACTGAAAAAGCAGCTAAAACTAAAGCCTTTGTTGCCAAGAATACCACAGGAGATGCTTACTTCTTTCGGATATTCTATAGAATGTTTAAGAAATTTCAGAGACAATTAAGTATAAGGAAATGGGAGTGTGCACACATATGCAGTTTTGCATGTATGTGCTCACACACACTCCTGCTTGAGGGCTGGGCATAGGAAAAGACTGATGTAATTTAATACATAAAGCTGGAGAGGGATGAAAAGGAGTTCATTTGTCATCTAGTTTTACTTAGGCATTCGAGGAAGAGGAGAAATGTGCAGGTGGTGATATCTGGTGTCGCTGAATAACAACCAATGGCTAGGACAATTCCATATTGGCTCTCTACTTTGAAAACACCTCTTAATCAGGCAGGTGGGTTTTAATAATAAGCTACCCAGCAAGCCAGCCAGAACCCTACTCTGAAGCTTCAGGTATCAAAGGTAGGGATTAGAACAAGCTGTGGTTGGTGGACTGGAAAGGAATAACTGGAAGGCAACTTCTCACTTCATAGCTGAGGTACAGAGGGGACTAGAGACCAGTCCGTTGATAAACAGCAACTTGGAAGCATAACTGTGACTAGAAATAGGACTACACCCTTAGTTAGCCTCTTTTGTTTCAATAACAAAGATCCCTGGGAAACAGCAGTTCAAATTAACATCCATCTAGTCATTCTTTGGTTGGTTTTTTTTTTTCAATCATTCTCATTCATCTCAATTTACTCATCAAATGTTACTGAGGGTTTTGTACAGAGCTGGGGTAACCAAAAGAAACCAAGTAAGTCCTGATTCAGACTCTTGAGTCAAATGCTCACAGACATAAAATTAAGCAAAGGGATGGGGCAATGACTGTCCTAACTGCTGACCCCAGATTTCCTCTCTGGAAAAACAGCTTGATCAGCTCTTGGATGGAAGAAGAGTCCCAGAGCAGCGAGCGGCACAGACCTGCTGTGCATGAGGAAGGTCATGGAGAGGTTTGTTGCTGCCAAGAAGAAGGAAACACCCGAGAAACAGGAAGACAGATACTGCACGAGGAAAGGACAGAGGGGGACACCACTTTGGCTCTTCTGACCAAGGAGCCCAAGAGAACTGATGAGAAGCAGGCTGGCTCGAGGGGCTTTAAAAGAGTTGCTGTTGGACACCTCCCCACCCCCTGCCCCAGCTCTCCAGGAGTCTTATGTTCATAAATACTAGCTATGAGCCGATTGTGCCTGGAAACAAGTGAAAGGTCAGAATTTCCCACCTGGGTGACAAGGTAAGAACACAGTCCGCAAGTGAAGAAGTAGGAAGTCCAGGAAAAAAGAAGTGATATAAAAATGTCTCTGAGAATCTGCAGAAATGTGAGGACTGGTTTTGGCTTCCACAGTCTGAAAAATGATTGGGCAAAGTCATTTTTACCTGGAACTTAACTATTGGAGGCCCTGACTGGCATTAGACTTACAAACACAATAGCGACTGGTAAATTCTCTAAACGAGGTCTGTAGAAAGTGCTTTGGGAAAATTTCATTTCATGAGTAATTTGAGGAAACTTGTCATAGACCAAAGGAAGGGGCACCGTGAGAAAGAGCAGGCCCACGTCAAGGCACAGACATCTACAGACGGAGTGTTCAGAGAAGAGCGAGAAGCTCCAGGTGGTGAGGACAGGCTTACTGGAGGAAGCAGGGTGAGGACACACTAGAGCAGCCAGCAGGGGCCATGCCAGGAAGGGCCTCACGGCAGCTCCAGCTCTTGCCTGTAGAGTCAAGAAAGGCCCGCATTGCAGATGCCAGCAGGCTCTGATTATGACTGCAAGGTTTCTCCCCTCGGGTGCGGTCACTATGGCTCTCCCAGCGCCAAAACACGCAGAGTCCTCCTCCATAATCCATCACATTCTCCCTCCCGCCCCATTATTCCCTCCTTTAAGCCCCCATTTGCCTAGTGTGTACCTCTAGTTGCTATAGTCATCACTCCCTGTCAGCAAATGATTATGTGTTGTGTGTTTTGGGAGACACTAAGCTCCAGGAAGACCAGAACCAGGTAGGTGGCAGAATAATGTCATATCAGACAGCCCTGAATTCAAATCCTACCTCCTCGACTTCCTGAGTACTGAGTGCCCTTGACAAGTTATTTAAACTCCCTGAGTCTCAGTTTCCTCATCTGCAAAGTGGGGACACCCACAGTACCTATCTCAAAGGACAACCGTGAAGAAAAAAAAGAATAGAAATGCTCAAAAGGGAAGCAACTCTTGTACTAATTCACCATTGAATTCCCACAGCCCAACACTGGGCCTTCATAACTTAAGGGCTTTATTAACAGAACATGGGCAGCATCGGGAGGGAGGGGGGAAGGCTGCTGACAAGGAAGACAAACTAGACATAATCAGAGGGCCCTCTCACAATAAGAATCTGTTGTTTGTTTTTTTCACCTAGATAAATCCTGGTTCTGATCTCCTAAGCATATGGCTACGATATCTATGAGAGTTTTAAAATATGTCAATAAATTCTTTTGATACTCCTCCTTTTGAGAAGTAGAGACTAATTGCCTTCTGCTTGATTGTGAGCTGGATGCTGGATGTTGTAGGTAGCTTCTAATAAATGGAATAAAGCGAAGTGATGGTGTGTACCCTCACCAACTGGGTCATAAAAAGCACTGCAACTTGCTCCCTGCTCACTCTTGGATCACTCACTCTGGCAGCAGCCAGATACCACGCCCTGAGTACACCCAAGGAAACGCTAATATGGTGAGGAACTAAGGCCTGCTGGTCTTGGAAGTGGATCCTCCATCTCCAGTCAAGTCTTCAGTTGACTCCAGCCCCTAACATCACCTTTACTGGAAGCTCATAAGCAGTCCTGGGCCAGAACCAATCAGCTCTTGAACGCCTGACCACAAAAACACAAGATAATGTTTCTTGTTTAAGCCTCTAAATTGTGGGGTAATTTGTCAAGCAGCGATAGAGAATGAATACATGTAAGTGAAATGTTGTTCATTTTTATTTTTAAACTTGGAATTTGTTTCCTTCTGACTTTATCCTCCAAGTAACATTCTGAACAATCATTCTGAACTATAAAAACATAATTTGGGGGACTAATCATCATCTTTGGTTCAGATTCCAAGAAATACAAGAATTAAAAATAAAAAAAAAATTCTCTAGGGTACTCAGTATCCAGAGAGCTGCTCTAGTCTGAGCATCCTCCCTGTCAGAGAGAAGCTTGTTATAGTTATCAGGAGAACTTTCCAGTCACCAGTAAGGTACCAGACCGAGAGCAGAATGGATTAACTTCTTAGAAAGGTAAGTTCATATCATGTGGTTTATGAAAAACTTCTTCACAAGGTTGTATATTGTTCTAACTGCTTACATTTTCCAGCCTGAAGACCTTATAAAACTGACACTGACCCTCAATATCCCAAATCTACTCATTCTGGGTGGTCTAATTTGGGGAAACAGCAGAGACCCAGCAGTATGAGCGACGTGGGGTAGAATACTGTATCAGACATTGACGCTGTTCAGCAAAAACTGATGCATATGTTGTGCCAGCTGCTGTTATCATAAAACAACAGTGAGTAGACAAGGTCACTGCCCTCTTGGGGTGAATCCCTAGTGGGGGAATTTAATAATCACACAAATAAATTGTAAACTGCACTCAGCTGACAGGTGCATAGGGTAGGATAAATGGAGGTCAGGGAAGGTTTCCCTGGGGAAGTGGCGTATGATCAGAGAGCTCAAGGATAGAGAGGCAACTAGCCTAAGGAGATGTTAAAAACAAGACAACGGGACTAAAATGGAGTCATTTATACTAAGCCCCATGTCACCAAACAGAGACCGACAGTTCAGCTAAGAAATGCAATCTTAATCACCTGACCAGCCTAAGTTAGACAATCTGTCCAACAGATCCCTGCCATCCTACAGAAGGAAAGTAACCTTGCAATAGTTAATCCACTTTTGGTCTACTATTGCTTCCTTATCTCATCCCCTTCTGCCTATAATTGTCTTTCATTTTGTACTGCTCCTCAGAGTTTCTAGCTGCCAAATTGAATGCTGTCAGATTCATGCATCATGAATAAAGTCGATAAGCTCTTTAAATTTTACTCAACTTTTTTTTAACTGGAAGAACATTACTGGAAAAAAGAAACAGAATGTGCAAAGTTGCAATGACAGGAGAGAACATAGCAGGTTGGTGAGGCTGGAGGGAAGTGAACTGTAAGCAGAGAGGAGTGGATGGATGTGAGCTACTGAGGAGGTGAGACAGACACGATTCGGCAATACAATTAGAAAGACTTGAGCTGGAAGGAACAGACAACCTGACAATAGTGGCTTAAATACAAACAGGTGTTATGTATGCTTGTGTATGTTTCCACAGATAAGAAATTTCTGATAGATAATAAAATAGTAAGAATTTTGGAAGTAGGAGGGTTTGCTTAGCAGCTCAATGACATCACCACCAGCATGCAGTTCTTTCTCTTCACAATTAAGTCAGTCCGCACTTCACGATCCAGTTCAAGGTAGGAAGAATGACAAAAGGGGCAAAATTCATGACAACTATTTATCAGGAAAGGAAAACTTCTCCCAGAAACCCCTCACCAGATTTCTACTTAAGTCTCACTAGACAAAACTGTCACCAGACCACCAATAGCTGCCAAGGAGCTGGAAGATCAACTATTAAACTTTTGTACACTCTTTAGATGAAATGGAAAAGGGAGAAGGAGCTGGGAATGAGTGTTATGTCAGTCAATTCACAATGAGTCTGCAGGTGTGGAGCAGGGGAGGTGAGCAACTGGATATTTGGTGTCATTTTCTGAGTGGATAATAGTAAAACCTTATGAGTTCACTTTTGGATATAATGAGTTTGAGGTGTGTGGCAAACTGAACAACGGCCTCCAAAGAAATGTGTGCTAATCTCTGGAACCTGAGTATTACCTTATGGGAACAAAGGTACTTTGCAGATGTGATTACGTTAAATATTTTGAGATAGGGAGATTATCAGGATGAGCGCTAGATGCAATCACAGGTGTCTTTTTAAGAAGGGAGATTTGGTTCCAGAAAAGTAACAGATGTGACAGTAAGCAGTTAGGAGTTAGGAAGCAAGGAACTAGAATGATATAAGGAAGGGGCCAAGGAATGTGAGTAATTTCCAAAAGTTTAAAAAGAAAACAAATTCTCCCCTTGGAAACTCCAGAAAAGAGCCAACCCTAATGACATTTAGCCTAGTAAAAATGATTTTAGGTATCTAAGCTCCAGAACTGTAAGAGAAGAAATTTGTGTTGTTTTAATTCATGGCAACTTACTACAACGGCAATAGGAAATGAATGCAAGTTGCCTTTAAATCATTTAGGAGATGTCAGGAAAGCAGTCCGAGCTGCTTACCTGGAGGTAAGAGAGAGAGCTGGGTTTGAGATATAAATTTGAGTGTCATATTCACATGGGTAGCATCTGAAAGTTGTGGGAGGCCACAAACTCTTATGAGGAGAATGACAGCATCACCTGCTTGCGGTGCCTTTCACCAAGGTACTTCTCTGAAACATTATTAAACATTTAAACTGTCCTGGCATCATATCAAGCAATTCATATGCATTGTCATTTCATCCTCACTACTTTATGAGGTAGACTTATTTTTTCTCCTACTTACAGAAAAAGAAAAATTCAGTTTAAGGAGATTGGTTATTTATCCAGGATCAGACCGTACATGATAGCGGCAACACTGACCCCATTTTTCATGCCCTGGCCCTATGGTCCTGTAACAGGGCGGTCCCCAGGAAAGGGGGAAGATTCCAGGTTTCCTGCCCCACCCAAAAGAAGGGTGGAGTTGAGCAGGGAGAGAAGAAGCTGCAGAGACTGAGGAAGGAAGGAAGCAAGATGGAGCCAGAAGACCTGGAGGAGGCACTTGGAGCCAAGAGACACGTGAAGAAACTGCACTTGCCTTTTGGTTGTGGACTGGGTGACACAGATGTGGGTGAGAGATCTGTGGGGAGGTGACAATGGAGGTTTTTGTCTTGATTTTGATTGTTTCCTCCCAGACTTGTCTGGTTTTTCTGATCCTTTTCTGTGGGTCCCACTGGAAGATGCTTTAGACTTGGGGCTGGCTTTGGGGCCTTGCTCTGGGCGAATCCTGCTTGGGTGGACTTTTACCCATGAGGGGACGGGTTCTTGACTTAGAAACTGTATTCTTTGCCTTTCCTGTATTGTTTCCTAGTTGTATTAAAGTTCCTTCCCATTAAAGTCTCATATGAGCAAGCAGGCTTGGGGCTCTGGGGTGCCCCTCTGCCAGCCCTGTAACAGTCCTAGTAACAGCAGCACTGACTTGATGTAGGGCTTTGTTAGGTCTAATCAACCGGACTCTCAATTTTAACAAAACTAGTACTTCAAGTACGAGAAGAACTAGATTCTGTCCAGTCTCCAAAGCGGCTCCCACCCACACAGGTGTTCACTAAGACACTGGCTCAGGGTTCTAGAAACACTGTTTTTCACCACTGCATGTCCGCTCAGGCCTTTCTCTACCCGGAGCCAATACTCCCTTGCAGGTGTCCCGAGTAATCGCCGCTAGGACTCAGGCGCTTTTAGCTACTGTAGCTACTGTAACTCCTGGATCCCAATTCTGTCTCCTCCACTAGCACGTGGACGTCTCTGCAGCAAAACACAATTCTTTTCCGCCCAGGTGATGCAAGACCTGACAAAACCAACACTAGAGCGGATGCACAGCAACTATTTGAACACAAGCACCAAACGTAACTTAACTTGTCGCCGTAGAGACAGGCGCAGGCGCAGCGGGAAGCTGTCAGGCCCGGGGGTGCGGCGCGCGACGGCAGCACCTTGAGCGGGAGGTTTAAACCCCCAACTCCCGCCTCCGGCTGACTCATCTGCGGGGCGCATGCGCAGGGCTCCCGGGCACCACCTCAAAGGGCCAATCCGCATGCGCGGGGACCCTGGCACCGCCTCAGAGGGCTTCTCCGCATGCGCGGGGCTCCGGGCACCGCCTCAGAGGGCCAATCCGCATGCGCGGGGACCCTGGCACCGCCTCAGGGGGCTTCTCCGCATGCGCGGGATGCCGGAAGCGGACCGGGTTAGTTAAAAGCGCGCAGCGCTGCCGCAATGGCGGCGCTCGGATTCCCGACGAGTGGTGGCAGTTGGTTTTCGGCTTTGGCGCTCGGGGTGACTCTCTTCAAATGCCTTCTCATCCCTACCTAGTAAGGGACCCGCACGGCCTGAGGCTAGGCAGGGAAGCCCCGCGATCTGTGAGGGCGGGAGAGCGCGTAGACGGCGCAGGGCGTGAGGAGCAAGGGGGAGCTTGAGGTCCGGTCGCCCTGCGCTCAACGGCCCCTCCCGGGCCGCTGGGCCCTGACCCGAGAGGCGACCTCAGCTTCAGGTGACTTGACTGAGGCCTGGCGCCCTCGGGCTTTAATGTTACTGAGCCTCTTGGTCCTCATCCTTAGTACGCAGGTTAAGAACACCTACCTGCACCTCGCTCAGCCGGTCGTCGCCCGGCTCTCGCCATCGCGGAGATGCGGTGATGAGAGCAGCGTTGCTCGGCCATTGGAGGTGGGGGCTGACTGACAAACACGAAAGTTTCAGATTGTGATAAGAGCTATAAGAAAGTGGGGCTGCAGGGCAAGGTATCGCTCCTTTTCGGAGGTGATGTTTAAGTGAATGCGGAGGGTGGAGAAAAAAAGACGCCAAGGTGAAAAGCAGTTTCAACGTGGGGGGAAATATGTACGAAGGCCCGTGGTAGGAAAGAACTCACTATTCCAGAAACAAAGTGGCCAATGTGGTTAAAGAGCAGTAAGGGAGAAGTGCCACAGGATGAAGTAGGCAGTGGCCAGGTCACACAAGTTCCCACCAGTGTGTGAAAATGGGCGGCAGGGCCCAAGCCAGTATCTGTGAGGGGAATAGCAAGCAGTCTTGGGGGTCAGGGCAGGCCTCTGAGGAACTGACTTAGAATTAGATCCCTGAAGACACACCTAGTATCCATCTTTTGGTGACATAGGTATGCTTTTCTATTGAATGCGTACTAGCAATGGAATTGCTACAGCATCAGATCAATTTGAATTGTGGTTTTGAGGAATTTTAGGAAATTCAAGTGACATTGTTAGGAGATTGAAGGTCTCTAGGAATCAGGAAGGAGTCCAAGTTTGTATACCAGTGATTTGGGAATCATCATGGACACCAGTGTGCGCTGTTAATTTAACCCTTGAACCACCACGGGTTCTTGTCCAACGAAGCCAGACTTTAGATAAGTAAGCAGAGAGAAACAAACCTTGTTTAAGAAAGTAAAGTTTATTTAAAGGAAAAAAGTAAGGACTCCCAAGAACGCTGTACTTGGGAAGGGCAAGGAAGCCATTGTGGGCCCCGAGTCAAGGGGTATTTAAATACCCCGTGTCTAGGGGTATTTAAACCTTTTTTTTTTCTCTTAGAGTTTGCCTCCCCTCTCTCCAGTTTTACTGTTTTTGTTTAGTCCTCCAGGACTTTCTGACCTCATCTCTGGAGTGTATTTTACTTAGCGCTTCTTAGAATTTATTGTCCTTACCTCAAAAGCCTTTTTAACTCTCCCGAAGTCCCTGCCTGTTCTATCCGTGTAGCTACCTACTTAACCCTAACTTACTCTGGGACTCATGGCACAGTCTAGTGGAAACAGCAAGTGTTCAGAGCAGAGTACATTGCCGAAAAAAAGGACCATGAATTGAACGTGGAGGTCATCGGCATTTTCTTGACTATTGAAATGGAAAGCAACGAAAGAGATACACAAGGGGTTGACCCAGAGACTCAGGAGAGACTTGTCACTGTGGAAAGACTAAAATATTGGAAAGTATAAGTCAGGTTTCGCTGTGGAACTCATTGTTAACTTTGATGAGCTGTTAATTCGCTAAGACTATATTGAGCACATCTATGGATCAGATGCTATTAATGTAGAAGGGCGGTCCAGCAGTGGACAAAACAAAAAAAAAAAATCTAAAAAAGGAGAAGGGTACAGAATATGCCACCCTAAAATAGGCTTCTTTGGCATAAAAATTCTTTGGGGCTGCTTATTTTGAGGCACAAGAGATTCTTTTAAGAACAGAATAGAAGTTACTCTTCAGTAAGGGAAATTTACATTAAAGAGGGGTCTGTACCGGAAAGAGCAATGGCCAGTGATAACTTTTTCACCTAAGAGATGTATCTGCCTGCCAGGGCAACCTTTATCAGATATTTCCTCTTCTGAATGGCCTTTCACATCTTTGAAGCCCTACACCCCTATATCTTTCCTTAGTTTAGAATGTTATTTCAACCTCAAACATCTGGTTGCCCCTTTGAGTCTCCTATCTTTCTTACCTCTCTTGGGACTCTCATACATGTTACATGATTAAAAAAAAAAAAGAGGGAAATTGTCCTCCCCTACAAGGGATGTGCTTGGGTGTATTTATATATATAGTCAGGGGGAAGACAGTAAATGGGGAAAATTTGGAAACTTGGGAAAGTTAGAGCAGAGGCCTTTACTGTCTGGGAAATGTGTACTCATCCTTGACGATCCGACTTGTGTATGAGACCTTTTCTAGATAAAGAATCTTCATTATATTTAAGAACAAAAGTACCTCACCTTAAGCAAGAGTCTAAAGGCCTCCCTTAAGGAAAAGTGTAGGTTTTGGTCAGCCCTTTAGATAATGCCAGACCCTTTTCACATGATTGTAGGTCCTCAACGTTTTCAGGACGTTTGGCCTCCAGATAAGTGAGGTATTTCAGACTTATATAATGCCTGTTTTTGTCTTTAGGATAGTTTCTGTGACTGCATGAGGGTGTCAGTCCACTTCAGAGCATAATTATAGACATGTGAAATGAAATTAATAAATGTTACAAAATCTCATTTTATTCATCTAATCGTTTTGAATAGCCATTCCACAGATTTTGAAGTACACCGAAACTGGCTTGCTATCACTCACAGTTTGCCAATATCCCAGTGGTACTATGAGGTAAGTTTTAATTTTCACCTTTGTGAGTTTTTTTTTTTCTTAAGGTGATGTGAAATCATATATTTTCCATGTGATATAGGTCTAATTAATCTTTACAAAAAATAGCATACTTTCCTCATTTTTGTCTTCTAACACTACTAAATCCTTTTACTTCAAAGTGAGTTTCATGGCCCTCCCTGGTGGCCTAGGGGTAAGTCTCAGTGCAATTACTTCTCTGGCTTGAGTTTGATCCCTAGCCAGGGAACTAACCCACATATGGTGCAGCATCTGTCTTGCCCGCTGCTCTCCTCAGAAGGGTATTTCAGTAAAATTTGCCTTTTCTGCTCCGCACTCTGTCTCTGGTGAATCCTCTCACCTCCCCCTGACCCCAGTTCTTCTACATATGCATTACCAGTTAAATGTTATTTATGGCCTACATACCAACAGTTTGGGCAGGGGTACCTACGTTGACTTTCAGCTCCGCCACTTCCCATGTAAGTGACCATGAACAAACTGCTTGACCTCTCAAAGCCTCACTTTCCCCAATTATTAAATGATAATAAATAATTATTAGGATGAAGGCCTCCCTGGTGGCTCAGGGGTTAAAGTCTCAGCCCTGTCAGGCCTCCCTGGTGGCACAAGGGGTTAAGACAAAACCTACTAAGCATTTGAAGCTATCTGAAGCCAACTGCAGCACGAGTTCAATCCCCAGCCAGGGAGCTACCCACATGGCACATCACACCTCTCCTGACTTGCCTGCTGCTCCTCTCAGCAGTGTATTTCAGTCAATCTGCCTGTTCTGTTCCCCACTCTGTCTCTGGTAAATCCTCTCACCCGCCACACCTCTCACCCGCCACACAAATCTTTAAAAAAAAGTCTCAGCACTATCAAGCTATCACTAGCTACTGCGGCATGCGGCATGAGATTGATCCCCAGCCAGGGAGTGGCAGACCTCTCCTGTCTCGTCTGCTGCTCTCCTCAGCAGTGTATTTCAATAGACCCACCTTTTCTGCTCCCCACTCTGTCTCTGGTGAATCTTCTCACCTCCACCAAACCTCTGGCCTATACCCCACTTCTTGTATGCATAAATAAAAAAAATTTTTTTTAAATTATTATTAGAAAAAAAATTATTAGGATGAAATCAGTATGTATGTACAGCACTTAGCATAGTACTTGGAACAAAAGTGTTCTCTAAACATGATTAAGGGTTATTAATCATTAGCATTGTTAATATAGTGACTCTTAGCCTGTAAATGAAAAGTCGCCTGTCTTGCTGTTTCCTCCTTTGTGACCATTCCTTCTTAGTCTCCTTTGACAACTCTTCTTCACCTGCACACCCTTTAAGAAACTGGTACTCGAGGGTTCTCTTTGTGGTCCATTTCTGTTTTAATTTTATAATTCCTTCTAGGTATTCTCTCATTTTACACCTATAACTTTCACTACTATGTTATTTTGGGATGCCTAAAGCTATATTTAGACCAGAGATATCTCCCTTGTTAGTTTATCTTAGGAGAAGTTTATATGAAAGAGATCCTAATAATGGTATACATGCTTCTTTGTTCTTCCTGCCCTGCTCAACAGTAACAACAAAAAACAATAAGAAGCAGAGCGCAGTGGTAGATGACGCTTGACTATATGTGAGTGGAGGCTCACAGCAGGAGACAAGGCTGAGAAGCACATGCAGCTAAATAGCTAAGTCTGGGAAGGTCTTTCTGCCTGGCTGCAGAGAGGGCATCTATGAGTAGTGGATTGCTTTGTAGGACTCTCCTTAGCTGTGACTTCTATCTTAACCTTCTGCTCTCACCTCATATTAAACCAACTATTTGGGAAAGATGCCAAAAGGACACATAATAAATTTTGGTGGAATGACCACAATTGTTTTGAACTTTCATATGTAGAGATTGGATGTTTCTATATTTGAAGAAATAGCTCTGTGGTGGTAACTTCCTGAGCTAATGGACTTGGAGTCAGGAGACCCAGATTTGAGACCTACCTCTCCCACTTATTAGTTTAGTGACACAACTGTTCACTTGGGAGGAAGTATTAGCTAATAACTTCACTGAAGAGGGCCCCAGATGGAAATCCATGAGATCAAGAGGGACTTCTGGGCCAACCTTTGGAAGTCTTTGTGGAGTGAAGGCAATATGATAGAGCCTCTGAGTGGTGTGAGATTAGGGACAGCGAAGGAAGGGCACGTACACCTTGTTTTGGAAAAATGACCATCTTTCATGCAGTGCCTGCCCCTCCTCTCAGTTTTTCTAATGCTTCCTGTTCTTCATTTTTTTAAAAAGCATATCAATAAGTAAGTAAAATAAGGTAGAAAAATCTTAAACTTCCAATAAAATACACAGCTCTTTAAGGGCAGAGTGAGTCTGAGATAGAAGTTAACTGGAAACTGCTATTGTTAATAGAGTCTACCCTGATATTTAGGTTCATGGAATTACATGGAACACTAATTTCTAAACTTTTAAAAAATATCTATACTCTAACAAGGAAACATTTTTGAGCTTTTACTACTTACTGTGTCTTTATTTATAAATTATAAAGGTGCTGCTCTATTAATATAAAATTTAAAAGAATGAGATCAAAAAATTGAATTTTTAATCTTCTCTGTAGTTCAGTGGGCTTATCTTGTTTATATCCCACATTAGCAACTTGGGATTAGAGAAGAAACTTTTCAAAAAGGAGTACTTAATGAGTAGGTCCATAGCCTGAGTACACTAGACAGAGAATAGGCCTCAAATCTGAAACTTCTGCATTTTATACCTGCAGGGGGAGTAAACAGGCTATTTATGGGAACCTAAAATTGCCAGTCATTGATATCAGGAACAAAGAGCTAACAAGTGATTTATCTGAGAGTTTCTTGCCTCATTTTATACCACAGAGAGACCCTAAATAGTAGGTTCCATGGGCACCTGGGTAATAGTGAATTCTAAGTACATTTCAGAAGGAGAGGAGTTTTCCATTGAAAAGGACAACAGAGTAGAAAATTATTACTAACTCGACTCTTCTAGGTCAAAGTTCTAGGCTTAGTTTTAAGGACATCTTATTGGGGATAGTTATAAATTTTCAAATAAAAAGAAGTAGTATTTATTGATACTTAGTCTGTATCTGGTTCAGTGCTATACGTGTAGTATTGTGTGTAATTTTTAATATAGTAAACCATGAGGTGTAGGTACTGAGACTTAGAGAATTTGATCAAAATATAATCTCTTCAAATTTATATATTTTTTCATATGATTTGTATTTTCATTTACTCATTAGTGACTATTCATTTGTTTAATGATTATTTAATAATTAATTATTTAATAATTAATACCTACCAAATGCTCAGGGTACAAAAATGACAGAATAGTTTCTGCTTTCAAGGATATCATGATCTAGTGAAACAAGAAATGAGTAGCATTTGTGTAGCATTGTGATATTTATAATTACATTTCTTTTATCCCATTTAATATTCATAATACATTTTGCAAATAGGGAAATTGAGTCTCTGAGACAGAACTTAAACCCAAGCTGGTCAATCATTTATTAAACTCTAGTCCCCTATTTATATTTAGATGAGTAGAACCATGTCCTAACCAAGTTTATTATAGGTTTCAGATTAATTTCCTCTGTAGTATAGTTGGTTCTATTTAAGGAAGTTGAAGACCGTATTAGATAACTTATATGTTATTATGTTTTTAACTCAGTTTTACATAGAAATTGCTCTATATTCCTAATATATATAAAATGTATTTTAGGTGTGGTTTTATTCATATACTCTTTAAAGACCAGAGGATGAAATTTTTACAATCTTTGCCACCCTCTGTTTATTCAGTTAGTTAAAATAAGCTCTGTCTTCTACTTTTACCACAGGCAACTTCAGAGTGGACCTTGGATTACCCTCCCTTTTTCGCATGGTTTGAGTATGCCCTGTCCCAGGTTGCCAAATATTTTGATCAAGAAATGCTGGATGTCTATAATCTGAATTACTGCAGCTTACAGACCTTACTGTTCCAGAGATTTTCTGTCATCTTCACAGATGCACTCTTTGTATATGCTGTTCATGAGTAAGTCTGAGAATGTCATTTTGTGTGGAAGGCTTTGATGAATTAGTATGGTATTAACTAGTATTGATTTGTTCCTGATTGGAGGAAAACAAAGTTCATATAACTTACTATTTAGAGCAAAACTAATAACAATATGTTTGGAAGCTATAAAAGTATGATTATAACAATGATAGCAAAAAGGTAAGGGGTGAAAATGGAAGTATTCTGTTGAAATATGTGAAGTAATATGAAATGGTAAAATGTAATATCAGTATAAACTGTAACAAGTTAATCATAACTTTAGAAGCCAAAAGTAAACCATGGGGAAATAAAAGAAAACAAAATTGTATAGGTAAAAAGCAAATGGTAGAAATAACACTTAATATTAAACATTTTAATTAGTGTAAAAGATGACAGGAAAATTGAAAAAGGAATACAAAATGGATGGAAAAATGGAAAATAAGTAATAACATGATAGATTTAAATGTAAACTTATCAATAATTATATACATTAAATGTAAAAGTTCTAAACACTTGATTACAGAGACAGTTTGAATAAATAAAAATCCAAAATTCAAATTAAAAAAAATGCTACAACAGTCCAAAACTGTGTCATTGTGTTTTAAAATGCACAGTGATCAGTTACAGTCTAGCTGAATCTTGTGGAAGAACATGGGAATAAAATGGGGCTACATGGCAGAGGTATTCATAAGAGATTGTGAATGTTGTGAAAAGTAGCCCAAGTAGAGTTCCCGGAACATTTCTCTTATCCCAAAATGACTCCATTTGCTATTCTTTCCTCCCTAGCAGACCACCAAAGACTTCTGTAGTCTACCATATTCTTTGGGATGTACACACATATAAGTGAGCACAAATACACTTGTGCACACGTATGCCACCAGTGGAGTTTCTGTTCTAGTAAACTCAAGTGCTTTTATTATTTTTTTTTTTTAATAGAGGCATGTTTTATTTATTTATTTATTTGTTTGTTTGCTTGTTTATACATGCACTGGGTACAGTCAGAAGCACGGGAGGGTGAGAGAATTCACCAGAGCCAGAGCGAGGAGCAGAGCAGGCAGAAGCGAAGTACACTGCTGAGGGGAGCAGCGGGCAGCAGGAGAGGTCTGTGCCATGTGGGACCCTCCTCTGGTGGCCGGGGAGCAGCCCGGGATTGAACTGGCACTGCAGAGGCCGCGGGCAGCTTTGCAACCCAGCGCTCAACCGCTGCGCCACCGGGGAGGCCCTCAAGTGCTTTTAATTATTCTCTCTGGATTCTTTGCCTCATGAAGATTCTTCACAAATTTTAAATTATGTTCATATTTTTACATTTTACATCTTTTATTCATATATTACTTTTAGGTAGTTGAATGCATATATATATAGAAGGTCTCTCTCAGTGGCTTCCACGTAGAAAGTTCTCAGTTAATGTTGGTTTCTATTCTATCCTAATACTTAAGCCTGCTAGTGTGAATGTGACAGCACTAGCTAATAGCTAGTCAGTGACCCTTGTCACATATAAATGGAAAATTTCTGTTTGTGACACCCTCTATCCTGAACCCTTGTCCCATTCAGGAAAGAGTCCCCTGAGAATATTTTAACCCCCGCTCATTCTCATTGGGTAACTCCTGTTGGACACCCTAACTTTCAATCTGTCTATGACCTGTCACAAGTTGGAAGGGAAGGTAATTTGTAAAGGCATGCCTTACTTTTGGGTCCTTGGTGACTATTTTTTACTTTTAATTTCTTGAACTCAAAATATTTTAGTTCAAGCTCCCAGGGAAAGTATATACAGGCAGAAAGAGGCAATAAGATTCATTTCTATCCTCAATATAGTGGGAACAGTTAAATAAGGTATAAATTGTTAAATCTGTGTGCCAATTTTCAGAACAAGGCATTAGGTACAGATTATTTGCTTGATTTTCTCAATTACTCTGTAAGGTTACTATCTCTATCAGGAAACTGAGGCTCCATGTGAGAAAAGCAATTCACTTTTGTTACCCCCCTCACTTTAATTACATCTTTATTGGTCTATTAATTGTTTTAAATTTGTTTTTAGAATTTGACAATATTCAAATGAAACACATTTTAAAATCTTGTCAAAGTTTTGGAAAACAGAAAAGCGTATACACAAAGTAGAATGAGCCACACTCCTCCACCTCTAGCTGTCATTATCAACTTTTTTGTGCATATTATTTCAGCCCCTTTTCTGTCTCTGCATATAACTTCTATGAAATACAACTGGAATCATACCTATTATTACTTCTATCTTGGCCTTTAAACTGTGTACATTTTTACAAAGGGTTTTTAAAATTATTTGGAGCTACAACTATTCCTAGTTTGTCTAGCATGAGGGCATATAATTTAGAGTGTTATTTTGTTCTGGTCTGCATTTTTTACTCTTAGTGACTGAAATAGTGTATGCCCTCCCAATTTTCAGAATACTTACTTTCCAGTTGTTGGTAACCATTTTTTTATTTTTAGTTTTATTAATTGAAAACTTTGTTTCAAGTCAGCAGAGCTAATAAAGAGACATAGAACTGAACCTTGGATCTTTGTTTCTGTCACTACCCTTTTAAGGTGTCAAGAATGTCAAATTTATAGGTAGTGGTTAATAAAGTGTATCAATATGCTCAGGAAATTTTGTTACATTCTAATGAAGATCAAAGTTATTTCTGATTTTTTCCTGATGTTTCAATGTAGGTGCTGTAAATGCATTGATGGAAAAAAAGCAGGTAAAGATCTTACAGAGAAGCCCAAGTTTATTCTATCGGTTTTACTGCTGTGGAACTTCGGGTTATTAATTGTGGACCGTATCCTTGACATTTTTTGTACTAATATATGCTAAGTATAAGATTAGTTCTTTTTTATAATGATTGTGAAATATGTGGTTATTTTAAATGGGTGTGTGGTGAATTAGTGGGTTTTCAAACTGTGGTCGGTCTCTGTCCAACTTTACCAGACTCTGGTTTTTAGAATACTTTGTCATGAAAATTTGGTAGCAATATGTAAAAACCAGTTAAACTACCAGTAAGCAATATGCTGGGATTTGTTAGCTGTCTTCAGATTAATCTAATACATATATTTCAAATAACTTTCGAACGCATTCTAAATACCTTTAATGGAAACAGCATAATCACAGTGTTGCTTATGGGAACAGGTAGGCCTTCTTGCTTTTCTGTCATCTTGGCTTACCACATATTAATCAGCAAAACTTAAATCCAGAGGATCTGAATGTAACTAAAATCCTTGAGGTAGAAGCATAATATTTTACAATTTTCATAAAAGTAGCTATATGTGAGGGAAACACCCAGACTTTAGTTTAAACCTGATGTGGAATGAAATCTTAGTTATGTGGCCGAGTTCGCTTTAGTCCATGAGTAAATTGCCATCTCTGAGCTCTAACTCCCTCCCAGGTTCAGCATTAGGCTTAATAAGATAATAAATGGACTATAAGCAATGGAGTCCTGTGTGCTAGTGGCCTTTAGTAGCTGTAAAGAGCTTCCTTTCTCATCCCTAATTTTAAAAAACAAAACAAAAAACTTCTTGCCCTTCAGCTGCTGGGTCTTTAAGATTAAAAAAAAAGAGAGAGAGAGAGAAAGTTTCCTGGCTTTCTTCTTAAAATATCAATTTTTTTTACCCCCTATGATAATCTTTAGCATTACATACATTTTAGTTGAAGAATTTGTTTCAGAATTTTGTAGAAAACACATTTACAGAAGTTCGAACTAGTAGTGATATTTTATCTTTAACTTAACTGTTAAGAAGGCATTTGTAATTTTTATACTTGATCTGCTGGCACAGTTCATTGTAAATTTGTTATCCTCTACTCTTTCCTTGACATAAGTCCAGATATTCATTTCCAGTATAATGGCTTTTTATTTGGTTTAATGCTACTCTCCATTGCACGATTATTTCAGGTAAACACAAAATAGACCAATTTGATTTTCCCCCCTTAATTTTGGTTTTTAGCTTATAAAGTCATCAATATAGTGGGTGATGGGTAAGCGTTATAGCAACTGTTTTGAATAGCCAAGGACTATAGACATTTTTATTAAGTATTTCTCACAAATTCCATCTTTTCTTTTGATAATAATTTTCTTCATTTTACGTATGGGAAAATTATACTCCACAAGTTTTTCTGAGTTTGGCAGTTCTGAAATAAACTTGAGTGTCTATACTGGTTGAGCTAATTTCTTTAGGAATGGAATTTTCGGGAGTATTAACAATATGATAACTATGATGATGCACCTTTACCACCAGAATGTAGCATAGGGTAACAGAAAATATAGGATTTAGAATCAGAAGACCTCAACTGAAATCCTGTCTAACCCTGATAATCTGTGTGTCTCAGTCAGGAGTTATTCAAATGCATTGAGTGCTTCAGATCAGGTACATTATATATAATGTCTTATTTAGTAAACCTCACAACTACTCTGTAAGGTTGTTATATTTATTATCCTCCCTTTTAGAGGAAGAAATCAGAAGTTCAGTTTTCTGGGCCACTGAATCTCTGGGATTGGGGTTTGTTAATCTCCAGAGAATTTGCTACACTATCAGGTTTGGAAACCTCTAACTTAAGGCTAGTCATTTAACCCTCTCAAGCTCAAGTTTTCTCATCCTTAAAATGAGATTTACCCCTTCTTACATTTTTATTTCTAAAATGGGGCTTTACCTCACAGGAACTTTGAAAAGATCAAGTTTGATAATCTATTTTAAAATTCTTTGTCAATTATAATTGTCTGGATATAGTTTTTTCTTTTAATCACGTAGTACTTAAAACATAATTGATGTACAATGAATGATTCTTGGATAGTTTTTGAATAAACTAAAGCTTAGCCATAAAACCAGCTAGACCATCAGTGAATCCTAAATTATGAAACTGGTGAAGAACCAATGTAAGCATCCCGTTCTTTTTCCTTATCATTCCTAACTCATATTTTCTAGACTACACGGGATGAGACAGTGAGGGAAGGAACTTGGCCTTTCATGGCCCCTTTGGCAGTTCCCTTTGCTGAACCTCAGAGCATTAGCTCATTTGATCCTTCCAAAATCCCTGTGAGGTAGGTAGAATTCAGACTTCTTTAGTTATAGTCAACTTGGTTTTAGTCTGTTTTTACATCAGAATGCTTTTAGTTCTCCAAGGTAGTGTTTTAGGATCAATACTGTACTTTATGTCTTCAAGCTGATGGCTATATGTTACCTGATCTGTAAGATTTATAGGGTTCTTAACAAAAAAAGACTTAAATGATGCTTCTTTGGTAGTATAGCATCATATGTACTTCTTTAAATTCTCATTGTAACTGACCTTTAGTTCCTTAGAGGGACTTTGAAATTTATTACGATATTACATCCTGTATCTCATCATCAAGCTTAGTACCTAACAAATGGTTGTTGAAATAATGAATTAATGACCCATTAAACTCAATATAAAGCTCACTGGAATCACTTGCTTATATTTTTCTAATATTGCATGTAAACTATTTACCTGAATTTTTAAAACTTTTTGTCTTATCAGAAATCTTTTATCAGAAAATGTAAGCCATATACAAAAGTAGAGAAAATAGTCTAGTGAACGCCACACATGCAGAGGATTATTTTGAACCATTAGTTCACTTGATCCTTCCAAAATTCCCAGAGGTCATATTGCCCTCGCTAAGAATATCTTTTAAAATCTATGTTTTTAGTTGTAGTAAAATACACACAACATATAGCCTACCACATTAACCATCTTTAAGTACATGATACAGTAATGTTAAGTATAATCACAGTGTTGTGCAGCCAATCTCCAGTGCCCTTTTATTTTTAACAAACTTTATTTAAATAATTTTAAATTGATAGGAAATTAGCATGGTCAGTACAGAGAATTCCTATATCCCTCACCCATTTCCCCCTAATGTTACATCTTATGTAACTATGACGTTCATGAAAACTAAGAAAGCATCATTGGTACATTAAGATTTCACCAGCGTTTCCACTAATGTCCTTTTTTTTGTTCCAGGATTCAATCACGAACATTACATTATTGCATTGAGTTTACCCTAAAATTTAACATGATATTTCCCTTCTAAATTTTCTAGAAAAGACATGTGGAAGGAGCATTTCTTTTTGCTGTTCTCCTTCATTTCAAGCACATCTACCTCTATGTAGCACCAGCGTATGGTATTTATCTGTTGCGATCTTACTGTTTCACTGCAAATAAGCCAGGTAAGTTTTAGCAATCATGGCAAAACCTTTTTTTTTTAATTTTTTTTAATATTTTATTTTATATAATTCTTACATCATTTTTCATCTTTGTACAATGTATGCATTTTCATTTTGGTTATATTCCCCATACAATTGCAAACCCCCCTTATTTTGACTCTAGTTCTTCCTCTCCCCGCCATTCTCTAATCCCCCCCACCCCCACCCCCACCCCCAGTGTGGCTCTGGTTTATAGTTGCTTATTGGTTTTGATTATTACTTAATCATGGCAAAACCTTTATTTTATTTTTCTTTAGTTTTGTGCCTTAGGGAGAGGATATTATGCGATATAACAGACATCTCTCAGTTACTGATCCTGTAGTCCCTTTCCCCATTCTAACTTCCCTTTGCTCTTGCCACATCCACATCATAAAATTAGTGTACCATCATCAGGAGATACTCTCGTTTTAGCACATGGTATAAGTTGCGGCTTTCCATGCTCCTTGCTAATGATTATATTCCTTTTCTCTAGATGGATCTATTCGATGGAATAGTTTCAGCTTTCTTCGTCTTATTTCCCTGGGACTGATTGTTTTCCTAGTTTCTGCTCTTTCATTGGGTCCTTTCCTGGCCTTGGTAAGCCTTTTGTTTTTTATGAAATAATACAGGTTTTTTTGTTGTTAGAAAAAATAATAAAGCCAAGAATATATAAGCAAAACTCCTTATTTACTCCTCCCTTGTATGAGTCCCTAAAGATAAGATGATATTCTTTCATTTTTGTGTATATTCCAGTATATGTGTTTATATATGTGTATGTTCTACATATCTCACATACACAATCATTATTTTTTTAAAGATTTATTTATTTATGCATACAAGAGCTGGGGTACAGGCCAGAGGTGTGGGGGCTGTATTTCCTTGTATCTTGTCCCATTCAACAGATGAAGTTGGACGAAAAGAGGGTCTAAAGGGACCTCCCTGGAGGCTCAAGGGGTTAAGCACAGCACTATGAAGCAATCCACAGCCTCTGCAGCACGAGCTTAATCCCCACCGGCCAGGGAGCTACTCACATGGCACAGCAGACCTCTCTTGTCTCGCCCGCTGCTCCCCTCAGCAGTGTGTTTCAGTCAGTCTGCCTGTTCTGTTCCCCACTCTGTCTCTGGTGAATCCTCTCACCCCCAGCACCTCTGGCCTATATCCCAGTTCTTGTATGCATAAATAAATCTTTAAAAGAAAAAGGGGGGGGGTCTTTGAATTGCTGTGAATCTCACAATGGCTTACTTGTGAGAAGAAAGATTAGATCCCAGATCTACAACTTTCTGTGTTCTATGCCATAGACAGTTCCCTAGTTCTTTTCTTGAATTTGGAAAAGACTGATCACTGTTTAATTTCTTTTCAATAGAACCAGCTGCCTCAAGTCTTTTCCCGACTCTTCCCTTTCAAGAGGGGCCTCTGCCATGCATATTGGGCTCCAAACTTCTGGGCTTTGTACAACGTTTTGGACAAAGTGCTGTGTGTCATTGGTATGGTAGCAATCCTTCTTACTGACACTATGAATATTGAAAGGGCTAGTCACATTGAGAAATGGAAAAACCTGCTTTGTGTTTTGAATGAGACTGAACTGTTTGTTCTTCAGCCCTGCATTTAGCTTTCAGAGTGAATAGGGGACTGAGGCGTCAAAGTACACAGACTACATTCGTTGTAAAAGCTCATCGTGGTGAAGAGTTGTCAATTCTTTCCTGAGGAAAAACAAATTTAAAATGTAGACATTTTTAAAAGGTACTCTTGCCTTAAGTAAAACATTATTCAGTAGTTAACCTGATTTTTAAATTTAAAACTTAAATATGTGAGGAAGTAGGTAAATAAATGTGACTTTGGTATTAAACTAATTTTTTTTTAAAATGATAATCTTGCATGAGATGAGAAACCTAGGCAGTGTTTTTATTTTTTTTATTTATTTGTTTATTTATTTATTTATTTATTTTTTGTGGGACCCTCACCAGCGGCGGCCAGGAAACGAACCGGTGCAGCAGAGGCTGTGGGCAGCCTCGCAGCCCAGCACTCAACTGCTGCACCACCAGGGGAGGCCCGGCAGTGTTTTTAAATTTATACCTTGAGACGGTTCTGCTGAAAATAATTCACTTTGGGATAAATCATTGTCTCTCATTTGTAAATACAGCCTGGTTTAATGGGGAATGGCAGAGAAGGTTTAACAAACTTCTGTAATGGGTCAGATAATTTAGACTTTAAAAGCCGTCTAAAAGGAGGGTTTGGGAGGAGGCAGGTTTCAAACCTTTTAAAAATGTAAAAAGCATTCCTAGTTTCTGTACCATGCCAAGCCAGGTCACAGGCTGGGCTTGACCTTGGGCTGGTATTTGCTGATGGCTTGGTTTGGAGGTCCATCTGCATAAATTGCTACAGTGGGCAAGTCATTTGACCCCTCTAACCTTGCTCTCCTCACTGTAATAAAGTGATAATGGTACTTTACCTGTCCTATGCAGCATGTTATAAGAAACAAGTGCAGCAAAAAAGAACTTGCATGCTAGTCAGTAGCAGGGGCGTTGGAGTCAGACAGACCGGTGTTCAGTTCTGCTACCAGTTATTTGTGTGACTTTAAGCAAGTTAGTCTACCACTGTGTGCCTCAGAGGGCTAAAAGTAATGGCTGCAAAGCCTTTGGTAGATGCAACCTCTTAGTTTTCAATACATACTTGTAGGGAACTCTAAGTTGGTGTTATCCCATACCCACTGTGAATCCACACACAGTGTGGATGTGTTATTCTTAAAGAGTAATTTCTTAACATTTACATTTTTTTTAAAAATCTTTAAATAACCAGTGTGGTATGAGATACAAAGGTGACTTGCTTTGTCTGAGTTCGGAAACTGATTTACCTCACCTTGTATGGATGTCTCAAAGCTATCTGAACTGGAAAGGTAGGGGCAGATTAGGCAACTATATTTCAGGGAAATAATTATGAGCTCTAAGAGAGAATTAGGCTAAAGGGAAAAGGGAAAAGATGAATGAATAGAAAATATGTTTGATAGTCTATACCTTTCCCACATTTTATTGATTTTCAGCAGCATTAGACAGGACTATGCAATGCTCAGACTAGCCCTTGACTGTCCTGTTAGCTTGTTTGGGCTGGGGCTTGCCTCATCTGTCTCAGACTGGCTTCATTTAATACTTATTTCTTGAACTCCTGTATGCTGGGGATAAGAAATGAATACATAAACAGAATACAATACAATATGGAGAATGCTGAAGAGAGACATGTACTAGGTATAACTGGCCCACAAGAAAATCAGCTCCACTTCTTGATTTAGGGGTTTTCTCAGATGAGTGAATAAATTAGAAGTTAACTTCATAAAGTGAATGGGTCATTGTAAGGAAAGCCTGTTCAGAAGAACACAAATGTTGAGAGTGGTGTGTCAGTTCATTATGGTCAAGTCACTTTTAACCAAGTGGAGTAGATGAAGCCAAAGAGGTAAAAGGGAATAGTTTATGGAAGACACTCTATGTCCTACTTAGGACTATGGATTTCCCAGTAGGCATGAAGGTTTCAAAGCTGGGTGTGATATGGTCAGACATGCCTTTTAGAAAGCTCATCTTAGAGATGAGAGCAGATTGCTAATCACGTTGCCTGCCAGTAAAGTTCTTGCTAAGTTGCACAAATTCTTGGTGCTAGTGCAGACAGTTGCTTTACATGGATAATCTCAAGACCAGAGGCATTTTAGGTAAAACAGTCAGAAATGTGTTCATGAAATCTTGACCTTGAAGTAGCAATAAAATTTAATAGCTTTTTTTTTCCTCAAGGAGTTGATTGGTAAAATATAGTATGTCATTAATAAAAATTAAATAAACCGTATGCTTACTCTGTAGGTGTAGAATTGAAACTTCTTGATCCCAACAAGATTCCCAAGGCCTCAATGACAAGCGGTTTGGTTCAGCAGTTCCAGCACACGGTTCTTCCCTCAGTAACACCCTTGGCCACCCTCCTCTGCACTCTAATTGCCATCTTGGTAAGAACTCATTTATTGAGTCTCCCCTGTTCTTTTGTATGTCTGAGCAAATTTTAACTTTCACTATTTTCTAATTTTAATGTTCAAATTTTTCCTTTAAAGATTTTATTTATTTTGTGTGGAAGAACTAGGGTGCAGGCCAGAGGTGTGTGTGGGGAAGAGGGTTCAGAGGATTCACCAAAGACAGAGTGGGGAGCAGATAGGCAGATCTGTGAGATACGCAGCTGAGGGGAACAGCAGGCAAGAAGGAGAGGTCTGCTGTGCCATGTGGGTCAGCTCCCTGGCCAGGAATTGAACTCAGGCAGTCACAGTGGACTTTTGTGGTGGTAGTACTGAGATTTAACCCTTAGGCCCCCAAAGTTCAAGTTTTTCAGTTCCTGGCTATAATCCTGCTGCGGATTGAGTCACTTCTTAATTCTTAGGGTAACTTTGACTGTGATCTGGAAAGATTACTAGTAAGGCCTCTGTGAGAGAGACTCTTGCCATCTGTTCATGCTTGGATGAGGAGCAAAGAAAAGCCTAGGAGGGAGGGAGCGTGGACCACACTGTGGAGAAACAGGAAATGCTCTTAGGGACATCAGCTTTTTGTAGTTGCTTTCATCTTTAGCTGACTGGTGGAGTGTATAAATATGTTGTCTTGATGATGATGAGTTGAAAGGGTTAACAATGGCTTATTGTGCATCAGATAATCTATGAATCAGATGCTGTTAGAGGCTTCCAGTTGTTTTCATTTGTTAGTGATCATCAGATCCTCAATTTCATGATATAATTTTAGTAGCAGGCAATATAAACAACACAGTCCTATCTATGTTGACACTCAGCTTTAATTTGGTTTCTAAGTGACCAAACCTAACAAGACACCTGACTCGACTTAGCTGCATGGCAGGTACCACTGGGTCATTAAGCTTAGCTGGCCCACTTGTTCACACGTTCCAACAGAGGTAAAAACTTCTCTAAAGCCTCAGCTGCATTGGGATGCCATGGTTTTATTGTAAGTGGCAGTCCAGCCCACAAAGCTAGGTGTTCATTTATTAATCTGGTAAAATCTAGTTTATTATTAGCCCCAAAATATCTATAAACTTTTATACTCTAATAGGCTCAGCCACCATTAACTAGTTATGAAGGTGTAATTAAGGGCTTATTTTCTGGATTATTTATAGGTTACTATTAATTTTGATGAATCTATTCATTTTAATGAATTAATATAATTTCCAAATGCCTTTTTTTCCCGAGAAGTTGTTTCATGTTGGCTTTTGGCGGACTGTTGGCAAAGTGTTGAATTATGGAGACTCGCATAATGTCTGCTGTGTTTCAGCGGAGATGATGCCAATTATATTCACCTGAACAATGTTTCTGTGAAACCTATTTTAAATGATACTGAAGTTTTATCTTTGCCTATTGTTTCTAGCCCTCTGTTTTCTGTCTTTGGTTTAAACCCCAAGGGCCCAGAGGCTTTCTCCGATGTCTGATTCTTTGCGCCTTGAGCGCCTTCATGTTTGGGTGGCATGTCCATGAAAAAGCCATACTCCTGGCAATCCTCCCAATGAGGTAAGAGATAGTTTATTCTGTCAGCATCATGGCATATTTCACAATGATCCTGTTATTTCTATTTGATTTGTGCTATCTTGACATGTTCAGTGGGATGGACAAAGGCAAAGGTATAAAGGAACAGATTTATACCAGGATAGAACAGGCGTGCTCAACATGGGAGGTCTGTGCATGACTAAAGGTTCTGAGGTTACAAAATTTTGTGTATTGTGTATTGCTTCTGCGTTTTATTTTGAAAGGGATACTGTAGTGATTAAGAACCTTGATACCAGGTTCTGGATATTGAGTATGGAAAAAGTATGGGCTGTGGGATCATCGCAATTGTGGAAATAGCTTCCCATATTCTTGTTAAGTGTTGTTAGTCAAAGACTGAGTCCATTATGGAATAATACCTAATGTTTTCACAGCTCTTCAAAATTTCCACAACTGTTATTTTGGGGTTTTGTTTTATTTGTGCTCTCTGCTGCACCTCACTTCCTATTCTAAGTAATTAGAATAGTAGATATCCCATCTTAACATCTGTAGAAACTGGGGCTCAGAGAGTTTAAATGCCTTATCCAAAGTCACATAGCTAGTTAGGAGAGTTAGGACTTAACCCTGAATCTTAAGATGTTGAGTCTTAGGACCTTTTCACTGTGCCATTATAAAAAATAAAAATAAAAGGCACTTTAAATGCAGTGTTGTCCATTTTATGTATTATAATTGAAACCAAGTATGGTTAAATAAGTGGTAATAGAATTGACCTTTGTTCCTGAGATTTTTCTTGAATTCTGAGAGACCTCATTTAAGCTCTGAAAGAACGTTAAGCGAATTTGTCAAGTTGATATATGGCTGTCTGAGTTCATTTAGCAACTTGGAGTTTCCAAATTAAAAAATAGGACGAAACTTTTAATGCTGTTAGTTAAAATTCATACTGAACACCAGCAGGTACAGGGCCTTACGCAAGAGAAGAGCTACAAAGTTGGAAATGAAACCCTAAGTCCTGTTTCCAGGCTACAACCTCTAAGCAACTCTTAAAGTCAAAACATCCCGTTCTTTGTAGAAGGTAATTAGGGAAGCCACATTCTTGTGTGAATATTCCCTGAATCGGTGCAGTCATTCTACCACTTAAAATTTCCCACTAGAAAATTAGTATTACCAATTGATTTGGACTTGTAGCAAAGATCAGTATGTTATTTTATGTTTAAGCCAGTTCTGGAAATAATAGATACAGCTTATTTAAGGCATTTGTAAGTGTAAGTTTCAGTTGTTTTAAGGAATTATTATGAGAATTTTAATTTTTAGCCTTTTGTCTGTGGGAAAAGCAAGAGATGCTTCGATTTTCCTGATTCTGACCACAACAGGACATTATTCTCTCTTCCCTCTGCTCTTCACGGCACCAGGTAAATAGCTTCTCTTTAGAGAGATATATTTAACTGCCATGCCCTTTTCATCGGGCCTAGAAATCAATACTGTCTGATTTAAACAACCTTAAAACCTCTTGGAAGAAGCGAGCTTATCCATTCTCTTAAATATAACCTCCAATTTGTCCCTAATCCTCAGTGTGTTGAGATGGCACAAAAAATGCATAGTCAAGCTTAAAAGCATTACTAGACCTATATAGCTTTATCAGGGTGCTTAAGTATCATAAACTTTCTCTTATGGACCTTTTTTTTTGCTTTTTTAACAGAACTTCCCATTAAAATCTTACTCATGTTGCTATTTACCATCTATAGTATTTCCTCACTGAAGACTCTCTTCAGGTAATCAAAAGAAGTACCTTTAAAATTATATTTACTCTTGTGAAATATTTACTCCTAAATAGTCAAATAAACCTTTTAAACTTCATTTTTAAGTTATAATGATGGGAGGAGGGGAGTTATAATGATAGTATAACAACATTACAAGAAATTGGCAAATAGAGGGAGAAATTACCCATAATCTCATCACTAACATGGTGACATAGTTTGTTATGTTTTTAGTTTGGGGACTATTTGAGAAGGAACTACCAAAATCAAATTGAATATATAGATGAAAACTAAAAACTGGAAACTAAAGTACACATTATGAGTAAGGCCACATAAATACAAACATAGCTTAAAGATTTGTGAAAATTGTTGATACTGAATTAGGCTGGAATTTATTCTCTTCTCAGCTTCCATGTCACATTATTTGTATAATTTTTTTAAGCTTGCAATGGTTCATATTTAATTATGGCCATAAGATTTCATCTACTTAATTTTATTAAAACTCAATTATGACCATGTGACCCAGCAGTTCTACTCTTAGGTGCGTGCTCAGAAGAGGTGAAAACAAATACTCAGACAGATGCTTGTACGCAAATAGTCATTGCTGCTTTATCCACGATAGCCAAAATGTAGAAGTAACACAAGTGTCCACCAACACATGAATGGATAAACAAAATACAGCACATGCTTATGATGGAATTATTCAGCCAGAAAAAATAAAGTTCTGATACATGCTACAGAAGATACGAACCTTGAAAAATTAGACTAAGTGAAATAAGCCAGGCACAAAGGGATCGCTACAAGAGCAAATTCTTAGAGAACGAAAGTAGATTAGAGGTTATGGGCAAGGGGTGGGGCTAGCCTGGGGTTATTATTGCTTAATGTTTACAGAAATTCTCTCTGGGGTGTTCAGAATGTTTTGAAAGTACATAGTGGTTATCTCTGTGTGACATTGTCGGTATACCAAATGATACTGAATCAAACACATGAAAATAACAAGTTTTATGGTGTTTTACCAAAAAAACCCAAAAACACATTTCAAAGACCCTGAATTACATGTTGTCTACCATAATCTTAGTCCAGTATTCGCAGCATCCAGCCCCCTTTCCTTTTCCAAATGCAGAGCTAATGTTGAGCTTCAGCTGCCGGACAACTCAGGTAGATGGTGGGTGAATTGGGACGACTGAGAGACTGTAATGGTTTAGAGTTAGCATTTCTTTCCTAAATGTGACATTTAATACACTCTTTTGACTCTGGCTTTGGCTGCACTTCACATCAAGACAGTGCAGGTGGAAAGCGTTAGCTGAGACATGTTTGCTACACCAGAATGACTCATCTAAAATCAGACTTTGTTTTTTCTTCAGAAAAGAAAAACCTCTTTTTAATTGGATGGAAACTTTCTACCTCCTTGGCCTGGGGCCTCTGGAAGCCTTCTGTGAATTTGTATTCCCTTTCACCTCGTGGAAACTGAAGTACCCCTTTATCCCTTTGTTATTGACCTCAGTGTATTGTGCAGTGGGCATCACATATGCTTGGTTCAGACTGTATGTTTCAGCATTGACTGACCCACCTGTCGGCAAGACAAAGAAGCAATGAATAAAGGAACCACTTGGGTGTATTCCAAGCAATTATTTCATGGGAAATTAATCAGAACTTGAAGAAAGTTGCTGGTGGCATGAGCCATTCATTTCAGTAGGTCTGTTGGGGGACCATTCTTCCTGACTTGGCCTCGCCCACCCTAGCAACCTGATTATCACCATGGTGAGAAGCCACTTGGCCTCCATAAGCTGTGAAGCACATCTGAAACAAATCTCGCCTTTCCCTGTTAAAATTGAGATCATTCAGACTGCTGCGCTTGCTCAAGGCAGGCAGGGATTCCGAGCAACAACATATTATTTGTAGCCTGTAGCCTGTGATAATCTTGTGCTAAGAAAAACATAAATAAAATGCCATTTTGTATTTCTGCACAGAAGTATTTTGGATCATTACCAGCTTCTCCATTTTCCTGTTGGCATGCACACAGATGGTGTACTGTCCTCATTCTGTACACCTTGTTCCAGGAGATTTTTTTTTTTTTTCACCAAATTATACAATGACAATACTAACTAAGCCAGAGGAATATTTAATGAACTGGTTTGGCCTTACAGCAGAGACTGTAGACCACATCTACTCTTATATTGAATTAAGGAAAATTTGTACAGTTTATTTATTCTAACATCAAAATACTGTGATTTTGATAAGACTGCCACTTCTCAAACTTTCCTCAGGTGAACAAACTTCAGTGGGTTTTGGTCTTGTAGTCTCCCTTCCTTAAGAGTACTCCATAGATGCTTTTTACCCAGGATCCCAGTTTGTCCAAAATCTGCTGCACATTCAAATTCAACCAACAGTAGAATTTTTATAAACACTTCATTTATCCTGTATCTCCTAAGAAGATCAGAGAGATTCAGGTCAATGGCATCCTGAGATGCTAATCCAGCTCTCCCGTCTCTTAAACTCACTCTGTTTTCCCAGAGTTCTGAATCTCACTGCAGAGATAGAAGGGACAGAAGTATCGACCCTCTATCCTATTTTCCTTACTGCAGTCCCTCTTGTACCCTGTGTTACCTCTCTCTTCACAACTTAGAAATCCTGTGTGCTGTTTTGTGCCTCTGCTTCCTTTCATTCCTGGTGCTTCCTCTCTCTGCTGACTTTTTTGCCCTGATTGTAGGTAGTGCTTCAAGATTCAACTTAATTGCTTCCACATCTGTAGATAAATCACAGTGATTAAGATTAGAAGTCTGGGGCCTCCCCGGTGGCACAGCGGTTGAGCGCTGGGTTGCGAAGCTGCCCGCGGCCTCTGCGGCACCGGTTCGATCCCCGGCTGCCCCCCGGCCACCGGAGGAGGGTCCCACATGGCGTGCAGACCTCTCCTGCCGCCCGCTGCTCCCCTCAGCAGTGTACTTCGGTCCTTCTGCCTGCTCTGCTCCCCGCTCTGGCTCTGGTGAATTCTCTCACCCTCCCGCGCTTCTGACTGTACCCAGTGCATGTATAAACAAAAAAACAAACAAATAAATAAGTAAATTAAAAAGCCTAAAAAAAAAAAAAAAAAGAGTAGAAGTCTGATATTAAACCTCCATCTTTTTTTTAACCTATAGCCAAATTGTTTCTTTGGCCACAGTTTTCTCATCTTTTTTTTTTTTTTTTTTAAAGATTTATTCATCTATGCATACAAGAACTGGGGTACAGGCCAGAGGCACCGGGTGGGGCGGGTGAGAGGACTCACCAGAGACAGAGCAGGGAACAGATCAGGCAGAGCAACAGAAATACACTGCTGAGGGGAGCAGCAGGCGAGTGAGGAGAGGTCTGTTGTGCCATGTGGGCTTCTCCCCAGCTGGGGATCAAACTTGTGCTGCAGTGGCTTTGGATAGCTTCATAGGTTGCGTTACAACCCTTTGCACCACCAGGGAGGCCCCAGTGTTCTCATCTTTAAAGTGATCACATAGAACTTTGTCTGACACATATTACATAGTATTTTTATTAATTCTTTCCCCAGAATTGAATATTCCCACCACGTTCTCCCACTATGCCAAGGGTCTACCACCATTGACAGCTATGATACATGATAGTCTGTTTTCCCAAGGAGACTAATAGTTTGAGAGTAGAGATCACATTTATCTTGATAATCGCAGTTTGGGACACAGATGAATAAATGAAGGATATCACGCAGGATATAATTAAAACCTAAATATTTAGTAGTAAAATATTTAATACAAGGAATTCAGTGTAGTTTCTCATGTCTTTGCCAAATAGTGTACAAGCCAAAAAAAAAAAATTTAGATGCATCTCAACAAAGTCAAATTTAATTATGTTCTGTAGGTTGTTACTGTGAAAGTAATGTGGTGTCAGAACTCTAAGAACTCATCTTACACAGAGATAACCAGAACATTCTGCAGAACCTGGAGATTCTTAAGAGTTGCCTCAGAGACTCTGGACCCCATCCCATCTTCCACCAAAGCAAATATGCTTTGATTTATTTCATTTATGAGACTTCTAAGTTTTTGTTTGACTTAAGAGTTCAAAGTCCAAATAGTCTTTTTAAAGCAACTCAACCTCTTAAATTACTAGGAGGGAAATGACTCCAGAGACAGGAATAGCTTGTTTGTGCCAACATAGATTAGAACCCAGACTTCCTGCCTACAGCCCAGGATTTTTCCCAAGCACTATATTTGTATTCATATATCTAAGCTTTGCAGCTTAGATGTGGGTGGTGTTCCCCAACAAATTCCTAGGTTTCAGCAGTTACTAAATAAGTGAAAGTGCTGTTTTGAAATGCAGAATTAAGCAAAGTCAGGAATAAGCTAAGGATACTATCAAAATGTAAACAGGATATATAAACAACTCACTTCTCCCCTGCTTATTTAACTTACATGCAGTGTGCCAAAATTGAACAAGATGAAAGGTAGGAGGGATTTGGTATTCTTGGTCACTGCATCTTTCTCCAGTCAGGCTAGAGGCAAGATTGGAAGGCATAGTAATGGGAATATGTACTGGCATAGCTTCCAGTCCAGCACTGGCATAGCTTCCTTAATGATCTTCACCTGAAAACCCTGTGCCAAGGAAGCAACTTCAGTATCAGAGAAAATTGCCCTCAACATATGTGTAGTCCATGCAGCTTCTGTTTGCAGTTAATGAGAGGGGGTGGGAGAAGGAAATGCATTCCACTGAAATATGACCTTTGAGAAGGATGTTTTACCGTTCAGTACTTTGATGAAATTACATTGTCAGCACAATTGTGGTGAAGAAAAAAAATCTTTTGACCCATCTATCCCTTTTTCTGTGCTCCAGAGAAATGGTTGCTGTGCTAATGGCAGCTGAGGTTAGAACGATTTTTAAAACCTCAAAAGCTTGAATCAATATAGCCATTAGTTTCTCACAATGAAGATCATTAACTAAGCATCCCCATTTTATGTAGAATGGCGGATATATGTACTGATTTTTTTTCAGTCTCAGAAGTCAATATGCTTCTCCAGAACAATATACTTGTATATGTTAAACAGCTAGCGAAAGAACAAGACCCATAATATATTTATGAACAGAATAATTCCAGAATCCTAGAAAGGCTCTCAGAAGAACATTTGGGGTAGATGTGTTTTGCAGTTTTCATGGTTTTCCAGCTTTTTTCACAGTTCTCCAGATTGTAGGACAGTCCTTCCAGTAAAAGCACAAAAGGAAAATCCCACATTGTGTCCCTTTCTGTTGAGTGCCTACTATGTGCCCAATTCTGTGCTGGGTGTTACCTCTTTTAATACTTACTAAAATTTTGGCAACCAATTTATTCATTATTACTTCAAAAAAATATTCACTGAGTTCCTACTGAGTATTACACATCATGCTAGGTGCTAGACATCAAAAGATAAAAAATAAAGACATATTCCTGACTTGAAGGAATTTACATTCTAGTGACTAAACAGTCAAAAGAGCCAGAAAGAGTGGTAGGGGTTAAAGTAGAAGTAATAATGACCTATATCATGCAATCTTTTAGACCATTGTAAGGAATTAAATTTTATTTTAAATCAAATGAGAAGAAAAGGGTCTAAATTTTCCAAAGTTACCTTTGCATATCCATGGAGCAAAATTCAAACAATCCCAGCCACACCGTTCCTTTACCAGGAAGCAACCACTGCTATCAAAAGTCTTTGCGTATCATTCCAGAGATATTCTAAGCGCTGCTAAGTACAGATATACACAAATGATACACAATGTTATGGCCTTACTTTTTTCCTTAGTATATTTTGGAGTTCATTCTATTATCAGTATTTATAAAATTGGATCATTCCCTTAACAATTGTATAGTTATCTGTATTAGTTATCTATAGCTGCATAACAAATTTAGTGTCTGTAAACCATACATTATCTCACAATTTCTGTAGGTCAGGAGTCCAGACAGTTTATCTGAGTCCTCTGTATTAGGGTCTCTCACAAGCTATCAGCAAGGTGTCACCTGGAGCTATATTCTAATCTCAAAGTTCAGTTGGGGAAGGACCTGCTTCCACATTCATGTGCTTGTTGGCAGATTTCAATTCTCTGTTGGTTGTGGGATTGAGACCCTCAGTTTCTTGCTAGGTCAGGCCACCCTGAATTCCTTGCAGGTCAACCTCACATCTAGGAAGCATACAATATGGAAGCTGGCTTCATCAAAGTCAGTAAGAAAGAGTCTGCTAGTGAGACAGATTTATTATCTTATGTAATGTAACCATGGAGCTCACATCCTGTCACCTTGGCCACATCCTATACATTAGAAGGAAGTCACATATCCCACACACCCTGAAGGGATGGGGGTTACACTAGGCCTGGGTACCAGGAGGCAGAGATAATTGGAGACCATCTTAATGTCTGTCCATTAAAGCATCCATTGTATATAGATGAGCTATAATTTATTTAACAAGTTTCCTCTTAATGGACATTTAAGTTGTTTCCAGTATGTTTGCCAGTATGAGTAGTGCTGCAATCAATATCAATATTTCATTCTGCACATGTGCTATGATTTTACTTGTTGTGGGATTAAATTTCTAGAAGTAGAATTTCTGGGTTAAATGCAATGTGCATTTATGATTTTGATAGTTGTTGCCATAGTGATTGTAGAAGTTGCACCAGTTTACATTCTATAGGTGATGTATGATACCTGTTTTCCGACAAATTTGCCAAGGTTGTGTGTCATCAATCTTTTAGATCTTTGCAAATGAGATCTTTTTTTTCACTATCAGATTGCCAAAAACCTAAAATCTAGCAATAGAAAGTATCGCTTAAAATTAAATACCTGCCTGAAGAAATCGTGCTTATTGGACTATTGAAGGGAAAATACCTTAATATTTTAAAGACTTTGTATTGTCATAGTGGTTTTTATTCCTTTTTCCAATTTTGTAATATATCAACATATCAATAAACTGAGCTCCCCCTCCAAAAAAATAAAATAAAATATTGCTCCTTTTACATAAATCTTGGGTGGGAACAGAAATTGGATCAGTTACATGTGCACATATGAAAAAAACTGAAAAGAATTTGATGGTATTTAGTGGAAACAGAAAGCTATATATTCTGAAACTCAGCAATTCTGTTCGTAAGTACAGATGCTAGAGGAACTCTTGAACATGGACTGAAGGAGGTGATATGTACAGAATATGTGCACACACACAAAATCATGTTTCACATTAAGAATTCACCTACTAGGGGCCTCCCTGGTGGCACAAGGGGTTAAGATACAATCTGTGAAGCTCACCGCAGCCACTGCAGCACAAGTTCGATCCCCGGCCTGGGAGGTGACCCACATGGCACAGCAGACCTCTCCTGACTTGCCCGCAGCTCCCCTCAGCAGTATATTTCAGTCAGTCTGCCTGTTCTGTTCCCCACTCTGTCTCTGGTGGATCCTCTCCCCCTCCCCCATCTCTGGCCTGTACCCCAGCTCTTATATGCATAAATAAATAAATCTTTAAAAAAAAAAGTTGGCCCAAAAGAAAAATAGGTGAAAGAGTAACAATTAATCCACAGAAAAGGAAACCAGAATAGCCAATAAACATGAAAAGATACTCAACTTCAGTAATAATCAAGGAAAGGCAAAACAATAATGAAATAACATTTCCACCAAAAGACTTGGCAAAAATAAAGTTTGGCAATGGCAACAGGCAAAGATGCCAAGGGTATGGGGAAATCCAACAAAACCAATGACAAACTTAGAATTATTAAGAGAGTTTAGCAACATTGCTGGATACAGAACAACATTCTAACTAAACAACTATAAAAGGTAATATAAGATGTCCTTTGCAACAGAAATAGAAACTAAAAATGTCTAATGACAAATTCATAAAATGTGCAAGAATTTTATGTTCAGCCAGGATATGGAAACAGCCTAAATGCAAAAACAGATGACTAGATTATGAAGAAGGGGTATATATATGTATATATACATATATGTACATATATATGGTACACACACACTGGAATACTAATCAGCAATCAAAAAAGATAAACTCATCCATTTGCAGCAACGTGCATGAAGTTAGACAAGATAATGCTAAGTGAAATAAGTCAGAAGGGAAAATATAAATACTGCATGTGTCGCTAATAAGTGGAATACAGAGGAACCAAACTAAGAACCAGAGAAAGGCAACCTTAAAAGCTAACTCTTGAAAATTGTCTATAGATCTGAAGCATCCAAGGAAGTAGGGGAGGGGTAGGAAAGGAAGAAGGAAGCCATACAATGGTCTATGGCAGTGGACTATGGGTAATTTGGTGACAGGTACACTATACTAGTGATACATGGAAAGAATCCTAATCTTACCACAATCTTACCAATAAAAAAGAATAAATTATTTGGGCCTCCCTATGGCGCAGTTGGGCCTCCCGGTTGCGAAGTGGTTGAGCTGCAGGGCCGGTTCGATCCCCGCAGCCTCCCAGCGTGGAGGAGGATCCCACTGGTCCCAGGGCTCCTGCTGCTCACAGTGTAGACCTTCAGCCTGCCTGCTGTTTGCTCCCCGCTCTGGCTCTGGTGAATTCTCTCTGCTCCTCCCTCTGGCTCTGAATGTACCCAGTGCTTGTACCCAAATAAATAAATAAATAAATCTTAAAAAAAATTAAAAAAAAAAATAAAATAAAACTATGGGAAAATTATAGTAGTTTAATGAGGACTATAAAAAGACAGGTTAAATAAATGGAGAAATAAACACCATGCGAAGACATGGGAAGGCTCAGCATTTTAAACATATCATTTCTCCCCACATTAATTGATATGTTCAAAGGACTTCCAAGTAATATCCCAACAAGATTTTTCAGTCAATCTGACAAGGTGATTTTAAAATCATTAGAGTAGAGGTGTACAAATAGTAGTGGTGGTGGTGGTAGGAGCAAAAGTAAAAATAGTAGTAGCAGTTCACACTTACTGTGAGCTAGTTTTGGGGGCAAAAATGTGGGTGCCACACCCTACTAAGTATAAAAGAATGTTGATCCCTAATGACTGGACAATGAGATTTTTTTTTGCTCAACATTGGAAGGGTTTTTTTTTTTTTTTTTTTAAGAGAAAGCTGTACAAAGATACTGTCCCCATTATTGGAGGTAAGTGAGCAGAGACTGGACAAGTACTTGACAGAAGGTTATAGATTCCTTTTTTCTTTGATTCCTCAAATTTTTGGCAAACACCTCCTCCCTCAGCCAGGTGCAAGAACCTGAAGTCCTTAATTTCAAGAGTTTGGCTAAACAATCCAATCCTCCAGTTCTCTGAGTTCTTTGTTGCTGACATTCAGCACTAAAGTGTGCCTGTGCGAAAGAATGACTGGAAACCCAGTAAGTGAAAAGTGGCTTTTGTAAGATTTCAATTAATTTCCTTTATCTAAGCTGTGCATCAAGCCCACTTGTACTGCATGTGAAAATAAATGGAGGGGGTCATTTGGGTGGTTTCCAAATCTTGCCTATTATAAATACTATCGAAAAAAACATCAGAGTGCAGGTATCCTTCAAGAAGATGTGGAATTCCATGCAGCGATCAAAAAAGATAAAATCATGCCATTCTCAACAACATGGATAGAGATAGAAGGGATTATGCTCAGTGAAATAAGTCAGAAGGAAAATGAAAAATATCGGATGGTTTCACTTATAGGAGGAATAAAGGCAAACCAAATAAAGGATGAGGGAGAAAAATAATAACATAAAAAAATTAACAAGCAACTAGAAATCAGAGACATACTGCAAGGGAGGAGGAGGGAGAAGGATCAAAACAAGGGCTGGAAGAGCGCAAGGGACTATGGTGATGGTGCACGGGTGAACTGATTGTGGGAATTCTATGGGGACTACACCTGAGAAAAGAAAGCAAACATTCCTGCCATGAGTGAGACCATCTGGTATTTTTTTCTTTTTTCTTCTGGCTTTTTTTGCTGAGCATGATCCCTTCCAGCTCCATCCATGTTGCTGCAAATTGCGTGAGTTTATCTTTTTTGATTGCTGAGTAATATTCCATTGTGTATATGTACCACATCCTCTTGATCCAGTCATTTATTTAAGGGACCAGGAAAAAGACTAATTATAATAAAGTAAAAATCAACAAGCAACAAGCAACTATAAACCAGAGACACACTGGGGACGGGGGGAGGGAGTAGGATCAAAAAAGGGGGGAATGGGAATTGTATGGGGACTATAACCAAGATGAAAATGCATACATTGTGCAAAAATGAAAAATGATGCAAAAAATACACAAAATAAAAATAATATCAAAAAAAAAGAAAGCAAACGAACAAAAATGAACAATGATGTAAAATATAAATGAATAAGAAAATAAGTAAACAAATAAATAAAAAGATTAAATTTTACTGAAGGGACATTCAGAGACCGGGGAGGGAAAAGCAATTCCGGGTGGAAATTAGGTGGGAAAAAATCGGGGGCGTGGGAGAAAACAATGTCCTAGTCTTCTGCGGGTTTGACTCCCGGCCTCTGCGGCCCGCAAACCCCACAGACACGGAAGGAACGGGCAGGTGGGCCATTCTGGGGCCCGGAACCTCTCGAACGCGGTTCTGGCCGCAGCGCGCCCGGGGAAGCGTTTGGGCGCCGCGCCGCGCCGCGTCTGCCCTTCAGCCGGCGCGGGGAGGAGACGGCTCGCGGCTCGGCCCGGGCCGTGGTCTCGGCGGTGTCCTTTGAGGTCGGCGGCCCAGGCCAGGCCCCAGGGGGACGGCGCCAAGATGATGAGCGGACGGCCGGGCCGAGAGCCCTTGAAGTTCCTGCCGGAGGAGGCCCGAAGCCTGCCGCCGCCCAAGCTGACCGACCCGCGGCTCGGCTACATCGGCTTCCTGGGCTACTGCTCCGGCCTGCTGGACAACGCGATCCGGCGGCGGCCGGTGCTGCTGGCGGGTGAGGCCCGGGGGACTCTGGGGGGCCCCGGAGGGCCGGCGGGGGGCGGGCGGCGGGGGCGGGGCCGCGGCCGGCTCCGCCGTGGGCTGCCCGGGCCTTGGCTTTTCCGGGCCTCTCGCCCCGCCTCGCCTCCCTGGACGCCCGCGCCCCTGAACCCTCTGGAATCCGTCGAGGCGGGATCTGTCACTTGGCACTTAAGGAAACTGAGGTCTGGTGCAGCCCGCGCCCCTAGTGAGGCCACTGGACCGCCTGCCCCCCTCAATTTTGCACGGTGTGTGCAAAGATGAGCGTTCACTCCATGCCATGCACTAGTGGCATACGTTATAATATGCATTTATTTATTTATTTAATTTTTTTGGTGGGCCCCTCGCCAGCGGCCGGGGATCGAACTCGCGCTGCAGAGTCGCAGCCCAGCGCTCAACCGCTGCGCCACCAGGGGAGGCCCAATATGCATTTCTTTTTTAAAAAAAGATTTATTTATCTATACATACAAGAGCTGGGGCTCAGGCCAGATGCGCAGGAGGGTGAGCGGATTCACCAGAGACAGAGAGGAACAGAACAGGCAGACTGACGAAATACACTGCTGAGGGGAGCCGTGGGCGAGACAGGAGAGGTCTCCCGCACCATGTGAGTCGCTCCCTGGCCGGCTGGGGCCGGGGATCGAACTGGTGCTGCAGAGGCTGCAGACAGCTTCACAGCGCAGTGCTTAACCCTTTGCACCAGCAGGGAGGCCTAATGTGCGCTTCTTAAAGCACCCTCTGAGGAGGCGTTCCCCACAATACGGAAGCTAAGCCTTGAGAAGGTTAAAGCAGTTTGCCCAAGGTCACATGGCCATTAAGTAAAGAACCTGTTTTGAGACCTTAGAGTCTAAATTTAAAATCAGTACTTCTCAGTTTAATATGCATAGAATAACTTGGAGCTTGGGAAGAAGCGAATTCCCTGATGCTGCTGAGTAGGAGACTGGAAATCTGTGGAGTGTTTCCTGCTGTTAGTGACCTTGCAGAGACTAACTGACTATGCTGATAGACTGACAGTCCTGGTAATAGAGCAGCTGTGCTAAGGGCTATGGACTTCCAAAGGAAAAAGGAGGGGCACTTTAAAGAGTCTTTGAACTTAGCTTTGATTTATCAAGCAGATACTAGAGAGAGCCTTCTAGGCCCATGGGAGGCGAGTGGGACCAAATGGAAGCAAAGACCTCTAATGGGTGGAAGTTTGGTAATTGAGTGAGTGAGTGTGCATGATAGGGCACATAATAAAGCCACAGAGGAGATTTAGTTAGATAGCCACAATTTATTCACTAGTCTGACAGTCTTACAAGCTTTGTGGGGTGAGGGAAAGATGTGAAGAGACCTGTGTTTGTTTTTTATTTTTAATTCTATCCTTATATTTTATTAAAAGGGTAAAAACATCATGAATTCAAGCTGTTTGCTTGAATTATAAAAGTAATGTGATTCAATATGAAAATAACACACTAAATCTCTGACAGTAGTAAATTGCAATATACAATGCATACAGGAATCATACAGAGCAATAAACTCGTACAAAACAATAATATTTTAGTATCCATAAAAATCCAAATTTTTCTTTTAAAATCATTCATGAAAAAGATTCTCAAGTCAGAATTAACACCGCTATTAGTCAAGCATCAGGAAGCTACATTACAGCTATTTCCTTCTAATGCAGACCTATTAAAAGATAAAGTTTGTCATCTCTGTGAAACACTAATTGGAACTAAGGAGTCAGATTAGAAGGCAAGTTAAAACAATGGTTCAGGCAACCAGTAATCACCTCCCTTTTGCCTCTTGCCTGGAGGGCTTTTCCCTGTCACCAAATCTCAACATTTCCAGTGATCATATAGTATCAAAATCCCATCTCATTAATTTGATCCCACACCACAGAAAGCAGATAAATGATCTTTATCCTATCCTGCCCCTGGGAACTGGCAATTTCTCCTTTTTCATCTCTGCCCCACATTTGCCCAAATCTGTCTCTTGGTATGATGGAAAGAGCTTCACTTGGAATTAAATGTCCTTGCTGCACTGCTTCACAGCTATGTCACCTTGGGCTAATTACTTGATCGGGCCATTCAGAGCCAAAGTTTCCTTACCTATAAAATGACAATAACTAATCTTTGCATATTTGCGTTAAATGAGATTCTATAGGTAAAATACCTGGCATACAGAAGGTGGTGGACAGAGTTCCCTCTCCTTAGCTCTTGTTACAGTTCACTGTGTATTTGTTCAACCTTAATTGAGCACCTCTGTAGCTAGCAGTGTTACAAAGTGAGTGTATAGGGTGAGGAATACCAACCTTGCCCCTGAGGAGCTCCTCATAGAGTCTGGGAGATAAATAGACCATTATTGATAAGTGTTTTGATAACAGTGGGTGAGCAATATCTCTTTGAGAGCATGAAGGAGGTACATATTGGAAGACTGTTCCAAAGAAAGTAAAGATTGGTTGAAATGTGAAGCACATTCCTCTTAATCTTAATTCATTGTCAAACCATGTTTCTTGCCTTTTCTGGGAGACAGAAGAGCATAGTGAGAGACACTCCGTGGGGGCTGGGGGCGGGGAGGGGAGGGATTGGGGTCAAAATAAGGGGGTCACAATTGTATGGGGAATATAAAAATAAAATTTATAATAAAAAAAATATTCTGAATAAAAATCTTGTCAGACACGTGAAGAAAAAAAAAAAGAGCATAGTGGTTAAGAGCACATGCTTTTTAGGTTTGACACCACCACCATCAAATAAGTTTGATTTTCAGAATGTTACCTATCTCTGTGATCTTCAGATTCATCATCTATAAACCAAGGATAATATCTATAATATTGCTTTGTATGATGAGAATCAGAGGAGCTGATATATATAAGCATTTAGCCCAGGACTAGGGATCAGAGTTCCTGACCTTCCATAAATTGCTTTAGAAAATTTAGGTATTGAGGACTTACTGAAATGATTATCCTCAGCAGCTTTTATTGAATGCATATTGTGTCTTCTAGTTCAATGTCTGGCATATAGTGGTTCTCTTAAGTATTGAATGAACAAATATGTGTAAATTATAAGTAAGTATAAAGCATGGTCCCAACTCTTCAAAGGATTACAAATTCATTGAAAACAAATTCATTGAAAAGATGAATTGTGATATGAGATTATGCAAATAGGGTAACAGGTGTGACCAAGTTAGAGGATCAGGGAAGGGGAGAGTTAGGGTGGGTTTTCCAACTATAGCCATGGAAGGTGCCTGGCTTTCTGTGGGTAGTATTGAAATATTCTATTAATGAAACCAAAGGTTAGCAGAAAATATCAAATTTTTTTCTTTAGTTTTTCTCCCATTACTTGTTTAAAAACCCTTGTTTTAGTTACAACTACCTGTTCTAAATTCAAGAGTTAGTTGGTATCTAAGTGTAGTGAACATATTATATTAAATATTAGGTTGTTGGAAAAGTCATGACATTTTTTTCTGTTTTCTATGCAAAATGCATCATGACTTTCTGACAGCCCAATATTTATTGATTTCTAGTTTAATGTAGCACTAATTTATGGAGTACCATGGCCTCCAAATTTAGGTCCACTAAGGAAAGAAGGGGGAAATGATTGTGGAGGGCTTATAAATGTGGTAAGAGTGAGGGCCACTGGCTTGGGGGTGGGGGCAGGGAGTAGGGAAATAGTGATGTGCTGAGAGGCCAGGCCGTGCTGTGCCCTTAGAGCCGGGACACTGTTGTTTTCTGAAACATTGATGGAGCATTTTTCTGTAAGGGGTAGGGTAAGCAGAGAGATTCTGGGTCTTTGTATCTGTGTATCTTTCTATCTGTGACCCACAGGAAAACCCTGTATAGTATGTGTGCTCTGCTTCAGGTGGTCCATTAGTGCTGTTTAGGGTGAGAGAGAATCCAGCCCCAGGGAGGCCCTATGCAGGAGTTGGAACTCCTGTTGGGTGTAGTTGCAGAAGGAGCTGGCAAACTAGATTTGTATATTAGTAAAAATTCCTTTAGCTGGGGTCAGTGTGGATGGGGAAATAAGATGAAAAAGAATTAAGTTCCTTGAGCCTCCCCTGGTGGCACACGCAGTTGAACACTGCGCTGTGAGGCTGTCTGCAGCCTTTGCAGCGCCAGTTTGATCCCTGCCGGCTGGCGAGGGTCCCACATGGCACAGCAGACCTCTCCGTCTCACCCGCTGCTCCCCTCAGCAGTGTATTTCGTCAGTCTGCCTGTTCTGTTCCCAGCTCTGTCTCTGGTGAATCCTCTCACCCTCCCGCGCATCTGGCCTGTACCCTGTTTCTTGTATAAATAAATAAATAAATAAATAAATAAATCTTTAAAAAAAAATTAAGTTCCTTGAAGTGAGGAAAGAAAATATTTCCAAGATAGAATTGGCAGGACTCAGTGACTGGATGTGGGGAAAGAGGGTGTTTATTATTCAGGTCTTAGATATTTGAGTAAGTAGTCTTACTCTCAATTAAGAGAAAGAGGTATCAATGGAAGGAAATAAGTTCATTTGGGGCTATTCGGGTATAGCTGTCAAACACTTGGAGATACATGTTATTCAGCCCAGGTCTATGAGTTGAACAGACTATGGGTTATCAGCACATGGATAGTACATAATATTATAGGTGTAAGTTAATTATTTGAAGGAATATTTATGGACTCGGAAGAGGACTGAGGAGAGTGTTCTGGGGCATAGCTAGAAAATCAAGCCTGCAGTTAACCTTTTGCAAAAAATGTTTCTGCATATAAAGTTCATACCTTTGGATCACCCCCTTAGACTTTAAATTTTGTCTTTCCCTAGATCATGTGATTTGATCCTCTCCGGTCAGTTATAATAGGATGATTTTTTTAATAGGATGATAATAGGGCATACCTGCAAATGCTACAAAATTTACAAGATACAAAGGAAAAGGGAGGTCTATTTGTAGAATAACATGCGGCTTTAGTAATCACAAATATGCAAATATAAATTCTCACATGAAGACAAACCAAATAGCTTTAGGTATCCTGAACAGGTCCTAGACTGTAAGTTTTTAGATCTAAAATCAGGTTTTTAAAAAAGGAAAGAGTTTTTTCTGTTCTCAGTCTAGTATTCAGGATTTTGTACTTTCTACCCTTTTCCACAAAGATATTTATGAAACCTGAATTTTTAAACTCTTGGCCTCTATTGATTGTTATGTTTGTAGACTGAACGTTGCCTTTTATAACTGCCAGAGGAAGGCAGGGAGAAGCCTCAAGGTCAAAGTTGTTTGTTCAGACTAACCATATAGAAAAGCTCCCCCCTTTTTTTTTAAAGATTTATTTATGAGTATAAGAACTGGGGTGCAGGCCAAAGGTGCAGGGTGGTAAGAGGGCTCATCAGAGACAGAGTGGGGAGCAGAACAGGCAGATGTACTGAAATACACTGCAAAGGGAGCAGCAGGCAAGACAGGAGAGGTCTGCTGCATCATGTGGGTTAGCTCCCTTGCCAGGGATCGAACTCATGCTGCAGTGGCTGGCGATAGCTTGATAGAGCTGACTTTAGCCCCTGTGCCACCAGGGAGGTCTGAAAAGCCCCCTTTTAAAAAGAATATTGAAAGAAATAATAATTACATATATATGAATTATTTAAAAATTAATTTTTAATACACATTGACTTTTGCTTTCTTTGGCATTTGTTATTTGAATTTCAGGTTTGCATCGCCAGCTTCTATATGTTACTTCCTTTATTTTTATTGGATATCATCTTTTAAAACGTCAAGACTATATGTATGCTGTGAGGGACCATGATATGTTTGCATATATGAGATCACATCCGGGGGATTTTCCTGATAAAGGTAAATTTTATTTATTTTTTTTTGGGGGGGAAACTCATTGTTTTTATTTGGGCATTTGGAGGAAGAGTAATTCTAGAAGGCTGCAAATCCCAGGAATGCTCAAATTATAATGCAATTTTAAAAATTGCTGTGATATTTAATATTAATCGATACAAAATTCAAAAATACCTACGTACAGTTTATCAAATGACAAAAAAGTGAATCTATTGTAATCATTAATTAGAATGTTCCCAGGAGTCTGAAAGCTGCCTAAGTACCTTTCCAAACATATTTGTCTCCCTGGTTCTTTTTTTTTTTTTTTTTTTTTTAATTAAATTTTATTTTTATATTCCCCATACAATTGCAATCCCCCCATTCTGACCCCAATCCCTCCCCTCCCGCCCCCCATCCCCCAAAAAGTGTCTCTGGTTCATAGTTTTTGTTGATTTTGATTTTCACTTTCTTATAGTTATTCATTTTCCTGGTCCCTTATTTAAGTTTTCTAGATTCCTGCTATGAGTGAGACCATCCGGTATTTTTCTTTTTCTTTTTGGCTTATTTCACTGAGCATGATCCCTTCCAGCGCCATCCATGTTGCTGCAAATTGCATGTGTTTATCTTTTTTGAATGCTGAGTAATATTCCATGGTATATATGTACCACATCTTCTTGATCCAGTCATCTATTTTTGGGCATTTGGGCTGTTTCCAAAGCTTAGCTATTGTAAACAGTGCTGCTATAAACATAGGGGTGCAGGTGTTCTTTGGAATTGATGTTTCTGTGTTCTTTGGGTAAATGCCTAGGAGTGGAATTGCTGGATCCTGTGGAAGCTCTATGTTTAGTAGGTCCAGAAATCTCCACACAGCTCTCCATAGTGGTTGGACCAGTTTGCACTCCCACCAACAGTGCAGAAGAGTTCCTTTTTCTCCACAACCTCGCCAACATTTGTTGTTGCTAGTTTTTTTAATATGTGCCATTCTCACTGGTGTAAGATGGTATCTCATGGTAGTTTTGATTTGCATTTCCCTGATTGCAAGTGATGTTGAACATTTTTTCATATGCCTGTTGGCCATTCGCATTTCCTCTTCAGAGAAGTTTCTTTTTAGCTCCTCTGTCCATTTTTTGACTGGATTATTTTCTTTGTTGTTGTTGAGTCTCATCAGCTCTTTGCAGATTTTTGTGATCAGTCCTTTATCATTAGTGTTGTGTGCAAAAATGTTCTCCCAGTTGGTGGGGTTTCTCTTTGTTTTTGTTATTGTCTCTTTTGCTGTGCAGAAGCTCTTTAATTTGATGTAGTCCCAGCTGTTGATCTTTGCCTTCACTATCACTGCTTTGGGTGATGTGTCTGTAAAGATGTCTTTGATATGCAAATCACTTAGTGTTTCGCCTGTATTTCCTTCTATGTATTTTATGGTTTCAGGTCTTATGTCTAGTTCTTTAATCCATTTTGAGTTGATTTTTGTATATGGTGTGAGGTAGTGGTCAAGCTTCATTCTTTTGCATGTAGCGACCCAGTTTTCCCAGCACCATTTATTGAACAAACTTTCTTTGCTCCAATGCATAGTCTTTGCTCCTTTGTCAAATATTAGTTGACCATAAATCTGTGGGTTTATTTCTGGATTTTCTATTCGATTCCATTGGTCTGTATGTCTGTTCTTGTTCCAATACCATGCAGTTTTGATGATTATGGCTTTGTAGTAGAGTTTGAAGTCTGGGAGTGTGATGCCTCCATTCCCTTCTTTTTTTTTTTCAGGAGAGCTTTGGCTATTCGGGGTTTTTTGTGATTCCATATGAATTTCATCAATAATTGTTCTATTTCTTTGAAGAATGACATTGAAATTTTGATTGGAATAGCATTGAATCTGTATATTGCTTTTGGTAGGATGGCCATTTTAATAATGTTTATTCTCCCAATCCATGAGCAGGGGATGTTTTTCCATTTCTTTGTGTCTTCTTCTATTTCTTTTAACAGTGTTTTATAGTTTTCTTTGTATAGGTCCTGATAAAGGTAAATTTTAAATTAACAGTGAAAAACCTCTTTCTTACTTTGTATTATTTTCCCTGGTTAATCTTAACCATGTCTGTGGTTAAGCACTTCCTATGTTATGTTGATTCCCACAGTTTTGTCCATAGACTAGAATTCTTTTGAACACATATCTAATTTCTGGCTGAATGCCCCTGTATCCTTTGGACAGCAAACCAAGCTCATGTCCACTTTGCCTGCCCAGACTTCCTGTTCTTCTGTGTTCTGCTTCAGTTAATGGCACTTCCAGCCAGAAACCTGAGAATCATCTTCCAGTTTTTCTCTTTCATTTCCCAGTCATCATCAGGTCTTACCAGTTCTACTTCCTAAATATTCCTCAGCTCTTAACTGTCCTTTCTCTTCCATTGCCACTACCAAGCTTCAGGTCCTGATACTCTCTCTTAAATTATTGCACTTGCCTCCAGCTCGCCTCTGCCTCTGGTCCTTTCTCCCTGGAGAGTTGTGGATATGCTTAAAACGAATCCCTTAAAATAACTATCCATTGCCTATGGGATAAAGTCCAGATTCCTTAGGATGACTTATTCCCTTGGGGGAATTGCTGGGGGGAATTGCTTCATAGACCCACTTTACCTCCATTCCTTTTATCCACCACATTACATACACATGGCTATGTCCCTCGCTGCACCACAGCTTCATCTCTGTTTCCTTAGCCTCTAGCACAGAGGCTGTGCTGAACATAGTAGACACTTAAATAATAGCTGGTCTGAACAGAGCCTGCCTCACTTCTCATCACTCATCTCTTGCCTCAGGAATGCTGTGTCCTGACCTGCCTTTTATCACCTTGTACACACTGTACCTTCTTCTTGACCCTCTTTCCTCATTTCTGCCTTGTCCACCTAGCATATTCTTGCTCAAGATTCATCATCTGGTTGAATCCTTCACCCAGCTACAGACAAGACTTTCCTCAGCACTCTGTTTAATCTCTGTTCACTATGAAAATCTCTGTTCACTGTTTTCTTGTTTGTATTTTACACAGATACACTCAGTGCAGTACAGGTGTATACACATGGGAAGGAATGAATGAGTGGAATGTTTTGAGCTTGTAAATACATAAATAGATTTTTCCTGTTCATGTTAATGTATAATATTAAGTCTTTAAATCTCATTAGACTGACGATCTGAGGTCCTATTTAGTTCTAAAATTTTATTATTCTATATAGTATTCCCATAAACTTAAGTCACTTATGCGAATTTATAGTGGATCAAAAGTACAGCTTTTTTGGCCAATGAATTGCCCAAAGATCAGTACAAAACCATGATAGTAGATGTATCAGGGATAGGGGATACCCAGAACTGTTGGATTTTAGAGCTGGAAGGAATCACGGAAATTGATTCCTAAGAGTGAGACCCAATGACAGAGCAGTCCTCATCCCAGACCTCTGACTCTTGCTGTTGTATTTCCACTAGCTCCCTCTGTCAGCAGGACCATGCATAGTTTCAAAGGCTGGTTCTGTCCTGCACAGCAGGCATGGTAAGAGCCTCACACACTGACTTAAAGGGCATGGCCGCTGGGCTACTTCAGCTCCCAACCTCTGCTAGCTGACCTATGACCCTGCCTGTTCATCCTACTCCATTCCTTTAGCTGGGATCCCCCTGGCAGCACTCCAGGCAGCCATTTTGATGTCACCACAGATTCCTCCAAAGTTGTTGTTCTTTTATTGAAATAATATGCCTCACTGATTGTTAAGCCATGATTGAGGACAAGAAAATTCTTAGGGGTTTCTATTTATAAGAATGTTAAATGTTGATTTGTCTTTAGAAAATATGATTTATAAAAATTTTTAAAAATCTTTTCTGATCTTTCCATTTATAGATAAGAAAACATACAGTGAAATTCTCGAAGATTTCCATCCCGTGCGTTGACATCTCCAAAATGTTTGCTCTGGTTTCACTGATACCAGTTATTTTTGAATTTTATGGAATATGTTTCTATGACATCTGAAGTTAATGTTCACACTTGTGATTAAAGTGATCATCATGAGCACTCGGACTTCTCTTGTTATAAGGAAAGTAGTTCATCAAAGAATAGTTTCCACTCACCCAGATGCACGAAAATATCTGATAGATGTTAAAATGGAGTGCAGTTCTAGTTCAGAGTTGGCCAACTACAGCCTGGGCGCCAAATCTGGTCCACTGCTGATAGAGTTTTATTGGAACACAGCCATTCTCATGCACTTACATATCCTTTATAGCTGCTTCTATGCTACAACAGCAAAGTTGAGTGGTTGATGACAGACTTTCTGGCCTGCAAAGGCTAAAATATTTAGTATTTGGCCCTTTACAGAAAGGTCTGCTTCAGTTCTAGTACATAATGAATACAAAGCAGGCTGGATTATGGAAGGCTTGTGAGTCATTAGAATGATTTTGATTTGATCTTCTAGGTAAATGGGAACAACATGGTCTGGTTTGTATTTCTGGACTGTGTCTATAAACAGTACAAAGGCAGTTAGAAAAAGGAGACTCAAGGGCCTCCCCTGGTGGCGCAGAGGTTGTGCGCTGTGCTGCCAGGCAGCCTGCAGCCTCTGCAGTGCTGGTTCGATCCCCGGCTGCCGGCAAGTGTCCCACATGGAGTGCAGACCTCTCCTGCCACGCCCACTGCTCCCCTCAGCAGTGTGTTTCGTCAGTCTGTCTGTTCTGCTCCCCGCTCTGGCCCTGGTGAATTCTCTCACCTTCCCGCGCTTCTGACTACCCAGTGCTTGTATAAATAAATAAATAAATCTTTAAAAAAAAAAAAAAAAGAGGAGACTCAAAACCAGGAGAACAGTTAAAAGTCTAATACTGCCACTGAGCCTCTGCCCTGAAATAGGTCTCATGCTGGAGTAAGTGGGCTCTTAGCACACGCTCCATAACGGAGCTTGGTGTAGGCAGAAGTGAAGGAGCCCACCTAACTGTAGAGGTTTTTTTATGGTCTAGTGAACCCAAATGCTTTTTCAGAAAAACTGTTTCTGAGCTCAGATGTTATAATCAGAATAGTTTTGGGAGGTAATAAAATTGTCTCCCTGTTTATATGTGATTTCAAATTAAGTGACAGTGGAAATACAGAGATGTCTTCTGGGCAAAGTCACTTGAGTTCAACCTCTATTCCCTTGAATACCACTTGTTAAAAGTGAAATCAGTTCTGAAAAAGTGCTTCAGAGATAATAAAGATATGGAGAAATACGGGGTTTTTTTTCAGGTATTATTTTTTATTGCAATAAATAGGTTTATAGTTCACCTGTACCTGGCCTCACCTGTGGTTGGCTGGTACATGAGGATGAACCACTCATCCCAAGGGACTCTGCTACCCCTTGAGTCTGAAGGGTAAAAAGCAAAGGCTGGAGTAAATACAAGGGAAGGTGGGAAAGCTCTCTGTAATAGCTCTCACGTGCCAGGTGCTTTTGATTCATCATGTTTCATTTTCATAGCAACCTTGTGAGGTAGGTAGTACTTTCCCCATTTTATAGGTGAGGAAATTTAGGCTCTGATGGGTTAATTAACTTGCCCAGGATCACATAGTAAATGACAGCCAAGAGGAGAGCTGTGAACTTCGGTTATTCAGATGCTAAAACCTACATCCTTTCTACCATATCACCCTGGCCAAGTAACAGGCCCTCATGAACCGCTGGCCACCCTAAGCTGTAAGAGGAGCAAGGGGAGTTAGGAATAGCAGCAAGCATCCCAGAGATGACCCAGTGATGAATCCAGACTCGTGCTCCGAGGGAGGTAGGGAAGCATCAACCGAGTTGCCTGCACTTCCAGCTGCAGGTCCAAGCCTTTCTGGTGTCATCATCAGAGAGAGGGGATTCCACCGTGTCCTTGTCACATAGTCTGCCTTCTGTCATGTAAGGTGATCTGTGGAGTGAGTGCAAAAGTAGAAAACAAAATGAGCATAAATTCAAATCACTACAGTACTCTCACATGCCTATTGAAGTAGGTAACAGTGAAAAAGCTCAGTGTTGGGGTTGCTGTGGGAACATTGGCAGTGTTGCAGCACATAAGAAGAATCAGGTTATGTGACACATCGAGTTTCACCTTTACTTTTTCCTCAGAGGGAAACTGATGCAGAAAGGAAATAAATTGTCCAAGATCATACACTTGTCAATGGCAGGGCCAGGACAAAAACCCAGATGTTTAAACCTCTGCAATATCAGACAGTCCTCAAGAAAATCAAGTTAGGGTGTGTTGAAACATGTAGGATTCCTGTTCTTGTCTGAAGCAGTTTGGTTGGTCAAGGATGGAATTTCAACCCACTCTGTGATCCCAACTCCTGCCAACCCTGGTTTCAGCCTTGGAAGGCTCTAAAGAAAGCCACTGGTGCAGAGGAAAGGAATGAGACATGAGTTAGGCAGGAGTTCCTATCTTGGCTCTGCCACTTCCTGAGTAACCTCAGACTCATTTAATTCTCAGGCCTCTAGTTTTTTCCATTAGATAATTGATAGGCAAGTGATTTTATACTATCAAACTACTCAAACTGAAACTCAGAAAAGTGAGTGGCTTACCCAAGGCCTCACAGCTCATTGGTGGTGGAACCAGGACTGGAACCCAGAGCGGTTGACACAGGTCAGTTCTATGCAAGAACTTCTAAAAGGTGACCCACGGAGTCTCAAGGGAGAGGGAGGCGGGATTGAAATTGACAGTTTCAGTTTGGGATTGAGGTGGAAGAAGAAAAATGACAGGAAATATCTAGAGCAGAACTCTGGATAGACAATTGGAGTCCATGTTTATTCCCTATCGCTATAGAATGGCCTGATGGCTGATTTTGAAAATAGCACAATATGGCAGAGGGAATGATAGAAAACACACAGTTCAATGTTGGGGCCATTTTTGCTCTTGTCCCCTTACTATGAGACTTTGGGTGAGTCACTTCACCTACCTGGCTTTAATTTCCTCACTAGGAAAGTGAAGATAAAAATCCTGTCCCACATTCTTGCGTTGGGTGGCTTTAAGACTCCTGTGGACATGGACTTGAGTTATCACAGATAAAGCCACTTTGTGGGAGTGAGGCTGGCAGGTGGCACAAGATAAAACAGGCAGGTGCCATGGTCAGATTTTTCCTAACCTTCCCCCATGAGTGACCCCTCCATCACTGTCCCAGGTCCTCTTGCCACCTCCTGCCCTGTGCCACCACCGTTTGTCTAGTTTGCTGTTCACCCACACCTCACAACCCCAGCCCTTCTGTGCACAGGTATGAGAGCTCATACTCTAGCATGTTTGCCTGTGTCCTCAAATAGGCCCCACCACAGGCAGTCTTCCATGCTGCACCCCGGGAAACAGAGTAGTGTGTTACAATAGTTATCCTATAGCTTTCTCTTGGCTGGCTGCAATCTGGGATGGCCAGAGTAACCCTGCCAGTTGAGTAGCCTCACCTAAGTATTCCTGTGTGTCAGAGAAATAGAATTTTCTATGTTCTACAACTTGAAGAAATACTGGAAGTACTGCCCCCCCACCCCACACACATATAATTCACACCTGAGTAAATATACATGTCTTTGGCAAGGTTCTTCATCTGTAGAATGTAGGTAATAAAACAGCACACTTCTTCATTTGTAAGATGTAAGTCATGAAACCTATTTTCCTGGCATCATTATGAAGATAAAATGAGTTAATTCTGTGTCAAGCACTTAGAAGCCACATTGGCACTGGAAGCTATTATTGATACATGACAGGGATTCTTAGGATTTGTGGATGGACCTTGGTGGATGGCATATCCCTTGAAATTATATGCACAGTTACGTGTCTGTGTCTGGACTCAGGCGAGGGAGTCCATAGCTTTAATCGGATCCTGAAGTAGCTGGGGAAGCCTCATTCAGCACTCACCCCCTAAGCATTCACATATATTTCATAAAAGCACACGTGCGCAAACACAACGTGCACGGAAGATAAGTACTCGCCGGCCACTTCTTCTGTCTCCATAATTCACCGCCATTGCTCACCAACTCTGGTAAGGTGCGGGTGAGGCAGGCCAGGCCTTTGGCCCTGTTTGTGCTCCCGATACCCTGAAGCGAGGGTGGCTCTGATTGCTGGACTCTCCCGTTCCCACTGGGTTGCATCCCTGATCCCTCCTTCCCCTGGAACATCCCCCCAGTGGACTCTGACACCCACTGGCATGGCCGCCATTACCTTCCCTAGAGTCCAAGGCCTACATGGCCTGTCCCGTTATCTCCTGGTATTTCCTCGTCACCTCCTCGGCTTTCAGGGTAAGGTTTGTGAGGATATGATGGAGGCTGGAGAAGTGCAGGTGGAACTGAGCTTCCAGGTCCAGCTCCCCGGAGAGACTCTCTTCCTCAGCCTCCTCCGTCTCTGCAGTTTCACTCTCAGCCTCTTTGGCTTCACCCTCCACCTTGGCTTGCCACTCCTCCCGGGGCAGGAGCCCGTGGTCCACATCTACACGGATGGCCTTGAGCATGGTGAAGTAGTTGTAGAGATCGGGGGCCCCTGCATGTGCACCCAGCTGCACATCCCGCAGAAGGCTGGGGATCATCACCACCTGCTCCATGTTGCGCACCACGGCTGAGTACCTGTCCATAACAGTCAGCAGGCAGTTCTTGGGATAACGCTTGGTTAGCACCTGCATGGTTGCTTCGCTCCCAGCTGAGTCAGGCAGACTGTCACAGCACTATTTCTAGGCTGTAATTTTTATGTCTGGATCCAACCACAGTTTGACAAGATGCCAAGGCCCAGCCAGTAGATCAACACAACCCTGTTTTAGGCCAATCCCAGGGCTTGGGCCCAGAGCCTGCATCAGGTGATCCATCTGCCCAGGGATAGGCCTGTCATTTCAACACTCCTATGACAGCCACAGCAAGAGCGCAGCTTCTCTTTCATCAGCTCACAGGACCAGTTAGAGGGAAGTGTTTTTCCTTTGGCAACCAGTACACTTGACCCCAGGGCAGTGATTAATTCTTTCAGGTCAGCTGAGACCAAGCTGCCTCTTTACTGCCTGCCTTCCAATGCGCAGCTCACTTCCGGAGTTGGGGTGCTCAGCTGTGAACTGAATAGGTAGGAAGGTCATGAAATGAAATGACTTGATGTGGGCAAAGGGCACTGACTAGGAGCCAGAAGCCCAGTCCTGCAGCCTCCTCGCTGTGTATGTGGCTGATCGCTGGCTGAATCCAAGGAGCTCCTACTCATGTTAAGTTTGGCACTAAGCTCTGCATGAGTTATCTTGTTTAATCTTCACCTCAACACTCTGATGGATGTTTTAATATTGATTTCACCATTGTGAAAACTGAGATGCAGACAGCTGAAGATACTTGTCTAATGTCCACTGGAGCCGGGGTTCAGCCCAGACCACTCTTTCTCACCCCCAAACAGTGCTCCTGAGTGACGTGTGATGCCACATCAGTATTCATACCTGCTCACCGCGTCCATATCCTTATCTGTGTTTCATGTGTTGCTATGAGGATAGACTAAGACAAAACTAATGAAAATGCTTTGCAGGAGCCTCCTTGGTGGCACAGGAGTTAAGTCTCAATGCTATCAAGCTATCTCCAGCCACTGCTGCCTGAGTTCGATCCCCAGCCAGGGAGCTGACCCACATGGTGCAGCAGACCTCTCTGCCCTGTCTCGCCTGCTGCTCCCCTGAGCAGTGTGTTTCAGTGAATCTACCTGTTCTGCTCCCCACTCTGTCTCTGGTGAATCCTCTCACCCCCTGCACATCTGGCCTAGACCCCAGTTCTTGCACGTATAAAAAAGTAAAAGGGGGCCTCCCTGGTGGTGCAAGGGGTTAAGACCCAGCATTATGAAGCTATCATTATGAAGCTATCTGTAGTCACTGCAGCACGAATTCAATCCCCAGCCAGGGAGGTGACCCACATGGCGCAGCAGACCTCTCCTGACTAGCCTGCTGCTCCCCTCAGCAGTGTATTTCAGTTAATCTGCCTGTTCTGTTCCCCACTCTGTCTCTGATGAATCCTCTCACCCCCCACACCTCTGTCCTGTACCTCAGTTCTTATATGCATAAATAAATAAATCTTTTAAAAAAAAAAAAAATAAATCTCTTTTAAAAAAGAAAATGCTTTCAATCCATGAAACACACCCCCAAATGCATTATCTACAAATTCTAGAGTGCTGCTGAAGTCTTACCCAACTCTAACCTGTAATTTCAGAAGCTACAAAGGCACTGACTTAGCCCTCTAGCCAAGAGTCCTGAGGGTAATCATCCTTTGTATAGCTTTGTTATCGCAGGTGACAAACTACATTTGCTGTTCATTTATGTGATAATTTAAAAAAAGACGGAAGCCCAAGGAGAGGCACAGCAAGTTACTGGCAAAGTATAATGGTGAACAAGCGCTTCTAACTTCCGGTCCAGGAACCTGTGTGGGGTGGAAAGATCTGCTAAGTGATGATACCTTTCACCCCAGCAGGTGAGGTGAGGAGAGGAGAGGAAGAGAGTGAAGGGAGGGGGTTTTATCTTACCTCAGCCACTCTCACCATCTCCCCTCATGCAGGAGCCCCCCCACACACACTCACACACACACTCTTCTGACTGACAGCCACCCATTCCCCCCATTCCTACGGCCAGAGTTATGAGAGAGACGATGTTCATGTTGAACTGGATTCTACCTCCCTTTATGCCTTCTACATTAAATTATAGTAGTCACCCCACCCCAATATTAGCGCAACAGAGTAAAATCAATATTGTTTTAAAAACAACACTGTTGGGGCCTCCCTGGTGGCGCAAGGGGTTAAGCATCAGCATATGAAGCAATCCTCAGCTACTGCAGCTCGAGTTAGATCCAGGGAGCTGACCCACATGGCGCAGCAGACCTCTCCTGTCTCGTTCGCTGCTCCCTTCAGCAGTGTTTTTTGGTCAGTCTGCCTGTTCTGCAACCTGCTCTGTCTCTGATGAATCCCCTCACCCTCTGCACCTCTGGCCTGTACCCCAGTTCCTGTATGCATAAATAAATAAATCTTAAAAAAAAAAAAAAAAAAAAAACACTGCTTTTAAAGCCCGAAAAGCCAATTCCTGCCCTTTAATTTACTCAATCCCCACAACAGCGGTATGAGGCAGAAAAACATTAGATTCTTCCCTTTCAGATGAGGAAACAAAAAAGGGGAGGAGGAACTTGACAGGTCTCAGCCCTGTCAGGAGCAGCTCAGCCCAGTTTTCCAGGCTTATCAAAAGCAGAGGTTGTTCTTCTCTCCAAGTTCCCTTTGTGGGTTGGGCCTACACATGGCCACAGGTGACCTAGGGTCAGCCTGTGTTGGACAGTGGCCTTGCTTCTTCAGGCAGAGAGGGCAGCCAAGTCCAGGCTGTGGACCTGCTACAAAGGACAATGCTTCCTCAAGAATCCTTTCTGCACTGCAGGTTGAAGGCAAGCTCATCCCCTTCCACTGAGTGGCCCCAGGCTGCTCACTGCTCCTCTCTGCGCTTCATCTTCCTCCTGTGTTGTAATTATGATAAGAAAAAAAAAACAACAAAAACTGAACCCTTGCTCTGCTAAACTAATATATGCAAAGAGTTTAGGGCAGAATTCAGTACTCCTAACAAATGTAGCAGGTAGTCTCCACTTACAGAGGAGGAACCTGAGGCCTAGGAAGATAAAATAATTAGCCTGAGAACACAAACACAAACTATTTGTTTTTCACCAAGGAAGAATTGGAATGAGTAATGATTCCTTCCCTTGGGTCCCACTGCTTACCTGTGACTATGCAGGTCACTCTTTCCACTAACTCTGTCCTCTGCAGGGCAGCAGCCTTCCTGACTGCCCGTGACCTGCCAAGGCCACCTGCCTGCAACCATGCAGGCCTCTCTTAGTAAACCTGTCCCTTCTGGCGCAGCTCTTCCTGCCCGCTTGTGTCTATGCAAGTGTCTTTAACTGTTTTATCCCTTCCCTAATAAACATGCCCTTTAAATGTTAAAAAAAAAAGTTGAGTTTTGTGAAGCATCTGGTATATTGCAAGACCTCAATAAATACACACTCCCCTTTCCTACTCGACGCTTTTCCCAATTCCTCATTGATTTCTCCATCTGGGACTTACTACATAAATTTCAGTTCATTTGGCACTTATCCAGGGACCCAGCACTGCAAATGCTCAAAAAATACTCACGGAATGATGACCATCGGGTTCACCACATCATACATTCTAGGATTTTTGGTCATAATGTCCAGTCGCCTTGAAAAGCAGGGGCCCTGGCTTGGCAGGAGGCAGTGCTGAGGCCTTCAGCAGGTGAGGGAGGCCTAGTAACCGCAGCCTCACTTGGCCCCAGGAGCTGTGAGCCATGGCAGGTACTTGATACTGAATGAGGAAGTTAGGAAAAGGGTACAAATAGTCAGGATCAGAGGGCCCAAGCCCATTTATCAATCTGAATAAGGAACAATTGGTTGGAACCAGGAGGATGCCCGAAACCCAAGTGCCCCAAGCCCGTTTATCAGACTGAATGAGGAGCAATCAGTTGAAGCGAGGGTGCCTCCAACCCAGTAAAAACTGAACGGTCAGAGCAACAACACAATAACACAGTGACAAAGGAAGGGACCAAAGCTCCTTTCAGGAAAGCAGGCCAAGTAACCTGGGAGACTCAGTGGGCCTCAGTAACCTAGGAGATGGCACAGGCCTCAACCAATCAGCAAGAGGCACAATGCCCAAACATCTAAAGGCCAACTTCTACTCCTTGCTCCCTCCCCCCATATCAACACCAACTTCTTGCCCCCTCAGCATCTACCCACTCAGGACCCTTCTCAGCTCAAAGAGCTTTCCTGTCCTTCTTCTTATCTGTCAATAAATCTCTTGCTTTTCTGGCTAGCTCTGGGCTCCATGTTGAATTCTTTCCTCACTGAGGCAAGAACCGAGAGCACCTCGGGTTCTGGCTCTGGTGCCACAACCCTAGGCCCAATTTAATACCACCTCATGGGCTGGATTCCAAGCTGAGGCTCTTTCCAGAATATTCCTCAGGAAAGAAGGGTGACCACGCTCAAGTCCAACTGTCATTATACCAAGACTTTCCCATCACTTATTTGAGTAAACTGCTGGCAGGACGTGTTCCATCCAGCAGCAGCAGAATGAAGATTTTGCATAAAGTGGTTTCCTAGTTTCAGAGTTATGAGTGGAGAAGAACACATTTTCTAAATTAATAGATGAAAGAGTTTAATTTTAACAGATTACATAATTGAACATTTGATTAATTCATTTCCAGCCCTAAAACATTTTTTGTTTATTTGGTTTTTACCTTTGCTAGAAAAAAAGTTCTGAAAATATTTTCCCCTCAGGAAAGTGGGACTGCTCTTGTGTTTGAGTTTCCAGGATGGCTGAGCAGTGGGTACAGCCAGAGACCACAAGGCTGGATATGGTGGTTTGGGCTCTGAGGCCACTGCCGGGCCCACTTCTGGCCACGGTCCCTGGGTTTGGTGTCCACAGTTAAAACATGAAGAAATTGGAGATCTCTAAAGGGAAGGCCCTTCCAGGTCTGGTTGTATAACTCCTCTGAATCTACGTCCTGGTCACTGAGGGCATTACCCTGCTTTAGTTCTTGCGTTTTCAACCCATCCCCAGGGGCACAAGCTCAGAACTGGGAAACATGCTGTTCTTACTGGGGACAGGGCTGGGAGAGCTGACCGTGCCATGGTGGGGAGGCCAGCAGTGTGCTTCAAGCATGGCCTCCTTCCTCCTCTCCACAGTGGCCTGGGGCCACCCTGGACCTCCCTTGCCTCATTCCTTCAATAAGGGGGCTGATCTTTGTTAGGGCCTCCCCAGTTCAGACTTGAGGGACCCCGCCTGAGCACATGGCCCCTGTGTCCCACTGTGTCATTACTCCCTAATACCAACTCAGGGCAGTTTGTCCAGAGACACATTCCTGGACCTGCTCCACAGGAACTGGATGAGTGTACATGATTAAATGCCACGTGAGTGAGTAAATGTGTGTGCTAGTGAGAAAGGGAGACCATGAATAAATTGGTAATTGGAGAAGAAAATGAGCTGTATGAGTGAACAAGTGCAGAATACATGAGGAGGCCTGGAAGGAAGGAAAGGAGGGTCCACACGGCCGGGGCCAGCCAGCCAGGGTCAGCCAGCCAGTACTGACTGCCGCCAGGGCTGGATAAAATGTTGCTGAGTCAGCAGCTGCCAGTTGGCTTAGATCAGAAGACAGTGCAAGGCTTGAAGGGGAAAGGCTAGACACAGGCAGGTTCTACGAATGGGAGAGAAAGACAGGAAAGAAGAGATGAACCCTAGAGGGTTCACTAGAGAAAGAGAGGTAGCTCTTGGTTCAGCAGGGTCCACTGATTTCAGGTGTTCTGCGGCTCTTAAGATGCCATGTCCCAGGATGGGGAAGTTATTTAGTTTACTCGTTCAACACTGCAGTGAGGGAGGGGAGGGGAGAAACAGAAGTTGGACTAGATGTTAAGAGTCATTCAGTTTCCCATAGTCTCCCCCCGACCATCTTCAGGTGGAGAAACAGACTGACTGAGGCACTTCACTGGAATGGCCTCTGTGGAGGTAGAACTGCCTGTGGCTTCACACTAAGGGTATCTGAATGTCCCAGTTGGACAACCTGAACTGGCCCCCAGTGGATTCAGGGCAAGGCCTCCATGGGCCAGATTGGGAACACTGTGAGAATGTGGTACAAGGGGTAAGATGATCAAGTTATGCCCTGAGGCTGCCAGACTCCAAGTCACCCTGGGCCTGAGCCCAGTCAGCTACCAAATGGACTCAGACCAAAGTTGTGGCAAATTTTCCAGTTAAAAAAATAATGATTTAGGGCCTCCCCGATGGCACAACCTATGACGCTATCCTTAGCCACTGCAGCACAAGTTCAATCCCAGCCAACCAGGGAGCAACCCACATGGTGCAGCAGACCTCTCCTGACTCGCCTGCTGCTCCCCTCAGCTGTGTACTTTGGTCAGTCTGCCTGTTCTGTTCCCCGCTCTGTCTCTGGTGAATCCTCTCATCCCCCACACCTCTGGCCTGTACCCCAGGTCTTGTACGCATAAATAAAAAAATCTTTTCAAAAATAATGATTTATATACACACACACATACATACACACAACATATCACCTGATATCTACCAGTCCTGATGTATTAAGAACACAAGGGGTCAAGAGTCAGGGGCTGTTCGCTGCTGCCCACTAGTCACTGAGCCCGAGCTGTGTGCTTTTACTCCCTGCCAGGTCACAAAGACACAGGAGAAAACAGGACAGACTTGGTCCCTGTCCCTCGGAACCTGAATCCCTCCATCACCAGGGGTATCCAGAGTCTCATGGATCCCGCGGTGCACTGTGTGGGGCCTTGGGATGTAATGGGGCACAAGGCAGACAAGGCACCCCCTCAGTCATTCACATCTAGTGGGGCAAGAGTCCCAATGAACACACCCTCAGATAGATATATCACAATGAGTCAATACTAGGAAGAAAATAAAATACAATCATGAGTTAGAGCCTTGCTCCTAAAAGTGTCATCGACAGATTCGAGCAGAAACTCATCATCAGGGAGCCCGTGCAAAATGCAGATTCTTGGGCCCTGCCCAGGACCTACTGAACTGGAACCTCCATTTCAACCAGATCCCCACGGGATGCGTATGCTGAGGATGTCAAGAACTCACTCCAAACACGGGTACTTCCCCAGAAAAGCACTATCCATGCAGACACCTGAATATTCTGTTTCTGGAAGATCTGTCTTCCAGGCAAAGGGAACAGTCAGTCCTTCAGATGACACACTATTCTTAAAGTTGCTGGGTAATCTTAAGCAAGTCACTGGATCTCTGTAGGCCTCAGTTTCTCACCTGGAAAATTTGAGGGCTTGGACTAAATAGAGTCTCTTTCAAAATCAAAAACATAGTCCTCCAAATGGAAGATGTTGAGGCATTGAAAAAAAGAATTATTTGAGGGAGCAGCAGAGCGCCTCTTCTCTGGAGACCTCCGGTCACCCCAAGAGACCCAGGTCTCTTGTGTTACTTGGGAATATGGGTAGCTCTGCTGTTCTGGGAAGCCACCACAAACCCTACTGTTACAAAGGCTTGACCTGAGTAGACCCAGGAAACTGGCAGGGCCTGTTGTCCACTCCCAGTTTCCTCCTGCACACACCCCTCCCCCATTTCTGGGAAGGACCCATCCTTCCTTCAGCTGATGCAACTGGCTTCCTTCCAGCCGAGGGCCTCTGGGTTTGCTGAATAGTGGAGGGGCTCAACTGCTAGCAAATGTGTGCCCTAGTCAATCTTCACCAAGGCCTAGAGAATCAGAGCTGGAAGACAGTAGAGCGATCCTGTAACCCAACCTCGGCAATTTCCTGGGGAGAAAAATGAGACTCCAACTTATATTTCCAGTCATGTTTTGCTCCCCTGGAAGGATTTTGCGTGCCATCTATAACACCCACTATGAGTCTATGATGCTTTAAAATTCTGTAACCAGGGGCCTCCATGGTGGCACAAGGGGTTTAGACAAAGCACTATGAAGCTATCCACAGCTACTGCAGCCTGAGTTCAATCCACGGCCATGGAGCTGACCCACTTGGGGCAGCAGACCTCTCCTGTCTTGCCTGTTGCATCTGTGGCCTGCACCCCAGCTCTTGTATGCATAAATCTTAAAACAAAGAAACAAACAAAAAATTCTGTAACCAGACAAAACAAGTCATTCATATAGAAAACACATCTGTCTCTCCTCTAGCAGGGAGCCCTTGAGGGCAAGATCTAGGCCTAAACCTTTCCTATAACCCCAGCACACCAGGAGTTTGGGACCACTTCTATAGTTTGTTGATTGAAAGGATGAAGGAAATCTGTGGGGATCTGTCTTGCGTGATATGCTTCCCAGGTATATCTTTATGCCTTCTTTCCCCTCCACAGCTCCATCTAACACACTAACACTTTTTGCTGAGCTCCCCACCTAGGGAAGTGCCAGTCACAGGAGTCACATGGGAGGAGGCTTCCAATACCAGCCTCAATTCAGCTGTGGTGGGGACTGGGCTTGGCTTTCTCTCTCTGAGATGGCCAGTCCCAGACAGAGGAACTTCATGGGTCCCCTCACTGGGGAAAGCCCTTACTCTGCCCACAGGCTGGCTCCCAGGCTGAGACCCCAGTCAGAGTCTGGAAAATGACTAAGAACTCCTCCCGCTCTGGACAAGTGCTAGGAGGGGGATTGGTTGGGGACAGAGGAGACTGTGACTCAGAGTCTTGAGCTTATATGCAAAGCTCAGCCCGTGAACACCCTTCTTCCCACTCTTCTAAGGTCTCCCACCCTCAATTCACCCCAATTGTCTTTGGGGCCTCTTTTCCATTCCAGTCTGGGCTTCTCAGAGCCACCCACTCTGGTTTCTTCATGATACCTTCCACACAATCAATCTACCTGCAGTACAAAGACCTGCCACTCTCTTGCTTAAATACCTTTCACAGTTCTTTGCATCGGTTTCTTACGACTGCTGTAAGAAATCAGCACAAAGTTAATGGCTTAAAGCAATACAAATTTACTACCTCCCAATCCCAGAGGGTCAGAAGTTCAAAATTGGTGTCAGCAAGGCTATGCTCCTTTCTGTTCTCTTTCCTTTCCAGATTCTAGAAGCCACCTGCATTCCTTGGTTTGTAGCCCCTTCCCTCTTCAAAGTCAGCAATAGCTTCTCATGCTGCCACCTCTCTGGCTCTTCCTCTTCCAGTTACAAGGACTTTGTCATGATACTAAATGCACCTAAATAGCCCAAGACAATCCTCCCATCTCAAAGTCAGTTGTTTAGCAATCTTAATTACATTTGCATCTTTCATCTGCCTTGCCAGGTAGCCTAACATATTCACAGATTCCAGAGATTAAAATATTAATGTCTTTGACAGTCTTCATTGTGCCTACCACATTCCTCACCCCTTTTGATTTTGTTTTCACACATCATGATTTTTCTTTAAGTGAAAATTTGTGCAACAATCTAATGAATAAGATATAATGAGAAGGAACTGATTTTGTTGAAGTAGGATGAGGGAGTCTATAGCTGCATCTTTATTGTCATTCATTAGCCCTTAGATCATCCTCAGAGAACCCAGGAGACTCCAGAGCACAGCTGGAAAACCACCAGATAAAGTTCAGAGCCTGATGCTGGCATTCAAGGCCTCAATTAGTCTTTCTGGCTTTATCCTCTGCCATCAGCACAACAAACCTGAGCTCCATCTCTGGGACAAACCCTGGACTGAGCAGGAGGGATACCCCAATGTACAGTTTTGGCCTCTGAAAAGCCCAGAACCCAAGTGGGGAAGATGCACATTTCAACTTTGTCCTTGACGGTAAGATCACAACAGCACAGAGCTGAAAAGAGAAGAGCTGGGAAAGCTTCCTCAAGGAGTAACTTTATGGAGTTAGTAAGGCAGAGAAAGGTGGGAGTGATCATAAATGTGCCAGCAAAAGTGCCCCTCCACCCCATGTGTGAATATGATACACCGTACATATACTATATACTGTATGTGTGTGTGTGTGTGTGTATATATATATATATATATGTTATCCAATACTGTCGCAAATATATACGTAAGAATTTACAAATATATACGTAAAAATTTACAATTTTTCTGATTTTATGCACCTTTGAATTACTTATAGAGTAAATAAAAACTCACACAGGAATGAAAGCACAAGTTTAAGGCACAGTCTCTGGGGAGGGAGAGGGTGAAATGTGGGTATGAATATGCAGATACTTTATATTGGCTGTCTAATTTCTCAAGCTGAGTGATGGGTACATGGATGTTTATATATTCATTCTCTAAAATTTTAAAAATACATTAAGTACTTATAACCAAAAAAAGAAAAGTGGGAAGTATATTCCAGACAGAAGCGCCAGCTTGAGGCAAAAACTCAGAGACAGCAACTAGCAAAGCTAGGATAACCTCCTGACTGCTGTCACTCTCCCAACCCTTTGCTTCCCCCTTCCTAACTCACCCTCCTACGAGCAGCCTCGGCCCTCGCGGCTGACCTTCCCAGACCAGCCCCCTGCCCCTCTGGGATGGACTCTTATCCCAGGTGCAAGCGTACACTTGTCTGATCGTGCCATCAATGAACGTACCCTCCCCACAAAGGCCGGCTGTTCCAGGAGGCTGCCGGACTGCAGCTCCCTCCTCGGGCGCAAGGAGAACCCGCCAGCAGAGGGCGCTGCGGGGCAGGCCAGGGCGCGCGCGGCGGCCGGAGAGGCGGGGACTCTGCACCCACCTGCGCGCGGGACCCCTGGCCCGGGGGGACAGTGGCCTGGCGGGGACTGTCCGCCTCGTTTCGGGGGGGAAAAAAGGATGGGGGGGGAGAGAGTGGGAGAAAAATCCTCTCTTCCTTCCCAGCGCCCTTCCGCCAGAGAACGGTCAAGTTCACGTTTCCCGGCTGTTGGTTGAAGGGGGTCGCTCAGCAGGTGCAAGCACCAGCCGCTGCCTTCCTTCCTGGCACTGCTCTTGAAAACGGGCTGTGAGCTCTTTTTACTGCTCCGGGCTGACATCTCAGCAGGTCCCTTGCTTGGCTGGGAGTTTCCGTTGATTGCCAGGTCATTGCAACCCGTGGAGGAGCTAAATGCAGGCCTTTTTACGCAAGGCCTCCCTGGCTGGGCGCCCTGGGCTGGGGCAGGATGGCCTCTGCTCCCGGCTCCTCCAGCCGCTCTCGGCCAGCCCCGGGCTCTGCAGGGCCGGGTGGAGGAGGAGAGGACCGCACTGGAAGACGACACAGAGCCCTCCGGGCCTGGCAGGTTCCCAACGCTGACACTTTCTCCAGGAGCACCTGGGGAAGCCTTAGGGACACAGTGCCCAATTCTACTGCAGCACCCCTAAAAAGGGGGAGTGATACTCTGGTTTCTTTTCAGATCCTGTGAAGCTTTCACCTTCTACTAAAAAGGGGTGCCTCTTCATTTGGACTGCTATAGCCCCTCCTCTTTGGCATCCCTCCTCACACATCCAGCTTCAGGCTGCCCGGGTCCACTCACCCCTAAATGGAAACCCTGGTCCTTTTTAAGAAAGCACACATTCTGCTCCTTTTTATGGGGTCACAACATCCCTACAGGAAACACAGCTGGAAAGTTTGGCCCTTGCTAGAAACCCTTCCACCCGCCAGCTCACACCACATTCCAGATCCCAGGGCCTCACCCTGGAAGACTCCCCAAACAGTTCTCAGAGAGCCTCTCTCCCCATGTTTGAGGTGAGGGAGGGGGGGAGCAGTTCTTTCTGCTCCCTGGTGAGGTGGAGGTTGGTGGACCCACACTGCTCTCACAGGTTCCTGTGGAGTTTCCAAATTCTCTCTGAGAAACGTCAGTGAGGTTTAGTCTTGCCCTCCCTCCCCCAGAGAGATGGGCTTTCTCACTTTACTATCAACAATTCTGCGATGTTTTTCTGACTTTGGGGCATCAGCTGAAATTTTGAGGTGACCAGAAAACTAGTAAGACTACATTTCACTAGTTTCCAGCATTCTCCTGAGGGGCTACCTCAACCAGAAAAGATTTCACCAGAAGATCCAATCACACACAAATATTTTACTGACTAGGGTAAAACCCTTCACTCTTGGGCCTCCCAGGTGGCACAAGGGGTTAAGCCTCAGTACTATGAAGCTATCAGCTGCCACTGCAGCACAAGTTCAATTCCTGGCCAGGGAGCTACCCACATGGTGCAGCAGACCTCTCCTGTCTTGCCTGCTGCTCCCCTCAGTCAGTCTGCCTGTTCTGCTCCCCACTCTGTCTCTGTTGAATCCTCTCAACCCCTGCACATCTGGCCCATACCCCAGTTCTTATATGAATAAATAAATGAAATAAATCTTTTTTTTAAAAAAAACCATTCTTCAGCCACTCCCATTTTATAAACACTTTCTCTCACACCGTCATCTTCCCTTCTACCAGAAAGCTCTAGCTCTGCTTCTCCACTTGACATACTCCTTGTAACCTTTGAAGAACAGAATCAAAATGTCACCTCCTCTAGGAAGCCTTCCTGTATACCCCCACTACTGTGGGGGGCTTCCTCTGGCCCTGTAATAAATCATATTCTGTTATAATTACCTCCACTTGTAGGGTCAGACAATTGATTATGAATTCTTTGGGGGCAAGAATGCTATTTATTTTGTTGAGTGTGTTTAATTTTTTTATATGAAACTACCAAAAGAAAGTCAAAATCCACCCATAATACCAACCCTACCTCTATTGACAGCCACTTTTTAAAAAAAGATTAATTTTATTTATCTATGCATAAAAGAGCTGGGGTGTGGGCCAGAGGTGCGGGAGGTGAGAGGATCCACCAGAGACAGAGTGAGGAGCAGAACAGGCAGACTGCCTGAAATACACTGCTGAGGGGAGCTGCAGGCAAGACAGGAGAGGTCTGCTGCGCCATGTGGGTAGCTCCCTGGCATGGGATCAAACTCATGTTGCAGTGGCTGGCGATAGCTCGATAGTGCTGTGCCTTTAACTCCTGTGCCATCTAGGAGGTCCTGGTGTTTTGGGTGTGTGTGTGTTTTGTTTTGTTTTTTTTAATTACAAATGATTGCTGCACAATTTCCTGAGGGAGAGGATGACCAAGGGCCCTGTGTACGCAGAAAATCCTACAATAAATTGATTTATCCATGATCCTCCTGGGGTGGCAGTAGTGAGCAACCCACCGGCTTGGATAGAAAAGAGCTGGTGCCACAACACCCAAAAAGCACATGTGTAGGAAATCAATGGCAACCATGACCCTATTCGCCCACCTCTGACTGCCTAAGGTTGGATAGTTGTGCCAACGCCCCAGTAAAGGACCTCTTTAAAAGCCCCTTCCTGACTTCCCTCAGGGAGCCAGACTGAAATCTTTGAGTTTGCTGCTGTCTCCCTTGCACTCAAGCATAAACTTAATAAAACCTTGCCTGGATGTGGTCTGTCTTGCCTGGTTGTCAAATTCTTTCACAAGGGGAAAAAGCCTCTAATAAGACCACAAGTCTGTAACTCCTTCACAAACCCTGGTAATCTTTAATCTACTTTCTGTCTTTAAGAATGCTTCAATCCTTTTTAGAAGCTGGCTACTATTCCAGAGTAGGTGACATCATTTATTTAACTATTCTCTACTGATGGACATTCAGGGTGTTCCCAGTTTTTGATAATACAAATAATGCTGCAACACTTACCTTCCTCCATAATACATGTGGGAATATTATGGGAGAAAGAAGTCCCAGGAATGGGAAAGCTGGGACAAAAAGTGTGTACATTTAAGTCTAACAGGTACTTACCAGTCCATTCATCACAATTACCTTTAACATGAGGTAATTATTCCCAGATAGTCTGGTTTAATAAGGATGAGTTGGGTCCAGGAATCTAGCTTTTTTTAAATATCCCACCTGTTCACTGTGATGTGCGATGACTCAGTGAGTATCATAGCTCTGGGGCCTGGATCTGCTGAATTCCTGGGTTCTCAGCATCCAGCCTTGAACTTGCCCATAGAAAGAGGTTTGCTCCCTGGAGCAATATTGTCAGTTCCATGCCCCTGATCAGACCCTGCCGAGGCTGCCCTGGTGAGCAGAGGTGCTGGCCCCTGGGCTCAGCAAGCCTCTAAGGGAATCCTGATGGACTGTGTATCTCCTATCCTGGAAGTCCACATGTCTGACTCACCCTGATTTACCAGGCTGCTCCCAATTCTGTGATCTGTCAGCTTTGCCCTTTGTGGGAGGAAATTCACCACTCACTCAAATCAAGTCCTATCAAAAAAAAAGCCTGCCTTATCTCCCTGAGGAAAGTATGACTCACACCAAGGGAGTGGTGGGCGGACAGAGAGTCACCAGGAGAAAGAGAAAAAAGGCAAAGCTGAATGAGGGTGTGGGGAGGGTGGAGGGAGAGAGATTACAAGAAGAAGGGGAAAGGGTGAGAGGAAGGAAAAACAGAGACACACAGAAAAGAGGCAGGAAAAAAAGAACAGAATTAGAAGGGAGACACAGAACAGAGAAGAGCAGGGAGAAAGAGAAAATGGAAAGGAGAGAAAGGGGAGGGAGACACTAGAAGAAAGAAAAGACAAGAAAAGAGGATGTGGAGCTGGAAGTGGGTTGAATTCCTTAGCTGGTACTCTGTGTCAATCCAGAAAAAATGATCCTACTTCAGATTCCAAGAAGACACAGGTGGTAGAGGTGACCTGGCTTGGTCCTCAAACCCTGGCTAGAAGCTCATGTCTTCAGCTCTTGCCTGCAGCCTCAGCAGCTCTGGGGCAAAGTCGTAGTCAGGGGCAGTGACAACCTGTGTGCCTAGATGATCGTGGCGTTCCTAGTTATTTGGTACCAAGGAATAGGATTCTCAAAAGGTACATACCTTGCACAGTGTCAGCTGCAAAGGATGCCTGTGGCTGCGCTATTTATAATAAAGGAAGGGCCTCCCTAAGTCTCAGCTTTGTCATGCTATTACCTCTCCGGCCTGAATTGGATCCCATGGAGCTACCCACATGGCACAGCAGACCTCTCCTGTCCTGCCCGCTGCTCCCCTCAGCAGTGTATTTCAGTAGATACACCTGTTCTGTTCCCCACTCTGTCTCTGGTGAATCCTCTCCCCGCCCCCACCTCTGTCCTACACCCCAGTTCTTGTATGTATAAATCAATAAAAATAAATCTTAAATAAATAAAAAGTAAAGGATGGGGGGAAAGGAAGAAATGAAATGTGGCTCAGTAGATTTAGAATACATTTATATAACAATACTATGTAGTCATTAAAAATGGTGGTACAAGTATGTATATGTTTAAATCAATCTTTTCAAAAATATGATTTAAATTTTGCTAGTAGATACGTGGGCAGTGGGGAGATGGGGGGGCACAACCCTGGCTCAGTCTTCTTAAAATTCAGTAAAACCCATTGCTAAGATTTTTGACAGTCTCAAGTCCAGATCCTACCCCTTCCCTACTTGTCCCATGTTGTCCCTTTTGGGGAAATTCCCATTAAAGTTTGGGGGGGGGGGCATTTCCTAGATCCTGCCCTCTCTCCAGAAGCCCAAGTGATTGAATTCCTCTTCGACTTGCCCTATGATCTCCAGGGGCTGCCTGTGAGCACACTGAAGAAGCCACCCAGGTCTGCAGTGACCCCATCAGTCTCCAATCACTGGGTGCCCTGAGTTCCTGATACCCCTCCTCTGTGAACATGGAGTCTTTTAAGAAATTCCTTTTTTGTTTAAAGAGGTGACACTGGCACTAGAAGTCCAGGCTGATTTTTTTACTAGTTTGACTGCAGGTAATTCTGCCGCCACTGTCTGCTCTATGGGTGAGATGACCTGGGGCTCATTGAGAAGGTACCCAGTGCTGTCATCATCTAAGGCTAGACAGCTGGTGGAATGGGGTGCAGCTCATTCCTCTAGGAACCCAAGGAGGATGAGGGGACAGAGCTCCTGAGTACAGGGCATGGGAAGTACTCTTTTGGGTGACAGCAGCAGAGTAAAGAATAACTAGTCTTTTATGGTGCTTGGCCCAGAGCCTGCAGTTTGCCCTAAAAGGGGACCCTGGGGGGAGAGGGTAGCAGGGTATGGAGCTTGTCCAAAGACAGGCCTCTGGGTCTTCAAGGGTCTCAGAGAGGGGGGAAGGAGTGTCTACCAGGACCCCAGGGTACCTAAGTATTCTGGAGATCTTAGGACCTGCCACCCATGTTAGTTACATTGTCCTCTTTCTTGGATTGTTATGGCAATTTTTCAGAGACACCGGAAAGCACTCAGAGAGGTGGAGAGAGAGATTTTTCACATTGGTGGGCTCAGTGGGATAGCTCCCAAAAGACTGAGCTGGGATGGTAGGGTTTTATACACTTTGTATGGGAAACTTTCTATGCTTGAGCAACACTGGCAGCATGGGATATAAGGTAGCTTTGCCAGTTTGAGTTTATCAGGAAACTTATAGAACATCAGAAGGCAAGTTGTTCATCAGCGTTAGTAACTTCCTGCTTCAGACTGGGCAAGATTCAATAAGAAATCCTTGGGGGAGTTTTGGTGGAGTATTGAGTGAGGATGACTGGGAATATGGTATCCCACCCCACCACTGGTCTGGTTCCTTGGAGCAGAAGTGAGCGGCAATGACTTTAACACAAAAACTTTTTGTTGAAGTATGACTTCTACACAGAGGACTGCACCCAAGTTAATTTCATTCTGTTTTTAAACTTCATTTATTTATTTTTAAGTTTATTTTTTATTTACACAAGAGCTGGGGTACAGGCCAGAGGCATGGAAGGGTGAGAGGATTCACCGGAGACAGAGTGGGGCACAGAACAGGCAGACTGACTGAAATACACTGCTGAGGGGAGCAGCGGGCGAGACAGGAGAGGTCTGCTGTGCCTTGTGGTTTCTCCTTGGCTGGCCCGGAATCAAATCCGCACTGCAGAGGCTGCAGACAGCTCCACAGCGTTGTGCTCAACACGCTGTGCCACCCGGGAGACCCTGCTTTTAAACTTTAAAAAAAAATTAATTTTAACATTTGGGATTACATTTTTGCTCTTCCATATGTGCACCTGTTCCTCACACCTTCCACCAAACTACCCATCCCAATACCTCAACTGCCTCCCTCTCTCATCCCCTCCCCCTCCCCCCTGTTCCTCTGGTAATCATCATGTTCTTTCACTGAGTTCAAGATTTCTTCCTACTATATTTTGCTTTGCCTGGGTATTTTTTGGTTGTTATTTGTATGTCATAGATGAATGAAACCATTTAATCAGTCTTTCACTTTTTTTCTTAAAGATTTATTTATGCATACAAGAGCTGGGGTACAGGCCAGAGGCATGGAACAGGGAGAGGATTCGCCAGAGATAGAGTGGGGAACAGAACAGGCAGTTTGACAAAATATTTCTTTATCCATTTGTCTGTTAGTTGCCAAATCATGGGTTGGTTCCATGATTTGGCAATTGTGGACAGTGTTGCAATGCACATAGGCATAGATAATTCTTTTTTATTAGAGTTTTCATACTATTTTGATAAATGCCTGGTATAGAGGTATTGCTGAATCATACAGAATTTTCACCTTTCATTTTCTTAAGAAATCTCCATACCATTTTCCACAGGGACTGCACCAACTTGCCTTCCCACCAACAGTGGATTGAAGTTCCATTTTAGGGCCTCCCTGATGGCACAAGGGGTTGAGAGACAACCTATGAAGCTGCCCGCAGCTGCTGCATTGAGAGTTCGGTCCCTGGCCAGGGAGATACCCACATAGTGCAGCAGACCTCTCCTGTTTTACCCGCTGCTCTCCTCAGCAGTGTATTTCAGTCAGTCTGCCTGTTCTGTGCCCCACTCTGTCTCTGGTGAATCCTCTCACCCTCCACACTTTTGGCCTGTACCCCTGTTCTTGTATGCATAAATGAATAAGTCTTTTTTTAAAAAAAAAGAAAGTTCCTTTTTACCCAAAGTAATTTTCACAAAAAGTAAATACACCTGTGTAACTAGCCTAAGGCAAAGAGCATTACTCAGCACTTCAGAAGCCACCTCCTACCCACTTCTTACTCCCCTACCACCTACCCCCCCAATTTGGATGGAAATTATTTTTTTTTTTTTTTTTTTTTTTAGGTTTTAAATTTTATTTTTTTTTTTTAATAAATTTTATTGTTATATTCCCCATACAATTGCAGCCCCCCCATTCTGACCCCAATCCCTCCCCTCCCACCCCCGCCCCCTAAAAGTGTCTCTGGTTCATAGTTTTTTGTTGATTTTGATTTTCACTTTCTTTTTTTTTTTTTTTTTTTTTTTATTTTTTTTAATAGAGGCATGCTTTATTTATTTGTTTGCTGGTTTGTTTGTTTTGTTCTGTTCATACATGCACTGGGTACAGTCAGAAGCGCGGGAGGGTGAGAGAATTCACCAGAGCCAGAGCGGGGAGCAGAGCAGGCAGAAGGACCGAAGCACACTGCTGAGGGGAGCAGCGGGCGGCAGGAGAGGTCTGCACGCCATGTGGGACCCTCCTTGGCCGGGGAGCAGCCGGGATCGAACCGGCGCCGCAGAGGCCGCGTGCAGCTTCGCAACCCAGCGCTCAACCGCTGCGCCACCGGGGAGGCCCGATTTTCACTTTCTTGTAGTTATTCATTTTCCTGGTCCCTTATTTAAGTTTTCTAGATTCCTGCTATGAGTGAGACCATCCGGTATTTTTCTTTTTCTTTTTGGCTTATTTCGCTGAGCATGATCCCTTCCAGCGCTGGATGGAAATTATTTTAAAGAGGGCCCAAGAGCAAAGGTGGAAGGAAAAGAATCTCCCAGGTCCTGGGGAAGCAGCAGGAGGGCCCTGCTTTATGGGCACCAGCCTGTGGCTTGGCTTCTGAGGCACTCAGAAACACCACACATCCAGTGTTCAGAGCCAGCCCTGGGGTCAGGGTGAACTTGGCGAGCAGGTTATTGCCACAGGCAGTCCTGCAAAGACAAGGAACAGGGTGTTTTCAGAGGCTCCTAGACTGGGCTGGGCTGAGAGCCTGAGAACAAACAGGAAAGAGGATGGTCCTGGCTAGGCTGGGAGGGTGAGTGCCCACAAGGGTCTGGGAGGGGCCTGACCCAGGGGAGGGACTGTGCACACTGTTTGCTCCTGAAGTTTCTGTTTGTTCGGGAATGATTCACAAGAATTCCAAGTAGCAGCCCCTCCTCTTCTCCCACAGTCAGTTCCTGTGTGGGGGATGCAGGCACCCTGTGGGACAAGCCCAGCCATGACATCAGGGAGACCTGTATTTGAACTCTACCTCAAGCCTGTGTGCCTTTGGGAAAGTCATATTTCCTTTCTGACCTTGGTTTCCTCGTCAGCAAAAATGGGACAGCAGCATGTTCCTCCTAAGATTGCTGTGAAGAGGAAACGAGATAGTCCATGTGAAACATGTGAGGTTGGGCAGGCACTTAATGTTTGTTCCTTTCCTTTGCCACTTTTTCATTGAGCAAATATTTATCTGATGGCTGGCATGTGGCAGGCAAGTATGCCAGGCTCTGGAAGAGAGCAGTGAGCAAAACAGATACGGAGATGGCTGCCTGCCTGAGTGGAGCTTAGACTCTAACACATGACACAGGTATTGTATCAATAAGACAAATGCAGGTCATGAAGGAAAAGAAGGAAGCGTCACGACAAAGAACGTCAGCAGTGACACCCAGAAAACACAGTGGTCAGGAGAGGCCTCCTAAGGAAGATGAAGTTTCAGCTGACATTTATTTTATTTAAAGATTTATTTTTATTTATTTATACATACAAGAACTGGGGTGTAGGCCAGAGGTGTGGGGTGTGGGGGTGAGAGGATTCACCAGAGACAGAGTAGGGAGCAGAGCAGGTGGATCTACTAAGATACACTGCTGAGGGGAGCAGCGGGCGAGACAGGAGAGATCTGCTGCACCATGTGTGTTAGCTCCCTGGCCGGGGTTCGAACTCATGCCACAGTGGCTGGAAAACACTTAGACTTTTAACTTCTCCACAACCAGGAGACCCTCAGCTGACATTTAAAGGCTGAGAAAAGTGGCATTTTGAAAAGTGGTTAGGAGGGACTGAAAGTCCCGAGTTTCAGTGCCCTTGTAGATGGGTTTCAAATTCTGATTCCAACACTTACTCAGCTATAGGACTTGAGGTGAGCCTTTGGCAATCTGGGCCTCAGTTTTATCTTCTATAAAATGTGGCTTAAAAAGATCTTATTTTATAGAATTGTGAAGCTGAGCCAGATCCTGTATATAATAAGGTGCCCCGCATGGAATCTGATACACAATGGGTGCTCAATAAAATAAGTTCCCATCCTGTACCAGCTCGTCATGAACTGTCAAGTGACTGGCATGTGACACTGTGTGTACTCAGGTGCACATGAATGTGCATGTACAGCACACACATGCACACGTACTCAGGAACAGAGGCAGGGCACAGATGACTTGCTCTGGATATTTAAGGAGAGTTTAATAAAAAGACTCTTTATAAAGGCAAAAAGTGTTTGGGGAGAGCAAACCCCAAACACTAGTAAGAGTGGGGGCCCAAAGAGAACAGCTACCAGAACTCCAGAGAATTACTGCATGGAGAAGGCGTCTGACAGAGCTGGGACCTTCAGAATAGGATGCTGTGGGCTTGCAGAGACTGACAGTGGGGGAGCCGAGGGAATAACTGCTCTGACCTCAGCCTCCCCTTGCCTTCTAACCTCCTGCTAAGTCTCCCACTGGTCAAGCTGAAATGGAAGTGGAGCGCCCAGGAGCCTGTGGATATAACCCACAAAGGACGACCTAACCCACAGCTTCCCCAGCGTGGAGAGCAGGGGGAGAAGGGTGGAGAGGCTCTGCAGGGACAAATGGTAGGGATAGAGAACAGGGCTTCTTTAGAATATAAGCGGCAGCTATCTCTAGTGCAAAATGACTTAAGTCAAAAGGGAATTCTTCAGGTCACTTAGTGGAAACTCTAGGGCTAGGCCTTAGGCATAGCTTGATCCATGCTCAAAGAATAGCGAGGAACTGGTTTGTCCTAAAATCTCAATTCTTTTTTTCTTCATATGTCAACATCATTCTCAAGCTATCAATAGTGGCATGGTGGTGGCAGTAGAGAGTAAAGGAAAACTGTGATTCTTTACAAAAGAAGGACAGTAGAAGCCGGGTGGAAATGTAACATATGTCCACTGCAATTTGTATATGGGTTCTCACAGTCAATAATCTCAGTTGACAGGAATTGGAGCTACTGAGATGGGGTGACTTTTCTCCGTTGTTGGAGGAATGTGGGGACCTGGCCACCTGTTCCCACCTCTGCACTGATGGGATCTGACCTGAAGATTACCTAGCTCAGTACTCCCACTACAAGAAGCGTTGAGGCCCAGGGAGAAGGACATTGGGCAATGCATTTAATGTCATGACTAAAACTTGAACCCAAGTCAAACTGTCTGTCCTCATGTCTTGCTTTTTAAAAGAAGAAATAAGAAATTCCTCTGGAGAACAAACATTTGGTTGAAAGAGAAAGAGAGAGACAGAGAGAGAGAGACAGAGAGGAAGATGAGATGGAGGAGGGAAGGGGAAAATATTCACATAGTAAAAAGTTAACACTACATAAAAGAATATATAGGGCCTCCCTGGTGGCACAGCATTGGGAAGCTGTCCGCAGCCTCTGCGGTGTGGGCTCGATTCCCAGCTGGCCAGGGAGATACCCACATGGTGGGGCAGACCTCTCCTGTCTTGCCCACTGCTCCCCTCAGCAGTGTATTTTAGTAGATCTGCCTGTTGTGCTCCCCGCTCTGTCTGGTGAATTTTCTCACCCTCCTGTGCCTCTGGACTGTACCCCAGCTCTTGTATAAATTAAAAAAAAATAATATATAATAAAAAGTAATTTTCCTCCCATGACAGACCCCCTCCTCCCTAGTCTGCTCCCCAGGTAAAACAACAGCTTTATACTCTATATCCTGGAAACTGTCAATGTGAATGTAAAGGGGTATGTGTGTGTGTGTGTGTGTGTGTATAATGTTGTTATTACTGTTATTATCTTGGCGTGCTTTCTGTATTAGTGCATAGAGATCTATCTCATTTTTGTATTGGATATAAAGTATTGTAGAGGTACTTAATTTATTCAACCAGTCCCCAACTGATAAACATTTAAACTATTTCTCAAGTTTTGCTTTTCTACAATAACATTTTTGTATATACAGAATCTTTGCACAGCTGTGAATACACCTTTTGGCTGACATCACCTCTACTAGAGGGAAACCAAAACTGATAATGTGGAAAATTATATTAATCATCATCAAGTCCAGTCTCCATCCCATTTTTCAGATGAAGAAACTGAGGTCCCAGGTCTGACAGCATGCTAGTGGTAGATTTGGACTGGACACTCTGTGTCCTCCACAGAAAGGATGTGGAGAGAAGAGGTCGGGGTCAGGAGGGGACTTGCTTTGTGTCCTGGCCTGGCAGAGCAGGCATTGGACAACATAGCAAGTTCTGTAGCCAGATTTAAATGCTGTCTTTTAAAAAATTGCCTCCCTAAGCTTTCATTTCCTTATCTGGAAAAGGGGGTGATTTTCATTTTCCTTTAATCTTCCTTATAAGGGTTGCAGTCAAGGTAATGAGATAGTGTCTATGAAACAAAGGTCAATTTTATCACTATTCCCCTGCATCTTGACTCCTGCTCCTTGCAAGGGGCATTCTTGGCTTAAAAACTCTTAAGTAGGTGAACTCAAGGCACACCTGGCCTCTAGCCATGGTCTGTGTCTCTGGAGTCAAGGCCAAGCTGAGCAAGTTCTAACTTCTTCCAAGAAGCTCCAACTGCTTCCTGCTTCCAGAGAGGAGCTTGCTGGGTCTGGGGCCCAGTGGGGTGGAGTGGGGGCTTCAAACCCGCAGGAAGGAGCCAAGCCGTGACTCCTCCCTAGAAGGGTGCCTCTGGGTGGGCACCTACAGCTACCTTGTGTCTGGCGCTGACTTTACACTGCCTCTGGATTTCTCCTAGAAGTGCTGAGGAGGCATTGCAACCCCCATTTTGCAAGGTGAAGAATGTGAGTCTCCCAGAAGTAAAAGGATAAAAAGTTGATTTTTCATTGAGGCACTACATTCTTTGGAGGTTAGAATGTGGCCTTTTCATCCAGAGGCTGCCTCAGCCAAATATGATCAAAGCGGCTGCCACTCTTTGTTCTCCAGTCACAGGTCTCCTTCTATCAGTCCCTCCTCTAACTCAGCATCTCCTTCCTGCCTCAGAATTCCCTGTACCCCTGTCAATCCCACCCTCTTTTTTTTTTTTAGAGATTTATTTATGCATACAAGAATTGGGGTACAGGCCAGAGGTGTGGGGGGTGAGAGGACCCACTAGAGACAGAGTGGGGAACAGAACAGGCAGACTGACTGAAATACACTGCTGAGGGGAGCAGCAGGCGAGACAGGAGAGATCTGCCGCGCCATGTGGGTCAGCTCCCTAGCCCGGTATCAAACTTGCGCTGCAGTGGCTGCGGATTGCTTCATAGTGCCATATCTTAACCCCTTGCACTACCAGTGAGGCCCAGACCCACCCTCTTTCTCCTCACCCTTCAGACCTCAGCCCAGGAAAATTTCACTGCCCCTGCTCTCAACCAGTGCTCCCATAGTCCCTTGCATTGTTCACAATGCATGGGTGTTGTGAGCACCCATCACGCTGAGCAGCTGTAAGCTACCCAGAAAACCAAACTCTGAACCATGAGACATGTCTTTATCCAGAGGGAGTCTTTTTTATTTTAACATTTATCATTTTTAAAATTTTTTTAGACAATATTTGCTTCCCCCCACCCCCTTAAATTGAGTCCCCATAGAATTTCCTTCCCCAAGGCACCCATGCACCATCACCACAGTCCCCTGTGCTCCTCCCTCCCTCCCTCTGATCCCTCTCCCTCCTCCTCCCCTGCAGGATGTCTTCCAGAGGGAGTCTTGATTGGTTATCAAGAGAGTTGGCAGCGTGAGCACCCCAAACAACTGGCTCCCTGAGGTGGGAGTGCTGGGATTATATAAGGGGTGAAGGGATGCGAGGGAAGTCCAGGGCTCCACATGTCTGAGTCCCAGGAGGTGCCCGAAGTCTAGGTGTTGACCTGAGTCAAGGTGTTTGACTTTGCCTGCAGGGTGTTTTCTCAGCAGTCAGCAGATCTGACTAAAGCCACTATCCACTCAGAGACATGGAGGATTTTATTAGGGATGGAACACAATCAATTTTCTAAGTTCCCAGGAATGCAGATGGAGTCAGTTAATGGTTAATCATGAATAGGGGGTAACGGGAAGAGAGAACAAAGGGTAGCTAGAGTTTAATTCCACTTACTCCTAATTTTTAGTCTAGGGGAGGTTTTTGTTTTGGGTTTTTTGTTTGTTTGTTTTATCACAAAATAGAGGGTTTCCATTTATACAACCAGATCTTTTTGTGTGTCATTTGATTAGTCTGTATCCCTGCTAATAGTAAACTCCACGAGGTGAGCTCTTATCCTCCAATTCACTACTCTTTCCCAGTACCTGGCACCACGATTAACACACAGTAGGCCCTCAGATATCTGTGTCCCTGCTCTCTATCAAGGGACAAGCATTACCTGCTACTAGTGTTGTTCTGAAGATTAAAGGGACAAAGATCTCCACACTTGATCTTAGCCAAAAGGCCGAGAAGCGATTAAAAGGACGAAGCTCTCCAAAACCCCTGGCCCAGAATCAGACCAGGCCCAGACTGTTCTCTAAAGACCTGGGCATTTCTCAAGCGGTTGTGGAGCAGAGTGTCCTTGTGGATTGGCCTTGTGGATGTGGGGGTGGGCCTTCCCTGCTACAGGACTCACAAAAAGAGGCTTGTGTGGGTGCTGTGGCAGAATGCCTCTGGGGACAGCTGGGCCCAGGGCTGCCAGGCCTGGGCTGGGCTGGGCCGGGCACCCTGCCACAAGCAGCCCTCTGGACCCTTTCATCTGAGTCCCAGCTGCCACTTGGCTGGCTGGCCCAAAGCCCAGCATCCTGGAGAGGAGAAGGCCTGGCAGCTTTGTCTCAGGAAGAACAAAGAGTAGGGTAAGTGGGAGGAGGGCAGAGGGAAGCAGTGCTGCTCTTGGAATCGGGCCAAAGGGAAACCAGATCCAGTTATAGCCAATACCAAGAGGCTGCTTGGAGTCTTTGTTGCCATAGCATCATGCAAGACAGGATTTCAGAGTCCATCTTAGACAATATCCGACACACACACCCCCCACCCCAACCATGTTATCAGTGCAGAAATGAAGCCTAGTAAGGAGCAGGGACTTTCCCAAGGTGTCACTTGAGTGGCAGAATCAGAAGTAGAACCTCTGTTTCTGTCTCCCTATTATGAATGACTGAAAGAGGCACTTCGTGTAGGAGCTAATTGCCATCGATGAGGGACAAATGTGTTCATGGATATAAAAGGAAAAAGAACCATTTGAGTTGGGCCTAGAAAGATGTAGAGGAGTTTTCAAAATGAGCTGGTGAGTGTGTGTTCTTATTTGAATAATACTAAATATTTATTTAAGCACAGTAAACACTTATTTTACATTCCGTACCCAGTAATATCACTCTCTGAGGTGCCCGTGGATCTGCATCTGTTGATTCTTATTCGTGGTGCTTTGCCATCTTTGGTGAGCTTTTTTTTATTGTGAGCTTGTGTTTATTGTCCTGCTATCTGTGTGGGCTCTTTGAGGATTGGTTTGACTGTTCTCTTCGCTCCAGAAAGGGTTTTACACTTGTTCTGTCAGTCACCTCTGGGCACTATCTATCCAAGTCCATTTTAAATTAAATTCCTGGTGGTGGTTGCTGTTGACCATGAAAAAAGGTAAATATTTGGGCCCCAGCTCTAAGTAAGCTCTAACATATATAGCCAAACATTTTCAGAAAACATTCCCAGAACAAGGGCATAAAACAGCTAAATTTCCACAGCATTCACCTTTGAGTGACAAATGTTTTATCATTTACTCCTTGATAGTCTCCAATCTGACATCTCACCCATTGAGTAGCTCAGACTTCTGTGTCCTACTCATTCTCTCCTTCAAATAAGAATTCTAGGTCTCTCAGGGTTGGAGATAACCTGGGAAGCCTATGAATTCATCTCAGAGCCTCTCAGAACATTTGCTTTTCTTTCTTGCCAACTCAGGCGTATAGATACACACATATTCATTCTTTCAATATTTTCAGATGCTTTGTAGTAGGAGGATTTCATAATATCTAGTCTTCCAAACTGCCAGAATCAGAAGTCCAGCATGCTCTCATACCCTCATGTACTCTTTCATTAAAGTTATTTGTGCTCCTCTCTTTAGGACAGAGATAGGACGCAGGGTCCTCTGCCCCCAGACTCCAATACAGAGCCAAGGTCAATAACTCTAGGAATAACTGAAGTGATAACCCACAAAGGAAAGGAGGGATTGGAAAGGTTCTTATGGCTGGATGGGGGTTTCTGGGAGTCAAGGGGAGTGGGCATTGGCATCACTGAGTCCTGTCTAGGAATGGTCCACAAATGCATCTTTCTAGCATTCCTCAAATTTCCAAGATGACCACATGTTAGTTAAACATAGAGTTTCCCAGTATCTTCCTTGGAGCAGTGGTTTTAGTACCCAAGAGTTAGGGCCCCTCAATATTTTAAGAAGCACTTTTTTTTTTAAAGATTTATTTATTTATACAAGCACTGGGTACAGTCAGAAGCACGGGAGGGTAGAGAATTCAGCAGAGCCAGAGCAGGGAGCAGAACAGGCAGAAGGACTGAAGTACACTGCTGAGGGGAGCAGCGGGCGGGGCAGGAGAGGTCTGCCTCTCCTATGTGGGACCCTTGCTGGCAGCCAGGGACTGAACCGACACTGCAGGCTGCGGGCAGCTTCGCAACCCAGTGCTCAACCTCTGTGCCACCAGGGAGGCCCTAAGAAGCACTTTAAGTGACTCTTAGCATCAGGGAAGTTTGGGAAATATGATAGACTAATTCACTTAATTGAATTCTCACAACCACCGCAAAGAAAATACCCACAAGTATTTTACAAAAGAGACAATTTGGCCTCAGAGAGGGAAGTGACAGGCATCACACAGCTGGTAGATGGCAGGTCCAGGGTTCCTTTCCTAGTTGTCTCATGCCAAAGATTTAATCTTTTTTTTTTCCCCACCAGATAACAGATGGTTACTATTGATTTTTTTTCAAGTTTCTGCATCATTAGTTTAACAGTTTATGTATTAGTTGATCATCAAGCATCATCTTTTTTTCTTTAGTAAAAAATACCTATCATTAAATTTACATATTAACTTTTTAAGTTTACACTTCAGTAATATTAAATATATTGACTTTGCTATGAAGCAGTTTTCTAAAACGTTTTAATCTAGCGAAACTCAAAACCTATACCCACAATACAATTCTCTTCTTTCCCTCCCTTGCAGCACCTGGTAAGCACCATTCTACTTTCTGTTTCTATTAATCTTTTTGGATATCACATATAAGTGAAATCATATAGTATTTGTCTTTTCATGTAACATGGTGTCCTCAAGCTTCATCCATATTGTACATGTAACAGCATTTCCTTTCTTTTTTAGGCTGAATAAGATTCCACTGTGTGTGTATATATATGTGTTTGTACACACACACACACACACACACACATATATATTCATTTTGTGCATCCATTCATCCATTGATGAATATTCGGGTTGCTTCCAACTCTTGGCTATTGTGAATAATGCTGTTATGAAATGGATGGGAAAATATGTCTCTGAGATCCTCCTTTTAATTCTTTTGGACATTTACCTAAAAGTGAAATTTTTTGATCATATGGTTGTTCTGTTACAGGGCAATCCTGATATTTAAATGGGTTGCTTAATTGTGGGTCCTCACCTGTGCTTTAAAGGGACTTATAGGGCCTCCCCTGGTGGCGCTGGGCTGCGAGGCCCTGTCCGTGGCCTCTGCGGCGCCGGTTCGATCCCTGGACGCTGGTGAGGGTCCCACATGGCACGACAGACCTCTCTTGCCACCCTTGCTGCTCCCCTCAGCAGTGTATTTTGTCAGTCTGCCTGTTCTGCTACCCGCTCTAGCTCTGGTGAATTCTCTCACCCTCCCTTGCTTCTGACTATACCCACTGCTTGTATAAATAAATAAATAAATCTTTAAAAAAAAAAGGGGGGGGGACTTATAATAAGACTCACCTGCAGGCACATACCAAAAGGTTAATAAAGGGTTTATTTACAAAAGAATGGGGATGAAGAAAAGAATAACTCAGGGAGGAGAGAGAGATAAATCGGTGAATACTTCCTACCAATTCTGCTGAGCTGGGTCCCCAATAGCATGCTGAGAGCTGGCAAAAAGCCAAGAGAACCCCCAAAGCCCACATGTCCTTTTATACCAAACCTGGCTGCTTAACTCCACCCTCAGTTCCCAGCATCCTCCCTTCGGTGGTGATGACAGTATGGGATTTGTAGTTCTTGGTGTCTTGGATCTCTTTGGTCTGGGGTGGGGGTGGGGTCCATAAAATTTGTGTTTGTGGAATTTGTTGAGGGCATCCTTTCCCCCCAACACTTCTACTTAACTTTTTAAGGAATCTTCATACTATTTTCCATAGTGGCTACATTGTTCTCAAGACTTTACATTGTTCTTAAGACTTTTTTTTTCTAGATATTTGAAATACAACTTCATTCTGTTTCTAAATGAAAAGGAATGAGAATGTCCATAACAAGATTTCACCACTGAATATTTTGATGTGAGTGTAGCAGTCTTATATTTGAACCTCAAGAAGGAAACAATTGTGTTCAAAAATAGCTAATATGGGGCCTCCCTGGTGGCACAGTGGGTTGAGCACAGCACTGTGAGGCTGTCTGCAGCCTCTGCAGTGCAGGTTCGATCCCGGCCAGCTGAGGAGATGCCCACATGGCGCTGCAGACCTCTCCTGCCTCTCCCACTGCTTCTCTCAGCAGTGTTTTTCAGTCAGTCTGCCTGTTCTGTTCCCCGCTCCTTCTCTGGTGAGTCCTCTCACCCTCCCACACATCTGGCCTATACCCCAGTTCTTGTATAAATAAAAATAAATCTTTAAAAAAAAAAAAACAGATGTGGGTGAGAGACCCGTGGGGAGGTGACAATGGCAACTTTTATCTTGATTTTGAATTTGCTCTTTTCCTTCCAGACTTGTCTGGTTGTTTTTGATCCTTTTCTGTTGATCCCCACTGAAATGTGCTTTAGACTTGTGGCAGTCTTTCGAGCTTTGCTCGGGGCCAATCCTGTTTGGGTGGACTTTTACCCACGAGGGGACGGGTAACTTTGGGTGTTTGATTTTAAAAACTATATTCTTTGCCTTTCCTGTATTGTCTACTAATTATATTAAAGTTTTTTCCCATTTAAGTCTCATATGCTTTGTGTTGCTACGGCGGATGGCAGAACCTATTTAGAGGAGGCAGGCTTACAGGGTCTGGGGTGACTCTCCCTGCCCTATAACACCCTCGCAGGTCATTGTCCTCAACCAGGAGAGCAGCCATCAGAGCAACCACTAAATCAGGCTATACTGAGCTGCCAAAGCTGGGTCCATGACAACCTCTGGTGGGGCAAGAGCAGGCATGGCAACGAATTCCAAGTTAGGGTCTCTGATTAGTTTTCTAGCAAGCTAGAGAAAGGGCTTCTCAAAGTCATAGTTACTTTTGGCAGAAATGTCATAACACTGAAGACTCATCTTTCAATGGAAGACAATATTTTTTGCCTTAACTTCCCAGCCCTTAATGTCCACTTTGCTGCCACACTACACACCAGGAATGCTTTCACATACTCTTTTCAGATCTCTATGCCAGTTAGCCACATTATTGTAAGTAACATGATAACATTAAGCACTGTAATGGCACACTGGACTTGCATGTGATAGCCATATCTCAATCCACAAAATTTCTCCCCATCAGCTGTATCACACACATTGGACTTGATTGATCCTCTGTTGGTGATGCAGTGAAACAGGACAGATCTCTCTTCCTGCTCCACCAGGTAAGCAATCCTATTTCTTGCATTTAACAAGTTTTCTTCTTGCATTCCAAGGAAAAGGAAGGATATCCCTAAGAAGATCATAGGAAGTTAAACAGCAGGTGTTAACAAAGCAAGCTGGCACCCACCTGCATCAAAAGGACATGCCATCCCTTCCTTCCTATCTCTGCTTTGCAGACCCTTGCCCATCTCTTCCTTTTATTACCTACCCCCCCACCTCCCCCACCCCCCCCCCTCGCAAAGAGCAGGACCATGGCCTTTCAAACACACTGCTGCCCTCCTCAGTTTGTGGACAAATTAAAAATACTTTCCTTCTCAAACTGTTTCCTTTTATTGGCTGAGGGAAACGGGATCAGATTTCAGGTTCACAGGTTAAGGTTTCCTTGTCCCAAGACCCTCTGCTTCAGATGCTGCCAGCGAGTCCTGGCTGCCACCTGGGCTTCTGAGCAACCAGATAAGTACTGGAACCTTCCAAGAACCCTTCCTCAGATTTCAGGTGTCCATTGCAAGTCCAGATCACCCTCTGTGCTTTGGACCTAGTCTGTAATCAGAGGTTCCCAAAACACCCTTCGCAGATGTGATTTATTTATTAGAAAGGCATACGCAGAGCTCAGGAAACCGGGTTTCTTAGGAGATCACCAATTTGTGACAAAGGATACTAAAGGGCACAAAGCCAGATGGAAGAGATAAAGTACAGTGTTTGGAATAAAAGTGTTTCCACATCCTCTCCAGACACAGCATTCTCCCCCCAGCTTCACGTGTTTGCCAACCCAGAAGCTCTCTCAATCCCCCACCACTTTAGGCTTTTATGGGGCTTCATTACAGAAGCAAAACTGATTAAATCAATGACCATTGGCATTTGAACTCTACCTCTAGGCCCTCTTCCCTCCCAGGAAAAGAGGGTAGAACTGAATGGTCCCATCCTCTATTCATATCGGTTTCCCTGGCAACCAGCTCCCATTCTCAGGTGTTTTTCAAAGATTTCCTTCATTAGCATAACAAGAGACACAGTTAACACTCTAAACACTTAGGAAAATCCAAGGTTTTTGGAAGCTGTGAGTCAGGAACTGTGTTTGAAGACCAAATACTTACAAGACAAATGTATTTTGGTCATCTGAATGAACAACTATATTTATTTCCTATAAATCACACAATTGCAGACATAGCTTTGAGGTTTTGAGGATTACAGGCCAGGTTTATTTTAGGATACCCCTTGACTGACATTTGTTTATTTTTCTCAAAATTGGACTGAAATTATGGGATTTGGGGAGGAAGATACAGAGGAAGTGCCATTTTCATTACTTCTGATCAAGGGTACATACTATCTTCATGATTGTGATTGCTGTTGACCTTGGTCACCTGACTGAAGTGTCAGTTTCTCCACAGTGTTACTGATACTGTAACAGGGTGGTCCCCAGGAAAGGGGAAGTTTCCGGGTTCCCTGCCCCATCCAAGGGAGGGTGGAACTGAGCAGGGAGAGAAGAAGCTGCAGAGGAGACTGAGGAAGGAAGCAGGATGGAGATCTAGAAGGAGACCTGGAGGAGGCACATGGGGCCTAGAGACACGTGAAGAAACTGCGCTTGCCTTTTGGTCGTGGACTGGGTGACACAGATGTGGGTGAGAGACCCTTGAGGAGGTGACAGTGGCGGTTTTTGTCTTGATTTTGATTTTGCTCTTTTCCTTCCAGACTTGCCTGGTGGTTTCTGATCCTTTTCTGTGGGTCCCCACTGGAAAATGCTTTAGACTTGGGGCAGGCTTTGGGGCCTTGCTCTGGGCCAGTGCTGCTTGGGTGGACTTTTACCCACGAGGGGATGGGTAACTTTGGGTGCTTGATTTAGAAACTAGAGTCTTTGCCTTTCCTGTATTGTTTCCTAGTTGTATTAAAGTTCCTTCCCATTAAAGTCTCATGTGTTTTGTGTTGATGCGGTGGATGGCAGAACCCATTTAGAGCAGGCAGGTTTGTGGGGTCTGGGTTGCCCCTCTCCCTGCCCTGTAACAATACCATAATTTCAGGTTTTCAGGCCCAGTCTCCCAGGCAGGAATGGCTCCCAGGCTGCCATGGCAGCGCTGAGCCCCAGCCACTAGACCACCATGGGTCGGTGTCTCACGAAGCCACAGCAGGAACTTCACTGATGCTCAGGAGAGCAAGTGAAAAGAGGCAAATTTGTTTAGAGAAAGAAAAAGTTTACTGAAGAGAAAAGGAACAAAAATCAAGTGGGACTCCCAGGCCAGTGGAACCAGGCCAGGGAGGGGCAAGGAAGCCAAAGTGGAATCGTGCCTCAGGGAACATACACCTTCTTTCACTAATTATTCTAAAGCTCCATCAGTCTCTTTGTGATTGGTTAGTTCTTAGTGGTCTCGCTCACTCTGCCGAAATGTTTCTGTGCCCAGAATTAAAACTCTGTATCCCAAACCCTATCTTAGAATACTTTCATCATCCTTGTTCTGGAATTTCCTGTTGCCCCTAGTCCTGGGGGTGTTTGATTAGTACCCTTTGGAATCTGTTGCCCTTGTCTCTGGAGCCTTCCTTAACTCTCCTGAAGTCCCTACCTGCACTGACCCTGAAGCTGCCTAATTATCCCTAGCTTGCTCTGGGACACATTACTGATACCAAATGCCATTCTAGGCTTCCCTTAGCCAAAAATAAGGAAACAGAGTTTGAGGAAAGGAAAGTACTTTAATTTGTCTACAAATTGAGGAAGGCAGCAGACTTGTGCCTGAAAGAACACCATCCACTCTTTGGCAGAGCGCAGGAGTATTTATCCAGAATTACAAGGGAGTAGAAGGGGGGGTGGGCAAAGTCAGCATGTCCATCCTTTCAAGTTTCTGGAGGTTTCACTTGAGGCCAGCTTGCTTTCACTATCACCCGGTGGTCAGCAATTCAGATGTTATCTTCCTTGTGATGCTCTTTTTCCTCAGAATGTAAGAAAACAAAGTTTGGGCCTCCCTGGTGGCACAAGGGGTTAAGCACCGCACTGTGAAGAAATCTGCAGCCTCTGCAGCATGAGTTCGATCCCCGGCTGGCCAGGGAGCAAACCCACATGGTGCCGCAGACCTCTCCTGTCTCGCCCGCTGCTCCCCTCGGCAGTGTATTTCAGTTGATCTGCCTGTTCTGTTTCCCGCTCTGTCTCTGGTGAATCCTTTACCTACCCCCCCACGCCCCGCAATGCCCCGCATCTCTGTCCTGTATCCCAGCTGTTGTGTGCATAAATAAATAAATCTTAAAAAAAAAAAAAAGAAAAGAAAGAAAGCAAAGTTTGTTAAGTATAGAGAGTAAATAAAGGAAATGGGAGATCTTATCTGGTGGGACAGAGAGACAAATCCTTCATTCTTGTTTCATTATTATTTTTTGTACTATTTTTTATCAAGGCAATATTGATTTACAACAATGTGTATGATTTACAGCTATAGGTCTGTTACAGGGCAGGGACAGGGGCAACCCAGACTCCACAAACCTATCTGCTCTAAACAGGTTTTGTCACCCGCTGCATCAACACACAACATATGAAACTTTAATGGGAAGGAACTTTAATACAATTAGGAAACAATACAGGGAAGGCAAAGAATATAATTTCTAAATCAAGCCCCCAAAGTTACCCGTCCCCTCGTGGGTAAAAGTCCACCCAAGCAGGACTGACCCGGAGCAAGGCCCCAAAGCCTAAACACCTTCCAGTGAGGACCCACAGAAAAGGATCAGAAACCACCAGGCAAGTCTGGAAGGAAAAGAGCAAAATCAAAATCAAGACAAAAACCGCCACTGTCACCTCCCCACGGGTCTCACCCACATCTGTGTCACCCTGTCCACGACCAAAAGGCAAGAGCAGTTTCTTTACGTGTCTCTCGGCTCCACGTGCCTCCTCCAGGTCTCCTTCTGGCTCCTTCCTGCTTCCTTCCTTCTCAGTTTCCTCCGCAGCTTCTTCTCTCCCTGCTCAGCTCCACCCTCCCTTGGGTGGGGCCGGAAGCTTGGAACATCCCCCTTTCCTGGGGACACCCTGTTACAGGTTCACACCTCTTCAAATATATTACCCAAACACATCCACCACCAAAGCACCCATAATCCTCCACAATCTCCTGTTGTGCACCCTCCCCCCTCCTCCCCTGCCATTGAATCCCCCCTCTGGTAACCTCAGTTGTACAGTCAGATTTCCAGGATTTGTTTTGGTTTAGTTTTGACTGTTTCTTTATTTTGTTTCCCTATATTCCTCATATAAGGGAAACCATCTGTATTTGTCTTTCTCATTTTGTTATATTTCGTTTAGCACCATCCCCTCCAGATCTATCCATGTTGCCACAAATGGCAAGAGTCCTGGTTTTAGTTTTTTTTTTTTTTTTTGGTAGCTGAGTAATATTCCATACTACAGTTACTTTATTGTTACTACGGTTACTATATCATTGCTGCATCTAGGTTGTTTCCATAACTTGGTTATAGTAAATATGGCTACAATGAAAATAGGAGTGCCTAGATCCCTTCAAATTAGTGTTTTTGCAACTTTGGGTAACTGTGGTGAGACACAGGGCAAGCTAGAAATTAGGCAGTTTTAGGGACAGTGCAGGAGGGGACCTCTGAAGAATTTAGGGAGGCTTCAGAGATGAGGACAACCAAGGGAAAGTAACCAATTCCACTAGGAAAAACAAACATCCCAGGACCAAGGACAACATTGTTAACGGTGGTCCTGGTTTCCTTCAGGTGGTAAAGGGAGGCGGAGATTGGAGAAATGGAGAGTGGTTTAATTTATGGACAACTTAGAAGGGCAGCTGTTTAACTTCAATGCAGGGATGCCCATCCAGAGGACTGGGCCATAAAGATAAAGATGCAACAAATGGGGAAAGAGAAACCTGTTAGATAAGGAATGTGAAGATCCCCCACTCAGTAGCAAATTAAGTGAGACAGCCGAGAACTAACCAATCACAAAGAGACTGGTGGAGTTTTAGAATAATGAGGGAAAAAAGGTCTATATTCCCTGAGACACGACTCCACTTTGGCTTCCTTGCCCCTCCCAGGCCTGGTTCCCTGGCCTGGGAGTCCCACTTTATTTCTGCTCTTTTTCTCCTCAATAAACTTTTTCTTTCTCTAAACAAACCTGCCTCTTCTCACTTGCTTGCCTGAGCGTCTGCGAAGTTCCTGCTGCAGCTTCGTGAGACACCAACCCGTGGGGGTCTAGTGGCCGGGACTCAGCGCTGCCCCTGCAGCCTGGAATCCCTTCCTGGCTGGGAGACTAGGCCTGACAATTCCAGTATCAGTGGAATTACTGGCTCATGTGGTAAATTTACTTTAATACTTGGAGAAACCTCCACACTGATTCCCATATGGGGTGGACTAGTCTAAATTCTCACCAACAGTATATAAGTTTTCCTTTTCTCCAAATCCTCACCTAAACTTGTCCTTGGTCTTTTTGATATCGGCCATTCTCACAGGTGCGAAGCAATATCTCATTGTGGTTTTGATTTGCATTTCCCTGATGCTTAATTTCTCTACTTTGAAGTTATTTTCCCTACTCCCTCTCCCTTTTCCAACTGTATTCTTTGGGGGGAAAGTCCTGTGCTCCTCTTCCTTTGGGTTCTGTTTTGTTAAAATCAACAAGGAAGGGAGACCAGCCTTGAAATTTTCCTGAGTAGACAAATGCAGTTTAGTAGACAAAGGAAGTTTAACTTACTTGTAAGATTAACTTGCTCTGGGTCATTTCTTGTTGACACTCTATAGGGTAAGGTAAATTTATCAAGATTTTCTGCCCTCCCGCCATCAGGATAGATGACTGAAACTTGCTGCCCTGAATGCATGCCTGATGGTGGGCACCTGGAGTAGGGTGTGGGCATAGGTAGATGGGATTCACCTGGGCTGAGACTGGGCATTTAAGGGCAGCGTCACAGGGATGCCAGCAGAAGCAGAGAAGCAGAAAAGAAGGAGAGAGAGAATGAGAGAGAGACCAGATAGAGTCACATAGAGTGAAGACTTGCTGGGGGCTGGGAGACCTGCCAGCCTCCCGGCCCCCCAGCACCCCTCCCTGCCCTGTGCCTGGTAGATCCCAATAAAAGCCTGCAAAAGCCACAGAGGTCTCCAGGACTCTCTTCCCTTAACCCCCGTCGTCTGCTGGATCAGAAAACCTGCCCTGTGTCCTTCCTGCCCCTACAAATCTTTCTACATAAACAAAACTTAAATTGTTTCCCAAGGCTGATAGGAGGTAACTACTAAAAATTCTACTGTTAGAACCAATCCCCCTGAGAATGTTTCTTATTATAAAAGTTGCTTTATAGCACTACATTCCTGAACTTCAGTCCATGGTTTGGTTTGAGTGACTTAGGTTTGCAAACTGTGTTTCTGGTGTATGCACAATAAACTTTCACCAGTTGCTACTCCGATGGTTCACTGGGGCGCTCTTGGGCGTCGGGCCCTGCCCTCCTGATGCCCCTGGAGGCGGCGGGTCTGGGCGTGGGGCTCCGGGCTGGGGCGGGGAGGGGGCTGGGGGCAGGGCCATTCCCCTGGGGCGCGCGTCTGGGCCTTCTCGAAGCCTGGGGGGCCGGTTTCCCGCAGACCGCGGCGCAGGGAGGGGCGTCCTCGCCGCTCGAGCCCGGGCGGGTCGTCTGCGCCCCCCGGACAGGCCGGGCCTCCCTGCCTGTGGCCCGCCGGGCTGCCCTCGCCGCACCCCTGGCTCTGCTTTTTCGTGCAGACATGGGGGAGCTCAGCTGAGGCGGCCGCGAGTAGATGCTGCCGACAAGTGGCAGCCCCGACCGCCCGGGGACGCCCCGGGCGCATCTGCCTAAGCCGCCGGGCCACCCGCGCGGACAGCGCCGGGGAGAGGCTGCAGCCCCGCCAGGGGCCCGCGTGGCCGGCGACCTGGAGGGGCCCCGACCCCAACGCTCTGCTCTCCGGCGGCTGCCCCGAGCTCCCGCCCTGTTCCTCGGCCCTTGGCTGGGCGCTGGGCTCTGGGCCACCAGGGAACTGACGCCTGGCGTGGGTTCAGCCCCCGGGACGAGGCGGTTGCCCTCTTTTAGGGCTGGGCTCAGCTGTAGGGAAGCGCCAACCTGGCTGGGCACCAAGCCCAAGGCCCTGTTGGAAGGGGTTGACAAATGGCGGGTTAGGCAGATCTTACCCCTCTGAGGTCCCCGGCCTCCCCCTCCTTCCAAGATTGTATTTTTAGGAATCAATCTGCTTACTTTATTTTTAAAGATTTATTTATTTATGCATACAGGAGCTGGGGTACAGGTCACAGGTGTGGGGGGTGAGAGAATTCACCAGAGCCAGAGCGGGGAACAGAACAGGCCGACTGACGAAGTGCACCGCTGAGGGGAGCAGCGGAGGCAGGAAAGGTCTGTCGCTCCATGTGGGATCCTCACCAGTGGCCGGGGATTGAACTGGCGTTGCAGAGGCTGCAGGCAGCTTCGCAGCCCAGAGCTCAACCTCTGTGCCCCCAGGGGAGGCCCAAGACATGAACATTTTAATAAACCAAGATCAGTATTGTTGATTTTTCTTTTGCCTTATGCTCCTAGCTACGTTGGTTGGTGTCAGCAGCCTGCCTCCTCCACCTCCCTGCCCTTGGGCACGGTGTTAGTGGGATTCTTAGGACTCAGTGAAAGTCTCTCAGAACACAGATCCTTCTCTGTAACTATTTGATATGTTCTCTCAGTGCTCTGCGAAGAGATATAGCTCCCTATGTTCCTCCTGCTTGTATTACCCCTAGAGTGATAGGAAACAATAATATTTGTCTATGGATTTTATTATGACAGGGATGTTGGTGGAACAGGAAATGAAGGACTTCACTGTTTCGTGGGAAGGATCCTGTCTTCATTATGCAGGTTGGAATGTTTTCCTGGAGAAATGTGAAAGCCAGTATGTGGGTCTGATATTCCTATGTACAAGACAGTAATGTTTTCAACAAAGGACAAATGGTTACTGTGTTGGAGCAATAGTCTCTTGGACTTTGGGAACTGTCCCTACAAGACTCATTCTGAGGGTCAGTGTCAGGTGACAAAGTGTCTTAAGGGCTCTCTGCCAGTTCTTAAATAGCTTTGGTCCTGACCTGAGCCATCGATGTTAGTCTAACTGTCCTTCCCTGGCACAGAGAGATGCAACCAGCACAAATTTGCCTCCTTTGTGCATTCCATTATAGATCCTCACAGCTGCATTTCCTAAGAGTGGCAGAAAATAAATGTCAAGGTAGTGTCAATGGTAGAACTCTATTGGTTTCAGTAAAGGGATGTAGAAGAGCAAGCAGGGTTTAATTAGAAATGTCTTTCCTTTCACAATTTTTCCAAAGACCTTATGGCCATAAAGTTCACATTTCTTCAGGAGTCATTCCTGGGACTTCCTGGAGATGCTTAGTAGAACACCTCTGCCGCAGCATTCCTGCATCAGTTCTTTACTGCATCAGTTCTAATCTGACATTCCTGGCATTTAAATCAATTTGAAGTCTAAAGTGGAAAGCATTTTGTGACTACCTTGTTGAAAAACTGCTCCCCAATGTGATACCTGAGAATCAGAGACTGTATGAAGTTCTAGCAAAGGTCACATAAGACAGCATCAATAGAACCAGAAATGAAGGCTCTGGCTATGCTACGTGTTCCTTCAGTTAATCATGACCAAATTTTTGGGCACCCGCTACACTCGTTTCAGGGAATGTAATGGTGAATAAATCCAGTCATGGCTCCCACTTTCATGGGGTTTATAGCCTAGTAGGGAATGCAAACATCAATTAAATTATCACAAATAGATGCACTCCTACAATCAGTATTTTCTGATGTAAAGAATAGCTCTGTAAGTATGATACAAGAAATGCGGTCAGTGCCAACACTGGTTCAGAAAGTTCGCTCTGGTTATACTTATCTTCCCCAGGATCTGTTCACTACAAGGTTTGCTGAAATTGTTCCCTAAGTTACTGATCTTCTATGAGACCTTGAGTTCCAAGTAGGAAGGAAAAGGAAAATGGATGTACCAAAATCACTCTTTAAAGCTTGTGAATATCATTCAGAAAGCCATTTCAGTCCTAATGTAAGTCTCTAACTCTTGCTTTGCACTGATTTTCATAAATAATCCTAACATGTGCTTCTGAAAACATAATTTGAAGAAGCAAACAGTAGATTGAATGGATTTAACATTCTTATCAAAGAAGATTAAAATTAAAAATATTCTAAATTATTCTTGGAGTGCAGGGCAAGTATGTAATGTATTTTGAGGAGATTTGGCTAAATAGCTATTGTGATTCTGGAAACCAGTTCCATTGTGGGTGTATGGGGGTGGTTTACCATCACACCACAAAGAAATTCTTGAGCTACCAGCCAGGTGTCCTACAATTCAACTTATCTATTAATTCTGACTCAGTCCACCTGGAAATACCATCACATTTTATACACTAAGGGCCTCGTCCCACAGGACCACCCACTGCTTCAGAAGTCAAACCCAGACTGTCACCTGTGCTTAAGACCAATTGGCTATAAATGAAAGGCCCCCTCTACCCCATCTTTGGGCTTGATTAACTTGATAAAGCAGCTCAGAGATCTCAGGAAATCTTTTACTCGCTCGTTTACCAGTTTATTACAAAGGATATTAAAGCATACAAACCAACAGCCAGATGAAGAGTTATATAGGTCCAGGTCATTGTGGCATGTGGAAGGCATTTTGGTTCATCATCCTAGACTTCTGAACTCCCTTTTTTGGGGTTTTTATGGAGATATCATTAGACAGACTTGATTGATTAAATCATTAGCTGTTGGTGATTTATTCACCCACTAGCCCTCTTTCCGTACCCCAGAGGGTGTCTCTGAAAGCCCCAACAAGCTAGGCAAGGTTGATTACCCCTCGTAACCAGCGACCATCTTTTGATGTTTTCCAAAACACCATAACATAAACTCAGTTATTGAAAGGGTCTTGTTAAAACAAGGTAATAACAAGATATTCATTTCGGGGGGGAAGAAGGAGCGGGGAAAGGAAGGACTAGAGTCAAAATAAGGAGGGGGGGTGCAATTGTATGGGGAATATAACCAAAGTGAAAATGCATACATTGTGCAAAAATGAAAAATGATGTAAGAATTATATAAAATAAAATATTTAAATTAAAAAATATTCATTTCACCTTTAAGACTCACTGAAGCATTTTTAGGAACTGAGGGCAAGAGAATGAATATTATAATAAAAGATGTTCCTATTGCTCTTATCACTCAGGAAATTGCAGGGGTTTTGGTTGTTGAGAGTCAATAACTGTGGATGAAATCACAAACAAATCTGTTTGGTCCTGAAGGAGCCAACTATTAATATATTTTGAGCACATCCATTGCCCTAGAGAACCAGGTATCTTAGCAGATATGCTAGAAATAGGTCTATGGTTGAATTGCATAAATGTTGATCTTTAGATTTAGACAAATTTTGACTATTACTGATAAATTTAAGTTTCACAGTTCATAGAACATAAGATTCTCATTTCTGGTCTCAGATTTTAGTTTGGGAACTCTGTGTGTCTGAGTGTGTGTGTGTGTGTGTGTGTGTGTGTGGTATGTGTGTGTTTTGATATCTTTAGAACACAAGCTAACAAATGGATTCATAGTCAAACTTTCAAAATGTCCCTGTGCTTACTTGTGTTAAAGCTATAATGAACATTTTCTTTCATACAGGATTCTCTGTCTTTGGGATAATTTACTTGGTATAGATTTCCAAACGTAGTATTATTATATTTACATTATAGTGCATATTCTCCAAGGAAATGGAAAAATAGGATGTAGACATAGATATAGAAAAATCTATAGCTAAAAACACAGATAAGAGGAGACTTATTCTGGGGATTGACTCACATGATCAGGGAGCCTGACAAGACCCATGATCTACCATCTGTTAAACAGAGAGTCAGGGAAGCCAGTGGTGTAATTCAGTCTGAGTCCAACGGCCTGAAAAACAGGGGAGCTGATGCTGTAAGTCTGGGTCCAAAGGCTCAGAAGCCAGGAGTGTCAATGTCTGAGGGCAGCAGCTGCAGTTGTGGCCATCACCTGTTTAAATTCATCATAATCCACTGTAATGCTCCAAAATCCACCTGCATTTTGCACAGGTCAAATAGGAGAGTAGAATTGGGGTGTGTGGGAATCACCACCACTGCATCTTTCAAGTGCTTAATGGAGACACTAACCCCTTTAAGTCCTCCAGGGATGTGAAATTTCTTCATTTACCATTTTTCTAGGTAAAGACTGTTTTTAATGATTTTTCCTTGGCCTTTCCTATCATTCCAAAACCAGTATGGGGTTTTTGCCAGTTGTTAAATATGCCTGTTCAAGTTATGAATTTGGGAACTGGGGAAATAACCATAGGATTGGTTCAGAGACTCACTGGACCCACTGCAAGATGGACCTGGGCAAAAATCCATTCATATTCTAACCTCCACAAGTCCCTACTCTGATTCAAGGGCCACAGTGGTGTTTCAGGTCACCTGGAATTAGTGTCATTTCAGACCCATTGTCCAGTGATCCCCAAAACATCTGATTATTTCCTTTTCCCCAGTGCACAGTTATCATTGTAAAACCTATGTCTTTGAGAAGGCAAAGAGAAAGGTTAACAGTATAATTTTTGGGTAGTGCACAGAAGTCCAGTCTCCCCTTCATTTAAAAAGTTCTGGCCTGTAAATTGGCTCATGCCTGCAAACTGAGGGGCCACGATTCTTGGTTTTTATGATTTAAATTAGATTTTTTTGACCTGACCTAGAGTTTTTCTGCTTATATGCATCAAGTGAAAATTTAATAGACTCCCTGTTTAATTTCTAGGAATGCCATGATTAACTAGCCAATGCTATAGTTCTGCACAAGTCATTACTCCTTTGACTCTGCTGTCTAGTAAAGTAACCATGCCCACCTTGCCTTTGACATTTGAGTTTCACCTTGGCCCCTGAACACCCCCTTGTAACTACTCCCATTGTGCTTAGGTTTTTCCTATCAGTGGTTCCCACTACGAGGTCTGATTGCTAGAGAACAGTGGTGTCAGAGTTCTTCAGGGATGCCAGGGCTCCCTACATAAATTCATTTCTAAGAGTATGGTAAAGAGGGTCTCCCTGGTGGTGCAAGGGGTTAAGACGCAACCTATGAAGCTAACTGCAGCCACTGCACATGAGTTTGATCCCTGGCCAGGGAGCTACCCACATGGTGCAGCAGACCTCTCCTTGCTCACCCACTAACTCCCCTCAGCAGTGTATTTCAGTCAGTCTGCCTGTTCTGCTCCCCACTCTGTCTCTGGTGAATCCTCTCACCCCCTGCACCTCTGGCCTATACCCCAGTTCTTGTATGAATAAATAAAATAAAAACTCTTTATAAAAAAAAGATGAAGCCCTCAGTGCTAGAGGAGGTAGTAGTGTCACCTAGAACACAGAAGTGAACCCAGAGAATAAGGAAAAAATAGGGCCTAGAAGTACCCTAAATGAAATAGCCAAACAAATCTGGAAAAAGAGCCTAAAGAAACAGAGATAAGCAACTACTTGAGGAAGATTTCAAAATAATAGTTAACCAGTGATTTTGGGAGAAAAATGGGTAAACCAGAAAAATTAAGGAACCTCCAGACAGAAGTCATAGAATTGAAGAATATAATAATAGAACTAAAAAATGCAATAAATGTGTTCAAGAGTAAACTGGATAACTCAGCAACAAATTAAGTGAGTTGGGGGGAAAAAACGTAATAAAAATCACCTAGACAAAGCAGCAAAATGACAAAGAATTGGAAAAAAAAAAGACACCCTCAGAGACCTCTGGGAAACATCAAAAGAAATATTATTCACATTAAAGGGGTTCCAGAAGAAGAGAAAGGGCCAGAAAAATATATTTGAGGGCCTCCCTGGAGGCGCAAGGGGTTGGGACACAAACTATGAAGCTATCCACAGCACGAGTTCGATCCCCTGCTGGCCAGGGAGCTACCCACATGGTGCAGCAGACCTCTCCTGTCTCGCCTGCTCCTCCCCTCAGCAGTGTATATCAGTCAGTCTGCCTGTTCTGCTCCCCACTCTGTCTCTGGTGAATCCTCTCACCCCCACATTTCTGGCCTGCACCCCAGCTCTTGTATGCATAAATAAATAAATCTTTAAAAAAATAGTGAACTTTAAAAATATATATATGAGAAAATAATTACTAAAAATTACCCTAATATGAAGAAGAAAGCAAACATCCAAGTACAAGCAGCCCAGGGAGTTCGGGCACAGAGGCGAAGACACATTCTTACCATGACAGGCAAGAATCTGAAACTGTACACAAACTCGGCTGAGTTCACTAAATTGTTATCCAAACCAAGACTTTCAGGAATTTCTTTGTCTTGTCTATTCCTCACAGAATTATTGCTCCTTTGTCTAAAAGCTAGAGAAACAGGCTGTTTTGGCCATTCACTATGTGCCATATCTCATGGATTTCTCTGCACGTGAAATTAAATTTGTGTTTTCTTTTGCTTATCTCTCTCATGTCAATTTATTCTTGGATCACTGAAAGGGACCAAAAGAGAGAGAGAGAGAGAGAGAGAGAGAGAGAGAGAGAGAGAGAGAGAGAGAGAGAGAGAGCCCAGGGTGAAGACTTGCCGGGGACTTGGGGGCCTGCTTGCCTCCTGGCCGCCCCCCCCCCCGCACCCCTACCTGCCGTGTGCCTGGTTGCTGCTCTACACGTGAAAGCTCAATAAATGCCTGAGAAAGCCACCGAGGGCTCCAGGACTCCCCTTTACCCGTCTGCCGGATCCTAATAACCTGCTCTGTGCCCTTCCTGCCCCTGCACGGGGCCAGAGAGGGGCAGAGACTAGTCTAGGGGTCACCACCCGCCTGGCCACGCCCCGGCCCCTCCCGGCTCTGAACACGCAGCCCCAGCCGCGCCACCCGGGCGGGGCGAGCTGCACTTCCTCCCCGCGGGCACCTGGCACCTGGCGGCGGGGCGGGCGGCAGCGAGGGCGGCCGGGCTGCTGGTGCCAGCGCCCGCGGGCCCGGAGGATGAATCTGCCCCCCGCCCTCCGCGCGGCCAAGCCCACCCTGCCCGCGCCCGCGCCCGCGCCCGGCGTGCAGAGCCCCGGCGCGCAGCCCCCGGTGAGAAAGGGGCGTCTCTGCCCCAGCGCCTCTCCCGCCTCCTCGCCTTTATTTCTGTCTGTCCGCGCCCCGCCAGTCGTGTCTTCCCGGGCGTGAGGGCCCGCCCTCTGGGTGCCCACCCCAGCGCAGCCGGGGGTCTCTGTCTCTGCGGCCCAGCCCCCCACTGAGATCGCGCTGCCTCCGCGCCACGGGGGCGCTCCGGGTCGGGCTCCCTCCAGCCTCTCCAGTTTGCGCTCTTTTCTGCCTGGCTGCCCTTGTTTGTCTCCTCCCTCTTCTCTAGGTCTTTGTTTTAGCTGCTCTCAGCGTTTCTGCTCTCCCAGGGCCTAGCTCGTCCTAGCCCCCGCCTTGCCCACCCACCCAAGGGCTGCCCGAGGATCTGTCCTTCCTCACCCCCCAGACCCCACCATCTCCAGCCTGGCCCTGCCCTTTGCCTGGGTCCTGACCGCTAGCCTGCCTGCTTGCCCCCTCCCGTGGCTTGATGAGGGGAGCTGGTGGGGTCGGTTTGGGTGGAGGATCTGAGGAAAAGGCCAGCACACTCTGGGAACAGAACATTCTAATCTCTCCAGGGTTAAGTTCCTCCTGAAGACTTGTAGGAAGGGAAAGCAAAGCCAGCAATGGGGAGACTATGGCTCTTTGCACAGGGTGGTGAAGACATCACTGTTGGGAGTTGTTGACAAAGTCACCTGCTCAGTGGCAGGGCAGCCCTAGGTGCTCAATAAATGTCTGAATGAATTACCAGCCCTATATGGGAGGGAGGCAGTGAGGTGCCTGAGCCAGGCAGCGCCACACAGACTTTTATCAGAACACTAAGTGCTCCTATAAGTCAACGGATGTTTATTGAGAGTCCAGGGTCCAGAGCATGCTGAGCTCCATAGTGGGTACTGGTGCATAAAAATGAATCTGGGATAGTTCTCCCTTAGGAACCTCACTATTGGGGGCTACTGTTAAATGGAATTAGAAGAGAGGTAATTGCCATGACAGTGGAAGTTCAGGGTCCTCTGGGATCAAAAGGAGAGAAACCTTCCAGAAAGATTCCTGGAGGAATTAACTTGGAGGGTGCATCAGGCTAACTGAAGGGAGAGTGGGTGAAGTCCATGAGGGAGGGGACCCAGCCTGCTCTAGATGAGTAGGGATGAGGGAGGGTCATTGAAGCATTTAATGCTGGGGGTTACCAGATCAGATGTTTACTAAGAAAAACTACTTTGGTTTTAGAGAAGAGATTGGATTGGGGGAGGGCACTCCACGGCAGGGAACCATGGAACCAACCAGGGTGCTTTTAGAATCACCAGACTTGGTGATTGATTGATTACCTGTGTGGGGAGAGGTTGAAGATGAGCTCAGAATGTAAGAATTGTAGCTGGGTTTCTGGTTCTGACAACTGAGATAGGGAACAATGGAAAAAGTCACACTGCAGGTTGGGGAAAGGTCTTGAGGGGCTTGGGGTATACATGAATCAGGGTGTCCCTCCATAGACTCCATTAGGGTGACCTAAAGAAATGTATGGATGTTTGGCAGAGGGTTTGCAGATATCTGGTAACCCCCATCATTAAACGCTTCAGTGACCCTACATTTCTTTCCAGATAAACTGTAGACTCCTTAACAAAGTTTACAAGGTTCTTGACAAACCTGGCAACCAACTGCCACAATGGCCTGCTGCTCCCTCACCCCCAGTCATCTGGAGCAGACTAGACCTGAGTGACAGCTGGACTTATCTCATCATCCTGTGTTCTCACAGCACTGGCTCTGCTCTCAGCAAGAATTACTGAAGTCCATGTTCCTCTAGCCAGTTGCACTCAGAGCCTAGGACAGGCTTTCCCACATAGGAATGCTTTGGTAGGGTGACTAGTACAGAAGGTAGGGAAGAGGGCCCACAAAGAAGGGCAGATGATCCAGAAGAGGTATGGAAAAGAAGTCTTATCAGCTAGAAATACCTATTGCAATAAAATGGAATTAAATTAAAAAAAAACACATATTGTAGTATTTATGGATAAGGCAGGAGGTTTGGGATTTTCTAAGAGATTGGGTGTTTTGGGGGGGAAAGAGGGACAGAATTAAGAAATTTAACAGGGCCTCCTGGTGGCGCAAGGGGTTAAGCACCACACTATGAAGCAATCTGCAGCCTTTGCAGCACAAGTTCGATCCCCAGCCAGCCAGGGAACAACCCACATGGTGCAGCAGACCTCTCCTGTTTCTCCTGCTGCTCCCCTCAGCAGTGTATTTCGTCAGTCTGCCTGTTCTGTTCCCCACTCTGCCTCTGGTGAATCCTCTCACTCCACGCCTCTGGCCTGTACCCCAGCTCTTGTATGCATAAATAAATAAATCTTTAAAAAACAAAAAAGAAACTTAATAGATCCAAGGTCTTATTTGAGCAAAATGGGGTTGAGGATGTCAGGGATGAAGATGTTTTATAAAATATCTGAAATGAGCTTCAGAAAGGACATTTGCAATGGATTGGAGTCATTAGACTCAATAGTCTAATGAATTAGTTTAATTCATTAGCTCTGAAAGACTAGACTTAGAATTCTCTTCCTCTATTTTGCCTCCCTATTTCATCAGTGACTAAGCCTAGATCCAGAGAGAATTGAGCTGCCGCAGGCACACAGCTGATTACTGGCAGCAGTGGTGCTGGATGTTGGAGGAGTGAGGAGGACACCCAGGCCCAACCCGAGTCAGACTGATATAGGTTTGATCCCAGCTCTTACTTCATCACTCCCTAGCTGTGCGATCCTTCCTTCTGGGCTTTCTCCTCCTGTAATATGGGGACATTAACAGTGATTGTGAGTACAAGAACAGGAGTGATGGGAGCACAGCGGGTCTTTTCAAGGGTTGAAGTCTTGCAACTCTGCATTTAACTGCCTGTCTTACAGAGCCACTCGGGCCTAACCAAACAGCTTTGCCATGGGCTCTGAGATTTACGGGGGGAAGAAGGAGACACCAGTTCTGGGTGGATTCTCTCTTGGCTGTATTGTTTGGCTGCTGTCAGAATGCATCCTCTCCTCTTTCTTCTTCCCTCCAGCCAGCTCTACTGTCCCCCGTAGGAGCTGTTGCCATGGCAACTCAGTTCTCCCCAACAGTTTGGCTGTCTTAGGCTTCCTTAAATCCAGTGCTTTAATTCAGAGTTAGGGTCCGCTGACTAGTTGAGAATGTGTCACACCTAAATCAGAGTGCAGGACATCCATGAGCCCTGGCCCCATCCCTGGCCCACACTGACCTGTGGTAGGGTTCTGGCATTGGAAATCCAGGCTTCCCTCTAACACTGCACAGATCTTTTCTGCAGCAGCAGTCATCATCACATCCCCTAGGAAACCTCCCCTGACAGCCTCCAACACACATCCACAAAAAGAGGCGACCCCTCCTACCTTTGGGTCTTTCCTCCCAGCACCCACACATTTCAGCCATCTGTTTCCTTCTCTCCCCTATGAGCTTCTTCAGTGCTGGGACTGTGCTTTATTCATCTGTTCAGCATGAGACTTGAATGGAATGGGCCCTCTCTACATTTTGTTGAATGAATAACTAAAGGAGTGAAAAGTGGAAGTATCTGAAGGATGAAAATTCAGTTATATAGCAACTGCGAATACACTCTTGGGGTAAATCAGACCTGAGTTCAACTCACATCATCATTAAATAGCTGATTGACCATAGTCAGCTTACTTCCTCTCTTTATGCCTTAACTTCATCTGTGAAGGATGTCTGTGAGGATTGAGTTAGAGACCAGGTAAAATGCTTAGCACAGTTACTAGACTGAGGAAGGGATAGCCTCCTGCTGTGTCCCTGGTACTTGGCACAAAGCAGGCACATACATATTTTATTGAATAAGTGAATTTTAAATGATGAACGTTGTTCTGGAAGCTGGTTTGGAAGTATAACAACAGGTGTATCACTCACATGCAAATAATCACTATATGATCTTGGTCAGGTCTGTGTGGCAGCGCTTAGTATTTCCCTCTTGGTCTGTTTCTAGGCCTGTTTTACAGGCCTCTCCCACTGGCCTGTGAGCATCTCCAGGCAGGCACTGCATGGATCTCACCCACATCTTTAGTGCTCAGCCAAGGCTTGGCATAGAGAAGATGCCCTAAAAATCCTGTTGAACAGCTAAACCTAACTTACATTGGCACTGCACTTACAGTTTATGAGGCAGTTACACCCACTGGATCTGATGTCACCACCAAGGACAGTCCTGTTCTTTACTACCCATGGGCCCATATATTTTGAAGAATCATTCATTAAACAAATTCCACTTGTTAATCAAAGTCATGCCAACTGTGTCTCAAAATTTCTGATTTATATAAAATAAGAATGTTTATGTCAAACTCCCAGCACAGGGTATGGACCCAAGAAAGGCTTCCTAAGTGAGTACATATATGGCTTCTTTAGCCTTTCTGAACAGTTGATAATAGGCTACTCCACCCCACCTTCTCCTTTTCTCTTCTTCTACTTCTCCTTCTTCTTCCTCCTTCTCCCTCCTCTGTCCTCTCCTTTTTACTATACATTAGATCACAGCATCCCCTGTTGGGAACTCCTGACTTCACCACAGCTTAATACCCCCATCTTTTTTTTTTTTATTTTCTCTTTTTTTTTTTTAAATAACATTGCTTTCATATATATATATATATATTTAAAGATTTATTTTATTTATTTATTTATACAAGCACTGGGTACAGTCAGAAGCGTGGGAGGGTGAGAGAATTCACCAGAGCCGGGAGCAGAGCAGGCAGAAGGACCGAAGTACACTGCTGAGGGGAGCAGCGGGCGTCAGGAGAGGTCTGCACGCCATGTGGGACCCTCCTCTGGTGGCCGGGGAGCAGCTGGGGATCAAACCGGCGCTGCAGAGGCTGCGGGCAGCTTCGCAACCCAGCGCTCAACCGCTGCGCCACCGGGGAGGCCCTTCTCTTTCTTTTTTTAAAGATTTTTTTTTTTAATTTATACAATAGCTGGGGTACAGACCAGAGGCACAGGAGGGTGAGAGAATTCACCAGAGACAGAGTGGGGAACAGGCTATGCAGAAGACACTGCTGAGGGGAGCAGCTGGCAAGGCAGGAGAGGTCCGCCGTGCCATGTGGGTATCTCCCTAGCTGGCCAGGAATTGAACAGCACTGCAGAGGTTACGGACAGCTTCACAGCGCTGTGCTCAACCTGCTGCACCACTGGGGAGGCTCCAATACCCCCATCTTCTAAATGAGTAGACTTTTAGAAATATTGTCCCTGGTATTTGCTTCCACAGCAGCCTCCTCTGCTAATATTCTGTGACCTCAACAAGAAAGTTAAAATGCTTGAATAGGTATTCTTATAGCAAACTGAAATCTTTTTCTTTTTCTCTTTTTTCCAAGCATAAATATAAATCCCCTTTATTAAGCTGGGCCTTCCGATTTTCTTTTTTCGGGGGGGAGGGGCTTTGTTTTATTTATGTTTTTTAATTTTATATATTTTTTACATCTTTTTCATTTTTGCACAATGTATGCATTTTCATCTTGGTGGTAGTCCCCATACAATTCCCACCTCCTTGTTTTGATCCTATTCTCTGGTTTATAGCTGCTTGTTGATTTTGATTTTTACTTTATTATAATTAGTCTTTTTCCTGGTCCCTAATGGCAGTCCTATGGCTCCCCTAAAATTATGTCCGGGGTTATTCTGTGCATGAAAACACGTCATGAGCTCCCTGGAGGTGGCGTTATCGGTTCTCTTTGCCTCTTGCGCCCGCAGACACCAAGTGTAACTCCCGTGGTGCAACTGAACGTCGGGGGCGCTGTCTACACCACCTCCGTGGGCACCCTGACAAAACTCCCAGGTTCCAAGTTGGCAGAGATGTTCTCCAGATCGCACAAGGATGCGGAGGGCCGCTTCTTCTTCGATCGCTCCGGCACCTATTTCGGACCCATCCTGGACTACCTGCGTTCCGAGCAGCTGCCCACGCAGCACATCCCAGAGGTGTACCGCGAGGCTCAGTTCTACGAAATCAAACCGTTGGTCAAGCTCCTGGAGGACACGCCACAAATCTTCGGTGAGCAGGTGGCACGGAAGCAGTTCTTGCTGCGGGTGCCAGGTTACAGCGAGAACCTGGAGCTCATGGTGCGCCTGGCGCGGGCCGAGGCCATGGCCGCGCGCAGCTCCAGCGTGCTGGTGTGCGCGGTGCGCACGGAGGAAGATGCAGCTCACTGCGCCGACACCCTGCGCGTCCTGGAGGAAAACAAGAGGTCGGTCATCAAGTTCGGGCCCTGGAAGGCAGCCCCCGAGATCACAGATCTCCTGGACTGTGTGGTGATGGACATTGCAGCTCAGGGGTATAAAGTGTCCCGTCGAGCCTGCTCTGAGAAGGCAGTGCGGGGCAAGGCTGTCAATTACTTTTATACATTCCTCTTCACCTGGTGGTGATCCCCAGTGGCAGGGGCTGTTCGTTATGGCCCTGGTGGGGCTTATGAAATTAAAAATGGCCTTCAAAAGCAATTTTCCTTTAATTTCAAAAACAAACATCAGCTTCCGAGACCATGTAAGAGGTTTGCCCCCAAATATTTCTCTCCCCCAGCCTTGAGGACTTTCCACTCATTGCAACCCATTCCACTGTACTTGCCCTGGAGAGGTGCAACTGCTCTCTCTTTAAAGCCTCCTGTACCTGTCAGACCCTTCCCCCCCCCCACTTTTTTTTAAAGACTTATTTAATCATGCATACAAGAACCGCGGTATAGGCCAGATGTGCGGGAGGGTGAGAGGATTCACCAGAGACAGAGCAGGGAACAGAACAGGCAGACTGACGGAAATACACTGCTGAGGGGAGCAGCGGATGAGACAGGAGAGGTCTGCTGCACCATGTGGGTAGCTCCACCACCAGCTGGGATTGAACCCACACTGCAGAGGCTGCGGACAGCTTCACAGCACTGTGCTCGACTGCCTGCGCCACCAGGGAGGCCCTAGACCCTTCCCTTGAAGTCCAAAAGTCAGAATGAGGTTAGCTGGAATATTTCAACAATGCTTTGGTTGGAGATGCAGGATGATGACAGGAAAATAATAGGATACCATGAATCTAGATAGCTTTACCCCAAAATATCGTCTGTCCTGCTTCAGCTTGTGGTCCAATCCTCCAGCCTTGGGGTGTGTCTTCATGGATAAGATACCAAGTTGTTACCTATAGTAGATGCCCATCAGATCTCCTTTTCCTAGATTTTGAGAATGTTGGCAACTAAAGTCTCACAGCTGTTTTCTTTTCTAGAGCAGTGGTTCTCAAAGCACGAACCCTAGACTAGCAGTATCAGCAACACCTGGGAACTTGTTAGAACTATAAAAGCTCTTATCTCCAAGTCAGACCTACTGAATTTGAAACTCTGGGGGTTAGCGCAGCAGTCTGTTTTAATAAGCCCCCTAGAAAATTCTGACACACTCTAATTTTAAGAACCCGCTCTAGAAAAGAACTACCATCCCACTTGTGTGGACAGCCAAGAAACTGACCCCTGGTCTCAAGGAGGAATTAACTGGTGCTGTTTTCTGTTCCAGAGCTCTTGGTGTGATGAGGCTGAAATCAGGCTTCATTTTATACCACCTTCTTATCTGGCATTCTTCCTCTGCCCTGCCCTATTTTCCTCACCCCCTTTGGCTTGAAAGCACATCCTCAAAAAGCCATTTGTGCAAGAGACTGTTTCAGGTTCTGCTTCTCAACACATTGCATGACTTTAAAGAGGTCAATTGTAGATGTTCACCCTTCTCCAAGGCCAGATCTAGGATAAATGCCTCCCTTCCAGCCAAATAAGTTGACTAACTTACTGGTAGTTTTCCAGGAACTAGAGGTCAAGATTTAAGGAATTAAAACTGAATCAATGAGTTTCAAATTTAAAAATAAAATTGTTCACAATAGTCATGGTCAGTGACCATTGTAACAATAACTTCATGTGGTTGTACATTTTTCTTATCTTCAAAGCTTACTCTATGTTTTTCTTTTCTGGTGTTTAATATGGCTGACAAAGTGGAAAAACCTTGGATAAAAAATTTGAATTTTTTATCATGGAGCAATTTAGCCATATTTAACAAGAACATGTAAAAAATCAGAGGGGGGGAATACCCTGAAGAGGGAGGGATAAAAAATTCCAAACCCATTTATCAGTGATTACCAATGAGATTAGATTCCAAGGAGACTCCTTACTCCTTAAGATCTAAATAGATTGCTTAAAACCTCAATTGCAGAAGTTATGGAAGGGTCGTTGTCCTTCCCAAGATTTCTACATATGCCCTGAGGGCCTCATTTTTTTAAAAAAAAAGATTTATTTATTTATGAATACAAGAGCTAGAGTGCAGGCCAGAGGTACATGCGCGCTGGGGGGTATGTGTGTGTGTATTCACCAGAGAGAGTGGGGAACAGAACAGGCAGAATGACTGTCCCACAGTGGGCAAGACAGGAGAAGTCTATTGCGCTTTGTAGGTCAGCTCCCTGGCCAGGGATCAAACTCATGCTGCAGTGGCTGCTGATAGCTTCATAGTGCTGAGCTTTAATCCCTTGCACCACCAAGGAGGCCCCGGCTTCACTTCTTAAGGGTCAACTCTAGTTCTCTTCTCCTTAGTCTCTGGATTCATTCATTCAGCAGAGAGATCCTCTACATACCTCGAACCTGTTGCACAGGTTGCTCACCTAATACACATTGCTCACCCAAGTTTAACCACAGATACTTTTCTTAATTTTTTACAATGCCATTTCCAACGAGCTATTTGTGCACATAGCAAGCTGTGAGAGAGAGGTAAATGAAGGGGAGGTAGTTTATAATACAGAGATGCAAATAATTTCCCATGGAATATTGGACATATCCATTCTTAAAAGTTTGTCAGTCACGCCTATCTCTAGGGGCTTTTCATTAATGGATTGTATTTGTTTCCAATTCTTTCTTCCTCACTGTTATAGCCATGTTTCTCTATAGGGGGCGTAAACCTTCCCACACCACTGATCTGCTACTTGTTTTCATGACTTAATCTGGCCAATGGATTATGTGTAAAAGTGTGTTTCAATTCCATACTGAGGCTTTACAGGCATGCCAAGTTCCCACCAACCCTTTTGTGGTCCTGTCATTTGCACAGAGAAGACCATGGTCCAGTTTAGTTACCTCTTTTATCGCCTTGACTCTAGCCTGCATGTATATGACTATTTTCCTAAACAATTTACCAAACTATTTTATTAAACAAAGGCAATTCCAACATTCCCCAAACTCCCAATCCCTAATACAATTCAGATAGCATACTGTTTATATCCTACTTAATTTACGATAGGAAAATAATCATAAATAAGTCAAGTTAGTTATTTTACATCTATATAATGTAATGCTATGCAGCAATTAAAGTTACAATTGTTGATGACTTACAATTATCAGGGAGAATGCTCATTTAATCCAATGTAATTGAACTACACCACTTAAGGTGGTGGGGCTTACAGGCGTATATAAAGAAGAAATATCTTATCTTAAAAGATATAAATTAGAAGTGCATACGTTAATTGGACTATTTGTTGCCTACCCAATAATACCATTTTCTTTCCTAGCAGCCCAAGAAAATTATTACGGCACACTAATAATGTTCAAGATAGTATTTCTGTTCTTTTGTAGGGGCAAATGAGACTTTTCAGGTCTGTTGGGATTAAGAGAGAATTAAATGTAGCTGTTATTATAATCCAAAGGAAAAACACAGTAAAACTTTGAGATCATTCCTGTGGAGACACCCTAATTCTTAGCAGTCTGCCATTATTCTCTTAGAGTACCTCTTCTTTTTTATTCAAAAACTATTCTCTGCTTATTCTCCCCATCCTCCCATGCACCTCTCCCCATCCATCCTCTTCCCTTTCTACTGTGTTCAGTAGCCTTGAAAGTTTATCCCAAAGTACAGCATGCCCAGGCCCCCTCCCAGTTGACCAAACACTTAGAAAGTACAAGATTGGAAGACAAGACCTGTGCAGTTGGTATGTGGATGGACTTTTGGGAATTGTTGGGGGGAAAGGATGCCCTGAAGGAACTCCACAAACACAGGTTTTATGGACTCCACACAGCACCCCAGACCAAAGAGATCCAGAACACTAAGAACTACACATCCCATAATGCCATCACCCCCAAAGGGAGGATGCTGGGAACTGAGGGTGGAGTTAAGCAGCCAGGCTTGGTATATAACTAGATAAACATGGGGGCCTTGGGGTTTCTTGGCTTTTTGCTGGCTTTCAGCATGCTGTTGGTGTCCCAGCTCAGAGGAACTGGTAGGACACATTCACCAATTTCTCTCTCTCTCTTTCTCCCTGAGTTATTCTTTTCCTCATTTCCCCTTTTTGAAATAAACCCTTTATTAACTTTTTGTGTGTGCCTGCAGTTGAGTCTTACTATAAGTCCCTTTTAAGTACACAGGTGAGGACCCACAGTCAGGCAACCCATTTCACATTGGGGTTGCCCTGTGACAGAATAGTGAAAACATTTGTTTCTTAAGAATGCCCACCAGAGGGCATCTATTCTAGAAGAAGCTCTTAAAAAACGAATGTACACCATGATCCAACCTGTGGATGTCAGTCAGTCTCTCTGACTCCCCGACTCCCAGGTGCTTACTCAGTGGGGTCCTAAGGAAGATTGTGTGACAGCAGGGATGGAGGTTACGCATGGGCTTATAGTGTAGATTTCCCCTCAACAAAGATAATCTTGTCACTCACTTATGTCTACAACAAAGACCAACACTAAGCCCCTAATATTGAGGGAGGAAGCAGAAATGGGTATAGGCAGTTGGGACCCCCCAACCCAAATCCCTAAGTCTGCTCATAAGCCTGATTGAGAAACACTTGGCTGGAACCAGGAGGGCGCCATTCCCACCCTCACCCCACCAGCCCTCGGTTCATTTACCAGTCTGATCGGAGAGTTTGGAACACCATTAACAATAACACTGGAACAACAGAACAATGGGCCAAAGCTGGTTTTGAGAAGTTAGGTCAGGTAACGTGGGCAGACTTAGGCCTTGATTAGCCTAGGAGACCCCCGTGGGTCCAGCTAATCAACCAGAAACAACATGGAGACACCCAATGGCCAAACCCTCCACTCCTTGCCCACTATACCCATATAAGTACCTGCTTCTTGCCACCTCAATTGGCCAAACCTACTTGGCACCCCTCTCCACTTGGAGAGCTTTCCTGTACTTCTTCCTACCTACCTGTCAATAACTCTCTTGCTTTCCTATGACTTTGGCCTCAATATTAAATTCTTTTCTCACGGAAGGCAAGAACCAAGAAAAAACCTGCCTGAGGTCCTCAGACACCAGACCTACTGTAAAACCCCTATTCAATATGGTATTATTTCCAGGGCCGACATGACAGTTCTTGGTGAATCCTCTTACCCCTCCCCCTGCACCTCTGGCCTGCACCCTAGCTCTTGTATGCATAAATAAGTAAATCTTTAAACAAGCAAACAACAACAACAAAAAAAAGTCTAAATCCATTTGGACTCATTAGCTCCTTTCCAGCTAACTCAATGAACTGTGGCAAATCGACTTAGGGACTATCTGACTATATAGCTTTCTCCCCCACTCCCAAATTAAATGCCTTAAAAGGATAAACATTAGTTATTTCACATAAACATATAGAGATGGAGTAGTTCTTCTACACTTTTTTTCTTTTTTTAAGATTTATTTATTTATTTATTTAAATATACAAGCACTGGGTATAGTCAGAAGTGCGGGAGGGTGAGAGAATTCACCAGAGCCAGAGTGGGGAGCAGAACAGGCAGAAGCACCGAAGTACACTGCTGAGGGGAGCAGCGGGCGGCAGGAGAGTTCTGCGCGCCATGTGGGACCCTCCTCCGGTGGCTGGGTAGCAGCCGGGGATAGAACCAGCGCTGCAAAGGCTGCAGGCAACCCAGTGCTCAACCACTGCGCCACCGAGGAGGCCCAGTTCTACTCTTACCTGGGCTCACTCATGTATCTGCAGTCAGATGGTGCATCAGCTGGGTGGAACTGGTCTAAGATGGCCTCAACTGGGCCAACTTGGTTTTGTTACATGTAGTCACTCACTTATTCTCTGAAAATAATAGAGTCTGGGGCCTCCCTGGTGGCTCAAGGTGTTAAACACAGTACTATGAAGCTATCCGCAGCCCCTGCAGTTCTATCCCCTGCTGGCCAGGGAACAACCCACATAGTGCAGCAGACCTTTCCTGCCTCACCCACTGTTCCCCTCAGCAGTATTTCAGTCAGTCTGCCTCTTCTGTTCCCCTCTCTGTCTCTGGTGAATCCTCTTACATCTTGTACCTCTGGCTTACACCCCAGTTCTTGTATGCATAAATAAATAAATCTTTAAAAAAAACTATGAGAAATAAATTCCTGCTGTTTATAAGCCTTTCCATCTGTGGTTTTCTGTTACAATAGCCCAATTATCTATCATCTATCTATCTATTCATCATATTGGCTCTGTTTTTATGGAGAAGCCTGACTAATACACCTAACTGCAATGTTTCTGCCAGCCATACCATTTGTGGATATGTTACTCATTTTCATGGTATTTCACACATTGTTTCTAAGGAACTTATTTTATGGTGACAGAATTACAGCAAAGAAACTCCTTGGTCTTGCCCAGTATCCCATCCCACAGAGGTAGATGCTATAGTAAAAAGTTAAATAACCTTGTGCAGACTCAGCAGCAGTGCTAGCCAAGAGACAACACATTGTGAGTTTGGGGTACTATCTTACAGGTTTACGGCATATGCCTTGTAATAGCAGCAAAAAATATAGTAATGTTTCTTCCACAGTTAGAATAAATAGGTTTGGGAACTAAAGTGTAGAGGTAGGATTGGTTCTTTTCACTTTTAAACCTAATAATTCATTCCTGAATTCTTGGGCTCAGTGGGTTTGAAGTACTTAGTCCCCAAGGGAGGAAAAGTTCCATTACACAGTCATTGTTCCATTACATTGGAATATGTAATGAGACCACTTTTGATCACTTGGGCCTATTCCCATTGAGCCTACAGGTAGAGAAGGAATTTCTATACCAGTCTGAGTGACTGACCTCAATTTCCCAAGGGAAATTGGGTTGCTACTATATAATAGGGAGAGGGAAGACAATTTGAAGCCCAAAAGATTCAATGAGGCACCTCACTGTATTCTCATGTACAATGATGGTCAAAGGAACATCAACAATAAAGGATGTGAATACTTTTCTTTTAAATACAATAGAAACATTTTATTAATAGCCTCAGATCATGGTGGGGCAGCAGATGGGGTGGGGTAGGCAGTGGTTGGCCCACACATCCAGGATTCAACACCAAGCTCAGCAACTCAGTCTCCCAGCCTCTTCCTGACTCCAACAGGGTAAGCTCAGCATCCTTGTGCATGGGGCCTTACACTTTGTAGATGATGGAGATACTACTGTAGTCCATGAATTCCACACACTCCTGTGTGTAATGTCCCTGTGAAAGCCGGTCCTGACCAGCACCTTGGTGAACATTCATAATGGTGGTTCAGGGGTAGTAGGGAGCAATGCTGGGATATTTTTGTTCCTATACCGGTTTGACCTCCTCTACTCAATTTTATTTCTACCTCTCGGCTCTGTCCCCAGTATACACTTTGATTCTCAATATGAATTGAATTTGCTTGGTTTCTGAGTGCACCAAACTACTTCCTATAGTCATGCATCTAATAATAAGGATGATAATACTTTGTATCATTGATGCTTAGCACAGTTAGACATCCGAAATTAGGACACTTTTATAATTGTTGTTTGCCAGTTGTTCATATATGGATTGGACTTAGCAGTTCATATGCTATCACTTCAATTGGGCTCCCTGCATAGTGCCTTTGTCATTTAATATGTCTTCAGGGCCTCCCTGGTGGCACAAGGGGTTAAGCAACAGCACTGTGAAGCTATCCCTGGCCTCTGCAGCACAAGTTCAATCCCCTGGCCAGGAAGCTGCCCACATGGCTGTCTCACCCGCTGCTCCCCTCAGTAGTGTATTTCAGTCAGTCTGCCTGTTCTGTTCCCCACTCTGTCTCTGGTGAATCTTCTTACCGCCCCCCAACCCCCACACCTCTGGCCTGTACCCCAGTTCTTGTATGCATAAATAAATAAATCTTTAAAAAAAAGTCTTCAAAGAGATTGGCCTATAATTTGCATTGAAACTAAAAGTTGTTATGTGTGCAGAAAGGCATGGAAATACAACATTGTGATATAGGTTGCAAATCTAGGTCTCAATTTATTTATTTATTTATTTAAAGATTTATTTATTTATGCATACAAGAGCTGGGGTGCAGGCCAGAGATGTGGGGAGGGTGGGTGTGAGAGGATTCACCAGAGACAGAGTGGGGAGCAGAACAGGTGGATCTACTGAAATACACTGCTGGGGGGAGCAGCAGGCAAGACAGGAGAGGTCTGCTGTGCCATGTAGGTTAGCTCCCTGGCTGGGAATGAACTCATGCTGCAGTGGCTGCTGATAGCTTCATAGTGCTGATACTTAACCCCTTGGGTTACCAGGGAGGCCCCTAGGTCTAAATATATTTAAAAGAGCTCTTTTAGGGCCTCCCCGGTGGCGCAGCGGTTGAGCGCTGAGTTGCGAAGCTGCCCGCGGCCTCTGCGGCGCCAGTTCGATCCCGGGCTGCTCCCCAGCCACCGGAGGAGGGTCCCACATGGCGCGCAGACCTCTCCTGCCGCCCGCTGCTCCCCTCAGCAGTGTACTTCGGTCCTTCTGCCTGCTCTGCTCCCTGCTCTGGCTCTGGTGAATTCTCTCACCCTCCCGCGTTTCTGACTGTACCCAGTGCATGTATAAACAAAAAACAAACAAACAAATAAATAAATAAAATAAAAACATGCCTCTATTTAAAAAAAAAAAAAATTAGTTAAAAAGAGCTCTTTTAGTAAGTATATGTAACCAATCAAAGCAATAAGAAACCATTGTCTTTAATTTCAGCATTTTCCTTTAATGTTATATAAAATAATGGTTTGTTTTATAATTGCTGGCAGCTAGACTATGGTAGCCATAATAGCTACAACAGATATTGAAGGCATTGTTGCTAAGTGCTTTCCATTTCACGCCACACATTTGTATACATGTGATAGTCTCTGGCCTTTCTTTCTTGAAAATCCACTATTTTAAGGACTGATTAAAATAATTTCCTCTCTATAAGCTCCCGAGGCATCCTAAAGATGTTAGGTCTGTTTGAACATTTCTCTGTTAACCAGCACACTTTTGGTTCCCTCTACCAACGCAGGTGTTTCTTTTGCCAGTTAAGACTGTGGCATCTTGAAGTTAAAGACCATCTTCTACACATTTTTTGCATAAAATCAGGCTGTATCTACCACAGCCTGATGCCTTTTCTAAGTATCCCACAGTGATTCCTTTGAAAGAACGAAACGATGAACAACTAAAGTTTAGCGTAGGACATGAAACACGACCTTGGATTTATTAACACATGAACTACACTTTACAAGGTTTGCAAAGTGCTTCTGCAACAGGGTGCCCTCTCCCTGTCCTATAACACTTCTGCATCATTTCATTCTATTGTCTCATCTTTGTCAGGTTGTTATCTGCATATTTGTAGTTAAGGCTACATGTTCATTAAGTGACAGTTACAGCCTGAAACTTTGTTGGTTGGCCTTTGGTCTCAGGATTCTTTTCATGCTATCACAGCTATTCAAGGATTTCTTAAAAGACGGGTAGCTTTTGGGGCCTCCCTGTTGGTGCAAGGGGTTAAGTCTCAGCACTATGAAGGAACCCACAACTACTACAGCAGGAGTTTGATCCCTGGTCAGGGAGGCGACCCACATGGCCCAGCAGACCTCTCCTGACTCTCCCACTGCTCCCCGCAGCAGTGCACTTCAGTCAATCCTGCTGTTCAGCTCCCCACTCTGTCTCTGGTGAATCCTCTCACCCACTCCCCTTCCCACCTGTACCCCAGCTCTTGTATGGATAAATAAGTCTTTTAAAATTTTTTTAAAAAGTGGGTAGCTTTTGAAAATAAGTGAGGTGGGCAGGAACGCAATTTGCATCAACATGGATGGAGCTGAAAGGGATCATGCTCAGCGAAATAAGCCAGAAAGAAAAAGAAAAATACCGGATGGTCTCACTCATAGCAGGAATTCAGAAACCTAAATAAGGGACCAGGAAAAGGGCTAATTATAATAAAGTAAAAATCAAAATCAACAAGCAGCCAGAGACACACTATGGAGGGTGGGGAGGAAGGAGTAGGGTCAAAATAAGGGGGGTGGGGAATTGTATTTTAAGGCCTGATTAAAATAATTTCCTCTCTATAAGCTCCCGAGGCATCCTGAAGATGTTAGGTCTGTTTGAACATTTCTCTGTTAACCAGCACACTTTTGGTTCCCTCTACCAACGCAGGTGTTTGTATGGGGAATACAACCAAGATGAAAATGCATACATTGTGCAAAAATGAAAAATGATGTAAAAAATATATAGGAAAAGAAAAAAAAAGGGAGAGCTCAAGGAAGCCCAAGCAACAACACTGTGAACAGCAAAAGTCCACGGGAATATTCGCTCGGCCGCTTCCTCTTATCTGAGGAGTCAAACACCCTCATGCAGCGTCAGGTTCCGCCTCCCGTCCTCCACGGGGCACCACCTTCCCCCAGCCCCTGCGCTCCGCAGCAGCCTTTCCGCCACTCTGCGACCCTGGCGAGCCCCCGAAAGCTCCCATTGGCTTGTCCAACGCCCTCCTACCGGATGTCCCGCCCCCGCTCCCCACAGGTACCGCCCCCCACGCTACCCTTGTACAGAGTGTCTCTCGTTTTCCTTCCCCCGGCGCACGAGGCGCGGGCGACCCAATACGGCCGTGCCGCGGCGGGCAGTAGAGTAGCAGGAAGCGGCCTCTCTTTCCCTCGATCGCTACTGCTTTGTGGGACTGCGGCGGGCTCCATCAGCGAAACGCGTTTTCCGCATCCCTCCACTCCTCCCCAACCCCCGCCCGCCACCTCCCCGCCTTCCGCGTCGAGTACGGAAGCCGACGGGGTCCGCGGGCAGCCATGGCGGCTCACCTGAAGAAGCGGGTGTACGAGGAATTCACTAAGGTGGTTCAGGTAAGCCCCGGAAGGAAAGAGCCCAGGACCGCCCGCGGTGGGGAAGTGCGGCCCAGGCCCAGGCACTTTGCTGCAGCGGGCGCCGCGCATGCATGGAGCGCCTGCTCCCTGGAGAGCCGAGACTACTGTGGTGGGCGTGTTCGTTTGCGTGTCATTTTTAATAAGTGCAGTCTGACAGTTAAAGTTTTTTTCAGAACACGAAGATACCACTTTGCAATTTACGAAAGTATCTTATCCGTTATCTCATTTTGTGCGGTTTGCATTAGCATCCTCTTTTTATAGACGTGGGCTTGGGAAGGACAGCAGCATGGCTGTGGTTATAGTTCATCCAGAGGAGTAACTGCCCTGACAAATCAGTCGTCCTGACACTTTTATTGCTCCTTTTCGTACAACCAAACTTCCTAGCCCATTTTAGATCTGTTTTTTCCCAGCTGCATCACTTTTTACTCCCTTTCTTTATGTTTCGTGAGAACACTTTTGTAGCATGTTCCCATTGTCTGTAGGAAAATCAATCTGCTCCTTATTCTCATTTTTTCTTAAAATAACCTTAAGATTTAACTGCCTCTCTCGTTTCTTTTGTATTGTGAAATTAGCTTTCTAAAACTTTTGATTGAGTCAGGGTGTTTGAGGGAAGTTTTCTGACTTTACTGCCTCTTCTGTGGCTTACTTTTGGGATTTCTTGGCTCTGTTTACTTTGCCCACTTAAAAGAATTGTAAAATGTACATAACATAAATGTACCATTTTCACTATCTTAAGTGTACAGTTCACTGGCATTAAGAACATTCACATTGTTGTATAGTGTCTTTTTTCTTTCCAACATCTGTTATTTTCATTTCTCAAGACTTCTTGCCACTCCCCCAACATGGCATGTGCTTGCACTTCTCCAAACATTTGTTGTAGAACGTTCATTTGTCCCTTTTTCCATCTGATAGAATTATACTTTTGCTTGAAAACCCAATCGAAACCTCAGCAAGTGTTTAATCTCTTCCTCCTTTTTAATCAATCCTTTGTACTCACCTGTTGATTATACTTCTCACTTAGTGCTGCTGTGATGACCAGTGTCCATGTCTCTCCACTAATTTCAGCTCCTGTAGGGCAGAGGTAACATCTAATAGTACCTGACTATTAAAATATCATTAATAGTAGAATGATAGCAGATAATGTCCCCCTTGCACAGTCTCTAAGGAAAAAAACTACTTCCTAGCTTTTGACCTAGTTGCAGTCTAGATTGAATTTGTCAATTTGTGTGGAATAAGATGGGAATAGGTAAGGATTTTAAGGAAAGAATCAATTTATTCATTCTGCATGAATGAATAATAGGGTGATGAAAGAGCCTAGTGTTTCTGTTCTTTTTCCTCTGCTGTGAAGATGAGGAGGGAGAGAGAACTGATACGTATCTAATGCTTAGTTGGAATATGTGCAATAAAGATATTATACTTTATTCCTGTTTTGTAAAAGGCCTCCCTTAGGTAGTAAGTAGTTATTGAACCCAAATTCCTCTGACTTCAAAGCCCTTGTTTATTTGTTTTTATCATGCCATACTATATTCCTGTGGAGATGAACACTAATCTCTTTTCTGTACAAGTGTAAATTTGTCAGAAAGTGAATGCTGAGGATATCAAAATGATGTATTAGATGTTAAGGAAAATTATTGATTACATTTCTCTGTGAGCCCCTCTATTTCTACCCATCCTGGAGTGACAGATGCTCTTTTTCATGAGCTTTTTTGCATCCATTGTTTACAATGAATGCACTTAGAATGGTCTAGTTATGCACCATCCTTAGAAGAATTAGAAGTCACTCAAATAATTTTGCATGTTCTATGGTTCAACTCAAGATCTTTGAGAAAGCCTGGCGGTAGGTGTCATCATTTCTGTTTCACTTATGAGAAAAACTAAGTATCATGAGCAGCAGAGTTGGAACTCAGAGGCAACTTCTAATTCCTGAAGTTTCACGACTGGATCAGTTATTTATTTATTTATTTTAAAGGTTTATTTATTTATGCATACAAGAACTGGGGTACAGGCCAGAGGTGTGGGGGTTGAGAAGATTCACCAGAGACAAAGTGGGGAACAGAACAGGCATACTGACTGAAATACACTGCTGAGGGGAGCAGTGGGCAAGACAGGAGAGATTTGCTGCATCATGTGGGTAGCTCTCTGGCAGGCTGGGATCAAACTCGTGCTGCAGAGGCTGCAGATAGCTTCACAGTGCTGTGCTTGACCCCTTGCCCCACCAGGGATGCCCATAGACTCTGCATTTTCAAGTCTTATCTTTTTTACTCTCTTTCAGCAACAACAGGAGGAAATTGCTACTAAGAAACTCCGGCTGACAAAACCGAGTAAATCTGCAGCTCTCCACATAGATCTGTGTAAAGCTACCTCTCCAGCAGATGCTTTGCAGTACCTACTCCAGTTTGCCAGGAAGCCTGTTGAGGCAGAAAGTGTGGAAGGAGTAGTCAGAATTCTCTTGGAACATTTTTATAAGGTAAGAAGGTCTTGAGAACCTAATGGTAGTATGTATAAGACTTGTGTCATACCCACAGATTGGATTAAGATTGTGTGACAAAACAGGTGTTCATTAAGCAAGCTTTCACTGAGTATCTTCCATGTGCCATGTACTGTGGATGAAGATAAAAAAGTTCCAAATTCTACCCTCAGTAACTTAAAGTGCTTTGATAGACACAGATGTGAATAAGGTCTGTTGTATTGCCGAGGGGACTGTGAGTATAAAATGTACAGTGGGAGCACAGAGGAAGTGTTCCTATCAACCACCACCCCCCTTTTTATGATTGTTCCCAAAATGTGTTTTCGAGATATTCTGAAATATAGTTCCCCAAACAGAAAATGAAATTCACGAAATGTGTTTATTTTCAGTTTATGTAAGTGACATCTGAAATAAAAGAAGAAATAATTTTCAAATAGTGGAATCATCGATGGATTACACATTTAACTTTAGTATGAAAATTATTTTTAAACTTACAGAAAAGTAGATTTAATACCATAATGAGCTGCCAAATACCATCTTTGGGATTTAAGTTTCTAATATGTTGCTAAATTTGTTCCTTTTATTGATTTCCTGAGGTTTTTTTGAAGTGTCTTATTTCCCTAAACAGTAAATATTCCCAAAAAGGGACATCTTTTTAAAATTTTTATTTTTATTATTATTTTTTTGAGATGTATTGACATGCAACTTTATATTAATTTCCCTTTTTCAACATCCTCTCTAATACTTGTTATTTCTTATCTTTTCGGTACTAGCCTTTCTAATGAGTATTTTTGATTTGTATTCCCCTGATGATTAGTTATGTTTTCATGTACCAGTAGGTGATCTGTATGTCTTTTTTTTGGAAAATGTGTGTTGCCCTCTACCCAATTTTAAAATTGTTTTCTTGCTATTGAGTCATTTGAATTCTTCATCTATTTTAAGTATTAACCTCTTGTCAGATATACTATTTGTATATATTTTCTCCTATCCCATAGGTTACCTTTTCATTTTGTTAATGGTTTCCTTTGCTTTGCAAAAGTTTTCTAGTTTGATGTCGTTTCACTTGTTACGATCTCCAAAATATCCAAAATAATCAAAAAGATCTATGTCAGGGAACTTACCACCCTTTTTTTCCCCTAGGAATTTTATGGTTTTGGGTCTTACATTCAAGTCTTTAATCTTTTTGAGTTAGTTTTTTTTTTTTTTTTTTTTTTTTAATTTTCTAGAGGCATGTCTTATTTATCTATTTGTTTGTTTGTTTGTTTGGTTGGTTTATACATGCACTGGGTACAGTCAGAAGCCGGGAGGGCGAGAGAATTCACCAGAGCCAGAGCGGGGAGCAGAGCAGGCAGAAGGACCGAAGTACACTGCTGAGGGGAGCAGCGGGCGGCAGGAGAGGTCTGCGCGCCATGTGGGACCCTCCTTCGGTGGCTGGGGAGCAGCCGGGGATCGAACTGGCGCCGCAGAGGCCGCGGGCAGCTTCGCAACCCAGCACTCAACCGCTGCGCCACCTGGGAGGCCCTTGAGTTAGTTTTTGTGTATGGTGTAAAAGAGTGGCCTAGTTTCATTCTTTTGCATGTGGCCAGTTTTCCCAATATTACTCAACAGACTGTCCTTTTACCAGTCTTTTTTGGACTCCTTTGTCTAAATTAATTGACCATATACATGTGTTTATTTCTGGGTTCTATATTCTTTTCCATTGATCTATGTGTCTATTTTTGTGACAGTATCATACTGTTAGAGTACTATAACTTTGTGATATAGTTTGAAATCAAGGAGTATGATGTCCACAGCTTTGTTCTTTCTCAGCATCTTTTCCCCCCTTTTTTAAATCATAAATACCTAATCACATAGAATAAAATTAAATGTTTCCTTAGTATAATCTAACAACCAGTCCATATTCACATTTTCCTGATTGTTCCCAAAAGGTGTTTTTATGGTTGATTTGTTCAAATCAAAATTGAGGTTAAGACCTACCTGTAGTGCTTGGTCTTTTTAAAATCTATAATAATTTTTATTGTTTTCTGGCATTAATATGGCATTAACATAACAGTTGTTTTGTGAAATGTCTTATTTTATGAATTTGTTTACTTCCTTAGGGATTAACTTCCCCTTCTATTCCTTATATTTACTATGAATTTGGAATTGTATCTGCTCGTTTTCTTAGGTCAAGGTTAGCACATTTTTGACAATTTTAGGTGATGATTTGTACTTCATATTGCATTTATCAGGAGGCATGTCTTGAAGTCTCACCTTGCAAAAGTTTATCTTTTTCTTTTCAGCCTCTTCTATAAAAATTATCTTTATTTAGATCTTTTACATAAGACATAAAGTTCTCTCCTTTACATATATAATATTCTAGCATAATTAAAATGCTTCCAGTTTTCCAAAGACCTTGTATTTTCAGGAATCTGATTTTTCACATGCTGTTTCCTCACCTGGGAAGAGTTGAATCCCTTCTCCATGCCACTGCCCTATGGTCTGGTCTGCCATTTTCTCTGCCAAGTATATACCATCCTCAGTGTCTTTCCACTTACTTCTGCCTGAAACATTTCCCTCAGATGTTTGTTTGTTCCATATTTCATTCAAGTCTTTACTCAAACACCACTTTCTCATTAAAGCTTTCTTTTATCCTTCTATTTAAAATTGAAACTCCCTACTTAACCCCAGCCCTTCCTAGCTCCCTTCCTTGATTTTGTTCTCTCCATAGCACTTAGCATCTTCTAATAGTCTATTTAATTTTCTTTATTTTCTTTTCTTTCTTTCTTTTTTCTTTTTGTGGGACCCTTGCCGGTGGCCGGGCAACGAACCGTGCCTGCAGAGGCTGCAGGCAGCCTCTCAGCCCAGCACTCAACCGCTGCGCCACCAAGGGAGGCCCTCTATTTAATTTTCTTGAAGGTTGTTCTGCTGTTTCTTTTCTTTCAGTACTTTAAACATGCCATTGTATCATCTTTTACCTTTTGTTGTTTTTATTGAGAAGTCAGATGTTAGTGTTGTTGATTCCTTGAGGAGTAATTTGGGTTTTTTGTGGCTGCTTTTAGAGGTTTTTTTGCTTGCTATGGGTCTCAGCAGTTTTTCTGTAATGTTCCTACCTGTAGCTTTCTTGTCATTTACCCTGTTTGGGGTTTGTAATGTTGCTGGAGGCCAAGATATAGCCCCTCATTGCATAAGAGCTAATACAGGGGGAATAAGGTTTGGTATAAGGAAAGCAGTTTTAATCAGGTGCCGGTGACTTGAGAAGATTAGTCCCCAAAACCTGTCTTGCCTCCTCAGGGTCAGTGAGATGATTATATGGGAAGGCCAGGTTCACATGGACTGACTTGCTGGTGTCTTTGGTTGCTTTTCTCTCAGTGGAGTGTGTCTTGTTAAGGTTTTTAGCCAACACCACCACTCTTTTGAAGAATTTACTATTCTGACAAGTGCTGGAATTAGCTAGTTCCTGCTGTGAGACTTTATGATTAGGATAGGAGAGCTAGCTCCTGGTTTCTATGTGATTTGGATTTCTGGATTTTCAGTTCCCGGCCAGTCTTGGAGCGCAGCTCAAGGTTGGCTGGTAAGTTTTCAGCCTTTGCTGACAGTGTCTGTAAAAGCAAGTCTCAAAGAGAAAGTTGGATAGCCTCCCCACCTTTATTTTTTTTGCTCCTAGGTCCTGAAAGCAATTAAAACCTCAAGACTTGGTCTCAGTAATACTTGTTTTATTATCTGTGACTTGGTACCTTTTGTCAGAAAGATTCTGACAAAAGCGTTTGCTTGTTTCATTTTCTCCCTGTTCTCTTTTTGGGACTCTAATTACATATATAATAAATCATCTCATTTTATTCTGTTCCTTTCTCTTCTGAATTTTTATTCTTCTTTCTACTTCTCCTTCATTCTGGACCTGTCTTACAGTTCAGTAATTTTCTTTCACCTTGTCTAAAATGCTGTTAAGCCTATCTTTTGGTTCTTAATTCTTTTATTGCTTTTTATCATTTGTAAGCTTTTTGAATAGACATTTCTGTTGAAATTCTTAATTTTCTCTCCTCTCTCTGAATATAGTGAACAGAATTATTTTAAAGTTGGTGTTTTGATAACACCAGTAAATGGAGTAACTGTGGGTATGTCTAACCTTGTTTATTCATGTTCTCTGATCTAATGTGCCTTGTTTCTTATTGTATTAGACAGTGTATTTCTAAAATTGTTTGTAAAAATAATTTCAGACTTAAGATGATTTAACTTTTTTTTTTTAAAAGATTTATTTATTTATGCATACAAGAGCTAGGGTACAGGCCAGAGGTAGGGGGAGGGTGAGAGGATTCACCAGAGACAGAGTGGGGAGCAGAATAGGCAGATTGACTGAAGTACACTGCTGAGGGGAGCAGCGGGCGAGACAGGAGAGGTCTGCCATGCCATGTGGGTGCTCCCTGGCTGGCCGGGAATAGAACTCCGTGCTGCAGTGTTTGTTTGTTTGTTTGTTTTGTTTATACATGCACTGGGTACAGTCAGAAGCGCAGGAGGGTGAGAGAATTCACCAGAGCCAGAGCGGGGAGCAGAGCAGGCAGAAGGACCGAAGTACACTGCTGAGGGGAGCAGCGGGCGGCAGGAGAATCTGCGCGCCATGTGGGACCCTCCTCTGGTGGCCAGGGAGCAGCCGGGGATCGAACCGGCACTGCAGAGGCCGCGGGGAGCTTCGCAACCCAGTGCTCAACCACTGCGCCACAGGGGAGGCCCTAGAGTTTTCATATTGTTTTGATAAATACCTAATAGAGGTGTTTCTAGATCATATTGAATTCCCATTTTTATTTTCTTAAAAAATCTGCATGCTATTTTCCACAGGGTCTGCACCAATTAACATCCCACAAGCAGTGGATGAGAGCTCCTTTTTCACCACAATCTCATCAACATTTGTTGATTCCATTCTTTTTATCTGGGCCATTCTTGCAGGGATGAGGTGGTATCCCATTGTGGTTTTGATTTGCATTTTCCTTATAATAAGTGATGTTGAACAATTTTCTTATGTCTGTAAGCAATGCGAATGTCTCCTTTAGAAAATGTCTATCAATAGGTCTTTAACCCATATTTTTATTGTGTGCATTTTTTTGTTATTGTTGTTGGATTGTATCCGAATTTTGTAAATTTTGGAGATTAGCCCCTTGTCAAATATGTGATGCTCAATATTTTTTTCCATTCTGTAGTTTGCCTTTTGTTTTTTTTTTTTTTTTTTTGATGGTTTCTGTTGAAGTACAGAAGCTTTTTAGTTTGATGTAGCTTACTTTTGGTTTTGTTTCCCTTGCTATTGGGATTGAGTCTGTGAATATATCTCTGTGGTGGATGTCCTCCATTTTGAATTAGTTTTTATGTATGGAGTTAAGTATGGGCCTCATTTCAAAACATTACTATCCACATTTCCCAACACCATTTATTAAAGAGGCTATCTTTTCTCCATTGTGTGGTCTTACTCCTTTGTCAAAGATTAACTGTCCTTATTTGTGTGGTTTTAACCACTTTTTTTTTTTAAGATTTATTTATTTATTTATACAAGCACTGGGTACAGTCAGAAGCGTGGGAGGGTGAGAGAATTCACCAGAGCCAGAGCAGGGAACAGAACAGGCAGACCGACGAAATACACTGCTAAGGGGAACAGCAGGCGGCAGGAGAGGGCTGCGCGCCTTGCGGGACCCTCACCGGTGGCCGGGGATCGAACCTGCGCTGCAGAGGCTGCGGGCAGCTTCGCAAGCCAGCGCTCAACCACTGCGCCCCCAGGGGAGGCCCCCATATTTGTGTGTTTTTATTTGTGGGCTTTCTATTTTGTTCTGTTGATCTAAGCTTCTATTTTTGTTCCAATACAATGCTGTTTTGATTCCTGTTATTGTATAATATAGTTTGAAGTCAGAATATGTGATGCCTCCATTTTTCTTCTTTTCTCTCGGGATTGCTTTAGCTATTCAGGTCTTATATAAGTCAATGTAATTTTATAATTGTCCTGTTTCCTGGAAAAAAGTCATTGGTATTTTGATAGATATTGCATCAAATCTATAAATTGCTTTAGGTGATATGACCATTTTAATTATATTAATTCTTCTAACCTGTGAGCTTGGGGTAGCTTTCCATTTCTTTGTGTCTTCCTTTAACAGAGTTTAACAATTTTCAGCATATAGGTCCTTCATCTCTTTCATTAGGCTTACTCCTGGTATTTTATTATTTTTGGTGTTTGTTAGAAGAAATAGAAATTTCTTCAATAGCTATGTTGTATATAGAAATACAGCTGATTTTTGTGTATTGATTTTGTATCCTACCAATTTACTGTATTGCTTTATTCTAGTAATTTTTTTGGCAGAGTATTTTGGATTCTCTAAATGTATTAACATGTCACCTGCAAACGGTGACACTTTCACTTTTCCAATTTGGATTCCTGTTATGTTATTTTCTTGCCTAATGGCTTTGACAATGACTTCCAATACTATGAAGCTGACTTGATTGTGGTGGATGATTCTCTCGATAAGTTGCTGTATTCAATGTGCTAGAATTTTGTTGAGGATTTTTGCATATGTATTCATCACATATATTGGTTTGTGATTTTCTTCTCTTGTGCTATCTTTGTTTGGTTTTGACATCAAGGTAATGTGTTGGGGATCATATACTATGTTGGGGAGTTTTCCTCTCTGATGTTTTGAAAGAGTGTGAACAGGATACATATTAGATCTTCTCTGAAGATTTGGTAGAACTCATTGGAGAAGTCATCTTGTCCTGAACCTTTGTCCTTAAGGAGACTCTTTGTTTTTCAGTTTCAGCTCCTGTGATTAGACCATTTAAGCTGTCTATTTCAGGGCCTCACTGGTGGCACAAGGGGTTAAGACGCAACCTATGAAGCTGTCTGCAGCCACTGCAGCATGAATTCGATCCCCAGCCAGGGAGCTACCCACATGGCACAGCAGACCTCTCCTGACTTGCCTGCTGCTCCCCTCAGCAGTGTATTTCAGTCAATTTGCCTGTTCTGTTCCCTACTCTGTCTATGGTGAATCCGCTTACCTTCCACACCTCTGGCCTGTACCCCAGTTCTTGTATACATAAATAAATAAATCTTTTTTTAAAAATAAGCTGTCTGTTTCAGCCTGATTCAATATTGGGAAGTTATATGAATCTAAAAATTTGTTCATGTCTTCTAAGTTGTTTGCATAGGGACTTTTATAATAGGTTCTTATGAGCCTCTGTATTTCTGCAATCTCTGTTGTAATTTTGCCTTATTCCTGATTCTATTGATTTGAAGTTTCTCTCTTTAATTCCAGATAATGGCCAAAAAAGCAGGTGGAATGAAAGATTCTTTTGGTGTTAGCCATGGGAGCTTTAGCATCAGTTTTCAGGGGCTCCCAGAGCAGTGATCCTTGCAGCATTGGTGGTGAAAGTTGCCATAACTCATGTCTAACTTCACTGCACAGTGGAGGAAAAAACTACTTTTAATTCCCAAAGCACATTTCTGTTTGGAAGTTAATGACATCAAGAAGGCATAAAAAAAAAAACTCTCATTCACTTTACAGTATGTAGGTGTAACATATTGATTGAGAAAAGCTCTTTTCCTTGAAGGATATAAAGTTAATTTTTCAGAAATAAAGTCTTAGAAATACTTGGATCATTGATCTGTTTTGAAATGTTTCCCATGTTCCTCTCTGATGGTTAGCTGAGTGTGGAGTACAAGGTAACAATAGCTTCTTTTGTTCCAGGAGAATGATCCTTCTGTGAGACTGAAAATCGCATCTTTGTTGGGTTTGTTATCAAAGACTGCAGGATTTTCACCAGACTGCATTATGGATGATGCCATTAACATCCTGCAGAATGAAAGTAAGTTGCACTTTAAAAGCTATAGTATCTTTCATTCCTTTTCTGTAAAATTTATAAAAAAATTTTGTTGTTGGTATTGAATAGGAATTTGAGGATGATTCAGTAAAACCATGAACATGTATTTACAGTTAAAATGCAATTTTGTCTCTAATAATTATGAAGTACCACATACTTGAGGTAGTTTGCATATGCTACAGGATAGTTATTGCCTGTAGGAGGAGAAACTGAAGCTCAAAGAAGTTAAGGGACTTGTTCAACTTTACATAGTATGTTGCAGAGCTGATGTTTTGTTGATTGTGCTACACTGATTCAGAAATTGTGAGAGGTGCTGCTTGGTCACAAGGTCGGTCCCTGACTGTTTAGCTCCTGTAAAAATAACATCTCCCAGACCTCACATGTTGCTTTTTCTATTTAAATGTTCCTTCTTGATACTCACTAAAATTTTTATTAGCATTTAGGTGAAATGGAGAACTCCTTCACCTTTAAATTTTTTTTTTATTATCTGGTCTTATTTAAGTATAAGATTATGTTAATTGCTGTTTCTGAACATATAGTTTTGTGTGAGTTGGTTGTAATTTCAAAGAGTAGTTTTAATTCATTGGCTGTTTAAATAATGGAAAACATTTGGTCTATAAACGTAAGAGATTGTGGCAGTTATAAATTTCAAGTCAGCACAAAAACAATCTTAAATTCACTATTGACAGGGAAGGGAAGAGCACAAGAGACTGGTGACAGTTCATGGGTGATTTGGTGGTGGCACTTTTATGGGGATAACACCTGAGAGGAGAAATCAAACACTGTATAAAAATGAATGATATAAAAAATATGTATATAAATAAACATGTTAAATTCAAATTTCATTTATTATACAACTTTTTAGTGATAATATCTTACATATATCTTACAATGTCTGAAGTTCAGAATTTTTAGAGTTTTGTTAAACAGCCTTATATTAAAATTTACTTGTATTGAATTTTGACTTTTAATTCATAAGAAACAATGAAAGTAACTTTTTTCCCCTAACAGGGGAGTCTGTTCTATTGAAATACCAATAAAATGACATTAAAGAAAAAAAAAGTAAAAATATTCCTACTACTTCCATAAAACAATTTGTTCTGATTACTACCTTTTACTCATATACATTTTATATGGTTGTACTTACAGTGAGTGTACTATTTTGTGTTTTACTCTACTTACTTAACATTACATATTTTTTCATGTTTCTATATTACCTTGATAATATTTGTGGTGTTAAATACCAACAGGTATAGTGGCATGTTTCTAAAAATTTCATTTAAAAGTGTCAAAACAATTACATTGCCTCAGTACAAGAGTATCCTTTTTCATGGTTGCTAGCTCTATACCTGGAAGAATATCATACTTTAAGACTGGGGATTTCATAGAGCCTAGGCTTTTTGAGCTATAAATAACTTTATAGAGGTCATCTTGTCTAATTCCTTCATTTTGCAGATGACAAAAACTAAGTCCCAGAGGTGCGAAGTGTTGAAATAAGTTCATTTAGCTAAGAAGTTGCAGAATTTAGAAGTTAGTACAGAGGCCACCCTGGTGGTGCAAGAGGTTAAGAACCAACCTATGAAGCTCACCGGAGCCACTATAGCACAAGTTCGATCATCAGCCAGGGAGGTGACCCACATGGCGCAGCAGACCTCTCCTGACTCGCCTGCTGCTCCCCTCAGGAGTGTATTTCAATTGATCTGCCTGTTCTGTTCCCCACTCTGTCTCTAGTGAATCCTCTCACCCCGCCCTGCCCCCCCCCCAAAAAAGCTCTGGCCTGTACCCTGGTTCTTGTATGTATAAATAAATCTTAAAAAAAATAAAAAAAAAAAGAAGTTAGTACAGGGCTCTTTTTATAGACCTGGTTTAACTTTACCTCTACAAAAGAGACATCATAAGAAAGAGTGAGTTTTGATGCAAACCCCATTTTAGCCTTTAAAAGAGACTCAAATTGTGCACTCTATATGGCAAATGACTTTTATTTTTTGTTAAGTATTTTAGTTCTCTTAATTGTCTCGAAGAAATTGATGTAGGTCTCTTCCTGATTTCCATTTCCTGGTCTGCTTAGATTATAGAATATAGAACTGGAAGGGACCATCAAGATCAAGATTCTCTAGTTCTTTATTTCATACCTGAACAATATGAACTCCAGGGAGGTAAAGTGACTGCTAAAGTAACTCTGTATTTGTGGCTTAGAATTAAGCCACAGACTTAGAATGATGAGTCTCCTGATTATCAGTCTAATAAGCACTTTCCACACTCTAGACCAGTATTCTTATTTCAACTCATCAGATATACGAGTGCTGTAACTCCTTGGCAAGCACTGGGCTAGGCACTTTGAGAGTACTATAAATACTGCTTCCCTAGTGCATATTACACTGCTAATGTTAACACAAAGCTTGTTGGGTTTTTTTTTTAAAGATTTATTTATGCACATTAGAATGGGGGTGTAAGCCAGAGATGTGGGGGGTGAGAGGATTCTTTGGAGACAGAGTGAAGAGCATAACAGGCAGATCCACTGAAATACACTGCTGAGGGGAGCAGCCGGCGAGACAGGAGAGGTCTGCTGCGCCATGTGGGTTGCTCCCTGGCCGGCTGGGGATGGAACTCATGCTGCAGTGGCTGGTGATAGCTTGATAGCGCTGTCTTTAACTCCTGCATCACCAGGGAGGCACAACACGAAGCTTGTTTTAAAGGAGATATAGTCAGAATACTGTGGGAATAAGGAGAGTGAGATCATTGTTGACTGGTGGGATCAAGGAGGGCTTAGCGAATAGATGGGCAGGAGTAGAGTAATGCCAAGAAGGAATAGTATAATAAAAGGTAGAGAGCTCGGATAGTACAAGAGATATTTAAAGAACTGAATTGTCTCGTGAGACAAGGGAAGAGGGGCCTTTAGGAAGAGGCGCCTTTAGGAAGAAAAACAGTTATAAACTGTTCTGAAGCCACTGGGTAGCTGAGGATTTTGCATTTTACTTTGTAGGCAGTGGGAACCTGTAGTTCCTATAAAAGTAACTAAAAAAGTAAAATTTATTTTGCATAAGGGCATGAAATAATCAAGTTTAGTTTTAGAAAGATAATTTAACAGCTCTGAGGGATTTGGTTTAATGAACAAGGTGGTTTCAAGAAAAGATGTTGTGGATTCCCTTAATGTCCTTGTGGGGATGTCCATCATACCTGCAGTAGCAATGTAGGCCTGGAACTCAGGAGAGGCTAGGCTTAAGTTAGATAAGATTTATGACTACTGAGTTAAATTTTAAGAGATTTAGCTAGCTTTTCATGGACGTTATGTAGAATCGTCTTTTTGAAAATCAAAATGATCTCATGGTGTGGTGGTGTTGGAGATTTCTTCCTCTCTACTATGTTCTCTAAGTAACTAAGTTTCTTCTGTGGCCTCTTTCATTTTAGAGATTTTTCTTGATGTCTTGAATTTATTTATTTGAGTCAGAAAATTATTTTAATAGTTATAAAACATTTTTTTTTACAGAATCAGTATAAAATAGCAGTTGATTTCTCCATAATTATCAGAATTATTTATACTTGAGGGCTTGGTTAAGTAGGGCTGAAATCAACCAAACGTCTTAGACTGTTGGCTCAGAAATCATTTGTGGATGTCCACCTTGCCAATGTCTGTCATCCTTTACTCCTCTGAGATGATTCACTCCTTTTAAAAACAGTATCCTCTTATTCATTCTTTGGAGGCTTGAAGTGAATTCGGCAGCGTTCATTAAACACCTTCCAGCTCCTGTCATTTACCGCTTCTTCAACATTTGGTTGTGATTTCATCCATTTCAACTTTGTCTGTTCTTTTCTAAGTTGCTTTAATAACGTTAAATCATCCAAATTCTTTTCTCTCTCTTCTCGGAGCTGTTTTACTACAGATGAGGTCTGAGCTGTACAGTTTTTTATAACTCTGTCCCTACTGTCATGAGCCTCCATCTAAGACTCATAAAGTTGTTTACAGGTTTGGCTGGCATCAGTTTTCCCTGCAGAGGAAGCTGTTGGAACTGTTGTGTTTAATTCATGTACTATTCTGTCATCAATCGTCCTCATCACCTTGAGTAATTCCTGGAACTCGGCGCACTCCTCACAGTTCACACCGCCACTGGGCACTGCCATATTGGACCAATGTCTTGCATTCAAATTTAAGATGAGGGCCTTCCTGGTGGCACAGGGGGTTGCAGTCTTGTAGCACAAGTTCAATCCCTGGCCAAAGGAGCTAAACCAGATGGCACAGCACCACTCCCATCTCACCTGCTGCTCCCCTCAGCAGTGTATTTCAGTAGATCCGCCTGTTCTGCTCCCCACTCTGTCTCTGTCTCTTTCACCCCCTGCACCTCTGGCCTACACCCCAGCTCTTGTATGCATAAATAAATAAAATAACCCTTAAAAAAATAAATTCAAGATGAGGTACTGAAAAACTGATGGTAGTTCTGTATGAATGAATAGGGTTTATCACGTGGTAACTTCTACTCTAGGATGATCTTTATGTCTTTTGGAGAAATTTTAAATTTTACTGTGTTTTGGTGTTTTCTTGTAGCGCCTATCAGTTCGAAATTCATAACTGTTCTGCTAGGAAGACAAAAATGCCCAACTGCTATGTTTTTGGAGCCAAATCAGCTGAAGGGGGCTGGGAAGTGCCATCTCCTCTTCTTTCACTGTATCTGCTCCCTTTCCTCATTTAGCGTTTCCCAGATTGAATTCTATATATTTATTTAGCCTTACAAAGCAGTTGATCTATTTTTTGGCATTAAGAAAGCATTCCTGGGCCTCCCCAGTGGCGCGGCGGTTGAGTACTGGGTTGCAAAGCTGCCCGCAGCCTCTGCAGCACTGGTTTGATTCCCGGCCACCGGCGAGGGTCCCACATGGTGCACAGACCTCTCCTGCTGTCCGCTGCTCCCCTCAGCAGTGTACTTCGTCAGTCGGTCTGCTCTGCTCTCTCCTCTGGCTCTGGTGAATTCTCTCACCCTCCCGCGCTTCTGACTGTACCCAGTGCTTGTATAAATAAATAAATAAATCTTTAAAAAAAAAAAAAAAGAATGGCTTTTTAAAAAAAGAAAGCATTCCTTTAAGCAAGGGGTGGGGGGAGAAAAATTAAAAATAAAAAAAATAAACAAGGAGGGGACTATGTAGGGTAAATGATTGTCAGGCTTTTCTGCCCTCCTGCCATTAGGATTGATGATGGATCCCTGCGGTCCTGAATGCATGCCTGATGGCGGGTCCCTGGAGTAGGGTGTGGGCATATGTAGGTGGGATTCACCTGGGCTGAGACTGGGCCTATAAAGGGGGGGCGGGGAGGGCGTCACAGGGATGCCAGAAGAAAGCAAGAGAGCAGAACAGAGTGACTGGAAGGAGAAGAACAAGCAAGAGACCAGAAGAGAACCAGCAGCGAAGCAGAGGCCACGAGAGAATGCCGGAGAGCCCAGAAAGAATGAAGATTCACTGCCATGTACCTGGTAAAATCCCAATAAAAGCCTGAAAAAGCCACTGAGGGCTCCAGGACTCCTCCTTCACGCATCTGCTTGGATCATAGAGAACCTGCGCTGTGCCTTTCTTGCCCCTACAGGGACCGTGAACACTAAAGTCTCACATCCTCTGTACATAGCCTAATTAGACAGGAGCAAGGATTTGAGTTAAATAAATTAAACCCAGTGTCCAACTACAAGATAATGGAGGAAAAGCTTAGGTGGTGGGTGGGGGGATGGGGAAGGGTAGGGTGTGATGGGGGAATGCAGCTTAAAGTTCTTATTGTTGGTATTACAGGGTTTCTGGCATAAGACTCTTACCAGTTCCCTAACACAGCACAAAACAACTTCCTATGGTATCCCCTCCGCCTCCCCCAAGGCAGTTACTTAATTATTCAATAGTCCAGTTGTAGGAGGCAGGAATGGACAAAATTTTATAATAAGATATAAGGTCAGGAACAGGACACAGTGCAGGTTTTCTGATCCCATGCAGACCGGGTAAAGGAGGAGTCAGAGTCCTCAGTGGTTTTGCAGGTTTTTATTGGGGTTCAGCGGGTACGTGGCAGGCAGGGGTGCTGGGGGGCTGGGAGGCTGGCAGTCCTCCCAGCCTCCAGCAAATCTTCACTATCTGGGCTCTCTGGCGTTCTCTGCTTCTGTTTCGGGCTTCTTCTCTTTCGGCTTCTACTGGCGTCCCCATGACACCACCCTTAAAAGCACAGTCTTAGCACAGGTGTACCCACTTCAGGTGCCCGCCATCAGGCATGCATTCAGGATCACAGGGTTCCCTCATCTATCCTGATGGCAGGAGGGCAGAAAAGCCTGATTTTTTACCTTACCCTACACCAGTGTTTTGGTTATGTGCAGAGTCTGCAGCTGAGGAGCCAAGTTCTTAAGAATGGATGATTGGTTGACACACTCTAGGGGAGAGAGTGCTCATGGGATCTCAAGCATCAGATCTTGGTCTTCCTGTTGGTAAAATGCAGCCATGGCAAAACCTGCTAGGCATCCAGATCGAAGTCTTTGTGCTCCTCATTGTACTTCTGCAAATGCATCTTAATCTTGGAAGCGTTGACCCAGCTGACAGTGTGCTCCATGCTGTGCATGACAAGGAAGGTGGGGATGGTGGGTAAGCATGTCCAGGCCCACTCATACGTGGCTGTCCTCTGCAAATGCCTCAGTGCTGCCCCGTCCACAGCTTGAGGAGCACAGTGGACAGGTGTCAGTGGCACAGCAGAAGGTCCAGGCGGCGACCGAGTTGCACAGCTCTAGAGAGCTGCACCAAATTGAGAGCTTATGGAACCTCCAGCAAGAGGGCCGAAACATGCACATGAAACTGTCTAGCTCGGGCAGCTAGTGCAGGTGCTGTGCTAGCTCGACCTCGACACTGCCTAGCTGGTTGTAGCACGTGTAGTCCTCGCCACTACAGCGGCACAGCTGGAGCAGTTCACGCAAGTTGTGGTTAGTGACCTCCCACTTCGGGAAATCCACCTGCTCCAGCAGCTTCTGCTTATGCAACTTAAGCTTCCACACTATAGTGACAACTTCTAGAAAGACAGGGCCCGGGGCAGAGAAGAAGCTCCCAGTCTCCCCAAATTGAATTCTTCCTAGTCCGATTTTAATGTAGAATAAATCCCGTTTCAGTGGTCACTTGGTTGTGTTGAATCATAAAGGAGGAGGGGTCCAGTTGCTTCTTATAGAGACTTCAAACAAATCCATGCCTCTCTCCTCCACCTCCCCTTTTTCGTTTGTTTTTCTAAATCTCCAATTCCTCAATCTTACTGGGGTGTAATGGCTAGAATTTATTTGCTTTGTTCTGATAATAATCCTCAGTAGGCATTTAATATTCGATTTCTCAGTCTTGCCAGAGTTTTTGATCTGCTTTCTGCCTCCATAAATTTGTTGACTTTTCTCATCTACTTACTTTTTTATTGTTTCTTTATTCTTGTAGGTTTATACTTTTAAAATTCTCTTATTAAATGTGAGGTAGTAGAAAGGACTAGAGATAAACAGATGTGTTCAATCTACTAATGTTTAACTGGAAATCTTACTGAAGTGATTTAACTGGTGTTTTTGAATGTTACTAATTTATATTTCAGATCTAGCATTTTTGACTTATTTGCTTCACACTATACTATGGTTTACTTGATGTTTTACTAAAGTGGACAGTTTTCACTAGACATTTTTTATATGGTAGTAATCTAAAATGAAATTAGTGTCATGTGATATCTATAGGGGTTAACTCTAATTTTTAATATGTATATTTTAAATATGCATGGTTATTTACATAAAAAGATGATCTGAATGCCACCTAAAATCCTCTTGTATACCACCAGCATTACATGAGCCATATTTTAGAACAAAGACAAGAATTTAAACGCAGAGAGCCTGGCTAAGAAGATTGATATTGTTTTATTTGGATGTAGCTCTTTGCACATTTACAAAACATTCATTGAGTATTAATAAATCATAGAATCTGAGAACATAGGGCCTCCCCGGTGGTGCAGCGGGTTGAGCCCAGCGCTGTGTGGCTGTCCATGGCCTCTGCAGTGCGGGTTCGATTCCTGGCCACGACAGACCTCTCCTGTCTCGTCCACTGCTCCCCTCAGCAGTGTCTTCGGTCCATCTGTCTGCCTGTTCTGCTCCCCACTCTGTCTCTGGTGGACCCGCTCACCCTCCCATGCCTCTGGCCTGTACCCCAATTCTTGTATAAATCTTTAAAAAAAAAAGAATCTGAGAACATAAAGATGAATAAAACATAGTCCTTGCCCTCAAGGATCTTTTAGTTTCTTTGTTCGGTCTGATGTGAAAATAAGTATTATAGTTGAAATATATAGAGTAGTGAAAGCATGAAGGAGAAAATGGTTAGTTCTTAGGGAAGAAGGAAAATATACTGGAGATGCTACTTCTTGAGGTGTGAGGTTAAGGATAGTATCGGGTGTGGACAGAGGTATAGAGAGCGCAAAGTGAGCAAAGAGATAGGGGTGACATGAAATTATAAGTAATTGCTAGAGGAAGCTTGAAAGATATGCTGTTAGAAAGGAAGATAAGGTTAGATATCATGGTGAGACTGTTATGTATGTATATATGCGTACATACCTGTATGCATTGCTAAGAAATTTGGACTTTTATCTTGAAGCTAGTAAAAAGCCCTTCAATTCGTCAAGCACTAATAAGCATTTTTAGAGCACTATTCTCAACCCTAGGGAGGACTCAAAATTTTAGACACGATCCCTTTAATAACTTAGCTTTAGCTGAGTGAAATCAAAGATCAAATAATAGAACTTAGCTGATTAAAAAAAATACATTTTTTAAAAATCTATGTACATTTAGCTTTTACTATGATCTCCTTCTGAAATCCTACAACCCAACTTTCCATCTTCCTTTTTAGAGTCTCATCAAGTCCTTGCTCAACTGTTGGATACTTTACTTGCAATTGGCACTAAACTCCCAGAGAATCAAGCTATCCAGATGCGCTTAGTTGATGTAGCCTGCAAGGTAAGAGTACAATGGTTCGATGGAGTGTTACTTCTTACTTGAGCAGTATTGTATTATCTGGAAAGGTTGCCTGAGCTGTAAAATCCTCCTAACTCCATCCTAAATCTTTCTGAGTATTGCCAAGGGACCTTAATGGTTTTAAGAGCTGCCTCATTTTTTTGTTGTTGTAGATGTTGGATTGGAATAGTTAAGCAACTTGTTACAAAAACTTGTTATAAAACTTGTTCCTCATCAGCCCAGAAGAAATGAAAATAATTATAGTAGCTACTAAGTATACTGTGCTTAATATTTGCACTCTGATTATTATGGTAGTTTGTATTTAGTTTTTCATTTATCCATAGTCTTTTAGGTTAGTACTGCTATTACTGTTTTACAAAGGTGATGATTGAGGTTTAGGGAGTTTAACTTCCCCAAGTTTTCTCAGCTAGGAGGCTGCAGAATGAGGATACTAAAGTCTGGTTTTTCTAATTCCAAAGCTTGTATTCTTTTTATTTGCCTTGTTGCCTGAATAAACAGGTTAAGTATTTGGGAAAACTTTTTTTTTCCTGTTTTTTTTTTTTAATATATATTTTTACATCATTTTTCATTTTTGTACAATGTATGCATTTTCATCTTGATTATATTCCCCATACAATTGCACACCCCACCCCCCCCCCATTTTGACCCTAGTCCTTCCCCTCCCCACCCCAGTGTGTCTCTGGTCTATAGTTGCTTGTTGATTTTGATTTTTACTTTGTATTAATTAGTCTTTTTCCTGGTCCCTTATTTAGGTTTTCTAAATTCCTGCTATGAGTGAACCCATTTTTTGACTGGGTTATTTACTTTGTTTTTGTTGAGTCCCTTCAGCTCTTTGTAGATTTTTGTGATCAGTCCTCTATCATTAGTGTTGTGTGCAAAAATTTTCTCCCAGTGGGTGGAGTGTCTCTTTGTTTTGGTTACTGTCTCTTTTGCTGTACTTCCCTAAGCTCTTTAATTTGATGTAGTCCCAGTTGTTTATCTTTGCCTTCGCTATCACTGCTTCGGATGATGAGTTTTTAAAGATGCTGCTGAGGTGAATGTCATGTAGTGTTTCGCCTATATTTCCTTCTATATATTTTATGGTTTCAGGTCTTATGTCTAGCTCTTTAATCCAGTTTGAGTTGGTTTTTGTGCATGGTATGAGGTAGTAGTCAAGCTTCATTCTTTTGCATGTAGCAATCCAGTTTTTGGGAAAACTTTTTTATGTTGATTTTTTTCTGATAAATAAATGCATATACTTTTTTGTATGTATAAGCAATACTGTAAAAATGTATTGCTTTTTTATTTAAACACAAAACTATAATAATGTTCTTTATTTTTGCTTTATCAGTGACATTGTAATGGAAGTATTTTCCATACATTATAAATATTTGTGAACATTTTTAATGAATACATGGTATTTTGTCCAGTAGTTAAGCCATATTTTATCTAACCTTATTCTCCTATTACTGGACATTTTAACCATTTTTTAATTATAAATTATTTGGCAGCAAATACTGTTAATCTAAAATAATTTCTGTGTTTGGGGTTATTTCCTAAATACAGATTGTCACAAGTAGATTTGCTAGTTCAGAGCATTTAAAGATTTTTTAAAAGCCTTTTGGCTAAATTGTTTTCCAAAGTATTCAAGTTTATATGTCCACTGGCAGTATATGAAAGTACCTAAGTTCACTGTGTCATTCTAGGTTATTCATGTTTAAAAACGAGATAAACTTGTTAATTTGGTAGGAGGCAAGTAGAGTTTAATTTTTTTTATTTCCTTTTTAAAAGATTAATAGGAGGCTTCATATTTGTTTGTCTTTTGTATTTCCTTTCTTGAGAATGAACTTAACGTTCTTTGCCAGTTTCTCATGGGGTTTTTAATGTAAAGTTTCTCCAACATCTGTAGAGGTGCATGATGGGGTAAAAATTTGAACTTGACTCCTCTGTGGTGACCCGAGTTGTAGCAGGACAAGCAGTTAGAAAGTTTCTTCCCCTCTTTGATCAAATGTTATTTGAAAGGAGTACAGCTGAAACTCTATTCAAAGAAGGCATTATGCTTCCAGAAATATCTCAAGGAAAAGTGCTGTAAACAATAGTAGTAGCTGTCAGACTCTAAAGGAAAGGGTGGATAAAGTTAACCAGTTACTGTGAAAGTTGGAGATAAAGTTTTTCCCCCAGAATATGGAGGCACCAAAGTAATTTTAGACAACAAGGAGATGGTAACATTCTTGGAAAATCTGTTGACTGAAATCATGGTTGAAATGACATCATATGAAGCTGCCCAATCCACCAAAGTTCTGAAATCTTTCATCATATAAATAATTTGTCACTTTTATAATAAACTAATGCAATTCAAAAAAAAATTTTTTGAATAATTTGTAAATGGCAGTGCCCTCATTTTGCAGATTCAAAAATAAAGATTATCTATAATTCATAGCTATGAGTAGATATGATCCAGCAATTCTCCTTGTAATTATCTACTAAGAGAACTGAAACATGTTTTGACACAAAAACTTGTGAATGTTTGTTGCAGCAGTATTTCTTATAGTCAAAAGGTAGAAATAGATGACTATTTCAGCAACTGATGGATAAAAAACAATGCAGTTGAATATTCTTTGACCATCAAGAGGAATGAGATATTGACACGTGTTACTATCTGCATGAATCTTGAAGATATACTAAGTGAAAAAGCCAGTCATAAAAGACCACATATATTTGTGTTTAGTTGAAATTTCTATAATAGCAGAACCTATAGAGACAGAAAATTGATTAGTGGTTACTGAGGGCAGGGATGGATAGATGGATGGGTTGTTGAAATGATGAAAATTGGGGCATCCCTGGTGGCTCAAGGGGTTAAGTCATAGCACTATGAAGCAGTCTGCAGCCACTGCGGCACGAGTTCAATCCCCGGCCAGGGAGGTGACCCACATGGCACCGCAGACCTCTCCTGACTGCCCACTGCTCCCCTCAGCAGTGTATTTCAGTCAGTCTAACTGTTTTGTTCCCCACTCTGTCTTTGGTGAATCCTCTCACTCCCTGTGCCAGTGGCCTGTATCCCAGTTCTTGTATGCATAAATAAATAAATCCTAAGACAATTGATGAGTGAGACCATCTGGCATTTTTCTCTTTCTTTCTGGCTTATTTCGCTGAGCATGATCCCTTTCAGCCCCATCCATGTTGCTGCAAATTGCATGAGTTTGTCTTTTTTGATTGCTGAGTAATATTCCATTGTGTGTATGTACCACATCTTGATCCAGTCACCTATTTTTGGGCATTTGGGTTGTTTCCATAGCGTAGCTATTGTAAATAGTGCTGCTATAAACATAGGGGTGCAGGTACCCATTTGAATTAATGATTCTGTGTCCTTTGAGTAAATACCTAGGAGTGGAAAAATACCAAATGGTCTCACTTATAGCAGGAATTTAGGAAACCTAAATAAGGGACCAGGAAAAAGACTAATTATAATAAAGTAAAAATCAAAATCAACAAGCAACTATAAACCAGAGACACACAGGGAGGTGGGATTAGGGTGAAAATAAGGGGGGGTGGGAATTATATAGGGAATATAACCAAGATGAAAATGCATACATTGTGCAAAAATGAAAAATGAAAATGATGTAAAAAATATATAAAATAAAATACAAAAAATTAAAAAATAAAATAAAATATTCAGAATAAAATTATTGAAAATGTTGGAAAATTGTGATGATTGTACATATACTAAAAGCCATTAAATTGTACACATTAACAGTATGAATTGCCTGGTAGGTGAATTATTTCAATAAAGCCATTTATTAAAAACAACTCACCCTTTGGTGAATTGTAACTGTATCAGCATTTGAATTGTTTCCACTTTCTGGCTATTGTGAATAATGCTGCTGTGATATGTTTATAAATTTTTGTTTGGATATATGTTTCAGTTATCTTGGATATATACTGAGGAATGGAATTGCAGGATAATCTTTAACGTGTAAATCTTCAATTTTTTGTTGAATTTTTTTCAAATTACAGTAAAATATACATAACAAAATTTGTTTATCTTTGTACAACTTTAAAGTGTACATCTCAGTCTATTCTCAGTGTTCTATTATCACCATCATCACAAAACTCTCTCCAGTTTGCAAAACGGAAAAAACTCTGTACCTATTAAACAATTCCTCATTTCCACCACCTGCAACCACCATTGTATTTTCAGTTTTTGATTTTGACTCTGTTTACCTCATATAAATGGAATCATATAATATTCTTTTGTGTTTGACTTATTTTACTTAGTGTAATGACCTGTCTCAGTTTGGGCAGGCTTTACAAAAATACCATAAACTTGATGATTTTAACAGCAATTAATTATTTTTCACATTTGTAGAGGCTGGGAAATCCAAGATAGAGGCACCAGCAGATTTGGTATCTGGTGAAGTCTTGCTTCCCGGATTATAGATGTTTGTCTTTTTGCTGTGTCCTCACTTAGTAGGTGGGAAGAGAGAGCTCCCTGGGATCTGTTTTATGAGGGCACTGATTCCCATTTATGAGAGTCTACTCTCATGAATTAATAACTCCCCAAAGGCCCCATATCATAATACCATCACATTGGGGATTGAATTTCAACATATGAATTTTGAGGAAATACAGTTATTCATTCTATATAGCATGTCCTTAAAGTTCATCCATGTTGTAACATCTGTCAGAATTTTGTTCCTGTTTAATCTTGAATAGTATTCCACATATTGTTTATCCATTTTTCTTTTTTTTCTTTTTTTTTTTTTAAAGGTTTATTTATTTATTCATACAAACACTGGGTACAGTCAGAAGCGCGGGAGGGTGAGAGAATTCACCAGAGCCAGAGCAGGGAGCAGAGCAGGCAGAAGGACCGAAGTACACTGCTGAGGGGAGCTGCAGGCGGCAGGAGAGGTCTGCGCACCATGCGGGACCCTCATCTGGTGGCCGGGGAGCAGCCGGGGATCGAGCCGGCGCTGCAGAGGCTGCGGCAGCTCCGCAACCCAGCGCTCAACCGCTGCGCCACCGGGGAGGCCCTCCATTTATCTTTTGATGAACACTTGGGTTGCTTCCTTCTTTTGGCTTTGTGTATAATGCTGCTATGAACATGGGCTTTTTATCTTGGACTTTCTACATCCAGAACTTTGAGAAGGTAACATTCTCTTTTTTTTTTTTTTTTAAGATTTATTTATTTATACATACAAGAACTGGAGTACAGGCAGAGGTGTGGGGGTGAGAGGATTCACCAGAGACAGAGTGGCAAACAGAGCAGGCAGATTGACTAAAGTACATTGCTGAGGGGAGCAGCGGGTGAGTCGAGAGGTCTGCTGCGCCATGTGGGTGGCTCCCTGGCCGGGGATTGAACTTGTGCTGCAGTGGCTGCGGATAGCTTCATAGGTTGCATCTTAACCCCTTGCACCAACAGGAAGGCCCCCATTTCTTTTTTTTTTTTCAAGATTTATTTATGCATACAAGAACTGGGGTACAGGCCAGAGATGCTGGTGGTGAGAGGATCCACCCGAGACAGAGCAGGGAACAGAACAGGCAAATTGACCAAAGTACACTGCTGAGGGGAGCAGCGGGTGAGTCAGGAGAGGTCTGCTGTGCCATGTGGGTTGCTCCCTGGCTGGCCAGGGGATCCAACTCATGCTGCAGAGGCTGCGGCCAGCTTCATAGGTTGCGTCTTAACCCCTTGCGCCACCAGGGAGGCCCAACATCCTCTTGTTTTTAAGTGACCCAACCTGTGTGTTTAGCAGTGTCACCTCATACAGACTAAATACAGGTATATAACCAGAAGTAGAATTACAGGTTCACATAGTAATTTTATTTTTAATTTCTGAGGAACTGACTCAGTTTTGCATAGTGGCTGCACCATTTACATTATCACCAGCACTGCACCAGGGTTCCAGTTTCTCTGTGTCCTTGCCAGCATTTTTCCTTTTCCTCCTCTTCCTCCTCTTCTGATTGTTGCTATCCTAATAACTATGAAGTGGTATCTCATGGTTTTGACTTACTATTGTGTAACCATTAGTGATTAATGATATTAAGCATCTTTTCACATGCTTATAAGCCAGCCATCTCTCATCTTTCTTTGGGGAATGAGATTCCAATATTTAAGAAACTAATGAGTTCATAATCTTATAAAAGATAAATAATACATTATCGCTTTTTTTTTGTTTTTGTTTTTGTTTTTTTGCAATAACAAGGATGTGAGATACAAACATTGCTCATAGGAAGGTGTGGAAAAAGTCTGGGGGTGAGATAACTATTAAGGGAGCACCTAGAATAGATGTCATCCCACTTAGGTTTTGAGACACAAATAATATGTCAAGCAGATAAGATTAGGGTTGGGTTTCCTAATTAAAATGGTTTTAATTACCCCCAAAGAGGGATATAGTGCATGTGGAGGTAGGGCTTTACTTAATTAGGGAATCCAAAGAGAGTTTTTTAGAGGAAATGATAGTTGAGCTTAGACTTTTAAGATCTTGAGGCCTGGTAAGAATAAAGCAAAGTGAATAAAGGAGTGTGTGGGGAAAGTTTCTAGACAACGAATCAGCATGCACAAAGATCCCATGGTAGACATACTAAGTTAGAAAAATTTAAAAAATAGCAGTAAGAATAGTATCCTAGTGTCCCTAGGATTCTCAAGGGTTCTGAGAAACCTTTGTGTATCTGCCTTTTCAACTACATATTTTTAAGAGACTAGATTTTTTTCACATACTTCAGAAAAAACAATATATTGTTTTGTTACAGATTATTGAAACAGATATGAGTAATTGTAAAGGAATTAATAAAGAAAAATTAAAATTTTTTTAAAATTCCTAATTCAGTTAGTATTGATAGACCTAACTCACATAAATGAAAGCTCTTTAATAGTTTTTAAGACTGTAGGGCCTCCCCGGTGGCGCAGCGGTTGAGCGCTGGGTTGCGAAGCTGCCCGCGGCCTCTGCAGCGCCGGTTCGATCCCCGGCTGCTCCCCGGCCACCGGAGGAGGGTCCCACATGGTGCGCAGACCTCTCCTGCCGCCCGCTGCTCCCCTCAGCAGTGTATTTCGGTCCTTCTGCCTGCTCTGCTCCCCGCTCTGGCTCTGGTGAATTCTCTCACCCTCCCACGCTTCTGACTGTACCCAGTGCATGTATAAACAAACAAAACAAAACAAATAAATAAATAAAAAACATGCCTCTATATAAAAAAAAAAAAAAAAAAAAAAGACTGTAAAGAAATTCTGAGACCACAACCATTTAAGAATCATGAGGCAAAGTGCAGGATTTTGTAGGTCTTGTTGAGAAGCCATTGAAGTGTTTTGGGTAGATAACAGGTAGTGATTTGATAAATATTTAGGAAGTAAAATTGACAGAATTTAGTGATTGAGCTTGAGATGAGGGTGAAGGAATTGTTGAGAATGGTTCCAAGATTTCTAGCTGACATGCCAGTTGGGTTGGGGTGTGGGACAAAATCCAAACACCCTAGCAATTTAAAACTTATCCCCCACCCCCATCACAAAAATAGTATGAAGTATTTCCATATGCCCTTCCTGATTCATCAATCATTAACATTTCCCACATTTGGTTTATTATCTCTTTACATATAAATATTCTTCTTTCCTGAACCATTTAAGAATAAATTGCAAACATCATGCCTCTTTTCCTCTAATGTTAACACTTAAGTGTCTATTTCTTAAGGAGCGCGTTATTTCATAACCGTAATACAGTTTTCAAAATCAGGAAATTCAATCATCATCTTTATACTTTCTTCAAAGTCTGCCTATTTTTCACAATATCATCCTTCACATAATTTTTGTTTTTCTGGTCCAGGAGCACACATTGCATTTAGTATTTCTTCTTTAATTTGGAAAGTTCCTTCATTCTTTGTCTTCTATGAATTTGATATTTTTGAAGAGTAGAGGCTATTTTATAGAATGTCTTTCAGCCTGGGCTTATCTGGTATTCCCTCTGTTTACATTCAAGTTACATATTTTGATAGAAATATAGCATAATTGATACTGTGTTCTCACTGTAGCATGTCCTGAGGCACAGATGAACCTTACTGATGTTGTTAACTTTAATACTTGGTTAAGATTCTGTCTGCCAGGTTTTTCATTGTAGTTACTTTTTTTCCTTGGGATTAATAGTTAGTGGGGAGAGACTTTGAGATTATGTAAAATGCCGGGGACCAGCCTCCGGCAAAATGAACCCTGAAAGGATGAGATGGCGGCATCGGCGAATACGAATGATCTGAAACTTAGGGACTGGGGGGAAGGGAATGAGAAGACACCGACACTTTGTGAGGTGTTAGTATCTTCTGCCCGAAAGGCTCAGCAGGTTCTTTATTTATACGTTTTTTTGCAAGCATTGAGATTACATTATCAAGTTCATAGAAACAAAGCAGAAACAATTAGCGCATCTCTTTTTTGTGCTCTCAGCAAGAAGGCAATAAAAAACTAAGTCTTACACTAAAATTCATTGTTTCAGCTAAATAATAACCTAACACAATTGATAGTCACCAGAACATTCCCATCAGCTAAAGCTTAAGCAAAGAAAGAACTTTTTTTATTCTCATGGCCTTCACGCCAGGGGCCTTCTGCTACTCAGCTATCAGAACTTTCTCTACCTAGAAACTTCTTAACTCAAATAGTTTCATTTAAAAACTTTCCCAAGAAACTGCAAGGGAAGGCAAAAAAGAACTTACAATAATAGTTGTATTGTAATGCTTGTCAGGCATGTTTAATAAACCATCTCCCATTGTCAAGTGGGCCAAATTGTTTAATAATTAGTTTTTAAGAGATAATTTTCCGTGCCGTTTATTTACTGTATATTGATGTATATAATGTAGTGCCTGATGTACCTTTTGGGAAATTTTTCTCCTTTTATGACCAAGAACAAAAAGTGAAGGGATGTTAGATCTTCAGCCCCACGGTGTGAGGCACAAGGAATCTTCGGCCCCATGGTGTGAGGCCCTTTAACTTCTGCCCCACGGTGTGAGGCCCTTTGACTTCACTGCTTGCCAGTAGTTTATCTGGCTGGGGCTACAAGGCCTCCTGCAGCAGTAAAATATCCTCTTCCCCATCAAACTTTTACTCACTATTTAGCAACAGTTAATAACTTGCTAAGTCAGTTATTGCTCTGGTTTTCTGTTACTCTTTGTGTTATTGGTTGGCAATCTATAAAAAAGCTATCCCTCCCTTCCTATCTATTATTTAATAAATAATAACATATTGCTATTGTTATTTTTTGACATTCAAATTGTTCTTTTATATTTTTAAAATTTAAGGTGAATGTGCCACATTCTTTGTATCACAGTAAAGTCATGCTTTCATGTATTCTTTAACTTCTAAAATTTCATCCATGTTATCTTGTCAATCCTTGATTTTATGTTGTCAATGTACAGTTAATCTTCATTTGAGAGATGAGATTTAGTTCACACATTTCACTAGGAAATTAACATCCTTTTCTTGCATAGAATCTGTGCAACTGAAATGGAAGGTTTTCTGTTTACATTTCTATCTCTGAAGATTTTTCTAGGAGAAGAAACATCTTCTCATTTTTGCTAATAAGGCTTTCTTAAAATCTAGCTTAGTTGTTCTTTGTCTTTCTGCCTCCATATTGCCTTGTCTCCTAGTCTTTGTTTCTTTCCCTTTGATTCTGTGGTAGAGGTCCATTAAACTCTTAAGGTAGCAAATAGAACTTATTTACCGTTTTAATACTTATGAAATAATACCTAAATAAATACTATGTGTGGTTTGTTAGAAGAGGGTATCTGCATACAAGGTACACTGAATCTGTATTTAAAAACAATCCATATTGAAATCAAATAGTTTTAAGTTAGTTTTGTCTAATTTAATTCTAAGATTATCTTGATCTATTTAACATTTGATCTTTTCCTATAGCAGTAGTTTTAAACTGGTTGGTTTAACTTATTTTTTAACATGTATTTCTTTCATTATGTGATTTGCTTACTCACACCATTACTATAAAAACGATGGTACTTTAATGGCATGGATCTAACACCAAAATAGCATCATCTGCAGAGCAGAGACTGGCAGCCATTAGTGATGATAATTGTGATGCAGGAAGTGACCTGTAGAAGAGGATATCATAATACTGTAATTGCTGCCCTGAGGGTGTGATTTAGACATATGCTTTCTTTTGGGCTAACATTCGATGTGCAGTAATAGGCCGGTTATGCGTCAGTGTTGCCTGGTTACCTTAATAGATGTTAGAAAATTTAGTTTGTTCTGTCAAAACCAGAGTATTTAACAGTGGTAGCACCCTTCCAGGGACTCATGGTTCAGTCAACAGTTTAATTGTGAGAAATGATGCTTCCATACTAAATATAAATAGTCAGTGGGGAAAAAAACAACTCTGCAGCGTTAACTGTGGCAGTCATTGTCAGATTCATATCTGGAATTTTCCCTCTTCAGTTTGTGTCTTATTTGGATAGATAATTTTGAGCCCTCGCTATGTCTAAGGCTTGTGAGGATGTAAGAATGTATGTTTCACATTGTTGTAAACTAAGTAATGTTTGGGTAAGAATTAGCTCTGAGGTAAGATGTTGGACTGAGCCATTATTATAACGAGAAGTTCCCACTCTGGATGCCCAGCCCACCCTCAGCAGACAAGCTTTCTCACCAGGTTTCTATTACTCTCTCCTCCAAGAAAACCTTCCTGCCTGCCACACTTCACAAAGAACAGGCTTCTCACCAAAAGTCTAGGTTCCCAGAGGGTTAAGGAACTTACCCTCTGAGGGGAACCATTAACAGGTGCTCGCTACCTTTCATGACAGACTACACTGTTAAGGAGCTTCACTAAAAAGTTCTTGCTTGTGTGTCCCCCATCATCCAGGTGACCCACTCCTACCTTTGAGCCTTCTCCATTGTCTGTTTTTCACAATTACCTGCTCTTCTCTTCCCTACCTGTTTCTCTTCTTGTCTTTATCATTTTTTTTTGTTTGTTTGTTTAGGCAACATTGGTTTACAGCACCCATATATGATTCAGGCAAAGGATCACACCACACCCACCAACTAGGTACCCACCATAGTCTATTGCGCGCCATCCATACTTGCCTCACCGCCTACCCACTCCCTCTCTGGTAGCCTGAGTTCTACAGTCATATTGCTGGGGGATATGTTATTGGTTTGGTTTTGTCTGGCCATTTGTTTTGTTTCTGTATATTCCACATAAAAGTGAAATTATATAATATTTTTCTTTTTCCTTTTGACGTATCTAGCTTAGCATAGCATGTTGTCACAAATGACAAGAGTTCATCTTTTTTTTTATATTTGAGAAGTATTCCATTGTGTATATATACCACATCTTCTTAATCTACTCATCTGTCCTTGGGCACTTAGGTTGTTGCCATAAATTGACTGTTGTAAATACTGTTACAGTGAACATAGGAGTGTATGTATTCCTTCAAATTAGTATTTTTGCATTCTTTGTGTAGATACCTAAGAGTGGAATTACTGAATTCTTTTTTTAAATATATTCTTTTTTTTTTTAATATTTATTTATTTATATATACAAGCACTGGGTACAGAGGCACAGGAGGGTGAGAGAATTCACCAGAGCCAGAGTGGAGAGTAGAACAGGCAGAGTAACGAAGTACACTGCTGAGGGGAACAGTGGGCGGCAGGAGAGGTCTGCGTGCCATGTGGGACCCTCGCCCTGCCGGGCATCGAACCGGCGCTGCAGAGGCTGCGGGCAGCTTCGCAACCCAGCACTCAACCTCTGAGCCACCGGGGAGGCCCTGGAATTACTGAATTTTATGGTAGATCTATTTTTAATGTTTTGAAAAGCTTCCATACTGTTTTCCATAGGGGCTGGACTAATCTACATCCCTATTAACAGCACAAGATTCCTTTTTCTCAAGTCCTTGCCACCACTTGTTTCTACTTTTTGATATGTTCTCACAGGTGTGAGGTGGTAACTCATTGTGGTTTTTTTTTTTTTTTTTTTTTTTTTTTTTTTTTTTTAAAGAGGCATGTATATTTATTTGTTTGTTTGTTTGTTTGTTTGTTTGTACATGCACTGGGTACAGTCAGAAGCGCAGGAGGGTGAGAGAATTCACCAGAGCGGGGAGCAGAGCAGGCAGAAGGACCGAAGTACACTGCTGAGGGGAGCAGCGGGCGGCAGGAGAGGTCTGCGCGCCATGTGGGACCCTCTTCCGGTGGCCGGGGAGCAGCCGGGGATCGAACCGGCGCTGCGGAGGCTGCGGGCAGCTTCGCAACCCAGCGCTCAACCGCTGCGCCACTGGGGAGGCCCAACTCATTGTGGTTTTGATTTGCATTTCCCTGTTGATAAGTGATGATGAACATTTTCCATTGTCTACTAACCATCTATATGTCTTCTTTGGAGAAGTGCCTGTTTAGTTCTTTAACGCTTTTTTGGATTGGGTTATTTGTTTTCTTTTTGTTGATATGCATGAATTCTTTGTAGATCTTGACTATCAGCCCCTTATTAGATGTATGATGAGCAAACGTTTTTTCCTATTCAATAGGGTGTCTTTTTTTCAGTGAAAGTTTCTTTCACTGAGTGGAAGCTTTTTAATGTGATGTAGTCCCATTTGTTTATGTTCTCCTCTGTTTTTCTTGCTGTTAGAGATGAATCTAAAAGAATCCACTGAAGTCAATGTCATGGAGTATTATACCTATGCTTTCTTTTATTTATTTTATAGTTTCAGGTCTTATTACATGCATGTCTTTAATCCATTTTTAATGTTTATATATAGTGTGAGATAATGTTCTAGCATTATTCTTTTGTATGTGGCTGTCCAATTATTCCAACACCATTTGTTGAAGAGACTTTTCCTTTTGCCAGTACACATGTCTCCATTGTCATGCATTATCTATCAAAGTGTTGGTTTATTTCTTGGCTATCAATTATATTCCATTCATCTCTGTGTGTATGTGTTATTCTAGTACCATACTGTTTGAATACTATAGCTTTGCAGTATAGTTTGGAGCCTGGGGGTGTGATACCATTGCTCTTCCTTGTGTCAGGATTGCTTTGACTATTTGCAGTCTTTTATTGTTCCATATGAATTTCAGTAATGCTTATTCTATGTCTTTTTTTTTTTTTTTTTTTTTTTAGTATTCTAAGTCTTTAGAGAATGCATTGAAACTCGGATAGGGATTGCATTGAGTCTGTATATTGGTTTGGGTAAGATGGCCATTTTAATAATGTTAATTCTCCCAATCCATGAGCAGGTAATATCTTTCCAGTTCTTTATGTCTTCTTTTTCTTTTTATCAATGTCTTGTAGTTTTCAAAGTACAGGTCCTTTGCTTCTTTTGTTATATTTACTCTTAGGTATTTAGTTATTTTATATGTGATTGTAAATGGGATTGTTTTCTTGATTTCCTCCCTTCTAGCATTGGTAGGATACAAAAATCAATACACAAAATCAGCTGTATTTCTATATGCAAATAATGTTAGAAGAAAGAGACACAATCCCATTTACAATTACACCAAAAATCATGATACTTAGGAGTAAACTGAACAAAGAAGGTGAAGGAGCTATGTATTAAAAACTATGAAACTCTGTGAAAGGAAATAAGACACAAAGAAATGGAAAGATATTCTGTGCTCATGGATTAGAACAGTTAACATCACTAAAATGATCCGATTACCTAAAGCAATTTATAGATTCAATGCAATACCTATCAAGATACCAGTGACTTTTTTCTAGAAAATAAGAAATTATAAAATTTATATGGAATCACATAAGGTCCTGAATAGCTAAAGCAATCTTGAGTGAAAGGAAGAAAAATGGAGGTATCATACTTCTTTACTTCAAATTATACTACACAACAGCAACCAAAATAGTATGGTATTAGAACAAAAATAGAAACTCAGACCAGTGGAATAGAACAGAAAGCCCAGAAATAAACACACACAAATATAGATAGTTCATCTATATTTGGAAGACCACAGTGCAATGGAGAAAAGGTAGCCTCTTTAATAAACAGTGCTGGGAAATATGGTTGGCCTCTTGAACAAAGGAAATGAAATAAAATACATGCTTAACTCCATACACAGAAATTAATTTAAAATAGATTAAATTTTTTCACAAGGATGATGCTGAGGGAGGGAGGAGCACAGGGGACTGAGGTGATGGTGCACGGGTGCATTGGTGAAGGAAACTCTATGGTGACTACACCTGAGGGAGTGGGGGGAAGCAAATATTGTTTAAAAATGAACAATGATGTAAAAAAAAAAAATTTAAAAAGGCAGCCTCCCTGGTCACACAGGGGGTTGAGACACAACCTATGAGGCTGTGCACAGCCACTGCAGCATGAGTTCAATCCCCCAGCCAGCCAGGAAGGTGACCCACATGGCGCAGCAGACCTCTCCTGACTCACCTGCTGCTCCCCTCAGCAGTGTATTTAAGTCAGTCTGCCTGCTCTGTTCCCCGGTCTGTCTCTGGTGAATCCTCTCCCCCACCTCCACCTCTGGCCTGTACCCCAGTTCTTGTATGCATAAATAAATAAATCTTTAAAAATAAAAAAAATTTTAAAAAGGAAAAAAAAAGATGATGCTGAAAGTAAATAAGAAAGGCCCTTACCCCTACCAAAGCCAAAACCAAAGCAAAAGCAAAAGCTTTGAAGGCCAAGGAAGCAGTGCTGAAAGGTATCCACAACCACAAGAAAAATAGCAGCACGTCACCCACTCTTTGGAGGCCTAAGAAACTTTGCAACACTGAAGGCAACCCAGATATCCTTAGATGAGTGCTCCCAGGAGGAACAAGCTTGACCACTATGCTATCATGAACTTCCCTCAGCCATGAAGAAGATGAACGACAGTGCACTTGTGAATGTCGAAGCCAACAAGTACCAGGCTCTCTGACATTGATATGGTCAAGGTCAACACCCTCATCAGACCTGGTGGAGAGAAGAAGGCATATATACAACTGGCTCCTGACTAAGATACTTTTGATATTGCCAACAAAATTGGTGTTACCTAAACTGAGTCTAAATATATTTTTTTCACCATAAAAATAAAATAGATTAAAGTTCCGGATAGAAGAACCGAAACCACAAAGTACTTGAAAGTACACACTACAGGACATCTACCACAAAGATATATTGGGGACTTAAACCCAACAACAAGGGAAACAAAAGCAAAAATAAGCTACATCAAATTAAAAAGCTTTTGTACCTCAACAGAAACCATCACAAAAACAAAAACAACCTATGGAATGGGAAAAAATTTGCATATCATATCTGAGGAAGGACTAATCCCCGAAATTTACCAAGTTTTTACACAACCTATCAACAAAAAACTCAACCCAGTCAAAAAATGGGCAGAAGACCTAAGTAGACAGATTTCTAAACAAGACATTCACATGATGTACAGGCTTATTAAAAATTGTTCTACATCACTTATTATAGGGGAGATGCAGATCAAAACCACACTGAGATACCACCTCACCTCTGTGAGAATGGCCCATATAAAAAAGAATGGAGCCAGCAAATGTTGGTGGCGTGTGATGAAAAAGAATCTCTCATTCACTGTTGGCGGGAATACAAGTTGTTGTGGCCCCTGTGGAAAACAGTATGCAGATTTCTTAAGAAAATTAAAATGGGAAATCTGTACAACCTGGAAATACCTCTGTTAGATATTTATCAAAATAATATGAAAAATCTGATACAAAAAGATTTCTATACAGCTATGTGTACATAGCACTTTACATTCCAGGGGTGATGGAGGGAGAATGGAATACCACACAGCTGTGAATAGATGAAATAGTGGCATTTGGGAAAAATAGATAGAATGTAAGTTGATTATGTTAAATGAAATAAGCCAAAAACTAAATGATATTGGATGGTTTCACTAATCTGTGGAATATAAATTAAAAGAAAAAAGACAGGCAAAATATGGTCACAGTAAATCTTGAACTAATTGAGAGAATATAATGGTTACCAGAGGGAACAGGAGGGAAGGGAATAGGAAATTAGGGAAGAAGAGATTGTGTATCGGCACTGGTGGTTTGATAGGGGGTGAGTGGAATATGTGTACATATAGAGGAACAAAATATGACCCCAAAATTAAAAAATTAAAAAAACCTCATTCTACTCTCTTCTTGCTTGTTGGGTTACCTCTGAGAAGTCATTGTAAGCCCGATGTGGGTATCTTCATAGGCTGTCTGTTTGTTTTTTCCCTAGCTGCCTTCAGTAGTCTTTCTCAGTCTTGAACTCTTGTAAATTTTGTGACTTTCTTGGTGTAGATCTCATTGCATGTAGATGAACAGGTGTTTTCTTAGTTTCTTGTACTTGTGTATTTAATTCCTTCCCTGGGTTTGGGAAATTTTCCTCTATTCTTTTTTGAATTTGCTCTCTGTATTATTTGTGCATTGCTATCTTCTGAGTCACTGATTCAGTCTTCCATTTTGTCTATTTTATTTCTGTAGCTTTCTCTTGAATTTTGTATCTGCTCTATTGACTTATTTACATTCTGCACCTTGTTATTTTCTTATTCAAAGCTTCAATTTCAATCTTCTGTTTATTAATTTTATTTCTCAGGACATTCATTTTTCTGAGTTCTCTTATATGTCTTCAAGCAGCTTTTTTGTGTTTCTTTTTTTTCATATTGGCAATTTTGTACTCTATACAGGACAAAAAGATCATCCATGTCTTTTTGGTTGGTTTCTGGAGATTTCGTCTCTTTCTGTGGTGATATATTGCCCTGAGTACTCAGTGTACCCTTTGTTGTATTTTTCCATCTCTCCATTGTTGACTTTTTAAGTTATTTTTTGTTCGTGTCTTAAGGATGTAGATCTTCCACTTTTCCAGTAGATGGCACTATATGTTAGGGAGATCTAATCTGCAGCTGTCTCTCCTGGGGGTGGGGAAGGGTCTGAAGGGTTTTGTTGTTAGTGAATGTGGTGGTGGGGGTATATAGTTCATGTCTGTATTACCACTGATAACCCTCCTGTCTGGGTTTCAGACCACCTTCTTTGCAGGCTTCAGACAGGGCTTTCAGTGCAACTTCTCATCTTTTCAAACACTTTGCATCCCAAGGGTGGTGGGGGGAGAGATTTGTGCCTTTTTTTGCTTTGCCTTCTTCATTGGGGGCCCTGTCCACTTGGCTCATCCCAGCACTTTTGCCCATTATCTCCCCTTGGTTAGGTTCTCAACTCTCCCTAGGTCTGCCTATCCCAGGTGTGTGGGTTTGAACTGCCTGTGCTTCTTGACACCCTCTTTTTGATTAGAGTTGAATTTCCTTAGCATCTCTCCTGTTGCATGTGGTCAACACTGGTCTCCCATGTCCTGGAGTGCTGTAGTTTTGCCCCAAGCCATAGGATCCTTTGAGTCCAGTGCCTTTCTAGACTACTTCAGATTATTCTCCCTGGAATGCAGCTGGGAACCTCTGCTGATGTCATGATCCCCACTCTTGGATATCTCGTAAACAATGTTAATCTTGTTAACATTGTCCCCTTTTGTTTTTTTCTTTTCTTTAAATGCCATAGATTTATTGAAGTAACTTTAGTCTTGCAGAGTATTATACATTCTGAATATGATTGCTTTTTGGTGTTTCTAAAGATATGCATTTTAAATTTCTAGAGTTTTAAATTTCAAATGCCATTCACTGTTTTCACACCAGTATCTTTTTTTTTTTTTTTTTTTGTGGGACCCTCGCTGGCTGCCGTGGAACGAACTGGCGCTGCAGAGGCTGCGGGCAGCCTCGCAGCCCAATGCTCATCCACTGCGCCACCAGGGGAGGCCCCACACCAGTATCTTTTAAACTGAGTATCATGATCCATTGGTGGGTAATGCAGTCATTTTGGTGTTTGTTTTTTTTTTAAGATTTATTTATGCATATAAGAGTTGGGGTACAGGCCAGAGGTGCGGGGCGTGAGAGGATCCACCAGAGACAGAGTGGGGAACAGAACAGCAGACCGACCAAAGTACACTGCTGAGGGGAGCAGCGGGTGAGTCAGGAGAGGTCTGCTGCGCCATGTTGGCTGCTCCCTGACTGGCCAGGAATCGAATTCGCGCTGCAGTGGCTGCAGATAGCCTCATAGGTTGCGTCTCAACCCTTGCACCACCAGGGAGGCCCCATTTTGGTGTTTTTTAAAAAACAAAAGATAATTCAAATGTCAGACTATATCACAAGATTTATGGGTAGACATTGTTTTGTTAAACTTTCTGTATATATATATATATTTTATGTAAAATCTATGTTGTAAAATAGTGAATATTACATTCTCTTAAGTTTAAATTTAAGAAGTTTAAAAAACTGTTTCACACCATATTATTATCTACTGTACAACATCATTTCATTAAAGTTCCTATTATTACTTAAGCGAATAACTTACTTCCATAGCATTGAACTTAGTATGAGAGAGATAACTGACAATTTCTTTTTAATGATAGTGAGATAGCTAAAATGAAAATATTTAATAATACTAAGCGTCATCAAAGATGTGACACAACTGGAACATTTAGGCATCACTGGCAGAATTTTAAATTAGTTAAATTAGTACAAGTGTTTTGGAAATCTATTTGGCAGTATCTTCTTAAACTGTACAAATCATGTTCTGTGACCAAGCAATTCCAATCCTAAGTATATATCCAACAGTAATGTGAGCAAGTACACCAGAAGCCATATTCAAGAATAATTGTAGTAGAAGTATTCTGAATAGCCCAAAACTGAACATACCCCAAATATTTATAAACAACAGGAATGATTAATGTATTGTATTCACAAGTAGAATGCTATACATTAAGCTATGAAATTGAACGAACCATTGCTATATACCATACTATGGATGAATCTCACAAATATAATATTTATTAGGTAAAAGAAGTCAGACATTATTTGATTTTATAAGTGCAAAATTAGGCACGGTAAATCTATAGGTTTGAAGTTGAGATAGTACATAGTTTTGATGGTGAGATAGTAGTTACTGGGAGGGGGCACAAGGAGGATTTCTGGGGTGTTGTGTTCTGTTTCTTTATCTGTTTTTGGTATATGTGTATTCCTTTGTGAAAAATTTAATTGTACATTTAAGATTTGCATATTTCTGTGTGGATGTTAAACTTTTTTTATAGATTTGGTCTTATATTTAAATTTGATAGCGAATAAAATGCATTTAGGGGTCATTTTTAAAGTGTTTACAAGGCAAAGAGCTTGCTGATGGGAATATAATGATGAACAAATGAGAATTCTATCTCCTAAGGACTCATGATTCTTTTTGGAAGATACATACACAAGTAACGTGACACTTGGCCAACTGTGATGAGAATGTAGTGTTTGAAATCAGCCTAAAGTTGATATGATACAGTACTTTTGTTTCTGGTTGTTTATTTTTAAGATATCTCAGTTATGTCCTGTTGTACTCTTTTCTTTTTATAGCACCTGACAGATACCTCCCATGGTGTAAGAAATAAGTGCCTGCAATTACTTGGCAATCTTGGTTCTTTGGAAAAAAGTGTTACAAAAGATGCAGAAGCCCTAGCTGTCAGAGATGTCCAGAAAATTATAGGGGATTACTTCAGTGACCAAGACCCACGTGTCAGAACAGCAGCTATAAAAGCCATGGTAAACTAAATGGGGACAGTTTTGTTTGTTTTATTTGATTATTTTAGTTCATGGCTAAAGCTACCTGGGATACACTGAATCCCACAGGATATACCTTTTACAGGATATACTTTCAGGAAGGCATTAATGGCCTCACAGAGCTCAAAGGCACAAATTCTGTGTAACAGTTCTGCTTTTCTTTGGACTTACCTGGTAGTCTTCCTCTGTATTTCTGAAACATGGAAAGTGCCTTCAGATTCCTGGGAGGGATGTGACTTGGTATGATATTGCACCTTTTAAGTTCCAGAAATATATAGGTAAATGTTACCAGTGAAGGGGGGAGTGCTTTTCAGTTAACCATTTCTTTCTCAGCCTCGTTACTATAATTTCATATTTTTCTGATATTCCCTTGGAACATTTCATAGGTTGGATTTATTAAGTGAGTGCTTTGAAAAGTCTTTAATCAAGTTTCTTATTTATATAACATGACTTTGACTAAAGGGAGCCATTTTAATATTAAGCATATTGGGCGAACATATGTGAGGTTGTGGAGACACATTGAAAATAGGATCTTGGACTGTGGTGGAAGTGTCCACACCTGATGGGAGAAATCCTATACTGTTAAAAATATTAACCAGGAAGAAAAACAATGGTACTTCATTCAATAAAAAAAAAAATATTCGTATTTATCCCCAAACACTTAAACTATGTCTTTTTGTCTAGTTGCAGCTCCATGAAAGAGGACTGAAATTACACCAAACAATTTATAATCAGGTACCTTAAATAATTACTCTTTGGAAGTGGGGGAAAAGTATCATGAAACTGGGGGTGGGGGGGTCACACACTAATTAGAATGTGAAAAAGTAGGGCTTCAGCTGGCTAACAATTATCAAATTAATTAGGGTAAATATGAAGATTTATTCAAAACCTACATTCTGAGAAGAGAAATGGGGATATGTAGTTGAAAGTACTAGTGGATGTGAACTTTTAGGAATATTTAGGTTTCTCAATATGAACACCCAAGTCCACAAAGAAAATTGCAATGTTTAGAATAAGGAAAAAATTTCTGGAGCATGACCAAGACCATGGACTCAAAAGAAAAGATACCACATGATTGTTGTAGTGTTAGTAACAAAAAGTCCAATGAAGTTATAGTGTCACTAGAAGTTTCCTAGCCAAAATGTCTTTAAAGGTGGTATTTCTCATATAGAATAATTGAATGGCTCTAAAGATAAGCAATCTAAATCCATGCTAAAGGACCAGATTTTGTTAGCCTCCCAAGAGTGGCTTTATCTTACAGAGGGAAATGATAATTAACTGAATTCAGGTGGCTGATCTATCAACCAGGTTTACAAAACAAAGGAGAATTGGTTCAGAATGATTGTGTTGGTGTGTACAGAAACTCCTCTCCCTGTAGGACAACTGTAGGAAGCCAAATAATTAAAGGAAACTTGGACTCAGAGGACGAAGGTTTAATGATTCAACTGCTTAGTCACATAAGACTGTCGGTTAACTAGGCAAGCAAGGATGAGGGCCTCAAGGGAGTGAGAATGGAGTGGTAATGGAGGACCTTAGATGAAAGGTAGAATTAGGAGCCATAATGAGCTCAATTTGAATTATGTTGAGTTTAAAAGGTTAGTGGGATACCCATGAGGAATATATCAATTAGTTATGAAGATGTGAAGCTCAGGAGAGATCATAACTGGGGGTGGATGTTTGGAGCTAAATCCCCAGCATCTAGGGGTTATGGGGATACCCAGGGAGAGTAAGCAGAATGGAAGAGATATGGAGGTGACCTTGGGTAATGTTCAACACTTAAGAAGTGGACAGAAGAAAGTCCTGCAGTGGAACTGAGGAGCAGCGAGGTGGAGGAGGAGGAAAATACATTTCAGAAAGGCTGAAAGAGTTCTCCTAGTCAACAGTGTCGAATGCTCAAAGGAGACAAAGTGACCATTAGTGAATTTGAAGAGAATAATTTTATTTTTTTTTAAATAATAAATTTTATTTTTATATTCCCCCATACAATTGCAAATGCCCCATTCTGACCCCAATCCCTCCCCTCCCGGCCCCCACCCCCCAAAAAGTGTCTCTGGTTCATAGTTTTTTGTTGATTTTGATTTTCACTTTCTTATAGTTATTCATTTTCCTGGTCCCTTATTTAAGTTTTCTAGATTCCTGCTATGAGTGAGACCATCCGGTATTTTTCTTTTTCTTTTTGGCTTATTTCGCTGAGCATGATCCCTTCCAGCGCCATCCATGTTGCTGCAAATTGCATGTGTTTATCTTTTTTGAATGCTGAGTAATATTCCATGGTATATATGTACCACATCTTCTTGATCCAGTCATCTATTTTTGGGCATTTGGGCTGTTTCCAAAGCTTAGCTATTGTAAATAGTGCTGCTATAAACATAGGGGTGCAGGAGCTCTTTGGAATTGATGTTTCTGTGTCCTTTGGGTAAATACCTAGGAGTGGAATTGCTGGATCATATGGAAGCTCTATGTTTAGTAGGTCCAGAAATCTCCACACAGCTTGAAGAGAATAATTTTAATTGAATAATGGAGGTCGACAGCAGATTAAGATGAGTTGAGGTGAGACAGTTTAGCACTGACTATCCACTATTCTTTAAAGAAACTTGGTTATGACTGGAAAGCAGGATTAAAGGTGAAAGTAGGGAACATAAGATAAAAGGAAGCCTTCTTGTATTTTTTTTTTTCCCAAGATTTTATTTATTTATTTATACAAGCACTGGGTATAGTCAGAAGCGCAGGAGGGTGAGAGAATTCACCAGAGCCAGAGCGGGGAGCAGAGCAGGCAGAAGGACTGAAGTACACTGCTGAGGGGAGCAGCGGGCGGCAGGAGAGGTCTGCGCGCCATGTGGGACCCTCCTCCGGTGGCCGGGGAGCAGCTGGGGATCGAACCGGCGCTGCAGAGGCTGCGGGCAGCTTCGCAACCCAGCGCTCAACCGCTGCGCCGCCGGGGAGGCCCCCTTCTTGTATTTTAAAGGTAGTTGTTAAGTATGTTTATATGTTGAAGGGACAGTGTCAGTATTTTGAGAGAAAATAACTGATGGAAGTGACAAAGGGGGATAAATGATAGAGTAAGTTCCTAAGGCAGAAAATCAGATTCATGAGCTGATTTGCCCAACAGAGATTACCTAACACTGATTGTACAATGCTGAGTGTTAGAATTCATACTCTAACATTCTCTTGAGTAAGGTGGACGATTAACGAGTAAATAAACCAGGTAGTTACAGCATTTGAATAGTGCTGTGAACTAAATAAATGGGGTGCTATCCCAGAGAACCACAAAGAGGACCTATTTTGCGGGAATGTTAAGGGAAGGTCTGTGTTAGGAAGTGATGGGATCTGTAGCAAAAGCAGAAGGAACAAGAACTAGAAAAGACTTACCAAATATTGAGAACAATGTATGGAAGAATACAGGTATACTTATGGACCAGCTGAGAGAGTTTGCGCTGAGAACCTTGATTTTCTCAAGTAAGCAGTCACAGCCAGAAGTCTGGAGCTCGGGGCCACCTGTCCCCACCAAGTGCCAGTAATGTGGAGCTAGGAATTGAATCTTTTATTTTATTTTATTTTTTTTATAAAGAGGCATGTGTTTTTATTTATTTATTCGTTTGTTTTTTTGTTTATACATGCACTGGGTACAGTCAGAAGTGCAGGAGGGTGAGAGAATTCACCAGAGCCAGAGCGGGGAGCAGAACAGGCAGAAGGACCGAAGTACACTGCTTGAGGGGAGCAGCGGGCGGCAGGAGAGGTCTGCGCTCCATGTGGGACCCTCATCCGGTGGCCGGGGAGCATCCGGGGACCGAACCGGCGCTGCAGAGGCTGCGGGCAGCTTCGCAACCCAGCGCTCAACCGCTGCGCCACCGGGGAGGCCCTAGGAATTGAATCTTTTAGATGCACTTAATCAGACAGCTGGTGATCTGGAAGATGGGGCGTTAGCACCCTAAAGAAACTCTCGTAACATTTCATTTCTAGCTGGCTTTTTGTAGTGAGTTCAACAAAGATAGTAGTTCAGCAAAAACAGGCTTTACTGCTGCCAGGAGCCCCTGATGTCCAGCCCCCGGAGTGCCTTATCACTCTCCTGGACACCTGGCCTCAAGGGCATCCCAGTGTGCTGAGTCTGGTCTTCAGATAGCCCTGGCACCCGCACTTCTCCAGATGTGTCCTTGAGCTCGAAAATTCACTCAGAGTAGATAGGCTATAAATTGTGTGTCTGTGTGTGTCTCTGTGTGTGTGTGTGCACGCACAGATTTCTTACTATGTCATGCATAGTGTCCTACCCACCTCTTTCCACCCCCCTTCCTAGCACCTTTAAGTTGGATAGGGATCCTGAGGAGATGGTTAAGAAAAGCTGCTTTGGGGAATGGAAACAGAAGTGATTTCCAAGGCAGCACCAATAAGGTCTGCGATCATGTGCCACCAGTGTCCTAGAGGGTTTGGCCTTTGTCAGTGCTCTGCAGTCCCATTGAGGAGTAGAGAAGCCCTTATGAGCTGTAGCAGAAATCTGGAGCTTTTGTGTATGATGTGCTTTCAGTGCTACCAGGAGTCTAATGTAATGGAAGGGTATGGAGCAAAAAGGTGCTTCATTTAGAGAAAGAGTGGTATTAAAGCAGTTGTTCTTAACCGGGATGATTTGGCAATTATTGGAGATATTTGTGACTTGCAACTGTGGGGAAGAGGAGAGGGTGCAGTGCTACAGCTTTCTGGATAGACTCTAGAGATGCTAATGCACAAATTGGTACAGCTCTTCACAGCAAAGAATTACCCAGTCCAAAATGTCAGTGGTGCCAAGATTGAGAAACCCTGCTTAAATGGATAGGTAGGTTAAGTGGGAATGTGATGAGTGAAGTCATGGAAATGGAAGAGCTGTTGTAGCAACATGTTATGGATAGAACATGGAATGCAGGATTTTACAATTGCAGAAATGGAATAATTCTGGGTGTTATGGAAGTCCAGGGTGTTGCCATGACTGTGGGTGGAGTAGGGATAGTCCGTTTCAGACCAAAATAAAATTCTGGCTTCTTTCTGCAGCTTAGCATTAAAACTGTTCATTTATTTAGAATGGTTGAGTTTTCAAATGGACCGTCAATCAGAAAATTGTGCTTTGATTTTACAGATAGAGAAAAATCCCAGCTTTCGTGTTTGAATCTGTGAGAGCAGCCCTATGGGCTTGCAGACTTTGCTAGGGTTGATGCTATTCTAGATAGCTTTTTGCTGTCTGTCAGTCTGCGGTTCTGCTTTCATACATAGGGTGGGAGTGTGCACAGTCAGAACACAGCCAGCGCAGCTGAGATAGGCCAAAAATTCTTTGTTGGACAAAGGTTCAAAAAGTTAAAACCACCCACAAGTGTTTTGATTGGCATGCTTATCCAACCACCCCATCTTCATTTTGAAAATAGTTTGAGCATCACCTAGGAGGACACAGAACTAACAGACTTTTGGAATCCTTGTTTGCAGGCCTGTAAATTGCTCTCTGATGACTATGAACAAGTGCGCAGTGCTGCAGTCCAGCTCATCTGGGTTGTCAGTCAGCTCTATCCAGAAAGGTCAGTGTGGGTGTCAGCCAGCTTTTGTTCAGAGCTAAGCCATTTCTCTCTCCTCCTCCATGCAAAAAGCCCACCTCCAGAAAGAAATGTTGGTGAGATCTTTGGAAGACAGTGAGGAAGAGAGGAAAATCAAAGACCCTGATAATGAGGATGCCCGATCCTTGCTTTTCAGCTCTTCCGGAAGCTTCCTGTGCACCCTGGCAGAGAGAGTGCATTCACATGTCACATGCATTCACATTCCTGATCCACAAATGGAGAGATTGAACTTTCTCAAGTACTTTCTAGCCCCTCACTCCCTTTTTATTTATTAAAACTGTTTGGGGCTCATTTTAATTCATACAAATGCCAGGTAAGATATCAGGTGAAGGAGTTTGAGATCAATGATCCCTTATGTATTGTTTTTCTGGTTAAAATATTTTCATAGTAATTAAATTCCTTCTATAGGAAAATAGTGTGTTTATTTCCTCTTCATTAAACTGCCTGCTGAAATTGGAAAGCCAGAATAAGTAAATAAACCTATAGGCACCAAAAACAAAAAACTAATCGAGAATGGCTTCTTTTTTTAGAACCTAATGTGCAAGTATGTTTTATATTGATTAATGCTGAGATTTACTATATTGACAGCAATGAGATTATAGAAGAGAATAAACTTAAAGATAGAAAATGCTCTAGCTTGTTTTTGGTATTTTCATAAATCTTTGAGTCTTTGTTGGGTTAAACACTTTTATTCAAGACACTGAAAATTTGCAGTGCAGCTGAAAGCGTTAGTTCAGTACTCTCGGAGTAATTTGTCTACTCTGAAATGTGTTTCATCATTCTAGGGTTTGAATTATTCAAATACCATTTCTGTTTGTGCCCATTTGTCATTCCCAGTTTATTGGACCTTGGCTTTAGCCTCATTTTTTATCATCTGCGGTTCCTTTTCTTTTCATTTAGCATTGTCCCAATCCCTTCTTCTAATGAAGAAATCCGCTTGATTGATGATGCTTTTGGAAAAATTTGTCACATGGTCAGTGATGGCTCCTGGGTGGTTCGAGTTCAAGCTGCAAAGCTTTTGGTAAGTTGAACTTTCTTTAATAAACATGTTGCCTGTTAGATTTGCAAAGATTTTGCAAAACCAAAGGTAGGAAAGTGTAACCTACTTTTATAAGCCCTAGTATTTTTTTTTAAATAAAGAAATGACTTGCTTTCCTATAGATTAGTTTTTTAAAACTCAAAGAATTTTAGTTATAATCCTATTTAACCTTGTTAACATCCAAGATAGCCAAGACCTAGAGCAAAAGAAAAAGAATAATGAAAGTAGTTGCTACTATTTGCAAAGCACCTATAATGGCCTAGATACTTTCCTAGAAGGCCACTTACATAATCTCATTTACTATTCGCGGTAACCCAGCAAGATACATATTATTGTTTTTATTTTCCAGGTGAGAAAACTAAAGCTCTGAGAAGTTAGGTAAATTATCAAATTTGTATAACTAGAAAATTGTAGAACTACCTCACTTTTAGACTGGTATTTTCCCACTGTTTTGCCTTTGGAAACTCAAAAATTTTTAACTTTTCAGAGATAGAACTGTCTTATGGAAGAGGGAGTTTTAGTCTAATACTCAGATTTCTTGGACAGGTTCCTCGAGCCTAATCTCAGTTTCCTCATCTACTAATTGGGTTATAATATCTCTCATATTTACCTCACAGGGTTGTCATGTTCAAATAAGATGCTGTGAAAAAGTTTATAAATTGTGAAGTATCATACTATATGGGGTGGTGAAGGTGGTTTTGTATATAAATATATATGTGAAAATATATATATATATTTGTATAAATGCCACAGCAGCAGAATTCAAAATTGTTTTTGAATACTTTCCTTTTGAGGGCCCCTGACTCTGCCACTGTTGGTGAGATTGTTGGCAAAATACTTCTGATTTGACTACTAACCACAGACCCAGTGATAGCCCTAGTCCTATCACCAATCCCATGGCTGCTGAAACCTTTGTGAGGCATTTTCATGGAATAATGAGGAATTTGAATGATTTCAGTTTTTCCTGTTTATAGATTATATTGCTAGTCTATATTAGATATAGACTTATATAAGCCAGTTGTTTATTGATTTTGTTTTTGAATTCACATTTAAAAGTTTGTGTTGGCTTATGACTATTTAAAAATTCAGAACAACTCAATCATTAGATTGTTTGAATTCCACATTTGCTGAGCAGCTACAGTATGCTGTAATGTATATGTTTGAGGGGAATGTTGTAGAGGAATAATTCAATGATATACCTTCATCTAAGCTAGCTGTTTATTTTTTTTAAAGATTTATTTATTTATGCATACAGAACTGGGGTGTAAGCCAGAGGTTAGGGTTTGTGTGAGAGGACTCACCCGAGAGAGTGGGAGCAGAACAGGAGGATCTACTGAAATACACTGCTGAGGGGAGCAGCGTAGGAGACAGGAGAGGTCTGCTCGCCATGTGGGTTAGTTAGCTCCCTGGCTGGCCTGGGCTGACAATAGCTTGACAGCGTGGTCTTTAACCCCTGCGCCACCAGGGAGGCCTAAGCTGACCATTTAGAAAAGTAATCCTTAAAGCAGTGTTATTCAAAATTTCCAGGACCTGAAATTCATTTATGTAAAGCTATGTGAATAACAAATTGTATGAGTGAGCTGCAAGTTTCTACTTAAATGATTGTAACTTGAGTCAGGTTATAATTCAGTACTCAATAGCTCCAAATTATATAAGTAATTATGTTTGTATTTAGAAAGTAATAATATAATCTTGCTAACAGTAATAATTGTTACTGTTTATAAAGTTCCCAGTCTATAACTTTTAGTCATAAACATAAACCTATACATGCACACACATGCCCACCTCCTTACACACAGGCATATATGCATATGTATGTAAATACATATACTCCTATACATACTCTCATTTTATAATAGTTTTTAGTTCTTTTAAACTCTTTGGGTGGGGGGAGTATTATATTATTCATTTTATACAAAGTAAGGTTTTAAAAAGTGATAAGTCTAAGGCCACAGAGATAGTAAAAGACAGGTCTGGACTTCAGACTTTATTATTTAAAAGTCCATGTAGAATTCTTTTCCAGTGAGGGTAGTGGTTGTACAGCTGAGACTAGTTTACTAGTTCTGCTGTGCAAGTTAAGAGGTAAAGTTCCCTAATTCAACACTTACATAGACAAACTCCTGCTCAGGTTAACAACAGATGGTTTTTAAACCATATATTCATCAATTCAGCAAAGACTGAGCATAGTCTGTGTCTTCAAAAGAGCAGAGAGTCTGGAAGCTTTCCTTCCTCCCTCCCCTCTCCGCCCCCTCCTTCCTTTCCCTTCTTTTTCCCTCCTCTCTCCTTCCCTTCCTTCTTGACAAAGCTTTAGACTTAAGTCCATTTGCACACACACACACACACACACACAATCAATCGTCTCCATTCTCCTTGACTTACATGATAGGATGAAAAGTTTCATATGTGAGCTATATCAGAAAATTCAAAACCATGTACAATCATGGCTTTCGGTTATCTGTAACTGCACCAGAGGGATGAAGGAGCTTGATTTCCAAGTAAGCAGCTCTATGGGGCTGTTCAGAATACAGTCACTACTTTGAAATTAAGCATGGAAGTGGGCATTCTATCTGGAAGATGATCCTTAGTTTCATGAGTTCTTCAAAAACTGTTTAATTTCTCTTAATTAAACCTTACTTACAAGCCTCCAAAAGACTTTGACCTTAAAGTTTATGTAATTTTCAGGCAGATTGTGCTGTTTTGCCTAAGTTTGCCCAGGACTAGTCTTTCCTGGGGCAAATGCAAATATTTTAGTCAGTGGTAGTTTTATGTCTCACATATTAATCCATGTTTTGTTTTAATTTTTTGTCTGTTTCCTTTTTTATCACCTAATTGGATCTTTAATATGGAAATAAAGAGTATACAAACTTTTGTTATTTACTAATTCAGCAGCCTTTGATCTGAAAACAGATTTGACACACTTAAATACGATTGTTTTCTTAGTGTTATAAATATAGGTTGAGCCATGGTAGTAGCACATTTGGTGAAGTTTTACCTGAATATACTAATCTTGATTAAAGCAGACAAGAATGTAGCTGTCTTTCTGATTAGAAAGATGCAGAATTCATTATCTTTTTAATCCACATCTGTTCCTCCTGTGTTGTCATGAATGATGTCATCATCTACCCAACTATGAATCCAGAGCCACTTGGGAATTCTTTCCCTAAATCCATTATCCACTAAGTTATTAATTCTACTTTGTTAACACCCTTTGAATCTGTTCCATTTCTGTTTCCAGTGGATCTTCACTGGTTCAGGTCTCACCATTTTCAAGTGGATTAGTCTGCTCTGGGGTTCTTGATGTTTATGGATTTAATGGAAGGCCTCAGTTATCATTCGATAGCACTGAAAATCTGTTACAAATAAAGATGTTTTTTGAGGCCTGAGTTTGAAGTAACCCCCCTGTGTGCTGTGTTGAACTTGGCTAAAAGGTACCGGGACTATGGATTAATTTACTGTGAAGCCATTAAATTTACATTCTTTGTAGAAAAAAATAAGTTTCCTTTTAAAAGCCAACTGTTAACACTGGTGGTAACACTAAAGTGAAAGGGAAGCAAACTTGAAAATTTATAGTTCTTATTCATGAAGTTGCTGTTTGGGATTTAAAAATGAATGCTAGATTTGGTGTCAGCTGAGATCTGTGTAACAAGATCAACAAGATCAACCAACTGATTGTACCATGTAGAGATAAGAAAAAGTGGTTTGGAAACTAAGCACAGGCAGAGACTTGTTCTCTTTTCCTTCCCAACCCAAAACCTCTCCTACAGGCAAGCTCTACTGGATACTTGGTGAGATCAAGAAACATCCAAACTTACTCCTTCTCTTTGTATTTATTGGAGCTGGAAGTACTGTAGCAGTGCTATGTTTTCAATCCAGATGTCAGTGGGGACAGAAAGAATAACCCAGAACCTTGGAACAAATTGTGTCTCAAAGATCAACACAAGTTCTACCCAGTGAATGTACATTACAACAAACTGAAGAAAGACAACTTTTAAGTGAAGTATTTCACTATAAAACTGCTTAAAATGAAGTCTTCCAATAGCAATCACACAATTTTCCACCTAATGAGGAAATATTTCCCCTCCAAATGCACGAAATCATGGTGGCATGGTGGTGTATTGTTTTGGGATTTACACTGACTTAAAAAAATAAAAACAAAACAAAGCAGTACAACAATTGTTCTCTTAGAGATGTAAGAAAGAAAAAGAAAAATACCGGATGGTCTCACGCATAGCAGGAATTTAGAAAACCTAAATAAGGGACCAGGAAAAAGACTAATTATAATAAAGAAAAAAATCAAAATCAACAAGCAACTATAAACCAGAGATATACTAAGGGGCAGGGGTCGGGAGGAAGAGAGGAGGGATTAGGATCAAAATAAGGGGGCTGGGAATTGTATGGGGAATATAACCAAAGTGAAAATGCATACATTATGCAAAAATGAAAAATGATATAAGAATTATATAAAATAAAATAAATTAAAAAAAGTTTTAACTTGGGCAAAGATAATCCAAAAGAACATGTAACTTTCTATGGAAAATACAGGTTATATTTACTACTTGAGAAATTAGAAAAGATTTCTAATACATTTCTTAAGAATGTCTAGGACTCCTAATAACAGCCTACCTTGTCTATGTTTTCAACTTAATTTCTTCTAGAATGTTAGCCACATTACTGCCCACGTGACGTTTATGAGGTGTAGCTCTTACGTTTTTCCTTTCTTTATTTGGTATGAGCAAGCTAATCTCGGTCTCAATTTCTCATCCAGCAAGTGGGGATAATAGTGTTCTTCATGGGATTATTGAGAGGAATACATTTTAAAATTTTAAATATTTTCTTCATTATTGAACTCATTAAATGTTTAATAAGGATTACCTAGTTATTATTCACAGGGTAAACTCCTTACCATGGCAAATAAGACTGCTCTCATCACTACCTATGGCCCTATCTCATTTCCAGGACTCTCCATCCCATGTTCTATTTGTAGAACCCCTTCTTGTTTCCCACACGGCAGTTCTCTCTTAATGCTTTTATGCTTGTGATTTCCAGTTCCACAAATATACTCTCCCTGCCTCCACCCCATGTTACTTGTTCTCTGAGTTCCCATCCTCCTTTATATGAGTGTATTATGCCATACTGCAATTATCTCATTACTTGTCAGTTTCCTCACCAGTCTGCAAGATGATTGAGTATAGAACTGATGTCTTAAATTTTGTATTCCTGTTCCTGGTAATTATAAGCATATAATTGAATGGTTGCTAAAATTAATTTTTTTTTATTGGATGAATGCATGGATGGATGGATAGATGGATGGACAAAATAAATGGAAGAAATGGAATGACAGGAAAGGAGGAAGGAATGATAAGACTATGATGAGAGTAATGGTTAAGACAACAAAAGATTGTAGATTTATACCCTAGCTCTCTAGTTTTCTCTTTGTGACCTGGAATCAGTTAGTTTTTTTTTGTTTTTTTTTTTTTAATTTTTTAAAAGATTTATTTATTTATTTATTTATACAAGCACTGGGTACAGTCAGAAGCTCAGGAAGGTGAGAGGAATCACCAGAGCCAGAGCGGGGAGCAGAGCAGGCAGAAGCACCAAAGTACACTGCTGAGGGGAGCAGCGGGCGGCAGGACAGGTCTGCGCGCCATGTGGGACCCTCCTCCGGTGGCCGGGGAGCAGCCGGGGATCGAACCGGTGCTGCAGAGGCTGCAGGGAGCCTCGCAACCCAGCGCTCAACAGCTGCGCCACCGGGGAGGCCCTCAGTTAGTTTTTTTGTGATTTTCTTTTCTTGCATATAAAATGGGACTAACACTAGTGTTCTGATGAGGATGAAATAAGTATTTGTATAAAACACTTAGAACAGTGCATGATACACAGTGAGCTCTATTTCTGATTAGTAAGATGCAGAGTGCATTATCTTAAACAGCTGGTTGCTGCTGTTAATGTTTTCATTCTTTTCCTGATCATTTGGAATCAATGGACACCTTTACTATCAAGTATGTTATCTTTATGCATTTAAATTGGCTGCAAACTTTGAATTTTAAGATGTTTAGATGTTAAAGGTGTTTAATTTGCTTTGTCTTCTTTCTTTTTATAGGGCTCTATGGAGCAAGTCAGTTCCCATTTCTTGGAGCAGACACTAGACAAGAAGCTGATGTCAGATCTAAGGGTAACTTGAATTCTTTGTTGTTTATGTTTCTGTAGCCAACATTAATGTATGTCAGGTTGTGTTGATTTAGTTTTGCATGCCATGCATTTGTTAAGTTAATGTACAGTGACTAAATTACATTTTAACTTAAAGTCCTAATAACTTGGACCAAATTATATGATTTCATTAAACTTTATTATAATGAAATTATTTGCTTAGGTGGAGTTTTACAAAGAAGAGGCAAGATTAACTTTCTGTTTATTGGACCTACTACAAAGGTTTGATCTTATTTTGTGAGCTAATAAGAACTATCTTAGAAGAGACTGCTTTTCAATAGCAGATCCCGTGGAAGAGGGAGTAAATTCTTTCTCTGAACTCTAGCAAAATGCCTCATGTGGAATCTCCTTAAGCTTTTTCTGTGATAGTTCTCTAACATAATTGTCAGACTCAACTACAATATAAGTCTGAGAAAATTATGTGTACATTTATTATCAGTATTCTAAATTTTGAAATGTAAAAATGATAATAAAAGAGTTTAGAATCTTGGGCAGCTCTCCTGTCCGCTTTTGACTATGCTGGCGCTTCTTCTCACAAGCCTTTTTCTTTTGCAGAGCAGCAGCGGCAGCTCTTTGCCTGCCAGTGTCTATGCAGGTGTCTCTCTTTTCCTTTCTCCTTTTCCTAATAAACCTGTCCTTTTAAATCTTTTTTTTTTTAAAGATTTATTTATTTATACAAGAACCGGGGTACAGGCCAGATGCGTGGGAGGGTGAGAGGATCCACTAGAGACAGAGCAGGGAACAGAACAGGCAGACTGACAAAATACACTGCTGAGGGGAGCAGCAGGCGAGACAGGAGAGGTCTGCCAAGCCATGTGGGATTCTCGCCGGCCGGCTGGCCGGATCAAACCCACACTGCAGAGGCTGAGGACAGCTTCACAATTTTGGCACTCAACTGCCTGCGCCACCAGGGAGACCCTAAACCTGTCCTTTTAAAATGCAAAAAAAAAGGGCCTCCCTGGTGGCACAAGGGGTTAAGACGCAACCTATGAAGCTGTCCAGAGCCACTGCAGCAGGAGTTCGATCCCTGGCCAGGAGCTACCCACATGGCACCCGCTGATCCCCTCAGCAGTGTATTTCAGTCAGTCTACCTGTTCTGTTCCCCATTCTGTCTCTGGTGAATCCTCTCACCCCCCCATACCTCTGGCCTGTACCCCAGTTCTTATATGCATATATAAATAAATCTTTTAAAAAATAAAAAAAGAAAATGCAAAAAAGAAAAGTTCAGAATCTTGGATAAATAGATAGAAAAGGTAAAGAATTCATCCATCTCTGCATTACTCACATAACAGTCTTTTTCATTTTGGTTTCTTTCTTCCCAGCCCTTCTTATTATGAGTGTTTTAAATGTTGAATCATTGCATATAGATAATTTTATAGTTTGCTTTTTACATTTGCCACTAGCTGTGCTTTTTTTTCTCATATTGCAGCTTCATACTTAGCATTTTTAATGATGGTATACTATTCTACTAAGTAGATATGCCATATTCTTTAGCCTTTTATTATACATTTAGATTCTCACATTTTTTTCACTACGTTAATCTAAAGCATATCATCTTCATGCATATTAGATCTTTTCTTTGGAATTATTCTATAAGATAAATTCTTAGGAATGGTTGAGAAGTTGATATCCTTCTTGAAACATTGCAACATGGTTTTTCTGACAGGCATTGCCATCATTTGAGGTTGATGATTATATATTATATATGAGGTTGGGTGGAAGTATGTATGTTCATGATGAATGATGAGGACTGGGTAATGCAAGTGTTTCTAAGACATACAAGGTACAAACTTTATTACGGGATCTGACTCACATCCTCATAGTCTGAGTTGCTATATTATATTCCATCAGTGTCTTTGAGATGATCAGCCAAGAGGATGTAGTGTCACATCAAAAAAAGATATAAGAGGCTGATGTATAGAGAGCAGAGTGCTGGTTCTTTCATTTTTTGACGAGACCCTAAACTGTCAAGTAGACCCTATATTTACTTTAGCCAACCAGCAATGAACTTAGGTAATCTGTTACTTGGTATGCAAAGTGTTGCCAAATAGAAGGTTCTACTGGGACTGGAAAAAATTCTTTTCTAGAACCAGAAGTATTATCACCCAGGATGGTGCTTGGAGGGGCACTGCCGTTATTTACCCCTTTGGTCTTCTTTTCCTGTGCTACCATGGCAAACAGAACATGTCTGATCCACAGTCCTTTGCTCTCTTCATCCTCTTTAAAAAGGTTACTCTCATAGTCCTATGAGTCTTACTTTAAGTTTAATTTGTATGTCTCTGACCTACTAAGCATTTTTTAAAAAGCTTAACTCTTGGAGAGCAGTCTTAGTTCTTACCTTTACATGTTCTCGGGTGCACCTTCCTGATCCTAATGAACCTCTTGCATGTGGTAATTGTCCTCTACAGAGGAAGCGCACTGCACATGAGCGTGCGAAGGAACTGTACAGCTCAGGGGAGTTTTCCAGCGGGCGGAAATGGGGAGATGATGCTCCCAAGGAGGAAGTAGACACGGGTGCTGTGAACTTGATCGAGTCAGGAGCTTGTGGAGCTTTTGTTCATGGATTAGAAGATGAAATGTACGGTAAGTATGACTGCATGATAGTAGCAGGACCCATTTAATGAATGACTGCTTTGTGGCAGGCATTGCACGATGTGGTATATACTCATTATTTCATTTAGTCCTTACAAACTCTCTGTGACCACCTGCTATTGTTTTAATTGTATGAACAGAAGAGGCTGAGGCTCAACTATTATGAGATATTGATTAAAAGCATGAATTTTGGGTTTAGTCAATACGGGCTCAAATTCTACTATTTTTATAAAGCGAGTGAGGTTAATAGTAAATATTTTTAATTGTGATTATGTACAAAATGAGATTATGTGTAAAAATTATGTATTTTTTACATAATTATGTATAAAATGAGATTATAAAAATTATGTGTATAATACATAATTGAGATTATGTTTAAAATGCTAAATAATCATTGGTACTAAAAGTTTATTTAATTGATAATGGTAATAACTTGTTATTAGTCACCCAATTAGTAAGAGACAGAAGCAAGACTGAAACCTGGGTATATCTGACTTCAAAGCTGTTGTATAACTAGTAAAAACTGTTATTTTCACAAGGAATAGAATTATAGCACAGTGAGGTTATTTTATTCTCTTAAAGATTTTGTTCCACATTTCTCTGGTTTGCATTGTTTCGTTGACAAGTCTTCTGACATTGCTATGTTTTTTTCTTCTGTATATTTGTATCTTTTTTTCCCCTCTAGCTGCTTTTTTCTTTATCAATGATTTTAAGTGATATGATGTGTCTTGGTGTCATTGTCTTCATGTTTCTTAATGATCTTGAAATTATGGATTTATAGTTTTTATCAAATTTGGAAAACCTTTTTCCATTATTTCTTCAAATATTTTTCTGTTCCCATGTTCCTTTGGTTACTGTGGTTACATGTGTAATTAGACTACTAAGGTTGTCCTGCAGTACTGGTGCTCTATTCTTTTTATTCTCTCTAGTGTTTTTTTCTCCTTGTTTCATTTTGGGCAATTCTATTGATTTGTCTTCAAATTCACTAAGCTTTTCCTCTGCTATTTGTAGTAATTATTAATCCCATCCATGTTTTTCATCTCACATATTGTAGTTTTCATTTTCTCTTTATCACAGAGCATGTGTTTATAATATTATCTTAATATCCTTGTCTACTAGATCTTGTATATGTGCAGTTTCTGGGTTGGTTTTGAATGATTGATTTTTATCTTGATTATGGATTATATTTTCTTGCTTCTATGGTAATTTTCTATTGGATGTCAGGCTTTGTAGTTTTTACTTTATCAGTTACTGAGCATTCTTGTATTCCTATAAGTGTCTTGAGCTTTGTTCTAGGAAGCAGTTCAGGTCATATGTTTTAAATTTCTTAGGCAGAACCTGAACAGCATTTAGTCTAGAACTTATTTTTCTTCATTGTTGAAAAAGACTTTTTTGAAAAAAACAAACAAACAAACAAACAAACAATGGTAGAACATGTATGAGCTTTGGATTGTGTTCCCTGTAATCCTGTGAGTGGTTCTTTCCTGGATCTCAAGTAGTTTCCTCACAGATCAGAGCTCAGGTAAAGACTAAAGAACTCTCCTTAGATCTCCCAAGTTCTATCGCTAGACCATCAGCTCTCCCCTTCCTAATGTTTTGCCCTATGACCTCTAGCGACATTGGTCTTTCTAGACTCCCATCTGTATCTTCTAACCTCAGAGACCTGCAACCTGGAAACTGTGAGACAGTAAATTGGTATGATCATGGAACTTGCCTCATTATTTCCTGTCTCTCATGGATCACTACTCTTTACTGTCTGACATCCAGTGTGTTGAATACTGGTGTTTCATACATTTTGAGGCCGTTTGTTAGTTGTTTCAAGTAGGAAGATAAATCTGGTTCATGTTACTTCGTCTTAGCCAGTAATAGATGTCCTGTAAAACTCTTGTGATTTCTATAATGCATAGGTCACAGAATGTCAGTACTTTGAGATGATTGATTCCAATTCAGTGGGGAGATAATGTTGTTTGTCCAAATTCTATAGTAATTTGTGTCCAAATCAGGAATAGAATTCAGGTCTTCAAAATGCTTATAGAAAATTACCTCAGAATAGAAATTCTTAGAAGGACAAGAAAATTTCTTTTGAAAGGTAATTTTCTATTAGTAGATACAAGAATTTGGTTGCTCTATATAATTTGCTCTAAGCTTTTTTGAATGATAGGAATTAGCTAAAGTTACCTCTGCTTTTTTTTTTCTTTGAGCTTGAAATACAAATTTAAGTATAGTGTTAGATAATAAGCAAGTCCAGTTAACAAAACCTGTCTTACCTAAGACAGTGATTAGAACCTATTTTGTTTGCTAATATTTTTGCTTTGTTTTATTTCTATAAATTTCATCACTGTTAATGTTCCTGTGGTGATTTAGTTGTACAGTTTTCAGTTTTTCACTAGGTTTAGTTATAAGATCTTACCTTTGGGAAGTGAGTAGATCATAACTGACACCTGGGAGGGCAACGTTCTGATTTTATCATATTTGTAAAATTCAGGGTAAATGGGGGTTTTAGGAATACATGGCTGGTAATAAACTGGAGCCTTATTCATTGACTGTAGATTCTAGTTCATACATACTTCTAGTCCTCTAGTTGTTCCATGATCTCTATCTCTTCTGGACCTTTGTACATGCTGTTCCTAGTTGGCTCTTGTTTTTTTTTTTTTTTTTTTTTTTAGTTATTTATTTATTTATTTATGCAAGCGCTGGGTACAGTCAGAAGCGTGGGAGGGTGAGAGAATTCACCGAGCCAGAGCGGGGAGCAGAGCAGGCAGAAGGACCGAAGTACACTGCTGAGGGGAGCAGTGGGCGGCAGGAGAGGTCCTTGCGCCACGTGGGACCCTCCTCCGTGGCCGGGGAGCAGCCGGGGATTGAACTGGCGCTGCAGAGGCTGCGAGCAGCTTCGCAACCCAGCGCTCAACCGCTGTGCCACTGGGGAGGCCCTGGCTCTTGTTTTGTCCTAGCAGCTTCTTCAAGTTTGTTCCAGAAAGCTGCCTCTGATCCTGTTTTGTGGGCTGTGTGCCTCTTCTGCCTTTTCTTTTTTTTTAATATAGATTTATTTTATTTAATTATTCATTCAAGAACTGGGGTATAGGCCAGAGGTGCGGGGTGGGAGGGGGGTGAGAGGATTCACCAGAGACAATGGGGAGCAGAACAGGCAGATTGACTGAAATACACTGCTGAGGGGAGCAGCAAATGAGACAGGAGAGGTCTGCTGCGCCATGTGGGTATCTCCCTGGCCGGGAATCAAACTCGTGCTGCAGAGGCTGCAGACAGCTTCATAGTGCTGACACTTCACCCCTTCTACCACCAGGGAGGCTCTTTTCTGCCTTTTCTTAAGCTCCCTGTGCTTTTCCTTTCCCATCGATGCTTTGTGCTCTTAGTACTAAGCACAGTGCTAGTAAATGGCAAAATCAGAATCTAATAACATGTATTAAGATACCAGAGGATAAGTCTTACTTCTTTTATTTCCTAGCATATCCAATTCCCTTTCATTGCTCTGAACCTTTAAGAAGACTAACAAATTTTCAACATTACAAGTCCAGAAGAAATTGTTAATGTACCTGCCTAATGTAGCCAGGCTGTACATTAAAAGCAAATTATCAGGTTTCTTGCTTTTTCTTGGGATTACATTAGCTCAGGTCAGACTGATTATTTCATGCTGACCAGGAGTTTCTCTGTGAGTCCCTTGATAGACTTGTAAGAGTTACACATGAGTCAATGTGGTGTGATGGAGAAAGCTCTAGGAAGAGCCAGTTAGCTAACTTGTTTGGATCTACCTCTAACTTGCTTTGTAATTACAGCAATTTCATACTTAAATTACATTTTGTGAAATAGAGAAAATCCTTTTCCTTCTGATGAAAAGGAGTAATTTATAACTGCCAAGGAAAATCTGAGTCATTTGTCTGAATCTTCCTTTAATGTAGTAGCTCTGCTATTAAATTGTCTATAAAACCTTCCTTTTACAAAAAAACAAATTATATTCTTGAGTTTTAACAAAACTTGAGTGCTTTTTTTTTTTTTTTGAAACTGAACATTTTGTTTCAGACCATGTGGAAATCGCTGGAACAAAATGTGCAGATGTGAAAGTCTTTGAACACTGCCTATAACGTACTCATCTTTCTATTCTAGCACTTAGCACTCAGCCTGGTCCATAGTGTTTTTTCAGGAAACATGAGTGAATGAATGTTAGTGAATGAACAAAGGGAATGAACACTAGTGCATGAACTCCTGGCATCAGTGACCATACTATTCCATTTTCTAAGCATGCAGAGAGATAGAAGGCCCAGCTGTTTTCAAGGTTTTTAAAAGACCCATACCTATGCCATAGCCACTCTTTACTGAGCTTTTAACATATGCCAGACATATGTGCTTTACCCTCATTATTTCATTTCCTCCTTGTAACAGCTCTGTAAGGGAATCAAGATTATCTCCATTTAATAGGTAAGAAAATTGAGGTGTTAGGACGTTAAATCACTTATTCAATATCATCATTCAAGTTAGTAGAGAGATTACTCTCCTCAGTTCACTACAAGATCTCTGTCATTCCAGAGCATGTACCCTGAACCACTACATAATCCTGGTCTAGAATTGGCCAACCTGGATACTTGTCTCTGCTCTCATTCACAATGAGGCAAGTAAATTTACTTTGGTGAATCTTGCCTCTAAATTGAGAATAATTTGATCGAACCTGTTTTAAATTAAAAACAATACTGTTATGTAAAAGTTGCTTAAAAGCTGCATTTATTTTTATTTATTTATTTTTTTTTAAGATTTATTTATTTAGGGCCTCCCCGGTGGTGCAGCGGTTGAACGCTGGGCTGCGAAGCTGCCCGCAGCCTCTGCAGCGCTGGTTTGATCCTCGGCTGGCTAGCAAGGGTCCCACATGGTGTGCAGGCCTCTCCTGCCGCAACCCCTGCTCCCCTCAGCAGTGTGTTTTGTCAGTCTGCCTATTCTGTTCCCCACTCTGGCTCTGGTGAATTCTCTCACACTCCTATGCTTCTGACTTTACCCAGTGCTTGTATAAATAAATAAATTAATTTAAAAAAAAAGATTTATTTATTTATGGGGCCTCCCCGGTGGTGCAGTGGGTTGAGCACAGCACTGTGAAGCTGTCCACAGCCTTTGCAGCTTCAATTCAATTCCCGGCCAGCCAGGGAGAATCCCTCATGGCGCAGCAGACCTCTCCTGTCTCGCCCACTGCTCCCCTCAGCAGTGCTTTCGGTCCGTCTGCCTGTTCTGCTCCCCGCTCTGTCTCTGGTGAATCCTCTCACCCTCCTGCAACTCTGGCCTGTACCCCAGCTCTTGTATAAATAAGTCTTTAAAAAAAGAGAGATTTATTTATGCATACAAGAGCTGGGGTACAGGCCAGAGGTGTAGGGGTGAGAGGATTCACCAGAGACAGAGCAGGAAGCAGAACAAGCAGATTGACTGAAATATATTGCTGAGGGGAGCAGCAGGCGAAACAGGAGAGGTCTGCTGCGCCATGTGGGTAGCTCCCGAGCCGGAGATTGAACCCACACTGCAGTGGCTGCGACCAGGCTCATAGGTCGCGTCTCAACCCCCTGTGCCACCAGGGAGGCCCAAAAAGCTGCATTTATTTATTTATTTATTTATTTATTTTTAAAAAGATTTATTTATTTATTATTTATACAAGCACTGGGTACAGTCAGAAGCGCGGGAGGGTGAGAGAATTCACCAGAGCCAGAGCGGGGAGCAGAGCAGGCAGAAGGACCGAAGTACACTGCTGAGGGGAGCAGTGGGAGGCAGGAGAGGTCTGCGCGCCATGTGGGACCCTCCTCCGGTGGCCGGGGAGCAGCCGGGGACCGAACCAGAGACACAGAGGCTGCGGGCAGCTTCGCAACCCAGCGCTCAACCGCTGTGCCACCGGGGAGGCCCAAAGCTGCATTTATTTAAAAGCTTCCAACTGTGCTTGGAATATTGATATAAGCAAGACAACTTAGTTTTCAAGAAATTCAGTTATTGGACCCAGTTGTGTTGCTTGATTTCATGTGTGTGGCATCAGGACTTAAACCTTACTCCCTGTGATATCCAAGTCCTTGTATTTAGGGCATCATGAGGTAGCAGCTGAATCAGTGGGCATTGAGGTGTCCTAGAGAGAGTGTGTAGAGGGACAGTCGTAGAGAGCAAAAGACAAACCTGAATGAGAAGACGTCCGTCTGGGATTTTCCCCACGGCTCTCAACTTGACGCGCATTTTTATCTCTCCCCTCTCTGTAGAGGTCCGCATTGCTGCTGTGGAGGCTCTGTGTATGCTCGCCCAGTCTTCACCCTCTTTTGCTGAGAAGTGCCTTGATTTTTTGGTAGACATGTTTAATGATGAAATTGAGGAAGTGCGCCTGCAGTCCATACATACCATGAGAAAAATCTCTAACAATATTACCCTTCGAGAGGATCAACTTGACACGGTCCTGGCTGTGTTAGAGGTGAGTGTACAGTTTGTTACACATTTCTCTATTAAATACCTCCTGAGCACCACTAAATAAATGGAAATTTAAAAAAGCCGGGCCTTGTGGTAAGAACTGGAGACACAGTAATATGACTCTGCACTGTTCTGCGTTCTCGCTGCCCAACTCTCCCAGGATGGAAAAGGTTGACAGTTGCATGGGAAATTCAAATAAAACTTGGTATTGCTGTGATCAGGAAAGCACACGGTGCCCTGGGAACACAGAGAGATCTAACCTGAATTATCTGAAGTAAGGTGGGGAGATGGGCAAGAAAGAAGGAATGAGGCGCTAGACACTTGAAGGAGGAACAGGACTTAAAGAGACTTTTTTTTTTTTTTTTTTTTTTTATTTTCTGTTCCATTCATTTTGCTTTTCTCTTTTTTTTGTTTTAGTTTGTATCTTCTCCATCTAAGGCTTTCTTACTGAAAGTGTGTGTGTGCGTGTGTGTGTGTGTGCACGCATACATTGGTTGCTTTTGAGTCACTATTATACATAATGTATCACAATATCTTCATGTGATATTATATTATTACATGTACAACACTAAAATAGCATTCTTTATTTCTGCATTTAAAGAGACTTTTTTTAAAGGAAGGTATTGATATTGATGGTAGAGTGGAAGGGTGCTGAACAGAGGACAATTTCTAAGGAAGCAGAGGTGAGCGCGATTGTGGTATATTCAGGGAATTGTAATATTAGCTTGGAATTGTAGACATAGAGGAAGGGAGAGGAAGTGGCTATACATGAGGCGGGGCTATGTAATGAATTTTTTTCAGCCTTTGATTTGATTTAATTCTTCTAGTAATTCTTAGGGGTCAATTCCCTCAGCTCTGGAGCTTTGCAAGAAAAAAGGTCATACAGCCAATAAGTGGCTGTTCCAGAATAGGAACACAATTTAGGTCCCAAGCTGTACAACTCTGTGTGGTTCTTGAACTAGTTTTCTAAATTGTCTGGATTTTATTTGGGAGTACTGAAGCTTTTCAAAAAATTACTAAGTGAGATTTGGCCTCTGGGGTGCCCCCCATATTGTGAGAGGGATAGTAATTTGTTATCTGGTCATTAACACTTGTTAACAGATTCCTACATCCTATAGAAAACAGATTGGGTGCCTTATTATGAAATTCCCCATTATTCTCTGAGCTGTTTAGCGCTTCTTTTAAGATGCTTTCCCCTGAATTATAAATATTTATAATTGTTCATATATTTTTTACTAAGAAGGTAAGTTTGCATTTTGTATATTATTCCCCATGGATGGCCTCTGTTACTTAGCACTGCCATTCCTTTTTAACTTTCTTTTCCATCATTCCTCACCTTGAACTTTATACTGTAGTTACTCCCCTAATCTTCATGCTTTTCTTAATTTTTGCCTTCAATTGTAATTTCCCTCCATCATCTGGAAAACTGCCACTTTTACCTAGCATGCTTTTACTTATTCCCAGAATCTACACTATACAACATATTTAAGAAACCTTCCCTAACTAGCCCCCCACCAGGTGGGTTAAATAGCACTTTCCTGTATTCCAATAGCACCCTGTGTGTACACTGCTCTAGCATTTGTCAGAGTGAGTTCTCATGATTTATCTCTTTATTCCATATGTCTCTAAGTTTCTCACGGAGACAGGACCATGGCTTTTTTCATTTTTTAATTTCTAGTGCTTTGCAATGTCAGACATTAAAGTACATGCTCAGTAAATGTTTTCTAGGTAGCTGAGCTATGTCCCAAGCTGTGTTTTGATATACAGAATCATTTACAGGGCCACAGGTGTGCATATCTGTAAGTGCTTTTGTAATAAAACTCATGCACACTTTGCTTAGATCTAAAATCCTTGATTTGTAGTTTTGTCCGGGAAGTTTAGATTTCTATAAACTCATTGTCTCTAAACCTAAAACTGTTCATCTATCCTGCTGCTCATTGCTTCTTTTAGTTACCATGTCATTGTACTTCACTGCTTTGAGACTTAGCTAGCTAACCCTTTGTGCATTAATTTGCCTTTGTTGTTGATGTTATGTTGATCTGAATTCAACAAGTTCTATCTATAAATAAATAAGTGATCACAGACAGGTAAACAAAAGAACTGACAAAACTAAACCAAAACAAAGCCTAGAAATATGACTGCATAATTGCGGCTACTAGATGGAGAAGGAAGGGGCAGGAACAAAGGAGGAAGGCCAGTGCTATATGATGGGGCATTTTGGGGACTTTGGTAGTGTGATGTGGTGACCTAAACCCCTGTATCATACACAGTGTTATAATCCAGTGTTACCTTGGTTAAAAAGAAAAAAGAAAGAAAAACAGGTTCCTTGCTCTCGTGGAAACTAGAGTGTAAAGAGAGGGAAACAAAATGATTTCAGATAGTGATAAATCCTATGTAGGAAATGGACAGTGATGGAAGAAATTGGGAGTGTCACTGTCAATTATGTCTTTCTGAATAGACAGTGTTTGAATTGAGTCTTGAATGACAGAAGTCAGCTGAGTGAAGGTTGGGGGAAAGACCTTCTGGTAGAGGCAGCAGCTGTGGAAAGGCCCTAAGGCACAGGTGACCTTTGTTGTGTTTACAGACAGGGAATAAGAAGCGGGTATAGAAGATAGAAGGGAGAAAGGTGGTGTGAGAGGAGGTCAGCAGCTGGGTATCATCACTAGAGTGATTGTAGGCCATTGTTGTTTGGATTTTATTCTGGGTATTTTGGGAAACTAGTAGAAGATTTTATACAGAAGAACAACAATTTACTCCTTTTTGAACAACTTGTCTCATTCATATACCAAATGTATGTATCCCTTACTGTACTCTCACATTTTATTCTTTGTTGCAGCTTAGTGTATTTGTCTTTAGTAACTAATTATTTAATGCAGTAACTTATGCATAGTGACTGCTTAGTAATCATTTCCCAAAATAAACCTGCACAGGTCAGCTGTGTAACTGGGAAGTTCTTAAGAAACACAAATAAAACAATTTATTCATTATTTTGTAAACTTTTTCCAATACATCAATATAATCGCCTCCTACAAGTGGTGGAGTTTGTTCAGATGGGAAGTATTTTTATTTATTTATTTATTTATACAAGCACTGGGTACAGTCAGAAGCGCAGGAGGGTGAGAGAATTCACCAGAGCCACAGCGGAGAGCAGAAAAGGCAGACTGAGGAAGTACGCAGCAGGCGCGGCAAGAGAGGTCTGCTCGCCATGTGGGACCCTCGCCCGAGGCTGTGGGCAGCTGCGCAATCCAGCGCTCAACCACTAGGCCACCAGGGGAGGCCCCAGATGGGAAGTATTTTGTGTATGGTTCAGTTTGCAGCATGTAGAGTCAGACAGATCTGAATCAATCTGTTATCCCTCCATTCCTTTTTCCATTTTTTTAAACTTTAATATTTATTGACTATTATGTGCTAGGCATGGTGCTAAAGGGGCTAACAGTGAGCAAAAAGCATGAACCTTAGCTTAGGTAGATTTCTGGGATACCGGTAAATAGTCTGATGTTCTGCTTTGAATATCAATTATGTAAGTTTGTTCCATTTGTGAAAATTTATCAAGCTAAATAGTCTTTGTACACTTTCTGTATGTGTATGTCAATAAAAAGCCTACTTAAGAAAAACAAAACTAGGGCCTCCCTGGTGGCCTTAGGGTTAAGTCTCAGCACTATCACCAGTTCCGCCTGAGCGCCATCCCTGGCTAGGGAGCTCGCCCACATGGCAGAGCAGACCTCTCCTGTTTTGCCCGCTGCTCCCCATGCAGTGTATTTCAGTAGATCTGTCTCTTCTGCTCCCCACTCTGTCTCTGGTGAATCCTGTCACACACACCCCACCTTTGGTCTACTCCCCAGTTTTTCTATGAAAAAAATAAATGATTTTTTTTTTTTTTTTTTTAAAAGAAGAAAACAGGGCCTCCCTCATGGTGCAGCGGTTGAGCGCTGGGTTGCGAAGCTGCGAGCGGCCTCTGCGGCGCCGGTTCGATCCCCGGCTGCTCCCCGGCCACCGGAGGAGGGTCCCACATGGCGCGCAGACCTCTCCTGCCGCCCGCTGCTCCCCTCAGCAGTGTACTTCGGTCCTTCTGCCTGCTCTGCTCCCCGCTCTGGCTCTGGTGAATTCTCTTGCCCTCCCGCGCTTCTGACTGTACCCAGTGCTTGTATAACTAAATAAATATATCTAAAAAAAAAAAAAGAAAAGAAAAAAGATTTATTAAAAAAAAAAAAAAGAAGAAAACATGGCGCTACTCTCACAGACCTTCAAATTTAAGTATAAGGGAGAGACAAAGCAGATGCGAAGGAAGGTATATAATAGACTGAGGTAAGGAGCTCATGACTGAAAGGAAGCCGTTCCGTTCTGCTGGTAGTTATCATAAGGATACTTGATCTTTAGGGGAAAGAGGATGCAATAATCAAGAAGGGCTCCTGAAGCTGAGCTCTAAATAAGGATTTAGCCACAAACTTGGTAGCAAGAGTTAGGAGTATGAAGTGTAAGAAATTTCCAGGTAAAGGAGCAGCAAATGTAGAAACTCCATTGTAGGGTAAAGAAAATATCAGGCTTTTCTGCCCTTCCGCCATCAGGATAGATGATGGATCCTTGTCCTGAATGCATGCCTGATGGCGGGCACCTGGAATAGGGTGTGGGCATAGGTAGATGGGATTCAGCTGAGCTAAGACTGTGCTTTTTAAGGGCAGCGTCACGGGGACGCCAGGAGCAGCAGTAGAAGCCGAAGCAGAAGCCGAAAGAGAAGCCGAGAAGCAGCAGAACGAACGCTAGAGAGCCCAGATAGAGTGAAGACATGGCAGGCCTCCCAGCCCCTGCCTGCCATATGCCTGGTGAACCCTAATAAAAAACCTGCAGAACTACTGAGGACTCTGACTCCTCCTTTACCCGGTCTGCATGGGATCCTAGAAAACCTGCACTGTGTCCTGTCCTGCCTCTACAATTGGCGTAAGTCGGCAGGATCCATGTAGACGGGTATTGGAGCCCTCCGAAGACTTGGAGGGACTAAGGAGAACAGACTGCCTGTGATGACGCTGGAGGCGCCATGGCAGCACAGAAGGTGGACAACGTCCACGAGCTACAGAATGAGACCTGGCGTGAAGGAGACGCCCGAGAGAAGCAGCCAAGGACACCCGAAAGGACCAGCCAATGACCCCTGAGGCAGCAGAATCATCGGGGAGGAGAGGACCACGATTCAGAGCTCGCCAGTGCTGATGCAGGGAGAGGCCAACGGACTTCGACTGCTGGACTGATGAACTTGGACTGACAATCCCGCCAGAAGGCGGAGGACCTTGGCAGGTTATGGTTTTTTTTTGAGAATCTGGGGGTGGCCAGTGGGCCTTGATGGCCAAAAGCAGCCTGTGCATGCCCAGCAGCCAGGTGGAGGAGAAAACCCAACTAAGAAGACAAAAGCTGGTACTGATGCTAAGTTGAGAAGCCCTAAGCGGCTGTTAAGCAGCCTGGGTATGCTCAAGCCCTGTGAGTCTCGTAAAATCACCTGTGGGTGATGCTCTGCTCATTCTTGAGTGAGGGTGAAGAGCTGAGGAACCTGTCCTTGGGGGACGGGTGGGGAACGTGGCTTGGGGTGGAGCCCAAGCCGAATGCAGAGTTTGGATCCCCGACCCATGTGCTTGTGCAGTGGGTTGGCCTGAGTGCAGGGGTCTGCGAGTCGCATTGGTGGCTATGAAGGCCAAGTGTTGGAGCGACTGCAGACAGAAACCCTGAGGGTTGGCGATTACCCCCAACAGAATAGAATCGCCAATCCCAGAGCTAGTGCATCCTGGGGGTGGATGCTGTGTGTGGCTTGTAGCCGAGACTACAGCCAGAGAAGGCCAGGAAGCCTGACGGCTCCTGGCGTGTTGCAATAGATGTCGTGAGTAGATGTCGTGAGTGATTCCCCTCCCTCGTATGAGCAGTGCCTTCGGCAGCAGACTTGGTGGCTCATCTGCTGGTACCAATAATTGTCTTTTGCTCTAGGTTGGTGCCCTGCTTGGACTTATTTGTGTTCTGTTGTATTTTGTTATATTGTATTTTGTTATATTTGATGTATTTGCTTTTGTGGGCCATGGCTGCATTGTTTGTTTGCTTAGAAAATTGTATATATATGTATAGACTGTATGGCAGAAAACCCTGAGGGGGTGGACTGTAGGGTAAAGAAAATATCAGGCTTTTCTGCCCTTCCGCCATCAGGATAGATGATGGATCCTTGTCCTGAATGCATGCCTGATGGCGGGCACCTGGAATAGGGTGTGGGCATAGGTAGATGGGATTCAGCTGAGCTAAGACTGTGCTTTTAAGGGCGGCGTCACGGGGACGCCAGGAGCAGCAGTAGAAGCCGAAGCAGAAGCCGAAAGAGAAGCCGAGAAGCAGCAGAACGAACACTAGAGATCCCAGATAGAGTGAAGACTTGCCCCCTAGCCAGCACCCCTGCCTGCCATATGCCTGGTGAACCCCAATGAAAAACCTGCAGAACTACTGAGGACTCTGACTCCTCCTTTACCCGGTCTGCATGGGATCCTAGAAAACCTACACTGTTTCCTGTCCTGCCTCTACATCCATGGTGGGGGAAACATTGCACAAAGGTAGCAAAAGCAGGCCCGGCTGTAACAAGAGCTGCTGGTGGTAGGGGATGGTGGGGGTGAGAGGGGGCACAGCTGGGGGAGGAGGGTGTGAGAAGGGGGCGCAGCTCACACAGAGCCCTAAAAGTTTTTAAGGAAGAGCACTGAGGGGGCTTCCCTGGTGGTGCAAGGAGTTAAGTCTCAGCACTATGAAGCTATAGACAGCTACTGCAGCTGGAGCTCAATCCCAGGCCAGGTGGCTAACCCTCTCACCTCCCCTCTGCCCCCCCACCCCTGGTTTACCTCCTAGCTCTTGTATGCATAAATAAATAAATCTTTTAAAAAAAAGAGCACCTGGAAGCTATTAAAGGATTTTTTGCAGGGTGCCTTACCAGCTTTGTGACTTTGAGTACATTATTTAAGATTTTTCTCACTATAGAGAGGGAGAGTTCCATATGTTCATGAGTTTCTTAGGAGAATTAAATGAGAAAATTCATGTAAAGTGCTTAATGTGGTGCTTGGCTAATAAGCATTCGTATAGCAGTGTTTCAGAATATCAAATTATTAAATGGATGAAGTCATTCAAGAAACGTTAATTTTGCTGAGCCAGGTTCTATAGGATTGTCCAAGAGCCTGAGGTTTTGAGGATGTCACAGTGGGAGTTTTTGCCTTTTGAGTTGCTCACAATTGTATAGGGAAGGCAATATAAATTAGAGTAATTGCAGTAATACACGATGGTATCAAAAGTAAAGTAAGGGTTGGCATTAAAGCCAGAGGGATTATATGACCACAGGTAAAGGCCGAAAAGGCTGAAATTGTTATAGGGCAGCCCTTAGCTTTAGGACATCCTTTTCCCCCTAACAAAATGACTGTGGTGCCTAAGCTTTATCCTTGAGGTGGTAGGAAGCCAAACAAGGTTCCTGAACAGGGGAATGGCATGTTAAGTAAGATGTGTTTATTGAGAAGTTGGCACTACTTATTGTAGAGAGTGAATAAATGAGAAAACTGCAGGATGTGGGCCTCCCCTGGTGGTGCAGCGGTTGAGCACTGGGCTGCGAAGCTGCCCGCATCCTCTGCAGCGCCGGTTCGATACCCGGTTGCCGCGAGGGTCCCACATACCACGCAGACCTCTCCTGCCTCCCGCTGCTCCCCTCAGCAGTGTATTTTGTCAGTCTGCCTGTTCGGTTCCCCACTCTGGCTCTGGTGAATTCTCTCACCCTCCCGCGCTTCTGACTGTACCCAGTGCTTGTATAAGTAAATAAATAAATTTTTAAAAAATTAAAAAAAAAGAAAACTGCAGGATGAGAGAGGGTGCCTAGAGGATAAAAAAACAAATCCTCTGATTCTTAGAATTTGCTGTGTGGATATCAGTGTGTCCTATAAAATGTTTAGTTTTTCTGTAAAGTTAAACTTTTAGGACAAGATAGTTGTGACCTTGGATTGGACAAAGGTTGCTTAGATTTGACACCAAAAACTTAATTAAAGAAATAACTAGATAAGTTATAAAGCTCTTCAAAAGGATACTTGTAAGAAATTATAAAGATAGTACAACAGTGCAGTGGGGATATACTTAATGCCATAGAACTGCAGTTAAAAATGCATAATCCCGGGGCCTCCCTGGTGGCAGAAGGGGTTAAGACTGTAACCTATGAGGCTGTCCACAGCCTCTGTAGCATGGAGTGGGGGGGAGGAGTCAGCCCACATGGCACAGCAGACCTCTCCTGTCTCGCCCACTGCTCCCCTCAGCAGTGTATTTCGTTAGTCTGCCTATTCTGTTCCCCACTCTGTCTCTGGTGAATCCTCTCACCCCCTGCATCTCTGGCCTGTACCCCAGCTCTTGTATACATAAATAAATAAATCTTTAAAATAAAATGTGTAATCCCACTGTGAAGTATTTACTAAAGAGAAGTGAAAACTTATGTTTACACAGAAACCTGTATGCAGTGTTTATTGTGACTGTATAATAGCCCCAAACTGGAAACAACAGAAAGTCCTTCATTTGGCAAATGGGTAAATAAACTGGTACATCTATACAATGAAACACAAGTTTATTCGGTAATAAAAAGAATGAACTGAATCTCCTAACAACGTGGATGAATCTCAGATGCATTCTGCTAAGTGAAAATAGTGACTGAAGAAGCAGCATTTTCTGAGTCCATTTATATGACATTTTAGAAAAGAGAAACTATATTGCCAGAGGCTGGGAGTGAGGAGCAGACTATAAAGGGACACTCGGGAAGTGTTTGGGTGATAGAAGTGTTTTATATCTTTTGATTGTGATGGTGGTTACATAACGATATGCATTTGTTAAACTCAAAAGATAATACACTAAAAGGATGAATTTTACAGAATATAAATTATCTGTCAGTAAACCTAACTTAGAAAAATGCTATGGAGATCCGATCTCCTACTAAAGCACTTCCTGCTTCCAAAATGGAGGGACTCTTTACCCTGTATTCCTCTTGGAACTTATCCACTCCCATAATAGCTAATCAGCAGTGACTGCTATTGTCATTACCTTTTTATTTCTTTTTTTTTTTTTAAGGATTCATCCAGAGATATAAGAGAGGCTCTTCACGAACTCTTATGCTGTACTAATGTTTCAACCAAAGAAGGGATTCATCTTGCACTGGTGGAGCTGCTAAAAAATTTAAACAAGTACCCTACTGATAGAGACTCCATATGGAAGTAAGGAATTTTTTGTTCATTTGCTCACTGAGTCCAATAATACGGTAAATGTACAGTGTTGACATTATTTAGTGGATTTATCATAGATTGAAGAAATAGCCCTCAGTTTGTCTTCTATTTAGAAACCTGACTCAACCAAACTCTCAGGAGTCTGATTTTTAAATTGAGTATCACATTTTAGGTTATTCCTTTATTTATTCATACACCTAGCAAATATTATATGCCTATTGTTTACTCACTATGTGCCAAGCCCTGTGTTAAGTGTTAGATACAGAGAAGAGTCCATTTTCTCCTACATAGTGCTACTCACTCCACTGTCTGTTTAGCCTCTTATACTGGATCATAACCATCGCTGTAGAGATTTGAAGTAGGTCTGCCACTTGGTCTCCAGATGGAAATTCACAACCATTTCCCTTCCTCATTTCCTCCTTTAACTTTACTGACTGGGCTAAGACTGTTAACACTGTATTTCATGACTCACCAATTGCATACATTTAAAATGCGCTCCACAGACTTAAATGAGCTTGTGTGATGAGATCACTCCAACATAGTTTATTGATTTTCAGAAAAATTTGTTAGTTACTAAAAATAGAAAAACTGTGGGTTAATTATGTACTAAGGAGATATTTTAAAAACTGAAAGTGGAGTCTGGTCTTCTCCTCTCCCCACCATGCCATGTGCTTGTCTACTGATATCTGTATACTCTGAAAAGGGGAGTCATCTGGCAAAAATGTCAGTTTGCCTGCTGTGTTCAAGGCTCCCATTTGACCCTGTGTTGTCAACCTTGTACGTAGTAACTTGCGCAAAAATAACAGACAGCGCAATCTGTCAGTGAGCTAGAAAGTCATCAAACTAATACTGAGTTAGAATACTGGCAGAGCTGCATCTCGAATTCCCAGAGTGGAACACAGCATTCTGGCCAGGGTACTTTTGGAAATATGTGTATATGTATCGTGGGGATTGCATTCATGTACCAACCAAAACCTGGCACCATTGGTACCACAGAGTGAACACAACACAGAAGTGATATGCCATCTGCTCTGCTCTGGCTGCCTCAGCTTTAATAGTGCTGGCCATGTCTAAAGGTTAAGGAAGTTACTGAACTCCCATTGGTGGTTAAAGATAAAGTTGAAGGTACTGGAAAACAAGGACGCTCTTTTGCTTCTTAGCAAACTTCAGGCATTGGGGCTTCCCTGGTTGCCTAGGGGTTAAGTCTCAGTGCTATCACCACTATAGCTGGAGTTTGATCCCTGGCCAGGGAGCTAATCCACATGGTGCAGCAGACCTGTCTCACCCACAGCTCCCCTGGGAAGTGCATTTCAGTAAATCCCCCTATTTTGCTCCCCACTCTGTCTCTGGTGAATCCTCTCATTCCCTGTACCTCTGGCCTATACCCCTGTGGCTTAGTTCTTGGCTTAGTTCTTCTAAGCCAAAAAAAAAAAGAAAAAAGTGTCCTCAAAAGCTAATATGAAAAAAAAAACACACAACCAAATTAGAGCCCGGAATGATATTCAAAAGGTCTGTGCCTCTCAGTGGATGAGAGCTGGCCAGGGCAAAATGAGAAACTGTCATCATATGCATCTCAGGGGACCTTGTGTCATCTATTATGAAGACAATGGTATCGGGCCTACAACAACATCCCTGGAATTACTTTGCTTAATGTAAGCAAACTGAATATTCTGAAACTTGCTCCCGGTAGCATGTGGGGTGTTTCTGCATTTGGACTGAAAGTGTTTTCTGAAAATTACATGATCTGTATGGCATTTGATGGAAAACTACCTCCTTCAAAATGCTCAGTACAGTTCTTAGCAGAATTTTGAAAAGTCCAGCGATCCAAAGAGCCTTCTGAGCACCACACAAGAAGATTCATTGCAGAGTCCTGAAGAAGCAGCCACTGAAGGACCTGAGAATCTTGTTGACAGTATGTCTATATGCACAGACCATGTGCCAGAATACCATTCTTCATCATGCTTAGAATCACAAACTCCGGGTGAATGATTATAGCAGCAGCACTAGAAGCCAAATCAGATGAGACTGGGGTTCCAGACAAGGAGCCTGTGGTGGGGACAAAAGAAGGAAGGTTATTGGTGTGAGGAAACCACAATAGCCTTTGGTGGGAAAAAACGCTGCAACTACCAGGGAACCAGCAGCTGAAAAGAAGCCCTAAGAAAAGATAAACCACCAAGAAGCAGCTTGCTGCGTAATCTTGAATTTGTTTATTCTATAAAGGGCAGATCATTTTGGATAGCCAATTTGAATAAAGACCTGATGAAAGAGGCAAAAAAAGTAAATAGAAATAAAACCCCAAAATATCAGGGAGTCTCACTGTAAATAACATTTTTGATACCTAGGTTTCTAAAGTTTTGCCGTTTGTCCAGTCAGTTCACCTCAAAATCAGTGTTCATCTGTTGCTTGTCTTCAGGGAGCACCCAGTCATTTGGGGTGTGGGTTGTAGTGAGGATAAACACCTGTCTCAGTAATGGTAGTTCTCTGAGACGTAGAAGAATGATTTGTTCTGCTCCATGAAAGGATTGTTAGGGAGTGTTTTGCAGAAGATTGCTTTAGCCTTAAAATAAGATTTGTGGCTCTTTGGTTCACCCAGCATATTATATAAGACAGTGTTTATTGGGTGGCTGTGGAGTACTTTCAGTGCTCCAAAAGATTTTGAAGTCATCATTCTAATTACCTCATGATTTTTTCCATCCCCCATGAATGGTAGATTTATTTAGAAATATCAAATAGAAAGTGCTAAAAGAATGAAGGAGTCACAGTGGTAACTTTTGAAAGTGTTGCTAAACATAGATGTATAAATGAAAGCTCTGAAGAAGGAGGTAGTTGGTTCTGTTTGTTTAACAGATGCTGATTGAGTACTTGTTACAACCCAGTTACTGTTAGGTGCTTGGAGATTTAAAAATGCATTCATCGGGCCTCCCCGGTGGCGCAGCGGTTGAGCGCTGGGTTGCGAAGCTGCGCGCGGCCTCTGCGGCGCCGGTTCGATCCCCGGCTGCTCCCCGGCCACCGGAGGAGGGTCCCACATGGCGCGCAGACCTCTCCTGCCGCCCGCTGCTCCCCTCAGCAGTGTACTTCGGTCCTTCTGCCTGCTCTGCTCCCCGCTCTGGCTCTGGTGGATTCTCTCACCCTCCCGCGCTTCTGACTGTACCCAGTGCATGTATAAACAAAACAAACAAACCAACCAGCAAACAAATAAAGCATGCCTCTATAAAAAAAAAAAAAAAAAAAAAATGCATTCATCTTAGAGACCTAGACCTCAAATAGTAGGAAGGAAAAAAAGGAGGGTGTTTTCAGCTGTAGAGGTAGCTAAGCTAGTAAATAATATTCCAAGTCAGAGTTGAAGTCTAGCTTTAGGAGGCCCAGAGGGATACAGGACCCAGTTAATAGCATTAGTGTACCCCACCTGAGACCCAAATAGACTGAGAGATAAAGTAACACCTGCAAGCCAAACCTCAGCCTTTACAATGGTCTCTGAGGCACAGTGAGTTCAAGGGCAGAGAGAGGTCAGAAAATGAGTGAATTAAGTTCTCTCCACATGGAAAATAAACAGGACTGGGGAAAACTGTACTTTCCTAATAAGCTCAAGTATATCAGTGTGATCCTTTTTATGTCCCATGTATTTGTGAATTTGTTCATAGCATTTTTTTCCCTCTTTTTTGCCATTCTACGTATTCTCCAGTCCCTGTTGAACTTGCATCTCGTTTGTGAAACTTTCTCTGATCATAGTGCTCACTTCAACAGGTAGAAAGTAGATATCACCCATGATAGTTAATTATCTTCAAATATTAGTCATCTTAACCAACCTGAATTATAAATTCAGTGAGAACAGAAATTAAGGTTTATATTTATTTTTAATTCAGCAAACCTTAACCATAACTTAGCAAATAAAAAATAATAAAAATGCATGATTACCAGCTCTTGTATATTTCTTTATAACCCATAATGGGCCTTGTGTAGTCATAATAATTAACTAATAACAATTAATAATAGTTAACTAAGAAGTAACTGAGTTCTTACTATTTGACAGACACCTCACTAAGTACTTTTCATTCATTATTTCATTTAATCTTTATAGCAACTATATGAGGTAATGGTTTTTTGTTTTTTTTTTTTAAGAACATGTCCACATGCTCTTTAGGACAGGCCTTTTTTTTTGAAAGATTCATTTATTTATTTATAGAAGCACTGGGTACAGTCAGAAGCGCAGGAGGGTGAGAGAATTCACCAGAGCCAGAGCGGGGAGTAGAACAGGCAGACTGACGGAATACACTGCTGAGGGGAGCAGCGGGCTGCAGCAGGAGAGGCCTGCGCCATGTGGGACCCTTGCCGACGGCCAGGGATTGAACTGGCGCTTCAGAGGCTGTGGGCAGCTTCGCAGCCCAGCGCTCAACCGCTGCGCCACCAGGGGAGGCCCATGAGGTAATGGTTTTAAATCCTGTTTTGTAGATGAGAAGCTTATCTGCCCAGTGCCACACAGTTTTCTGTATTCAGAACAGGGGGTCTCAGATTTCAAAACTTCACCCAGGCTATCAGAATGCTTTTGCCTACAAATAACAGAAAATCTGATTAAAAGTGGTTTAAGCAAGGTCCGTGTCGTCGTGTCGTCACACCCCCCCCCCCCCCTCCTTTTTTTTTTTTTTTTTTTTTAATTTTTTTTTTAAGGTTTATATTTATTTATTTATTTATTTATTTATTTATTTATACAAGCACTGATACAGGCAGAAGCGCGGGAGGGTGAGAGAATTCACCAGAGCCAGAGCAGGGAGCAGAGCAGGCAGAAGGACCGAAGTACACTGCTGAGGGGAGCAGCGGGCGGCAGGAGAGGTCTGCGCGCCATGTGGGACCCTCCTCTGGTGGCCGGGGAGCAGCCGGGGATTGAACCGGCACTGCAGAGGCTACAGGCAGCTTCGCAACCCAGCGCTCAACCACTGCGCCACCGGGGAGGCCCCCTTTTTTTTTTTTTGGCCTCACAGGAAATAGAAAGTTGGTTTCAGGTTTGGTCCAACAGTTAAGTTTAATAGGGTGAGGATTCTGGTGAATTTCTCCGCAGTTCTCTTGGTTTTGTCTTCGCACTTGCAGGATGGTTTCCTCCTAAGACAGTATCTTAAGACACAAAGAAAAGGGCATTACCTCTGCTGCATTTATCTTTTTATTTGGTTAAAAAAAAATTCCTACCATGAGATACCATCTTACACCAGTGAGAATGGCACATATTAAAAAAACTAGCAACAACAAATGTTGGCGAGGTTGTGGAGAAAAAGGAACTCTCCTGCCCTGTTGGTGGGAGTGCAAACTGTCCAACCACTATGGAGAGCTGTGTGGAGATTTCTTGACCTACTAAACATAGAGCTTCCATATGATCCAGCAATTCCACTCCTAGATATTTACCCAAAAGACACAGAAACATCAATTCCAAAGAGCACCTGCACCCCTATGTTTATAGCAGCACTATTTACAATAGCTAAGCTTTGGAAACAACCCAAATGCCCAAAAATAGATGACTGGATCAAGAAGATGTGGTACATATACACCATGGAATATTACTCAGCATTCAAAAAAGATAAGCACATGCAATTTGCAGCAACATGGATGGAGCTGGAAGGGATCATGATCAGCGAAATAAGCCAGAAAGAAAAAGAAAAATACCAGATGGTCTCACTCATAGCAGGAATCTAGAAAATTTAAATAAGGGACCAGGAAAACTATAAGAAAGTAAAAATCAAAATCAACAAACAACTATGAACCAGAGACACTCTATGGGGGGTGGGGGTTGGGGAGGGGAGGGATTGGGGTCAAAATAAGGGGGGTCACAATTGTATGGGGAATATAAAAATTAAAAAAAAATTATATAAAAAATATTAATAAAGTTGAAAATTAAAAAAAAAAAAATTTCTGAGAGGCATCTGAGTGGACTTCCTTCATGGACCGGCACAGGGATACTTGCTTACCTGCAAAGCAGTCACTGGAAAAAAGGTTGAGATTGCCGTGATGGCTTTACACCAATTGTGGCTCAGCCCTTTGGATTAGACCTACTTTCTCTGATCACTCTGCTGCTTGCCTGATATCTGAGTAAAACAAGGTTCTCTTGGCAAAGTAAATGGGGAAATGACTCTTGGTTAAATGATCAGTAATGTATGCCACGAGCCAGCTCTTTTATCTTCGTAATAACCAATTTTACATGAATTAGCTGAGTTTCAGGATAATTACATGACTTCTCTGAAGTCATATAATCAGCAAAAGTTTAGAATATCCTATTTTGAATCAGGTTTTTCAATTCCAATTTCCTGTACTTTTAAAATATTTATTAACTTACTGAAGCGAGTTCTCATTTTGTGTGTTTCAGATGTTTGAAGTTTCTGGGAAGTCGGCATCCAACTCTGGTGCTTCCCCTGGTTCCAGAGCTCCTGAGCACTCATCCATTTTTTGACACAGCTGAACCAGACATGGATGATCCAGCCTGTATCTTTTGTGCTTAAGATAGACGCTGTTGACAGAATGGGATTTTGGCATCTCTTCACTGTAGCTTTGTCTGAGAGTTTTGTTTCATTTTTATTTTTTCATTTATTTTAAGTAAGAGTATATCCTAAGGGGGCCTGATGGTTATTACTCTCAGCTTTCATTCTTGTTTTCACAATAATTCAACTTTGCCACTTAATACTGCCAGTTTTTTATTTTTACCATTTACTGAATACCTACTATATTCCCACATACTCTTTAAGAATGCTTTATATATTTTATCACTGTTCTTCCACACAACACTGTAAGGAAGCATTGTTTCTGGTTTACAGATGAGAAGACTGAAGCTCAGAGGTTAAATAACTCCAAGGCAACAACTCCAGAAATCAGAGCCAGACATTTCTGGTTTTAAAGTCTGTGCACATTCACCTATGTCTTACTCTGTGCTTCATTTGATCTGCAGTCTGAAGGATATGGACTGAGTTAGGCCGCATAATTCTGGTTCTGATACGAGTCTGGTGGGTTTGTGTTAGTCATGTTCAGCATACCATGCTGCTGGATTCCTTTTTGGTAATGGGGATTCATTTACAATGGTGCACCCACATTTTCCTACAATTCTTTTTATCTCCATGGCAGATCCTTGGAGATTTCAGGAATCAGCCAAAATAGCTGGCTGTTGTAAAAGAACCATTTTTCAATCTTAATTGTGTTTGTTTACTCTTTTTGGGGGGGGGGGGATTCTTCCCCCTCCCCCACCAGTCCTTCTATCCTCTTGTTTCTTTCTCCCTCCCCTTCATAACCTCAGTGCCCTCATAACATTTATTAATGTCTGCTAGTTTTTATAAGTATTGTACTTTGTCAAATTGTTCCTTATGTGAATGTCCAGTATTTGTTTTTATTTTGACTTGCTTTATTATACAGATTTCCCTCCGATTCTCTCCATTTTGCTGTAAATGGCTGCATTTCATCTTTCTTATGGCTGAATATTCCATATTCCATAGAGTGGATATGCCACATTTTCTTGATCCAGTTGTCAGTTGATGGGCATTCAGACTGCTTCCAAGTCTTAGCTATTGTAAAAAGTGTTACAGTAAACATTGTATGACATGTAGTTTTTCTGTGTTCATAGTTTCACATTCTTTGGATAGATGCCCAAAAGAGGGATTGCTGGATTGTACTGTATATTGATTTTTTTCAGTTTTTTAAGGTGAAGCCAAATTGATAAGACCTGATTCTCCCTACCACTTTGGGCTCCAACTGTTCTATTTTGGGATCTTCAGACACAAACCAGTAATCATCGTTCTGCTCCAATACGCTTACAGTTCTCCAGTAGTGCACCCTCTGTCCTGAATGCCAATTCTGTGCACCCCTTCTCCAATGCAGTACTGGGTCTCCAAAGTCCCCAATGTGGTTTTATGCCCTAGAGTCAACAACTGTAGAGGCACTCTGTGCAGCAGCTGCCTGTCCCTCCTCTATCTCAAGTGTCTACTTCCCTGGTATTGCTGTAAACACAGCTCAGTTAAAGATTTTCCTATCCAGGCCTCCCTGGTGGCACAGGGGTTAAAGTCTCTCGCTATCAAGCTATCACCAGCCACTGCAGCACGAGTTCGATCTCCAGCCAGGGATCTAACAAACATGGCTCAGCAGACCTCTCCTGTCTCACATGCTGCTCCCCTCAGCAGTGTATTTCAGTAGACCCCCCCTGTTCTGCTCCCCACTCTGTCTCTGGTGAATCTTCTCACCCTCCACACCTCTGGTCTGTACCCCAGCTCTTGTATGCATAAACAAATAAATCTTTAAAAAAAAAAAAAAAAAGATTTTCCTATCCCTTTCTGCCAGAGCACTGCTCTTGGTCTGTACTATAGTTCTTTTGTCTTTAAGGAATGGTTGACTTCGTTCTTCTACAGTTTAGTTGTGGATGTATGGAAGAACCTGGCATCTTCACTCTGCCACCTTCTTGCCAGACTGTTTACTTTCTCTGTCAGTGTCAGTGCATTTGGTGAATTTTGTGAAGATCTACTTCATGATGTGCTAACTAATGCCTGAATTTATGTTTACCCTTTAGAAAAGTGTACCCCCGACCTAACATCTATGGCTGTTTGAAATTTAGTTCATCAGAGAGTTTATTACAAATCTCACCTGGCATATTGAAAGGTTCTGAATCTGAAGACCGTTTCATATTAAAAATAAAAACAACCAACACATTAAAACATTTTTGAAGCTATTATGGTAAATACTTTTCTGGGTCATCGGAGGATTGCGTTATTTAGGAATTATGTTTGCCTGTGAGTAACAGAGATTGCCCCCTTTAGCAAATTGTGATGCTGCTCTAGCAGCTGAACATTCTTGGTGATCAGGTTCATTTTGTATTTTTGTTCTCCTATTTCAGTTAAGATTGTTGCTAAAATTCTAATCATTAAGACTAGGTTCTAGGCAGGAAATTAGAGGATCTTTGGTATAAAATAGTAATCATATTAGTAAAGTGAAAGGGAAGAATGGATATTGGGTAAACACTCATAGCAGGCTTTGCCATAGGGACACACACAGAAGGTATCTTTTATTATTATCTTTTATTGTAAATTTCTGACTTCCCCTCTGTTAGAAGATAAATATACATAGAAAGAAAAGCTAAAGAATTGGAAAAAAGAACCTATATTCAAAACCTAAACTCCTACTAGCCAAATTGTTAGTATTTTGGTGTATTTCTGCTCCCTTTTAAGAATTTTTGGTGTTGGGATTTTACTGTAATTTCATTTTTTAATGTAGTTTGTTTCATCAACAAATATTTGATAATAGCTGCTATCATACCCTCTAATATTTTAGAGTCTGCTCTTTTCTGACAAATGCTAATAGAGTACTGTAAGTACAGCTTTTCCAATTGTCTCAGCTCCGTGTGCCTCCTCCACGTCTTCTTGCTCTTCATGCTTCTTCCTTCTCCACGTCCTCCCCAGCTTCATCTCCCTGCTTAGCTCCACCCTTCCTCAGGTGGGTCAAGGAACCTGGAGCCTCCCTTTTCCATGGGGACCGTCCTGTTAGAGTAATTCCTTTTAAATATATTTTCTTATTGAGGTAATGTTACGGAGCAGCCCCGATATAAAAATAGGTTGCCTGGCCATGGGTCCTCACCCGCGCTTAAAAGGGACTTATTTATACTCCACTACGGGCACACACAAAAAGGTTAATAAAAGGTTTATTTACAAGGGAAAGGGAAATGAGGAAATGTACAACTCAGGAGAAGATAGGGAAATAAAGTCTTTAATGCATCCTACCCGATCCGCCGACCTGGAAACCTGGAAATCCGCACTACGAGAGCTGGCCAAGCCCTGCGAGCTGGCGGAGAGCCAAAGAGGGACCAAACCTGGCTGCTTAACCCCACCCTCAGGTTCCAGCAACCTTCCCTTTGGTGGTGATGGGATTTGTCTCTCCCAATGTCTTTTGACTTTGGTCTGGAGTGGGGGTGGAGTCCACAAAGCCTGTATGGAATTAGCTTTAGGACATCCTTTTCCCCCTAACAATTACATTCGTTACTATATGTGGTTCAGAGGCATGGGATCACACCTATACGAAGTACATTGAACACAAATTGTAGAATCATTCTCTGGCTTTAGACTTTAAGTTGCTTCTGATTATTTACTGATATAAATAATTGTAGTGTTCTGGAACCAAACCTACACTCAGAGGTGTGCCTCTGCCTACTTTAGTAGGAAGTAACAAATAGAACAAATTCTCTTTGTTGGTATTCTCAGTTGTACTAGGCATTATCTTTAAAAATCTTTGGCATTTGAAGGGGTAATTTTGGTAATCTGAAATGGGGTAATACAGCTTTTTTTTGAATTTGCATTTCTTTTATTTTTAGAAAATTGTAGTCACTTAATGGAGAACTTGAGAGTGGGAAGTAGGGGCACCAGATTCTGGCCAAAACTCACTTTTAAATCTCCAAGTTCACTTAACTCATTCGTCTATCAGACATTGCAGTTTTGGTTCTTATTTTCAATGCTGCCAAAGCCTGTCCAACCATGCCAGCGTTGTTCTCGGATCATACCTTCAGGCACTACGCTTACCTCCGAGACAGCCTCTCTCATCTTGTTCCTGCCTTGAGGGTATGTTGAAAATATCTTTTGTCTTTGCTTTTGGGTTTTTTAAAAAAAATTTTGGTACTTTGTGGTTGTTAAACTGCAGAAGCACACTTTGTATTCTCTGAAAACATATGCATTCATTCTCTTTCCCTCTTGGGATTTCTCCTATTGTTTTGTAATTTTGCTTCTGTATCCTTTACCTTTTAGGAAGATTCACTAAAAAGAAAAATAAGATTCATTGATTATGTTATGTTGATTCTCAAGTTTATTTTTAATAATAAGCCATTATTTTTAAAAAGTAGTGATATAGAAAGAAAATTATTTAAAAATGAACTATGATGATAATAACATTTATTGAGTGCTAACTATGTGTAAGCACTTTTCTCAGCTCTTAATTTGTATTAACACATTCCTGCATAGTAACTCTAAATTATTTTATTTAGAATGATATATACACACACACAAATTATGGCTAGAAAACTTAACCCATATAGAAGATACAAAATTAAAAGCAAAATCCTCTTTTCTGTCCTCCCCCATTGCTTTCTTAAAATGTAATCACTTTCAACCCAAGAACAAGAATTATAATTATCATCATATAAAATATTTTTAAAGCATGCTATTTAAATTTGTTTGGGAAGAAGTATTCACTCATATGAAGTAAAAAATCAAAGTTTAGGGGCCTCCCTGGTGACACAAGGGGTTAAGTCTCAGCACGATGAAGCTTTTGGCAGCCACTGCAGCATGATGAGTTAAATCCCTGGCCAGGGAGCTACCACATGGTGCAGCAGACCTCTCTTGACTAGCCCACTGCTCCCCTCAGCAGTGTATTTCAGTCAGTCCACCTGTTCTGTTCCCCACTCTGTGGTGAATTCTCTCATCCCCCAACTCCGCACCTCTGGCCTACACCCCAGTTATTGGATGCATAAATAAAATAAATCTTTGGGGGAAAAAAATTGAAGTTTAAAAATGAATGTGAAAACAGTTTATTCTTAGTCTTATTTCTACTATTAGCCCATTTGTTTAATTTACCAATAGAAAATAATATACCATTATCTTTTCTTTTTCTCCTTGCAGCTTGTGGTTGTATTGGGTGTTTATTCTCAATCATATTCCCTTTTTCTCCCCCTTCCCCTCTCAGTGACATTGGGGTAGGAGACAAAGTTTATTTACATCATCACCTGACCTTTTTTCTCTTTTCTTGGTCTGGCTCACATTTTTTTTCTGGTTTTTGGTGTTTCCAAAACTCGGGTCACAAAATTTGATGGCAACGCCATCCGCTGTGTTTGCTCAGTTACCAGGTAGAAAGCTAGCGTCATCAGCCGTTGCCCCCAACATCGCCCCTCAAGAGGATCCTTCCCATCAGTTCCTGCAGCAGAGCCTTGAAAGGGTGTACAGTCTTCAGCATCTGGACCCTCAGGGGACTCAGGAACTGCTGGAATTCACCATTAGGTGAGGTGATGATCTCTTTCCTTCGAAGTTAACATTGTTGCTGTACTCTGCTTGCTCTGTGGATTTCCGGTGTTGGTCGACTAGTTTTTGGGACACCTGGTTTTATGATCAAAATTTTAATATTTGTCTTAGGTTATGGTTTCAGCTTATTACAAAGAAAAGCTCTTTGTGTTCATTGCCAGATTAATGATTAGTACAAAACTAGAAAGTTACAAAAAGCTGTTTTTATTTTTCTTTCCTTGTATTTTAGTTAGAATAAGTCACGGAAAATGCAGAGTAACCATGGCTTAAACAGAAGGAAAGATTAATTCTCTCTTGCGGGCAGGACAGAACCAAGAAGATTATCAGGGGCTTAGGCTCATTCTTTCTTATTTCTCTATCTTCTGCATCAAGAGGCCTCTGCCTAAAGATGGAAACTCTTTAACTATCTCTGCTGTATTCTAGCCTGTAGGAGAAAGGAAACAGCAGGAGATCATTTCTACACCCTTGTAAAGATACTTACCAAAAGTTATGTATTTTAATTTAATTTATATCCCATTGACTAGAACTCATATCACATGGCTCTATCCAGCTGCAGGGAACTAGGAGATGTAGGTAATCTTTATTCTGGGTGCTCAGTGCTTAGCTAACATTTGATAACTCTACTACTCTGGAAGAAAGAGAGAATGTTAACTAGCAAACCACCCTGTCAGGTTTTATTGAGATGACCTGCATGATAGTAAAAGAATTGAAGTCTGTTTGTCTTTAGCAAAAGCATTATCTTTTGTAAAAAAGCATTATCTTGGGCCTCCCGGTGGCGCAGCGGTTGAGCGCTGGATTGCGAAGCTGCCCGCGGCCTCTGCAGCGCCGGTTCGATCCCCGGCTGCTCCCCGGCCACCAGAGGAGGGTCCCACATGGCGCGCAGACCTCTCCTGCCGCCCGCTGCTCCCCTCAGCAGTGTACTTCGGTCCTTCTGCCTGCTCTGCTCCCCGCTCTGGCTCTGGTGAATTCTCTCACCCTCCCGCGCTTCTGACTGTACCCAGTGCTTGTATAAATAAATAAAAATAAATCTTAAAAAAAAAAAAAAAAAAAAAAAAGCATTATCTTATTTCATAAATAAGGTTTAACTGAAACAGCTTCATTCACTCATTTAACTTTTATCTATGATTGTTTTAGTGACTCAGTGAGACAGTGGAATAGGTGCCACTGAGATCCTTTGTGCTGCAAAGCTTAAAATATTTGCTAACTTGACCCTTTAGCAGAAATAATTTGCTGACCCTGAAGTGATGCCTCAAGTACATTTTCTTTTCTGCTCCCTTCCCAAAGTGTTTTGTTTTGGAGGCCAGTATCTGAAATTGTTGGCACTTTGCCAGGAAAATAAGACACTTCCTGACTTGGCTGTCCTTAAATAAACATCTAGGTTTTGTCCTTGACAGTTTGATCTTGTTGACACTAAAACAAGTAGAAAATGCACAAAAGCAAACCAATTGGTCACCAGTGACAATGCTGGCTACTAGTAGGTGCTCAGTAACACTGTTGGTTTGAGTCGCCTTCATGATCTTTGTTTTATAAGGTGACAGTCCTCTGGGCTTTGGTGGATCAACCACTGTGGTCAGTCCTGGGCATCATGATTCTAACTTAAGTGACTTCTGAGGAGTGTGGCCAGGATGGTGAAAGATCTGGAAAGGAAAACAGATGGCGCATAGTTATTGATGGCTACTATGTTTTACAAACATTACTGTAGTTAGAGGCTGTTAACCTGTTACAGGTGGAAATTTGGGGCAGTAAAAACTTGCTAGGAGGTAGCACAATTGGAATCATAATCTAGCTTTGTCTGACTCTAAGACTGATGCTGTGTTATATGTAGCAGTGAAGGGGTTCTTGAGTCCAAGTGGGCATTAGATCGTATGACCCCTAAGGTTTTCAGAACTTATGTTTTCCATAGTTGTTGAAAGTGAAATGTTAGTGTTTCATACAGAAGATATTCTGATTAGGGCTGGGACCATTTACCTGTTTTTACTAGTATAAAACAAACTTCTTCGTCATACGCATTACCTTTAGTTGAGTCTGTGCAACCATTTAACCAAATTCTTGCCTGTACAAAGTTTGCTGTGGTTCAGTGAGGGTTCTAGGACATGATTTTTTGTTTCTGGAACTTGATATAACTACTTTGTCTTTGCCACTGTACCATGAGTGGAGCTCAGTAAATATTTGTGTAACACGCTAGTTATGATGGCTCCTGGACACATTTAAGATTTTTATAGATGGCATTTTCTTCTGGTCATACCTCACTTCCAGGCATAGCAATCTAATTTTTTTTTTTTTTTTTTTTTTGGTAAGACTCTTATCCTTGATCATAGCAAGTGCTTCTGTCTATCAGGTGCCTGTTATACACTACATACTCAGTCTTCTTAGTGTATGTTCTCTCACGGAATTTGAAAACCTATGGAAATCACTCCATAATTACCATGAGTGAGATAACAAACCTGGAGAGGAATCTGGGTTTGACTCATTTGTTACATGTTTTTTGAGTATCCATCAGATGCCCAGCATTGTGCTTGACAATAGCACATAAGATAATCTGCTGTGAGGGATCTTACAGCCTAGTTTGGAAGTACTTAGGTAAACAAGAAATGCAAGGATATGCTTTCCACACTCCAGTGTAGTAAGTACTGGGTTTTCTAGGAGAGTAGAAGGAAGCATCTAACCTTTCCTGGATTGGCCTATGCATTGACCTCAGGTGGTAAAGGAAGAGGAAAATCAAGGACTATGAACAGCAAAGTCCTAGACTAGAACATTAGCTTTCCTAGTCTTCCCATTTGGTCCCTTGCTTTTTCTGCTTAACAGTTTCTATGATGTAAAATATGTAATATAAATAACATTTTGAAACCAAAGGACTTGATTCAGGTTTTAGTTTTATCGCTTCCTAAGTCCATAATCTTGGACCTCAACTTCCTCATCTGTAAATTGAGGATATTGTGTAATGCAGAGGACTGCTTAAAGATTATTAAAATATGTGGAGAGCATTTTGAGAATACTTATTTATATAAAATTATTGGGCATTTATTTTTTTAAGATATAAATCCATTTGTTACTTATTTGATACAATGGATATGCTGCTGAATTTAAGTAAATTCAACCCAAACTTTAGAAATATAATTATGTTAGGGCCTCCCCGGTGGCGCAGCGGTTGAGCGCTGGGTTGTGAAGCTGCCCGCGGCCTCTGCGGCGCCGGTTCGATCCCCGGCTGCTTCCAGGCCACCGGAGGAGGGTCCCACATGGAGCGCAGACCTCTCCTGCCGCCCGCTGCTCCCCTCAGCAGTGTACTTCGGTCCTTCTGCCTGCTCTGCTCCCCGCTCTGGCTCTGGTGAATTCTCTCATCCTCCTGCGCTTCTGACTGTACCCAGTGCTTGTATAAGCAAAATAAACAAACAAACAAACAAATAAATAAAACATGCCTCTATAATAAATAAATAAATAAAAGTGAACGAAGGATGCATTTCTGCTATCCTTCGTTCACTTTAAAAAAAAAAAAAAAAAAAAAAGAGGCGCGCGGACCTCTCCTGCCGCCCGCTGCTCCCCTCAGCAGTGTACTTCGGTCCTTCTGCCTGCTCTGCTCCCCGCTCTGGCTCTGGTGAATTCTCTCACCCTCCCGCGCTTCTGACTGTATCCCTTGCTTGTATAAAGAAACAAACAAACAAATAAATAAATAAATCTTAAAAAAAATATTAAAAAAAAATTATAAAAAAAAAAAGAAATATAATTATGTTAATTCATTGGTGGTAAGAGGATATCATCTTTTAAGGAACACTGTAGCCAGTTGTGTACCCTTTTGAATAATAAACTAATTTCATAGTTAGTATTTTCTATGTTGATATGTTAAAGTGCTGTTACTGGGAATATACATTATCGTTACAAAAAAACACATCACATTAAAGTGTTCCATAATAGAGAGCTGTTCTTTCCAAGTTAAACAGCTCATTTGAATTTATAATGGGGCTTCATTTATTTGGAATTGATAAAATTTTTTTTTCCTTATGGGAATGTTTTTGCACACCAATTTTAAAGAACATGGAACTTTCTCATTAAATTATTCAAATCTTCCATTTACTGTGCAACTTTTACTGTATCTAAGGAATCATATTTGTTTTGTAGTCTGTAGTCCAGTAACTTCAGAGGTGGAAATAAAATGTAATTTTTAATCATCTGAGTGCAAGGTTGATGATAGTTTTTGAAAAGCAGTCAGGACTTTGTACTCATCTAGCATTCTTTAGTCATTCTACCAAACCACTAAGCGATATTAAATATATATTCGATGTTTAGAGATTGTAAAAGGTTGAAATTGTTTAGTCATAAGCAATGTTTAATTTATGTACATGAGTCTTTTTGACTGCCTTTCAATGAGTTTTAAAATTACCTAATTCAGCCTGTTGTGTAAACTTAAAAAATGGTCACAATATATACAAACTTGTTTTCTTAGGCTATTTTTAAAATGTTACTTCATGTGCACTAAGGAATGCCAAAATGTATATTCCTGCCAAGGGTTTCTGCCAGAGGACATATGTAGAAATGTGATTAATTGTATCTGGTTTTGAATCAGCATTGGTCTCATCTGTATTTGATGTAGTTCGTAAACATATGAAAGGAGTTTAATAGCAATAAATTAATTAAATGCAATAAAAAAATTTAAAAAATTCTTGAGAGTAAGACAGACCTGAGTTCAAGGCCCATTTTTGCCAATGGGACCATGGGCAGACTACTTCAACTCTGATCTTAGTTTCATTCTCAGTGAAACAGTATTAATTGCAATTCACATTGTACAGACTGAATGATTAAACTCAAGTGAGGAAACACGTAGCACAGTACAGTGTACATAGAAGTGCATTTGGTACCTTTCTTATCTCATTGAAGAGTCCATGGCCTTTCGGATGCCTAAGAGGAGGCTTCCTAGTGATTGTGAACATAAAGAGATACAGAGAGGAAACCCTGGAACATTGAGCATTTTGCCCAGGACTAGCAGTTTCCATCTTTTTTTTTTTTTATCCAAAACTTGTTTATTAGGATGGTTTTTCATTCATCTTGATTCAGGGTGCTTTTAGTGCTGCTTCCATCTGAAGGAGCATCCTTCTGTAAGCCTTGCTTTTCCTCCTGTAGGCTGGCAGAGGACAGTGGAGCAGCCAACACACAATACTACCGTTTGTGCATGGCTAAAGACGGTGGTGATTTTATAGCATCCTGGGCATTTCACATCCATGAAATAGGAATTGGGGCTCTGCACCAGGCGCTTCTTCTTGTGTTTCCTCTTCTCCTCTTCTGGAGAGGGATGAAGGAGATCCTTTGCAAGAGGCATGTTCTCGTGGGGAGGTCGTCACTGCCGGAAAAGGCCAGTTTCCATCTTTATTTGTGTAGTAGTTTGGATTTCCCATGGCTAATTGGCTGTCATCTTGTTCTATGCAATTCAAAACATTGAGTAACTTAATACCTGGAGACAGTCTGCTAATGTATAGTCAGTCAGCTGGTCAGTGCTCTCTATAATTATAACAGAAGGCAGGATCTTGGAGAGGAAATACTTCAGCAATAAAATTAGTCAGGGCTGTTCTTTACAAGACAGACATCAGAGATAGGAAAGGGAGACCAGCTGGCCCCCATAATAGCACTTCACAGGTGTGTTTAAACAGTACAGGGGTTTATCTTTAATTGTGCAGGATTCCCACATACAAGCAGATTCTCCAGGACTAGCTCAAACCATTAAATCTCACAAGAAATGATGCAAAAGTCATAGACCCCAAAGTCTTCAATCACTTTGGTAAAAATTCACTCTGTGCCCTTTCCTGGGCTTCTCTCTTAAGGTATCAAGGTCCCTGGGTGGCAACATTAGCTAGCAGAAAGTCACATGAGATTAGAGGGAGGGACTTAGCTTGATGGACAGTTTTGTTCTGGCTATATGACACCTGTTCTGTTACGCCAGCCCTAAAACAGTTAATTTCCCTAATGACTCAAATCTTTAGGTCTCCTACAGCTATCATTTCTATGTTGCAAAACAAATTTTGTTGCAACCATTAAAAAACAGGGTACCTGTCTATGAATGCTTTCCAATTGTTAGGAATCCCCTCCGCCACACATACACACACTCTCCTCCCAAAAAAAAAGAAAGGAAAAACAATAATTTTTGTGCATATATAGCTTTTCTCTGGAAGAACTCAAAAGAAATTGGCAATGGTGATTGCCTCTGGGAAGGGTATACTGATTAGCAGGGCACAGGTATAGGAAGATGGATTAATTTAGTTGTATATCCTTTAATATGTTTTAAATTCTACACTTTATCAATGTAATATTAGAGTTAGGTATGAATTACCTATTCAAAAAGTAAAACATTTTAAATCATCATTAATCCCCACCCCCAACATAACTTTTACTTTTCTGTGCCACTTTCTATTTTCTTATCCATGAGCAGATATGTTTTATATGGTTGCAGTCACTTTATCTATTCCTCTATCCAGTTAGGATGCTTTTATTTGCAAGTATCAGGAAACCTTACCTCAGACTAGCTCACAATGGCTGTTTATTCATAGGAACAGAAATAAGAGGCATTTCTAAGTATGGTATGGTCAGGTACCTCATATTAAGAACTAAGAACCCTATTTCTCTCTGGGTTTTCTTTATCCTCAGTATTTGCTTTATTCCAAGGCCTCTCCTCTTTTAGAGTTCCATTATGGCTGCCAGTAGTAATCAGGGCTATAAGCGTTCTTGTTTAATCTAGTGAGAAATAGATTATGTGTGTGAGAGTGTGTGAATGAGAGAGACAGATCAAGAGAGAGAGAAAGAGACAGACAGATCACCACACCATCAGAATTGCCCCAAGCTTGGAATATAAGTCCTTCCATGAGGATTGATAAGGCCGACAGTTCACATAACCAGTGCTTAGTCCAGTCAGATTCTAGCTGTTACTGGGTTGGTGGCGCCTTCCCTTGAACAGATTCAGGGTTTACTTTAGTTAGAAAGGAAGAAGTGGAGAATGTCTAACTGCATAAGAGCCAGCAGTCCACCAGGATACCTTAAAAATACTTTTTTTTTTTTAAATGATTTAGTTATTTATTTATACAAGCACTGGGTACAGCCAGTGCACGGGAGGGTGAGAGAATTCACCAGGGCCAGAGCGGGGAACAGAACAGGCAGACTGATGAAGTACACTGCTCAGGGGAGCAGCGGGCGGCAGGAGAGGTCTGTGCGCCATGTGGGACCCTCGCTGATGGCTGGGGATCGAACTGGCGCTGCAGAGGCTGCAGGCAGCTTCGCAGCCCAGCGCTCAACCGCTGCGCCACCAGGGGAGGCCCTTAAAAATACTTTTTTTCTGATTATATAGAAAGTACTTGTCCATTGTATAAACACTTGGAAAATAAAGCATAGCTGGGAGAGGGCACCAAAAAGCACCCTAATGACACTATCCCAAAAACTATGTTGCTGTGTTTTTACATAGTTGAGATCTTACATCTTACCACTATTTTACATCCTGGTTTTATACTTTTACACTGATTAGGTATACAAGAATTATAAGTTCTTTTACCATTGAATATTTAAGTAATAGATTTTACTGAATAGTCCACACAAAAATGAATTTCCTGAGGCATAAAATATTTCATTTCTGTTGACTATTTCTTAGAATTACTTCTCAGTATTAAAACTAAGGATCAAAGTATTTGTCCATATGTGTGACTTATTTGTAACATAATACGGTATTACTTTCCAAAGAATTATATCAGCTTAAACTGCTATCAAAGTGTGAGTGAACCAATTTCATTATAACCACACCAGCATTGGGTGCTGTCATTTAAATTTTTATGACCTTTTTCCTCATTGTAAAATGATAAAATGTTTTGACATGATCTTTATATTGGTGTCATTATTTTTATCCTATGTTTGACTTGTGGCTTATTCACTACAGGGATCTACAAAGACTTGGAGAACTTCAATCTGAATTAGCAGGAGTAGCTGACTTCTCTGCTACTTACCTTCAGTGTCAACTTCTTCTCATCAAGGTTGGTTTGGATCTGTTATATTCATGATTATGTTCTGTAATCTTAAGCATGTATTTTAACAGACCCAGCAGCGTTTGAGGCCGTAAATGGAAAAATTTATGGCCTTAGACAGCTACTTAGCAATGGAAAAATTTTGTACTCTGTGGTGTAATTCATTTGCCTCTAATTAAAGAATGCTTAACTCATCTAGGAACTTGAATTTTTTTTAATTGGGGGAATTCTTTCATAATTGTGTAATTAGAATAACTAAGTATTTTAATTTTTATATACTGTTTTCTTAAAATGCTAATGCTAATTTTAGTTTGTCAAAGTCAAATGATTCAAAGGTTGATCTCATTGCTCTTAAAAGGGTCAACCTCCTCATAATTCATACTGGGTAGTCAGATTAGCAGTTTATATACTTACGAAATTGGTACCCCCAAAATTGTTCTACTTTGCTGAGTTGAAAACCAGTTAAACTTTCAGCTTCTGCAGCAGAGTTTTGTTATAAATTTAGGCTCGGGATTTAGGAAAATCCTTACTTTTGGTAAGTCTTATCTTGGCTTTAGTGCCAACCGTTGTTAATCTTCAAAAGTAGTTTTTGACAAAAATTAGAATGAATGGAGGGGTCAGAAATTATTTCTCATTTTAAGATGCAAGAGCATAGGGCTGTGCCACTATGTTGTATACACGTGAAAGGTGGGTGTGTTCACTGAAGAGAGCTGAGAGGAAAACAGCTCTTCTTGGGCTAGAGAGTCAAATATTTATAGTTGAGATATAGAATATTTCCGTTATCCCAAAAAGTTCCTTCATGTCTCTTTGCAAAGTTGTATGGTTTTTCTAAGCTTTTTTGAAATAGGGCTGATGATAGCTCTATCCTTTCAGTACAGGTAAGGGTCGGTAACAATTTTTGTGAAACCCCTTGACCTGGTGTCTGGAAACAGCAAATGAGTGCCAATGTTGGTCTCCTTCTTTCTTCCTTAGCTTACTGTCTTCTCCATAGGAAGACCTTTAAAAGGAATCCACTTTTCTACAGTAGCAAAAGAAGGGTGAGGAAAAGAAAAGAGATTATTTCTAGAAAGAGGTGCAGTGTAAGGGACCCAGACTTAGAATCTGAGGAAGGCATGTGTTTGATAACAAGGGAAGAGCAGCTTCCTAGGTTGCGTATTCACCCCTTGAGCACCAGGGACTCCCTGAAGCAGAAGTTTAGATGAAAGATGGGGGCTATGAGAGATGGAAAGTAAAATCTGTGGCTCTTTGGGATAGTGAATATAGAGAGACTGAGAGATGGAGCCGTCTAGGAAAACTCCTTGATTTCTAGTTTGGGTATTTTGGTAAAGTGATGAGTTATTTAATGGATAGGAGCATGAGGCAAAAAATATAAAGAGCCACTGTTAAGGAAAAAAGGGTCTAGATGGCTTAAGGTGGTATCCAGTGTCTCTGGGAAAAAGGAGAACAAAAAACTTCAAAAGCTGGCTTACCTAGACATTCTGGCAAAGCCTGCATGACTCCTGCACTCTGCTTGCAAGCTGTAATCTGGGGCTTACAACCTTTGAATCAGGAATTGGATTTGAATGAACAGGAGTCCATTTAACTCAAACCATTGGTTTCTTCCTTATCCACAATAGGCAGGGCTTATTTGGCATAAAAGAGGAAATCCAATCATAGTAGATTTTCAGAACAAAACAGGTGATATGCTAGTCTTTGTGACTCCTATGTTCTGTCCTTTCCTGATGTGTCTCTGTAGGCCTTGCAGGAAAAACTCTGGAATGTAGCCGCCCCTTTGTATTTGAAACAGAGTGATTTGGCTTCAGCAGCAGCAAAACAGGTAAGCTTATTGAGACCTTCTCCTCAGATACATCTCTGTGTAGAAATTGTTTCATCCAGGTCAGAGCCAGAGGCCTTCACATTACTCCATGCCTCTGCTGTGTTATCCCTAATTTTAACTTGTGACAGAAATTAGTGATATGAAAAGCAACATAATTAGGGGATATGGCATTGGTTTTGGAGTTAGGGGACCTGGTCCCTAGTCCCAGCTTTGCTTATAATTTGCTGGGTGATACCTTGTAGCTTACTTAGCCTCCCTGAATTTTTTCCTCTTCTGTAAAAATATAGCAGTTAAAATTTTTTTTAGCGCATTTTATCTTTTTAAAAAAAAAAAAAACACTTTTTGGAAAAAAGTGCTATTTGTTTTGCAAAATTTCCCATATCATTGTTTTTTTTTTCTCAAATTGTATCCATGAGTTTTCCATTTTCTCTATTTCCTGTACATTTTTAGATAGATCAAATAAAATTTTTTTCTCTGTCATTTTTTTTTTCCCTTCACCAAATCACCCATGCCCATACCTCATGTGCATCCCTCCGTCACCCCCTCCACCCTTTTCCCCCATCCCCTCTGGTAACGCCTGTCTTCTTTTTGCCGAGTCCAAGTTTTATTCCTTCTGTTGTTTATGTATGAATTGTTTCTTGGGTATTTAAATTCCACAGATGCGTGAAACCATCTAAAATCTTTCACTTTTGACTGATTTCACTTAGCATAATCTCCTTGAGGTCCATCCATTTTGTCCCAGATGCTACTGTTTCATCTTTCTTCACAGTTGTATAATATTCCATTGATATTCTCTATTCATTTGTCTGTTCTCAGGTACTTGGATTGGTTCTATGACTTGGCAATACGGCAGTTAAATTAGATAATTTCTAAGACTCTTGTGTTCTAAAATACTATCATCTGCAGTGCCGGTTCGATCCCCGCCGGCCGGTGAGAATCCCACATGGTGCAGCAGACCTCTCCTGCCGCGCCCGCTGCTCCCCTCAGCAGTGTGTTTCGTCAGTCTACCTGTTCTGTTCCCCGCTCTCTCTCTCTGGTGAATCCTCTCACCCTCCCGCGCATCTGGCCTGTACCCCAGTTCTTGTATTAATAAATAAATCTTAAATAAAAAAAATAAAATAAAATACTATCACATTCAGATATATTAAAATCCATTAAGTGTTATCATGACCTTTCATCTGAAAATGTAACTGAATTTTGAGGTGGTGGTTTATATTTTTAACCTGTACCATTTTTTGAATATCAAAATGTCCTTATGTTTCGCATTAGTTTATTAAGTAATATTTAATTTTATTTACCTTAAGTTTATTTCTTTTTTACTTTGAGACGGTTCCTTTTATTTTGAGGTATTAGGATTTGGTAAACTCTTGTGGGTCATGTCTTTTGGGTAGTAAATCTGTATGTCACCCAATGATTATCACCTACTAGAGAGCTAATGATGGTGATTATGATTGTTTCATTATACTTAATGATACCAATTTGGTTTTAATTCACTGTCACAGTAACACCATAAGACAGGAATACTGGGCCTCCCCGGTGGCGCAGTGGTTGAGCGCTGGGCTGTGAAGCTGCCCGCAGCCTCTGCAGTGCCGGTTCGATCCCCGGCCGCCGGGCTAGGGTCCCACATGGCGCACAGACCTCTCATGCCGCCCACTGCTCCCCTCAGCAGTGTACTTCGTCAGTCTACCTGCTCTGCTCTCCCCTCTGGCTCTGGTGAATTCTCTCACCCTCCCGCACTTCTGACTGTACCCAGTGCTTGTTAAATAAATAAATAAATCTTAAAAAAAAAAAAAGACAGGAATACTATTAAATCCACTTTACACATGAGACAATTAAGGCTCAGCAAGATTAAATAGTAAAGTCAGGACTTGAGCCCAGGTCCTCTGATACCGAGAGTCTTTTTTTTAATTCCATTACATGGCCTGACCAGGGAGTGGTAAGAGTTAGGAAGAAAGGGAGGAAGAGAATTACCGTTGCTGTGTGCCAGACACTGTGCTAATCCCTTCGCAACCCCAATTAATCCTTTAAATTTTATGATGTTGGTGCTCTTTCTTCCTTATATACAAGGAGGGAAATTGAGGTGACTTGTAATTAAGCTACTTTTATTATTAGTTGTAGGGGAGCCTGCAGTCATTTCTCTGACCCACAAAGCCTTCAAAGGAAGGCAAACCCAGAAGGGGAAGAGAAGCATCATTTGGATGGGAGTGTCCGATTTGGATGGAATAGAGCAAAAGCTTGTAAGAAGGTGCAGTGGGCCTGAACTGAGGTCATAGATATTATTTTCTACACTCCATCCCCAAACTCCCTCTGACAGAACCATACTGTAGAACAGTCAGTCCAGATGACTAACAGTGGTTAATGGCTCCTAATGCTAAAGTCTTGAGCATTTTTCCTGGGATTTGGGTTTCCATATATAGGGTATGTCCATTTGTTCCCACAGCACAGTGAATTGGTTTAGAGCAACAAGCAATGCTTCACAATTTTATCAACGATTAAACTTTATATGTTTATATTATTATCGACTAAAATGATTTTTTAATTGACAAAATAATTTCTACTTTCAGAAGACATGCTATATTAATTTCTCTCAACACTTAATAGTAATTTCTCTCAATTTTACTAATCTCTCTCAACATCGGCACTTAATCTCAGGTCAGAATTAAAACATAGGCATTAAAAAAACAATTCAATTAAGAGTTTCCTCTTAGAATTCTACGCTGCTCTGAAGACTATCATGATGTATTTACTGTCTGCTAATTACTGTTTCCTTAGATCATGGAAGAGACCTACAAGATGGAGTTCATGTACAGTGGTGTGGAGAATAAGCAGGTGGTGATTATACATCACATGAGACTTCAGGCCAAAGCCCTGCAACTTATAGTAACAGCACGAACTACTCGAGGGTAAGGTGTGCTGTTGACCAAAGAGCACAGTACTTTCAAATGCATTTAGACTTCTCACCAAGGTTAATGATAAGTCTTAGAAAGACTAGCTAAGGCTAGCTAAGGGATGTGACATCAGTCAGTTTTTTCACATATTCTAAATTGTATTCTTGGATCAGATTAGAATTTTGAAAAAACCCTGCAGTGGCTCTCTGTTGTCTACAACACAACACAGGACCTCATCTGGCACAAGGACTTTTTCTCTAGCCCTTTATAGTTTTCTTTATGAATTTGGGGCCAAGAATCACCTTTTCTCTTCTGCAGGAACTAGTACGCAAGTTCTCATCCAGGCAGTAAAGACAAATTAAAAGAATATACTGTGCAGTGAGACCACCATGTTCAAATCCTGACCTCTCTACTTACCAGCTGTTTAATTACACTTTTTTTTTTTTAGCCTTTTTGTACCTTGTTTCCCTGTCTATAGAATGAGAATGAGCATCTACCTCATGATATATCTGTGAAGAACAAATGGGAAAATACATGTAAAATCATGGTATTTGGGTCATAGGAAGAACCAAGTATAGTGGTAACTATTGGATTTTTCTGATAATGAGAATTGCCATAGTTCATTGACTCTAAAAATGTACTTCTGAAAAATTTCCCTTTTCTGAAGTCAGATATTTTGATGGTGTGCTATATAGTTTGAAAGTCTTTGTTTTTGATGTTCATAAAATAAAAGTACATCTTAAGAATGATGGCATAGTTCTGATGTAATATTGTATTTAGGTAACTCATTGCTAGATCAAAGGCACATTTGATGCTCACTTCAGCAGTTGTGTCAACCTAAAGTGGTAGAGAGAAATAAAAGAGTATTTAACTAATTGCTGAAAAATACTATATCAGAAAGAACATTTTGTATATTATTTTATATCTTCATATATGTAGACAGTGACTTGGTAAACCTGAAAAACTCAGGTGGTGATTTGATCTTAGTAATATCCATAGTTCCATTTAATAAATGTTTACTCTTTGCTGTATGCCAGTCACAGCTAAGAAAAAAATAGGTGCTTGTGATGACATCTAGACTTTTTTATTTAAAGAAAATAGGTATGTTTTTCAGTTTACATATTGCTGCTGTAAAAACATATTGCAGATTAAGAAAAGGTTTCCCAGTAAACTTCCCCTTCTGAAACAGCTTTGGTAGACTTTTCCCAATACAGATCAACATGTGGAGATTATAAATGTGTATATTATAATATACTTTGCTGTTCTTCCTCCTCTTCATTTCATCCAACAATATATTTCATCTTCCTGTGTCATTGTGTAAAGATTCTTTTATGTTTGTTTGGTCTTTGTTCATGCTTTATTATTATATATCTTCCATTTGTATGCATTATTGTTTATTTTCTTTCTGGATTTTTGCTGGATTAATTATTTTCTTTGTGTCTTTCTTCTGGAGGTTTGAAATTTGTTTACCCTAAGTCTAATCTATTCAAGTAAAAGGCAGTAAAACCATGATTAAGAGGGCCATGGTGCTTCATTGCTTGGGTTCAGTTCTTGACGCCACCATTTGATAATTTAATGACCTTGGACAAGTTACTTAAGATTTCTGTGTCTCAGTTTATCCCCATTAAGTTAATATGGGATGATTCTAGTACTTGCTTCTCCCTCAGAGATATAGTAAGAATTATTGACTTATTGTTTGCAAAGCCCTTAAAATACTTCTGACACATTCAGATTAAATGGATGATAAATGTTGTGTAAATATATTTGTACTAAACATCTTGAACTTATATGTGTCAGTATAAAAATACAGAATTAATGATCACCTCTATCAAGGTCACCTCAGTTCAAAATGAAAGCGTTAGGCAGCTTTCATTTCATTGTCTCATAATATCCAACTTGGTATTTAGTTTCAACTTACTACATTTTTAAATATTTCTCATTTTAAGACTCTATTCTTAAAGTATACCTTCTTAAAAGAATATTTATCCTGGGCCTCCCCTGGTGCTACAGCAGTTGAGCGCTGGGCTGCGAAGCTTCCCGCAGGCTCTGCAGCGCCGGTTCGATCCCCAGCCACTGGCGAGGGTCTCACATGGCGCGCAGACCTCTCCTGCTGTGCTCGCTGCTCCCCTCAGCAGTGTATTTTGTCTGTCTGCCTGTTCTGTTCCCCGCTCTGGCTCTGGTGAATTCTCTCACCCTCCCGCGCTTCTGACTGTACCCAGTGCTTGTATAAATAAATAAATAAAATCTTTAAAAAAAAAAAAAAAGAATATTTATCCTTTATAAATACTTCATCAAAATTATTTAGCTCAACTTGTCCACCACTATTCTTACCTCAATTTCCTTTTAAATTCTTATTTTTTAATTCACTACATTCTCTAATAATTATTTTTTCAGAATAAGTATATAAGAAGTATACCCATTGAGTCCTGGTAGTACTGCCTTTCTTTTGCTCTCATCGCTCATACATAAGTGGAATTCTTTCAAAAGTCTGCAAATAATGCTGTGTTGCCTTTTAGTATTTAATGTTAGGATGTCTGATGTCAGTGTGGTTCTCTTTCCTTTGTAGGTAGCTTATTTTTCCTGGCTCAAAACTATAAACTTTTTCTTTTTAGAATTCAGAAATTTCACCAGGATATGTCTAGGCATGTGTTTCCTTTCAATATTCTTACTGACCTTCAGTGGGACTTTGAAGTCTCAATTTTGTTTTTAGTGCAGAGATTTTTCCCCTTTCATTATTTCTTTAATTACTCTTCTGTCCACTTCAGGATCTCATACTGAGTGTTGTATATTCTGGGTCTATTTTCTGGATCTTACCTTTTCTCATAATTTCAGTTTTTCTTCTATATTCTGAGTAAATTTCCCAATATTCTCTTAATTTGCCGTTTTAGTTTTCATCATTTTTAATTCTAGTATTCTGTGTTGAGTTCATTCCATTATTACTGTTTCTTACCAAATTTGCATTCTTCTCTACATTTTTTCTTTTTTTTTTTTTTTTAAGATTTATTTATTTATGCAACCAAGAACTAGAGTACAGGCCAGAGATGCAGTGGGGTGAGAGGGTTCGCCAGAGACAGAGTGGGGAACAAAATAGGCAGACTGACTGAAATACACTGCTGAGGGGAGCAGCGGGGAGACAGGAGAGGTCTGCTGCGCCATGTGGGTTGCTCCTTGGCCGGCTGGGGATCGAGCTCGTGCTGCAGAGGCTGTGGATTGCCTCAGTGCTGTACTTAACCCCTTGCGCCACAAGGGAGGCCCCCTCTACATTTTTTTCATATAATTTCTCTTGCTTTATTGATGCAATATCCTTTCATCTCGCTTAAATCTCACTGAGGTTACTCATTTTTGTTTAAGTTTTGGTTTTTTTGTTAATTTTTGTTTAAGTTTTCTGTGCTTTCTTGCTTTGACTTTATCTTATTGAGATCTGCTTAGTCCTTTACAGGTCCTGATTATCCTTATAACATCTAATAATTTTCCATTGTCTTTTCATACTTATAAAAGAAAGTCTAGGCTGGTTTAAGTTCTTTAATTGGTGTGGACTTCCCCAATGTAGGGAAGGTCAGTGTTTGATTTTTTCCTGAGTGGGTCTCACATTTCCTATGTCTACCTTCTTCTCACCAAAGAAAAGGTAGGACTTCTTAATGTCAAGGTCTACTTCATGTAGCATGAAGGTGAAGACTGTCTGCTCTGTTTTGGGGTTTGGAGAGAGTTCCCAAATCTTTTGGCATTTTATTGCTTGAAAGTTCTCCAAGATAGTTCTAATGAAGCACACCAAAAAAAAATAACACTGCATGACCAAATGGTTTACCTTTCAGCCTTAGCTGGAGTTTTCCCTTCTAGACCTCTCACCCCTGATGGTCTTTGGTAGGTTAACCTCACTCTAAAATGTTAGTTTCACTTTTGGTAGTTTTGTCAGTTAAAAAGTTTCACATGCTACCTGTTTCTTAGGAAAAGAATTCAAATGAATGTTGATTTTAGAATAAGTTTCCATTTCTCCTTTATTCATTTAACAAATACCTATTAAATAGCTGCTTGTATCTAGAAATAGATGATGAACAATATAGTCTTTACTCATGGAGTTTACATTTTAGTAGAAACAGTAAGCTAGTTTATTAAGAACCTTGACACTACTCTTATATTTTTTTATACAAGAAAAGAGTATTTGTCTGTTTTTCTTTATTGGAACACTGTACCTTCAATGAATTATTATTAATAAAAATAAATAGGAAGTGTCATGCAGGATTACAAGTAATAAAAAGAAAATGCCAATGAGGAAAAACAAAAAAAATCTGTTGTGTGATTAGTAAGATTCATCAATTTAGTATGTCACCAGAATTGTTTAGGTGTGCATTAACTTTTAACTGAAATGAACTAGTCCAAGTACTATCAGGCAGAAGTCAAGATAAAGATGCAGTTGCATACTCTTGTGTCTGGGGGCAAAGTAGTAACAATATGTTTTCCCCTTCCACATGAGAATTTGACTTTTGGTTCATTTTCTACATCTATTCCCTGGAAAGTTGATTGTTTCAACTACCTTATTTGTAAGCCTGCTATGGTAAAAATGATCTCTGAGGAAATTGCATGTAGAGTAGAAGGAACTATTAATGAACTATAATTGCCTGGTGCAAATTCCATAGTTTGGGACCTGGTAACTGGCGTATCACTTGTGAGGACCCTGCAAGTATGCCTATAGAATTGTTTCAAGAGATACTAGCACGATGGGGCATGCGTCTCAGGATGCTATCCACACTGGCCTGATGTTGAGCGCATTTCCTTGCACCTGAGCTGCCAGTTGCAGGGTCCAGTCTCCCAGATGGCCATATGGACAGCTGCAAGGACTTTTGCAGAGAAGTCATATGATACTGCACTGCTGGCAAGTGGTACTGTTACAGGGCAACCCCGCTCTAAAGTGGGTTGCCTGACTGTGGGTCCTCACCCACGTGCTTAAAGGGGACTTAAACTGCAGGCACACACTAAAAGTTAACAAAAGGTTTATTTACAAGGGAAGGAGAATGAGGAAATGTACAACTAAGGGAGAAAAGAGGAAGATAAATTCTTAAATGCATCCTTTCCGTTCTGCCCCCCTGGAATCCCAAATGACCCGCTGACCCGCGGAGACCAAACCTGCCAGGCCAAGAGCACAAGCCAAATGCCCCAGGCCCCACTAACATGGCTGGTTTTATTTACAAACTGAGAAAATGGCTGCTTAACTCCGCCCTTAGGTCCTCGCAACTTCCCTTTGGGGATCATGGGATTTGTAGTTCCCAGTGTCTTGATGGAGTGGGGGTGGCATCCAGAAAGCCTGTATGGAGTTTGCTCAGGACACCCTTTCCCCCTAAAAATTTCCGCCTTTCACTTTTTGCCACCATTTCCGTGGTGATGAAGATCAAATGTATGGATGCTGGGGTGCAGCCTCAGATGAAAATTTTTCTCAGGGTTCCCAGTGGAAAGAAAACCGGTCACTCCAGGTATTGTCCATTGTGGAAAGCAAAAGTCCTACATTCCTGAAAAATAGTTTATCAGTCCAAGCGGGAAAAAAAAGCATCTGGAGGCATTAGCCAAAATAAAACAGCAAAGATATCAAATCACAGGAAAAACAAATCTTAAAATTGGCTCAACTTATATAAAAACAAGTTCTCTCAACCTTGGTCCTAAACTGTTTTAACAGCATAGCAAAAGTTTGCAAACTAAATCTACTTTTAAACCAATTACCTATTTTTGAATAAAATCACAGGGCAGAATAACCAAACAGCAGTTTTAGCTGCTGTGTTGGACAATCCATACAGGGTCAGAGCGAACTCTTGACATCCGGTCCATGTAGGCTTCAAGGACTAAGTTGGTCTCGCCAGACTCCACCTGGGCTTCCTCTTTTCGAGGGTACCAGGGCTTTTCCGTTTGCCGGGTCGTCCAGTGCAGCCCATGGAGGCAGCTTCCTCACCTCCCTTGGGGGTCTCTGGAGCCCTAGGAACAAAGCAGTGGGTTCTCCTCTTCTTGGTTCAGCTCTGTTTCTCCTTACTGGAAGATTCCACTCACAGCCACACAGTGAAACTCATGTACAATTTTTCTAGTTTAAGCAGACAAAATCCCTATGGAAGTTATGCAAAACTAGACTCTGAGATAGGTAGTAAAAAAAATGCCACCCCCACTCCATCAAGACATTGGGAACTACAAAGCCTGTATGGAGTTTGCTTAGGACATCCTTTCCCGCTAACAGTACCCCTGTACTTTAGCCTTAATCTGGTGCCAGCTAAGACTTGCAGTAGTCCTAGATTTTGAAAGTTGATTGAGTTTATTGGGTATTAATAGTGTCTTAATCTAGTTTTGGGATCCTGGCAAATATATCCCCTAGGTTCATTATAAGTCCTCTATTTCTCTTAAAGGTCATTTTTGTAGTAGTATATGCTCTTTCTCCTTTTGTTTAGGCTCAGGTGTCTGGGACTTTGGTCCTCATTCCTCAGTTCACAGATTTCACAGCTTATTATGTTGTTTTTTCTTTAATCTTTTCTACAGAGTTGATCTTTTATTTGGTATGTGTGAAAAATTCTTGCAGGAAGTGGACTTTTTTCAGAGGTAAGTATTTTGTCACTCTTCTGGCTTATGTAGAGAATAACACAAGGCAACAGTGGTGATCACAGTCCAGAATTCTTGGTTTAGCCCATGCAACCGATCTATTTTTTATGGCAGTGTGCTCTAGTTTGTGTATAAGTTTCTTTAGTTGTATATAAACTTCTTTAACATTAACTTCAAACCTAAATACACAACAGCAGAATAATAAAAACATCCATAATCATTTACATTCAGCACTAAGATGAGCCATGAAAAGACAAATATTATGTATCAGATACTCTTGTGGAAAAATCATGACTTCTCTTCTCCCCATCCCACCCTACCCCATATTCTTAAACTTGCATGTTTCTTTATAATCTACAAAAAAAGTTCCATAATTCTGTAGGTAATTTTTATTTTGTAGAATAAATGTTTTCTTAGAGTTCTTATTATGAAGCAAGTCAGTTAACACAGATGGAATAGACTTTTGGCAGACTTGGCAAAAAAACTGGGAGTCAAGGTAGTAGACAGACCTGCAGTGTGCTGTCAGTATAAAACTAGGAGGAACGATATTAGGGAATTTAAAAGCACTTGATTCTCTTTTTTGAGGGGAGCAGGGTTGGGAAGAACAGAGGGGTAATCCTTTAATGAAAGACTCGATGCTTAATTTCATTCTGCCACCCCTTGTCCCTCCACCCATGAACTTTACCATACCTGAGGTTTGTATGACAATGCTTTTCCTTTGGCTAATCAAAGCTTGCTGTGGGCTGGATTGCAAGGCCAGCCTTCAGGGCTGTAGTTGCTACTCTACAGCAAATGATACAACTATTTTGGCTCTTTAAGCGCCTTGCCTCAAGGGTGAACAAAGTTCATGCTTACTTTTGAGTTTGGATTCTTTGAAGTAGAGAGTAAGTTTTTGGCAGTTGGGTTGAGAAGAATTTTGCAAGAGTAGCAAGTCTGAATTGCCCAAGTGCCTTTTTTGTTGTGTAGAGCTGCATGTTGTGAGTACCTGCACTGATACTATCTCCTCAGGGAAATATTTTCTGACTGTCCCCTTCCACAAGATAGGCGTTCTGTGGAATAAGTAAGAGCTGGGAATAAACTACTTAACTTTTTTAGCCTTCAACATCATCCACCTTGAGTCTCAGTGTTTCTATCTCTTGACTATAAGCTCCATTTAGATAGGCATATTCTTTTCTTTTGCTCATTGTTGTAGCCCGTGTCTAGGATAGTACTTGGCATTTAGTAAATCCTAAAGACATGGTTTTTAAATTGATAAATATAATTAATTTATGTAATTAATCAGTCTGTAGTATTGATAAAATAATTCTGACAGTGAACAGGATTTCTAAGAGAATCATCTAAGGTAATGTGAAACACTGAGGGGTATAGCTGGCACATAATGGGTATTCAGCAGACAAGATTCTCATGATGAGGGTGTCTCTAAGGCATCATTATCTAGGTACCTACCTGGCTGTCTCATTTTGGAACCATGAGTTCCTCCAATTCATCACTTTTCCTACTTCAGAGTTTGGGAGATATTTGGGGTTCATCCTGTGGTGAATAAGTACAAAATCCATTGCTTCTGTTTATTATTCTAGATGTTTCATCGCTGATTTGCCCCACCTACAGGACAGCTTTGTGGACAAACTTCTTGACCTCATGCCTCGACTCATGACATCCAAACCTGCAGAAGTGGTCAAAATTCTGCAGACCATGCTTCGACAGAGTACCTTCCTGCACCTCCCCCTTCCAGAGCAGGTCAGGGTCTATGTCTCACCCCTTTAGACCAATTCTGTCCTGACAGAACTGCTCACCTTGGTGATCTTCTTTGACCACCGGTGCAAAGGGCCTTTCCTTTGATCAACTCTCACATGCCTACTCTAAAGCATTCTATGTTAAGAAAGGAAAGGATCACTTTTTTTTTTTTTTAAGATTTGTTTATTTATACAAGAACTGGGGTACAGGTCAGAGGCACGTGAGGGCGAGAGAATTCACCAGAGACAGAGCAGAGAGCAGAACAGGCAGACGGACCAAAGACACTGCTGAGGGGAGCAGCAGTCGAGGCAGGAGAGATCTGCCGTGCCATGTGGGTTTCTCCCCGGCCAGCCAGGAATCAAACCCGTGCTGCAGAGGCTGCAATGCTTGACCTGCTGTGCCACTGGGGAGGCCCAGGATCATGTTTTAATACCCAGGGATGACTTGGCTTTAGAGTCATTGTATCTTCTTGTTTACAGATCCACAAAGCCTCAGCTACCATCATTGAGCCCGCAGGCGAGTCAGATAACCCTTTACGGTTTACGTCTGGGCTGGTGGTGGCCCTGGATGTCGACGCAACCCTGGAACATGTGCAGGATCCTCAGAGCACTGTGAAGGTCCAGGTCTGTCAGGTTTTGCTCTTCATGGAACTTCTAGACTTAAGCACCCCTATAATCTTTGCCTGAGAGTCAGAAACTGGGAAAGGAGAAGACATGAGTCTTTATGGAAGATACTGGACTTGAACCCCACTCTACTGCTGAGTGAGTTCTGGAGCAAGTTTCTTAAACTCTGAACTTCAGGTTCTACAACTAAAAAACAGTAGTAGTTGACTTTGAATCAGATGTATTCTTGAATGAAATTGTATTACAGTATCCTGTGACCAATTTACACATGAGTTTATATGAATAGGCCTCCCCACACCAATAAGCAGTTATTAGACACTAACAGGATGACACTGTCTACTCATAGACAGCCTCAGATTGCAAAGGACAATGGTTCCGTCTTCCAGGGCACCCCTCCAACCAACTGAAAGTCCAGGCTACTGCCCACGCTTCTGAACAACTGGCTGTAGACAGTTGTAATAATGAAGTCAGTTTTGGAGAGGTGTTGGGTGAGGGTGGGGTCCTTGGGTTTACTCTGGGCAAAGTGTCCCCAGAGTTTCCCTCTCAGCAGCACCAGCAAATTTCCTAGTCGAGTTTCTCCACGAGACAGAGGTGTTAGTTATATCCAAAAGGGCAGATTTATTATAAAAGGGAGGGAAGGGTAAATAATGCTTGCACAGACACAAGTGGGCAGAAGGAGCTGCCCCCGAAAGGGACAAGTTTGCTAAACTAGAGGCCTGCATAGTCCCAGGCAGCAGCCTTGGGAGGAAGCTGCCTCTGCTGCTTTGCAAAGGGAGAAAGTTGGTGACGAAGAACACCTACATAGGCCAGGCAGTCAGAAGGGCTGCTGCCCCACGCCAGTGCAGAGAATGCACAGATAGGGTCTTCTTCTTTCTGGGAGGGGCTCATTACTTTGTGGAGTTGTTAACTTTTGTTAACCTAATCCCTTCTAGGGTGTGACTAGGTTGATTTATAAGGACCAGTGATTCTCTACAGTTGCCTCCTATCCCCATATCCCCACCTCTGGTCTGTACCTTCCAGTACTCTACAGTAGTCTAATACTTGCTCTAGCAGTTGGTGCCTAAGGAGTTTTCATTTTTATAGCTGCTTTAAGGACTATGTTAATCACGTTTACCCCACCTCCACTTTTGGCCTTGTGTGAGCAAGGTCTTGTGGTTCCTCCCTTCCAAATTTTCTATTCTTAACTTCCAGCGATAACTCCTTCTCAGAATATGGGTAGGTTAGCTTGGCAAACAAAATTTATGAGAGGTGGAAGCAGCCACTGGGAGCATTTTTCTGAAGATAGATAGATTGGCTATCTAGATCTATAGGTGTTAGATACAGACACATAAGAGATACAGTAGAAACACTGAACAAATTTAGATAGTCTTCAGTTAAGTCCCACAAAGACTACTTACCGTTTATTCATCCATTCATCTATCTGTCATCATGGAATGAACAAAACCTTCCTGGTTGAAGCAAAATATAATGGGGTTTTACAAGGACTGCAGCCCCAGGGACTCAGATTCCAGAAGCCTTTGAATTATGTTCTGAATTGCCTGGATGAGGTGGCGCTTTTATCCACATAGAAAAGGCAGAATGTTTCTTGTCTGGTCAGCTATGCAAATTAGGGTTAGAAGTCCATCAGTTTCCAATAGGGGTTCCTTTATGCAAACTAGGCTAGAAGTCAGTCAAGTTCTGACTGGTGCAGTAACAAGTGAAAAGTTAGTTGAGATTGATTGATGGACTTTCAATCCTGGGCTGCCTGTAGCAGAATGACTTTGTTTTCATTTCTTCTGAAAGTGGGATTTGGGGATATTGGAGCTTGCTGGGGTGAGTCTGGACATGGCTGGAGCCCAACCTTCAACAGCTTCCAGGCTGTTTTACCCAGACTCGAATGTCTCAGTTTTCTCTCTTTTTTCCTTCCTTCCTTCCCCTTCCCTCCCTTCCTGTTCCCTCCTTCTTAATTTCTTTTGTGTTTCCTGTCACATGCATTCATCCTTTCTTCTTTCCATTCATGAATTAATGTTTATACTCGAGTGTGCACACTTAGTGCTGGGGTTGCAATGGTAAACATGCCTCACGATGATCCGTTTCGGTGAAAGACGGATAACGGACAGGTAATTTAAGAGAGTAGACCAATCATCGTTTCAGACATGCGCAGGGTAAGTTCAGAATACCATGGCCTTTTACTGAGACCTGACTACTCACGCAATATAGGCTCAACCTTGGGAGTCTGTGTGTAGCACTGTCTCCTGAAAGGAGACACAGCTGTTGACGTGAACTTCCCTCTTCTCAAGACTATAAGACTGGTTCAGTGAAATGACAGAACAGCCTACCAGCCGGCATCTGGACTGTGAGATATCTTAGAAGTTTCAAAGACAGAATGAAAGGAAACAGAATGTGCTACCCTAAAATATGCCTCTTTCGCCTAAGGAATATTTTGGGATAATTTTTGAGAAGCTGCAGATACAGGAGAATCTTTGAAAACAGAGTAGACGCTGCCTTTTTGTGAGAGAAATTTACATTCATGAGAGACATCTCTATTTTTAAGGATGTTTCCCTCTCTTAACCAGGAAGAAAAAGATGACTAAATCTCTAGAAACTTTTATCAACGGAGAAGGCATAAACTAAACCTGCATAGCAATCATTGTTTACTGTGCTTTGCCTGATTACCTCTCATTGCTGACCCTGCTCCCCATTGCCAGCCCAACAGCTTTCATCTTTCTTTCATCTTTAGCTGAAGGTGGTATTTAAAGTGATGGATTGGCCTATTTCTGCAAGTTACTCGGTTTTCCGTCGTCTCTCCTGTGCACACAGTGGTGTACGTGTTATCAAACTTTCATTTGTTTTTCTCTTGTCGATCTGTCTTTTATTCAGGAAGGCTTAGCCTAGAATCTATAAGGGTAGAGGGAAAATTGTTTTTCCTCTCCCACAGGGTTGTTTCCAATTTTTATACTATCAAGAGGCAATTTGGAGAGTGATGGAGGCTAAGGGAAGGAAAGGATTTGTGGAGATGCCGGGGCATGGGCGTGGGTGAAGTCTGAAAGGATGAGTGAGATCAAAGGATAAGAGCTAAATTCAGGAGATATTCTAGCAGGAGGAGCATGAATAAAAAAGTACAGACCACAGAGAAGACTTCCTGGAAGAGGCAAGGATGAATCCGGTCTTAAACATGATTACAAGTGCAGATGGTGACAAAGGAAAAACCTCCTGGGTTTTCTGAGCTGGCATTAAGGTTTTTTTGTAATTTATTTGTTTCCCCCACATTAGTGTTTCTTTTTTTTTTTTTTCCTTAAAGATTTATTTATTTATTTATTTATTTATTTATTTATACAAGCACTGGGTACTGTCAGAAGCGCGGGAGGGTGAGAGAATTCACCAGAGTCAGAGCGGGGAGCAGAGCAGGCAGAAGGACCGAAGTACACTGCTGAGGGGAGCGGCGGGCGGCAGGAGAGGTCTGCGCGCCATGCGGGACCCTCCTCCGGTGGCCGGGGAGCAGCCGGGGATCGAACCGGCGCTGCAGAGGCTGCGGGCCGCTTCGCAACCCAGTGCTCAACAGCTGTGCCACCGGGGAGGCCCCCACATTAGTGTTTTTTTACCCTGACTATACTTTAGAATTTTTCTGAGAGAAATAAAAGCTCTGATACACAGGCCTCAGCCAGTACCCGTTAAGTCAGAATCCTAGGGTACCAGGGTACCAGTACTTCTTTTTTAAGAGCTCACAGGTGACTCTAATGTGCAGCCAGATTTGAAAAATCACTGGTTTACATGTCCTTAAAAAAAAGTTCACAGGGCCTACCCTGGTGGTGCAGCAGTTGAGCGCTGGACTGCGAGGCTGCCCGCAGCCTCTGAAGTGCCGGTTTGTTCCCCGGCCGCCCACGAGGGTCCCACAAAAAAAAAAGTTCACAGACCAACCAAGCACAAATGGAATTGCAGGCAAATTATTTTTGGGTCATCTGCTAGACTTGTTGAGGGGAAGACACCAAGGACTACAAACCCCACAATGCCATCTTCCCTGAAGGGAGGATTGCTGGGAACTGAGGATGGAGTTAAGCAGCCAGGTTTGGTATATAAGCTGACATAGGGGCCTTGGGGGACCTTGGTTTTTTGCCAGCTTTCAGCATGCTATTGGGGTTCCAGCTTAGCAGAACGGGTAGGATGCATTCACCAATTTATCTCTCTCTCCCTGAGTTACTCATTTCTTTATTTCCCCTTCTTTGTAAGTCCCCTTTATTAACCTTTTTGTGTGTGCCTACAGTTGAGTCTCATTATAAGTTCCTTTTAAGCACACAGGTGAGGACCCACAATCAGGCCAACCCATTTCATATTGGGGTTGCCCTGTGACAGACTCTGCTGACAAATCCCTCTAAAGTAATCCACTGCATGCACGGCTATACTATTAGATGCCTGTACAGTGAGCAGATAGGAAGCTCACCACTCCAGTATGGGACAGTTAGGTGATTGGGAAGCTCTGTCCAGCCCAGCCAGCTTGCCCTGAAAACTTTCTTCTGTTCTGGACAGTGCTCTAGGTATCAGGAATGTAGCAGTGAATGTGACTGAGATGACCTTGAGATTATATTCTGTGTTAAAATAATGTTTTGTAAGTTCTTTAAAGCAGACCCTACAGGAACTCCATCCAATTATACTTTTTTCTTTTTTGCTCAATTTAGTTTTCTATATCATACCTGATATAAAAGATGGCAGTTTTTAACTTTTATTAATTTTAATAATTAAACTTATTTTTTTACATCATCCATTTTTTAAAAGATTTATTTATTTATGCATACAAGAACTGGGGTGCAGGCCAGAGGTGTGGGGGGTGAGAGGACTCACCAGAGAGAGTGGTGAACAGAACAGGCCGATTGACCAAAGGACACTGCTGAGGGGAGCAGCGGGCGAGACAGGAGAGGTCTGCTGCGCCATGTGGGTAGCTCCCTGGCCGGGGATTGAACTCGTGCTGCAGTGGCTGTGGACAGCTTCATAGTGCAGTGCTTAACCCCTTGCGCCACCAGGGAGGCCCCATTGTTTATTTTTGTACAGTATTTGATTTCTCCCCTCAGGTGTAGTCCCCATTGTTCTCCCACCATTTATAGCACCTGTGAACCATCACCTTAGTCCCTCTTGTTCTTCCCTCCCCTATTTTAATCCCTCTGCCTCCCGTTCCCCTGCTGTCTGCCTCAGATCTATGGTCAGCTTTCAAGTTTTGTCTTTTCCTTATCCTTTGTTCGGTTTTCCTATATTCCACTTATAAGTGAAACCAACTAATATTTATCTTTTTCCCTCTGATGTTTTGCTTAGCATAATCCCTTCTAGCTCCATCCATGTTGTTGCAGATGGCACGAGTTAACTTTTTTGATTGCTTTGATTGTGGAGTCCTTTTCAATTTTGTATATATACTGTATCATCTTCATCCATTCATTTGTTTTGGAGCATTTAGATTGTTTCCATATCTTGGCTATTGTAAATAGTGCTGCAATAAGCACAGGAATGTGGGTCTCCTTTCAAATTAGTGTTTTTGTGTCCTTTAGGGAGATTATTGGGAGTGGAATTGTTGGATCATATGGTAGATCCATTTTTAATGTTTTGAGGAACCTCCACACAGCTTTCCATAGTAGCTGAACCAGTTTTATATCCCCTCCAGCAGTGTACGAGGGTTCCTTTTTCTCCATATCCTCGAGATGGTAGTTTTTCAGTTGTTCTGAAATTCTGAATAGAATTCACACTGACTGTTTTCTTCCTTTGACTTACTTGGGCCATAGGTTTCTATGCTGTACTCTTGGGAGTCGTCGAGAAGTGAAGGAAGGCTTCCAATAAATCAAGATGGATCAAGGCCTTTCACAAAGGGCAGTTTTTCCAAGACTTTGTGAGCCTCTACTACCTTTATCATTTTCTTTTCCATGTTCATTACTGTCTGCCCCTGCCTCCCCTTTAAAAAAATTGAAACCCAGGTACTTAAGTGTCTTGAAAGATCAGGAAGCTGGAATACCTTCATCTTTCTACTGTGATTGGGGCCTGGTATCTGAAGATAGAGCAGAGAGTAGAAACTTTGGGAAAAAAAGGGTGGAATCAGGGGAAACCCCAAGATCTAAGGAGAGATGAAAGGAAATTGTGGAACACGTGGGTTCAGCCATACTTCCCAGAGTTTCAAATTTGAAAGACCTGTTATTCCCTACTTTGTCTTGTCAGTGTAGTTCCATAACCTAGGTCATGCCTGGCTGTAGAATGAACCCAGTTTTTTGTTTAGTTCATTTGTACACTGTGCAGCATATACTGGGCCCTCTACAGAGAGGATTGTCAGGCCCTCTGGGATGCTGAGGGGAAAACTCACAGCAATGTGAGATTTAAAGAACTGGCAGTGTTTTCAGCAAACCCTTCATGGAGCACTATCTCTGTGAAAAGAGACAGATAAGCAACTTCCTAACTTCTTATAATTTAGTGGAGAAAATGTAGTTATAAAATCGCTCTTACTGCTTGGGAACTGGTGATGGATGCTGGACCATGATATATGATTCAGAGTCAGGACAGAGAGTCATCCTAATGTGTGTGCCCGGCGGGGCTTTTCATGTCAGGATTAATATTTTAACCTGTCTTTGTACTTTTTTAAACGATCTCCAACAGAAAAAAGTTTAGAAAATAGAGAGAAAATTGAGGATTCATAGGCAAGTTTCTTGGTGGTTCTTTTGTTTTAATTTGGGTTTTGTTTTGTTTTGTTTTTTTCAAGATTCTCCATATAGGTGAGATCACAGCAGAAAGATAAAGGTGCTCCAGCTTCCTGATATTTCAAGACCCTTAAGTACTTGGGTTTCAATTTTTTAAAAGAAGGAGGGGGTGGGGGGTAGCCAGTAATGAACATGGAAAAAATTATAAAGGTCACAGAGGCTCCCCAAGGCCTGGACAAAACCGCCTTGGTGAAAGGCCTTGATCCTTATGATTTATCTCACTTATTTCACATATAACGCCCTTTAAGTTCATCCATGTTGTTGCAAATGATAAGATTTTATTCTTTTTTCATTGCTGAGTAATAGTCCATTGTGTGTACATAATTTTATTTATCCATTCATCCATCAACAGAAACATGGGTTGTTTGCCTATTTTGGCTGTTGTAACTAATGTTCCCGTGAATATGGGAGTGCACACATTGTTTCAAGTTAGTATTTTCCTTTTCTTCAGATAAAAACCCAAAAGCAGTATTGTTGGATATGATAGTCCTATTTTTAATATTCTGAGAATCTGCCATACTGTTTTCCATAGTTACTACATACAACAATACTTAGTTGTATTCCCAGTCACAAGAGTTCCCTTTTCTCCATATCCTGTCTAACATTTTTTTCTTGTCTTTTTGATGATAGCCATTCTTACAGATGTGATGTGATCTGTCATTGTGGTTTTTATTTGCATTTTCCTGATGATTAGAGATGTAGAACATCTTTTGATGTAACTCTTAGCCATCTGTGTATGTTTTTGAAAAATGTCTGTTCTGAGCTATGGCTCATTTTTAAATTGTCCTGTTTGTTTTCTTGCTACTGAGTTGTATGAGTTTGTTTTTAAAGATTTATTTTCATTTATTTATGCGTAGAAGAGCTGGGGTGTAGGCCAGAGGTGTGGGGGGGGGGGGTGAGAAGATTCACCAGAGACAGAGTAGGGAGCAGAACAGGCAGATCTACTGAAATACACTTGATGTAGGCCCACTTGTTTACTTTTGCTGTTTGCTTTTGTCAGATTCAAAACATCATTGCCAAAACGAGAGGCAAGGAGAATACTGCCTCTGTTCCCGTCAAGAAATTCTAGTGTCAGGTCTTAGGTTCAAGTTTTTCATCCTCTTTGAGTGATTTTTCTTTTGCTCTAGTTTGTTTCCGTTTCATTCTTTTGCACGTGACTTTTCCATTTTCCCAACACTATTTTTTTTAAGAGACTGTCCTTTCCTTATTGTATATTGTTGGCTGCTTTGCTGTAAGTTAATTGGCGATATATGTGTGTACTTTATAGAGACATCATAATTCCATCACTTGATCCCCGTGAATTCTGGAAAACATTTACTAACCACTGCTTTGTGCTGCAGCAGGGAGTGTAGAGAATTGGGCAGCACTACCCTCCACTCAGGGAGCAGTCTTCTTTGAAGGCTGGTGTCCTCTTTCTTTTCCTTCAGTTTTGGGGTTCATAAAAGGTGTCACCAGCAATTCTGTTAAAAAGTTCATGCCTTTTCTGCCTTTTTTAAATTTCTGTTGCCTTTAGGTCTTATATCCAGATGGCCAGGCCCAGATGATCCACCCTAAACCTACAGACTTCCGGAATCCTGGCCCAGGGCGGCATCGACTTATCACTCAGGTGTACCTGTCCCACACTGCCTGGACAGGTAAGGAGACAACTGGAAAAAAGAAAACTTTTTGCAGTTTGAAATATACGTGGTTGAATGAAGACTGCTGAGGATTGAAATTCATTTCGTAAGGAACTTAAAGGCTGAAATTGGGCACATTGAGACTAATTTGATGCAATGTCCTGATTGCACAAAGCACTAGGTTTTTCCAAAAGATGTACAGGAAATTACAATAGAATGGAGTCTCGTGGAAAGAGCCCTGGAGCAGATGCCAAAAGGCCTTTCCCTGACCTAACTCAGCCTAACTTGCTCCATAACCTTAGACAAGTCACTCTCCCTTCTGAATCTCTTTCCTCATCTTCAAAATGATGATGACAGTTCTCAATCTACAAATTAGTTCTGAGGATTTCTCTGTCTAGAAATTAAACAGTTTTATATTTCTTACTAAAAATTTAAAATCACTCTCATTGTATATGAACATTTCAGTTCATTCCCCTGAATAAGTAAAATGACGACTGTTACTGCCCTTCCCACCCACGTTGACTGGTTTGTGGGGTAATGCAAAGTAAGATGATCTAATCACACTTTACCCTCCCCGTATAGCAACTGAGTAGAACCTCAGTGATTTGTGGAAAGACAGGGAGATTACATAAGTTGTTTTTTTTTTTTTAACTGTTAAGAATAAAATGGAAGAATTCAAGTGCAAAAGATACTACATTTCAAGCCTAGAAGGCTGCTTTGGAAACTTTAAAAAAAGGCTCAGTCTACAGAACCTAGAATGTGGGGCAGAATTGGCCTCAGTGGTGTTTCCTAAATTACTGAAGATGATTTGGAAGCATGGCATAGCTGGAAAAGATGTTTAACCCCACCATATTTAATTCATTCTAAAAATAGGTGAATGCTTTCTGGAATTTTCCTTTACTGTATTTTATAATACAAGAATAACTATTTAATGCTATTAGCAGTTTTCCTCTGTCAGCCTGCTAGATGGGTATAGATGAGTTTACAAAGTTTTCACAAAGAGGAGGTGGTACTGTTGAATGTCAGAGCTGCTTCTTTGAACATCCAGTGACCCTGGGCCTGGCACAGGTGAGGAAGTATCCAGCAATGCTTTAGCAATGCTTTAGCAATGCTTCCCTAGGCATCCCTCATTCCATATTCTTGCTGCCTAGAGTGTTTCTGCACAATTTCCCAAAACTCTCACCCCTCAGGAGGGTAAAATTCCTTATTCTAATCTCTTCTGATGAAAGGATCCTAGATGTAGGGAAAGAAATGCTATGGAACAGCATTGTTTGGAAGGACCAAGGCTCAGGGAGGCAAATCACATGTTCAGAACATGAAAAAGTAATTTTCCTTACTTATAAGAGGAGAGAAGAATATGTACCTTTTAAGAGAGGCTCATAAGTGGGCCTCCCTGCTCCACAAGGGGTTAAGCCTCAGCACTGTCAGGCTGTCTATCACCAGCCACTGCAGCACAAGTTTGATCCCCAGCAAGGGAGCTGACCCACATGGCGCAGCAGACCAATCCTGTCTCGCCCACTGCTTCCCTTCGCAGTGTATTTCAGTCAATCCGCCTGTTCTGCTCCCCACTCTGTCTCTGGTGAATCTTCTCACTACCCCCCACCTCTGGCCTACACCCCAGTTCTTGTATGCATAAATAAATAAATCTTTTAAAAAAAACAACCCACAGGGCTTAATTGCTTAAGTTTATGAACTGGGAGCAAATTCTGTCACTCAGGTAGATTTGGGCTTGCTCACAGAATTTCTTAGAACCTTGGAACTTTCTTGGGATTGTGTCAGCCATTCTTTCATGGTGTGGTAGTACAAAAATTCATAGGGTTACATGCTTGGCCCAGGCTAACTGTAGTTTTCCACAGCCTTCTTGAGCTCCCCCCTCAGTACTTCTTACATACCTAATTAGAGTGTGTACTGAACTCTATGGTAATTCTCTCTGTCTCTCAACTGGTCAGCAACTTGAGAGAGGTCTTAATTTACTTTCACTGGAGCCTGTCACCTATAGACACCAAATCAGTGTCTTAATGTCTTGTCATGAAAGAATAAAAAGTATGATAACGTGACTCAGGACCCTTGAGACCTTCCAGTTCATGAGCCAGTGTTTTGGGTCATAGAGATCCTCTAATCAAAGACGTCTCCACTAACACTAGGTAGCACAGCCCTCAGGTCTGAGCTCAACTGCAAGAAGAGCCCAGTTATCTGCGCAGGAGAATTGTTCCATACATGCAGCATGTGGCCTCTGTCTTAAGTCAGGAAGACCTCAGGTTTTTAGCTTTTTCTCTGGTCATTTCAGCAGCCATAGCTCTGAGCTGCTTGAGGCCAGAGGAGGAGGTGCCTGTGGAGAATCAGAGGTCAGGATCTTCATCTGTAGGGTCAGGATCAGCCTCACAGGATTTAAGGTGGGAAAATGTTTGGTGTGGGAGAGTGAAGTGATGTGGACAGATGAAGAAATGTCCTTGAAATCCTGCTTCTGGGCCTCCGCTGTGGCACAGGCAGTTGAGCGCTGCACTGTGAAGCTTTCCGCAGCCTCTGCAGCGTGGGTTCGATCCCGGTCAGCCAGCGAGGGTCCCACCCACATGGGGCGGCAGACCTCTCCTGTCATGCCCGCTGCTCCCTTCAGCAGTGTACTTCGTCAGTCTGTAAATCTTAAAAAAAAAAAAAATCTTCATTCTTCTATCTTGGATGTTGTTTTGCTTGACATTTCTTCCCTATTCCAAGCAGTTGCCCAGTCATAGAGGATTTCTTTTGTCTTTTTTTTTCCAGAACCATGCCAGGTGGAAGTGAGGCTGCTGCTGGCCTACAACTCCAATTCACGCATTCCAAAATCCTTCTGGCTCGAGAGTGGTGAGGTGTCACCCCAGGTGGAAAACATCATCGAGGGCACTATCCCTTTCAGCAAGTCTGTGAAAGTTTACATAATGCCCAAACCTGCTAGGCGCTGAGTCACAGGATGTCTTTGTAGCTATGGCCTAGCAGGCCCTGCCTAGGTATTGGAGTCAGAAGCCTGCAGCGCTTCACCTGGAAATGGTGTATAGGCTTACATCACCCTTACAGTCTCATCTGGTATCAAAACGGGATAAGTAATTCTGCATTAAAAGAACAAAAAACCTTCAAGACTACTCATAATGTCCCCCACTCCCTACCCCCCTAATAAAGTTGAGAAAATACCAAACTGTTCTACTTTCTGGTGCTTCCAGAAATTTGTGTGGCTATATATTCAAAACTTTTAAAACATGCTCACATTCCTCACATGTGAAACACAAAGATCCAGCTTTCCCAACCCAGATGGCCCCAAATAGATGACTGGATCAAGAAGATGTGGTATATATACACAATGGAATATTACTCGGCAATCAAAAAGATAAACTCATGCTATTCACAGCAATATGGATGGAGCTGGAAGGGATCATGCTTAGTGAAATAAGTCAGAAAGAAAAAGAAAAATACTGGATGGTTTCACTTATGGGATCAATGTAGAGGATCCAAATAACGGATCAGGGGGAGAAAAGTTATTATAATAAAGTGAAAATCAAAATCAACAAGGACTATAAACCAGAGACACTCTGCAAGGGGAAGAAGGGAGTAGGATAAAACGGGAGGAAAGAGCACAAGGGACTATGGTGATGGTACACGGGTTAATTGGTGGTGGGATTTTCACGGGGACTGTAACTGAGATGAGAAAGCATACATTGTAAAAAAAAAAAAAAAGGAATGATGTAAAAAATATATTAAAAAAATAAAATTATTTTTAAAAATCCAGCTTTCCAAGATTATTGGAGCCATAATCTTATTTCTTAAAGTAATAGTCTGTTTGCCAGCGCCAACTCCAAAGCAGCTTTAGCAACTATACTTTTTCTGACAGTTCCTGAATAGCCTTAGATACCCTATTATCTTGCTGAGAAGCTCCTTTCCTAACTCTGGGCCAAGAACTGAATAGAAGTTGAAGAATGAATCATTTTCATCCCTGAGGGAAATTCTTTATCTAAAAAAAGAAAAAGAAAATTCTTGTCTTCCATTATCCTTACAACCAAAATAATAAGAGAAGGGCCATATTTAAGAAAAAGAAACAAGGATTGAAGGAAAAGGCAGCCCGTGTAAGAGATATTTTCCACTACTGCTCTGATGATTCTGGTGTTGGAATGAGTGAAAGTACAGGGTACTCTAGAGTTGTTCACTGTGTAGGGCCCGTGCTACCGTCTACCTGCCTTTTAATCCTCACATCAATGAAGAGAGCATTTAAATCACTGTTAGGAATACTGTACAATAAGTAGTAAAGCCTTTATTCATGCAAATCCAAGATGATTCAGGTGATGTATGTGAAAAAGAACCTTCAAATCTTAAGCTCTCTTGCCTCAGTGTCCTTATCTATAATATAGAGACATTTATACCTTAAGGGTTGTTGAATGAGTCATTAATGCCGTTAGTCTTGATCACACTTGATCTGCAGAGCACAAGCTCGTAAAATTGTACAGTTACTCAGGTGAAGCCAGAAGTTGCATTCAAGCATGTTTGGTTATTAATGTATATAACGTATGCCTAGGGGCCTCCCCAGTGGTGCAAGGGGTTAAGCATCAGCACTGAAGCTATCCACAACTACTGCAGCATGAGTTCAATACCCGGCCAGGGAGCTACCCACATGGTGCAGCAGACCTCCCCTGTCTCACCCGCTGCTCCCCTCAGCAGTGTATTTCACTCAGTCTGCCTGTTCTGTTCCCCACTCTGTCCCTTGTGAATCTTCTCATCCCCCGCATCTCTGGCCTGTACCCCATCTCTTGTATGCATAAATAAATCTTTAAAAACAAAAGTATGCCTAGCAGTGTTGTAAGCTCTTTATGTGAATTAACTCATTTAAATCCTCACAGCTGTGAAGTCAGTACCATTGTCTTCAATTTCTAAAGAAGGCATTTGAAGTTTGGAGAATTAAGTAACTGGGCCTCAGTCATATGACTGGTATCTAAGAGCTGGGACTTGAGCCCTGGCAGTCTGACTTCAGAAGGTCATAACTGCCGTAGGGGGACTAGGGGAGAAAGGTCATCTCCAGGGGGCTTGGTTTTATGCAACTCAAGAACATGCCATCTCTTGTCAGTAAGATGCCCTGAAGAAAATGTCTGCTTTGAAGAAAAAGTGAAGCTTGAAGCCAGACTAAATCCTAACGTGGCCCTCACCATCACCTGATGATTGCCAGGCTACAGTACAGACAGAAGCAGACCCATAGATGCAGCTGAGCCCCTCATGCTATAGCTGCGAAAGCCTTCAAAGGGAAGAAATGCAGAATCCTTTTCAGATACAATACTCCCTTTACAAAAAGACTTTGAGGTTATTCCCACATATTACAGGTAGGGAAATCGAGGTATTGAGGCAACATCTCAGGGACAAAGCCAGAACTTGATCTTAGGTTTTATTTTTGGTTTTCTTGTTTGTTTTCAATTTGAAAGCAGTCACTGCTTAGTAACGGACAAAAATTTTCATGGTAGACACCTTAGTTCAGCCTTCTAATAAACCTGTTAATCTGGTCTTCCTTGACGCACATCCCCCTTCTACAAAATAGGTGCTCTTCATTCCACCTCGTGGAGAAGATAATTCGAAGGAGCAGAGGAAGTCCTTTGTCACTATGAAGCATTTCAAAGTGATAAAGTAGTAAAGATCTCATAAATCAGATCCTCCATGCAGCTGACGCCATATTTCCCAAGAGATCCAGTGGTCAGTGTGTTGTCTATTAGGGAAGTCACTTGCTGATTTTGCCACAACCACACCTATTGATCAGTTCATTTATTGTCTTCTCATGTGGGTTACACCCACACAGTGTGTGGCTCCACACCCCTGAGCTTGTTAACTGCAGCCTTGTTGAGCTTAATAAAGATGCTATTGAAGATCTGGTGAAGATGAAGAAGCCATAACACCATTCAGATCTTTGGGCTCACACCACTGATACTCATGCTGATGACAAATCACAACTTGAATTTGCAGTTATGTAGAAGTTGCCAGCTTTTCTTGCCATCCTACCCACTTGAATTTTACTTCTGTACATGTGCCTATATTTGTTGTGCTAAGCTTTTTTGTAATTAAGCTTCCTTCTTGGCCTTTGAAACATCTTTTGGACAAATATCTTTTTTTTTAAAGATTTATTTATGCATCCAAGAGCTGAGGTACAGGCCAGAGGTGCGGGGGGTGAGAGGATCCACCAGAGATATCAGGGAACAGAACAGGCAGACTGACTGAAATACACTGCTGAGGGGAGCAGCGGACGAGAGAGGAGAGGTCTAATGTGCCATGTGGGTTTATTCCTGGCCGGCCGGGGATTGAACTCGTGCTGCAGAGGCTGTGGATTGCTTCATAGTGAGGTGCTTAACCCCTTGCACCACCAGGGTGGCCGGGACAAACTTCTTTCTAACACACTTGATGTAAAACTCCATGAAATTTCTTAAGGGTTTCTGGCACAGCAGGAACTTTGTTCTTCTGTACCCTTCATAGTACCAGCCAGCAAAGAGCAATCCTAGGTTTTAAAACCCAAAGTATTGTGCAATTATTCTTAGGGGCATATTTTGGCTTAGTATCAGGTGGAGGTTTTCAAAGCTGTGTAAAATTTGAATGAGCTATATTAGGAGGTAAGGAATTCTCCATGATTGTGTTCAAGCAAAGGTTGAACAAGCTCCTGACATGTTTGTTGCAAAGGATTTCAAGTATCACATGGGGGACTGGCCTCAACCTTTTAAATTCCTTTTCCCCTGAGTTCTCAGGTTCTGTGAAATATGAGAATCTTCATTTTTCTACATTTTGTTTCACACTCACTGAAGTGAAAAAATGACCTTCTATTACAAAGACCTGAAGGGAACATAAAGATCACTCCAATGTGGCTTAACAAAGATGCCAGCGCAAGTGACCGAAAGCCCAGAAAGTGTGAGTTAGTGGCAAAAGCAAGCTAGAGGGCCTCCTTGGTGGTGCAGGGGTTAAAGACACAGCACTATCAAGCTATTGCCAGCCCTGCAACACGAATTCAGTTCTGATGCCAGCCCCACCAGGATGCTGCCCACATGGCGCAGCAGACCTCTCCAGTCTCGCCCACTGCTCCCCTCAGCAGTGTATTTCAGTAGATCCGCCTGCTCTGCTCCCCACTCTGTCTCTGGTGAACCCTCCCACCCACCACTATCCCCGCACTCTGGCCTGTACCCCAGCTCTTGTATATATAAATAAAAAAAATTTTTTTTAAGAAAAAGCCAAGCTAGAACCCAGGTCTCCTGATTCTTCGATATTTAGTAAGAGGGGTCTGTTCTTTATAAGGGCTCTCTACATTGTCACCAACTAGAAACTTGCCTGTCACATTGGACTCATTCCTTGTCCCTCATATAGAAATAATCACGTCTTTTAGATTCTGCTTCCTTAAATATTTCTTGACTCACTCTTTTTCTCATCCTCAAGTTTCTATCCTCATGCAGGCCACGATTATCTCACCTAAAACATGGCATTCACTTTCTTTTTTCTTTTTTAAAGATTTATTTATACATGCATACTAGAGCTGGGGTACAGGCCAGAGGGGTGTGTGTGGGGGGGGGGGTGAGAGGATTCACCAGAGACAGAGTGGGGAACAGAACAGGCAGATCTATTGAAATATACTGCTGAGGGGAGCAGCGGGCGAGTCAAGCGAAGTCTGCTGCACCATGTGGGTAGCTCCCTGGCTGGGGATTGAACTCATGCTGTAGGGGCTGCGGACAGCTTCATAGGTTGTGTCTTAACCCTTTGTGGCACCAGGGAGGCCCCTGATGAGCACTTTCTGATGCCGCTCTCAAACATTGCCTCCTTCAGTCCATTCTTTACACACTTGTCAGAATAATCTTTGTAAAACCCAGGTTTTGATTACACCCTTCCCCTAAAGCTTAAGTGCCTTGAAGTGTATCACTTTTTGTCCCTGGATAAAGTCTAAATTCCTTAAGGCTCTTCATGCCCCTGCTGTCCTCTCCAGCCCCATACTTCTTGTCCGAAGCATTCTGTGCTTCTCCAGCTGTGGAGCCCTAACTGGAGTCGCCCCCATTCTTTCTTTCCATTTCTTGCTCACTCCTAGAGCTTTGGACCTACTGCTCTTCAGGCTGTCGCCTACAGTCCCTTTCTTCAAGACAGCCTCATTCTAGAACCTCTGTCTCCTGTGGGCTTGATGTTTTACCATATGTAATACATAGGCCCATAGGCGCCTATATATTCTTCAAGCATAGTATTTGTTGCAGGTTCACAAATGCAAACCCCTAAACGAAGGCACACAGGCCAAAAGGACTAATACATCCTCGGGAAGAAAACGGAGACTGAATCAGTACATTTTCTGTCAGAAGGCAGTGCTGCTCAGCTCCACTTGGTTGTCTATAAATGTGGGCCTGCTGGCATCAGCTCTTCCAATTCTTCCAGAAATCTGCATTTGCATGCAAAAAAATACCCAATTTTAAAGTCTTAGTAACTAATGTAAATTACAGTTACTGAGACAAAAAAGATGAAATAGTCCCTTAAGGGATGGACCTGGAAGTGATTTGCCAAGTGAAATAAGTCAGATATCAGATGGTCTCACTTGTCTGTGGTACATGGATAACAAAATATACATACACTGGCAAAGTACAGCAAAACAGTTCTGAGACTGAGTGAAAACTACTTGCTGGAGGGAGTGGGAAGGAAGGGGATGGGGCACTGGCCCTGGGGTTTGGTGGAGTGTGCGTCATGCACGAGCACATACGAAGGAATAAACGTGTAACCCGAGAGTTACGTGGACATGTCAACAGTTGACAAATTTAGTAAAAACAAAAATTACTGCGGCAAAATATCTTTAGTAGAATAATGCCAGTTTGTAACTCCTGCATCATAATTGTGTGTGCACATGTCTTACTTCTTCCAACCAATCTCCACGCCTGGAGAGTAAGAATGCTGGTGTTTTAGTACCCCTAGCACAGCCCCCGCTATATGCCAGGCAGGGAAGGAAGCATAAGCATATGAATCCAAGCAATCTTAGCAGTATCATGGCATGCCAGTAAAAGCCAGCCTTGAGATTCAAGTTTCTGAAAGGACTTTATATTTGACTCTGACATGATTAACTTCAGCAAACAGAAGCATGGGGAACATGGGTACCCATGTAGTACCCTGGCAGAAGCTTTGTCTTAGAAACCGCTCAAGCTAAAAGAAATCAGCTGTGGGCAGCGTGAGTTGTGCTATCTACAAATCGAACCAAAGGGCTTGATGACTAAGACATGGGACTAAGTATGTATCGTGTGGAAAAATAGGTTCTCTCCAGGCTCTGCACATTTCAAACAATGACCAATCTATAGAACAGATTCAGAAGTAGAAGCTGTTTCCTACCAGATTCTATACAAAGTATATTCTCACTGCAAGATACTTCTGTCTCTAAGAAGTCTCTACTAAATTCTCTTTAATGTGAGGACAACTCACTTAGGAACACTGGTTACACCCACACCTAATCCAACACCCACTGGAGCTGTCTCACTTCACATTTGACACACACAAAAAATATTTCATCACTAGAGAAAGTCTGAATTTTATCAAATATCCCTCCTACTTATATATATCAGTTCCTGGTCTTAGGAGCTGAGGAAACAGAGCTAGAAAGAGCTTGTCACCTGATCACTGGCAGCTTGCAGAAAGGCCACTGAGCAATACCTCCCCCAACCCTCTATTCCCCCATAGGGTATCAGGTCTGTAAGGTTCTCATTCCCATGGGCCTCCTAAGGATGTGGATGGTAGAAAAGATCAAGACAGAGTGGTGGGTTCTAAATTGACTCTACCACTTACTTGCTGGGTGAACTGTGAAAAATCTAGATGGTTTGGTAGCTCATCTTTTCCTGCCAGCCCATAATCTTAAGTTTCTGTACAATCTATGGATTGGTTTCCCTTAGGTTAGGTATCCAACTGGGCCAATCAGGTGGTGGGGCCATGTGGAACAAAAATCAGCTTTCTGGGCTGTGGCTTCAATGAGCACTGAGGTGGCGTGATTTTATTTAGTTGTGGCCTTGGTATGCACCATACTATTAAATGTCTAGTTAACAAGTTGCCAAATGCTTAAGAGAATGAATGAGCATCTTCTTTGAGACTCAGCTAGTGTCATGTTCTTAGTGATGTCTTCCCTAATTTTCCTTCCATTCTGGTAGGATAAATTTGTGCCACCACTGAACTTGTAACTATTATAATGTTAGCACACTGTATATTTATTTGTCTGTCTCTCCAGTAGGACCCCCAAGGGCAGGAACGACTCATTCCTGTAGCCCTAGGGCCCAGCCATCAGAGGTTATAAGACAATTAGTAAGAGTATTTCAGTAAAAGCGCATAAAAGATAATTACTGAATAAAAGAGTGAGAGAGAAAAGGGTAGACAGTTCCTTTGGGTTCTAACATTCCATGAATCTGTGAGATAATAAGATGCTATATTAAGAACCATAAAATAAAACTAGCTGGCTTTATATAGCAGCCCCATTAATAGGTAATGACAACAGTGGCTTCAATTTATTGAGTCCTTACTACATGCCAAGCAGTGTGCTGAGACTTTCTCTGAATTACTTCATTAAATATTTCCAGTAACTCCAGGTATTAATATTATCTTTATCTGACAGACGAGAACAGTAAAACTTTGAGGAATTAAATAACTGCCCAACCAGTGACACATGTAGAAAGCCACAGTTCAAAGTTAGGCTTATTTGACATGAAGATCATAGTCATAACTCTTAAAAGAGGGGGGATGAAAAATAAGGTGACACTGTAAACTTATTACAGTTCCATCAATCTCTTTGAGGACTCTGCAAGGTCACCTGGTATTTCATAGGACAAAGACTATCTGAGCCAGGAGATACCACTAAGGGGCATCTAGTATCTAGGCCAGCCCCATCTTTCTATAATGAGGGAGTCTGAGGCTCAGAACTGTCTGGTGAGGCTCAAGTTCAGTTAGAGGGACAGCCTGTCAAGACCCAAGTATGAGCATGTATCTCCTCATACTATTACTTAGCTGGATGCACCTTCACTCGGGGCTCAGCTCTCATGTCCTGTGTACAAAGAAACACCCTGACGACGTACGTGAAATAGCCCCCATCACTCTGTCTTTCTATCCTGCTTTATTTTTCTTCATAAGTGAGCCTACTTACACTCTGTATTTATTTGTTTACTTGTGTATTTCCCCACTAGAATATAAGCTTCACGATGACAAGATTTTTATTGCTGTTTCTCTGCAACTCATAGCGGTGCCTGGCATGCAGGGTACTCAACAGTGGTTGAATTGATGGCTGAACATTCCAAAGCATCAATTGCAATGTGATTAAAACTTTTCTTTGTCCTTCAAAACAGAAGACTTTATTTTTGGCTCACCTAAGTGGGAGCCAATGTTTACCACATTATTCAACTGTCTCCTGATTTCTCAGGCCACCTTCCCCACCTCCGGTCTACCGCCCCCCAACCCCCTAAGACAGGATCTTGCCTGAGTCATCCATGCATACCAAAGCCTAGCACAAGCAGCTGTTTAAAATGCTTGGGGACACAGGTTTGAAGAGTGGTCAAAGTGACAGTCACAGGCACTGCTGCTTAGTGATTTATTGTCTCCTTAAGGCTCCATCAGCAGGTAGAATGGAAAACTCCTCCCACCCTGACACCTTGGGCAACCAAGGCATTGTATTCCTTCACTGCCTGCTCTGTCTGGAGGACCCGGACATCGATGCCTTGTTTCCTGAGGTATTCCACAGTTGATGGAGGCACCTGGAAAGAGGGGGAAAGATGAGTAAGTCAGTGCTGCATCGGCAACACCGATTGTAACAGGGTGGTCCCCAGGAAAGGGGGAGGTTCCCTGCCACACCCAAGGGAGGGTGGAGCTGAGCAGGAAGAGGAGAAGCTGCAGAAGAGACTAAGGAAGGAAGCAGGATGGAGCCAGGAGACCTGGAGGAGGCGCATGGAGCCTAAAAACACGTGAAAAAACTGCGCTTGTCTTTTGGTCGTGGACTGGGTGACACAAATGTGGGTGAGACCCATGGGGAGGTGACAATGGCAGCTTTTATCTTAATGTTAATTTTGCTTTTTTCCTTCCAGGCTTGTCCGGTTGTTTGTGACCCTTTGCTGTGGGTCCCCACTGGAAGATGCTTTAGACTTGTAGCAGGCTTTGGGGCCTTGTTCTGGGCCGATCCCATATGGATGGACTTTTACCCACGAGGGGACGGGTAACTTTGGGTGCTTCATTTAAAAACTAGACTCTTTGCCTTACCTGTGTTGTTTCCTAGTTTAATTAAAGTTCCTTCCCATTAAAGTCTCCTATGTTTTGTGTTAATGCAGTGGATGGCAGAACCCATTTAGAATAGGCAGGTTTGCGGGGCTTGGGCTGCCCCTCTCCCTGTCCTATAACACGATGACAAAAGGGAGTCGTGGAGTAGGCTGCACAATGCACAATGCTTCCGAGGAGCAAGAATCTGGCCTTTTTATTGATGGGATAATCATCAGTTGTGAGGGGAAGGAGGACAAAAAGAAAAGGGAGGGGTGAAATGTATGTTGTCATCCATAGTTATCAGGGATTGTGAGTCTGCCTTCCAGGCATTTCTCATCTGCCTGAGGACTTGGTATTGCAGTTGAGATCAAGCTCTACATCCCCAGCCTTGGTTTCAGTCTTATCAACAGGCTTTCCCCTGATCAGCTTTAAGATCTTGGTTGATTTGAAAGGCACCTTGTAAGCTTTGGCTCCTATAACTGATTGGCCAGTTCTTGACCTTGTTTAGGAATGCAGAACTGCAGGTAACAAAAATGGTGGCCGAACAGGCCGCTTAGGATTAGCAGACCCACAAGTCAGGGGAAGGGCATGCTGGGGTTTCTTTCCCTGCCATGAGATAATACTCCCCAGTCACAGGTGATGCCTGTGACTCTTCTTTCACCCAGCATGTTAAGACACAGGGCAAGCTAGGGTTATTAGGCAGTTTCAGGGACAGTGCAGGAGGGGACCTCTGAAGAATTTAGGGAGGCTTCAGAGATGAGGACAACCAAGGGAATGTAACCCATTCCACTAGGAAAAACAAACATCTCAGGACCAAGGACAACATTGTTAACGGTGGTCCTGGTTTCCTTCAGGTGGTAAAGGGAGGCGGAGATTGGAGAAATGGAGAGTGGTTTAATTTATGGACAACTTAGAAGGGCAGCTGTTTAACTTCAATGCAGGGATGCCCATCCCGAGGACTGGGCCATAAAGATAAAGATGCAACAAATGGGGAAAGAGAAACCTGTTAGATAAGGAATGTGAAGATCCCCCACTCAGTAGCAAATTAAGTGAGACAGCCGAGAACTAACCAATCACAAAGAGACTGGTGGAGCTTTAGAATAATTAGGGAAAGAAGGTCTATATTCCCTGAGACACGACTCCACTTTGGCTTCCTTGCCCCTCCCAGGCCTGGTTTCCTGGCCTGGGAGTCCCACTTTATTTCTGTTCTTTTTCTCCTCAATAAACTTTTTCTTTCTCTAAACAAACCTGCCTCTTCTCGCTTGCTTGCCTGAGCGTCTGCGAAGTTCCTGCTGCGGCTTCGTGAGACACCAACCCGTGGGGGTCTAGTGGCCGGGACTCAGCGCTGCCCTGCAGCCTGGGGTCCGTTCCTGGCTGGGAGACTAGGCCTGACAATTCCGGTATCAATGTTACCAGTCCAAAATTTGGTAGTGAGCCCCAAGGAGTCAGAAGAAGCTTCTAAGAAGTTGACAGAAGTTCCATGATATGCATGCATAAAGCTCAAGAGAAATAGAAATGGAAAGAGCATGGAGTTTGGAGTCAGACAGACTTGGATTTAGGTCCTTACTAGCAGCGTGAGCTTGGGTAAGTGAATTAAAATCTATGAACCTATTTTCCCATGTCTCTAAACAGGGGTGATCATAACTAGCTCACAGGGTTTGTATAAGAATGATTTCAGTTAAAGCATGTAGAATGCCTAGCATGTCGATGTTAAATGTTTGAGTCATCCAACCTGACTCTAAATTCTAACTTTTCCAGTACCAACCAAGAGACTTTGAGGCCAATTATTTAATGTCAATGAACGCCAATTTCCTTCCCTGTAACATGATAATAAACCTTACAGCCTGGAGTTGGTGTGAGGATGAAGGTAGTTAATGTATGTATATTTCAGCTCAAATGTATTCTCAGAAAGCTCTTTCTTGACCACCCCCATTCAGAACAGCCCCTCATAGATCACCATTTCTTCATAGCATTTATTGTGATCTGAAATTATCTCCTTTTAATTATTCATGAGGGCCAGGAGTCTTGTCTCTCTTGATTATCTCATTATTCCCAGTGCCTAGAATGGTGTCTGAAGGTGCTGAATAAATATGTGCAAATAAATGTATCAAAAGATTCTCTGTAGTGGCAGTTATAATTGGCTATTTCCTCAACTCTGGCTTGCCTCGAGTATTTTTCTTAAATATATTTTAATTAGACTCTGGCTCAGTAAGAGCTCTGAGTGAAATATTTTTTTAAATGCCCTATATTTTCTGTATGTTTGAATGATTTTATAACAATAGCCTTACAGATAGAAATTATTTTAATGAGCAATGGGGGAGGATGGGGGAGGGAAAATTATTGTAATGAGAGAAAAACTAGGTTAATACAAAAAATATAAATAAACGGTACCTTCATCAGCAGGGAACTGGGTTTTGCCATATCTATAAAGAGGAAAGAGGTCGAACTCCATATATTTGTGTTAAAGGCTATCCATAATAATGTGAGGGAAAGACTACAGAACAGTATGTGTAATATAATCCCATTTATGTGAAAATAGTTATAAATATGTACATGTATATCTGTATGTGTCAGTGTATATATTTGCAGATGCAGTGAGAGAGAATTAAAGCAGTAAACATCAAACTGTTCACCTTCTACATTTATGCAATGATTCTTTTACAATAGCCATATATTATTTCTATAATAGGCATAATTTTTTCTCTGAAAAGGAAAAACAACTTGAATATGTCCAAGAAAAGAAAAAGAAAAGGTACAATAAAATGTACTATAAAAAGGTAAAGTACTACAAAAATTTAAAGAACCAAATATTGATAATCATAAAGCTTGAGAAATTTCAGGATTGAGAAATTCCTGAGAAATAGCGTAAACAACACAGGCCCAGGGCTAGGTGGAGACTGGTGACGCCAACCCTGCTGAGGAAGAGAAGTGTGTGCAGCCATTATTTTATCCTGGGCTGTCAGCTGGCTGGCAGAAGGGGCCTGTGTGATTACAGAGATGAACTCCAAGAAGAACACATCTCTAAGGTAAAAGTCCAAGAGACCACCAGTTGTCTCAGAAATGCCGTGCTCACCACTACATACCTTCAAGGCCTCACTCATCCCTCGGCCAATCACAAGGGTCTGCACACCCTGCTTGACAACTTCCTCCACATCTGCCGGCTGCACACCAGGAGAATGCTAGACGTGAGAAGAGAAAGTATACCATCCACCTGATTTTTTAATCTTGGCAATTGACATTCTTTTTTTTTTTTTAATGCATATAAGAACTGGGGTGTAGGCCAGAGGTGTGTGTGTGTGTGTGGGTGAGAGGATTCACCAGAGACAGAGTGGGGAGCAGAACAGGCAGATCTACTGAATATATACTGTAGAAAGGAGCAGCAGGTGAGAGAGGAGAGGTCTGCTGTGCCATGTAGGTTAGCTCCCTGGTTGGGGATCGAACTCATTGCAGTGGCTGAAGACAACTTGATAGTGCTGAGATTTAACCCCTTGTGCCACAACAGGGAGGTTCAAGCAATTGACAATCTTGTGGAATCATTCATGCATTCACTGAAGAAACATTTACTGAGGTGTACTCTGTGCCAAGCATCATTCTGAGTTCTGAAAATAACAAGATACAGTTCTTCCCACAAGGTGCTCTAAGTCGCATGAAAAATACAGAAGACTAAACAGAAATTTCAATAGTTTTATAAGTTTTACTCAGAAGTAAGTTCAGGATGTTGTGAAAATAAAGAAAGAGCACCGAATCCAGATGCAGGGGGTCAGGGCAGGTGGTCAGGGAAAGCATTCCATCTTTGGTGACAGTTAAGCTGAGACCTAAAGGACAAGCAGGAATTAGCCAAGTTAAAGGTAATCAGGGGAACAAGGTATTCCAAGTACAGGGAACAGCATGTGTAAAGGCTCAGAGGAAAGAAAAAGCCAGTGAACTCCAGGTAGGTGAGTGTGTTTGGAGCTGAAACAACTCTAAGGAGTGGGAGAAGAAAGCACTTGCACATGAAGCCAAAACTGGGGCTGTTGGGAAGAATTCATAAGAATCTCTATACTAGTTCCTTGTCATAAGAATCTTTTCTCTTAAGCTCCAGGCTTTAAAGCCTCCCTATTGCTATGTAAAGTCCCCATATTCTTCCAGGGTTATCTGCTGTAAGGTGTTTAATGAATGGGAATTCAACATTAAAGGATGGTAGCTTCTGAATAACTCCCACTTCAGCAATGACAATATGGAGGGCAGAGTCTGATAAATACCAGCTCAAGTACAGGGCTTCCCCTACTATGGATCTGTACAAGAATGACACTTTCAGCAATGAAACTCAGAGACACAAAGTCATCCTTACCTGATTAGTCTATCTCCATTGTTTCATTCCGTCAGCAAGCATTTGCTGAGCATCTACTCTGCACCGGGCTCTATATACTAAAGCACTGGAAGTACTGAGGTGAACTAAATAGCCTCTGAAGGAGTTTTAGTTGGATAAGATAGTGAACATGTAGAAATAGTTGCAGCAGGATTAGATAAAATACAGTGAAGAATCTCAGAAGAGGGAGCAATAAGTATGAGTAACAAATTGTAGAAGATGTGTTATTTTAACTGGGTGTTGAATAGGAGTATGCCTTGAAGCATTGGTTGTGGAAGGAGTGCATTTTAACCATAGTTAGAGATGATATAGGGAAATTTAGATGCTGAAAATATCAAGAAGACAATATGTGGACCAAATAACCAAGGAGTTTATACTCTACAAGATGATGGTTTAGAAGAGCTAGAATGGAAATTGTATATAGTTGTAAAAGGTAGGAGAGCAAGTAAGTCTTTATTAAACCTTTAGAATAATAATATTTTGCTTTTATAGTTGCAGCCTTCATCATATATCTATAGAAATTACTCTATGGGATCTTCATAATGACTCTATAAAGTAACACTAAAACATCCATTCTCTTTGTTTTCTAGATAAGGAAACTGAAACGGGCCTCCCCGGTGGCGCAGCGGTTGAGCGCTGGGTTGCGAAGCTGCCCGCGGCCTCTGCGGCGCCAGTTCGATCCCCGGTTGCTCCCCGGCCACCGGAGGAGGGTCCCGCATGGCGCGCAGACCTCTCCTGCCGCCCGCTGCTCCCCTCAGCAGTGTACTTCGGTCCTTCTGCCTGCTCTGCTCCCCGCTCTGGCTCTGGTGAATTCTCTCGCCCTCCCGCGCTTCTGACTGTACCCAGTGCATGTGTAAACAAACAAACAAACAAACAAACAAATAAATGAATAAAATGCATGCCTCTTTAAAAAAAAAAAAAAAAGGAAACTGAAACTCACAAACTATATACACATCGGCCAAGATGTCATAGTAAGTGGTGGGGCTGGGTTTAAATTGAAACATATTTAACTTCTGGTTTAATGTACTTTATTAGGATACTATACTCAGAAACAACTTTCATGACACTTTGAAGTACTAAATCTGACAACCACATAGAGTTGTACTTAGCTCAAAACAGTAAGAAAGCTAGTGTGGTTATAGTAATACCACGTTAAGTAGACTTCGAGACAGGAGTAGTAATGGAGATAAGAATGTCATCTCATGGTGCTTAAAGGGCCTATATCATAAAGAAAAACCAAGCATCCCAAATCTGTATACCTTAGTAATACAGCTACAAAATACATGAAGACAAAAATAACTAAGGGGATAAACAAACCCAGCATAGATGGAAATTTTAACCACCTTTTCTCAGTAATTGATAGAACAAATAGGGAAAAAGCCAGTAAGGAAATAGAGTATATAAACACTATCAATTAATTTGACCTAATAGACATCTGTAGGTTATTACACCAAACAACTACAGAATGCACATGTTTTTCCAATTACACCTGGAAGATTCACTAAGACAGACTAAATGTCATGCCATAAGTCTCAATAAATTTCAAAGAAGTGAAATAATATAGAAAATGTCATTTGACAAAGTAGATATAAATTGTAACATGATATTTTGAGGAGTGACAAATAACTGGAACTTGAGCAAAAGAGAGTGTTTTATACTGAAGGATAAAGGAAAAATATATTATGGGCCTCCTTCGTGGCACAAAGGGTTAAGTCACAGCACTATGAAGCTATCTGCAGCCACTGCAGCATGAGTTCTGTGCCCAGGCAGAGAGCTACCCACATGGTGCAGCAGACCTCTCCTGACTCACCCGCTGCTCCCCTCAGCAGTGTATTTCAGTCAATCCACCTGTTCTGTTTCCCACTCTGTCTCTGGTAAATCCTCTCACCCCCACACTTCTGGCCTGTACTCTAGTTCTTTTATGCATAAATAAATAAATCTTTAAAAATATACATTTTAAATTTGTGGTTACAATTAAATAATGTTAGAGGGAATTTAGTGCTCTAGGAACTTATAGTAGAAAAATGGTCTAGAATCAACGATCTAAGCTTTTTATCTTAAAAAGCTAAAAAAAGAAAAACAAATTATATCAAAGTAAGTAGAAAACAGAAAATAATGAACATATGTATGTCAATTAATGAAATAAGAAACAAGAGAAAATCAACAGTGTCAAAAGTTGGTGATTTGAAAAAGATGAATAAAATTGATAAAACTCTTCAAGACTGACTAAGCAGGAAAAATGGAAAAGTAGACACAGATCATAAATATCAGGTATCAAAGGCGGCATTATTATAGATCCTAAGAGACTAATAATATTAGGAATAGCTTTACACTGATAAATAAGGCAACCGAGATGAAATCATCCAATTTCTTGAAAAACAAATGCATCAAAAGTAATACAAGAAGATACAGAAAATCTGAATATTCCTATATCAGTTAGAAATTGAATTCATAATTTGAACCATTCTATAATAAAAATTCTGGGTACTATGACTTCACTGATTAAGTATCTTAATGTAGGGTAAAGAAAATATCAGGCTTTTCTGCCTTTCCGCCATCAGGATAGATGATGGATCCTTGTCCTGAATGCATGCCTGATGGCGGGCACCTGGAATAGGGTGTGGGCATAGGTAGATGGGATTCAGCTGAGCTAAGACTGTGCTTTTAAGGGCGGCGTCAAGGGGACGCCAGCAGCAGCAGTAGCAGTAGCAGCAGTAGAAGTAGAAGCCGAAGCAGAAGCCGAAAGAGAAGCCGAGAAGCAGCAGAACGAACGCTAGAGAGCCCAGATAGAGTGAAGACTTGCTGGCAGGCCTCCCAGCCCCCCAGCCAGCACCCCTGCATGCCATATGCCTGGTGAACCCCAAATAAAAAACCTGCAAAACTACTGAGGACTCTGACTCCTCCTTTACCCGGTCTGCATGGGATCAGAAAACCTGCACTGTGGTCCATTCCTGGCCCTTACACTTAAGCATTTCATGAAAATCTTCAGTAAAGCACTAGTAAATCCAAGGTTGGTTCAACATTCAAAAATCAGTGTTGTGGGCCTCCCCTGGTGGCGCAGCAGTTGAGTGCTGGGTTGCAAGGCTGCTTGCAGCCTCTGTAGCACCAGTTCGATCCCCGGCCACCGGCGAGGGTCCCACAAAAAATAAAAAAATAAAATAAAATCAGTGTTGTTCACCAGTGTAAAGAATAACATATAAATATCTCAACTAATGTCGAACAAGCATTTAAAAAATTTCACCATGTATTTATGATTTTTAAAAATCTCAGCAAAATAAACTAAAGGAAACCTTCCTTAAATAAAAGACTTCTAAGAAAACCCTACAGCTAAGCAACAAATACAATGTTGAAATAGTAAACATTCCCTCCCCCGCAAAAAACTGGATATAGTGGGTATTAGCTAGATATTTTCTTCTTTATTGTCTCTTGGATCTGTCCATTTCTTTCCATCTCTACTGCCACTACCCCTGGTCTAAGCTGCCATTTTCTAACTGGTCTTCATAAAACATTAGCTCTTTGCAATTATCTATTCCTCAAACTGTAGCCAGAGGGATCATTTCATGATCCCATCCATGTCACCACTTCTCCTTAATTACATTCAATGGCTGCTCATTGTCCTTAGTAAAAATGCCAAACTCCTTCACATGGTCTGTAAGTTTCCAGCTGCCTCTCATTGCATCCATTTCATGTTCTATGCTCAGGTTACACTGGCCTCCTATCAGTTCTCTAACAATAGTATGTATTCTCTCACAATTAAGAAGAGGAAAAGAAAATCTACAGGTTGAGAGAAAATATTTGCAGCTCACATATCTGACAATGGGCTTGTATCCAGAATATATAAGGGGTTCTCAAAACACAAAAATAATAATCCAATTTTTAAAAATTGGTAAAGTATCTGAATACTTTACCAAAGAAGTGTTTAAGTGAAGACTAGGAAAACACTTGATATAAAAAGTCAATATGGAAGTGCATATTTTTTTATTTTTATTTTTTTAAGATTTATTTTTATTTTATCTATGCATACAAGAACTAGAGTATAGGCCAGAGGTGCAGGATTGGGGAGTAAGAGGATTCACCAGAGACAGAATGGGGAGCAGAACAGGTGGATCTACTGAAATACACCACTGAGGGGAACAGTGGGTGAGACAGGAGAGGTCTGCTGCGCCATGTGGGTTGCTCCCTGGCCGGGGATTGAACTCAGGCCACAGTGGCTTGATGATGCTGGGACTTTAAACTGTGCGCCACCAGGGCAAAAATGAGGATTCTTTGTACTATTATTTAACCTTTCCACAAGTCCAAAATTATTTTATTTTATTTTTTTTAAAGATTTATTTATTCATGCATACCAGAACCACGGTACAGACCAGAGGGGCAGGAGGGGGAGAGGATTCACCAGAGACAGAGTGGGGAGCAGAACAGGCAGACTGAAATACACTGCTGAGGGGAGCAGCGGACGAGACAGGAGAGGTCTGCCATGCCATGTGGGATTATCGCTGGCCGGCCAGGATCGAACCTGCACTGTAGAGGCTGAGGACAGCTTCACGGCGCTGTGCTCAACTGCCTGCGCCACCTGGGAGCCCCCCAAAATTATTTTAAAGTAGTTCTTTATTAAAGTGCAGTAGTATAGATATGTTACAGATCAGCAGAAAGAGACCACAAACAGGCACACATAGATAGAGCTTTCTGATTTACTTAGCCACGGAAGTAGAACTTAACAGAAGCCAGGTGGCTTCACAACACAGAATCAGACATAACATATCTTAGTTGGCTTTCTGCGTGTCTCCTGGCTCTGTGGGATGTACAACTGCTGCTGACATTCTTCTCTGGGTCACTGAATGTTCCAGAGCTGATAACAAAGCCAGTCTCTCTCACTAATACCTTTTCATATTCAGGCTTACATCATTAACCCTTTCCTACGTCATTTATACTAGACTATATATATTTCTGCTTTAGGAAGTATCCAAGAGTGTTCTCAGTTAGAACACCTACCTATGGAAGAGTGAACAGTGCTGCTCAATAGCAAGGGTGCATCCTTGATGATGTAGAGCTAGTGTCCAAGTGTCTCTGAACAATACCTCTGCTTCCAGCTCTCCCTGTTCCCCACAGAGATCAGAGATTGGGGGAGATTAGATTATTTTCCTCCTGACATTAGGTTCATAAATTTTTAAAAGATGAGAAACTGATATTTTTCACTTGATTACAATAATTGATTCTTAAACAATGTCAGACGATGACATTAGATACCTTATTTAGTTCCATGGCTCTGTGACTAATCCCAGAACTGCCCTCAGCTGCACAGTTATGAAAGGAAGAATTAACATTTTTTTTTTCTGGGCTATGACCAAGGTAAACATTTATTAGAGTTACAAACCAAGAATGGAGAGCTTGACCCTCCTTAAGTAAATGCTAAATGATTCTTTCATTCAACAAAGAATAGCACCCATTTTGAGGAGCACCATGATCCCCAGCCTCTGGAACTCACATCCTAGTATAAGGAAACAAGGCTTGACATCAAGTGAAAGGTCATGTGACAGTGCAAAACGGTAATCTCTGGAGATTCAGGCTGGAGACAGCCACAGCCCATCAAGTTGCTGGATCAATGAAACCCAGGTGATGAATCTGGCCACTGCGTGCTACACTTCAGGGCTGGGGTGTCATGCAGGGAGAGATGAAAGATACTGCTGTGAAAGCCTGTGGACCCAGGAGTTGGCGGGTGATTACTCACAGCCTGCGCTGAGGGCTGTGATGGGAGCATCAGCCAGTTACAGAGGAGGCATCAACCTATCAACCTGCCACCAGCTCCCACTCTGCTGCTTCCTATCCCTCAGGGCAAATCTTCCCTCCGTGAATGTCTGATGCAGTTCCTCTTCTTTAAGAGGCTTTACATCACACAGTGTAAGGATGAGGGCGTATTGTTTTTTTCTTGTGGAAAAACTATTAATTGTGGGAAAATGTCCAGCCGCTATCCACTATGCCAACTGAACAACAGGATCACGTCCTATATGGCTCAGGCATTTCGCCCTTTTTTATGTTAAATTTTAAAATAAAACATTCCTAAGTTATACTTTCAAGGAAGCATTTTCCTTCTACCAAAATGAAGTGAGCATAAATAGTAGCAATGCTTTTGTCTGGCTGTGCTGATGATAAAAGATTCTGAGTGAAGGTTAAAAGATCTCTGGAATCTGTCCCCTGTGGACACTGCCTGAGTCACAGCCTCATTATCGCTTGCCTGAATGAACAGCCTCTAGAATATCTTCCTGCCTCTGCCAGGGCAGGGACCTATTTTTTTGTGCCATAGACTGCTCTGGCAATCTGGTGAAACCTACAGCCCCTTTCTTAGAATAAAGTTTTTAAGTGCATAAATACATAGAATTACAAAGGAAACATTTGATACAAATGAAATTATCTAAATAGTGAAAACCAGATGTATTGTCTCGTAATGTACTCTTCTACTAGCTTTAGAAGAGTGGAAATATTTTCCAAAAATCCATTAGCATACTACCCTCACATCACATAGTAGCAGACATAGAACTGTGCTAGTACTTTCAAAACCCATTGAGTTGTTTCTCTGGGGCTCATGGCTGCCAACCTAGAGACTTCACTTTCTTTTTCCCCCCTGACAGGTAGATATGGCATGTGACAATACTATCACTAATAAAAATTCACTGGACTATGAGCAGAAAAAATTGATGCCACATCTAGGTTAGGGCCTAAAACACTGAGCTTGACCATTTCTTCTCTTTCCCCTTCCTTGCAAGTTAGATTTGTGGCATGGCTACAACCAGTTCCCACCATTCAAATGTTCTAGAAGATGATAGAGCAAGAGAGAAAACAATCGGGGTCTCTTTCTGTCTCCCCAGAGCTGTCCTCCCTGTCTCCCTCTTAGACTGGTCACACTAATATATGAGAGAGGAAAATATTCTTTTATCTTCTTTAAGCCAATAGATTTTGGGATTTATATTACTTGGCTTTTACACTGGCTAATCCACAGAGTCATTCCTAAACGAAATCATGATCAGCCACACAAATCACTTGGGGTAGAGTGGATATCTGAGTGCCAATCATACCGGAACACCACAGGGATAAGGTGAGGGAATACATCATAGCCCACAGGTGCACTCACACACATTTTCTGCCTCTATATACTTAAAGGGCTTATATGTAGTGACATCCTAGTAGCAATAAGCGCGCAATGATACCCAGCCTTTGTTTTCTAGATACCATTCCCTACGAGAAAGAACTAGAACCCCTTGAAGAATGGCTAAATCCAGAGAAAATACACCTGTCTATGCCAAAAAAACAAAGCCAAAAATGGATGGAAATACATAAATAGGACATTGCCTAATTTGGAATAATTTAAACTTCAAAAATATTAATAACAGTGATGGATTAAAATATCTCATTCTGTTTGGGCTGCTATAACAAAATACCACTAACAGGGTAACCTATAAACAACAAATTAGTTCTCACAGTTCTGGAGGCTAGAAGTCCAAGATCAAGTCATCAGCATGGCTGAGTTCTGGTGAAGGCCCTCTCACTGACTCATAGCCAGCACCTCCTCATTGTGGCCTTATATGGGGGAAGAGCTCTCTCTGCAGCTTCTTTTCTGAGATACTAATCCTCTTCATAAGGGCTCCCCCACTAATGACTTAAGGACCTCACAAAGGACTCTACTTCCTAATACCTTCATCTTTAGGTGTTACAATTGCAACATATAAATTGGGCATAGTAGGGCCCCCCTGGTTGTGCAAGGGGTTAAGTCTCAGCACTATGAAGCTATCAGTAGCCACTGCAGCACGAGTTCGATCCCCAGCCAGAGAGGTGACCCACATGGCGCAGCAGACCTCTCCTGTCTCGCCCGCTGCTACCCTCAGCAGTGACATTTCAGTCCATCTGCCTGTTCTGCTCCCCACTTTGTCTCTGGTGAAGCCTTCACCTCCCACACCTCTGGCCTATAGCTCAGCTCGTATATGCATACATAAATAAAATAAATCTTTAAAAATAAACAAATAGGGCCTCCCCTGTTGGTGCAGACGGTTGAGTGCTGTGCTGTGAAGCTGTCCGCAGCCTCTGTAGCACCGGTTCAATCCCAGCAGGCCGGCAAGGGTCCCACATGGCGTAGCAGACCTCTCCTGTCTCACCCACTGCTCCCCTCAGCAGTGTATTTCTGTCGTCTGCCTGTTTTGTTCCCCGCTCTGTCTCTGGTGAATCCTCTCACTCCCTGAATCTCTGGCCTATACCCCAGCTCTTGTATGCATAAATAAATAAATCTTTAAAAAGAATACTGTTATGAATACAGACAGATATTTGAAAAAGTATAAAGGAAATTCAGAATACTGATACAGATGGAAGGAAGGGAAAGATCTCCAATTATATTTGTAAAATTTTATTTTTAAAATTGAATAATGGCTATACAGGTCTATTATTCGTTATAATTTTAATAATTTATAATATAATTTATAATACTTGTTGTGTTTAAGAATAAAATTTATTTAAAGGCAAATGTATTGGTTATAGCCACATACCAAACGATCTGTCTTTTTTGATCTATTTAGTCAAATGACCTTTCCATTTGGTTTCTGGCTTAGTGCCACCATATATACATTGCAACTTACATCTTTTGTGTGCTTACTAATTTCTGAATTTGAGTTTATAAAATCTTGTAGAAACAAAATGCTTATAAGAGGTGAAACTACAATAGCATTTTGAGATGACACCCATAGCCTACCTTTTGCCAAGGATATACTTTGGACATGAGACTCAGGAGTTTCTTTCCTGGCACTGAGGGAAGAAAGGCCATTTACTCTGGTATATCCTTAACTGTCAGAGACGCTTTCAGAGGAATATCATCATCAAGAGGGGTAAATGTCAACATTAATATTCAGAAACTTAGTTAAATGAGGTGGGGAAGCTAGCAAGTTCCACTAATGTATAGATCAGCAAGATATAAAACCTATAACGCCTAGTAATCTCCCACAGTTTCCTTCTCCAGAGAAATTGTGGGGGTGGACTTTCAGAAGTTACATATGTCCATGGAATAGGAAGGAGAGATGAAGTGACCATTTCTTCTGTTTTTATTTTTTTTTTTAATATTTATTTATTTATTTATACAAGCACTAGGTAGTCAGAAGCACGGGAGGGTGAGAGAATTCACCAGAGCCAGAGCGGGGAGCAGAGCAGGCAGAAGGACCGAAGTACACTGCTGAGGGGAGCAGCAGGCGGCAGGAGAGGTCTGCGCGCCATGTGGGACCCTCCTCCGGTGGCTGGGGAGCAGCCGGGGATCGAACCGGCGCTGCAGAGGCTGCGGGCAGCTTGGCAACCCAGCGCTCAACCGCTGCACCACCGGGGAGGCCCTCTTCTGTTTTTTTTTCAATATTTTATTTTCTATACTTCTTACATCATTTTTCATTTTTGCACAATGTATGCATTTTCATCTTGGTTATATTCCCCATACAATTGCTCCCCACTTATTTTGACCCCAATCCCTCCTCTCCTCGCCCTCCCCCCTTCATAGTATGTCTCTGGTTTAAGAGCTGATGAGACTCAACAAAAGCAAAGAAAATAATCCAGTCAAAAAATGGGCAGAAGAGCTAAAAAGAAACTTCTCCAAAGAGGAAATGTAAATGGCCAACAGGCATATGAAAAAATGTTCAACATCACTTGTAATCAGGGAAATGCAAATCTAAACTACAATGAGAGACCATCTCACACCAGTGAGAATGGCACATATTAAAAAAACTAGCAACAAGAAATGTTGGCGAGGATGTGGAGAAAAAGGAACTCTCCTGCACTGCTGTTGGGAGTGCAAACTGGTCCAATCACTATGGAGAGCTGTGTGGAGATTCCTCAGTCTTCTGTTTGTTTTGCTTCCAAATAAAATCTCTTTGTAGCATTTAAAAAATAATTTAGTCATAACTAAATTAAGCCATAAAGCTCAAAAGACAAAAAAAAAAATGCAATGCCCCATATGTTGTGTTTTCCAATGCCCATGGTATAAATACCCCCACCATGGCTAATATCAAGATATCAATGTGATATCACTGAATGCAGCTAGTAACAGATGTACAGTTGCACATATAACACAGTAGTTTCATCATTAGATAACTACAGATATAAATAATTTCAAGAACACAGAATGTAGTAACATAATTAGGAATTTAGGAATTTTAAGTATATGTTACCTATGTTTTATTTTTATTTATTTATTTATTTATTTATTTATTTATTTATTTAATTTTCTAGAGGCATGTCTTATTTATTTATTTATTTATTATTTGTTTGTTTGTTTGGTTTATACATGCACTGGGTACAGTCAGAAGCGCGGGAGGGCGAGAGAATTCACCAGAGCCAGAGCAGGGAGCAGAGCAGGCAGAAGGACCGAAGTACACTGCTGAGGGGAGCAGCGGGCGGCAGGAGAGGTCTGCGCGCCATGTGGGACCCTCCTCCGGTGGCCGGGGAGCAGCCAGGGATCGAACCAGCGCCGCAGAGGCCGCGGGCAGCTTCGCAACCCAGCGCTCAACCGCTGCGCCACCAGGGAGGCCCATACCTATGTTTTAAATGATTTATTTAAATAGGTTTTTATAATTTAGATTTAGGGCCTCCCCGGTGGCGCAGCGATTGAGCACTGGGTTGCGAAGGGGCCCGCAGCCTCTGCAGTGCCGGTTCGATCCCCGGCTGCTCCCCAGCCACCGGAGGAGGGTCCCATATGGTTCGCAGACCTCTCCTGCCGCCCGCTGCTCCCCTCAGCAGTGTACTTCGGTCCTTCTGCCTGCTCTGCTCCCCACTCTGGCTCTGGTGAATTCTCTCGCCCTCCCGCGCTTCTGACTGTACCCAGTGCATGTATAAACAAAACAAACACACAAACAAATAAATAAATAAATAAAACATGCCTCTATTAAAAAAAAAAGAATTAAAAAAAAAGAATTATTATAATTTAGATTTAATAATGGATGTGTCTAAAAACTGTGTTACAAAATTCCCAAAGATTTAACAATCAGTCCTCATGAGCTAGTGAAAGCAGGTCCAGCATCGTATTGGATAAGTATAAAATCCAAAATAGTTACTTCTGAGTAAAAATTGTATTAAGAATCCCTGAAAAGCTTCTCCTCTACAAAATCAATGAGAACATAGGCAAAAATCAACTTTTTAATATACTCTGGAAATTAGGTTTCCCACAATTCAGGGTGGTGTTCAATAAAGAAAAATGGCTGACTTTGTGAACACAGAAGGAACTGGAGGGGATTATGCTAAATGAACTAAATCAAAAGGAGAAAGACAAATACTGGATGATTTCACACATATGTAGAATATAAAGAAGCAAAACAAAGGGATGGTTGAAACTAAACCAAAACAAATCCTAGAAATCAGACTGCAGAATTGAGGCTACCAGAGGGGAGGTTTAGGGAATGAGGGGAAAGGAGGGAGGGAGCCCAGTGGGCTGTGGCAGAGGATTAGGAGTGCTTTGGTAATGGGCATGGTGTGATGATCTACATCCGAAGAGGTATGAGCCTATACCCCTAAATCATATGCAGTGTTTAAACCAATGTTACCTCGATACAAAATGAAAGTTAAAAAAATTAAAAATAAAGTTAAAAAAAAAGGCTGAAAATTGAGCATCATGCAGTTATAACTTGTCCCATTCCAGTAGACTCCACTACCAGGTCTACAGTAGCCTTAAAAAGCAACAACTTGAAATCATAGTGGAAACTATCAGCCTGGCAGTCAAGCAAGATAGACTAATGGATGAAAGCTCCTTCAAATCTCCCCCAGAGAACTGTCATTATTTGACCTATCTGATAATTCCACTCATCGGTATCTTTATTTGATCTGACTTGGAGCTTGCTAATGCAAATCACCTTTCTTTCCCAAAGAAGTTTTTCAGAAACAGTCAGAAATCATTGTTTACTGCCCAAAGCAGTAGCTAACAGGGTAAACAAGAGGTTAACCAAATACTCAAAAGGAAAAACTTGGAAATGAGATGTCCATAGGGGGCTTTGAAAAGCTCTGCTATGAACCTTGGTGTTGAAAAGGCCATACACATGGCCAGTGTTGTGTACATGCTTAGGAATGACATGACCCTAAGGTCACAACAATGGGTAACCTGACATTCTGCACAAGCAAGAAGCTGACAGAATTTTCAACTACCTGGCTGAGTAGTGCTGACTGCACCAAATTGGATACAGAGTCCCTCAGCAAACACAAATACTTTTGGGTTCCAGGCATTGTTTCAGAAAACTATATCTAAGGAAACAAGTGAAAGCATACGAGAGTTTCTCAAATAGAGAATATCGACAGAAAAAACAATTATTTTTTTAAAGGACCAAGTAGAAATCTGGGGGTGAAAAGTATAATGACTGAAATGAAAATTTCACTAAAGGAACTCAACAGCAGGTTGAAGTCAGCAAAACTGAAAAAAATAGGTCTGTTGAGATTATCCACCATGAGAAAATAGGAAGAAAAAAAAGGATGACGACAATAAACAGACTTATGGGACACTGTGAAACATACCTGTCTAGTAATAACAGGAGTCAGAGGATAGGTGAGTTAGAAGGAGCAGAAAGAATTTGTAAATAATCAATGGCTAAAATTTTCCCAAATTTTATGAAAAATGACAACTTATACATCCATGAAGCTCAATATATTCTCAGCAGAATAAATTCAAAGACATCCACAAGTAAACCTATCATAGTTAAGCTGTCAAAAAGCTAAAGAGAAAGAGAATGTTGAAAGCAGCAAAAGAGAAGTGAGTTAATTCCAAGCAACCTTTAGTAAGAATAACAGTTGGTTTCTCACTAGTAAACAACAAGGCACACACACAAAAAATGTGGAATGACATCTAAGTGCTGAATGAGTAGATTGTCAATGAACAATTCTATATCTATCAAAACTATCCTTTAAGACTGAAGGTTCACCTTCCATCATTACCTAAATTTCATTAAGGGAAAAATTTTAAAAGAAACAACAAAGAAAATCAACCTCTTCCCTAAGAAAGAAAAAAAGTGAAAAAAAAAAAATCGAAGTCTTTAGAAATGGTCCTAAGAACAAACAGAAAATGAAGAAATACCTATTCAAGAACATATATAAATACCTGTTAGGTAAGATGAGAATCTATGGTATTCAAGGAAAGAAGACTCTCTGTCTCCCACCTCCCAGCTCTGTGAAGTGGACACTGCTCTAGCCAAGTACTATTTCTCAGGACTATTTCTCTTCTCAGCTCCCAAGAGGACAGGCAGGAGTAGGACTTCAATGTTTTTTATCTTGCTTCATCTCACTGTTGCTGAAATTAAGTTCCATATGGGTGTGTTGATGGTTCGAGACTCCCTTCTTTCACTGGTCCTCCACTAATGAGCAGAGATACTACCTTGGTATGGCACACTAAGAAGGATGGAAGAAATGCAATACAGGGAAATGCAAATTCAGACTACCATAAGAGAATATTTCATACCTTCGGGGATGGTATAATAAAAACAAAGTGAAACAACAATAGTGTTGGTGAGGAGTGATTTAGAAAAGTTGGATGGGCCATACAGTCCTAAAATCTAAAATGCAAAATGGTACAGTTGCTTTGGGATGTAGTCTAATAGTTCCTCAAATGGTTAAATATTGAGTTACCATATAACCCAACATTTCCAGGGCCTCCCTGGTGGCGCTGGCGGTTGAGCGCCAAACTGTGAAGCTGTCCACAGCCTCTGCAGCATGGGTTCAATCCCTGCCGACCCGCGAGAATCCCACATGGCGCGGCAGACCTCTCCTGTCTGGCCCGCTGCTCCCCTCAGCAGTGTATTTCGTCAGTCTGTCTGTTCTATTCCCCGCTCTGTCTCTGGTGGATCCTCTCACCCTCCCGCGCATCTGGCCTGTACCCTGGTTTGTGTATAAATAAATAAATCTTGAAAAAAAAATAACCCAACATTTCCAATACTAGCTAGGTACATACCTAAGAGGATTAAGTGATTCTATGCTAATGAAATGTCTACAGTAGGCACATCTACAGCAACAAAACGATTACTAGTTGCCAGGAGTTTGTGGGATGGAAGAATAGACAGTGCCTGCTAATGTCCTGGGGTTTCTTTTTGGGATGACAATATTTTAGAAACCAGAGTGGTAATTACTGCACAAGTTTATAAAACTAAAACATCCAATGAAATGGTGTACTTTAATGGTATGTTCATTATAACTCAAAAGAGACAGGGTAAAAGAAATAGTTCCTTTTTGCTTGGTCATTATGGCTTTGGAGGTTGGAAATCATTTGACACATGGAGTGTCAGTAAAACACTAATAGCTTGGGGGCCTCCCTGGTGGTGCAGGGGTTAAAGACTCAGGTGTTAAAGCACTATCAAGCTATTGCCAACCACTGTGGCCTGAGTTGAATCCCTGGCCAGGGAGCTGACAACATGTCTGAGTTCCATTCCCTGCCAGGGAGCTGACCCATGTGGTGCGACAGACCTCTCCTGTCTCACCAGCTGCTCCCCTCAGCAGTGTATTTCAGTAGATCCACCTGCTTTGCTCCCCACTCTGTCTCTGGTGAATCCTCTCACTCCCTGCACTTCTGGCCTATACCCCGGTTCTTGTATGCATAAATAAATAAAAATAAATCTTTAAAAAATAAATAAAACACTAACAGCTTACCTCAGTTCCTGTCTCTCTCCAATCCCAAGCCCGACTGCCTCCTGGCCACACTTTGCAGTCCTTATAGGTTTTAGAAGAGCCTTGTACTTTCATTTGCCCCCATGAAAGGGAAGAAATTTCAGGCGAAGTCATAAGGAACTTAACTGAAATACAAAATTAAAAGAAAAACATGCAGTTATAAAGTGAGGTTGAGAGTTCCAAAATACAAGAGGTACTCTATATACCACATACACTATGTACACTATATACAAAATGTATTTAAATATATGTAAATTGTAAGACCCTGTACTCTACGAGTTAAGAAGCATCTTCTTCACTTTTGTGGTTATACTTTCTTCTCTAGAAGTCTAAAAAATAAAGTGTTATTTTTGGTATTCAAAATCATCAAATCATGGAAACGAGATACTATAATTTCTTCTCAGACTCTGGAGGGAATCCTTAGGGCATTTTTTTGAGGATTAAATTAAAATGTGGAGAGCTTTGTTCAGTATGATAGAATAAGGAGGTTGACAGAAACTTTCCCCAAAATGTGGCTATAAAGCTGGACAAAATTGTCAAAATAACCACTTGGCATTCTAGAAATAATATTAAAGATATACTATAAACTGAGAAGAGCTTATTCATGAAAACCACTGACTTTCACATATAAATAGTAAAATGTTTTGTTGTTTTTGTCTGGGACTTCCCATCCCCAATATCACTTCTGTTGGCACAGTTCACCTGGGTTTGGGTAAAGCATGGACACTAGCAGTCTTGCTGCTATGGCCAAAGGAGGAGTACTTGATCTGGAGCACTTTCAATTAAACTGGTGACTGTAGTGCAAAGCAAATATGGATGGTAGGTGCTTCCCTGATATTGTGGACCTGACAGGGGCAAACAGTGGATTGGCAGAGTAGATTGGGATTTAACAGGAATTTCCCAGAGTTGCCACAGCCAGAGTAGGGCTTGATAAGCATTCCATATATCCCATGAGGACTTAAGGTGATGAACATATGCATCAAAGACTGAAATAGGCCGAAGTCACAGAAATATTCTGGACCAATGGAGTCAATAGCACACCGGCAACGTGAAGTGAGAAGGCTCCAGAGGACTCAGAAGAATGTAAAGAAAGACATGAAAACAGCCTGAACATTGAATGTACTCCCTAGTGCACACATTGATCCATCAGTAGAAAGTGAAAGTCTTACTGGCTTGAGGTCTTTGAACATAATCTTTCATTAAGCTTTGGCTGAACACTAAGCTATAAAGATATAGAGGAGACCCCTAGAAAATCAAGCCTAAAAATAAAAACAGGAAAAAAAATTGAATATAGTTTCCAGTAGCCATAGGTTTATGTGAATCAGAATTCAGAGTTTTAATCTAGGTAGGCAAGTGACTAAACGCAACAAAGAACAAAATTCAGGAGGAAAATCCAAATTTCCTTCAATATATTATCTAAAACATTCACTATTCAAACAAAAAATTACATGACATGCAATGAAACAAGAGCTATGACACACTCATCCAACTAAAACTGTATCTAAGTGTTCCCATGTTTGATTTAGCAAAGACTTCAAAGAAACTATTATAAATAGATTCAAAGTACTAAAGAAAACCAGTATAAAGAATTACAGAAAGGGCCTCTCTGGTGGTGCAGGGGTTAAAGCCTCAGCACTATCAAGCTATCACCAGCCACTGCAGCATGAGTTGGATCCCTGGCCAGGGAGCTACCCACATGGGGCAGCAGACCTCTCCTGTCTCATCCACTGCTCCCCTCAACAGTGTATCTCAGTAGATTCGCCAGTACTGCTCCCCACTCTGTCTCTGGTGAATCCGCTCACCCCTCACACCTCTGGCCCACACCCCCGTTCTTGTATGCATAAATAAATACAAATAAATCTTTAAAAAAATTGCAAAAAAGTATAATGACAATGACTCAATGAACACAGAATCTCAATAAAGAGACATTTTAAAAAAGAATCAAAGGGAAACTCCGGCAACGATAAGTACAATAATGAAAAAGTGCTTGTATTTTTCAGGATTCTTCAGAGAAATAGGATCAGTAGATTACGCATAATAAGATTTATTTCAAGGAAGTGGCTTATGCAACTCTGGGAGTTTCAAGTCCAAAATGTGTAAGGCAGGCTGGCGAGCTGCTAACTCTAGGGCACAAAATTGTCATTAGATTATTGATGTTTTATTATTTCTTCCTCAATGAAACCTCAGTTGTTTTTTTAAAGATTTATTTATTTATGCATACAAGAACTGGGGTGCAGGCCAGAGGTGCAGGGGGTGAGAGGGTTTGCCAGAGACAGAGTGGGGAGCAGAACAGGCAAATCTACTGAAATAAACTGCTGAGGGAAGTGGGCGAAATAGGAGAGGTCTGCTGTGCCATGTGGGTAGCTCCCTGGCTGGGGATCGAACTCATAATGCAGTGGCTGCTGATAGCTTCATAATGCAGAGACTCAACCCCTTGTGCCACCAGGGCGGGCCAACCTAGGTTTTGTTTTTAAGGCCATTTAACTGATTGGATGAAACCCAACAGAAGTACTAAGAGTAATTTTTTAAATTTAAAAGTCAACTGATTATAGATGTTAACTACATCCACAAAAGTACCTTCACAGCAACATCTAGATTAGTGTTTGACTGATAACGGGATATTACAGCTCAGTCAAGTTGAAATATAAAACTAACCATGCAATCAAACCTTTTCCAATATGGTATCTGTATACATTTCCTTAAACCAAATTTAATCTTCAAATAAAGACAGTAACAATGACACTTCTGCCAAACATTAATAATTACTAACCAATTTTTGAAGCTTTAACTTCTGAATATCCATTTTTATATCCCATATATATATATATTATATCCAGTGCATTATATACAGGTATATAATTGTTACAAATAGTTATATACGATATGTATGTAATACATTATATACAACAACACACTACATAACATACTATTTTAGGTGGTAGGGTAGGAAGATACTAGTTTATGAAATAGGATTCCTGTTCTTGAGGAGCTAATATTAGAAGAGAGAAGAGATACAAATATCAATAATTATAATTCAAAAGGATAACTTTAAAAATGCAAGGCAACTTTTGAAAAGCAGTAAAAGGGAAATAGGGTTGTTGAAAGACTTGTGTATTAGTTACAACTTCCAGAACAAAATATCACAGACTGGGTGGTTTAACCAACAGAAATTTAATTTGTTAGACTGCGATAGGATGTGCAAGATCAAAGTGTCAGCAGGGTTGGTTCCTGGTGAGCGCTCTCTTTCTGGCTTGCTGATAGATGCTTTCTTGGTTGTCCTCACATCACCTTTTCTCTGTGCAGGAGGCACTCACAGCACCTTTTCCTTTACCTTTTTTTTAATTTTAGTAACTGCATTGTAGAAGTGTGTGAAATTAAGGTGTTCATCCCCAAGAATCAACACATATATATTTAAATTCACTGCTAAAAATTCAAAGCTATTCTTCACTATACCATTGTCTCTCTTTTCCTGATTTAGCCACCTCTCTCTCCCCAGCCCTTCTGCTAACCACTAGTTGATTTTAGTTTACTTTTTGTTTTATTTAGTTCATTCTTTTTTAATCTAAGTGCCCTCTATGAGTGAAATCATATGGTGTTTATCTTTTCCTGTCTGGTTTATTTAACCAAGCATAAATTCCCTCTCTCTGTCCATCCATAATCCTGCAAATGGCAGGATTTCATTTTTTTCTTTAATGATAGCTGAGTAGTAAGCCACTTCTTGTTTGTCCACTTGCAAGTTGATGGATACTTCAGTTCTTTTTTTTTAACGTCAAAAAACTGGGGTACAGGCCAGAAGTGCGGGGGTGCTTGGTAGTGCAGAGTGGGGAGCAGAACAGGTGAATGGGGGATTTTGTGAAATGATTTTGTGCATCCATTAAGGTGATTGTGTTATGTTCTTTATTATTAAGATGGTATGTTAAGCCAACCTTGCATACCTACAATGAATTCTATTAGGTCATGGTATATAGTCATTTTTATCTGTAATTGGTTTTGTTTTTTTTTTTTTTAAAAATAGAGGCATGTTTTATTTATTTATTTATTTGTTTGTTTGTTTGTTTGTTTATACATGCACTGGGTACAGTCAGAAGCGCGGGAGAGTGAGAGAATTCACCAGAGCCAGAGCAGGGAGCAGAGCAGGCAGAAGGACCGAAGTACACTGCTGAGGGGAGCAGCGGGCGGCAGGAGAGGTCTGCGCGCCATGTAGGACCCTCCTCCGGTGGCCGGGGAGCAGCCGAGGATCGAACCGGTGCGGCAGAGGCCGCGCGCAGCTTCGCAACCCAGCGCTCAACCGCTGCGCCACCGGGGAAGCCCTGTAATTGGTTTTGGTTTGCTGGAATTTCACTGAGATTGTTGCATCTAGATTCATAAAGAGTAAGTTTTGTTTTTTTCTTTCCTTGTGATGTCTTTGTTTTTGCCATCAGGTTTAAACCTGTCCTCACAGGATCATTGGGATGTCTTTAATTTTTGGTTAAGCTTTTGTGATACATTGGTGTTAATTCTTTAAAATTTTGAAGTTCATGTTAGTAAATATCAGAATTTGCCATGAATACATTTGAGGCTGGGTTTTTATGGAGGGGGAATTGAGATTAAAATTCTTTATTTTTTTAAGATTTTATTTATTTATGCATACAAGAATTGCAGTGTAAGCCAGAGGTGTGGAGGGTAAGAGGATTCACCAGAGAGAGGTGGGAACAGAACAGGCGGATCTACTGAAATACACTGCTGAGAGGAGCAGCGGGCAAGGCAAGAGAGGAGGAGCAGTGGGCAAGGCAAGAGAGGTCTGCTAAGCCATGTGGGCTCCTCCCTGGCAGGCTGGGGATCGAACTCATGCTGTGGTAGCTGGGGATAGCTTAATTAAACTCTGTGCCACCAGGGAGGCCCTGAGATTAAAATTCTTAATTCAATCTTTGTACTTGTCATAATTACATTCAGATTTTCTATTGTTTCTTTAGTGAGTTTCAATAGTTTGTGGTGTTCTAGCAATTTGTTCATTTAGATTAGCTAATTTGTAGGTATATTCATACTGTTTCCTTTTAATACATTAAAATTACCGTAATAGTGATGTCCCCCATTCATTTTTGAATTTAGTAATTTATTTGGGTCTTCTCTTTTTGTCTTGGTCAATGTAGCTACAGATTTGACACTTTTATTTTAAAGAATCACTTTTCATTTCATTTCTTTTCAGTATTTTTCTATTCTCTATTTCCATTAATATATGTTTATCTTTATTATTATTTCCTTGCTTAGATTTGTTTTGTGTTTAGTCTGCTTCTAGTTTTCCCCCCCAATGTTCAGTTTTCTATAATGACCTCTATCTCACAGAAGGGCAGGGCAAGTATTGTAGTTTCCAATTTTTTAATGTGTATGTAAAGCTATAAATTACAACTATGTTTTTTCTTAAGCAGTGTTTTGGTTGTATTAAACAAGTTTTAATATTTTGTTTTTGTTTTGACTCATCTCAAAGTATTTTGTAATTTATCCTGTGATTTCTCATCTTAACCACTGGTAATTTAGATGTCATTTAATATCTATCTAGATAAGATAACTTACCAATATCCCATCTGTTTTTGATCCCAATCTAATTCCACTGTTTGAAAAATGTATTTGGTATAATTCCAATACCTTTGAATGTATTTAAACTTTTTAAAATGCCCTAGCATAGTTTATCTTGGAGAATTTTCCATGTGTACTTGAGAATTCTGTATTCTGTTGTACTGGTGATGTTCCACAGAGATCTACTAGGTGATGTTATTTTGTAATATTGGTCAAGTCTATTAACTTGTTGATCTTCTGCTACTCCTAGTTGACCATTATTGAAAGTGGGGTATTGAATTTTCCCAAGTATGATCCTTGAATTCTCTATTCTTTCAATTCTGTCACTTTTTTTACTCAGGGAAGATGCTCTTCTGCAAATAGCGTATGAGTATGGCATCTTAGTATTTTAAAAATCAATATAGCCTTTCTAGTTCATGTTAGTAAATATCAGTCTTTGCTATACAAGATACCAAACTGCATAATTTGATGCCTGCTCTCAATTATCTAACAGTAAAGGTAAAACATGGAGACACAAAGCAAGGAAAGTCCATCACAATAGGTAGTTTTCCAATATAATTTTTCTTTCAGTAAAAATCTTTATTCCATCAAATTGTTCTCAATCATTTTTTAAAAAGATTATTTTTTTATACAAGTATGGGGGTACAGGCCAGAGGCGTGGGAGGGTAAGAGAATTCACCAGAGACAGAGTGGGGAGCAGAACAGGCAGACAGACCGCAGACACAAAACAGGCGCCGACACTGCTGAGGGGAGCAGCGGGTGAGACAGGAGAGGTTTGCCGTGCCATGTGGGGATCTGCCTGGCCGGCTGGGAATCGAACCCGCGCTGCAGAGGCTGTGGACAGCTTCACAGCGCAGCACTCAACCGCTCAAGCGGCTGAGCCACCGGGGAGGCCCTGTTCTCAATCATTTTTAAAAAAGATTTATTTATTTATCTATTTATTTATTTGCATACAAGAGCTGGGGTGTGGGACAGAGGTGTGCGGGGTGGTGAGAAGATTCACCAGAGACAGAGTGGGGAACATAACAGGCAGACTGACTGAAATACACTGCTGAGGGGAACAGTGGGTAAGTCAGGAGAGGCCTGCTGCATCATGTGGGTAGCTCCCGGGCCTGGGATCTAACAGACAGCTTCATAGTGCTGAGACTTAATCCCTTGAGCCACCAGGGAGGCCCTCAATCATATTCTTTTTTTTTTTTATAGAGGCATGTTTTATTTATTTATTTGTTTGTTTGTTTTGTTTATACATGCACTGGGTACAGTCAGAAGTGCGGGAGGGTGAGAGAATTCACCAGAGCCAGAGCGGGGAGCAGAGCACCTCAATCATATTCTTAAGAAAAAAAGAATTGATTATCTTCAGCAGTAAAAAGATGGTCAGTAATACACTTCTAAAAGCAGTGTCTGCAATGAATGCAATTCTATTACAACACAGAATTCATGAAGAGAACGAATCAGAAAATTGCTGGTTTAATCTTACTTACATTAGGACTTCTTTTTATTTTAATATTTTTTTATTAAACTATTTTGACTAGCATAGATTCCTACTTCTGTTGACACAACCGTTTTTCTTTACTTAGATGTACTAACTCTTTTAAAAGTGAGTTTTAAATGAACCTAAGTAAATTTGTTCATTACAGATCAGGAATTCCCCAAGCTTGTTTCACAAATGAACTCCAATATAATATTCACTGAGCTTATAATATTTTAAAAATATTGTGTAACAAATGCAAAGATAATATTTTGGGAAGAGAGAAATATGTATAAATTTTCTCAGGCAGACTTTCTAATGCAATTTGGAAAAATTGAGGGATAAGCCATTTCATTCTAAAATCAAAGCATAATTATATTCAGTTAAATGCACAGATACTGTTTGTAGTTTGACAAATGTATTATAAACTTGTCAATCAAGATACAGAAAGTATCTAGAGAGTAACCTTGTGTACCTTCTGGTCAACCCTCAACCAAGATCAAAAGAAACCACTATTTTGATTTCTATTCTTATGTCAGTCCTTCATATTGAATGGAATTTTACAGTACCTATTCTTTTGTGCCTGTCTTCTTTCATCAAGTAGCTTTTGAGGGTCACCCACGTTCTAGTGTGTATTGAGTGTGTTCTCAATGACAGTAGCTTGTTGCTGAAGTATATTACTGTTTATTAAGTCTATTCTTCTGTTAATGAATATTTGGCTTTTTGAATAAACTACCATTAATTTTGAATGAACAAGATTTTTTTCCCTAAGAGAACGTGAAATTTGAACTCTTAAAAATTTCCCACTCATACAGTTAAACCGAGTGTAGGTATACTAATGCTTACTTAAAGGTTTCTTCATAGATAGCAATAAATCAGTAACAGGTTAAAAAAATACTGTTTTTCTATCTTTACATTCTTGTCTGCTATAGATAACACAATTACTTAAGCATGTAAAATGGGATTAGAGTTCTGTAACCCACAATTTCTGTAAACCCAGAAAGGCAAGAAGACATGGTGGTCTTAAGGGAGTGTATAGTTACTTTCTTTTCAAGAACAGACATAGTGAAGGGATAGATAACCTTAACCTGGCTTTGTAGTAACACCTCTTGGGTGGGTTTAACTTTCTGATGCCCAAGGACTTTGTTCTCATGCCAATCTGAATTAGAAAAGGGAGAAACTGTAACAATATTATCAGTCCCCTTTGAATAATAGTGTGAGCATTGAGACAGCAGAACTATAGTATAAAGCTCCATTTAAAAAAAAAAAAAAAGAATGTTACTTTATAACCACATGGGAGAACAAGCCTGTTGAGAGCTAGAAAAACAAAGCAAAGAGAAAGGCATGAGGGGAGTAGGGTGTAAAGTTCACATAATAAGTAAATCTCTTTTGGTTTGAAGGTTTTCCTTGGAAACTACTTCACAAAGATATTATTTTATTTAATACTATATACCTGCCTTATATTTAATGTTAATTAATGATGGTAAGAAGGTTATTGTATCTTTGTACAGTCATTTGAGATGTTCTGGGTCAGATTTCTCTGTGTAGAGATTCCTCAATCTGCTAAAGATGGAGCTTGCATATGATCCAGCAATTCCACTCCTAGGTATTTGCCCAGAGGACACAGAAATGTTAATTCCAAAGGGCACCTGCACCCCTATGTTTATAGCAGCACTGTTTACAATAGCTAAGCTATGGAAACAACCCGAATGCCCAAAAATAGATGACTGGATCAAGAAGATGTGGTACATATACACCATGGAATATTACTCAGCATTCAAAAAAGATAAACACATGTAATTTGCAGCAACATGGATGGAGCTGGACGGGATCATGCTCAGCGAAATAAGCCAGAAAGAAAAAGAAAAATACCGGATGGTCTCACTCCTAGCAGGAATCTAGAAAACTTAAATAAGGGACCAGGACAAAGACTAATTATAATAAAGTAAAAATCAAAATCAACAAGCAACTATAAACCAGAGGGGGAGGGGTGGTATTGGGGAGGTGGGGAGGAGGGATTAGAGCCAAAATAGGGGAGTGGGAATTGTATGGGGACTATAACCAAGATGAAAATGCATACACTGAGCAAAAATGAAAAATGATGTAAAAATATGTAAAATAAAATAAAATATTAAAAAAAGAAATACAAAAAAAAGTGTGCCCTTTTAATGGAGTCCTATACCACTCTTTGATCCAGGTCCCTTACAGAGCCTCAGTCCCCTGAGACCCTGCCCTCACCCTCATCGGAGCCCCTTACCTTCAAGCCCTGACCACTAAGGCAGGACCCTGGCTGTCCCTTCACACCTTCGCCCTCCTGCAGAGCCTGGCACCCTCTGACTGGTCTCCTAGCAGGGGTCCAACCTCTCAGGCTCTCGGGCCTCCGTCCTCCAGGAGCCACGGGTCTGGCCTGCCCCGCAGAGCTGTCACCTGCACACAGCGGACACGGCCGAGGTGCGGCCCCGCTCCCACCTGAGGGCACGTCTCCACCTTCCCTTCCCCACTCTCCCCGCATCGTGCCCTTAAAACTGCTTCTGCTTCTCATTCACCGTCCTCGACCTCCTCCACCATCTCGCGGCCTACTTTCAGTTCTTGGAGTCCCCCCCAAACTCACCCAGTTTTTCTCCGCGTCGCCGCGGTCACCTCAGCACCTTGAGGCCCTCCCGGCCGGCGCCGCCCCGGCCCCGCCCCGAGGAAGCCGGCCGGCCAGTCGCCGCGCACGGCCCCGCCCCCCGCCGCCTATTGGCCACCGACACGCAAAGTCCCGCCTCCCCGGCCTCCAGCCCGCCTCCCCGCTCCGCTTCCCTTGTTTTCATTCCCCCTGTCACACGAGGCCGGGGCGAGCCGAGGTGGGCGGGGCGAGGCCGGGAGGGCCGGGCCGGGCCGGCCGCGGAGAGAGGAAGGCCCAGGGCGCCGCTCTGGCCCGGGCCTGCTCCGCTCTCGACTGCTCCGGGCCGCCGCTGTATTGTGGGATCGCGGCGCCGCGCCTGAGCCGCTCGGCTCCGCAAGGGCGCCCATTCGCGAGCGCCTCCTGTCGTCGGCGAGGCGGCCCTGCCGCGCCTCGGCACCCCAACTTCCCCCACCCCCCCATCGCCGCCTCCTCCTCCATCCTCCAGTTCAAAATGGCGGCGGCGGCGGCGGCGGCGGCGGCGGCGATGGCTGCCCCGGGCTGCCCGGGCTCGTGCCCCAACTTCGCCGTGGTCTGCTCCTTCCTGGAGCGCTACGGGCCGCTGCTCGACCTGCCCGAGCTGCCGTTCCCCGAGCTGGAGCGGGTGCTGCAGGCGCCGCCGCCGGACGTCGGCGGCGGGGAAGGTAAGCGGGGCCCGGCGCCGGGGGAGCGGCCCTGGCGCGGCTGCTGCGCGCCCCCGCCCGCCCCGGCCTCCCGGCCCCCCGCCGCGGGCGCCCCCGGCCCCCCGCGCAGCCCCGGGCGCGGGCGTGGGGAGGCGGGGCGGGGGCCCGGGCGCGGGCCCGGCCGGCGGGAGTGGGGGCCGCGGGCGCGGCGGGAGCGGGGGGCCGCGGGCGGGGGGGGCATTGTGCGGGCCGCGGCTCCGGGGGTCCCCCGGGCGGGACCCGGCCCCCCGCGCCCGCTCCCCCTCGGCGGCGGGGTCGGGGCGCGCAGGTTCCGGCCGCCTTGCGCCTTCCCCGCCCTCCCCCCGCCGCCCGCCCGCTCGCTCGCTCGCTCGCTGCCCCCCGGGGGAGGCTGGGCTCGTCTCGGGGCGCCCCTTTCTCTCGCTCCGCCTGGGTGGGCGGGGGCCCGCGGACACCTCAGCGCCCCCTCCCTCCGCCGGGAACTCCCCCGGGAGCCGGCTCCGGGCGGCCTGTGCCACCCCTTGGAGGCCGGTTTAACCCCCAAACTCCTTCCTCGGAGTTGGGGATGCTCGCCCCTCCCCCGGGAGGGGTGTCTTCCTCCATCCTGGCTTTGGGGGGCGACGTCGGGGAAGCGCCGCTTCGGGGGCCAGAGGGTTAATGCCTCCTCCCCCATAGTTTCCTCCTCCTTTCCCACCTCCCCCCAAATAATCGAGAAGCATCTCCCCACTTTTTCCGTCCCTTCCCCCTTCCTCTCGGCGGCGGCGCTTCGGGGAAGGAGTCGCCCTGCTCCGCGGGCGGGCGGGGCGCGCGGGGGGCGGGGAGGAGGGGCGCGGGGGGCGCCGGGGAAGGTGCTTGTTGCTCGCGGCTCCCCGGGGCGGCCGCTCTATTATTGGTGCCCGGCGCGGGGCTCGGAGCACAGGCCGCGGCGCATGCTCCGCCCGCCCCAGTGAAACTTCCTGCCGCCGCCCCCGCCGGAGCATCCCCGCCCCGCCCGGCCCGGCCCGGCCCGGCCCGGCCCCTGCGCCCGCCCGCCCGCGGGTCCCGGTGCCTCCTCGCCGCCCCCGGCGCTCTTCACCCCCGGAGCATTTTTTTTCCTTGTTGTACTCTGAGCATTGCCCTGATGCTGGCAGCAGCCCTTGTCTGGGAAAGAAACGTTTTCCAAATAGGTCTTTTTCTCCCATTTTTTTTTTTTTCGTGTTAGGTGGCCAGAGTGGAGTGGGTATTGTACAAGGCAGAGAGCTGCTTCCTTTCCGAGAAAGCAGAGTCTCCCTTCTGTTCTCCGTGGAAGTGAAGACATTTATGTTCATGAATGTATTACATTATTTCTGGGAAGGGCCCAAGTTCTTGTAAATACTAGCTTTAGAGAAAATGGCATTAATGCAGGAGTGAAGATACAGACCTGCGCTACCCTTTCCTCTGTTCTTAGCCAACTCTGACGTAGAAAAGACGACTTTTTTTAAACCGTGTAAAACGGGAGGGTGATTGATTGCATTATATGACGACTTACTAATAATTTCCTTATCAAGATATATTTGCATTCAATTTTTAAGGAAATGATGATTGTGAAGTGGAATGTCTTAGTAAGTTGCTTCTAGGATGCTTTAGGAAATAATAATAATATATCTATCATAGAGAAATGTGGCAAATTGGGGAAAGGGATTGCTGGTAAATTGTCTTAGAGATTTACTGGGACCAGATTGAAAGGCAGGTGTAAGAATTCTGGGATGGCATTGTATTTTTGGTGGTATGCAAGATTGCTTGTCTCTCGATTGCTTTTAAGTATTTTGGCCCCTACATTTGCCTTGTATTTGGATCAGAAGAAAAAAATATCAGGGTCAGTTTAATACTTCATGTTACCATTCTATCTAGAATTGAATAATTGGGCCACCAGTTTAGTAAAAATATGGGACATAATGTGGGTTGAGGAAAATCATTTAAACTGCATTACCACTGATATAACTAAAGAATAGATCATATAGTGATCTAGGAATAATTAATGTTACACAGTTCAAGATACTGTTACTGTGCAGAGAAAAGGTTTTCAGGCCTTTGATGGTTAATCTCTACTTGTAATAATTGACAAAACTGTACTGGTCCAGCTAGCAATATTTTTTGGGAAGCAGGTCTAGAAAGAGTTAAAAGACAAAGACTTCAGTGTTGAACAGTGTAATGTGTATGTTGTAGGCCAAATTTATTTAATTTTTATGGTCCTCAGTTTCTTCAGGTAGTCTAGTATCCTAGGATCCAATGAAATGTTTCAAAAATCCTTAATATACAGTTTTTATTGAAGGTGTTTGTCAATAAGAAAATGCGTACATTTGGAATTAAAATGTTAAGTTTTTATTACCTATGAGAATAAGGGTTTGAATGAACACAGGTGTAAATAACATTGAGCTATTACATCTTGGGGTAATACTCTGTTACAATAAAATGAGTTTTTGTTCTTTGTAAGTTTAGGTATTTTAATAAGGCAATTCTAATTTATAAATTTTTCCTCCTAGTGTGATTATCTATTAGAAGATGCTTTTTAAGTATATTCTTCTGAGTTGTCAGTTTGTCGTGATAGGTATATCAACATTATGACATCCTTTGGAAGAAACTGTAGTTCTGTATTGTCATTGTTAAGCACTTTGTGATCTTTTAAAAATCTGTTTGTAAGTTTTAATATGACATTGTGACTTCAGCTTAGAGTGCTTCTCTCATCCCCCTCACCCTCCATCCCAGCCTGTTATAAAATTTGGTTTTATAAACTACTTGTTTAATTTTAATGATAAAATAATAGCTACCATTTATTGAGGACACACACACACACACACCCACACACACCCTCATTTTTCCTTATAACTACTCTCTGAGATTGGTACTATTATTTCTACTCGGCAGCCTTAATGGATATTAAGGTTCAAAAGGTAGATTCAACTGCCAGTGCCCAAGATGATATAGTTATTGGTAGAATCTGATTTCCAACCTAGATCTGAGTTCAGCATTGCAAAATTAAATACTGCCTTGCCATAGGACCATAGTTTGAAAATTGCACAAAGCACCCCAGGGTATTCCTATTGCTGCCAATTCCCAGAGGTTCTGTCTGATAGTTTACATTTTCAAGAGAGATACAGCTATACCTGACATCTTTTGGTGAACTACTACAATAACTTCACATAGCCCCTGATTTCAATATTAGATTGTGCTACATTCCATGTACAAATATGCTACATGACATATTTGTGAAGTTGGGTTTTGGGGGTTGCTGTGATAAAATGCAAATATTGAGTGAAAATCTGTGTGGAACAGGAAATAGGGATAGCAGTGTCCAATCTGATTCTGTGGTTTGAGAAGTTGTATAGTGCATTGTGGTAGTACACATTCTATAAATAATTGTGGTTATTTAAGAATGAAGTAAAAATATTTTTTTCCAATTGAAGTAGATTAGTTTTTCAAATGGCTCCTAACAATAAGTGAAACTTTTTGTTTCTTTGCTGTGAAAAAATTACTGAAATACTGAGGGTGCCACCAACCTAGAAAGCTTGGGAACCTGTGCTCTAGACACTTTCGTTGAGCTTTGGAATTAGAAAGGAAGGACTGTCCTGTTTGTCTTTTTTTTGGGGTGGGGGGCAGACAAGAAAATCAAGACCTTTATAAAGTTCACCTGTGTACTGAAATGATCAGCAAAAAATTTTAGTTTTAAAGTTCATTAGACTAGGAAAAGGGCATGCCAAATGAATGAATTTATTTTTATCTCCTGTGCCCCCGAACCTGTGGTCCCCCCCACCCCCAGCACTCAGTCTGCTGGTTTGGCTTGCAATTCAATTCTGTTACTTTTTTTTTTAATTTATGCATACAAGAACTGGGGTACAGGCCAGAGGTGCGGGGGGCAAAGGGGAGGGTTGTGTGTGTGAGAGGATTCACCAGAGACAGTGGGGAGCAGAACAGGAGGATCTACTGAAATACACTGCTGAGGGCAGCAGCAGGCGAGACAGGAGAGGTCTGCTGCACCATGGACCATGTGAGTCACCTCCCTGGCCAGGATAGAACTCCGTGCTGCTGTAGTTGTGGATAGCTTCATAGTGCTGCATCTTAACCCCTTGCGCTACCAGGGAGTCCCAATTCTGCGCTTCTTTATGAATTCCCAGCTTCCTCTTAGCTGGAGGTAGGCGGTCAGAAGGTACAGATACAAATAAAGGTGGATGTAAACTTTGTGGGGTTGTTAAACACCCAAGGCTCCCTAGCATCTTTACTCTGCTGCAAAGTACATACTTTTTCTTCGTTAAAAATACTCTGTATTTTGGGGTTTTTTGAAAAGTTACATGTATTTAATAACAGTTTATTAAAGTTTGTATAAATACCGTGTTATGATTCCCATAGTTTATACTGTGGTTTACTGAGTATAGCATAAATTGAAAGTATGGTATTAAATTTTAGAATAGTTTCAGGATTTACTTTTTTTTATTTGTTCTTAATGATTTGAAGTTTAACTTATAGTCAAAATGAGTTTAACTTAGTCAGAATGTCAAGGATATATCTTTTTTATATTTAACTGGAGTTGGACTGTAACTTAATGTATTCTCTCCTACTGGTACTAATTGAATTGTGTGGCAGTACCTTCTAGGTGCATTTGATAAAGTAGAATCTAGGTGACTTACCATAACTGGAGCATCTTTGATTTAAGCAAAAGATCTTACCAGATGCATATTCCTGGAGTTGCTGAACTAGAGGCTGGCTTGGTTTGAAAATACCCTGTTTTGGTTCTTCATATTTGAAAATGGAAATACTCTTTATGCATTTGTTAGAGAGAAAGGGAATGTATTTACACTTCTATAATTTTTGTCATTTCACAGAATTCAGGTTACTAAGAGTTACAGAGATTGGGAGGGAGGTTGTAGGCGTTGTCCCAGGTAGTCCCCTGTGGTAGTAGGGGCGGATGAACTTCTAAATTGGGCCTGTTAATGAAAATTGCCTGACTGTCATTTTTCTTTTAATTATTAAAGAATTTGCCTTGAAATTTAGGAATGTTGTTAAATTATCGTTTACTAAGAAAGGTAAGCATTTATTAGCTACTTTGTTTACTTTTTGTTTGGTTAGTATCTGCTGTATGTAAGTGCAGTAAATATTGTAGGAATTAATTTTAAAAACATTGAACATGGGCCCTTTTAAGAATGCTATAATTCAGTAAGAACTAGCTAAATTGAGCCTGAGTTAATATCACCACTCTAAAGATTAATTTTTTATAGGGCTTTATCAAGTAGAGTAGTAGTCAATGAATTCTAGTCTATAAATTGTCCACTAAAATTATCTTTATGGCAATTTTATGTGAAGTGTATTACCACATGCTTTGTGGAAAAGGAAAAATAATTCAGTCCCAAAGTACATTTTAACCTGAATCATGTGTTCAAGGAAGGTATTTATGTGTGTTGTTAGACTTACGAAAATATCTTTGGTTGTCTACCTAGTAGAGTCTTATTATTATGCCTGGTTTTAGCTTTTGGAATTTTTTTTTCTCCCTGTTTTTCTTGTAAGGTAGATTCTATTACAAAGGTTATCGAGAATGTTTTCTATTTTTTTACGTTAGAATTTCTATAATATCAAATATTGCTTGCAAGAATAGTCTGGGGTTTCATGTTTTTAAAAAATGATTTTAGACTTTGAACAAATGTTAATTGATTACCTACAATGTGCCAGTATGCTTATACTCTGAGAATATGCTAGTGTGAGCAAGGTAAATAAGATCCTTGCCCTTATGGAACTTACAGTTTATCAGCAACAATAGGCAATGAAGCAATAAGTTTTAAAATAAAATTTTATTGTATGGACAAGTATAATGTATAATTATAATTGTATGGACAGGTAATTTTGTAGTGATATCTTTTAGGGAGCTTGATGTGTAGTTTGTTTAGTTTTGTGTTTATCCTTATCTGTGGGCTAGTTTTATATTAGCTGCATTTTAAACATTTTTATTCACTTTTTAAAAAAGATTTATTTATGCATACAAGAACTGGGGTACAGGGCAGAGATGCGGAAGGTGAGAGGATTCACCAGAGACAGAGTGGGGAGCAGAAAAGTGGATTCACTGAAATATGTTGCTGAGGGGAGCAGCGGGTGAGACAGAAGAGGTCTACTGCACCATGTGGGTATCTCCCTGGCTGCCTGGGGATCGAACTTGAGCTGTAGAGCTGTGGGATAGCTTCATAGTGCTGTGCTTAACCCCTTGTGCCACCAGGGAGGCCCTTTATTCAGTTTTTAAAATTTAGGTACAAATAGTGTCTTCAGACAAATTAATGCCTAAACCAGAGAGAATAGCAGTCACCTCTTTTCCTCTTGCCCTCAACTTTCATTCCTGTTCCTCATGTCCAAATTTGTACCACCTTTAGTAATCTTAAAGAGTAGCTGCTTCCATTTAAGCTTTCTTTGTATGCCATAACTACATTGCCTGTTTGCTCCAGTGTGGTGGAGAGCAGGGAGACTCTTGAGATTGACAAAACTTACTTTTGTGGTTTCCATATTATTAGCTAATTAATCCTAATAATAGAGAAAACTGACTTTTAAACATGGAACTTCTGGTATTAGCTTCAAACATTGCCAATTGAGTACATGATCATTTTATTTGGTTCTATGAATGATTTTTTTTTAAAGGTTTTGCTTTTTTTTTTTTTAAAGATTTATTTTTATTTATTTATATAAGCACTGGGTACAGTGAGAAGCACGGGAGGGTGAGAGAATTCACCAGAGCCAGAGCAGGGAGCAGAGCAGGCAGAAAGACCAAAGTACACTGCTGAGGGTAGCAGCGGGCAGCAGGAGAGGTCTGCGCGCCATGTGGGACCCTCCTCCAGGGCCGGGAAGCAGCCGGGGATTGAACCGGCGCTGCAGAGGCTGCAGGCAGTTTCACAACCCAGCGCTCAACCGCTGCGCCACCGGGGAGGCCCTCTATGAATGATTTTTTAGGTGAATACATACTTTACAAATACTTTTTTTTTTTAAGATTTATTTATTTATTTATTTATTTATTTATTTATTTATTTATTTATTTATTTATTTATTTATTTATGCAAGCACTGGGTACAGTCAGAAGCACGGGAGGGTGAGAGAGTTCACCAGAGCCAGAGTGGGGAACCGAACAGGCAGATTGACGAAATACACTGCTGAGGGGAGCAGCGGGTGCGGCAGGAGAGGTCTGCGCGCCATGTGGGACCCTCGCTGGCAGCCGTGGACCGAACTGGTGCTGCAGAGGCTGCAGGCAGCTTTGCAGCCCAGCACTCAACCACTGCGCCACCAGGGGAGGCCCTTTACAAATACTTTTAATGCTGTATATTAGGGATGTGTGACTACCAGTTTGGATTATAAGTTCACTATTATCTTTCTATGTGTGTCTCATTTTAATAGCAAACTTTGATCCCAACCTATTTTCCATTAATTACTTAACACACATCTTAGAGTACTTTTGCTTTCCTGTTTTCTTAAAATTAAGTAAATTTTATTTCTGCAAACTGAAAAAGTAAATTTTTTTAAAAGATTTATTTATTGGGCCTCCCCGGTGGCGCAGCGGTAGAGCGCTGGGTTGCGAGGCTGCCCGCGGCCTCTGCGGTGCCGGTTCAATCCCCGGCTGCTCCCCGGCCACCGGAGGAGGGTCCCACATGGTGCGCAGACCTCTCCTGCCGCCCGCTGCTCCCCTCAGCAGTGTACTTCGGTCCTTCTGCCTGCTCTGCTCCCTGCTCTGGCTCTGGTGAATTCTCTCACCCTCCCGCGCTTCTGACTGTACCCAGTGCATGTATAAACAAAACAAACAAACAAGCAAACAAATAAATAAAGAAAAACATGCCTCTGTTAAAAAAAAAAAATCTTTAAAAAAAAATAAAATAAAAAATAAAAGATTTATTTATTTATTTATACAAGCACTGGATATAGTCAGAAACGCAGGAGGGTGACAGAATTCACCAGAGCCAGAGAGGGGAGCAGAACAGGCAGACTGATGAAATACACTGCCGAGGGGAGCAGCGGGCGGCAGGAGAGTTTTGCACGCCATGTGGGACCCTCGCCGATAGCCGGGGATCGAGCCGGCGCTGCAGAGGCTGTGCGCAGCTTCCCAGCCTAGTGCTCGACCACTGCGCTACCAGGGGAGGCTCTGAAAAAGTAAATTTTAATACTCATTTAAAAATACTTTTTAAATAAATTTGTTTTCTTCCAAAATAAATTCTATAAAGAATTCGTGTAGCATGTTATTTCATAATTTGTGCCATTATGTTAATAAAAGATTAAAGTTTCTAAAGAAACTGGGTGCATTGTTTATTATCTTCCCAATTTAGAGCCCGGGCAAATTAACAAGAACTCAAGTTATGATTAGGTATATTTTTGCCCAAAACTAAGTTTGCTTGTTTTTTTTTTTTAATATACATTTGATAGAACTTTTCAATGTAAAATCTTGGACTATTAGAGTGAAGTAAAAATTTGCTTCAAACTAATTTTAAGAAAGAAGAGTAAGAGGGGAGAGCTTGCCAGGTGCCTGGAGCCAACAGAAGACTTGTGCAACTGAACAAGGTTTGCTTGGATAGTAAAATTAAGTATGTTTTATACATGTACGTCATATAAGTGAAAGTTTTTCAGGAAAACATTCCTGTTGAAAGTTAAATTTATATATTACCCCTTCAAGTCTATTCCCCTGTATTTGTACATGTTCATCTTAATACTTTGTTCCAAGTCTTATTGAGTATTTCTAAATGTTCTTTTATGTTCACCCTCACTCTTCCATTGTCATTTCTTTTCATTCTTGGTCACTCTGAACTGTTGGCAGATCTCTGAAGGTATGCTAGGTTGTTTCACATGTTTCTTTTCTTCATCTTCCTGCGTGAATTGACTATCCCCTCCTCATCTTTCTTCCCTTGCCTGCTCACTGTACTCCTACTGATCATTAATCTGCCCTTCAAGTACCAAGTGCTCTATGAAATTTTTCCCACTTCCTCTGTCTCAAGTTAAATTAGCCACTTCTGCCTCCTCCCCCCACATCTCCTGTGTACGTTTACTTATACTTTTTGCACTTATTCTCAGTAGAATAAGACTTAAAACTGCTTGAGTGTAGGGGCATGAGATAAATAGTTTCTTTCAATGTATTATAGGACAATGTTTTGTTTTAAAACTTTTTAAATTTTTTTAGAAGATTTATTTATTTATTTATACAAGTACTGGGTACAGTCAGAAGCGCGGGAGGGTGAGAGAATTCACCAGAGCCAGAGGGGAGAGCAGAGCGGGCATACTGACAAGTACACTGCTGAGGAGAGCAGCGGGCGGCAGGAGAGGTCTGTGCACCATGTGGGACCCTCTCACCCGGTGGCCAGGGATTGAACCAGCGCTGCAGAGGCTGCGAGCAGCTTTTGAACCCATTGTTCAACCGCTGCACCACGGGGGAGGCCCAGAACTTTTTAAATCTTATATAAAATAAACTTTTAAACAAACATTTGCTTAACAAATGAAAATGACACTTTCTTTTGGCAGTTGGAAGTTACTGATATGTTCGTTAATGTTAGCACTTGAATTCACTAGATTCTATGTCTCATTTCATTAGATATATTTTATATAAAATTATGACTGCATGGATTTGGAGTTAAAGTGTAGTCTGTGACACCGATGCAGGAGTGGGCCAACTGCAGCTTCTGGGTATACCTGGCCCATTGTCTTTTTTTTTTTTTTTAAGATATATTTATGGGGTACAGGCCAGAGGTGCGGGGGATGAGAGGATTCAGCACAGAGTGGGAAGCACAACAGGCAGATCGACTGAGATACACTGCTGAGGGGAGCAGTGGGCGAGATAGGAGAGATCTGCTGTGCCATGTGGGTCACCTCACCGTCTGGGGAGCAAACTCATGCTGCAAGTAGCTGCACATTGCTTCATAGAGCTGCGACTTAATCCCTTGCACCACCAAGGCGGCCCCCATTGTCTGTTTTTGTAAATAAAGTTTTATTACTTTATTTTTTTACTTTATTACTTTATTAGTTTTAATTTTTACTTTTTTTTTTACTTTATTAGTTTTATTACTTTATACTTTTGTGCAGATTGTTTGTGCCTGCTTTCACATTAAATCTGCAGAATTGGACAATTGTGACAGAGATTGTATAACCAACAAAACCTGAATATTCATTATCACACCCTTTACAGAAATTTGCTGATTTCTACTGTAGTATATGAAGAAAAATATCTACTAAATGATTATCTCTGTATTTGAGAACACTTTTAGAGCCAGAATAATGCAAATTAAATGCCTATAGTATCTATGAATGGTAGAGCAGCAGGGTTGTTTTAATATTTATTTTACAACTTTTACTATTACTCCTCTTTCTTAGCTTTTCTTAGGTATGTCTAAAGGTTTTTCTATTAACAGAGTGCATTGCATTGAACTAATTTCTTTCACTCAGGGATAGCTGTGGCCTAATTGCTATAAGGGAGCACTGGGATGGGGGCCAAGTAACATAGTAATTGACAGTAAGAGTAAGAGTTTTTATGATATTGCTATTATGCTGGCTTCAAAGTGTCATCTGTATGAGCTGATTTAAGATCTAATTTGGAGATGCAGTCTTCTCCAGGTCTTGGTGAGGAGAATGGGGAATGGTCAAGCTGCTGTGCTCGGATGGAAAAGGACACATTGATTGAAGATAGAATTTAAAAGATTTATTTAGGTTACTCAGGAGACAGAGGGTTGGGGAGAACATACCAGAGCTACTCATGGGTGGTATTAATGTGTCTTGAGCATCAGTATTAATGTGTTTTACAAGGAAAGTGCAGAGTGTTGGTTATAAAACTTTGGCACTTGTAATACTTTGGGAATTTATTTAGATAACTTGTCTGGTGCCTTTTGTTCTGACCATCCTCACAGTTGGCTCTGCAAATAAATGCAGTCACCATTTCCTCAAAGTTTATATGTTAAAAGTGTTTCAGGAAAAAAATTAAATAGAATGAGTAATGATAACTTGCTTTTGTTTTTAGTTTTGGCATATAGCAAGATTGCAATACATTGATAAACTGGCTAATTAGAAATACTGTGAAGTTTAATTTGTATCCTCATTAAGTCTTGCCAAATTCTACTTTATTAGAAAGTAGAAAAGGGCCATTTACAGTAAGCTGCAATTGGCCTTTAACTGAACTCATACACTCCATAACATTTCTCATTTTAGATATTTTTTTGGTAAAATTTGACTGGTCAGCTGGCTTGTCCTTGTTTTCTCTGCCTTCATGGCCTTTTCACTTACAGCCTATCTTCTCTCTGCTGATCTAGTTTGATTCACTGTAACTGTGTCTCATCCTTATCATTTCCTAATTTCTATATCTTGGACCTCACTTTTTTTATCTTAATTATCTTACCCCGTCCCATCTTCTACAGAAGCAAGTTAAATAGATAAGGAAATGAGGAGCTTTTGACATATGCATGATTTACCATAATTTTATAGGTTAAATGACTTCAGTCATAATGTTATAGTTGTTAGTGCTCACTGTTAAGCCAAGATATGTAGTATAGTATTATACTAAATAGATTCATTTACTCAGTCCTCACAGCCCTCTACATTATTGATACTGTTTCACTTTATGAAGAAACCTAAGTCATAGAGAGGTAACTTGCCTGAAGTCACACAGCATTAGAGTTGGAAGGAAATTTGATACAGTCTGTAATGCTGTGATAATTTAAAACTGGGTCAGTCTGACTTTAGAGCACTAACTCAGCACTAGGCTGTCCCCTCAGGTCTGGTCTTAGGATTGTAATGGCATCCTCTCAGTACGACAATCTTTGAACACTGAGCACTAATCTGAGTAGACTTCTGAATCAGATTTTAGCACATTTATGTTTTCGCACTTCTAAGAGTTCCACTTTTATTATTATGTGTGTTATTTTAAAGGGTATAACATTTTAATGGTATACTAAGATATACTGTAATTACGGAAACTCAGTGTCATAAGTACAGTTGAATGCACTGAACATGAATCTTTTATCTGTCCATCATTGTTTAGTACCACCCTAGTATACCTCAGACTTGGAAATAATTCTCTGCTTGGATCCTTTTGAAAAAATTTCATCTCCTGTAACCATAAATTTTTGTGTACTGTGTCATCAGAAACCTCCAGGGCACATTCCCATACTGCTGTGGCTTACATTACCCTCGTTAAAAGAAATGACCTTTTTTCTTTTGGCACAGTGGTTTTCAACCATTACTATAATCATGTGATTTAAATAATGATTTCTGACTGCACATTAGAATCACCTGGGTAATCCCTTTGAAAAACACTGATGCCTGGGTCTTACCACACTCCATTGTAATCGGAATCTTTCACGTTTGCTTCCTTGGTATCAGTACTTAACGTGTAACTTGGAATGTCAGTTTTCACGTTTTTCGTACTGGTACATTTCTTCAAATTTTGTCTTAAAGTCTGTTTTGTCTGATATTAACATCACTTCTTCAACTATCTTTTGGTTATTGCTGTGTATCATCTTTTTCCAAGCCTTTTTAATCTCCTTGTATCTAATTTCAGAGTAAGTCTCTTGTAGACAGCATTTATTTGTATCATGTTTGCCTGAACCTAGCTATATAAACAGTTATAGAAGTACAACTGCTGTACTAGAGGAATGGATTCTTCGGGAATATAAAACAAGTATTTAATTTTGCACTTGAGATATCGTAGCAAAACTGTGGTCATTATGGACATTTGGTTGTATAGGAGATGGAAAAGTATTCCAGATAGGGAACCGAATCAGGAAATTCATAGAAGTTTGAAATGATATGGTATGCACAGGAACCTAACTTTATTATTTATATATTTTTTGCAACCTAACTTTAGGCATTGAGTTTCTGATAAGGATTTGGTTGAGGAACTTCAGATAATGTGAGAAAATTAGATTGAGACATGAATTATAAATATCTTAGAAGAACTTTTCTAAAAAGTTAAATGATCACATTAAATAAAGATAACATGTTAGTAACTGACTATAAGTTCCATAAAGTATATGCTCAAATGTTAGTTGAATGAATTAATGTAATTTTTTTTTTTTTTTTAAAGACTCGTTTATTTATTTATTTATACAAGCACTGGGTACAGTCAGAAGCGCGGGAGGGTGAGAGAATTCACCGAACCAGAGCAGGGAGCAGAGCAGGCAGAAGGACTGAAGTACACTGCTGAGGGGACAGCGGGCGGCAGGAGAGGTCTGCGCGCCATGCAGGACCCTCCTCCGGTGGCCGGGGAGCAGCTGGGGATCGAACCGGCGCTGCAAAGGCTGTGGGCAGCTTTGCAACCCAGCGCTCAACTGCTGCGCCACCGGGGAGGCCCTAATGTAATAATTTTTGAGTTAGTAATAATGGGTATTATTTATTTATTTTTTGGTTTGGTCTTCTTTTCATCCTTTGCTAGTTAATTAGCAAGGGTATAATTCTCCTTTTCCATTTGAGTATTGCTTATAAATCTGTAACTAATGAATCCCCATCCTGCTCCTTGTTTCCTTCATCTTTCCCTCCCCAACCCCTGTGTTCCTTCCTAGGTCCTCTCCATCTTGGATTTTATGAAAAATCTTTGTGTAATTTCTTAACTCCTTTATTGTATTATATGGTTACACCATGTTTTATTAACAGCATGCCCAAGCATATGTATTAACCTTTGTCTTCTAAATGGATTACTTTTTTTTATAAACCTATTTTTTTTTATTTTTTTATATAGAGGCATGTTTTTATTTATTTATTTATTTTTTTATTTATACATGCACTGGGTACAGTCAGAGGCGCCTGAGAGAATTCACCAGAGCCAGAGCGGGGAGCAGAGCAGGCAGAAAGACTGAAGTACACTGCTGAGGGGAGCAGCGGGCGGCAGGAGAGGTCTGCGCGCCATGTGGGACCCTCCTCCCGTGGCCGGGGAGCAGCTGGGGATCGTACTGGCGCCGCAGAGGCTGCGGGCAGCATCGCAACCCAGCGCTTAACCGCTGCGCTACCGGGAAGGCCCTAAATAGATTACTTTTTATAGGACTCCTCAATATAATTTTGAAATCCTGTTTTACTTTTATCTTTCCCAAGACATCTCAGGGATTATTCTTTTCCTTTTATTTTACCTTTAAATTTTTTGAAGTTCCCAGCCCAGTTTCTGTGATTTTTCTAGAGGTGACCTGAAATTCTCATTTAAAACTAAAGTTTTTGTTTTTGTTTTTTTCAGTTGTAAGAAGAGTTTGATATGATTTCTTAATTTCTGGTATAGAAGTAGTTGGTTAATAGTCTTATTTTTTGAGGAAAAGGTGTGATGCCCTATTTTAAAAAACCAGGATTCTGATAACTTTTATGTGTGCACTATTTGAAGAACTAGCCATGTTATAGCTAGTTATATTGTAACATCTCTTTGGTTTAGTTAAGTTACATGTATAGTTCTGAGCTAATGCCATACAGGCTTTGTGGATTCCATCCCCACTCCATCAAGACACTGGAAACTACAAATCCTATGATCCCCAAAGGGAAGTTGTGAGGACTTAAGGGCAGCCATTTCTCTCTTTGTATATAAAAACTAGCCATGTTAGTGGGGTCAGGCACACTTGCCTTGTGCTCTTGGCCAGGCAGGATTGGTCTCGGTGGGTCATTTGGGATTCCAGGTTGGCGGAATGGGTAGGACACATTTTAAGAATTTATCTCCCTCGGGGCCTCCCTGGTGGTGCAGCGGTTGAGCACTGGGTTGCGAAGCTGCCCGCATCCTCTGCAGCGCCAGTTCGATCCCCGGCTGCTCCCCGGCCACCGGAGGAGGGTCCCACATGGCGCGCAGACCTCTCCTGCCGCCCGCTGCTCCCCTCAGCAGTGTACTTCGGTCCTTCTGCCTGCTCTGCTCCCCGCTCTGGCTCTGGTGAATTCTCTCACCCTCCCGCGCTTCTGACTGTACCCAGTACATTTTCTCATTCCCCTTCCCTTGTAAATAAACCTTTTGTTAACCTTTAAAAAAAAAAAAAAAGTATCCATAAATAAAGGGTCTGCTTATATATAAAAAAAAAAAATGACAAGCTTAACTGTTATGAAAGATCGTTGAGGTTCCTTGATCAGAAAAAATTCATAGTATGTCCTAAAGACAGTTTAAAGGAATAAGATTGACAGATACTATTCAAGCAGAAAAAACAAAGTTCACATAACTCTTTGCCCATCAGTGTGGAATGTGAATTATGGGGAGAATTCTCTTCCACTTCAGAGGTTATACAATTACATCAATTCTTAGAAAAGTTGTTCATCTTTCCACTCTCCTTAAAAGCACACCTTTCTGGTTGGGCCTGATTCTTCCTCTCCCTGGAATCAGAATACTTTTTTTTTTTTTAATTAAAATTATTTGTTTGACATCAAAAAAAAGTTACATATATATGCTATACCAATATTAAGGGCCTCCCCAGTGGCGCAGCGGTTGAGCGCTGGGTTGCGAGGCTGCCCGCAGCCTCTGCAGCGCCGGTTCGATCCCCGGCTGCTCCCCGGCCACTGGAGGAGGGTCCCACATGGAGCGCAGACCTCTCCTGCTGCCCGCTGCTCCCCTCAGCAGTGTACTTCGGTCCTTCAGCCTGCTCTGCTCCCCGCTCTGGCTCTGGTGAATTCTCTCACCCTCCCGCGTTTCTGACTGCACCCAGTGCTTGTATAAATAAATAAATCTTAAAAAAAAAATTAAATGTATATGTGTTGTGCTTTTAAGAGCTATTTTTAGAGAGCTTTAATTATGTTAAGATAATTAAAATTAGCTTTATTAAACTGTCTTTACCTTTGAGCACAACGTGTATGTTTTTATAGGTAAAACTTTCTTTAAGTTGAAATGAAATGCCAGACTAAATAGAGAAACAGTTAATGTCAAATCCTAGTGTGGATTGAGTTCATCACATTGATGAAAAATAGAAATGCTTAATTAAGTAAATGTATGTCATATGTGTGGTTGATAATGAGTAATTCTTGATTACTCTTGAAAGATTATCTAACAGATATTTGAGTTGAATACAATTTTAGAAAGGACTGTTTCTCCAACTATTAAACATGCCATTACACACCATGTGGTAACCTCAACCATAGGGTTTTACTAACTCTACATTAAAGTAAGTCTTTTTGCCTGGTGAGGCAAGTTCTCCTACCTTCTTGTTTTTCAAAGTACTTTTGGTTATTTCAGGCCCTTTATAGTACCATCTGAATCTTATAATAAACTTGTCAAATTTCTTTCTTTTTTATTTTCAAGATTTATTTATTTATACAAGAAACAGGGTACAGGCCAGAGGCGTGGGAGGGTGAGAGGATTCACCAGAGACAGAGTTAGGAACAGAACAGGCAGACCGACGAAATACACTGCCTAGGGGAGCAGTGGGCGAGACAGGAGAGGTCTGCTACGCCATGTGGGACCCTCGCCGGCCGGCGCTACAGAGGCTACGGAGAGCTTCGCAGCGCTGTGTTCAACCGCTTGCACCACCAGGGGAGGCCCAACATGTCAAATATCACAAAAATTCTTTGTTGGATTTTATTCTCACACCAAGTAGTATACTTTAGTATAAATCAGTTCTGTCTCCAACCAACTGGAGTTAGCATCAAGTTCTACAGATTTAAAGGCATGGTCACCAGGTAGACCTTCATCCTTTCAAATGTTAGTCTTAAGTTTCTTCCACCTGTTTCAGGTTTGATAATTTGCTAGAATGACGCATACCACTTATTTACATTTATGGGTATTACTATAAAGGATACAATTTAGGACTAGCCAGATGAAGAGACAAGGGAAGGATCTGACCTTAGAACTTATATGCCTTCTCTTTTCATTTGGAAATCAGGGTGCATCACCCTCCCAGCCCTTTAATGGTTTGACCTATTAGGAAACTCCACAGTACCTCAACATAACTGAATTTTTTTTTTAAATACAAGAACCGGGGTACAGTCCAGATGCGCTGGAGGGTGAGAGGATTCACCAGAGACAGAGTGGGGAACAGAACAGGCAGACTGACAAAATACGCTGCTGAGGGGAGCAGTGGGTGAGACAGGAGAGGTCTGCTGCACCAATTGGGACCCTCACTGGCCGGCTAGGATCCAACCGGCGCTGCAGAGGCTGCAGACAGCTTCACAGTGGGGCACTCAACTGACTGTGCCACCAGGGGAGGCCCCATAACTGAATTTTTATTAGTGTTTCGGAAACATGATTGCACTTAATCTCCAGCCCTTCTCCCCTCTCCAATTGATGCCTCCTGACTCAAAGCCCTAACTCTCCTATTGCAGTGGGTCTTAACTGGAATGACTAGCCCCACCCTGAAGCTTTGCATGACTTGGCTAAATCCCACTTGATCATTGTATGTAATCTTTTGAGTATGCTACTGGGTTCAGTTTGTTTGTATTTTACTGAAGATATTCATTTGTAGGATATTCATTTGTAGCTTTTCCCCCCAAAGATTTATTTATTTATGCATATAAGAACTGGAGTGTAAGCCAGAGGTGTGGGGCTTGGGGGGGCGGGTGGTGGTGGTGGTGAGATGATTCACCAGAGACAGAGTGGGGAGCAGAACAGGCAGATCTACTGAAATACACTGCTGAGGGGAGCAGCAGGCAAGACAGGAAAGGTCTCCTGCGCCATGTGGATCATGTCCCTGGCCGGCAGGGGATCAAACTGGTGATGCAGTGGCTGGCCATAGCTTGATAGTGCTGTTTTTAACCCCTGAACCACCAGGGAGGCCCCCTCATTTGTAGTTTTTCTAGTGTGTACCAGAGTGCTCTCAATAACTCTCTCATTCTACTTAGTGTACTCTACTTCATGCTCTTATTTGCCTTCCAGCTTCTTTTTGACATAGGGAAATTGCCATGTACTGACTGAATTCTCCCTCTCTTCTTCTTTACCCAGGTTGTTCATCAGGGCATTTGAGAGTTTCTTTCCTTTTTTTCCTCATCTTGTTATATTACTGTTCACTCTCATTCTCTCTGTTGTCTCTTGTGTACTATCTCTAGTGCTACTTTTTCATATATTTTGTTCTGTTTGTTTCAATCAGTAAGGTAAATGCAGCCCCTTGTAATTCCATATTTATTGGAAACATAAGCCTATTACTTTTTTTTAACTGTCATTTTATGGGATTTAGGCAGGAAGAACAGCTTGCCATCTTGCTGTAATATATTCTAATCATTATATTTTCAGAGAATTAAAATTATGGGGATGTTTTATTTTCCAAATGTGTATTGAGTATATATTGTATTGTAAACCTTTCCCTAGGTCTTATGAGCTTCATTATAGTGGTCTCCGACATTAGATGGTGAACATGATGTCTACATGAAATAGGAAATATGTGTCAATTAGGGATTCACTGGCTTCAGTAAACAATACAACAAAGTCTACCAGCCATTTAAAATATATATGGGTGACTGGATCAAGAAGATACGGTCTATATACACAATGGAATATTACTCAGCAATCAAAAAAAAGATAAACTCATGCAATTTGTAGCAACATGAATGGAGCTGGAAGGGATCATGCTCAGCAAAGTAAGCCAGAAAGAGAAAGAAAAATATCAGATGGTCTCACTCATAGCAGGAATTTAGAAAATCTAAATAATAGACCAGGAAAAAGACAATTATAATAAAGAAAAAATCAAAATCAACAAGCAACCATAAACCAGAGATACACTAATAGGGGCAGGGAGAGGAGAGGAAGGATTAGAGCCAAAATAAGGGGTATGGATATTGTACGGGAAAAATAACCAAAATGAAAACGCATACATTGTGCAAAAATGAAAAATGATGTAAGAATTATATAAAATAAAATAAAATATAAAAATATTTTTAAATGGCAGTTTTAAGTTTAAATAAATGCACATCTATTAATCAAAATGTCACATAGGCTAAAAATGACATATTCTTGCCCTTTTACATAAAATTTTCTTAATGTGGTAATTTCCTTACATTGATCAGATATTCTAATTGATAGCTAATAATAACCATGCTAAGTAAAATACAGATTTTGATAAGTTCAGTTTAGTAAACCAAATCTCTTAAAATGTAGTAATATGTGTGGTTAAAACTATAGGGAACAGGTGATATATAGTAAAGAACATTGTCTTTAGTGTTGGTTGGTTTAGAATTTTAGCCTTGCCACTTCATACTTGTGTGACTTGGGTAAGTTGTTAACTTGAGTCTTTTTATTATGGAAACAATAATATCCACCTCTGAGGTTGTCATAAGCATTCAATATTTGTTCATTTTTCCTTTTTTGGGAAATATTAGAAGTCAGTATATGACATACCTTTTTCTCTTTAGGTAGTTCATATATTAAATATATATCCACTGATAAATCACCCTTCTTTAAATTCACATGATCTGCACAAATACATGTCTTTACTTTTGTCTAAGTAATTAGAAATACTATCTCTGCAGAGGATGGTAATAAGGCATCTTTACACCTTTGTCATAAACAGTTAATAAACTTTATCAAAATATATGTATTATCACTTTTAGACATTATAGCATAGGCATATGATCCCTGAGCAAAATTAAAGGAGACAAGCTCTGCAACTACCATAACTTCTGCATGGAAGAACCTTTGGGACCTCAAGCAGAAAGTAGAGTAGTAATAGCCTGGAAGCCTCACTAAGTTGAGGAGGCAAAAATTGGATTTTAAAGAAACTTAGGCACCTATAAGTTGTAGGGCCAGGTTCTAAAAAGAATGGAACTATGTGGATAAAGGAACTGCAGACATCTGTATAGGGGCCACCTTGAGTCTTTTGCTGAATAGTAGGACACAAATGCAGAATGGGACTCCATGAGGCCAGGCAATGAATACCCAGGGAATTGTTAGCAAAACATTTTCCAGATTCGTACACAGGAATTTGTTTAACTCTAATGAGACAAGAGTGAAGAGTCCTTTGGAGCCCCCAAGGTATTCAGTGGAGAATCCTATGGGTTTGTCATATAGTAAAGACAGAAAAAGTCATCAGAGGGATTAGATAGATGTGTAAATAAATGCCTTCTAAAACAAAGCCTAGTTCTTTATAGAATGATTGTGAACACTCAGCAACAGTAGTGTAACATCAGTATTTTTCATTATCTATGCAGAAATTACCAGACATGTCCAAGAAACGGGTCCAGTGTATCCTCTAGCAAGGAGAAAAATCAGTTCAAACAGATTCAGAATTGACTGAGATAATGGATCTAGCAGACCAAAGATGTTATTGTAGCTGTTGTAAGTAATAGCTATTGTAAGTAATAAATGTAAAGAAAAAAATCAGAATCTAAATAGAGAAATGGAATGTACAAGAAAGAACCAAATGGAAATTTTAGGACCAAAACATAAAAGTACCTGAAATATTTAGCTGAAAGGATTTAAAAGCAATTTGAACTATGCAGAAAAACTAGTGACCTTGGATAAGTAATAATAGAACTTATCTTGGGGGCCTCCCTTGTGGTGCAAGGGGTTAAGTCTCAGCGCTATGACGCTGTCTGCAGCCACTATAGCATGAATTCGATCCCCAGCTAGGGAGCTGACCCACATGGCACAGCAGACCTCTCCTGTCTCGCAAGCTGCTCCCCTCAGCAGAGTATTTCAATCATTATGCTGGTCTGCACCCCACTCTGTCTCTGGTGAATCCTCTCACCTCCCCCCACACACCTCTGGCCTACACCCCAGCTCTTGTATGCATAAATAAATAAATCTTTAAAAAAAATAGAGTTTATCCTAAAATGAAGCAGAAGAGAACCGAAAGCAATCAAGTGATTTGTCTGTGGGGCAGTATCAAACTGATAATATATTTTATGTTTTAAAAAAAATGTATGAAAAGGGGGCCTCCCTGGTGGCACAGGCAGTTGAATGCTGTACCGTGTAGCTGTCCTCAGCTACTGCAGCACGGGTTTGATCCCGGATGGCTGGGGAGAAACCCACATGGTGTAGCAGACCTCTCCCGTCTTGCCCGCTGCTCCCCTCAGCAGTGTATTTTGTCAGTCTTCCTGTTCTGTTCCCCACTCTGTCTCTGGTGAATCCTTTCACCCTCACGCACATCTGACCTATACCCTTGGTTCTTGTATAAATATATAAATCTTTTTAAAAAATGCATGAAAAGTTTAGTATTAAGGATAAGAGCAGGGAAATAGTATTTTTTAATTAATTTATTTATGCATAGAAGAGCTGGGGTACAGGCCAGAGTAGTGGGGAGTGAGAGGATTCACCAGAGAGAGAATGGGAAACAGAACAGGCAGACTGACGAAATACACTGCTGAGGGGAGCAGCAGGCAAGACAGGAGAGGTCTGCTGTGCCTTGTGGGTTGCTCCCTGGCTGGCCGAGTCGAACTCGTACTGCAGCAGCTGCGGACCACCTTATAGGTTGTGTCCCAACCCTTGCGCCACCAGGGAGGCCCAGGGAAAAAGTA